>NC_133468.1:14105833-15365000 GCF_048565385.1 Saimiri boliviensis
CTGAACAATCCCTATCATGGATTATTGACTCAGTTTGGAGCACATACCCATTACGTGAACCAATTACTGTGGCCCAGGACCTGAGTTGGAGCTATTGACAATCCCTACCTCATGGTTGGAGTGAGGAATAGGTATAGGGTAGGAGCAGGTTTTCCCATAGAGGGTGGTAAGGTTTAGCAGAGACATGAACATTAGGGAAATCCCCCAATTAGGGCTTATGTCCAGAGTGTAACACAGGCACACCCTGTGGGTTCTGTTGACCCAGCTCAGCCAGCCATGCCAGTGCCAACGTTGGCGCACCATCGTTTGACTTGGAACCTAGTCGTTCCAGGAGTCCCAGTTTATACTCAGTCTTAGAGCTAATGAACTGCTTTGCTATTTCACTGTGTCTCTGGGCTGAATCCAGTGGGCAGTGACCCAACACTAGAGTGATTTGTGGGCCTGAAGGAAGAGGGGAGAAACAGATTATGGAGTCAGCAATTACTCTGCCCAAGCCCCTGCCTGGCAGGGTCTTATCTTTATTTATAGCTGACTGAGCTACCCAGAGCCCTGTTTTTACCCTTGAGTGACTAGTGCACTGCAGTTTTCGTTCATAAAACACTGTTTGTTTATCATCCTTAACGGATTCTGTTTTATTAAAAGAGAAGGCTCCATCCAGAGTATAAAGTTAACTAGTTAAGTTTTAGTTTATATTCACAGTAATATGCAATGGATTGGAAATCACCATGGAATTATGGACACTCATGACCTGACTTTATTAAAAAAAAAAAAATCTTAAAGGTCTCTGAGGCCTCAGGCAGGCCTGGACAGAACTTTTCAAAGATAGGGAGGTGGGAAGGAAAGAGGCAGAATTAAGATTCTAAAGTCAGCTCTGTTGCAGTGGATTTTTTTTAAGTTTCTTTTTGTTTTTGTTTATTTGTGGGGCAGTGTCATAGTTGGTATGTCTTTGTGTACAGTTCATGATTGGGGGGTCATGTTGGGGTAGACCTTATTCTATTTCTATTTGAATGAGGGAGAGAGGATTCCCCAAAGCAAAGGGAATAGTGAAAGCTCCTTGGAGCAGGTGCCATCGAGCTGAGTCTTGAAGGATAGGTCAGATTCTGACCAACATGGAAGCAAAAATAAAGGAAAAAATGTAATTTGGGTTTATGGCAGTGGAAAAGGAGTTGTTTTGGATATGTATGGCAAGAGGATCAGTTTGCATAGAGGGTGAAGATGAGAAGATGGTGACTGGATTCAAGGGTAGGGCCATACTCGTAGGGTGATGGCCAGATCTAGAGAGGTTCATATTTAACATGCCTAGCAGTGGTGAAGGGGCAGGGGTTATACAAATAGTCAATGCTGCAGATGACAAGATGTCTGAGTCTTGTTCTGGGCTTGCCATTTACTAACAGGAACCTTGGGCTCATTAGTTCACCTCTCTGATGCTCCATTTCCTCATCATTAAAAAGTGAAGAACCATAGAGGTTTTGAGTGGGAAGGGGCACGATTGATCTAAACTTTGGCCTGCATGATTCCTTTTTGAGACAGGGTCTCACTCTGTGACACATGTTGGAATGCAGCAGCATGATCATGGCTTACTACAGCCTCGACCTTCTAGGCTCAAGAGATTCTCTGCTCAGCCTCCTGAGAAGTTGGGACTATAAGCACATAGACATGCCTAGCTATTTTTCTCTTTTTTGTAGAGACAGGGTCTCACTATGTTGTCCAGGCTGGTCTCAAACTCCTGGTCTCAAGTGATCCTCCTGCCTCAGGCTCCCAAATTTTAAGGATTACAGGTGGGTGTGAGCCACTGTGCCTGAGCGCTAGTGTGATTCTTCTTCTTTTATTTTTTTTCGAGATGGAATTTCACTCTTGTTGCCCAAGCTGGGGTGCAATGGCGTAATCTCTGCTCCCTGCAAAGTCTACCTCCCAGGTTCAAGCAGTTCTCCTGCCCCAGCCTCTGAGTAGCTGGGACTCCAGGCGCATGCCACTACTCTCAGCTAATTTTTGTATTATTAGTAGAGACAGGGTTTCACCATCTTGGCCAGGCTGGTGTCCAACTCCTAACCTCAAGTGATCCTCCTACCTTGACCTCCCAAAGTGCTGGGATTACAGGCATGAGCCACCGCACCTGACCACACCTTCGTGATTCTTGAAGCCCATCAATTTTATCCAGCTTATACCAGCTCTCAAAAACAGTTCTTCCTTCCTCTAACTGATGTTTCCCTTGAACCCCAGAAAAGTACCCCACACTGTTTTTCTGCATTGCCCCTCTCTCTTGCCTCCCTTCCTCTTGGTCTTTGAGGCTGCTGCAACTCCCAGGTGGAGGCTGGCTTCTTTGTGAAAGTGTGCTCTTGAGAGAAAGGATGGGGTAATTTCAAAGTCTCTGTGAAGCGGAAAGGCTATGAATTTCTCATTCATGGCCTGCCGCTTGCTTCAGCAGTTTCTAAGGAAACTTTGGCCTGTAGTGGATGGAATAAGTTCATTGGGGTCTTCCTGTAGCTGCCTTGCAGAGGGGAAGGGAGGACCAGGAGTGAAGATGAAATTTTGAAAGGCAGCAAGACTCCAGGGGATGCTGAGAATGCCACCTGGATCTTTTCTTCCTTCTAACAAATATCTTTATTAAGCACCTATTATATGCTTGGCATTTTGCATAGAATGTCCCATTTTCTCCTTGGAGGTACCTAGACGGGTGTTGTAGGAAAGAGCACAGCCTGAAGCGTTACTATTACCCATAAACAGTTAAGAGGGATGGTAGATAGTTGCCATGTCCATTGAGACCCTCTCCCGTATTCACAGCTGACATCACAAATTGATCATACAACAATAGCCCATAGAGGCTGGAAATGCCTTAAAATCATTCTTAATGCAATGGTCCAGGCACAATTTCCCAGTTAGACTGAGTGAACTCTTGGAGTTGTTCTTGCATGTCTGACGTCCTTACTGCACACTACGGGGGTGCCCAGCTTCCTCCACATAAGGCTGTCCAGCACACCTAGGATCAGCTGCCCCGCTCTCTCCCCTCTTCTCTCCATCTACCCAGTCTTTCCTGCACTCACTCCAAGCTGAGAAGACACAGGAGCCACAGCTAGAAACTGGTGGTGAAATTGGAGTGTAGGGGCGGGGTTTATACAATTAGTGAATGCTGCAGAAGACAGGATGCCGAGTCTTGTTCTGGGCTTGCCATTTACTAACTGAAACCTTGGGCTCATTAGTTCACCTCCCTGACGCTCCATTTCCTTGTCATTAAAAAGAGAGTTTGAATGAAATGATATCTTATGTCACTTCTATCTCCAACATCTTCAGATCTAATGAATTAAATATCACCCTTTAAAATCTACTAGAAAATGAAGTTCTAGTCTTTAGTGATGGAGAGAATAGCCAGAGAAAGAGGTGAACCAGGTCTCTGTGATTGTTCTCTCTATAAACATAAACAGGAGACTCATCATCCATAAGTGAGCAGAACTCTGCTGGTCTCCATGTAGACCATCAGTGTCATGGTCTCATCCCTGGAGCTCCCTGTTCCTGAGGTCCTTGCTGCTGGCCTAATTTGTACATCCTTCCAGCCTGCACATGGAGGTGATGGCCGTCCCGGAGCTCTTTATGAGACCTTGGCTCCATCCCCAGCTGCCTGTGCCACTTGCCCATCGTCGGGAGTTTATTTTAGCATCCTCTGGACTCTTGCCTCCCCAGCCAGCCTTGGATCAGGGGCCTTGCAGAGATTCCTCCGCCAGGAAGAAGTACCCATTTCTGGCTGTGATGAAGACCTTGGAGAGGTGGCAGTGGGCCAGCCTGCCCCTCCTTACTAAGGCATGTTAGCTGCACTTACAGTGTTTGAGCTGTGGTTAATGTATCAATATTTGCTCAGGAGGGTATCTGGCACAGAACAGGTTCCTGGGATGCTGGCAGATAGAGTTCCTTCTCCTGTAGCATTCGTCAGTGCCTTCTGTTTTTGCAGGGATGGAGGGGGTTACTAGCTGCTGACAGGAGGAATGGAAAGGAGCCCCCCTTCTTCCCAGAAGTGCCTCAGTCTTAGAATTTGCCCCTGTATGATGATGTCAGTGCCTCGTATTCTCTCCATCACTATTTCCTGGCATATTTCACTCATTGTAGCTTTTCTGGAATTCTGGTCCTTACACCCATGTTTTGTTCTGATTGCTCAACTAGGAGTCCCTGGGGGTTGGGCTAGGGCTCAAAGGTCTAGAGATTAGTACTTGAGAGTGTGGGGCCGGAATCAGCTAGCCTGGGATGAATCCTGCTCTTGCTGGCTAGCCGTGTACCCCGGGCAAGCTCCCTGACCTCTCGATGTTTCAGAGGTCTGAGAAGTGAGGATGATGATGATGACAGGAGAGCTGTATGGATTAAATAATCTCATACATACAAAGTAGTGTGCACAAAAACTTGATGCCTAGTAAATACTCAATAAATGTTCCATTTTGTGGATCACCGTTCTTCTCATTCAAGAAATAGTGCTTTTGGATCCTTTGGCCTACCCTAAGTTGCTTGAGGACAAGGACCAAACCTTGTATTTCTTCTGCAGTTCTTCTGTGTCTCTTGTAATAGCACAGTGCTAGGTATAAAGAAAGCTGCCTACGACTTTAGGGCTTTGAGAGAACAATCTTACCGCCAAGGTTGGTGTTTTAATGGCACTGGGCAATAGTCCTGGGGAGAAATTACCAGTGACAGAGGACTTGTCTCCGGTCTTGAGACATGCTGGTGAAAAATGAGGGAAAGAACTGTGATCTCTTCAGGAAGCTGAAAAAGAGGATCTGGGCCTGAAGAAGGTCTCCATGAAAGGCTGGAGCAGTGGGGCTGGATGTGGACAGCAGTTCTCCGCTGCCGTCAGTCGTGAGCAACCTGTTAGGATAGTACTGGAGCTTTCAAGTGATGGCTATAAGGCTTAGAACAACTTTCCCATGATAATATCACTTACGGTATTTTCACTTGGAAGCACTTGCTTGAGCTGCAAGTCAGAGACTGTGGAATACCCAGAATGTGGTGCTGAATATGCCGTGCAAGTGTGCCATGCATGAGGGCACTAGATAGCAAGAGTGGGACCACGGAGAGAGGACAGGCAAGTCCTGCAGTTCCACGGGGCAAGCTACGTCCCAGAGGTCGGGACAGAGCAGTTGCAATGTGGGAACTTAACATGTGCCAGGCTCTGACATAAGCATGTTCTAGCCATTACCTCATGTAATCTTCCCAGCAGTTCTATAAGGCAGGTGTCTTAGGTCATTCTCCCAGAGGCAGAGCCTGAAACAGGGATTCTTGTACAAGCGATTTGTGGAGGAAGTGCTCTAAGGGGAAAGGGTGAAGAAATGTGGGAAGCAGAATAGGATGGGAGGAAGCCAAGCAAGTATGTGGCTGCAGGAAAAGTCTAGCCCCTTAGCCTGAAACCACAGGAGGACCCATGTGAATGGCACCACAGATCTGTTCTCACTTGAGGCAAGGGGGCAGGGCTTCTGTCAGCTGTGTTAACCAGTCATTGGCTGTAGGTCACATCACCCAGGAGAGGGTAGGGTATAAGTCCCATGCATTTATGGGTGAGCTCCCATATTCCAACACAGGAAAGGGGAATTGGGTGGTATACCAACAGCATCTGCTGCTATTGTCCCATTTTCCAGATGAGGAAACTGAGGCCTAGAGTGTTTATGTAATTAACCCACAGATGCACTGAGCCAGGATTCAAACCTATCTATTTTGATAGCCTCTGGTCTTACATGATTCCCTTCTCTGTTAAATCACGTGTTCCACTCAGGGGTCAGGTGGAAACTAGTTAACGAGAGAGAGGTGAGACAAGGGTCCAGGAGTCCTAGAGATGAGGAAAAGGTCAAAAAAGGAGCCCACTGGTCAAGACCAGATTCTAGGCTGCTGTGGTATGACCAACTCATCCAGCTTTGTTAGGGACTCTGGCACTGAAAGCCTCACATCGTGGAAACCCCATCAGTCCTTGGCAAATGGGGACAGTTGGTCACCTTAGGCTTGCTTCTAGGTGTGAGCAAGGCGAGGATGTGAGGGTCTCTATGGTGCTATGTGGCACCAGGGGAGGCAGTTTGGTAATCAGAGTTGTCATTCCCTGGAGCACCAAAGTCGGAGCCACCTAAGCTAGTGCCCATTTATTTGGGGGATGTGGGTGAGGGAAGTAAGCCAGGAAAAGCCCTGGGCAGGAGGGTATCCTGGCCAGGAGCTGAGCAGAGAAGGTGGTCTGAGATCCAGGGTGGGCTAATGAGAGGAAAGATTAGCATTGATAGCAGAAGGCAAGGGGGGAATAAGTTACCAGGCCCCTGAGGCCTCCTCAGGGAGCTTGCCAAAAATAGATACCCTTCCCCCGCTTCCCACTTTGAAGCAAGCAAGCTGTTTTGCTGTGTGTGTGTGTGTGTGTGTGTGTGTGTGTGTGTGTGTGTGTGTGGTGTGTGTGTGTAGAGACAGAAAGAGAAGAAGGGGAGAATGAACATTGAAATACAGTGAGGAAATGTCCTTGTAAGTTCCTATCCCATCCATAGAGTTGGGCAAGGTAAAGCAGGTTCCTGTGCTTGTGAAAGGCCTCCTGGTCTGAATCTGAGGAATTGTCCACAGTAGACCTGTCATGAGAAACTATCAGGAAGTCCAGAGCTAGGAAACTCATGCATAATCATGCTCTCCCATGATTGGTGAAGCTTTCTGAGTAACAGACAGAGACTGACCAGGTGTGGTGGCTCAGTTCTGCAATCCTAACATTTTGGGGGGGTCAAGGCAGGAGGATCACTGGAGTTGAGGAGTGCAAGACCAGCCTGGGTAAAATAGGGAGACCCCATCTCTATTTCTAAAAATTAACATATAAAAGAAACACATAGGGTGGCTAGGATCTAAAGTACAGAGGCCTAAAATGGGTCCCAGATCCCCAGGCTTGTGCCTTGGGTTATAATGGCTCAGTTCATACACACTCCCCACCCCCAAACACACACAACTTTCTTCTAGCCAGAAGAAAACGCTGGCACATTCTCCAATGGGAAGGACAACTCCAGGCTGGTAAGGAGGCATTAGGCTTGTTTTTAGGATTTGAAAGATGGGGTCAGAGGTCACCAAGTTTAACCTTCATGATGGTCAGGTTAGCAGTTTTCTCCATAGCCTTGTTGACACGTGATCCAGGCTGAACCACGATTGGACTATTGTTTCCTGCCGTTTCAGGAGCGAGGTTGGTCAAGGGACTGTTCATAGTCATAGGAGCGGTTACAGCAAGGTTCTGGCCACCACCTGCACTCTGTCCAGAGCAGAGGAGCTGCTGTGCTTGGTAGCAGGAGGCCTTGTGAGGGAGGGGCTCAGCTGTGTGGGTCTGTGGGAGATGTTGAGGAACCCCTGCCCTTTGGTGAGCAAGGTGGCAGGCACTTATAAAAGGCAATGCCCCTGACTCCCTTTTATTTAAGAGTCTTTGGAATCACTGCTGTTTCAGTCTCATGTTTCATGCTACTTTTTCTTAAGTTTCTCAGATTGATGGAGATGATTGAAAAGCCCAGGATTTTTGTGCCCTGATGTGGAAAGGTGATTGTCCCCCACCCCTCAAGCTAGCTTCTGACTGTGATGTCCGGTCTACCTCCTATTTAGTAGGAAAAGAGAGAATCAACTTTATTTCTAGTTCTTCCCTTCTGGTTTTCTGACCTGTTTCCTTGCGTTCAAGAGACTGTCCCAGGAGGGAACAGGGTTGGAAAAGAAGGGAGGAGTTTGTGTATCCATGTCTGTAATACAGAGAAGTGATTATAATGTGAGGGGTGGTAAAGACAGGACGGGATGGTGACATTTTCTCCTGTGTACCAAGGCTGTGGCTTAAGTTTCCCCTCAGGCTCCTCAGGGCAAAGAGTGATTTTTTCCTACTTAGAATAACCTTCCTGACCTACCATTGGTGGTGAAGGGTTGTGTGGGGAGAAGGATCTTAGAAGGGCAAGGCTGGAAGCAAGTTTAGAGCCCATGGAGACTGCCTAGTTCTGTCATTTTCCAGCTTCCAGTGTTTTGCGACTTTCTGATGTTTTTTGTGCGAGTCCCACAGGAAGAGATTTGTATACTTGATACCATGACTCAGGAAACAGATGCATATATAAATACTGGGAAAAGCGTGTCATGAAATAATACGTGTCTTCAATACCAGTGATAAAAGGCGTGACTGCGGGTGAGGATAAGTCTAGTTTCTACATTCCTGAGAGTTTCCATGCTATTTCATGTTTTGAAAGCATTTGTCCTGACAGCTGCTAAATTGGTCTCATGAACCCAGGAAAAGAGAACAACTCATGGGTAAAGAGACACGGATCTACCAGGCGCCGTGGCTCACACCTGTCATCCCGGCACTTTGGAAGGCCAAGGCAGGCGGATCACCTGAGGCCAGGAGTTCAAGACCAGCCTGGCCAACACGGTGAAACCCTGTCTGCACTAAAAATACCAGACTTAGCCAGGCATGGTGGCAGGTGGCTGTAATCCCAGCTACTCAGGAAGCTGAGGTAGGAGAATCACTTGAATCTGGGAGGTGGAGGTTGCAGTGAGCCGAGATCGTGCCGCTACACTTCCAGCCTGGGCAACAGAGTGAGACTCCATCTCCAAAAAACATACAACAACAAGAAAAAAAAAAAAACACTGATAACACCAACCAAGTCCACCCTCTCATTTGGTAGAGGGAAAAGCACATGCACAGTGAAGGGAAGTGATTGACCCAGTGTCACAACACGACAACACGTAGTCCATGAATATTTATGGAGTTGGTACTATGTGTCAGAAACTGTTTGGACACTGGGTATTTAGTGGTGAGCAAAAGAATTGTGCTCTCTGCCCTGAAGATGCTTAGAGTCTTGTGGAGGAAGTAGGCATTATGAATTCATATATATATACTCTCTCTCTCTCTCTCTCTCTCTCTCTCTCATATATATATATATATATATATATATATATATATATATATATATTTATTTATTTATTTATTTATTTATTTTTATTTTTTCTTGAGATGGAGTCTGGCTCTGTTGCCAGGCTGGAGTACAGCGGTAAGATCTCAGCTCACCACAAACTCCGACTCCCTTGTTCAAGCGATTCTCCTGCCTCAGCCTCCCGAGTAGCTGGGATTACAGGCACGTGCCATCATGCCCAGCTAATTTTTGCATTTTTAGTAGAGACGGGGTTTTCATCATGTTTGCCAGGATGGTGTTGATCTCTTGACCTCATGATCCGCCCACCTTGGCCTCCCAGAGTGCTGGGATTACAAGCGTGATCCACCGTGCCTAGATGAAACATTTCTTTAAAAACGTACGTATAAAATTCTAGTCCAAGTCCTCTTCCATAATGCCATGGAAGAGGCCAGCCAAGAGCTCTAGTGGACCAGCTGGGGGATGGGGGGCCAGGTCAAGAAAGGTGTCCCTGAGGATGTACAATTTAAATCAAGTTCTATGGAAAAGAATGAGACAGGTATGGGGGAGTGGGAGAAAGGGAGGACAGGAGACAGAGGAGTGGGGGAGGAGTGTTTGGGGCCAAGAAAATGGCAAGCCTGAAGACCTCAGGTCAAAGAGGACTTGAACATGAACTGAAAGAAAGCCAGTGTGGCTGCAGCATGGTGAGAGGGAGAGATGCCCCAGATGGTTGCAAAGTGACCAAGGAGCCCACCCCTGTTAGACCTTGTTGGACTTTATTTTAAAGTCAGTGAGGAGCCATTGACAAGTGTTGAAGCAAGGATGTGACATGACCTAATTTATGGCTTTAAAATATCCCTTTGGCTACCACGTGGAAAAGAGATTGGAGCAGATAAGTGTGGAAAGAGGGAAATTAGTTGATTTTTGTCTACAGTCTCTAGAGAAGGGCCAGTGGATCTGCCTTTGCAATGGCCCAGAGCTTTGCACATTTAGAAAAATTGCATTATTAATGAAACAGTTGCATCTTAGGAAATGATGAAACAGGCTGCTACATGTAAAAATTAAGTAACTCAATTTGTTTTAACAGCTTGTGCTCTAGTACAGCAATTTGTTTGGCATATACGCAAGACTCCATCGGAACAGTAATTATGCCATGCTAATTATTTTACTGCATTGTGTGCATCTGACATTTAATTATGGGAAAGAATGTAAGGGTAGATTTTCTTCCTCCCTTTGCCTGCCTGACAGGTAGTTTTGTTTCCCATACCTCTTTTGCACCTACATTGTCTTCATGCCAACTTGTCATCTGCAACGAAATCGTGTTTCCATGACAGCTTTGCTCAGCCATGTTGTCTGCAAGTAGCAGACAATCACCAAAATAAACAGTTGACACAGATGTCATTCTCACCCTCTCATTCTGCCTCTTCCTCCCCCTTAATCTAGCTCCTACTATAAAGATTTTATTTTTCTCCTACTTTGAGAAGGAAAGTGATCCCTGTCAACCTTGAGCATCCTCTGATACATCAGCGTGTCTCTCGGTGACTTCTCTTGTTACCATTGCCCCTCTCCATGGAGACTGTTGGCAAGCCAACTCCATGGCCCTATGCGTAGATGACACAGCTCCACAGCTGTGGGCTGTAGACCAGCAGGCTCCAGGCTTTGCATTCATGGGGAAGTGGCAAAGGTAGGCTCTCACCACTCAAGGTGCCAAGAAGTTGAACTACAGCTGTGGTGTGGCATTGACAGACACTGTGAAGCCAAGCAGGCTTGTGCCCAGGCTGTGCTCACAGAGATCATGCACTTGAGAGATGCAGGTGGTGAAAGGGAATAGAGAAAGAGGAAGTTCCTGCCTATGGGTAGATATATAAAATCTCAACTTGAATAAAAGGAAAAAAAGAAGGATGAGGGTCAGATCATAAACTGCAGGCATCTTTTGCTAGCCATCATCACGGCTGATACACCTGATACTGCCTCTCCACACACAGGAAACAATTGTCTCTCTCTCTCTACTGAAGAGGCAGTTGCAAAGAGAGAAGACTTTGTGAGAGTAGAATAGGAACAAAGGCAATGGCTTGAAAATAAAAATACCGAAAGTCTTCTTAAAAAAAAAATGCCTGGCAACAAGACAGTATATCTCAAAGTAGAGCAAATGCCCATTAAAATATTGGCACAATCCTATTATGAGTCTAAAATAAATGTCCAGAGGGATTAGAGGTCACGGGAATCCAGAGCTAGTAAGCAGGAGCCATCCTTCCTTCTTCGTGTCCATCATATTTTCTTGTATACTTGGGGTTAGCCAAGAAATTCAGTGCATCTCAGGAAAGCAGAGAGTATAGACATAAAGACCTTCAGCTTGATTCAGAACATGCGCTCTGAGAAGTCCTGGTTTCTGCTCATTTCATGCAATCTCAGATTTGTTTCTTCCCAGCTTATGGGTTGCTGTTTCAGATCTACTGAAGCGGCAAACTCCCTGGCCCAGGAATTTGCATAAATCAGTCTTTCCCTTGAGTGCCAGGCAAATCTCTGTTGGTTCACAAGATGATTTTTGGTGGCATATACAGCTATTAAGATTTTAATAGTTGTATGTTCATTTTAATGTGCATCAAAATATGTCCAACTGGCACCTCAACCCTGTGTTTTAATGGGTTTAAGACCATTTCCTGTGTAAATACAGACTTGGCATGCCTCCTTTTTCCCTCTTTCAGGCCTTGATTTCCTTTACAAACTTGCTCAGAACTTACTCCTTTGAGGTTCCTGTCTTTAGGAATCTCACTTGGCTGTCTTCAGCCCTCTTTGACATACCTGTCCACTTCCTCTTCCTCCTGTTCCTCCTTCCTTTTTCTTTACCCCATTATCATCCACAGACATTCCTTAGAGCCTATTGTGTGCTCAATATGTGGGGTACTTCAGATAGGAATGTGCTCAGCTTCAATAACAGAAAAGCGAACTACAGTGGCTTAAAGAACAGGGCTCTGAGTCCTGAGGAAGGCAGAATAGAGCTGATGTGGCTCTTCTAGGATGGTGTAAAAGACCCAGGCTTCAGCTGGGCATGGTGGCTCACACCTGTAATCCTAGCACTTTGGGAGGCCAAAGTGGGCAGATCACTTGAGGTCAGGAGTTTGAGACCAGCCTGGCTAACATGGTAAAACCCTGCCTCTACTAAAAGTACAAAAATCAGTCAAGCATGGTGGCGGGCACATGTAAACCCAGCTACTGGGGAAGCTGAGGCAGGAGAATCACCAGGAGCCACAGGTTACAGTGAGCCAAGATCATGCCACTGCACTCCAGCCTGGGTGACAGAGTGAGACTCCGTCTCAAAACAAACAAACAAATAAAAAACAAAACAAAACAAAAAAAAAAACAAAAAAAAAACCCAGACTACTCTCTGCCTGGGCCACCATCTCTATCATGTGGCTTCATCTTTATGTTTGCAAGACAGCTACACAAAAGTGATACCTGCGAAGGGCCCTCTCTCTAGACTCTGTTTGATATTTAAGAAGCTAAACCCTTTCCTTCAGATCTCTATGGCCGGTACTGCTTCACACATTCGGCAAGGGAAGTACAGAGTGTTCATGTTTTAACTTTACAGCCTCAGTTGTAGAGGAAGGCAAGGAAGAGCTAGGTTATGAATGGTTTAGGCATAACTAAGCCGCAGAGTCAGCCAAGGAGGAAGATAGTTGAGAAGTACAGAGAGTGATCTCTGGCCTTCCTTTTCAAGGGGAAAAAGTAGGTGTTAAAAGTTAACAGCTTTCTAAGTTGGTACATGATCATAAACCTGCAGAATCAGGAAAGAAGTTAGAAGTCACTTGGACCAGATTCATACTTTGTCTCTGACTTAGTTTCTTTATCTTTTAAAAGAGACTTAGTTGAGGCTCCGTGGGACAAAAGGTGTTCTCAGAAGACCCTGATAATTTAGCAGTTCTCATCTGGAAGTAGCATCGGAATAACAGCAGGGTTCGTTAGAATATCTATTGCTGGGTCCCACTCCAAAAGTTGAGAAATCAGTAGGTGGTCTGGCTGGGGCCTGAGAACCCGCATTTCCAGCAAGTTTCCAATGACAGTGAGGCTGCTGGTCCAGGTACTCCACTCAGAGAACCACTGTGCCAACCTATTGCAAGCATGCAATTTACAATCAATAATTCCCAAACGGATTTTCTTATGTTTTGCTGTTTCAACTTGTGCATTTTTGTGTGTTCTTTAACAACAAAGTAATGTAGTTGCAGATAATAATGCAGCCAATGGGTGAGCTAACTTAATCTTAAAACTGTCTGTGGCTGTGCTATTTGAAACCCAGAGGCTCTTTGCTCCTATGATCTGGCTATGCCTCAAAGGGCACTCTGCCCTTTTCCAGAGATGACCACTATTGTGTGTTTAGTGAACCTTTCTGGTCCATGTTTCTTGATTTTTTTTCAACGCTTAAATAAGTATCTGTATGTGGCACATATTGCAACATTTTGTATATTTTCAAACATACATGAATAGTATACTCTATATATCACTCTGTGGCTTACATTTTTTATTCAACATTATGGTGAGCTACAGTCATGCTGATACATGATCAGTCTAGTTTAACTAACTGCTTTGTAGTGTTCCATATTCATATACCAAAATGTATTTATCCTTCCCTCATGTTTCAGATCATTTTTAAGTAGATTAATAAGGCTTCGATATTCTTATTAACAGCAGCAATATATTGGAGTGGATGAGATATTGAACTCTTTTCATATATTTGCTCATGTAACAAATATTTATCAGGTGCCTACTTTGAACTAGGCACTGTTTCAGGCAGGGAGGATATAGCAGTAAATGAACAGCCTCGCTGCCCTGATGATGTTTATTCATATGATACCTGCAACAGCTCTGTCAGCCAGGTGTTTATTATTTTCACTTCACAGGTGAGGAAATGGACGTTCTGTGAATTTTTAAGTGACTTACCTGGGTTCTCACCAAAGAGAACAACGGAGTTTCGAATCAAATCATTTCACTGTTATCTCAACTCTTTCTACAGTTCACCAGGATTTCTGCTGAGCCTAATAAGAAATACCATTCCTCGTCTTCCTAATTTTCTTTGGAGGTCATGACTTTTTTTTTTAAGTACACTTTTTATTTTTGAATAATTTTCGATTTACAGAAAAGTAGAGAGCGTAGAGAGTACTGCTAAATCTCTAGTCTCGTTTTCTTCATTAATAATGTCTTACATTACGATGTTGCATTTGTCAAAACCAAGAAACTGACATTTGTATATTACTGTAAATGGAACTCCAAACTGTATTTGGTTATCACCAGTTTTTCTATTAATATCCTTTTCTCTCTTCCAGGATTTACTCCAGGGTGTCACGTTGCATTTAGCTGTTAGGTCTCCTCAGTCTGTTTACTGTGACAGTTTTTCAGTTTTTTCTTGTTTTACATGACCTTGACCTTATTTTTAGTTTATCCCAAATGAACAAATGAGACAGTATTAAGAATTTAGAGAACTTTTTTTTTTTTTTCTTATGACTGAGTCTTACTCTATTGCCCAGGATGGAGTGCAGTGGTACAGTCTTGGCTCACTGCAATCTTCACCTCCTGGGTTCAAACAATTCTTCTGTCTTAGCCTCCCAAATAGCTGGGATTATAGGTGCCCACCACTATGCCCAGCTAATTTCTGAATTTTAGTAAAAACGGGGTTTTACCATGTTGGGCAGGCTGGTCTCGAACTACCTACCTCAAATGATCCCCCACCTTGGCCTCTCAATGTGCTGGGATTACAGGCGTGAGCCACCATGTCTGGCCTAGAGAACTCTTAATATAAACATCTCTTAAGAGGGTTTGAGGCCGGGCGCGGTGGCTCACGCCTGTAATCCCAGCACTTTGGGAGGCCGAGGCGGGTGGATCACGAGGTCGAGAGATCGAGACCATCCTGGTCAACATGGTGAAACCCCGTCTCTACTAAAAATACTAAAAAATTAGCTGGGCATGGTGGCACGTGCCTGTAATCCCAGCTACTCAGGAGGCTGAGGCAGGAGAATTGCCTGAACCCAGGAGGCGGAGGTTGCGGTGAGCCGAGATTGTGCCATTGCACTCCAGCCTGGGTAACAAGAGCGAAACTCCGTCTCAAAAAAAAAAAAAAAAAAAAAAAAAAAAGAGGGTTTGGATTTGATTGCATTTCAGCACACTAGAGAGGGGCATCTTTCCCACACTGCTGGCTGGGTGCTCTTCTGGTACAGCAACACAGGGAAACAATGGAGTGACGCATGGCCTTAAAGTGAAAGGGGCCAGGTGCTTGCAGAGTATGGCAAATTGTAGGTTTCGATGAACAAGCAGCTTACCATGGAATTACAGCCCCCTCCCCTGTCATGTCTAAGTCCAATTCCAAGTGTTTCGTAACCACAGTTTGAAGCTCCCCCAGCTCTGCCTTTGCCTCTGAGTATACATATCTTTCAAAAGGCAGTTCTTACTTCCAGTGACTCCAGATACAAGCCTTCCTTCAGTCACAAGCAGATGAGCGTGTGCTGCAGTCGCCTGGATTCTGCAATGCTGTCATTGGAGAGAACTTAGTAATTACATTTGCCAGGCCCACTGTCCATATTGGTTGGCAACTTGAAAGAATCAGAGAACTCTTTGAAACAATATCCACGTTCTTGGTTAAAAGATATATCCACCTGTCTCAACCTCCCAAAGTGCTGGAATTATAGGTATGAGCCACCATGCCCAGTGGCTCATACCTGTAATCCCAGCACTTTGGGAGGTTGAGACAGGTGGATCACTTGAGGTCAGGAGTTCGAGACCAGCCTAGCCAACATAGTGAAACCACATCTCTACTAAAATTACAAAAGAATTAGCTCGGCGTGGTGTGGGTGCCTGTAATCTCAGCTAGTAGGGAGGCTGAGGAAGGAGAATAGCTCGAACCCAGGAGGTAGAGGTTGTGGTGAGCCGAGATTGCACAACTGCACTCCAGCCTGGGTGAAAGAGGTAGACTCCGCCTCAAAATACACACACACACACACACACACACACACACACACACACACACACACGGCATTACGCTATAGAACGGAAGAGGCCAGAAAGGGTTCATTCTTAGAAGCTGCTGAAAAGCCAAGTGCTTTTTTAGGGCAGTGTTTGGGACACATTTAAAAAATTTATATATATACACATATAAATTTTATATATATATACACACACACACACATAAATTATATATATACACACATATAAATTATATATATATATCAATGTGTATGTGTGTTTGTGTGTATAAATTATCCATGACTCATGTCCCAAAGAAAATTATTGTTGATGTTTTCCCTGTTTTCTTCTATTTGTGTTTTTTAAAGAACATTATATAACATGCTTTTTGATATGCTTTTATCAACAACATCATAAGCATCTTGCCTGCTTCTTTTAAATAATTATTAAATAAAGTTTTTCATTTAATCTTAATTCAGCTAATCATTCTATGGTACATTTGGTAAATTCTTAATGACATGAGAAATATATTTTTTAAAATAGGATGCTTCTCTCCTTATTTATTAGATTATTTCTGTAAGTTAGAGTCCCAAAGTGGGATTACTGGGTCAAGTGTTACATTTTTAAGGCTTTTAATCCATTTTGGGGTCAAGGAGAAACCCTTCTTATTAAAGCTCTGTCGAAGCCAGGAAATAATGCTAAATTTCCTAATTTGCCCTATGTCACTGCTTGCTTTCTGAACTTAAATGAACTTTGACTTGGCCACAGAATTAAAGTTCTGATTTCATTCATTCATTTACTCACACAAGTCTAGGTGTCAGGTGCAGTGCCAGATGCTGAAGATAAGAGGCCAAGCAAAAGCAGAGCCCCTGCTCCCTTGTCCTGAATAGCATCTGACCCAGAAAGACCCTGATCTGCTTGACAATAGAGTTGGATAAACCCATTTGAAAGCATCTATTTTTCCCAGAGACTCGATGCTTGAATGCTGACTGTCTTCTTCTGGTTTTGTTTTTCTAAGTTTTTCTGATTTTAAAGAGATGACCATTCTACATTTGATTTGAAAATCATTCAACTGGAGCTCTGGACACAAAACTAAAACATTTTGTCTGTGCCTGTGCAAAGCATTTCGTGTGGAGCCTCATGGGCCTAGCAGCTGCTGCTTCCTTTTACTAATTGGGAAGCACTTGGATTTCTGATAAATAATTGAAAGTGTACTCGGGCAAGTTTCTACAACAGTGTTAAGGGCAGTGCCTATTTTACTGTTCTCTGCATTGAGGAGTAAAGCCCTTGGTTTTATGATGCTACTTTTCTGACCTCGTTGGTACTCTTAGCTTCATGTAAAACGTTTCCTTTTTCCTTTTTTGTGATGATGACTGGGTGTGAGAGGTGCCATGTTGAAATGGCTTCCCATTAGGGTTAGAAGAACAAATTCTGTGATCAACAGGAGTAACTGTCAGATCAGCTCTCTGATGATGAAAGCATGGCAAGTTATCTGGGGAATCTTTTGTGTAAATTACTTGAGTCTTTGAAGTCAGTGCAGACTTTTTATTGTAATTATGTGAATCATGAAGTCCTGATGACTCCCAGTGGATCTCAGTAAAGAGTGACTAATAGATCGGGGGTCATTTGGTTAAGTTGGGGAGAAAAATCTGCGCAACTAAGGACAAGGTTTGAAGTGATCCCCATCTGTGAGCTTCTGGCAAACGCTGTCTCCTCCTGTCACTGAGGAGCTCTGATGCAGCAGGGCCTGCCTCCCCATCCTGATGGGAAGACAGATCCAGACAGTTTGGCAGACTTGACCATCTCCAGCTTTGCCCCTTGCACCCTGGTGCCTCCAATGGTTAATGTTGTCATGTCAAGAGAGCAGAGCCTGTGTCTGAGCAAAGCAGATGATGGAGTGCTTGCGAGAGGCAGTGCTTTGTGTCAACCATGATGTCATTTGAGAGGGCCACCCAGTCCAGATCCAAGCTGTGCTTTTCATGATGTCACCACTAAAGTCACTGGACTATGAATCAGAGCCGTATCTCTTATGCTAACTTCTTTTGTTAATTGGTAGTAAGAGAGGAAAGAGGCTCTGAGGATTACAAAATACCTTACTCTTCAGCAACATCATGGTGTTTCCTGTATGAGGTCTCACATCTTTCTACCTTTCTCCTGTCCTTCTTCCTCTCTGTCTCCTGCTTTCCTTCTCTCTCTCTTCTTTATTTAAATACATTTGCTTTGTAAATTTTTCAGAGCATTTATCACTTCAGAACATAAATAGGATGTCTAAAATACATGATTTTTAAAATGCAAATTTATCAAAGGATCCTGCACAGGAAGATAGTGCTACAAGGTGGTTTGATGTCTAACAATGTGCCGTCGAAGAGCTAGAAGCCAGCAAAGCCCATCTTTCTAAGAGAAATGTAGCATCTCTTGCAATAATTCCGTTGGGCCCCTTCTGTCTGTGGGGCTCAGTGCAAACATGCTACCATGAGATGAGCTAAAAAGCAAGCTTTCAAAATGAAGTCCCCGAGAAGTGTGATCTCTAGGGCCCCAGTTGAGGTACTCTTCCTATGGCCAGGCTGGAAGCATATTTCAGCTCTTAGCAAGCTGATTTCGTTTCTACCTGAAGAAAGATAAAGAATTTGCTCAGGAAATGTGAGCCCCTTTTCCCAGGCCTCATTCCTCTCAAACTGATGGACAGGTATGGAAGGAATGTGTTTGTTGGCAGGAATTAGATAGTGCCCAGGCATAAATGGCAGTCATGTTCTTTTCCTCCCTCTCTCTGCTTTGGGGGAAATATGTGGTAGGAGGGGATGCTCCGCAGGGAGAGGGTGTACAGAACAAGCGATCTCAGCTTCAGCCAGCTGCCATTTGTCACTGGATTCTGACAATGGCATCTGGCTCAGTGCGTGTGGAAGCCCGAAAGTTTACCCTGACTCCCACTGGTCACTCGACCTTCACCATGAGGCAGGTGAAGGCCGAGTGACCAGTGGGAGTCAGGGTAAACCTTGACTGTGAGTCAGGAACAAGCTCTCTGGATATATTTTCTCAAAGAAGTGCATTTCTCCACCTTTCTGTTAGTAGGTCGTATCTCCATCCTAACTGTAAGACTTGGTGATTGCTTTGTGTTTGCTTCCAGTGAGGAGGCTTTCCATGGCACGCCGGTGGCTAAGACAGGAATTAGAAAACCTAGTTAACCTGAAGTTCCAACCATAAGATTGGCCAGATGTATAATAGGTCAAGAGAATGCTGCATTTCTGTTTCAAGGGATGCTTGAAATATATATTAGCTCATCCGTGAAGAGGGCAGGATAGAACAGGCTAAAAACAAAGGCCATGAAATAGAAAGTACAGTAGAATACCGCATTAGTATTCTCCATATGTATTCATTTTAAAAAGAAGAATAGAAAACATCACAACCAGCATTTAAATAGGGATGATCTCTCGGTAATATTATTGGTAATTACCTTTCCTTTGAGGTTTCTCTGTTTTCCAACTTTTTTCCTTGAAAAGATAAAGATTTAATCTTTCTTTGGATGGCTTTTAATCACTCTCGTTCTAGCAATCTTGACCTATAGCCATGTCTACATCTGTACTTCTCTCTGAGTTGCTGTGTACAGCACTGCACCAGCACCTACCTTAGAAAGGGTGAAGAGGGATCTGCAATCAATTCCTTCTTTGATCTACTCATTAAGTCATCCCTGACATGGGTCAGTGTCTGCCCAGAGGAAAGGAAGCTCTTTTCCAGCTTTCCCCAAAGGAATGTCTTGATCTGATCTACACAGTGATGCTGGATTTGCTCGCAGCAACCGTGCTTGGCTATATGTGTGTGTATATGTATATAAGGGGACTTCAAAAAGTTCATAGGAAGATGGAGTTAAAAGACAAAAGATAAACTTTAATTCCCAATACAAGCTCCATGGAAGTTAAGATACTTTTGCAAGCAATGATACCAGCTGTTCAGTCTATACCTAAAGAACTGAGGGTCCTGGGAATTTAACCATGCCATCTTTTTTACATTAACTGATGGTAAAAGGGAACCCTTTACAGATTTTAAGATAGGAAGTAAAAAGAAGTCAGAAGGAACCAAATCAGGACTGTTAGGTGGATACCTAATGATTTTCCACTGAAACTCTTGCACAATTGCCCTTATTTGATGAGAGGAAAGACCAGGAGCATTACTGTGGTGGAGAAGGGCTCTCTGGTGAAGCTTTCCTGGGTGTATTTCTGCTAAAGTTTTGGCTAACTTTCTCAAAACCCTGCCATATTAAGCAAACATTATTGTTCTTTGGCTCCCTAGAACATCAACAAGCAAAATGTCTGGAACACCCCAAAACCCTGTTACCATGACTTTTGCTATTGACCAGTCTGCTTTTGCTCTGACTAGGACCCCTTTCACTTCTTGGTAGCCATTGCTTTGATTGTGCCTTGTCTTCAGGATCATACTGGTGAAACCATGTTCCATCTCCTCTTTTCAATTCTTAGAAGAAATCCTTCAGGATCTTGATCCCACTTACTTAAAATTTCCACTGAAATCTCTGCTCTTGTCTAGGGCCTATTTGGGCACAATGATTTTGATTTTGGCACCTGTCAAGTAAAAGCCTTGTTCAACTTTATTTTTTCAGTCAGAATTGTGTAAGCTGAACAGTTGAGATTTCTGTGGCATTGGCTATCCCTTGTGCTGTTAATTATCAGTCCTTTTCAATTAGAGCACAAACAAGATTTTTTTTTTTTTTTTTTTTTTTTTGCAAATTGATATGGCTGGTTTACTGCTATGGGCTTCATATTCAACATCATCTCCTTCCTTCTTGAAATGAATTATCCACGTGTGAACTACTGACTGGGAGATGGGCACTGTCTGCATCAACTTTTCATAAAACATCAGTGATTTCACATTCTCCCGCTCAAGCTTTGCCATAAATTTGATGCTTGTTGCTCTTTGAATTTTAGCAGAATTCATGTTGCTCTCATAGAGGCTCTTTTCAAACTGATGTCTTCTCTTAGTACCTCGAACTAGAACCTGTTCAGATGTGTTGTAACAAGTTGGTACAAGTGGATTTTGGTGGTTTTTTTTGTAATAAACATTTTCCCTTAACTTTTTGAAGATCCCTCATATGTGTTTTCACATTAATAATTTTGACCATCTCAGATAATCACCATATTGTATTATAAAGAATATTTCTCAATCTACATGTATCAGGATTCTTTATACTCAGGTCTAGATTTTAGAACTAGCTTTCTATAGGGGTAGGTGAAGTTCAAGGGTTTTGTAGAACAATGAGCTGCTTTGGGCGTTTATACTATCCTGTTATGTGCCTAAATCCATATTTCCTAGGGATGGGTCTGGGCTGAGAGAAAAGCAAGAATATGTGATGTTGAAAAATCAGTAATACACATTGACCCGTGGAAGGCCCAAGTAACCCTGTGGTGCCAGTAGGATGCAGGGAGCCTTTATTATTCTAGGAGGTGGTGATGCTGTTACCAATAGCCTAAAATAAAGGGACACTGTGATCATGTGGCTATGTTCTGGGGTGAAAGATCCCCCTTTCAATCTGTATCTCTTTGTTGTTTGGGGGGAAGCTGCTATAGCTTGACAGAGGGAACAGCCCATAAGCCAGAAACACCTGGTAAACAAAAAGTGATGGAACCAAACGGCTCCCAGGGTTCTTTCCTCAAGTCAGAGAAAAGCTATGATAAGCCAAAAAATACTCCGGGTACCAGAGCCCAGGGCCTTGATGCATATGTGAAAGGCAGGGACCTTCCAGAAATAGCATCCCTCACCCTGGAGACTTGGATGGCCTTGTTTTAATTTCAGGGTTAGAATAATGACCATTTTATGAGCAACCAAATAGTCATTCTGGGTTCTCCTCTCAAGAGTGTGGTCTGAGACCTTGGGTTTTATAGTCTGAGTATGTAATAACTGACTGTGTTCCCAGTGATCTTGTGACAGCCTTCACTTTGAGTTCTATTTTAGAACACCCTCCTTCTGGGGACACCTAAACATAGGCCCTAATGAAATGGAATTTAGAAGGAGCATTGTCTGCAGGGCAGTCTGGGGCCAAGCTGGCCAACTCCTCACTCTGAGTTCAATGGAAAGCAACAGCAAGTTATCCCTACATTTTGGGGATGGTCAAAGGAGCTACCATTTGGTAAGCTGAGTGAGTGTCCCAGGGCAGCTTATGAACAACTGTGGAGTTCTCTGAGAAATCAGTCTAGTAATTGGAGTGTTGCATAGTGACTTGGAGTTGAGAAAGGAGCACTAAACTGGAATTCACAGCAGCTCCTGTGTAACCACATGTGCATCATTGTCATGGATACTGCCATCTCTGGTTCACGTCTAGGGTCCTTCCTGCTATTAAACGCCATGCGTGGCTTTATGCACAAGAACCGCTAGCTCAGGATACCTTACAGAAAGTTTTCTTTGCAAGAAGAAAAGCCTTCAAACCAGGAATAAGTGTTGATTGTCCCCTCTCTCTCATAAATGCCTCCATTTTTTTACTGATAATGGTATTTTTAAAATGTTAATAAAGAGATTGTTTTCACCTCACAGAATGGCTTCCAAAACTAAATACAGAGCAACCAGCAATATCAGAATGAATGATCCCTCAAATACTGGTTAACTATGGAAGGGGAACTCTTGGAGTTCTGAGTATTGACAGGATGGGGCTGCCTTGGTGCCAGTAAATGCTTGGGATAGACAGGACACTGGGTTCAGGGGAACCCTCTGGAAAAGTCAGGTGATCGCTGACTGTAGGGGCTGGTTCTTTTTGGCACCCCAGTGGCCAATGAGTCAAAAGCCACACAAACTATGCCATATGAGAATGTGACTTTAGCCCACTCTTGAATGAAATCCAGCAGAGATTCAGTCAGCTTTGACTCTCATCAGAGAGGTTTATGGTATTGGAGTTCCTGAATTTCATTCTGTGTCTTTGGAGTTAGGAAGTGAGGCTCTGGGTCACAGCTCCTGGGGTCTCCTAGAGGGAAGGTTCATGAGAATGCCTATACTGAAGAGTCCTTAAGGGCATAGACTTTGGAATGGTGCAGATCTAGGTTATAATCCTGGCCCTACTACACACTAGGTGTGTAAATTTGAGAAAGTTTAGTACTTCTCTAACTTTAGCCTCCTTATTGCTGAATGGGAAAAATACAGTATGTATGGTCCATGTAGTGAGCAGTTAGAAGAAAGAAAAGCAATCCCATGATAAATTCCCAAGGAATGGGGGCTAGGCTTATAAGAAAGGGTCTGGCATCAATCCTGTGAAAAAAATGCTAGAATTAGACCCAGCACCTCTAAAGCAGGAAGAAGGAGGCCGGCTGGATGTGGGATGCGGGTGGTGGGCCAATGAGTGCAGAGGCTGGTAAACCAAGACTATGATAGAGAACATAGAAGACCTGTTGGGGGCTGAGCACATGTAGGATGCAACTCTCAAGGCTGGGCATAGAACAGACATGCGTGCAAGGTGAAAGTCCTAGATCACTTGCTGTATTCAGTTCCTATTGCTGTCATAACAAATTACCACAGATTTACTGGCATAAAGCAACACAAACGTAGTATCCTAACAGTTCTGGAGGTCAGAAGTCCAAAATGGATTTCACTGGGCATGTTGGCAGGGTCACATTCACTCTTAAAATCCTAGGAGAGAATTCATTTCTTTGCCTTTTCCTGATTCGAGTCCACCTACGTTCCTTGGCTCAAGGCCCCCTCTTCCATCTTCAAGGCAGCAGTGAAGCATCTTCAAGCCTCACTCTCTGCTCTGTCATCACATCCCCTCCTTCTCCTCCGGGCCAAGCATGGAACTCTGCTGGACTAGACAGAAATCACATCCCTCCTACAGGATTTCTCCAAAGCATGTGTTCCTGGAGCAACTATATGAGGAAGATGGAGAATGCCTAGAAAGTTTGGTCCCTGTTGCTTTCCAGACTTACGCTATCACCCTGAAACTGAGTACTCTGACTATATATCAAGATCAATTGCACTTTCTGAAAGAATAAATGAAGTCTAATTTTAAATGGGAAGAAAGGTAGCACTCTTTTTATATTCCTACTTAAGATATCATTCTTGGTTCTGTTCCATTTTGCACATGGAGTAGGATTTTACATAGAGTCAAGGCTGGATTTGAAAGCTGATGAACGTAGCTATGAAGAGCTTTGATGAAAAGGGTTATTATTGGCCTCCCATCCATTGCCTTATCTTTTTTTATTCTTTAAATAATGTGACAAATGAGGGTTCTGATAGAATTGTCTTTGGTGTGTTTTCATGAGTTGACATAATTAAGAGCCATTTCCACTTGGCAGTGCTGCAAGAAAAACAACTTCCAGCCAGACAAACAAGGAAATTACTTAATTAGCAACTCAGGTGAGCACTTGCTCTTAAGAAAGACGTTAAAGTTGGAGGGAAGACATTGGAGGGAAGACAGGAGACCCACAGAGGCAGCGTGTCACGGTTGGGTGTTTAGCCAAAGACACATCCTTCTGTCCCTTTCCTCCTGTGTGAATCCTTTCTAACTATTCACCTGAAATTGGATATGGAAGGGCTCTGCTGCTGCTACTGCCACAGCCGCCCTGGTAGACAGAAAACGTCAATGTCAAGGAAAAATGATTGTGTGTTTGGTTCCCTCCAGTTCGCACAAAGTAAACATCAGCTGGCAGTTCCTTGGAGATAGATTAGCCACTATTTCATTCCCCTTGGTCCTTCCTGCTGGGTTAATTATTGTTCTGAACAATGGCAGCATTAATCAGCATGATAACAGTTTCTAGTCATTAACAGTATAATCAGGTTTTATGCATATGGAAGTCCCTCTATCAAACCATCATGAAGATCAGAAACTCATTCTAGGGGGTGCTCTTTCCTAGGAGACCCACAAGTGTCCAGGCTGGGGAACTGTTCCTTTGGGTGATTTAATTTGAATAGGCTCCAGGTGTCATCTGCGTGACAAGGCTGAAGAATTCTGTCTTGGTGGAACTCCAAGACTTTTGCTCTGGGTCAGAGTCTTTGACTTCTCTCTATATATATCAGCTTTGATGCTTTTAAAAGCTGCAGAGACAGTCCAAGTATCATGGTTTTAGTAGACAGATTTTGGATCCAGACGGGCATGGATTCAAACATGAGCTTCTGGACTAACCGGTCGTGGGAATTTGGGAAAAATTTAACACTTAGGAATAAATATAATCTATTTAGAACACTTTCACATAGTGCCTGGCACACAGTAAGTGGTCATAAATGGTAGTTTAAAAAATGAGAATACCAGGCCAGGCATGGTGGCTCATGCCTGTAATCCCAGCACTTTGGGAGGCCAAGGTTGGTGGCTCATGAGGTCAGGAGTTCAAGACGAGCCTGACCAGCATGATGAAATCCCATCTCTACTAAAAATACAAAAATTAGCTGGGCATGGTGGTGCATGCCTGTAACCCCACCTACTTGGGAGGCTGAGGCAAGAGAATCACTTGAACCCAGGAGTCAGAGGCTGCAGTAAGCCAAGATTGTGCCACTTCATTCCAGTCTGGGCAACAGAGTGAGACTTGATCGTTAAAAAGGGGGAAAAAATGAGAATGCCACTAAAACTGTAAAAAAAAAAAAATTTTTTTTTTTAAATTACATGACTCCAGCCTGTTTCTGGGGCTTTAGCAGCAAGGGTTGCTATTCCCTTCCTGGTCTCACCTGGCCTTTCAAAAGTTCAGGACCCCTCAAAGGGGCATTCGGGCCAGAGGCACCTTCAGCGAGTGTCACTAGAGAGACCAGTTCAAGAAGACCAACCATTGCATGGTCTTAGCTCCACCCCCAGGGCACACGTGTCCTCCATATACAACTCATAGAATGTAACGTACAACATAACTCATATAAATCCGAATACAAATTATTGAGGAAATACAGACTCTTTTATATGTAGGTATTGCAAATATACACATTTCAAAAAATTAAACAAATTTCTTTAGAGACGAGGTCTTACTCTGCTGCCTAGACTAGAGTGCAGTATTGTGATCAAATCTCAGAGCAGCCTTGAACTCCTGGGCTCAAGTGACCCTCCTGCCTTGGCCTCCCAAAGCACTGGGATTAACAGGAGTGAACCAGAACAGACCAGTCTGCTCACATTTCAAAAATATTCAAGTGGAAAGGCACACATCATAGAATCTGACAATCATAACATTGCTCTAGTGTGTGGCGCTGGGCCTATATGAGAGTGTCTTGTCTTTGTTATGCTAGCTCATGCTTAGAAAGTGCTGTGGGGTGTTCTTGGGTGTCATGTAAAGGGCCCAGGAGAGAACCTAGAGTTTTCAGATTTCTTCAGTCTACTTCTGACTTCATTGGCAATATTTGGCACTCACCTTGTATAGGAAAAACAGAGTTCTCCTTTTGAGAATACAGACCCCTTTGGGTCACAGGGAATAGAATTTATCATAAATCTGCAAAGAACGAGAACGCTGGTGTAGGTTGTGTGAGACTTTTTAAACAGAATTCTGGCAGACACCCTCCATTAGTCCCTAGAAAGCCTCCATTCCTCTTCCCCACATCAAACTTGAGGTGGAGCTGGGGTTGGCAGCAGCTCGGCTCGGCCATCGTGTCCAAATTCCACTATTTCTGTCCTGAATTTGCTTTTCCTGGCAGACTTGAGCCAAGTCCCAATGAAACAGCCATAGCTTTTCTAAATCACAGGCGAAATCGACTGGGAAAAGGTGAGGGGACAGGGAGGGGACCCGGGAGAATAGTGCACTGTGATTGCCACGGAGGGCCCGGTGATGGGGAAGTACAGTGGGGAAGCCATTCCGCATGATCTTTGCTCACTCACTTCCAGACTGGCTCTCGGCTCCTCAATCCGGAGGAGCTGGGCTTTTTATAGGCTGTAAGTCCATTGTGGAGTTATGTACCCTGGCAGTTAGTAAAGTGGTGTTTTCTCTATTTTTATGGGTGCCACAGGACAGCGCAGGCACACACACACACACACATTGGTTGGTACCTTCTCATGCCATGCTGCTTGTGATGAATGAGGAAAGACTGCCGCCCCCAGCCCCTTCACAGAATAGACCTGGGGCAGCCTCTGATTTGCCGCGTGTCCCTGTTGGAGCCAACCCCTTCCAGCCCCCTGTCCCCTGCCCCCTGCCGGATGTTGTGGGAGTGAGCGAGGGATGAGGATGAAGCCCTCCCTGAAGGGTTATGTAAATCTGAAAGGCTCTGTGGACTTTGAGGCTGGCCTAGGGAAACCTCAACAAATAGCGATGCCTTATTCTTTATTAGATTCCCTGTAAACAACTATGGCATGATTGTGGTGGAGTCAGAGGACACGAGGCTGCTTCATGCTTGAGGACTTTCCCCAGCAGTTGGAGCCTCTTCTCACGATGCAGCCCGGATTAGCCTGCTTCTCCCTCAGACCTCAACCTTTCACTGAGGGGAAGAAACACTTGTGGTGGAAGGAGGCCTAATTCACGAGAGGGTCATGTGCATGGACTGTCATCTTACCGGTGATGATAATAGGACTAGTCGCCTAGATCTTTCCGGTCAGCCGCCATGTTCCATCAGCACGCCTTTCATAATGTCCTCTTCCCGTCACTGACAATGTCTTTGGGCTTCTGGTTTTCTATCCCCAAATTCATCTCGAACACCATAACTAGGTCATGCATTCTGGAGAGAGATTTTGGTACTTTGCCTCCCAACATTCAAAGGCTCCCTGTTTCCAGGGATAAAGTCCTAACTTTGTATCCTGATATCCACATCCCTACACAGTGTGATCTCTGCCCAAGTCTGTGGCCTCCTGTCCTCCTCCTCTTCTGTGGGAACCTGACCAGAGAGCTTTTGGTCCTTCAGACACCTGCCTGCTCACCTCTCTGCCCAGAGGGCCCTCCCTTGCCTGGACGGCCCTGCAATAATGATCTATCCGTATCTTCATCTCTCACAGAGAAGTCCTGATAGCCTCAGTCCCAGGGAGTCTCTTGCCTTCTCTTTCTTTTATTTATTTATTTTTTTGAGACAGTCTCGCTCTCGTCATCCAGGCTGGAGTGCAATGGCGTGATCTCGGCTCACTGCAACCTCCACCTCCCAGTTTCAAACAATTCTCCTGCCTCAGCCTCCTGAGTAGCTGGGATTACAGGCGCCTGCCATGATGCCTGGCTAATTTTTGTACTTTTAGCAGAGATGGGGTTTTGCTATGTTGGCCAGGCTGGTCTCAAACTCCTGACCTCAGGTGATCTGCCCGCCTTAGCCTTCCAAAGTACAGGGATTACAGACATGAGCCACTGCGCCTGGCCTGTCTTTCTCTCTCTTTTTCTTTCTCTGAGCTCTATTAGCATTGGCAGGCTGAGAACTTGTCACTGTTTTATTATCTAGCTGGTTTATGTGCTTTACATAGAGTATCTACCCTGAGGGCAAGGACTGTTGTCCACCTTTTTGCAGGGTACACTGTGCCTGGTATGCAGGGTGGGCCTTGTCCAAAGTGGGGGTGGCCTTCCATGGCTGTCAGGAGCACCGCCTCAGGCATGAGGATTGGATCCCACCACAGGATGCAACCACAGGCGAGCTCCTTCATCTCTCTAGTCCAGAGTTTCCTCATTTGCAAGGTGAGGAGTGATGGCTCTTATTTTATAGAAATACTTATAAGGATTAAATTAGATACTCTGGTTTATACACTTGGCATAGTGCTCAGTGTATTATTATCGTTATCATCATCATTAAATCGATGTGTGTTGACGACTAGGAATTCTCATAACAGGATCCAGGGCCTTTCTGAGGGGCTGGACATTGGAAGCCCTCCCTGGCCTGGATTCTGTTAATGTGCCTGTGTCTCAGTTTCCTCGTGTGCAAATTGGGAGAACAGGATTACCTACTGCCCAGGGTTATCGTAAGAATTAAATATACGATGGCTGAAGAAAGCCTACGTTTAGGAAAGAAAGGCTTGGTAAATGAGAAAACCTTGGAATTCCGCTAATTGCTGTGGGTCAGCGGTCAGGAATCATGGCCTGTGTCACAGCTTGGGCTTTTCCTGATGGACTTATGCTGTTCCCCAGTCCCTGTGTTGAGTCTAGGTGGGGTGGGGCAGATAATCTTCCTTCTGGCTCTGACTTTACGTATTTCTGCTGATATGCCTCTCTTTACCCACTCGGTCCAGATCAGAGATGAGAAAAGCTTTGGGATTTTGGAAAATGATTCATATTCCTAGCTTAGAAGGTTGAGACCCTGCAAGTGACCGAGTTGGATGGGATCACCTGTTGCCCCCTAGGCAGCTCATCAGACCCCTGCAGACTTCTCCAGGAACATAGAGCACCCATGGAAATATGTACATTCTCTAAACTAGGATCCAGTGCAGACAGATTAGCATCCCTCCTTCAGGCCTCCCCTCCACTTCAGCAGCTTTATGCTGGGGTGATGATGTTTCTCTAACTGCCTAATTGGGAGATTTTAGCTGGAAAATTGCCATCATGTTCTTTTAAAGGGTGCCAGCAGCCCACGGCTGCCAGCTATGTCACTGGGTAATCCCAGCTCTGCTGCCATGGAGCCTGGGAGGACCCATCATCTTCCAGACTCCTTCCCAGGTGGTGAGATCAGGCCACTGGCTCTAAGAGGAAGTAACACCAAGGAGCAGGACAGAGGTGGTCCAGAAAGCAGCTGCAGGCACAGGTCTGTTTCTCTGCCTCCTCATGGCCCTACCCAGCCTGTACCACCGGGGAATGAAATGTCCTGAAATTACAGTCACACCAGGGCACCCTGGCCCTATGCTGTAGTGCTCAGCTCCGTGGACTCCCACTGCAGCCATCTTGAGTTTGCACCGAGTTTGGGGGTTGTTCAAGTAGAGAGAAATCTCACTGTCAAGGCTTGTTCCTAAGTTTGCAGGAGACAGTATAGGATAGTGCTGAGGAGTACAGACCTTTGAACCACGCCTCTTGCGTATATTCTAATCTGGGCTCTGCTACTTGCTGGGCAAGTTACCAACTCTCCTAGCTTCATCATCTGTAAAACAGGGGTGATAATACGAGCACTGTCCTCTGTTCACATATCAGGGGGCCCAGGCAGATGGAGGCTCTGGCTGTCTTTAACATGTGGCATCCAGAACCTCTTCTTGCCAGGTGGGCATCTAGCCCACAGAAAAAGAGAAGGCATAAACAAGTAGGTAGGAGGCTTTCTTAGAAGGATTGTGTCTTACTGTGGTCACACTCAGTTCTCTAGACCGTAGTCACGTGGTCCCAGCCTAGCTGGGTGCGGGAGGATGAACAATTGAGCTGGTGCTAAGGATGAACAATGTCTGCCACACCCAGAAAACCTCCCTAATCACAACAGCTGACGCTTATTGAATGCTTTACGTGTGCTCTGCACTGACACATTCACTTGATTAATTCAGTTGTTAAAAATGGCAGGATGATACTAGGCATACATTATAAATCAGAGAGGGTCATGGGAGGAGCCCAGATGGAACCTTCTAAAGGGCAGCTAAAGAGGATCCAGTGGTATTTATACACCCATGTGCAGCATCGCTACACCTAGCTACTTACATCGCCAAAAGGTAGAAGCAACTCGTGTCCGTCAGTGGATGGATGGATACACTGAAAGTAGTGTGGATAGACAATGAGATATTATTCAGCCATAGGAAGAATTCTGCAACACAGGCTGCAACGTGGATAGACCTTGAAGACAGTAAGCTGAGTGAAATAAGCTAGTCACAAAAATACACATGCTTTACGATTCTACTTATGTGAGGTACCTAGAGTAGAAGATTCAAAGGAGCAGAAAGTGGAATAATGGTTGCTAGAGGGGAAGGTAGGGAAGGGCAAATGAGGAGTTGCTGTTTAACGGGTACAGAGTCTCAGTTTTTCAGGACGAGAAGAGTTCTGGAGGTGAGTGGCGGTGATCGTTGCACAGCAGTGTGAACTTACTCAACACCGCAGAGCTGTATGCTTGAACATTGTTAAGATGTCAAATGTTATGCTATGTATGCTTTACCACAATGAAAAAAAATTGTCAACAATGGTTTGAGGAAGGGAATTTTTACAAATAGATGGGTGAAAGTGCCGATATGTGATGGCCAAACATGAGGAAGTAGCAACCAAAGGAAGCTACATCCACCCCCAGGCCTCGGGGGTGCATGGAAGGAAAGATTATGAGAACGAGTTGAGAGCTGTAGCTGTGGGAGAAGGGCCGCCCAACAGAAGCTGTGGCTTTTGGTACAGGAGCTGAGCACTTCCAAAGCACAGCCCAGCGGAGAGGAGGCAGGGGATAAATACCTGACTTCTGTCCTCTTGTCTTCTGATCTCCTGCTTGTGATTCCCATGGGGCGCCCCTCTCTAGGAGTCAGCAGCCAGGGGAAGCTGGTAATATAGTCCACGCAAGTCAGCCTCCCCAGGGCTCAGAGAAGGGCAGAGGGTGAAGAACAGACTTCGAGGTCCAGTAGAAAGTATGCCATCCAGCTACTGCCATTCCCATTCTAGAGATCAGGAAACTGAAGCAAAAATGAGGTAAAGTCACTCACCCAAGCTCACACCATTAGTGACCTGGGATGCTGACCCCAGAGCCTCCAGATGGAAGAAGGAGGAACTGAAATGTCATGAGGGTCTCCCTTGTGCCTGGCACTCTGCTCTCTCCTCTCTGATGAATGAGAAAAGAATCAGAGAACTTAATTAAGGAACGTGCCAAGGGTCAGGCAGCCAAGACGTGGCAGATCCAGGATTTTACTCCAAAGCTGCTGTCTTTCCATCAACTGCATGACCTTCAGGCTGAGAGCCCCCACTGTCAGCGCCGTTATCTCCAGCATTGGAGCAGGCACTGAGTGAGCACTGCTTTGTGCTGTGTGTCAGGACAAAGGGAGCTACTGTGCATAGCCCCGGAGCCTCTCCCGCCCCCACTCAGCCTCCAGGCTGGGGCACCTACTTTGTAACAAGCCACACTAAACATGTTCGTTCCCCATCAGCAGTCACCAGAATGCTAGTCCTGAAAGAGACATTCGAAACCATCTCTCAAACCCCCTCATTTGCTCTGGGTCTGAAGGACCCATCCATTGTGAGTTTAGATCCAGAGTTCCACATGGACTGGGCCCCTGGCTGAGGTATACTCTGAACTAGACACAGGGGAGACCCAAGATGCAGAGGATATCCCTAGATATCCAGTACACCATCCTCTCCTTTTCATCTGCATCACCATCCGCCAGACCCAGAGTACAAAACTACAGTACGCACTGGTCAAATCAACCTTCTGCCTTTTCTAGGGAATAGAGTCTGTTTGTTTGTTTGTTTATTTACTTATTGAGACAGAGTTTTCACTCTTGCTGCCCATCCAGACTGGAGTGCAATGGTTCTGTCTTGGCTCACTGCAACTTCCGCCTCCCAGGTTCAAGCGATTCTCCTGCCTCAGCCTCCTGAGTAGCTGAGACTACAGGCATGTGCCACCATGCCCAGCCAATTTTTGTATTTTTAGTAGAGACAGGGTTTTACGATGTTGGCCAGGCTCATCTCAAATTCCTGACCTTTGGCCTCCCAAAGTGCTGGGATTACAGATGTAAGCCACCATGCCCAGCCATGAATAAAGTCTGATGGTGCACAGACACACTGTTCCTTACCCATCTTCCGTGGCTTCTTTCATGTTATAATCACATAGTTGAGTATGGCCCCAAAGCCAAAAATATTTACCCTCTGATCCTTTACAGAAAAAGTTTGCTGACCATCATCTGTCCTAAGCCAACTCTATGAGTTCCCTAAAGCTGCTGTAACAAAGTAGGTGCAATGTATAATCACACAGTTCTGGAGGCTGGAGGTCCAAAGTCAGGGTGTTGGTAGGGTTGGTTCCTCCTGAGGGCTGTGAGGGAGGTTCTGTTCCAGGCCTCTCCCCTAACGCTGGTAACCCTGTGTGTTCCCTGGCTTGTGGAAGGCATTCCTCTGTACCCTACATCATCTTTCATTCGTGCATGTCTGTCTCTGTGCCCAAATTTCCCCTTTCCCAACACAGTCATATTGGATTAGGGCCCATCCTAATGACCTCATCTAAATTTGATCGTCTGCAAAGACCTGATTTCCAAATGAGGTCACGTTCACAGATACTGGAGGTTAGGACTTCAGTGTCTGTTTAGAAGATGCAATTCAACACATATCACCAGCCACATTATTTCTCCCCTGGACTATTGTAATCACTTCCTGACTGGTCTCTCATTTTTGCAGTATAGCCCACCTCACCCCAAACCCTTATTCTGCAACCAACTGTCTACTTCTCAGAATAATTATTTCACAATTCATATGGGATTGTGTCACCCTCCTGATGGAAACTGTCCAGTGCACGTCCAGCGGGTGAAGACTGAGCCCTATAACATGGGCTGTGGTGCTGCACAGTCTGTTCTAACTGCCCTGACCACTTGCTCCTACCCCACCAGCTTTTGCCCTCTCTCTGTCATGGCCTCACTGATTTTCAGTTTTTCAAACTGGCCGCACATCCTTCCCCACAGGGCCTTGCTGTAAACTGCCCCGTGCCTAGGCCATTTTTTACCTCGTCTCTGCCCGTTCATGTCCTCTCCAGCCTTCACACACTATCCTGAGCATCCCTTTCTCAGGAAGCCTTCCCTGGCTCACTAGGTCATGGGCACTGTGATTGGCCATCTGACACTTCCCGACATCTATCCACATGCGTAATGCCCCAGGGGTGTAGTAGTTCTGGGATTGCTGTGTCTCCCGGTTATTAGATTAGGCACTCTATGAGGGTGAAAAGAGGATTTTTATGTTCCTGCTGCAGTTTGACTTCATAGCTCAGCAACTGGCACACACTGTAAGCCCTCTAAAACCATGTGCCGCAGGTAGGAGAAGGGAGGAACGAAAACAGAGAGAAGGCAGCCAGATCCCTTTGAAGAGCTCAGAGCCTCATGAGTGAAGTCAATTTGGAAACAGAAAAAGACAATGTAGTATCAAAAGTATTATAGGAAAAACACAGAAAGCTTTGTAGGAACACAAACCAGAGACTCCTAAGAGGAGACAGAGTGAAATAGGGAAGGTTTCTTGGAGATGGTGGTGCCTAAACTTAGTCTCATGAGAGTCCCTTAGTTTTGTTCTTCCAGAGAGAGGGAAAAGTGTAATTAAAGGTCTCGAGTCTGTATTCATTTTCAGTTGCAATATAACAAGTTTCTTCCAGCTTAGAAGTTTTAAATAACATACATTTACTATCTCACGTTTCTATGTGTCAGGAGTCTGGGCACAGCGTAGTTGGATCCTCTGCTAAGGGCGTCTCAAAGTTGAAATTGAGGTATGGGTTGGACTGCATTTTCATCTGGAGGCTCGACTGGGGAAGAATCTACTTCCAAGTTCATTCAGTTGTTTGCAGAATTTCTTTCTTTCTGGCTGTATGACTAAGGGTCCCACTTTTTGCTGGCTATTGCTAAGAAACCACCCTCAAGTCCTGGCAGTAGCCTGCTGTTTCTTGCCAAGTGAGCTCCATGCCTTGCTTCATTACATTAGCAAGGAGCATCTCTTTTGAGATAGTCCTTTGAGACAGAGTCTCATGCAACCTAATAAAATAACAGGAGTGACACTCTATCACTTTTGCTGTAAAACATAATGTAATCCTGGGAGTGACTTCCTACTGCCATTACTTTATAACTTAGCTTAATCAAAAGAGTGACATCCCATCCCCTCTGCCATGTCCTCTCAGTAAGAAGCAATCCTTAGGTACTATCCACACTTAATGAGGCATGGTGGGGGGGTAGGGTGGGCAGTGGACATCACACAAAGACATGGACACAAGTTGGCAGAAAAATCATCAGGAGGCCCCCAAAGGGCCTGTCCACCACAGGCGGAGGCCTGAAAGAGCATGTGGATGAGGATACTGACTAGTCTTTTCTTCACTCAGCCAGGATTCATAGAGCACCCACTCTGTGCTATGCAATGTTTTAGTGCTGGGAACACAGTCAAGAAGAAGGCAGACAGAGCCTCCCCGCTCATGGAGCTTCTCCATTGCAGAGCAGCGAGAGTGTGCAGTGAGGGGGAGGTGACTTTCATGGAGGTGGCCTTTGGACATCTCCCTTATGAAGTATGGCATGTAGAGGAACTTCATTCCCTGTCCACCAAGAGCATTAGAAGGGGTCCTTGACCAAGCCATGGCTTCAACCGTTCCTCAAGACTGCAGGGGTTATAGTTAACTCCAGTCATCTCTAGCTGCTGAAGCTGCCATGGTTTACCCTTACAGCAGCTAAGCCAACCTCTTCTTTGTTTATGCCCTTCTTCTGCCTCTACCTCTCCTCCAACCCAGCTTCTTCCCTAGCCTGGAGGACCATCTCTCTGAAAGATTCCTCTGGACTTTGGACCCATGGTATGGCATGCCTGTGATCCTTTGTACTGGCGATCTTTGGAGTATGCTGTGCCAGCTCTCTCTAGGTCTGCCAGAAATCCACTCTCAAATATGGTGACTCCTGTGTCCAAGTGTCAGGGCCAGGACTTGAACCCAAGATGCCTGACCTTGAAGGCTCATCTCTTCTACTGTCCCCCACTGTCTGAGAGTAATTGGTCCTTGCCGTCCATCTGGAAAACTTTTGGCTTTTCATTTAGTCCACATGTTCATTGAGTAACTACTGGGTGTTAGAACCTGTATCAGATATCCTGGAGCAAAACCCAAGCAGGGCTCCTGCTTCTTGTGAGGAACTGTGGTCTGGGCTGCTGGAGGAAAGAGGTATGGATTGAAGCATCACAAGCCTAAAGGGAAGTAACAGCCAAAATAAACATGAAGAATGAACCAGAAAATCCTGCTGGTGATGAAAAAGCCCAGGGCAGCATCTCAGCCTATCAAGGTCAGGAAGTCTTCTCTGAAGGAGTTCTTAAGCTACAGTTAAAAAGAAGAGGAAAGTGCTCAGGCACGGTGGCTCACACCTGTAATCCCAAAACCTTGGGAGCCTGAGGTGGGCGGATCCTGAGGTCAGGAGGATACTGACTAGTCTTTTCTTCTCTGAGCCAGGATTTGTAGAGCACCCACTCTGAGAGAGCAGCCTGACCAACATGGTGAAACCCTGTCTCTACTAAAAAATACAATAATGAGCCTGATGTGGTAGCACATACCTGTAATCCCAGCTACTCAGAAGGCTGAGGCAGGAGAATCACTTGAACCTGGGAGGCAGAGGTTGCAGTGAGCCGAGATTGCACCATTGCACTCCAGCCTGGGCAACAGAGCAAGACTCCATCTCAAAAAAAAAAAAAAAAAAAAGGAAAAGGAAAGTTAGCCAAGCCTAGCGGCATGGAGGGAGGCAGTTAGAACAGTAGTCTGAGCAGAGGACACAGAACAGGCCAAGCCCTTTAAGTGGGAAAGACATTGGAGGAACTAAAGGCAGGCAATTTGGGCGGAAGCAAGGAAGCCTGGTGGGGGTTCTTACTGAAGTTGAAGTCAGGCTGCCAGACCCAAACAAGGAGAATGGAAAGGCCCCAAGCCTTCTGCACATTCCCAGGCTCCCTGTGATCCCAGCATGCCCAGGGCCTCCCATTTGTCATTCTAAAGAGCCCTGCCATGCCTCCTCCCTGGGGCTGTCACCCCTTGGGAGAGGTTATCGCCATGCAGAAATCTAACCAATTGGCTCACCATGTTCAAAGCACACAGCTTAGAATAATAATTTCTTTTCAACCCTTCAGAAATGTCAAACCCACATCTACTTGCAATGAAAGACCAGTGCTACAGCTCTTAGCGCCAGGAAGGTATGCAGACCACAACTCTTATGAAATTAAATAAAGCTGAGAGGTACAACAGGGTCTATAAAGTCAAGAAGGAAGCTTGATTTTCCACTCTGTCTACATCCCCAACACCCTCATGTTTGGGAATACAAGCTTGAGCTGGGAGAAGTGTGAGCCACAGGGTTGATCTGTGAAACAAAGAGAGGGAGACAGACAGCCTCACTCATCTTTTTTGCTAGCAGCCAGGAGCAGGGTCCAGCCATATGGGCAGCCATGAGGAGGCAAGGACTGTGGAGCCTGCTCAGCGTTAATTAGAAGCAAACGAAGGCCTGGCTGAAGTGGCTGCAAGGATGCCCAGCAGCGACCATTTCCTGTGCAGGGCAGGCGGCCCTGGATTAGGGGCTGCCAGGTGCTGCCTCCTCTGACACGTTTGGCAGCATCTCACCTGCTCCTGCAGCTTGTCCCTAGATGCAGGTCACCTTGGAATGCTCAGGAAAGCTGGGTTTGGCTAAAGATTCTACAGGGCACTACTGTCTCCCAGCCCTCTCTCTTTTGCAGGTTTGTCTGCAAAAGCCGAAGGCCTTTTGCTTCTTTTGAAGTTCAGCCTAAGGATGGGTGATATTTCGGCCCACTGCTTTGACTCGGGGCCATTTTGATGTGACCTAGAAATGAAGCTGGTAAATTGTCAGTATCTGTTGTGATGCCTAGCAGGATGGGATGCCTTTGTATGTTATAGGGAGACAGGGAGGGGATACGGTATGTACAGTATCATCAGGGATGGGGAAGCTCAGAACTGAGACAAAGATTGAGGAGGATGTCAGAGATGGCAAAGCATCAGGGATGATGAGGGTTAGACTCCATACTGGTGATTTTTTTAAAGAGTGTTTTGCAGGCTGGTCACGATGGCTTCTGCTTGTAATCCTAGCACTTTGGGAGGCTGAGGCGGGCGGATCACCCGAGGTTGGGAGTTTAAGATCAAAAATACAAAAAATTAGCATGGCTGTGGTAGTGCATGCCTGTAATTGCAGCTACTCAGGAGGCTGAGGCAGGAGAATCGCTTGAACCTCGCAGGCGGTGGTTGCAGTGAGCCGAGGTCACGCCATTGCACTCCAGCTTGGGCAATAAGAACAAAACTCCATCTCAAAAAAAAAAAAAAAAAGTGTTTTTCATGTTGATACTGTTTTGGCACTGGAATGATTGTGACAAGATGGCCACATCAAAATGACTCACTTTGCACTGGAGATACTAAGGAAGGGTTCATTTGGCAGGCATCTCCATGGAGTTCGCTCATCTCTCTTCCCCTTTGATGCCCTATGCTATTGGAAGAGTCCCAGCACTAGTTGCTCTGTGGTCTCCTCTCCAAACTGCAGCCAAAGGGATTTTTCTCAAACACACCTGTTTCAAAGAGGACCCTTGGCTTCTGCATTCTGATCTCTGAGTCCTGTTTTTATTTTTCTTCAACCTTTAATTTCCAGGGTGCATGTGCACGTTGTGCAGGTTTGCTACATAGGCAAACATGTGCCATGGTGGTTGGCTGCACGTGTCAATCCATCACCTACATATTAAGCTAAGCATTCATTAGCTAGTCTTCCTGATGCTCTCACTTCCCCTACCCTACCCCCAACAGACCCCAGTGTGTGTTGTTTCCTTCCCGTGTCTATGTGCAGAAATATCATTTGATGCAGCAATCCCATTACTGGTTATATACCCAAAGAAATAGAAATCATTCTGTTATAAAGATACATGCACATGTATGTTCACTGCAGCACTATTCACAATAGCAAAGACATAGACTCAATCCAAATGCACGTCAATGATAGACTGGATAAAGAAATGGTGGCATATATATACCATGGAATACTATGCAGCCATAAAAAGGAATGTGAACATGTCCTTTGCAGGGACATGGATGGAGCAGGAAGCCGTTATCCTCAGCAAACTAATGGAGGAACAGAAAGCCAAATACTGCATGTTCTCACAAGTGGGCGCTGAACAATGAGAACAGATGAATCCTGTTTTTTTCCACTTCCTCCTGCTCTGGAACATGTTCATTTATCCAGGGATGGCCTCAGGGGACACTGGTGGGTGTGTCTAACCTGCACAGGCCTGATGCCCCTGAAGCTGCCTGCTACCCCAAAGGCACCCCCAACCTTGGTAATGCTTGCCATGCCTTTGGACAAGTGTGTTCTCATCAAAGTCAGCGTGGCCTGTCTGCATTTCTTTGCCTGAAAACTGCTTTTTCCATGAGGATAAAGATGGGGCAGGAAGTTGTACCATGGGTATTTCTCTGGTTTATAAGCAAAAAGAAAAGCCTTCTCAGTCTGTGCAAGCATGTACATATATGTGCATTAGAATCATTAATAGTTCTTTGGAGAGAAGTTAAATTTATGTGCGGTTTAACCAAATGATATGTCTCCAGGGGAAGGTGAGGGAAGCCAACCCCCACCCGCATTAAACAGATATTTGTGATGCATGGAAAAAATAAAAGAAACCCTGAACCCACAAGCCATGAGAAAACAAAGGGGAAATCGAAATTGTGGATCTGCCAGAAACCTGCCGTTCATAGAGCCCACAAATCATGGGCAAACAAAGGGAAATGGAAAGATTTGGTATTAAAAACCCATTCTTCCCTGAACCTGTGCCAGCATCTATAAAACAATTACATGTGATCGTACTTGAGGCTTTTCTGAGACACTCATTCTTCTCTTGACATGAAAATGGTGCGCATGTTTCTTTCAAAATGCTGTTCCCTGGAAAGAAGGGGAAACGATTGGAAGGGCAGACCCAAAATGTGGGGCAGGTTAGCCCAGCTCCTAAAAACTGATAAGTCTCTGTGGTTTTCTTTCTTTTCTTTCTGAGAGTTTTTTTTTTTTTTTGAGCTGCTGATTCTTGACTGGGGTGTGACAACTTTGTCTGGCTCCCAGAGGGTTCCTTGGTTGCCAGGAGACCAGACACGGGGGTGAGCGGGTCCACGGAGTGCTCCTCTCCAAAACATGGGGAAAAACTCACCAAAGCTCATGACCAGGAGAAGATGGTAAGGCTGGAGGCTTGGCCCACGGTGGAATGCATGCCTGCACTCAGTTTCCAAGGAGAAAGCTGACACGCCAATGCAATTGACGACCCAAAGTTTCATCAATGCATTCAATGGTTCTTTGACTTAAGATTAAATAGGGCCCCTGTGTGAAACTGGCTGTTAGTTTTTAAAGCCTTTTCATTTTGACAGGTGAAAACCTCATCAGAATTACCCTATGCAAAGATGTCAGGAAAAATATACAAGAGGAAATTGGAAAATGTGATTGAGCCGAGTGTACCCTTGCTGTACCCTGGAGTTCTGCATGGGATTATTTATTACTTGCCGGTTTGCTCTTCAGGCATTTTCCCTCACTGAGGCTTAGATGTAAACATGCACAAAAGGCAGGTGATTCCATGGATGTTGGCTCCTTCCTGGCATGGCTTCATGGGTGCACCTCTTGGCAAGGGACCCACCTTCGGATCAAATGTGGGGGGTATTTCCAAATTGAGCTTTGAGGGGTGGAGCCCAGAGAAGGAGAGGTAAGAAGAAAAATAGGAGAATTAAGTGAGAAGCATGTTGTGGGCCAATTTAATCAGGGCTAATATATCAGGCCCAGTATTGTTTTTGGAACTGGATTCAGGAATAACAGGATCTCTGTCAAGTTGTAGCCAGCCCTGGGAATGAGTGTCTCCAGAGTTCACAGACGGGTCTGGAGGAAACTACAGCACAGAGCGATGAGTGGCAGGGCCAAGATACAGGGCCATCAAGGGCTCGTTCTTTCCCTGGTCTCACTGCCCTTCCCACTGGTAAGAGACGAGGTTGGGAGCTGAAGTTTCTGAGCCGAGTGGCAAGCCCTAGGTTGTGCAGACCTGCCCTGGCCCGAGGGGTGAGCACGCATGTGGATGGGTGCGACGGGGATGCCCGGCCATGTTTTCAGAAAAATCCTGTGTTACAGGCTGGAAGCAATTCCACCCTGGACCTATGAAAGTGGCAGACCCTCTCACTTCCCAGTGACAGCATACCCACACTAGGGAAGGGGCTTTGAGACATGGAACTTAATCTCTGCATTTTGTGAAGAGAAAAAAAAAAAATACCCAGAATGGGAAAAACCTTAGCCCAAGGGACAAGTAAGGGACCTGACAGCAACTTGCTTTCAAAACTAACCAGGCAGAGTTGACTTTTCATTGCAGCTGGAACCACAGGACTTCATATCCTCGGCTTAGTTTTTCTCATAGACTCTGAGGGCCACCTGGGCCAGGGCTTTTCAAATCCTTTCTTAGAGGCTAAAACTCCAGGACATTGCTTGGAAGATGGAGCCTGAACCTCCACTTCCAATAAAACAGGCTTGGCTTTTCTATTTTATACAATGTGATGGGTCAATAAAAATCCCACTACTTGTGTCCAAAGGCAGCTTTCACTATTTACGAGCTGTTTCATGTTGCATATATTATCTAACTATTCTTTTTGTGTGCTCTGGTTTCCACCTCTGTAAAATGGGAAGAATAATTAATGGTGCCTATCTCATAGGATTGCTGTGGAGGTTAAATGAGTTAGTGCATGTACAATACCATGAGTAGGGCCTGGACAAAGTAATCACTCAAAAATGTCACCATGACTGTTTATTAGTATTATAATTTTTATTAGCATAGTCAGGTTGTAGGGAAGATTCAGTCTGAAAAACAAGGGGGAGGTTCTGAAGGTTCAAACAAGCTTAAAATCCAATGATTTAGAAGAGAGGTGACCTGTCATTTGTTTGTCAGCTCAACTCAGCTACAGGATGCCCAGGTATTTGGTCAGGCAACATTCCAAGTGCTTCTGTGAGGATGTTTTGGGATGAGATTAACATTTAAACCTGTAGACTGAGTCAAGCATCTTGCTCTCCCTAATATGGGAAAGTTGGGATAGTCCAGCCTTGAAAATCATGTGAACCAATTCCTAATAAAATACCTCTCTTCCTTTCTCCCTTTCTCTAGCTACACACACACACACACACACACACACACACACACACACACATACAAACACACACACACACACACACACACACACACACACACACACACACACTTGTCCTCTGTGTCCACGGCTTCTGTATCCATGGTTTCAGCCAACTGCAGATCAAAAATATTTGGGAAAAAATATAAAAATACAAATTTAAAAATACATATAAATATTTGCATAGCATTTACATTGCATTAGATATTATGAGTAATCTAGAGATGATTTAATGTATGCGAGAGGATGTGCGGTGGTTATGTGCAAATACTGCACCATTTTATATAAGGGGCTTGAGCATTCATGGATTTTGGTGTCCTAGGAGTGGATTCTGAAACCAGTCCCCCACAGGTACTGAGGGATGACTGTTTGTATATTCATGAATATGGATATATATAATCCAAAAATGTCTGTTCTTTGAAAAATCAGGAGATTTGGCTTCAGTGGCCTCAAATTGGCTGGGAGTGATTTCAACTGTCCCTTCAGGGAGGGAATGTCCCCTGTTCTCATCCCCACCCCAACACACATTTCCTTTTAGCCAGCTTCACATAGGCAATGGCAAAACTTTCCAGGGACTACTGGGCAATTGACTGCTCTCCAGAATACAGGATTCATTCATGGAATCAATGTTCATTGGTAGGTGTCAGGGTCAAGGTGAGTAGGACAGGGGTCATCACTTCACTCAAGAAGCTCACATTCTGTTGGAAAAGACAAATAAGTCTAGAACTGTGGCACCGAATGGTCAGTCCTGGGTAAGGCCAGGATCTCTAGGGTTATCCAGTCTGGAGTAGAGGGGATGTTTAAAAAGCCCACTGAAAAGTAGAGAATCCTCAAGCTGAATCTTGATGGTGGTATAGAAGGTTAGACCAGTGGGGAAAAGAATGGAGAACTCTAAGCAGAGGGGAATAACATGTACAACAAAGGCCCTGTGGTGAGGGTCGCCAGAGCATATTGTGGCATTCAGATGCTGAGACCAGAGAGGGGTAGCGAGTGGCAGGATTCATTAAAAAGAACCATTTTTCTTGAAGCCGATTCAAGATTATCGAGGGATTTTTTTAGCAATGAAATGATCAGTAGATTTCCGTTTGTGGACATTCTTTCTGCCTGCATTTGGAGAATGAATTGAGAGAGCAGGAGGTAGGCAAGGAGACCGAGGAGTCATGGAAGCAGGTGTCTGAGCATTCATGGATCTCATAGAGTCGAGGATCTCCATTCTAGTAGTTAAAGCTTAGATTCCTATCACACTGTTCATGGGGTAAGAATGTAATCTCTTAGCACACTTCAATGTAAATGAGACTGGGGACCTCTCCCAAGAGCAGGTTTCCATGGTGGGAGGTCTAAAGGGCACTAGGGCATTGAAAACAAACTTCACCTTGATCCACATCCTGTCCTCTGAACAGGGACCATTCAAGGGCTCAGTAATGACCTTGGGTAGGATGTTCGTGGGCTGTTCTGAACTAAATATTGTGCAGCAAACCAAAGTCTTATTGCCTCCAGATGCCCATGTTCATGGCTTTCTTCTCGGAAGGTGACAACCAGTTTTCCTTTACTCTCTAAGACCATCTAAGTGAAAACACTAATTTCAGCCTCCCATGGCACTGAGGTTGAAATGCAATATGCTCAATATTAACTCACTATTCCTTTGTCAGAGCAAATAGGACTCACACCCGGCTAGGCAGGATGAGCCCAGGGAGGACACCAATGGTCAGCTTTCACTCTGGCTCCCATGCTGGGCTACTTATTTTAAGAAAACAGGAAGACACTTTGAGAGGCAGCAACTAGCATTCTCTTGCCAGCAGGGTTTGTTGACAGATGGGATTTTCCTGCATCAGCTTGTCATCTGCCAGTGACCCCAGAGAAACCTAATGAGCCTCTTAAACTGTGAGGCATCCCTACTCCTTTGGTAAAGATGGAGAGCATGGAGGTGCCTGGGATTGATCACAGGAGCACCGCGGACTTAGTATGGAGGCTCTGGGGTTGTGGACCATGCTTTTACTGTGTGTGTCCCCACTCTCCCCGCCCTCAGGATCTGAAGGAATTACTTAGCATTATTTTCATTGGCTGAGCCACCAATCTCTCCTGCGCCTAGGTGAGAGCACAGACCCGGCTTCCTGACTCCTTTATTCTGGGAAACTCCTCACCCGCTTTCATTTACAAAGCACTTTCTTCCACTCTTGTATTTGTGCTACAACGACCCTGGGAAGTGGGAATCATTTTCCCCATTTGACTAAGAGATAAACTAAGCCTCGTCTAGTTTGAAGGACTTGACTCAAGTTCACAAATCCTTCATGTGACTTTTCCAGTAGTGATCCCAACTGTTAAGTCCGGGGCTTTTCACTGTCCTCTCCTTCCCCCCTGACTCTTGGTGTTTATCACTGTCTCCCTGGGCCTAAGGGGATTCCACATTCACCGTGCTTCCTAGGCTCTCCTAGCTTCGAACTGGATTCCTCACTCTGCTGGTTCTGTTCTGCTGCAGGCTTGAACCTACCTGCTTGTATAGGCCACATGCTCTACTCTGTTTTATCATTTACCCCCAGCATTCGCAGTGCCAGAGAGAGACTGGCAGGGTGATGAGGTAAGTAGAGGTGAAACAGAACAAGAGGTTCTAAGCTGAAGGCCAGTCGTTCTCTCTGATGTCTGCTCCCCAGGAAAGAAGCTGCTTTTCTGGCTCATGGCCAGTCTGCTTTCATTCAAATAAGCCCAATAAGTAGACCTGGGTCTGCCTCTTCCAGCCTACAGATTCCCTCCTTGCCTTCAGGGCACACCTTAGGATGTTACCTTCTCCTTGCAGCAATGGCTGTCATCTTGCCCTAATGCAGGGTTAGATGCCCCTCTGGTAGCACTTGTCACGTTGTGTTGTAATCCCCACCTAACCTAGCCACCTCACCTACTACACCACGAGCACACACTTGAGGTCATGACCAGCATTCTGTGTCGGGACATGTCATGGTTAGGACTAGGATGAGCTGGGAAGGCAGATGGCCTGGATTTTAACCCCAGCTCCAGCACCTAACAGCTGTGTGACTGCTTAGAGGCTGAACAGTCGTGTCTGTAAAATAGGGATAATCATCATTTCTAATCAAGAGGTGGTTATGAGAATAAAATGGCATAAAATCCAGAAAACATCCAGCACTGTGAAGGGCACACAGTAGATGCTAAACGTGTCAGTTATTCTGTTTGCATCCCCAGGGCCTAGCACGTGGAAGGAATAGGACCCAGGAGGAAGGAGGCGTTCATTGAATTAAGGGATGATGAACAATTGAATGGGTGATGAACAAGTCATACAAGCATGAGGTTAATAGTCCCCAGAGATACCCTGAGACTGTTCTGCCAGGTTTGTATGGCAAGGCCACTGTCTTGGAGGCTTCTGTGCCTGCAAACTGCCTATTTCATGCAAACACAAACCACAGCCTGAGAGGCATATTCCTTGCTGAGCAGAGAATTTCCTCAGGTTCTTTTATCCCTCCAGAAACAAGAAAGGGGATAGGTCAGATGAAGATGAGATGACAGACTGCTGGGGAAAGGGGCTGGGGTAGGGAAGATGCTTGCTTTAAATCCTCAAGGGAATTTCTGTAAGGTCAAGTAGAGGTGGTAGATGTAACCACCAGGCAACCAGGGGCAGGCTGTGAGCTTTTGTGCTGCTGGAAGGATGCAGGCATCTGAGATCTGGCCCGGGATCTCAGTGCTTCGGCCTTTTTCCGCTTGCCCAGGTGTTTGACCCTCCTACCCCCTGGAATGTGGCTGTGCTGGAGATGTAATCAGCAGAATTCCTCTGGTTTCTCAAGAAATACTCCTTTGGGAGAGAACAGTACAAATGGGTTGGAAAAATGTGAATCCTGCTTCTTGCACCTGAACAATTGTCCCATTGTAATGACTGTGTCCAGTCAAGGAGACGTGTGATCAAATGACGTCTTCGTCAGAAACCGTCTATGCTTAACCCTCGTATCATTTGACACATTTGTAGGTGGGCATGTCAATGTCGGCCACTTCATCCACTTATCTTGTGTTTGCTTGCTGAGCTCTTTCATATCTGCTAAACTGGACACGACATCTCTCTTTCTAGAATTGTCAGAGCTGAGAACATCTGACTAGAATCATGCCATGTGTGGAATAGATGGAGAACCACTGATAAAATGGCATCCTCTGTGCATATCAGCATTTGTTCAGATTCTAGCTTAAGGCCATAAAAATCATCTCTCCTTACCCTGTGGGCTTAGGAGCAAAAACCTTCAGCATCTACTAGAAGTGGATTCATATCCAGGCCAAAAACGTGCCTATGATTGTGCATAGTTACTGGTTGCATGTATACTCGTGTGTGTACACACACGTGTGTGATTTGGGTATGGGGTGTCCACATTAAAAGGGATGAGGTTCTTTTTGTAGAAAGACATTTGGTCACTTGGCTCCACAGAAAGGGAAGTTCTTCCTGGAGTAATCTGTGACTGAATAATTAACCCTAAGGCATGAAACCCTGTGTGTGAGAAGAAGCCTGCTTTCCAAAAGAAATAAAATCAAGCTGGGGCCAGGGATACCCATTGGGAAGGCCTGGGCAGCTTGCCCAGGGTCAGTTTCCCTTTGCTCTGGGCATACTTTCTGACAGGTTTTCCCCAAATGGGAAGAATGCACTTGTCAAGTATATTTAAAAAATTTTTTAAAAACATTTTGAATGGCCCCTGCTTCAGGCCCCCTGGAGGTTCCCCACTTATATTTTTAAAAGCTCAGGCCTTGGCAGGTCTCAGCTTTTCAGTTAGCATGAAACGGACTGGAAAATGTACTTGATCCTCCAAGTTGTACCTGGGGAGCAGGGTTTGGACCTAACAAGGGCAGATGAGGAGCAGCATTTGGGACCATTGTTTGTGGGGGGGCAGGGTCTCCAGAGCAAGCTCCAAGATACCAGTGTCAACCTGACAGCCTTCCCGCTACTGCCGCTGTGCCTGACTGCTTCCTGCAGTGACCCTCTATGGCCAGAGATGTACGTGGCTGCTAAGCAGACATCATCCTGTAACTGCTCTTTTCACAGAATAAACATCTCTCCGGTAGTCTGCCTTTGATAGTTTTAACAGTTCCCCAAACTGTCCCAAAAAGGTGAAAACATATTGGATAAATACAGTTTTTAAAATGCACCTACATTTCACAGTGGGATTCTTTTTTCCCTCCTTTCCTTTCTTCCTCCTCCCCTTTCCTCCTCCTTCCCTTCTCTCATTTATCTTCTACCTTCTCCTCCTTTCCTTCCTTCCTCCCTTATTTACTCTCTCTTTCCTCCTTCCCATTTATCTACTCTACCCACCCATCTATCCGTCCATCTTCCTTTCACTATTTTCTGGGTGAAACACAAGCAGACTGTACTACCAAATCTCACACTTAATATGGACTAAGTGGGGAAGAAAAGTGAGGCTCTCTTGGCAGAGAGAGGAGTTCTAAGTCACAGCTTCTCAGCCCTATAGGCAGGGAACAGTACATGTCTCAGGTAGAGATATCAAATAGTAGTGTTTCAACACTGGATAGGTTCCCAGCCTCATGGGTCCTAGCAAGGAATCTTAACTTGAGGTTCATGGGCAGCACTCAGGAGCTCTGTTACCTGAAATTGCAGACAAACTGTCTGTGCACACTCCTGGGGAAATGGTCCACTAGAACCATCTAACAACCATTGTTGTTCGAACCACCCAGGACTTAAATGATGGACCAGCTGTCTTTTGACCTGCCTACACTCTCTTCTCCCTTTAACAGCAGGAAGACTTTGTAATATAGTGGTTTGAAATGCAGGTTTGGAGTCATGCTACCTGGGAGGAATCTCAGCTCCACCCATTACTAGCTGTGTGACCTTAAAGAAATATTTGATATCACTGAGCTTCGATTGACACAATGAGCATGTGGATTTTACTACTTCATAGGAATGTTGAATGGACTAAATGAGACCATGCCCATAGCGACGGGCTACATTTCAGTGGCTCAGATTATACCAGTAGCCATTGGTGCTGTGGTGTGATACCCTAGATACATCCCTAATCTGTAAAACATGGATGTGCTCATTGGAAGGTATGTTCTAAGCCAAAGGACAGCAGACTATGACTTTGAGCCAAATCCTGTCCAGTGGCTGTTTTCGTAAATAAAGTTTTATTAAATCACAGCCACACCTACTCATTTACATATCTATGGCTGCTTTTAAGCTGCAAGGGCAGAGTTTGGTAGTTGTGAAAGAGACTTTAAGACTTGAAGAGCCTAAAATATTTACTATCTGGCCCTTTACAGAAAAACATTTGCCAACTCCTGCTCTGAACAATTAGAAAACAATAAATCACATATAATCTACCTTGGAGAAACACACAGGTACACAAGGAGTCATAGACAAGGATGTTTATAACATCATTATTTTGCTCTCAAATAGCTGGAAACAATCTAAGTGTTAATCACAAGAGGAATGCTATACTCGCACCATGGCAGTGGAAAAGAATGCATTCTATCTACATTGTGTAGTGATTGTTGAGTGAAAAAGGCAAAGATGTTACCATTTGTGTAAAATGTGCAAAACATATTGTATATTTTCTCCCACTGCATATGTAAATATTAAAATACGTAGAAGGGACGCCGGAGAAATATGCAATGGGCAGACAATGCTTGTCTTGCCTTAAGTGAGGAGTGGAGCTTAGAGGTTTTTGTCAATAGAGACTTCAGCACTGTCTGCAGTACTTTCACAGAATGCATTATGATCAGAAGAATGCATTCATGTACATACATAATTAAAATTGTTTTGAAAAGTATTGTTCGTAAAATGTGAGATATTTGGGCAGGAGGTTGAAGGATGGGTGTCATTCTGGTAGGTTTCCGTGATGGCGTAGGAATGTGATGTCAAGGAATAACAAGCGCTAATCAATGGTGGGCTGGAAAGGCAGTGAGGCCACTTGACACAGACTGGTGTGGCCTATTGAAGGCAGGAAAAGGCAGCGCATGGGAGGGAAGTCATTTATCACAGTAGAGGGCCCCTGGGGACTTAAAGAGCTACACCTGATGCCACAGTGGGCCACTCCCAAGAGAGACAGCAGGTTGGAAGGCCAAGGATGCTTACAGGAAGACTGGACAGAGCCCTGGCCACCAGGTGGCCTGCCAGACTCAGGGGAGGGGCCTTTACTCTTCTCAATACCCCCACACTTTAGTTTTTAATTTTTTCAGAGTATGTCCTAATAGGAGAGGGGACCAGAGAACTTGTTACACTTCTCAAGGATTCCTAAAACTGCCTGGACAGTTGAATTTGGGTTTTTTTTTTTTTTTTCGTGGTTGGGGGGCCAGGGGGGAAATGCCTGCTTCTAAAAGAGCTGCCATAACATGTAAAACTGCCAGTCAGATGTGGTTTTTGGTGCAAGATGACTCTGCATTCATATTTTTAACATTAGGCAATCAGTTCAGATGGAAGAGAATTTACATGTGTTTCTCGGGATGAGCAGTAGTTATACAATGAATAAGAAGAAACTAAATGGCTAGATCAGGGAATTTTGATTGAAACAGGGTGTGCCTTGATAGGAATACTTGGCAGAAATGGGAAGTAGGGCAGGGAGATAAAGTTTTAAAACTACAGAGATTACTTTCAAACTTCATGTATTTGACTAGTTGCTAGGGAAGCAGAGTCATTTCTTGTCCTTCTCCTGGTGTCTGTGGTTTAAGGTGGTATCAGTGAGTCATGAGCCATCCTGGGTCCTCCCCAGGCAGGGATGCGTCAGCAAGCTGTTTCTATGAAGTGCCAGATAGTAAATATTGTAGGTTTAGCAGGACATGTGGTCTCTGTCACAGCCACTCAGCATCGCTGTTGTGATGCAAATGCAACTGTAGACAGTAAATCAATGAATAAAAATGGTTGTGTTCTAATAAAGCTTTATTTACAAAGCAGTGGCAGGTTAGGGCCAGTTTCCCAACTTCTGTCCTTAAGCAATGATTCTTCACACCTTGGTGTGTCAGCATTCCATTCTGCCCACATTGGATTTGTAGTACATTTGGCGGGGGCATAGTAAGTAGATAAGGGCTGTAATTTTTGTTTTGTTTTGAGATGGAGTCTTGCTCTTTTGCCCCTGCTGGAGTGCAGTGGCACAATTTCAACTCATTACAGCCTCTGTCTCCTAGGCTCAAGCGATTCTCCTGCCTTAGCCTCCTTAGTAGCTGGGACTATAGGTGCACAACACCACACCCAGCTAATTTTTTTTTTTGAAATGGAGTCTTGTTCTCTCACCCAGGCTGGAGTGCAATTATGCAATCTCAGCTCACTACAACCTCCGCCTCCTGGGTTCAAGCGATTCTTCTGCCTCAGCCTCCTAAGTAGCTGGGATTACAGGTGTGTGGCCCAACGCCTGGCTAATTTTTGTATTTTTAGTAGAGACAGGGTTTCACCATGTTGGTCAGGCTGGTCTCAAACTCCTGACTTCAGGTGATCCACTTGACTCGGCCTCCCAAACTGCTGGGATTACAGGTGTGAGCACCTGGCCTGGGCTGTAGCTTTGAAAAACAATTTGGGTTGGAATTCTGGCGCAAAGTCATTATTAGCGCTGTGACCTTGGACACATGGTTTAACTTCATGAGCCTCTCTTTCCTCATCTGTAAAATAGGAATAGTAATGACCTCATTTGTATCTTTTGAATATTAATGAAAACAATAGAGGCTCAAATTCTGGCTCCAGCATTTATTAGCTGTGTGATCTTGGACCAATTTATTTATATTCCTGTTTTTCAGTTCTTTCATCTATAAATGGGATTAACATTCATTCCTGCTTCATAGTATTGTTAGGACCACGATGTGAGTCCACAGATAGGAAAGGCTTATAACAGTACCATGAACATACTATACTCTTAATAAACATCAGGTAGGGAGAAAGGTATTCTCTTTAGATATTACTTCTATTCTTGGTACACTTTTTAAAAATTAATAATTTTTACTTGAATAAAAAATGCATACGGCTTGTTCAAGGGCATCCTTATAAGATCAGTCTTGATCACTTTTACTGCAAGATAACTTTTTTTAGAGAAAGGAATGAGTGGAGCATCAGCTTCTAATCAATAGCCTGGCTCATATGTGGCACAACTAATGGGGGATGCAAATAAATTCTAACAATAATATATTATTATAAAAACAAAGACTAAAACCCATGAGCTACTCTGTTGCACAGTTCTACTTCCCGTAAGTTGGAGCAGGAAGTGTTGTAGGATCTGCAGTGAAATCTGAGAACATTTCAGGAATGATCAACTCCACCCGGAAGCACAAGCCAGCCCTGGGCCAATCAGCTTCTATCTCCCAAACTCCCCCCTCCCACCCCACCGCAAGCCCCTGCCCCATGACCTCATTGGGTTCTTTTGAATATTAAGTTAAATTAACAAAAAGAATACAAGGTATAGATTTACTGGACTCAAATCCTGGCTCCAGTTTGCCCAATTATAATCAGTTCCAGAATTTTGCTGGACCTTTTGGGAGAAAAGGGTTTTCTTTAACCTACAATAATTGCTAAGCTGGTAAGGTACAATCCTGGAGAAGCAGGAAACCAGTCATGACTAGAGCCCACCTAAGAATGAAATCAGTAAAGAGGAAAGCAAGAGAGATGAGTTGTTGATACTCACCTCACCAGATCGGGCTGCGCCTGGGTCCTGTTAACCCTCATAATTTGCAGTTATAAATAAATTGCCATTGTTGTTAAACCAGTTTCTGTCACTTGCACCACAAAGAGGCCTGACAAGTATATCCAATCTATTGTTTTGTGACAGAAATAAAAACACTGAAAATCATTTTCCAGAACTCAGCTCTGGTTAAAGCACAACAGGCTGTCTGCAGTTCTGTATCCCCTTAGAAATAAGCCGCTACACACGCTGGGTCAGGTCAGCATAATAGTTCTAAGGGATATAATCCCATACTAGCTGATGGAGATGGCAAATTGATGTATAAAAAAATGAATCAGGTAGGTATCAGAATTGCCAGAGATCTGAAGATTTGGGCTCACGACAGGGATGGGAAGAAAGGGAGTGGGTACATCAAGACCCCAAAGGGATAGGATGGAGAGAAGGCCACCGCCACCCCTGGATGCTGGCCCTGGACGTGCACAACTCACTCCAGCACTTCTGCCCCAGAAATGGACTGCGCTGCCATCTCTGCAAGACTTGTGCATGCCAACAGACACTGCTTTTTCACCAAAAGCTCCAGATTCGAAATTTCAGGCTAGTGTGTCTGATTGGCTGAGCCTAGGTCACACGCTGGCACCCTGGCTACAGAGGCGACTGGGAAAGTGAGGACCTGACCATTTTGGCTTGCAGAGTGGAGGGTAGACTACGCCTCCCATTACTGAGACTTGGGTAGCAAGAATAAAAATGGGATTGGATGGAATACAATGGAATAGAATAGAATGGCACATCTCCACTCTGCTCCATATGACCTTTCCCAGAAACATTGCCACTCCTCATGGCCGTCTACTCACCGTCCATGGTCCTCTTTCACTCTGCGGGTCAATCCCAATCTGTGATTTGACCAACCCCGCCTACCTCTGAGGTATTTTTTTTTTTTTTTTTTTTGGAAATGGAGTTTCACTTTTGTCACTCAGGCTGAAGTGCAATGGCACAATCTCGGCTCACTGCAACCTCCACCTCTCAGATTTAACCGATTCTCCTGCCCCCGCCTCCAAAGTACCTGGGATTATAGGTGTCCGCCAGTATGCCTGGTTAATATTTATATTTTTTAGTAGAGACGGGATGTCACCATGTTGGCCATGGTGGTCTCAAACTCCTGACCTCAGGTGATCCACACACCTCGGCCTCCCAAGGTGCTGGGTTTACAGGCGTGAGCCACCGTTGCCCACCCAGGATCATTTTTTTCTGGGCCTCTCAGTGATTTCTGGAACACATTATCATCCCAGGCTGTCAACCTTAGGCAATGTGATTTCCAGAAGGCCCTTGGCCCAGCCCATGCCATCTGTGAGCAGACTCTAAATCTGTTCAGAGCACTGGGTGATAACTGATTATCAGGCCAGTCCAGCTTCGCCACAAGGCTTTGCACACGTCTGCTTGCACTGTGGGGAGAAGGAGGGCCAGGCAAGGAGCAGCCGGAGGAAACCATGAGCCCCATCAAGCCTGCCCTCCTTGTCATTCCCCCATGGTCTCCCTGGAAACTAATCTCATTCCTCTTGATGACTGCACGGTGAGGCTGCTTGCTTCAGTGATTGTCAAGGTAGCTTATCCTTTCATTAATTAACTACTCAGAAAAATGCTGTACAACAGTGTGCTGTTTAGCTTCCAGCTTGTTAACACAGGGGACTCCAGAGGAGCTTTGACCTGGCCCATGGCCATGAGTTGCATGACTCAAGAGAAAAGCAGGATGGAAGAGGTGCCTTTTTCCCCATGGCTCCCTCTTATTTTCAGGGATTACAGGTTGAATGGGACCAACAATGCCATTGGGAGCGCTGCATTTTTTGCCACCTAAAGCAAAAGTGTGTCCCTTCCAGGGCCTTGGGAGGTAAGGGCTGGCTAATATTTTAGGGTAGGGAGATGCGCAGTGTGGAGTCCACCTAGTTAGCTAGAAATATTAGAATATGTTAACTTCTTCATTTGCGCAACATGAAGAAATAAGAGATCAAAGATCAGGTGTGACTTAAAACCTAAAGTCAAGTTAATATTTGTCATCCATGATATACCAGTCACAGAGATCTAGGGCACAGTCTCTCCAAGATATAATTCTGCCCTGAAGGAGGTCAGCCTAGAAAGACAGATAAGACAGTGCCATAAGCTGCTTCAGTGCAAAGGGACAATGGGCACGGGACAGAAGCAGGGGGTGCTGTTTTGGGAACACAATGGAGGGGCACAGTACATAAACTTGTAGCTTAAAACAACAGACACGTGTTCTGTCACAGTTCTGGAGGCCACACTTCTGAAATCAAGACGTGGACAGGATTGTAGTCCCTCTGGAGGCTCTAGCAGAGAATTTGTTCCTATCTCTTCCAGCTTCCCGCAGCTGCCAGCATTCCTTAGCTTGTGGTGGCATCACCTCTATCCCGCCTCCATCTTGTCTTCACATCATCTTTTCTTCTGTGTGGCTGTCTTCCTCTACTCTGTCTCATAAGAACACTTGGAATGGCTGTTAAAACGCATCTAGAAAACCCAGCTTCAGCCTCTCAAGATTCTTAACATATTTTAGTCACATCTTTTGTCATATAAGGTAATATTCCGAGGTTTTAAGGAGGGACCATTTTTGGGAGGCCATCGGTCAGCCTACCGAGGCTCCTGTTCTAGCCTGAGGTGGAGCGGGAAAGGCTTCCTGGAGGACAAGGCCTGCCAATGCTGAGCTGTTTGCTGAGACTCATTCTTCTTTCTTTCCCGGCCCTGCTCTGTGTCTCTGTGGGGTTGTTGATCTCTGCAGGCTGCAGTTCCTAGGCTTGCATGTCAGCTGGCTTCCATCAGGGCCCTGACAAGGGGAGTCATTCATAGAAGACTGGTGGTGGAGGCACTAGGAGGGAGAAGCAAAGTGTTGTTATTATTTGTCCTTCTTCTCTGCTTTTTTTCCCTCCCTCCTCCCCTTCACCCTTTTTTTTGTTTGTTTGTTTTGACAGCCTCTCTGGAAGTGGCTGTGTCACCACGGTATTTCCATCTCCTGCCAGATAGGCCCCTGGGCTCTATAACATCACCCGTTCCCTTTGTCCCTCTAGCCCACAGGTGGGAATAGCTCCCTGATGTTGCTTATCAATGGGATGTCTGAGCATCCTGGGTTGATCTCTCAGTTCTCTTATCACTTGCATGCATAACTCCCCTGCATTAAATTCTCACTGTAGGAAATACCTGAAGTGGTTTCGATTTTGTTGGTAGGACCCTGAATGATGCCATGTCTGAGCTGAGATTCAAGGATGTAGCCTAGGGTAGGAAGGATGATTGTGTCAACAGTTACAGTGGTGAGCCACACAGCTCCTACCTCTGTGGAACCCTCAGCCAAATGGAAAAGACACTAAGAAACTTATCACTCAAGTAAACCCATGGCTACAAACACTGGCAAGTGTGTGAAGGGGAAATGCTACATCCGTAGAGCAGTACAGTGATGGGACGTTTGGTCTAGGATGGAAGGTCTGTAGGCTCCCTGAGGTGGTGATGTTTGCCGAGAACTGAGTTGCAGAGCTCTCCAGGGTCTGAAAGGTCAGTGTGACTGGAGCACCCACAGCCAGAGTGAAAGATTCACACCACTAGGGGGACAGAGTGTAGGCAGAGAGTGCACGGGATTTCAGTTTGGGAAAAGGAGTCAAATGGTATTGTTTGCTTGGAGCAGAAGGGAATACATTTCCGGCTAATAGCTGCCTAAGACAGGCCTTAGCTGGTCCGCAAGAGAACAGGGGCAGACAGCACTTTTGCCAACCCTGCTGTAGAGTTTGAACAGCCAGTTTTATTTTCAAGAAATGAAGTAGGCTGGGTACGGTGATTCATACCTGTAATCCCAGCACTTTGAGAGGCCAAGGTGGGTGGAACACCTGAGGTCAGGAGTTCTAGTCCAGCCTGATCAATATGGTGAAACTGTGTCTCTACTAAAAGTACAAAAATAACGGGGTGTGGTCACGGGTGCCTGTAGCCCCAGCTACTTGGGTGGCTGAAACAGGAGAATTGCTTTTACACGAGAGGTGGAGGTTTCAGTGAGCCAAGATTGCTCCACTGCACTCCAGCCTGGGTGACAGAGCGAGACTCCATTTCCAAAAAAAAAAAAATAGCATGTGGTGGAAACAGAAGCCATGCAAGAGAACCTCAGGCTTTAGACGGCAGGAAGAGGTTTCTAGAAGTTTCCACACAAAGGGACCTGTCACCCTCCACCTCCCAAAGAGGTCTTTGCGTGCATTGGTGGATAGCCAGCATAAAGGATGAAGCAGGCTGTGGCTGGGAAGGGGTCCTACATTTCCTTGTTAGCACTTTAGCACTCGCGTAATCAGAGTCAGCACTACTTTTTTTTTTTTTTTTTTTTTTTTTGAGATGGGGGTCTCACTCTGTCTCCCAGGCTGGAGTGTAGTGGTACAATCTTGGCTTACTGCAACCTCCGCCTCTTGGATTCAAGAGATTCTCCTGCATCAGCCTCCCAAGCAGCTGGGACCTACAGGTGCATGTCAGCATGCTTTGCTTATTTTTGTATTTTTAGTAGAAATGGGGTTTTGCCATGTTGGCCAGGCTGGTCACGAACTCCTGGCCTCAAGTGATCTGCCTGCCTCTGCCTTTTAGAGTGCTGGGATTACAGGCATGAGGCACCATGCTCAGCCAGAGTCAGCTGTCCTGAAGAAGGGCCTGGAATCTATATTCCTCAAAGCTCCTTGGAGATTTGGATGCACAGCCAGGTGGAGCAGCCAGTGCTCAGTCTGATTCTTGGAAAGACCCTTGCCCCAAGTTGTGGTTTGATGTAATTATCAGTCTCTCCATACTGCATTCCTCTGACCAGTCTTGCTCACTCCTGGGCTAGTTGTAAATCCCTGGCTCAGAAATGCTGTTACCATGGAAAGGGTTTTATGCTGTGATTCTCTTTGGGTTTGCTGTTCTCAGGCCAATTGTTTTCCTTGTCATTGCTGTTGTTGCTGTTTCGTTATTGTTGCTGTTGTTGTGGCAAAAAAATAAATAAATAGCTTCTTCCAAGGAAAAACTAACTTTGACAGGGGAGTAGGAAGCAGTAGGGATCTCGGCATTTTGCAGACTCCCCGATGGACCCTTTGTAATACGCATTGTGTCTTCTGCAACACCGTGAACCACCTGGCTAAGATGAGACCAACTTAGGGGGCAGGATAGGCTTATTTACAAATGCAAACCAAACAGCCAGCCCAGACACTGCAGGAGATAGAGCTGCTCAGTCCCCACCTTCTCCAAAGCAATTGTCCTTTGTTTCCTACTTTAGAGACTCTGGAGAGTAACTGACCAAGAAAACAGTGGTAGGGAATGGCTCCCATGCAGAGAGTTGTAAGATGTTGGCAGCTAGGGACACCTCTGCCCTCCTGCCTCCACTGTGCCCATTTTCTAGAAGTGGAAAAAGTCCTGGCCTATAGGTGGTCCAGAGAAAACAGGGTGGTAGCAGGATAAAGAGAATGAGGGAAAGTAGGGGGATGCCAAGTTACAACTCAGTTCGTCGGTCTACAGAGCAGTTTGTTTTCCTTTCACTAACACTTATTTTTTATCAAAGGGATACATTCCTCCCTGTGAAAATTATACAAAATACAGAAAGTAGAAAGAAAGTAGAAAAACGTCACTTATGATGTCACCATTCACTACCAGCATTTTGGCCTATTTCCTTTGACTTTTTGATAGGCAATGTTTTTTCTTTTTTTTTTTTAATTGGTTGTAACTATACTATAAAAGCCTTTGCTGGTTTTCTGGGTTTTCATTTAATAAAAAACGTACTGAGATCATTGTTCCATGTTATTAAAAGCTTTTTGAAACTATTTGAGATGATCATATGGTATTCTATGGTGTCTGCACCACGCCTTAGCTAACCATCCCCCTCATGTTAGGCACATAGGTAGTTCCCAATTATGCATTGAAATAACACTCCCCAAATGTTTTGAGGCCAGGAGTGCAGTCTTAGTCCTGACCTCACTTTTCTCTTAAAGCAACAGGAGAAAGCACGGCCTCACATCCCTACAAAGTGAGCCCAGCTCCAGAAATCAACAGCTGGCAATAGAGATTTTCCCACAAATACCCTAGGCCCACCCGAGAGATGGCAGCATTACCAACCTCACAGCGTGTATTTGAAGATCTCCACTAGACCATTCTGTCCTCCACCCCACTCACCTTGTCCTGGACTCTGTCTTCTCCTCTCCCGCCACAGCCAGCTCCCCTAGGATGTCTCTCTAGCAGATAGTGCTTTGCAAACTATCGGAGGGAAGAAGCCAAGTCGTTTTGTTGTTTTGTTTTGCTTTGCTTTGTTGTGAAATACAAAATAGCATGCCAGGAGGGTACAAGATGTCAGGCTTCTAAATATTTACTCAATTGCAGTATTGCTGATTCTTACTGCTGGCTAGTACTTGCAGGACAGACTCTAGCTTTTGGACCATACTTTGCATAGCACTGATCTTCAGCCCTTTCCTTTTATGCAGAACAGCTTCTTAGCTTCCCAAACTTGCATTCTCACACCTTCATCCTGTCCAATAAAGACTTCTCCTTTGGTGTCTCCTTGTTAGAAGGCAGTCAAGGGCATAGTTAATTACACCAGCAGTGCTGAAATGGACATTTGGGCCTGAACCTTTGTCCACATTCCAGATTTTCTGGAGATAAATTAAGGGTCAAGGGACAAGGGCATTCTGAGGACACTTGACCCATGTTACCAAACTGCTTTCAGAAAGTTTGCGCACAAATTTTTATTCTCACCAGCAGGAGTTAAGAGGTCCAGCCTGACTGAACCCATGCTAATATTGGCATCAGTGTGATGACTTTTAAAATTTCATCCTTGCTCTATGTGAAATCAAGGGAAAAAAATACCGTCTCTGAATGGTTCTAATGTGCATTCTTTTATTTTTAGTCAGGCTGCATATAATTCATATGTTTTCTTTACAAATGAATTTTCAGGCTGAACTGTTCAACCACCAATTAGAAATAGATAAAGGAATCCCAACGGTGTTATATTCGAGATCACAAGCGTTAACTAGTTAGGTACCTGTGGGCTGGGAGTCTGGCCAACACTTGTCAAAACCTTTAAAGAAAAATCATTCTGAGAGCCAAACAATTGATTCACCCACACACTTTCAGAACTTAGAATAGTGGCTGCCGGTTCCTGGGTTCTGATCCCTGCTGCGTGCCCTCTTGCAAGTCACTTATATTTTGTTCATGTGTAAAATGGCGTGGTTAGCCTGTGTAACCTCTACACTCTTTAAAAAGAAAAAAGAGAGATGTTGTGTCTTTTGGCCTTGACCATTCACACAGGAGAATAAAAATCGATTATATAGGCTGCTACAGCTTTTGAAGGACACCTTAGGGCTGTGAGGAGAGGCTGTTGGCTTTAGGGGAGGGTTGGCACTTCCGCTGAGGAAGCTGGCTGTAGCGAAAATGAGGGCCTCCGAAAAGTGATTTTGGGAGCCCTCCTATGGAGTAAAGGGTGCTGCTGACTCTCGGCGCTGCAGGCTGGTGCTCTGTGACAGTCAACTGGAGGTCAAAGACAGCAGCATTGGGCCAGCTCTGAAAGGTGGCAAGATGGGGCTGCCTAGCAACGCCCATGTCATTTCTGCCTGTGGTTTGCACGCTGTCTGTCCAGCCCTCAGTATCACAGAAGGAATTTTCATGGACTCATGGACCTTTCGTTACTCCAGAAATGAGAGAGGATGGAGTGCACACGTTACATGTCGCTGGCTGGTCCCTTCGAGACTATGATTTGTCTTGCCGAGCTGGGGCAGGCTGTGTTGGGTTTGGGTATTGACACCAAACTGTTCTGATTCACAGTGGCAACCTCCTTCTTATTTCCATTTCATTAAACAGCCATGCATGTGGCCTGGATTTAGGGAATTGGGGTGGATCTGGACAATTAAAACAGGTTATCTTTGGGTAGAGCAAGACCAGAGAGAATAACTCCTCCCACCCCCCTTTAGTGCTGTGTTAGTTGAAGCAATTTCAGTGGGATGAAGTGACTGCTGGAATGATTTGCAATTTTATTGCCCAGGTCTGCTCACTGGGTCAGAAGATGTCATAAAAGCAGAAGCCCAAGGTTGCTGACAGCCTCAGAGACGGCAGGCTGCTCCACAAAGAAATTGGACCAGCCGTTCTCATTCTTTATAACTCAGCGGTGTAATAACACACGTGTTTCCAGCCGACCTGCTCTGGCTCTGAGAGTCAGATTGTGTATTTTTCCAGGAGCCCAGGAAGCAAGCAAACCCCAGCAGAAGTTGGAAGGCTGAATTTAAGGAAGCAAGAAACTGGGGGGCTACAGAAAATTGGATGTGGATGGTAACCCGGTAGGAATCTCCTCCGTGTGTTGGTGCTGTTGAACTTGTAAAAAGTTTATAGCTATGTAGGTTGTTGGTGCCTGTGGCAGGGATTAGACACTCCTGCTGGGAGACACGGGTAACATGAATGGGTGAGGTTGGTTAGATGGCCAGTGGAGGGAACTGGGCTCCCCTGGCCCATGAGAACCTTTGTGTGGATTACGAAAAGAGGCCCCTTCCTCTCAGTGGAAGCAACTTGGCCCAGCTTTGATTTGAGCCCCTCTGGGCCCCCTTCAGCAGGCGCAACCCATCTAACAGCATGCAGTGGCCTGCCCCTGAAAGAGGAAAGCCCTGCTCTGTTCAGGACCAATTTTGTCACCCAGGAGTATGGACCCAGTGTTGCTACAGCTTCTGTTTTGTTTCTGTTTTCAAAAGAAACTGAACATCTGATTTCATGTGTGACATATTCCAATTTTGAGGCCAGGTGCAGTGACACGCCTCTAATCCCAGCACTTTGGGAGGCCTAGGCAGTGGATCACCTGAGGTCAGGCATTCGAGACCAGCCTGACTAACATAGTGAAACCTCCTCTCTACTAAATACAAAAACAAAAAAAACAAAATAGCCAAGCGTGGTGATGCATGCCTGTAATCCGAGCTACTTGGAAGGCTGAGACAGGAGAATCCCTTGTACGCGGGAGGCGGAGGTTGTAGTGAGCGGAGATCGTGTCATTGCATCCCAGCCTGGGTGACAAGAGCGAAACTCCTTCTCAAAAAAAGAAAAGAAATATCCCAATTTTGGAATGTAAGCTATGGCTTCCTTTCTCTTTTTTTTCCTCTTAAATACTGTTGGAGTCAACCAACAGAGGTGTGTGTGAGGGAGCCGAGGCTGCAAGGCTGTGCCCTCTGGCACTGTATGGTCTAGGAGTCTCTAATGGCCCGCCCTCGGCCAAACTGAAACAAGAGTTGAGGATTGCGGGATTCTTGTCTTTGATTCTTACACTCAAACAAGCACACTTTTGGAAAATGCCAGCCATGATCCTGGTCACTGGTAAGGTGAAGAGTGGCCTCCAAGAGAAGAGAGTAGCAGGCAGAGGAAGCGAGGTACAGGGCTTGTGAGAGAGCAGGTTTATTAAGAAAGGCAACAGAGCTAACCAGGAGGGACAGGTTGCTCCAGGTGGGTATTCCGAGTAGCCCCTAGTGAGCTTTGCCTCTTTAATTGCCAGACAAACAGGAAGAACTCCAGGTCACCCGCTGGGGCGCTGAGAATTGGGAAGAGGAAGGAGCAATCCCAGAGGGTGCTGGCATGCCAGCTCCTTGGTGGACAGCTGCGAGCCACGCTGTGTGCCACCCAGAGGCCTGTGATGGCTGACTGCAGCCCTGACAGTGTTTGGTCTTCCCCGCTGAGCTCAGATTGAGTGCATATAGATGGCTAATTAAACTCTGAACTGACAAACACACATGCTGGAGAGGCTCCCCTTTGAAGAGCAGGAGATCACAGGGACAATTTCCTGTTTGCCAGTTTGCAACCCCAATCTCATCAGTTTGGGATTGTGTTAAGTTTAACTAAGGCGTGTTGATAGCTCTCAACCCCATTCACCTGTTGCAAGAAGTTCTGAGCCTGAAATGGTGTTGATCTCTTCTGCCCCCGCCTGCTAACGCCCCATTTCACTTTCAGGTGTGTGTGCTTTGGAGGGGAGGGGAGATGTTGGACCAGTAAAGCTTTGAGGTCCTAGTTACCTAGGGAGTCTTTGTATGACTCTATTCTATTGAGGGAACAGGTATATATCCTTCTACCCCTGTGTGTATATTCACACATGTATCTAGATTTCCAAATGTATTTGACAAGTAAATGCAAATATCTGTTAGTGCAAATAGAAATAGAGTCAACAATGAAGTTAGTTTGGGGCCTTGACGTGATCCATTCCTCTTCCGGCGTGACCAGTTAGCTCCCAAATTGTATTGAGTAATTATGTTTCTTCTCACCAGCAACTTAAAAAGACCAAATTCTTATTTTGATTAAGATATGTTACATATGGTAGGGATTTAATAAAGATTAGTGTTTCAGATTCTGTGATCTGAATTGCTTTATCTGCTTTGCAGCTGTAAAAAAGATGCATAAGTTCAAATTGTGGCTTTGCCCTGTATTGAACTGCTGAGAACACATTTGTCAATGTGTGAGTGGTGTTACTGAGGCAGAGAAGGAGCAGGGATAAACTTAGCCAAAAGGAGTATGACGTCACATACTCCTTTTGCTGATATAAGGTACCAGTCATGGTCAAAAGATAAACAATGACTCTTACAAACAAGAAGTATTAACATTACATCTTCATTTATTATTTTTCTTCTCTTCATGGTTGGCAGGATGTGCTAAACCAATTACATGGCAAATTGTGGGCTGGGCACAGTGGCTCCTGCCTGTAATCCCAGCACTTTAGGAGGCTGAGGCGGGCAGATCACCTGAGGTCAAGTGTTTGAGCCCAGCCTGGCCAACATGGTGAAAACCCCCTCCTAAAAATACAAAATAAAAATTAGCTGGGCAAGGGGATGTGTGCCTGGAGTCCCAGCTACTCAGGGAGGTTGAGGCAGGATAATTGCTTGAACCCAGGAGGCGGAGGTTTCAGTGGGCCAAGATCACGCCACTGCACTCCAGCCTGTGTGACAAGAGCAAGACTCCATCTCAAAAAAAAAAAAAAGAAAGAAAGAAAATGGCAAGTTGTGATAACTGTTAATCTTTCGGCTCTGGTGCAGTCATTTCTACAATTCTACATGATTCAGGTAGGTAGGTAGGTAGGTAGCTAGGTAGAGAAAGAGACACACATATACAAACAGGTGCTTTTCAAAATCCAGGCATTGGGGTGGAAAGAGTGGGAATCAAAGAGGAAACAGACAAACATCCAACCCTTGAGGAGTTGACAATTTAGTTGGTGGAGGTGGCTGTGTGTGTTATTTTTTAAAGAAGCTATCTCATTACTCTTCTGAAACTAAGTAAGGCATATGATATTTTAAAAAATTACTCCAACATAATCGTAACTGGGCCTTTGGCCAGCAACTTAAACAGGAAGCTCTGTGGGTTAAAAAACACAATCAAAGCATAATATATGAGCCGTGTGTCTTCAATGTCTGTGAGTTTCATTGGCGGTATGATGGGAAAATAGAAAAAGCTGAGGGCTTTAGACTCAGTGTGGAAAGCAGGGGTTGGTTTGGTGTGGCTTCCACATGGTTCCCACTCAAGGATTGTTTTGCCGGCATGGCCACGGGCCGTGGAGTCCCAGCTAAGGACACTTACTGCCTGTTGCTATACTTCTCTGAATTTTTCTTATCTGCAAAATGTGCTAGTAATAAGGATCTCAGAGAATTGTCTGTGTTAAATGGGATAACGAATATGCACGATGTCACTCAGTGTTATGGTGTGTGGGTCTCTGGAGTCAGGCTGACCTGGTTTTAAATGCTGGCTCAGCAACAACCCAGCTGTGTGGGCCTGGGCAAACCACTTAGCCTCTCTGTGCTTCAGTTTTCTCAAATGGAGAACGGGGCTGCTAATGCCATCTGAGTGTTGCTGTGAAGAGTACGTGAGATGGTGTATGTAAAAGAGCAAAGCACGGGTCTGGGATAATTTTTTTAAATAAATTTGGGGGTTATTCCCTGCTTTGAATATAATTTGTTCTGTCCAGCCTCTTACTGCCATTGTATTGCCGAGACTCATGCCTTCCTCTAGCTGTCTGCCTAAGAGGGCCACGTGCCGCTCAATGGAAGAGCTTCTGGAAGCTTCTGGGACCTTCTCAGAGCAAGCCCTGCAGTCCAGAATCCCCTTCTCCTTGGGAGCCCTGATGGAAGAAGATTCTAAAGCATCCAATTGCTCCAGAGCATGCCATAAAAACCCTAGGAGGAAAGGGCCCCATTAGCACCTGCACATTTGGGGACCCTTGTCAGCAAAATGGCCAGGAGCTTCCTGCTGAAACCCCAGGGCACGGCAGGTTTACGGGGACCCTTCATTAAGATGAATTATGAACCTGTGGGTCTCTCTGCTTCCATTTGGCCCAGCCTGGGAGGCAGAGGCCCAGTCGCCCCGCTGACTGCACTGCATGAAACCTCCTTCCTCTCTCCATCCCAGGCTCCTTCCCACCCCACTGTGTACCGCCTACCCTTGTTTAATGAAAGAGAAAAGCACTGTACCCCTCCAGGGGGCCCCAGAGCAGGAGGCAGAGTTCAACCTGAAAAAATTGTTTTCTTGTAAGTAGCAGGCACCTGGCTGGCCAGGCCTGGCTCAGGCCCTTCATGACTGTGCAGAGCTGTCTCCTGTCCTTCCCTGTTCCCCAGGCCATAAACAAGTCCAGGAGCTGGGAAGCCTGGGGAAGCCGGGCAGCCACAGGGCTCTGTGCATTTGTTCCCATCTCATGCAACAGCTCAGGGGTGATCCTGTTGGCTCTTCCAAGGTACCTGGCTTTTTACATTTTTTTTTCTTTTTTCTTTAAAACTGTGAAATATGACCAATGGTTTTTATAGAAGCCAAGCACAAATGCTCTCCAGAGCAGTGGTTCTTAGGTCAATGTGTTTTCAAATTGCCTGGGTATCCAGGCATAGCAGGAAAAGCACCACAGCGCAGAGAGGCAACCACCTGAGAATGTAATTGCAGCATGCGGGATGGAAGTCAGACAGTCAGAAGGTCTGCCCCGACCACAGAGTTGGTTGTACTGTAGAGTGGCTGATAGTTTGGGGAAGGGGTGAGGTTTGCAAAAAAAACACCTTCCTCAGAGGTGTTAAGGAAGAGACCAGTATTTACTAGGCATCTACCATATGTTTTATAGCTTTCACCGGGAGGCCCTAGAACACAGCTGGTGCAGGCAGGCTCTGGAGCCAGACTGCCTGGGATGTGAGCAAGTCACGTCATGTCTCCCAGCCCCAGACTCCTTCCCTTGGCAGCTGAGGTGATCATAGTACCCACCTCCTGAAATTGTCTCACTATGGGTTAAACAAGATAGATGCAGAAGTGCCTGACACAGTGCTTGGCACATAAAGGCCCAATACATGCTATTATTTTTATTATCACTGACACACACTCTTTCCTTAGCCACACTTGAGTCAGGCTCCTCTGAGGCCTCTTTCTGACTAGGCCTTGATGTTGGGCTGTGGCTCAGGCCCAGTTAGTTCAGCTCTAGCAAGAATCCTGTTGGGTGGATCTGGCTAGTATGTCCCAGCCCTGATGTTTCCTCCTAGTAATTTCCCATCCACCAGACTCCCACCTGCTGCTTGGCTGTACATCCCACTTGTCCTTATTTTGGGAGTTGTGCCCGTCTCCCTCCCCTATGCAAATCCCTGTTGCAATAGCCCCCCTTAAATAAAGTCTTTCTTACCAGTTTTAACGAGTGTCATGCATAATCTCTTCCCCTCCTCCTTCTCCCTCTTCTCTCTACCCTTTGCCCTTCCTGTGTCTCCTCTTTACTCTTCCCCTTGTTCTTCCTCCTCCTCCTCTTCACTATTCCTTCTGCTCTTCCTTCTCCTCCTCTTCCTCCTCCTCCCCCTCCTACCTCCTTCTCCTGCCTCCCTCCCTCCTCCCCCAACCTTTCTCCCATCTTCCACCTCAAAGTTTCGGATCCCATCCCTGACCCTGCTCTCTTAGCCTGGGCAGCGGGAATCTTCCTTTCAGCTGAAGAACTTGACGTTTTCTCTGCCTAGAGACCAAGGATGAGAAGGAGCACTTCTTTGTTTAGCTAGAACTGTAAAATCTGAAAACAAAAGAGAGCTGAAAGGAGGCAGGTGTGCAACAACAGGCTCATCCCTTTAATTCTCTGGGTTACACAATCACCTGGACAAACCCTGGCCTGAAAACTCTGGGCTCCTTATTTTTTTCTCCCAGATAGAAAAGGAAGGAATTCATCAGTGATTCATTGCGTTGGGATATGGCAGGATGAGGGGCCAAGGATCTGCTTTTCTGTCTCTGTCACTGTCTCTTTCTCTTCTCTTCTTTCTTGTTTAGGGAGCTAAAGGCGGAGGTTGCATTTTAGGAAGTAATTGTTTTTTTCTGATCTCCTCCAGAATTCTGTGCCATGAGAAATCTTAAAATGCAGCGTAATAAAGAATATTGAGTTCGAACTATGGCATTTAAAAAACTAATTCCTCCAAGGCTTAGTTTCTCTTTTGAAAACAATGATAGGAATATTTCCTAGACTATAACTCCTTGAGGACAGGGATTGGGTTTGTTTTCCTTATTTCATTTGGCGTGTCTAGTGTGATATCTGCCACACCATTGGTGTTCAATAAATATTGGAATGAATACACATCACCTACCACACTGAGTAGCTGAAATTATATATTGCAATATTGTGTGTGAAAGCTCCTAGCAGTTATTTTCATTATGGGCTCATTTTTTCATTTCTGATTTTAGACATGTTTCTTAGAAGAATGAAGATGAAGGGTAATGAAAGGAAGGTGATGGGAGGGAGAAGCGGGAGAGTAACAAGGAAAAGGGTAGAGTTGGTGAAGTAGGAAAGGCGCTGGGTTTGCAGGAGACTCGCCTTTTATTCCCCACCAAGTCTGTGATCTCTGCTGGGTCATTTGACTACTCTCGACCTCAGGTTTCTCTTCTGTAAGATGGGAATACAAATCTTCACTTTATGGACGATGGGTATCCAAGGAGAAATGCATTTGTAAAGGCAGCCCCCAGAGTTTCTGACATGCCTTAGGTACAAAATGACATGAAACCTGAAGGTGGGGAGGAATCCAGAAGCAAAGAGCATAGAAAGGAGGATAGGAATCTGGGGGATCTTTTGGCTGGTTTGGGTTGGACTTGGGCCTGGGGAGACATTGCACTTGGACTTAAGCAGCTTATTGGTGAACCCTGTATTTGTAACCTGATGTGTTTTAAATTGAAGCAGTGGGTGGTTGAGGCCAGGAGTGGGTTGTCACAGCGTGTAATCCCTGTGGGTAAAGCAAAAGGAACACAAGGCCCCAGATCATGCCCCTAGAAAGTAAAACAAGGTTTCCTAGGATTCTCCAATGTACAGACTCAAGCTGAATCTTGATCCTTTATGGTTGGAGATTGTGATTGTCAATGAACCTAACAAGGCAGGCAACAAACTGGTGGTGTGTAGAGACAGAGCCTAAAAAAAAAAGCTTAAAAAGTATTGCTATTTGTAAAAATAATGTTTTTTTTTTACAATGTCACCTTTTTTTTGTTTAATAATTAAGGAAGTTGTGGATATTTATTCTGGAAAGTTTGGAAAATGTAGAAAAGAACACATATAGGTCTGTCAAGCGATAATTTATCTATCCATGACATTTTGATATACATTGATCTTTGAACAACACGGGGGTTTGGGGTGATGACCCCATGCACAGTCAAAAATCTCTGCTTAACTTTTGACTCCCTGGAAACTTAGTTACTAATAGCCTAATGATGATCAGAAGCCTTACTGATAACAGAAACAGTTAATGAACAGATGTTTTACATGTTACAGGTATTACATACTGTTTTCATACAATAAACTAGAGAACAGAAAATGTTACTAGGAAAATCACAAGAGAAAATGTATCCACAATTCATTAAGTGGAAATGGATCACTGTAAAGGTCTTCATCCTTGTCTTCCTCACATGGAGTGGGCTGAGGAGGAGGAGGAAGAGGAAAGTTTGTTCTTGCTGTCTCAGGGAAACAGAAGCAAAAGAAAATCCACATACAAGTGGACCCAGGAAGTTCAAACCTGTGTTGTTCAAGGGTCAACTGTTTATCCCTCTAGGGTGTGTGTGTGTGTGTGTGTGTGTGTGTGTGTGTGTGTGTGTGAGAGAGAGAGAGAGAGAGAGAGAGAGAGAGAGAGATTTTTTGGTGAGAGTTGTATAAAGTCAGGGCATATTTTTATTCTAAGTACTTAGTTGTCCCAAATCTCATCAGTTGAGTTGAACTGAGTAACACTTGATTGACTATCAAGTCCTGGACTCGACGAATTGAACTAGATTCTATTTCTGCTTAGCTCAAGTATTTGAATTTTTAAAAAATGTTCTTGGAAAAGGTTACAGTCAACAACATCCTGCAACCAGTTCTAGAGTTTTCGAGGGCTATAATTTCCAAACACTGAGTTATAAAATGTTCCCTGTCTCTCTTAGGCTCTTAAGACAAATTTCTTCTACCCTCTTTCTCCTCTTAAAGTAAGTATGAGATTAAAAAAAAAAAAATCCATTTTGACAATTTTTTTCCTATTCTGTAAAAAGAAGTTTTAGCAAGCTTGAGAGAGAGAAGGGGGAAAGGAGAGAAAGAAAGGAAGGTAGAGACAAAGCGAAGATAGTGGAAGAAAGAAGACGGGGAGATGGAGGGAGAAGCTGTAGTGCTACTTTTCCTGCTGTGAGACTCGGGGAAGGTCATCAGCTTACTAATATTGGCTGAATGCCCATTACATGGCAGCCCTGGGTTATACTCACAGCCTCCTGAACAATCTCTGATGCTAATTAATATATGGTCTCTTTGATCTCTTTTTTTTTTTTTTTAATTTTATTTATTTATTTTTTTTATTGCATTTTAGGTTTTGGGGTACATGTGATGAACATGCAAGATTGTTGCATAGGTACTTTTAAGTCTGAAAAGGCCCTCAACTCCTTGGCCTTTGACTAGCACTCTTTATAAACTATTGGAAAAACAGCACTTCTTCCTTCCTGTGATTCCCCCAGCAACTCACTTTGGCTGGTGCCAGACCAAGCACAGGGGTGACCACCAGGCCTGTCTTCTGAATGAAACTCCCCGTGGTGGGCCACCTCCACTCTCATACAGAGAACAGAGGGGCTCATCTTGTTAAGGAAACTTCCCTTAACAACTCTCACCACATTGCAAATTCTCAAAGAGACTGGGAATTGAGCTCATCACCCCTCCCCAAGATACAGATTGAGTCCCCCAATTCTTCTGATAGTTATTAACTTTATTAAAGCCTGCAGAGACAACCTAGGTAGGTAGGTAGGTAGGTAGACAGGTAGACAGACAAACTATGTAGGTAGATAGAAAGACAGACAGTCGGTTTGTCTTCACTAGCATGGTTGGAGAAAGTACTAGATGAAATCCAAGAGAGAGGCACGGAAGAGCCAGATCATGTAGGATTTTGCATGAAAGGGAATGGGAACTCTCTGAAGAGAGAGGTGTAGTTAATCATTTTTTTCTCCATTATTCTGTATGCAGATAAGAAGCCAAGTCTCTCTTGTGCTTCCACCTAGAATGCTGCTGGGCATGAATGAGGCTCAGGCAACCCATCACAAATTCCCTTGAAGAAAGATCTCATATAGCCCACTCCAGCATAGCCAAAATGTAGGCAAACACAGTCCTTACTCTGAGTTTTGAAGCAAGCATTTAACAAAATGCCTTCAACTTCACAATATTGCAGAATACAGCTTTTATTATTTCCAGGATTTAGAGGCACAGACACCATAGCACCAAAACACACCAACAGAGAAAGCTCCAGGTCCTTGCTCAGCCCTGATGCAGACACTTTATTCCTCTACATATGTACTTTATTTTTGTTGTGTTGAGAAAAATAAATGCAAAAACCCTGACATCAACAGATCCCTTCTTTCCTCCCCTTCTTACCCTAGTCACAGTTACTTAGACTTTCTTGTGGAATAAGAAAAGATGACTAGAATGTCAAACCCAACCATCATCCCAAAATGTCCGGTCCAAAATTAGAACAAGGAGAAGACAATCAATCACTCCCAGGTTACGAATCATGACCCAGCCATAAGCAGAGCCTCTCAGTGATGTATTATGTTTATATCTGACTCTCCGTCTTGACAGCTGGCCTTCTGTGATCAGTTTCCTGCATTGTAAAACTACTCCAGATGTGAGAACAGCTCAATAGCAGAGCTCTCAGCCTAATTAATTCAATCACAGGATAGTGATTAAGAGGTCAGCGGTGACATTTCCAAAGTGCACCTTCCGTCTTCCCAGCAGCTAGCTAGTCTTAAGGCTCCAAAGCCCTCAGGTGACTCTGGAGCCACAGGAACCCTTGCGGGCCTTGTCCAACCCTCGGGTCTTGCTTCTGCTGTTTGCAGCAAGGCTGACCAAGCAACAAGGCCACAGCCACAGTTGGTCCTGCTGGGAAGTATAAATGTTCCCCCGTAAAGAATGTTCACCCTAGATCCAAACACAAAGGAGCCAGAGTTGCATGCTGACTTTAATTTTGAATTCCATACTTACGTCTGCTTCTTAGGAGGCAGCAGGAGGAAAGGTGAAGCTTGAGACCTTCAGAAAGGTACTCACCTCTCCAAGCTTCTACTCCCTCAACTGTAAAATTGCGTTTCTGATAATTACTTCATAGGATGTGTTTTAGGAATACATGAGTTATTAATTGAAAAACTTTTGGGACAGTGTGTAGAAGGTAGAAACACTCCATAATGCTAGCTATCCTTATTATTATCACTGCTACTACTGCTACTATTATCTTTAGTGTCATTTATACCTGAGTTGTATCACTCAGGATACACACTCAAGCCACAGAATCTGACTTAGCTGATTTAAGCAGAAAAGGGCTGCATTAAAAATGATACTGGGTAGCCTATAGAATTTCTCAAAGAGCCAGAAAATAGGACCTGAAGACCACCCAGCTAGCAAAAATACCCAAAACACAGTGGGAACTTGCCCTGTTAGGGTAACACTGCTGCCCCTATCCAACTCCAGAGATTTTAGGGTACAAGTTAAACATCAATCACCCAGGGCTCTGAAAACGACCACTCCCTCCAGCCACCACTGCCCCAGAACTTAATCTTGCTCAACGAGCTGCTGTCTCTAGAAAGGTTTCCTCCAAATCCCCACTTCTTTGAGAAACTCACTCCTTACTCCCTGGTGATGCTGTTCTGTCTGACTGGTAAAATCTCAATGGTGTGTCCCTCCCCTTACTGCAAGAGAGTCTGGGAAAGCACCCATATGTCTGTGTTCGTCCAGTTGCACTTCCAAAAAAGGAATTCCTGAGGTTAGGAAATAAGAGGTTTATGTTGGTGCAGAGTTCTGCGGGCTGTACAGGAAGGGTGGTGTAAACATCTGCTTTCGGTGAGGGCCTTAGGGAGTTTACACTCATGGTGGAAGGTGAAAGGGAAACCTTCACATCACATGGCAAGAGAGGAAGGAAGATTGTGGGGGAGGTGCCAGGCTCTTTTGAACAACCAGCTCTCAGGTAAACTCAGATCAAGAACTCACTCATTACCATGGGGATAACACCAAAACATTCATGAGGCATCAACTCCCATGACCAAAACACCTCCCACTAGGCCCCACCTCCAACATTGGAGATCACATTTCAACGTGAGATTTGGAGGGAACAAACATCCCAATCGCATCACTGACACTGTCTGATTCTACTCTAGAAGGGGACTTTGCCTCCCACCAAGACCCAGAGAATGGAGAATTCCCCAGACGTTAGAAGAAGGTGGTACAGTACCAAAAGACGAGAAGGACCAGCAAAGGAGGAGGCTGTTGCTGGGGATGAAGGCTTGTGTAAGACTGGACCTTGTGTGGCATGATGTGATAATTGTATACCCAACCGGCCAACTGGGTCACCAGGTGTTCATCCTGCTGGGTTAAGGATTGCCCTCTTACTCTTTTAATGTGCTAATGCTTCTGGAAATACATGAGAATTAGGATATTAAGGTCTCGCTCCTCTTGTTACGTGGAGAAGCCAAGTAACAGGAAGGCACTGGGAAAAGAGAGGTGGCAGTGTATGAAAAGGAGCTTTCAGAGAAAAGCTTCACCAGGGACTGAAGGATCTGGCCCGAAGGATTCATGGTTTGCACTCTCTCTGCACTGCATGAGCACTTGCTAATAAATATTAAATGAATGTGCTGTAATTACTGGATGAGTCTCTGGCCACCTGAAGCTACCCACATATTTGAGGTAGGCTGGGATCTGCTGTGGAAGCTGCTGGTATTTCAGCAAGTGACGGGCAACCTTTACTGCAACAGTTGGGGCTCCTGCAGAGTGAAATGCTGCTTTGCAAGAGGGAGGGTATTGGAGGCTGAGAGTGACTAAAGATGGCAGAAGAGCTCCCAGATGCTCAGACCAGGATTTGGCATAAGGGTGCCTGAGGGATGACTCTGTCCAGTGCCTTCCAGCCGTGCAGAAGATCTGGTATGACTTCTGTCTTCAGTGGCTGGGCCCCTACTGCTCTATGCTGACCCTGCCCAGCTGGAGTCTAGAAACATCCCTAACCTCCTCCATGGGTGGCTATGTCAAAATGATGATAAAATGTCTTCAGACAGGCTAGACCAAGCACTCGCATGGTGACTCTGCTTGATCCATCTGAGACTCTTTAACCTTGAATAGTAAGTCACATCTTCATTTGTACTCACCCTTCATCAGAGTCCCTTTGGAGCTGGAGAGACTTGGAATGAATAATGTGAGAGTTGACTTTGTGCAGCGTCATTCATGCCTGAAGTCATTGGCTCCTCTCCACCCATTGGGGAAGGACTAGCAGATATTTATTTGCCTCATTTGACAGATGAGGCATCTAAGGTTCAGAAAGCTTACGTGACTTCTCTAAGGTCACGAAGCAGTACATTGAAGATAAATCTCAAGTCTCCTGTCTCCCAGTCTGGTGCCAGTGCATTTTCAAATTTATTATTTTCTGCTGCTCTCTGGAACACTCCTAAATCCTGGACACTACCACCACCACCATCCCTTATCTCCATCACTGCAGGAAGACCCCTCTATTTGATATAATACTTTCATGTGTGGACCATCTTCCTCTCCCCCTAACTGGTTTTGGAATCTGGATGTGGTCATTCTCATACATAAAGGACCCTTTGGCTATTTGGGGATCAAAACTGAGCTATTAGTTCCAACTCGAGCCAACTTAGATCCAAGCAACATCAAAGGGAGCTTTTGTTCCCTTCCACTGTCTCTCTGTGACATTCCAATAGTCTTGCACCTATTATTTCTCCCCTTCTTCCTCTAACCAAAAATCACCTAATCCCTGTGCCCTGCCCACCCACCCCACCATCCTAACCACTCACACAAGGAATTGAGAATGAACAGTGGCTATTTCCTGAACAAGAGGCCAAGCAGTCATCATGGTAACTCAAGAACATAAGGTCTATGTGGCAGAAAGAGACAGCCAGGCAGTTTCAATTGCAATCACCACTTGAATTCTAGACTTGCACATGACAAAGATTCCATGTCAAAGGGCTGCCATGAAAGCTCCCCTGAAGTAGAGGCTGGTGTTGTTAGAGGAAATGTAGAGCACAGCTTCATCAGAGGGGCTGAGACCAAGAAGGAAACTTCCAGAGTGAGAAAAAGCCCTCTTACAATACATTTTTCCACTATAGTCATTTATCACTCTGGGTGCCCTCCACCACAGTAATCAGTGTTTTATGAACTACCTTTCCCTCAAAGGCTCTTTCTCTTCTTTATTTTGCCCAAAATAAGATTTTAATTAAACTCCAGATTTCTCCTGCTGCTACTTCTTAGAGAAATATAGTTGAAGGTACTGGACTACGTAGAAATTATTTTATCGGTTGCTTCTGTTTATAAAGAAGAAAAACGAGCATAGTCCCTGGTTTTGTGTTCATTACATGAGCCCCATTCAGGGACGAACACAGTACCTTCTGGGGGGTTAGGTGTAATAAAGGTGTTTTGATCATGATAGCCGCACTTATCAAAAACTAACCACATGTCACAGCCTGCGACAAGCACAGTCTCAAGACTCAGGGCATATTAGCCTTATAGTTATGTTACCTGTGAGGTAGATTATCTTACATTTTACAGATGGGGAAACTGAGGTAAGTTTGAGTACTTTGCCCAAAGGCCCACAGCTAGGAAGTGGGGAAGCCAGGATTCAAAGCCAGTTTTCCGTCTCCAAGGACCAAGTGGATAAGCTCTGTGGATACTTCCTTTTAAGGATAAAGATTGATGACGGATAAAGTGGCTCAGCAACATGCGATTCTAAATGTTTTTTTAAGGTTAATTTGGAAGTTAGGGCTTCAGGCTTCTTTTTTTTTTTTTGGAGGAAAAGTAGAGAGCAAGTCTAGGCAAATGTTGGTAAGCATTATGGCATTCAGCCGATAGATTTGGGAACTCAAGTGATGAATCTGGCCTTTGCATCTTTAAATACCTTGGAAGGTCAGATTAGCACAGAAACCCTGATGCTGAACCGAACACTTGGTCCTCCCAGTTGGCAAACATTAGCTGGTTGAAGTACTTCCTGATGGAAATACCGATAACACGCTGACAAAAGTTCAAACTTGTTTCTAAAGGTCATCTCGACTGGCAGAGTAATTAGTTCAAGTTTGCCTTTTGCTTTTCCCTAGTGAGAGTTTTAGATGAAACCTCAGATTTTAGCCCTCTTTGCAGCATATGGTCAGTGACAAGAGACAGTCTGAGATTCTACCCAATACAGAGCACGTGGTCATCAAAAGTTTCTCTGCATCTGGGCCAGAACTGGTGTTAGACATTTATACTGGAGTTTAGTGATAGCAGCAGCATCTCCAGAGGAAATCTCCATCCCGTCCATTACATGGATTCCCCAGGATGCCCCTTCAATCCCAGAAACATCCAGTTTCTTCATGGACACATCAGTTGAATTATACTGCAAACCCCACAATACCACCTGTTGAAGTCCCCTGAATCTCCCTTCCCCCGTATTGCCTGTTACCATTCAGCCAGCTCCTTAGGATTCTGCTCAACCTTCCCTTTCACCCAAAATCTAATCAGACTGAGCCTACCCCCCAAATCTCACTTTAATTTTCACTTCCTTTTCTCTTCCCACTGCTGTCACCTTTTGCCTGGCCTATTGCTGTCCTGTCTGCATCCCGACATCCTCTCCTTGCTGAAACATCCATTGGAGCTTAACCTGACTCCATTTCACCTCTGAAGATCTTTCTGAGGGTCCATCTTCAGGATAAAGCCCAGGCTGTCAGCACTGCGTGTGTTCTTCTGTGGTCTGGTCTGGTGCCTGCCTGCTTCTCTGTTCTCATGGTACAAACACTCCCCACACTCCATTTGTTTCGTATTCACTTTGTTTGTCTGTCTGTCCGTCTCCCTACCTCCACTCTTTCCCTCCCCTACTTCCCTCTCCTCATACCAAACCCCTTGGTGGTTGCCAACAGGTCATGATGTGTGTACATTTGCGCATAATGTTGCCTCTACTTGTCATAATCTTGTAATAACCTTACCGCACATAGAGTGTACTAAGTGTCCAGTGCTACCAGAGAACCCTGGGCATGCCTCTAGGCAACCGATCCCTCTCTCTGGTGAACTGCACGTGGGAAGTGCTCACAGCCTGCCTGCCTGCCTGTGGAACACATGGGGATTGAATTCCTGACCCTAAAAGGACTCCGATGGTGATCTCCTGGGACATGCATTTTAGGGCCCTCCAAGGCAGTTCCTCTTCGTCATATTTCACCTGTCACACAAATGTCATTCTTCTCCACTCTGTGATATGGAAGCACCTGGAAGTGGTATCCAGCAGTGATGGACAGTCTCTGGAGTCGGATTTGCATTCAAGGCCCCCCTCAGGCACTGAGGAGTTGTGTGCCCCCTTAATATGTGCCGAACTCACTTTCCTCAACTGTAAATTGGGGGTGGTCATTGATACCACCTCTAAGGGTTGTTGCAAGGATGAACTGAGATAATTTGCATAGAGCACACAGTCTACGTCTTTGCTATTCAGTAAAGGGGCATCCACTGCTTTGTTGTTTCCTATCTGTATCTTCCATGTGATTGTAGTAGGGTTCATGCCTATCCACTTACTTATCCTATATGTTGTAAAGACCTAAAAGAAAACACCCAATACATGTATTAATTGAAATTTACAGTGGGGGGTAGGGAGTTGGAGAGGGATAACATGGGGAGAAATGCCAGATATAGGTGATGGGGATGGAGGCAGCAAACCACATTGCCATGTATATACCTACGCAACAATCCTACATGTTCTTTACATGGACCACAGAACCTAAAATGCAATTATATGTATACAAATTTAATTGCCACTAAGTCACCACTACTTCAGAAGGTAAACTTTTCCTATGGGATCATAATAAAAGGATTCTGCATTTTTTTTTTTTGAGGCTTTTAAAATCTGGATGTTTAAGAGGAGTTTTCCACGTAATGAGTATGATAAAGGCACTGTGGCAAAGCATCGCCAGCTGGGTGGGTTGTGTGTGCTTAGTGTATGCTTGTGCCCAGGGATGTCACAAAAAGTCAACCTGAAACTTGCTGGGGTGTTGCCTGTGTGCACTGTTGGGATCAATGTCCTTTTCAGGATTCACTGAAGAAATTTCTGCCGACACTGAGCTGCCAGAAAGGATTCTATTTCTATAGAATGACTGCTGTGTTTGGAAATTTTCTTTCTTTGCTTTGGACACTAGGAAGCTGAGTATAACATGTAGCCCACCTTAAACAAAACCCTCTGGTGATCGCCATGGTGTTCTGACTTGACCCAGGCTTCATCTTAGCGGTCTACATTATTCTCCTATACTTCAGTCTCTCTACCTCAGCACCCAGCTCAGTACCTGGCTGAGGGGTGAAAAATTCTTAACCAGTCCGTTCCCCAAAGTCTACTACCAACAGACTGCTCTTCATACCTTTTTCTATATTTTTTTCATACATTTTTGGGCAAATGGCAAGATAAAAGTGAAGAAATAGTATGTTAACATTTTTTTCCTTCTCTCCCTCTCTTTTTTCCTCCCTCATCATCTGTCTTTTTAAAACATCGTTAGAGTTTCCTTACAGCAGGATTTATTGTACTTTTACAACTGAAAGGGGAATAGTGCTTACCAGCTTGACTGGTGGAAAATTTCCAAGCCGCACAGTTCACTAGTTTATATTACCTAATAGAGAGATAAATAAGCCATGATTCTTCTTAAGGACTGGCTTTTAATTAGATTTTTAATGGATCCTCTTTGACTTTCCCAAGCATAAGTACTGCTGTATTAGTTCATTATTGTGATTAAAAGCAGCTAATAATTATCATAACTAAGTAATTTTCCTCAAGTGTTGCAGCCCAGTTTGATGCCCTGAATGTTAGCAGCGGCGGGCCTATGCCTGTCTCTTTTTCTCTGCAATGCATAGCACAGCAGCTATTTTGAGTTGGAGACTGGGAGGCCTGCAGACATAGGAGGGCGCAGGGACAGAAAGTGTCATTTCTCTGAGCCAGTGTCAAGATGCTCTGTGTGGTACTGTTTGAAACACCCTCCATTTCACTCCTCTGATGTCTGAAAGTTTAACCCAACTGCAGTATCTCCCCAAGTATCTTTAGGTCACTAGTCGGAACATTAGTCAGGATGCCTAACTAGGAGGAGGTTTATGAGCTTGCAAAAGGCTCATTCAGAGGCTCTGCAATGTCAGCATTGGACTGAGAATTCCCATTTCTCAGCCTCCCGGCCTTTTACCTTGTAGACACAGAGGTGGATAGATTGCCCCAGCAACCCCACTGCCCGTGTGGCTTAATTATTCTTCATTCTTGTTGTTGTTGTTTTGTTTTGTTTTATTACATTTTTTTGAGATGAAGTCTTGCTCTGTCACCAGGCTGGAGTATGGTGGGGCGATCTTGGCTCACTGCAACTTCCACCTCCTGGGTTCAAGCAATTCTCCTGCCTCAGCCTCCCAAGTAGCTGAGACTGCAGGTGTGTGTCACCACACCCAGCTAATTTTTGTATTTTTAGTAGATACGGGGTTTTACCATGTTGGCCAGGCTAGTCTCAAACTCCTGACCTCAGGTGATCTGACTGCCTCAGCTTCCCAAAATGCCAGGATTACAGGCATGAGCCACCATGCCCCACCTATTCATCATTCTTTACCTTTTTAAGAATATAGACATTTTATAATCAAAGATAGGGTCATGATGGAAATTTTTGAAAATGACTAGCAGGAAGAAAATAACAATCACAATTAGTTTGACTATCAATATTGTATGTTTGTTTTTCTTGTCTTTAGGCATTTTTTTTCCCGTAGGAAAGGGATCATGGTGTTGCCTTAGTAATATATCATGCATGTTTTTTTGTGTCATTAAATCGTCTTCCACAAAATCATTTTTTAAGTTTAGCCAAGTATGTCATTATATAAATGTACCATAATTTATTAATCTCTGGCTTTTGTTGGACATTTAGATGATTTTAAGACTTGTATTATTATAAGCAACATTTCACCTAATGTCCTTTTAAAAAAATATTTGAGTAGACCATGATTATTTCCTTGGGTGAAAATTTTACACGCTGGTCAAAGGGAGTGGAGAATGTTGACGCTTTTGCTGTGGAGTACCAAATCGCCTTCTAGAAAGATGGAGCAAAGTAAACTCTCACTAGCAGTGTGTAAGGAGTGATTACTTCTTCATATGTTCTCCAACACTGGGAAACATCATTGTTAGTGTTAATTCTTTTTCTAGGTTTCAAGGCACAGGGAATGGTGGTTGATTTAATTTGCACTCTTTCTGGTCACGCAAGTTGAACATTTTTTCACGCATATATTGGTCATTTGAATTTCTTGTTTTGCAGATTGCCGCCTCTTGTTCTTTGCCCATTTTGCATTGTGATGTTAATTTTGGTGTGATTATCTTTTGAAGGATTCAGATGGTCCTACTTTACCAAAAATAATTTTCCACACTTACTGTCTGTATTACCTCATACTAAAGGGGAAGATGGGATTGCCTCTGGGCTTGGGACTGTGGAAATGTAATGGTAGCACTCCAACGGCACCATTGCAATCAGAATATAATTTGACAAATTCTAGACTGCTCAAAAATAATTTTTAAATTTCATTGCTAGTTATGGTTTTATTGCTGTTATTATAGTTAGAATGTGTCTTAGTCCTTGCTTTGCCATTTACCAGCTTTGTGAGCCTGGGCCAGGTTGCCACACCTCGTGGAGCCTCAGTTTCCTCACCTATAAACTGGGATGACACCTACCTTGTGCACTATTTGCTAACAACAAATGTGATAAAGTTCATAGAACATAGTGCCTGGCACAAGGATGGCAGCCATTAAGAGAAAGCATTGTGAACGTTTAAGAGACTATGTGTATGATACCTAATTTTCTACTCAAACCTGTCACTTTAGAGTAGCCTTCATGGAATCATACGGGTCTCCCTCACTGTCTGTTCCTCCCTCTTTGCTGAAGGGACAAAGTTGCAGGTTGCATGCTATGTTTCAAAGAAGCCTTCCAGCTTCTGTGGAAGGGGCCGTCTTCAGGGATTTGCACAGATCTCACCCTCCTTGCCCCACAGTGGCATGGGAATAGCAGTGCTCCCAAGACCTAAGGATGCCTTGGGGAGGGTGACAGCGCCTTCACATTCCTTAGCAATGAGCAGGGTGTCTGATGTGATCAAGACAAAGGTCAAGTTTAAAAGAAGTTTGTTTTAGCGATCAGGCTCCTCCCCTTCATTCCCCAGAGACACAAGTATAGAACTTCTGGGGACACCAGGACATGGGCTTAACTCCACAAACACTTCAGAAGGGCCGCCCAAGTGGAGGGGAGTGGATTTACAAGGCCTTTGACATGGACCTTGGGCCCTGCTCTGTGTGATGGCTTCCGTATTATCCATCTGGCATCAAATAGGGAATATTTCTTCAGTCATTGTTTTTATTTTAGCATGCTGTGTGATACACCAGACAGTAGCTGCCATCAAGATGGTTACTGAATGTTCATCAGACAGTTGGAGGGCAGCAGTGACTGTGTTTGAAGCAGGTTTGAAAGGAGCACTAGTCTTACTTTACATGTACAACTAAGATTCTCTAAGGAATCCTCATGATGCATTTTAGGTGGTATCTGCAGGTTTAGCTTTGCACCCTTCCACTAGTATGACATACAGCTGTTTAACCACATGAACTTGGCTCCTCTGTGCTTCTGGTTCTTCAAGGACCATGCTAATAATTTCCATACCTTCCTCAAAGGCAAAGTTACGAGGATAAAATTAAATAGTGGGAACGAAAGGTCAAAACTCATTGTGTCAAGGCAAGCAATTAGGCTGGGTTCTAGTTTCCAAACTGCCAGGGAAAAGCCCTCTGAAGCTCTTATTTCCCTTTCATTAAAATGAGGAGGTCGGACTGGAAAATCTCTTTGGTCCCTCATAGGTCTAATGTTCTGGGAATCTATATGAAATATTCAAAAGGATTTATCAACAGTGAATCCCTAGAACATAGTGCTCCTAGAATTGAATCAATATTGACGGAAATCCATTGTCTCGGCACAGAAGATGCACAGAGAAGAGCCCGGCTGGCCTTTCTTGTAGCTGCAGTCCCGTGAGCGTTACGGCACAGGAAGCAGGAACACTCGCCATACAGCCAGTCGTGGCATGCGGAGTATGTTAAGTCTGGCAGCAGAAGAACCTGGATTCAAATTTTGGCTTGGTTCCTTTCCAGCTATGTAACCTGAAACAAGTCATTTTACATCCCTGGCCTCAGTTTCCATCCCTGTAAGGAAAAAAAGAAATTTGACAATCCTCATACTGGGTCTTGTGAGTGGCAAATAAGATCATGTATCTAAAAATACTGGCGTCTTACAGGGCCTCACACATAGTGGGCATTCACCAATGTGACCGCCATTGCTTTTATTGGACTAAATCAGAAAAGACAAGTTTCCATTTCAGCCACCCAAAGAATTAAGAGGCAGTGGCCCAGAGCCAAGAATTATTGAAGCAGGCAAAGAATGTTTGTTCTGTCCCCCTGCCTCCCCTCCCCACTTCACTTAGGGTCCTTTCAGGAAGTCACAGGTGGGTCACAGGGTTTTAATAATCCCAGAAAGAGCATCTGTTTATCTGTGTAAAGGAGAGCAAGAGAATCCAACTTTCTGGCACCAAGCAGAATGAAAAGGTGTTCGTTTGTAATGGGCTGGTTTCAGGCCTTAAGCCCTTCCCTTATGAAAATAATTTACCCTGCTAATTACATCACATTAACCAACTACTCCCGGTATAGATTAAAGGACTGCTTTTTCAAATCATTCTATAAATTAAAAGCAGTCCTCCCAGATACATGATTTCATGCATAAATACGGCATTTGTGTTGTCAGAATTTATGTTGAGAGGAAATGGAGGAAATGTATCCTTAAAGAAATATTTTGCAGTAGTTGTTAACACCTTCCACTCCTTCTGCTCAGTGCTTCTCATACCGTAATATAAATGTGCAAGCTGTTAGCGCGAGATGAACATTCCGGAGCTTCAGGAGCCACCTGCCTGTGTGGCTGACTTGTTATTTAAATTCCCTTTACATTTCACAGATTTAAATACTGCCAGGGTCCTGATTTATGATGTCCGCATCACACACATAAAACTTTCACTAGGATCTCCCTGTTTCTCACGCGCGCGCACACACACGGGAGGAAGTCAATTGTGGCCACAGGTGGAAGAGATTGTGGAGCGAGTAATCCCCAGCAGGGTGTAAAGACCAGAGGGGTGTGCCCAGGAGGCCAGTCAGAAAGCAGAAGGGCTTGGGAGACTTGGTTCCAGGAAATCTGTCCCCTACCCTTCCTGTCAGCCACAAGAGAATCCAGGGAATGTGGGAAGGATGGAAGGAGTAGAGACATTTAAGAGAAGGAATGCCGAATGGGATCCTCTGCTCCTGGTAGGAAGGAAATCTGCAGCTCCTCCTTCCAGGGCCAGGTCTCATGGCTGTCAAGGAGCAAGCCTGTAAGAGGTGATCGAAGGAAATAACTGTGAAGAATTCAGGACCAACCCTCAAAGGCAGCCCTGAATCGTGCACCTACCCTCATGTACCTGGCATTAAGACCAGTCATAGCCCTCTGCAAGGCTGGCACAGGGGCTCAGTTGGCATTTAAGATTACAAACTTCACCCGTCTAGGTATTTACAGCTGACAGTGTGCTAATTTGTCCAAGCTTCGTGGTTAAGCTTGGCAGACCAACAAATGTTCCAAATGTACCAGCAGGTACATTTTAAAAACAGTTCAAACAAGTGAAGTTTCTATTACAAAATGTAAGAGACATCTTAGAAAAGGCTTGGTTTTGAACAAGTTTATGCATACTTGCACATGCACACACACACAGCCTCTTACTGGTGCTGTTCGCCTTCCTGGACATTCCCTCCATTCTTGGTTAAAGATGTTTCTCTTCCCCAGCTACTGGGGGAAATGATGGTCACAACAACTTATTGAGCCCAACTCAGTGCCAGGGGGACTCATGGGTAAAGAAACCTAACAAGCAGAATCTCTGCTCTTATGGAACTTACACCGTCTTAAGGAAAGAGAAGCCATGCAGACCAAACACGTGACCAAATGAAATAATTTCCAGAAAGTATAAACTAGGAAAATAATGCAGTAGGATGATACACTAGTGTCTAATGGCAGGAGCAAGAAGACAGGACAGGCTTGGGCGGTGGAAGGGACAGAAAGGCAGCTGGAGCACAGTGAGTGATGACAGAGGAAGGCAATCAGAGAGGGAGCAGAGGCCAGGTCTTGTAGGGCCAAGGCAGGGATGCAAAGATGGTGAGTCCTTGCCTACACTATGACGGTAAGGAGAAGGACTGAGTAGTTACCCAGTCTATTGCTAGACATCTGTGTAGACTCAGTGAGAGTTCATGTGGTACCCAAAGCCTCAATAAGCACTAAACAAATGGGGTAGGTTTATTTTATGTCAATAGAGATTCTGCTTAGAAAGGTGAGTGGCCAACGTCTGTCAGATTAACTGTCTGGAGTTCTTTCTAGGGTGATGTAAATTCTAACTGTCCCCAAGGCAGTGGGATAGACCATCTCTCTGGTTCTCTTTCTGGCCCCAGAGGGTAGGGAGTGGGGTGGGGAATGACTCTATCATCATGATCTTCACCTTCAGCGGGAAGAGAGGGGGTAGTTTCTCAAGGCATCTGTCATGACCTGAGATGAATGATGATCCAGCATTTTCCCAGGAAGGGCTGGAAGTACCCCGATGATGCTGGCTTCACCATCGTCCCAGTCCAGGCCCTGGTGCATCCTTGCACTGCATCGAGCATGGCTTATCATCCTGGGCGCATCTCAGTTACAGCTCTTGTAGTAAGGTCAGGTGGAGATGGGCCAGGGATTAGGTGCCACGCAGGTGTGTCTCTCTACCAGTCCTCACCTTAGGTGGTAAGAAGATGCTATGTGGTCAGAACCACAAGCGGATAGTAGGGAGCCGAGGGGTGGGTTTCGGGCCTCTGTCTAAGAACAGCATTCATAGTTATGGCTGAATGAGGGAAGAATTACACAGAGTAAATACAGACCTGAGGGGCAAGCAGACTTCAGTTCTGGTCCAGGGGAGGCCTCTGGTTAACATGCAGCCACCTGCACAGCATCTTCCAGCACATAGAGACCATCATCGGAGCTTCACTCTCCCTGGCCCCTTGGACCAGACTGCTGAGGAGACCCTAGTAACACCATAGCAAAGGGTCATTCTCCATCCTAGCTGAGCTGAAAATCCCTCTTAGCCAGGAAGAAAGCATTCATGGGAAAATGTAAGCATTGCTTTTGTTTATTGAATATTTATCCTAGGACCATGCTAGTAGATTACTTCATTGAATACCCACAGCATCCTGACAAGGTAGATTCTATTTATACTTATACTTTGCAGTGAGGAAACTGGGGTGCAGGGAGGTGATAAAGTTGCTCAGAAACACCCAGCTTAGGAAGCAACTGCACAGGACTGGAGTCCTGGTGACTCTGACCCCACAGCCCCTGTGGATACAACTAAAGGTCCCATTTAGGGTGGGAAGGAGATTCAGCATGAGCAGACAGAGAGGCCATGATTTTCCCAGAGGCACTTGGACAGCCATTCATTTTTCTACATGTGGACTCAGTCTCAGTATGGACACTGCTCTGCACAGCCCAGTGAGCATTCCTTCTCTCATCCTGTTGCTCACTGAACTTCTCTGCCTGAGCTCTGCTCCTGGTCAGCCTCAGGCTGAAATTCACCCAGGGGCAGGGGCCAGCCCTGTGTCACTTGGTGCAGTAGAGAAGAGAAGACACAGAGCCTGATACAGACTCCCAGCTAATGATGCTCACACCACAGTTGCAGCTCATCTCCAGGGACGTGGTGACGCAAAGCAACACACAGACTAGAAAACTCACATGTCTACAGGGCTGCACAAGTTACCTGAGTAACTGAAGCCAGCTGTCTGAGTCCATTTGGGCTGATATAGACTAGGCGGTTCATAAACAACAAAATTTATTTCTCACAGTTTTTGTTTGTTGGTTCGTTTTTTTGTTATTTTGTTGTGTTTTGTTTGTGTTTGAGACAGTCTCACTCGGTCACCCAGGCTGGAGTGCAATGGTATGATCTCGGCTCACTGTAACCTCTGCCTCCTGGGTTCAAGTGATTCTCCTGCCTCAGCCTCCCAAGTAGCTGGGACTACAGTGTGTGTGCCGCCATGCCCAGCTAATTTTTGCATTTTTAGTAGAGACAAGAGTTTCACCATTTTGGCTGGTCTGGTCTTGAACTCCTGACCTCAGGTGATCCACCTGCCTTGGCTTCCCAAAGCACTAGGATTACAGGCATGAGCCATGCACTTGGCCTGTTTCTCACAGTTCTAGAGACTGGAAGTCCCAGATTAGGATGTCAGTGTGGTCAGGTTCTCGGGATGGCCATTATTCTGGGCTGCAGATGGCTGGCTTCTTTCTGTCTTCACATGGCCAAAGAAAGATGAAAGAGCTCTTTGGGTCTCTTTTATAAGGGCACTAATCTCACTCAAAAAGGCTCTACCTCATGACCTAATCACCTCCCAAAGGCCTCACCTCTTAACACTTCACTTTGGGCATTAGAATCTCAATACCTAAATTTAGAGGGAGCGCAAACGTTCAGGCCATAGCCCCAGCCAAATGGAGTCTGTTCCCCATCAAAAGGCAGCTTCTCCTTAGCCTTCAACCTGCTGGGCCTCATGGCAGTGTGGGATTGGTAGACTCAGATCTTTTGTTTTATTTTAAGCCAAGTCAGATGTTTAGTTTTTAAAGGTGAAATCTCACATCTTAAAAATGTTGGCAACCAATTTAAAAATTTATTTTTAATGTTGTGCCGGGCATGCTCATTACATGTGTGGGCCGGAAGAGGCCTGTTTGAGGCTTCTGCATGGATAAGAGTAGGGGCTTTGAGATGAAGAGCACTGGGTTCAAATCACTGCCCTTCTGCTTCCTGGCAGTGCAACTCAGGTAAATGACGTGATGTCTGGGTAAAGTGGGAATCCTACCCCCACCTGGCAGGTGCGCTGTAGGACTGAATGGATAACACTTACGAAGAGCCTGGGACAGTGCCTGGTGCTTAAAGAATGTGGCTATTGGCCAGGCATAGTAGCTCACACCTGTAACCCCAGCACTTTGGAAAGCCAAAGCAGATGGATCACGAGGTCAGGAGATCAAGACCATCCCGGCCAACATGGTGAAACCCCATCTCTACTAAAAATACAAAAATTAGCCAGGCATGGTGGCTCATGCCTGTAGTCCCACTTAGGAGGCTGAGGCAGAGAATCGTTTGAACCAAGGAGGTGGAGGTTGCAGTAAACCAAGATAAATTGCTCCACTGAGCTAAAGCCTGAGTGACAGAGTGAGACTCGTCTCAAAAAAAAAAAAAAAAAAAAAAAAAAAATGTGGCCATTGTTGTTATCCCCATTCTTAAGTATGTGAAGAGTGAGCTGCCTGTCTCTGCCTCACTTTGCTCCTAGAGGCTGGCCAGTGCCTTCATCACATGGCATCTTCCATAGAATCTCTGTGGTCTTCTCCCTTGGTCTTCACGGCCGAAGAAATTGCACGTTTCTGTTTGTTAGCAGGATTCTGACAGTGGCTCTGTACCAAGAAGTCAAAGGATGCCTAGAGCTGGTGATTAGCTCCTTCAGCACCAGCTCAGGGATGCAAGCAAGTGTTCCTTTGTTTTCATGCTTGAAAACAAAGCCTTCAATTCAGGGCTTCTCCTCAGCTCCCTTGGCAGATCCCTGGCTTTTGACACTGTAACATCCTCACTATGTTTGGTCTGTGCAAAGGTGCCCAAAATAGTGTCTTCCTGGCCTGGAATATTCTGACGACTCTTCCTCGCTACTCTCTAGAGCAGCAGGAAATCCTTTTCCTGAGGGATGCATTTTCCAAACCTGAGGCATCTTACTCTTTCTTCTCATCTCAGCCTTCCATTTATACTTCACGAAAGGAGAGGGAAGTAGAGGACTTACTCACTGAGGTGTGGTATATCTAGAGTAGGAAACAGAATTAGAAATTAACGCAATCCATAGAAAGTCAAACTGCTCCACAGCCTGTCCCCGCATAGGAAAGCATTCAGACAGAACCACAGGCCAGCAGCCACAAGGAATGCTTTTGACACTGTGACGTGATCTCAGTCTTTAAAACAGCTTCTCAAAACCTACAGTGAAGGATTTCATTCATAAAACACAACAAGCTTTCTCTTGATTTTTCTCTATATCTCACATGTCAGGCAACAGGCCCCTGTTCCCCAGCTTCTCCCAAATATCCCTCTGAATGTGTCCTGAGCCGCTCTTGCCTCCTTGACCTGCGTTCTTACCTTTCAGATCTAGTTTCTTTCTGACTCTGTTTCCAGTGGAAACCCGGCTCAGCTTCCTGGCTGTCCTTGTTCAGGTAGCCCTCCCGGAACCCAGCGTAGCACAGTAAGCAAGCAGGTAGACAAAGAATCGGTGTTGGAATACTAGTGGAGAGAAAGGCTGTGACGGCATTTGCATCTGCACTTTGCCCCATGGCATTAACACAGTGGATGTCACAAGGCTCAGGGAGAAGCAGTCTGACGGTAGCTTTTAATAGGCCGAATATTTGAGAAGTCACGTGAGGCGAAGACCTTCCGTTCAAGAACACGACAGTTCCTGTATCTGCAACAATGCTCATCTCATTTGACACTGTAGGAGATTCCATGCTTTATACCTTACAGGGTGGGGTCGATTGTTTCATAATGCACTACACACTGGGGCAAGCAACCAAGGTCCCTCGGTATATTTTTCTGTAGCCAGTCTCATCTTGATCTTAAGCCTCTATCTGCCAAAAGGGAAAGGAGAAAGCTGAAAACCTTCCCAATGAAGGAAAGCTGTGTCTTTTTGCTTAAGTAGCCTCTTTGGGGTTAGATAGTCTCTTTGAGGTGAATGCTCAGCCTTTCAGGGGTACTCCTCATTCTCCTAACCAAGAAGTCATAGAGGTCGCCCCGCATGGCAGGGTGGAGGGTGGAGTGTGAGCCTTATCACATGCAGTTGCATCCTTTCTCACCTCGGTCTATGGCTGAGGGCGCTTGTGGCCCCTTCTCCTGGCACTGTGGGGAGTCATGATAATCCTATTCCACCTTTTGCCCCAGGGCTCCACCTACATTCTGCCGGTGCTGCATCCAGACCCCAGCATATCCCTTCCTCTGCTTCTACTGAGAGGTCCCCGCATGCTTGCTTCCTGGTGGATTTTCTTACTCCCTACTCTTAGCTACCCTCCACATCCCCCTCTGGGAGCTTATGGGTGCTTTCAGACACTGCTTTTTCACTCTATTTCTGGATTCTCTCTGTTTAACCTCACCATACCAGCATTTCTGGGCTTACCTGGCTGCTCCATGCAGGTGCCAGAACACGAGGCAAAGCGGACTTCCAGAAAAGGGAAGGCACTTTGTACAACCTCTTCCCAGTTTTCTTGACCCATCTTTCCAGATCTCAGCTCAGGGTTGTGGGGAAACTGGACATCTTTCCCTCTCATCCCCTCTGAATTTCTCCCCTTGGGTCCAGAAGAGCATGCTTTTCACTTCTCATTTAAGATAACTTACCACTTCCCTTCCCGTTTAAGATAACTTACCGCGATGTCAAATCCTCCTTCTCAATTTCCCTAGGTGACATATGGAAACCACCCTTTCTTTCTTGGAATTTCAAACCTCATTGGGGCCTTAATGGCAGATAGGACATAGAGGGAAGATCTTGCTTGCCAGAAAAAGTGAAATATATCAGGAAATATTTTAAAAATATTGACACCATTTATTTCACCTACAACATGCTTAATCTTGTCATTATGGAGACAGTAAGGCAGATAGCATTTTCTTAGTTTACTGCTGAGACATATGAGGCTGAGGGAGGTTAAGAGACCCACCAAGGTCACACAGCATGTCGGGGGCACAGTCAAGAAGAACCCATGAGTGTTTGGACTCTGATAGAGGTTCCTTCTGTGTCCCTGGGCCACCTCCCCTGCTAGGGCTCTCTCTTCCTCCACGGGACTGTGAAGTCAGCCACGGGGCACTGTCAGCTCCACCAATCTGCTCCCTTGTCTCTTAAAGTGATTATAAAGTAGAAACCATGAAATCCACAGCTGCAGGCACAGTAGGAATTCTGCCTCAAATAGGCACAAATCCTGGAAGCCAGCAGTTAATGCCGAAGTCACTGTGAACTTCATTTAATGTTTTTTTTTTTAAAGAGATTGCCAGCTATGAATGTCTGAGAGGTGGCCAATGATCCATTATAAGCACTAAATAATTTGTAAGTCAAACCTATTGATGGCAATATGGTGTCAAAATCACTCAACGATGCTTGTTGAAAAGACAAATCAGTTATGCCTGGGTCTCTGCAAAGGTGGTTTGGAAGGGCAGCACATGAATGTGTAAGTGTGTATAAACATATATCTTTAATGGAGTGCAGAAGGAACAAAAACTGGCATAATAATTGAGGAATCTTTTGGACTCTACCCTTTTTCTTGCTGGGAAACTTGCCCAGCCAAGAATCCACAAGGCCTTTGAATCAAGTCGGCTCCCTGTCCTTATCCACGGAGCTTATGAAAAAATGAGGATTTGACTGCTTATAGCAAAGGTTCCAGACCTTTTGATACCCGCCTTCTGCTTAATGCTTTCACCTGAGAAGAGAAGATGGAATCCCCCCACTCTGCTGCCTCCTCTGAGCCCCTTTAACTTGTTCCTGGAGTTCTACAAAAGTTGCCTAACCAGCCTCCCGGTCTCCACTCTGCCCCTTATAATTTATATTCAAGGATAAGCCAGGGCAGTCTTTTGAGAACCAAAGTCAGATCATGTTATGCCTCTTGCTCAAGGCGGTCTTCTCTGGTTTTCCATTGTACGTACAATAAAATTCTCCTTTTGTGTGATGGCCAATAAAGCCCTCCCTGTTTTGAACACTGTCTGCATCTCCAGCCTCTTTCATACCTTTGCCCAACTCTCTCCCTAAGCCTCAGCCTCTTCTGGCCTTTTTGCTGGTACTTGAACAGGTCAAGATGTCCCTGCCTCTGGACCTTTGCTCAGGCTTGGCCTGAATGTCTCACTTTCAACTTTGCACATCATTCAATTCTAACCTGAAATGTCACCTCCCAGGGAGGCCTTTCTTAATCAGTCATTCTCTGTTGCATTATTCTACTTTATTTCTATTAGTGCATGTCTCCTAAAATTTACTTACCAACTTGATTTCTCTCTGTCTTTCTAATCTATAATAGAAACTTCCAGAAAGCAGGGACTTGGTCTTATTCACAGCTCTATCAATGGTACCTACAGGGCCACTTGTCTCATGGCTGGCATCCTCATGAAACTTGTTGATTGACTAGGCTACGGCTTTTTTCCCCCCAAATGATGGTCTCCTTTTCCAGTTGAGCAACAACCATATTGAAGTTTGCCAGTGATCCAATCATTTGTTTTTATAAATTCATTTGTCCAACAAAAATTTGCTAATTTCCTACTGTTTTCCAGCCCATATGCTAGGCATGGGGGCCACAGAGCAGCCTCTGGCCTCCAAGAATTCAAGATCTGGAAAATTCTATACCTGTTCAATGTGGGAAGAACTATAACAAACGTGTGCATGGTGTACTCAGAAAAAGAGACCCCAGTCCAGGGATTTCCAGGGAGGCCTTTGAGCTGTATCTTAGAGGATGTGTAGGAGTCAGGCAAACAACAGCTTGAAGTATTCTAAGCATAGGGAAAGCAAATATTCAGAGCCCAAGAGAGCTTGGCAGGCGTCCTTCCACATGGCTGGGGTACAGGATTCCCCGTAGGAGAGGCAGGAACTAGAGAGGCAGACAGGGGTTGGAGTGGGACTGGCCTTTGTACTATTAAGGAGCTGGGACTTTACCTTGAAACAATTATAAGCTCTTAAGAAGGGGAGGGACTTTGGTCTTGTGTTTTAGGAAGATCACTTTGGCCATGAGGGAGAGGACGTATTGGAGGAGATAACAAAAGAGACAGAGACCTTTAGTCTTAAGAAAGAAACCTGACTGGCCTGGGCAAGAGGGGTATAATAGTTTCCTAGGGCTGCTGAAACTAATCACCACAAACTGGGTGGTTAAAAGCAACGGAAATGAATTCTCTCACAGTTCTGCAGGATAGCAGTTCAAAATCCAGGCATGGGCGGGGCCAGGCTTCCTCCAAGGCCTCTCAGGAAAGATCTTGCCTTGCTCTCCCAGCTTCTGGTTGTCCCCGGGATTCTTTGGTTTGTGGCTGCATCACCCCAATCTCTGCTTCCATCTTCACATTCCCACCTTTTTTAAATGTCTCTCTCTCTCTCTCCATATGGTATTTCCTCCTTTTATTGGAACACCATTCATGTTGGATTAAGGCCCACACAGCCTCAATTCTATTTCATCTACGTAGACTCTATTTTGTTTTCTTTTTTTTTTTTGAGATGACGAAGTCTCGCTCTGTCAACCAGGCTGGAGTGCAGTGGCACTATGTTGGCTCACTGCAACCTCCGCCTCCCTGGTTCAAGCGATTCTTCTGCCTCAGCTCCCTTCATAGCTGGGATTACAGGTGTGCTTCACTAGGCCCAGCTAAATTTTTATTTATTTATTTATTTATTTAAGTAGAGACAGGGTTTCCCCATGTTGGGCAGGCTGGTCTCGAACTTCTGACCTCAGCCTCCCAAAGTGCTGGGATTACAGGTTTGAGCCACCACGACCGCCCCCGATTTTGATATAAGGTCACATTCACAGGGACCAGGGCTTTGGGCCACAACATAATCTTTTGGGGGGATGTAATTCACCCCATAACAGGGAGTGAATGGAAAGAAGGGAGCGGGGATTCCAGAGTTTGAATAGAGATGGATTCAATGAGTGGTGGAAACTAAACAGATGGGAATACTTAAAGAAGAGAGCGTAATCTAGAAAGATTCCCATGTTTTTAGTTTGTCCAATCCGATGGAGGGTGAAACCATTCATTGAAATACAGAATATATAATATAAGACAGAACCCAAGGTCCCTGCTTCTTTTCTACAAATGCTTATCACATTATTTAAAGCAATCTTAGTAGCCCAAAGAGCTCCCCTAGAGAGAAAGAAATGGCAAAGCAAAAAAGAAGGCAAATGCATGGGCAAAGCAAGAGGGAGCATTAGCTTCCTCAAAGTTTAGACCAGAAGCGGAAATGAAAATCAAGTTACTGAGCTCAATTCATCTCTTTAAAGCTAGAGCCACAGACATAACCAGAGTTTTCCTTGTGGAGGAAAAGGAAGGAGACTTGTGTTCCATTGGCCCTTCATTCATTCTGGAGCCAGGTTGGAATAAATAGTGTCTTGTTTGGTTTGAACTCCTTAGAAAAGGGAGTCCAACTCCCCATCTCTGACTACAGAGCTTATTTCAGAAGAGCATTAGCATGCACAGGAAGCAGCAGACCCTACAGGTATAACACCTTCTTCCCTGGCCCTCATAATCCAGGTCTTGTTCTGACATGGTTCATCCGGTGCCGACTGCTCAGCCTCTTTGATGTCCAGACCAAACGCGGCCCACTTTCCTGTGGGCATCGCTGCCTTTCAGCCTGTTTACCTGGAGGCGGTGGTTCTCTGCAACATCCGCCTATCCTTTGAAAGAGAGTGGGGCGAGGGAGGGTGGGTGCTCTGGGGCTCCCCAGGAAAAGGCCGATTGAATTTGCAGGCAGCAGAGAGAGGTGATGATGCAGCATTTCAGCAGCGGTCGGAGAGGTAGCCTGGGTGGCGGGGAGTGAAATCCACCTCCCTTCCACTTAGAACACAGTTCAACCTCGGAGGACCACCACAGAATGATGGCTTATTGGGGCTGAGACCTTGTCGGGGGGACAAGGCCAAAAAGGATGTGACCTACCACATGTTATAAATTGTTGACGGACGGGCTTACTGGTGCTCACACTCCATATTCTTTTCCACGGTCTCCCTCCCTCTTCTTCTGACAGTTGGGAAGTCTTGCCTGGCCTCGCTGGCTTTGACAATCTCTCTGTTGCCTGAGGAGGAAAAACCACCTCGGCTCTTAATCTGACCCAGCTAATTGGCCCTGGGGAAGTAAATTATGTAGAAAGAAGAGCCCTCTCTGCCTCTTGCCACAAATGTCTCCTAACTATAGGAGACACAGAGAGTGACCACAGCCTTCTTAGAAATCTGTTGTGGCCTCATGACCTCTGAGCAATAATAAATAGTACTTTCACAGGCGGTCCCATAGATATGAAGATGTTTTGTGAGAACATCTGGCATTCATTGACTCAGGAAAAGAAAGAAAAAAATCACAAGCCTTGGTACAGAATTTCATTTTCTTTTCATGTTGCCATGTGGGTGAAGGAGCCCTCTCTGTCTTTAAGCAAATGCGGGATGGGGGTAGATGAGCTCTCTTTCAAGTTTTAAAGGGAACATAAAAATGCACACACGTTTCTGTGAAGAAGTTCTCTGGCAGGGGACCAGGGTGGGGGGCATCTTTCTGAAGGGGGCTGGGGATGTCCGGTTGCCGTAACTTCCCTTCAGCGCGTCTTCTTTCCCTCTGGTCCTGCGAAGCTTTCACTGCGCTGCCCTCTGGGAAGACCTGAGTTGCAGATTATGGATTCCATAGGTGGGTGGGTGGTTAGGGGACACCAAGGTGTGCGAGCTTGAACTGGATGAGAGCCCACAGTGCTGGTGTTTTTTCCGTGTCTCCCTCTTTCATTCTCCCTCTTCCTCTCCCTCTCGCTCTCTCCCCCACCCTCTTCTCTCCAGTGCTGTAGAACAACCTGGCTCATAAGCGCCAACACCCACAATCTAGGCTCCCTTTGGAATGCAGTGGAAACTCAAAGCTCACTCCTGCAGGGTGGAGTTCCCACTTTCCCACAGGATGAGCACAGCTCTGTCTTCATACAAAAGTTGGCTGCTCTTTGATCGATGAGTTTAAATGAGAATAGGTCTTAGGTAGCCCAAGTGGCTTAAAATGTTAGCAAACAGTGGGATCCCTTTTAATTTTTAAAGGGAACTCTAATTCTACCCTTTATGACTTGCTTAATTATCCTGGGCCCCTGAACAGCTGTCTATTGATTCCAATTAACATGATTGACATCTCCTCTGAAGGTAAAAGCTAATCAACTACAGGTTCCCCACTGAGAATTCATTTCCTTCTTGGAGTCACTCCTGGGCAGGAGGAAACTTAAATATGAGAATCGAGATTCCGCACCCACAGCTCTGATTTTACTCTTTTACATACAGCCTCACAGTGTCTTATAGAGGGGAAAAAAACGCTAGACATTTTTTTTTTAAATGGCAATGTATTTTTGAACCAAACTAGAGTTAATTCGGTTGGCTTTCACTTTTCTTCCTTTCTATTTTTTGTGAATCTAAATTGAGCCCTTGAATGTTTGATTTCCTTTTCCTTTCCGGTTCTGAAGGACCCACAAAGGCTACTTTTATTGCTTCTGACAACAAGTTTAGAAGTTGACATGAACTTCCTGGTATAGCCAACCTTCAATTTTTCATCTCCTCTTTGCAGTGATTTAGATGCAGATCTTGACAGTTTGCTAGTGATGTTTTCAGATAAAACAAAAGCCAGTGAGAGAGAAGCCATGTCAGATAACCAACGGGGGTCCACAAGGCAGCAGAGTGCTGGAATGCTGCTGAATCTAAATGTGAAACATAAAAGAAATAATGCCAACAAATTCATTCAACACATATTTCTGCCTATTGTCAGGTACGTGGAAATTTCTGGAAGTGGGGCATGTGATCTCGCCGTGATACCTATGGCATCTTTCCATGTGTATTCCTCCTCGTCAGAAAGGAAATCTATGTGTAACAGCTGGCAGCAAGCTCAACGTGAAGTGTTCTATGATTGCAAAAAAAAAATAAATAAAAAATGCTATTATAGGCTGTGTAGTATACAGATCAAAGGGGGCAGTGGTTAAACAAATCCTAACATTAATTGGTGTTTTATTTGACTATAAATTTCATAAGGGCAGACACAACGTTGGTCTTGCTGCTTACATTCAAATAACCTAGCTCAGGGCTTGGCATGCCATAGACACTGAATAGACATTTGACGAATGAACCAATTCTCTGGACACAGACCCAAATGTGGCAAAGAAACAGGCGCCAACTTTGTGCTGGGTAAGCTGGTCAGATAGAATAATTATGGGATGGGTGGATAGATTGACTAAAAGTGACATCAGAGGAAGTGAGATGAGATTTTGTTTTGGACAAATAAGATGGGGATAACTGATAATGGGCAAATAAAACTCAAGGTTCACTCTCAAGAAAGAGCTCACAGACTTTGGGGATTTGTGCATAAGAAGAGAGACGGCGCTGCATTCCTAACTGTCGAGGGAGTCAGCTTTAATTAGGTCTGGGCAGTAAGTAGGAAGAATGGCAAGGGAGTCCTTGGCATCAGGCAGTGTGGCCCAGCAAAGGCAGAATCTGCTGATGTGTTTATTCTGTTCTGTTGCTGACTGTAGGAAATGTACCCGTCTTCCTACACATCTCTTCTTGTATCTTTCTTTCTGGTGCCATCTCATTTACTTAGAGAAGAAATGGGGAGGAGGAGGGAAGCAGCAAGGAAAACAGAGATGGCTCAACTAGACCCAGAGCCGTGTCCAAGTCTGATAGAGCAAGGCCAGCCCCTCCCTAGTAAAGATCAAACACTTACAGTGGCATTTCCTGGCCAAAATAGAGCCAACAACAGCAAATAAAAACAATACCACAAACCCACCCTGGGAACTACAGAACACTTTTGTTTTGTTTCTCTTCTACCCACTCTAGAGTTTAGGTTTCTGTCTAGCAGATTTAAGTGTGTTGCCTATCATTCATCAACCCCAAATGCGAGTTTATGTATCTTAACGTCACTTGTTCTTACCGCTACAATAAATCTTCAGACAATTAGAAGCTGCCCAGCATCCCGCAGGGAGTCTAGGGCCCTAGGCTGGACGTCGTGGAGAGAAAGGAGAGAATTTCTGATGTTCTGTTCCTGTTTGAAAAATTACAGCATTCTCTACGTTTCAGTTCTCCACTTCTGTCGCTGGTTGGTCTTACTCCTTTATGTAGCTTTGCTGGGTTCAGGGAATGTGGGCAGGGGAGCGGTTAGCAACATAACCTAAGAGAACAAACATTAAGCAAAGCAACATTTTTTTTTTTTTTGAGACAAAGTTTCTCTTTTGTTGCCCAGGCTGGAGTGTAATGGTGCAATCTTGACTCACTGCAACCTCCACCTCCTTGGTTCAAGTGATTCTCCTGCCTCAGCCTCCTGAATAGCTGGGATTACATGGGGCCACCACCATGTCTAGCTAATTTTTTATATTTTTAGAAGAGATCAGGTTTCACTGTGTTTAGGCTGGTCTTGAACTCCTGACCTCAGGTGATCCACCCCCCTCAGCCTCCCAAAATGCTGGGACTACAGGCATGAGCCACTGGCAAAACAACATTTAATTCCAGTAAATATGAGGTTGATTCCCGCTAACCTCCTCTGGTTACCCTTGTAACTGTCAAAGCCTTAAGAGCTCTTATTTTTGAAGGAGTTTCTTCCCCCTCACCATGTCAAACATGGTAAATTACACTTAGATCACACGTTACATGTAGTATACAGAAAAATGGAAACAATTATTATTTTGTTTTTGTAATTTTAACTTTATACTTTTTGTATATTGGGCCAATGTATTTTTTTTTTCAGCTCTACCCATTTTTATGTGCCCTCAAAGAGCTCATGTGACGTGAGTCTTGACTAACATCGGTAATGGCACTACCTGCCATAGCCCTGGCCCCTTCACAGGCTATTGACTTTTCTCAAAGAAGCTGCCTGACTAGTCTGTCTATTCAGCCAACAAGGATTTTCAGTCAGCCACTGAATGTCTGATACTATGCTGTTGAAGGCATCACTCTCAACTTCCAAGGACCTCTCCCAAAGCTCTGGCCTGGTCATTGCTTAGCCTAATCTAACACTTGGTATTTCAAGAACAATATCTTAATTAAGTGGGGAATTTCTTCCAAGCAGCTGAACCAATGGGGCAAGGGGTCTGGATTTGCTTTCCTAGACTGTGATTCGTTCCGGAAGAGTCCTATGCCACCTCCAGAGATGAGACAGAGGCAGTGTCTATAACAACTTAATATGGCTATTATTATCCGAGGCAAAAATACTATGTGGCATTTAATGTGGATTACTGTACTGGAACTTGGGTATGATGTTGCTTTTTATACTCAAAGATAAAAAGAACAAGCTATTTTGAGTACTTGGTAGCAGCCCTGGAAGAAGTCTGCAGGCAGACTAGGTAACTACTGTGTGAACGGCCACGCTGACGGTGATGCCCGAGTTCTGGTGTGGCTGGTTTTAAGGCAAGCTGCGTTCTTTGTGGTCACCCCTGATCTGTTACCCTAACCTGGCTTCACCAGGGCAGAGACTGTTTTAGAGCTTGAGGACTCTATTCAGCAAAAGGTCATAAAAATGGTAATAAGAAATAACAACAAGAGTTAGCATTTGTGGAATGCTTCCTTTATGCCTGGCTTGTTAAGAGAATGTCTTATACCTCATCCCACTGGTCAGAGATTACAGCTCTATGTAGATGAGCTTATGATTCTCTGGATAAGGATGAGGAAATCTGAGGCTTGGAGGGGTTCAAGAAGCCATTCAAAACCACTCATCATTAGAGAGGATTCAAACTTTGCTTGTCTGCTGCTAAGCCTCTGCTCTCAGCCTCATCAGTTTCTCCTTTCTGGTTTGAATTTTAGTCAAGGGACATCAGAAGAAACAGATTGAGGTTTGGGGACAATAAATGAATCTTGAGAGCAGTGATAGAGCAGAGTTTGACCTAGTTCTTCCGTTTGGTTTCCTCCTTCCCCCCCCCACCCTCCTCCTCCTCGATTCCTTCCACAAGCCTCTAATCAATGCCTATGACACCATGCTAAGTTGCTGTGAGACAGAGATGACTGTCACCTGGTTCCTGCTCGGGAGCTGCTCGGAACCTAGAAGAGGACATGACAAAGCATCTTTGCAGGAAAACGGACTGAGAACCATCATAGACCTACAGTTACGTCCTGATCTGCCAGAGCACAAGGGGAAGAACAGCTGGAGAAGTGAGGGGAACAAGTATCCCAGCCAAAAGTGAGAGAGAGTCAGAGAGAGAGAGAGAGAGACAGAGAGAGAGAGAGGGGAACAAGTATCCCAGCCAAAAGAGAGAGAGAGTCAGAGAGAGAGAGAGAGAGACAGAGAGAGAGAGAGAGAGAGGCAGCACTGTATAGGAAAGCCCCCAAAATGAAAGCAGGTAACCTATTCAGAGAGTGACAGCGTAGTCAGGGGGAGTTTGATTAGCCCAACTGGACTGAAGGAATCATTATGGGAGATGATAAACATAAGGCTAGATGGAAAGGTAGGTTAGAGTCCTGCCGTGAAGACCTCTGGAGACTTCCAAAGGCAGAGACCCCAATAAAGATGGGGATAAGGGCCTGTGTTAGGACAGCGGGTAGCAGAGATGGGGTGAACGGTTAGATTCAAAAGGCATCTCAGCTGTAAAATCAGCAGAATTTGGAGACGGATTTGAAAGCAGCAGAGAGGACAAGGAGAAAATGAATGTGAGGGTCTTCAGTGAAGCAGTAGGGTGGATGAGGGACACCGTCCACCGGGGCGAGGCAGGTGCTTGCAGAGGAGCCCCTCGTCCACCAGAGGAGGCTCGAGAAGGTTGGGGGGGAGGAGTCGGTGCCCTTTTGGCCTTGCTGAGTTGGATGTGTCTGCAGGACATCCAGGTGGGGAAGCCTATTTTTCAGCTATGCGTTGTTGTGGGGTTTTTTGTTTTGTTTTTGCATCTCCAGTCTACGAATAGAACTTGAATCCTCCATAAAGTCATGAACTTGCCAGTAAAAATAATGTCAGAATTTGTATGTCTTCACTGTGGCCAGAGTAGACCCCTGTGGCAAGAGCCTAGAATACAGAAAGCAAATGGTGTTTTTGGCAGTCTGATACAGGCACCCAGCTGCTAAATAGGGGCGCAGGCCTGGAGCAGAGGGCCCTGGAGCAGAGGAGCGCTGGGGAAGGGTGCAGAAAAGGGAGGAGGAGAATTATCTCTGAGAAGAAATCACTTTTGTTTTTAATTTTACACACCTGGGGCTCGTAATACTCACAAGAACACGCTCAGCAATGGAGGAAGATGGAGAGGTAAGAGCAAGCCTCCCTCTATGGGAGGCTGGGGGACACTGTTGTTCTCTGCTAAACAGTCAGTCTCTAGAGCTCCAAGGAATGTATTTTCGGTGCAGGGCAAGGAGAAAGTGATTCTCAGCCCTTTCGTGACTTTCTGCATGCTTTCCTAAATGTGCAGTTTACCTCTCAATTCTGATCTGCTCAAAGTACAGGGATGGGATTGTGGATCTGGAGACATTTTAAATATCCAAAGAGAATGTTGCTGTGTCTCCCTCTTGCATTGTATTCTTATTTGCTTAGCTACTGACTTGCTTTTAAAGCAATGTCAAAGGGAATCTCTATCTTCTGCAGTGTATCTGATTCTGGCGTCTCACCTCCCTTCTTGCGTTAATTTAGGAATGTTTTGTTTCTGCAAAAATAGTGCTGTGATCTTTGCTTTTCTATGCGTGCCTTTCATCTGGCGCTCACAATGTGTGGTACAGATGTTTCACTGCCAGGCCCTGGTACCCCCTAATTTGCTTTGTGTATCCTAACTAGTTACAGTCCCTCTAGGCCAGGCATCCCCAAACTACGGCCTGCGGGCCGCATGCAGCCCCCTTAGGCCATTTATTCAGGAAGGGGCCCCTCTTTTATTGGTGGTCAGTGAGAGGAGCACAGTATGTGGCAGCCCTCCAATGGTCTGAGGGACAGTGATCTGGCCCCCTGTGTAAAAAGTTTGGGGACGCCTGCTCTAGGCAATACCACCTCTTTACCTATACTGAAGCACAAAAATAAGGTACCTTTTGGGGTAGGGAAGAGGTCTCCCTCCATATACTACCTCTTACTTCTTTGTCTTTGCCCATCATCAAACCCTTCTCATACTCTGGCTTCCCTGTCCAGTCTATATAACTCCCACTCTTTAAGCATTAAATTCAATCATTAATTCAGTATGTCCATAGTGAGTGATGTATTATGCTAACTACTGTGCCTGTCGTATCCCTAGGGATACAGCAATGCACAAAACAGTCAGTTACTGCATCTAAGTGCTCACTAAGTGTAGTAGATGAAATGAATGGAAAGTGAGCGTCAACTTCACAGTTTGACACAATGGGTGCTACAATGGGGGGGCCTATTAAGTGCTATGGGAACATGGAATGTAGGCCACTAACTCTCCTTAATTAGGCAGAGAATGCTTCCTGCAGGATGGAAGAGCTTGCTATGGTTTGGCTCCCAGGTCTGCAGTTTACAAGCTGTTTTACTTTGGGCGAGTCACTGTACACCTCTGTGCCTTTAAAAATGTGATAATGATGTAAACACTTAGTAGAGCACCTCGCACATAGTAAATACTCAATATACACATACTCATTCACGCCTTCATTCAGTAAAAGTCGTCTACTGAGTACCATGTGTCAGGCAATGCCCTGGAGAGTGTGGAGGGTGCGCCCCACACTTCTATGAAATAAATTTCATCATCTCAGTTCTTTTTTTTTTTTCTGCATATACCACACTTGGAGAAAGTCTTTCAAGTTCCTTTTTGCTGCCTGTTGAAGCAGCAGCTCAGAGGACTTTCTGGGTGCGAGGGAAAGCCTGGGCAGCAAGAAAGTAGCAAGTGAAGCTGTGGCTGAGTCGCACACTGAGGGTTTTCATCTCACCAGCAGCTCCAGCCTATAGGCGTCACCCCTCCCAACACCCATCCCTGTCTCAAATTAAAGTCGGCTTCACATAGCAGGGCACAATCAGAATTCTCATCTTTAAGCTGTGCAATCCCCCTCTGCTGCTGAATATTTGAAGTTCTTGTATGAAACCTTAGCGTGACCCTGCATCTCTGGTGCTGCGTTGTTGCCAAGAAGCCTGTGAACCATGGAGGAGGAGTTCTCATCCTGTGATGGACAGGAGACTGCTGCTTCAGAGAGAGAAGTCTGAGCAGTGGGGAGCTAAGGAAGCTTACTCTGTTGTTGATGCTCAAAAACTGCAGCATCTAGGCCCAAAACAGAGCTGGGGTCTGCAGTCCGGTTGAATTAAAACGGGGAAGCCCCACTGTTCGGAGCCATTCTTTTTCTAGCAACCATCTACCCTTTCTTTTTTCCTTTTGATTTTTCTTGAGATATAATTTAAATAACATAAAATCTGCCATCTTAAATTATGTAATTCAGTGCTTTTTGAATTATATGCTATGTTGTACGATCATCACCACTGTCTAATTCCAGAGCATTCCATCACCGCACAGAGAAATCTGCTACCCGTTAACTATTTCTCTCCATCTCCCCCTTCCTTCAGCCCCCGGCAAATACGAATCTACTTTTGTCTCTATGGATTTGCCTATTCTGGGTATTTCATAAAAATGGAATCCCGCAGTATGTGGCCTTTTATGTCTGACTTTTAACATTTGTTTTCAAGATTCATCTGTGATGCGGCATGTATCAATACTTTATTTCTTTTTTTATGGCTGAATAATGTTCCATTGCACGTTCCACCTTTTGGCTAGCATGAATAATGCTGCTGTGAACAATGATATGCAAGTGTCTGTGTGCATGTATGTTTTCAGTTATCTAAGGTATATACATAGGAGTAGGATTACTGGGTCACATATTAATTCTATATTTAACTTCCTGAAGAACTGCCAAATGTTTTCCACAACGGCCATACCATTTATATTCATATGAGCAATGTATGCATGTTTCAGTTGCCCCTCATCCTTGTCAACACTTGTTGTTGTCCTTTTCATTTTTAGCATAGCCATCCTGGTGGGTGTGAGGTGGTGTCCTTGCTTCTGTGCATTGATTTGGCCACTGTAGGCTTTATCTACTACTTCTATCTACTCAGGGTAGGCTCCCATCAGGATTAGTTCCTCTGATCTGGGATCCAGCATATTTCGTAGAATGGAAAGGAAGATATGGACAGCTTTTAACGTGTTCTGTCCTAGTTATGTCGTTCTTCCCGTTGGCTTGACCACAGTCTGAATCCTCCCAATCTTGAGCTCCCAGTTCAGACGCCTCTTACTGCTGTTTGCTAATTATAAGGCCTACCTTTGGTAAGGCAGAGATAGCTGCTCCCTCTTAAATCGGCCACTTTCCTGCCCAGACAACTGTAGCAAGAAACGGAGAAACTCATTGCTTTCCCTCACAATCTCTTGCTTCTCTTTATTACTAAACCAAGGGGTTAATGAAAGATACAAAAACCTCTTGTTTGAAAGAAATTAAAATCAGAGCATAATCACATCAATGCCTACTACTCAAAAATGTGTGATCCCTTGAACATAGGCTCATATTATGTGTTTTCAAAAGAGAGTTTGATAGGCAAGTTATCGAGTTATACTTAACTAACTTAAGGGAACAAAGTATTTTCATGTCTTTTAGTTGGGTGTTTCTATTTCCTTTATAGTCTGGGGTTATGACTTATAATTACTCTTATCATTAAACAAAGTCCTGAAGGATCTGCATCAAACAGTGAAATTACCAATTCATTATGTGTACTTGTGGATAATCTGTGAAAATTTTGTAATTCAAACTTTTCTAGCAAATTTAAACTATAATATGTCTCAATCGGCCCAAATTAATGAGGCTTTGGAGTATGACCATTGAATCTAATTACTAACAAGAGAGAAGCAGTGGAGTGCAAAGCAAAACTGACTTTGACTTTGAATCCCAGCGTTGTACTGGCTATATGACCTCGGGCAAGTCGTTTTTTTTTCCCTAGTTTAAAATGAAATTCTAATATGTAGGTTACAGGGCTGTTTTGAGAAGTAAATGAGATTACTTACGTAAAGTGTCAGTACAGAGACAGTCATATAAATAGGAGGCATTCAATAAAGGAAGCCATTCATAGCAGTACAAAAGATGTCTCATTCTATAAATAATTGATGTATTCCAGAAATGTTGCAAGTAAACACCCTTCTGTTTTATGGATAATGAAACATTAACTAGATTAGAGAGCTGATTTATTTATTTATTTACTTTTTGTTTTGAGACGGAGTCTCGCTCTGTCGCCCAGGCTGGAGTATAGGGGTGTAATCTCAGCTCACTGCAACCTCTGCCTCCTGGGTTCAAGCAATTCAGGGAGCTGATGTTTAAGGAAGCCCATGGTGAGTCCTCTTTTGTAAATGAACAGATCACTTCCAGTTTTTCTTGTTTTTATAGCTTATTTTTGAACAACAGGATTTCTTAAAATAATACATACCTGTTCAGAATCCCAAGCCCAGTGCCCCAATCTCTTGTCTCTGCTTTAAAAAAAAAAAGTTTGTTTGTCGGGTTGGCAAATGCTGGTGTGACAAACAATAACAAAACCCCCCTTTGATGTGATGTTAGTATATAAGGAAGCTCCAAGGCCTTCGAGTCAAAGGAGCTACTGCCTCCTGGGAGAGCAGGGCTGACTTCACTAATCTCGTTCTCCATCGGGCATTGAAGGGAAATCTCACAAAACGTTTAGGTTAAAATGAAAGCAAAAGTGCTCAAAGTCTAATAAGGATCTCAATTAGAACCCTAGGAGAGCAGATGGGCACCGGATTTGATAGAGAGGACCCTTTTAGCACATCCGTCTTTGATAACATCTCATGCAAAGAGTGGAGCCTTTGAAATTAATTGGTCAGTCCAAAGCAGTGTTTTTAATAATGCAACTGATAACTTTTTGTTATGTAGAACAGTCCTTACTGGTGCTGACTTTGATGGCTGAATTAATTTTTCATGAGTTCTTCAAACTCCAGGCTACCTTTCTAGCCTCTTCTGGTTTCTCAGGACTTTTTTCTAACGTGTAGGGTGATTAAAGTGTTTCTGTGTGAAGGTATTGAGGAGCACTGTTTTCTCCTTTGTCACTGTCTGGAAGCGTGATTCTGGGGAGTTTGAGAATTCTCCAGTAGGCCCTTATGAACTGGGCTGTTCTACGAGAGCCATTCTTTATCTTTCATTTTCCTTGCCTGTTCCCTGTGTATAGCACCATACATGCCGTCATCAAACCAAGAAGACAGGCGGAGAAGGATACTTCACTCCTGCAGAGAAGGGCCTTTTTTAGAACTGCAAGATTTGAATGAGGGATGAGAGCAATACCTTATTTTTTCCTATTCATTTCCAGAAAGGGATCTTGGGGCCCTCTACCTACCCACTTGGGTCCCTAAAAGGAACTATCTTCATGTGTCCGATTGCTGGAAGTAGGGTCTTGTTTAACAGAAGTGGGAAGTACTGACTTCACTGTTAGCCTTAGAGAGCAAACTCAGCCTCTTTCTTTTCTGAAGCATCTCCCAAATACTCTAATCTACACAGATTGCTTCCATTCTTCAAACTCCCGTAATATATATTTGTAGCAGGAAAAAGTAGAAAATAGCTTTAAGCCTGCCTTTCTTTCCCAAAATTTCATTATATTATAAGAATTGAAGAATATCTGACGTTTACTTATGTAACTGCATTTGGGAAGGAAGGAAGGACAGGCACTATAGGACTCAGTCTTCTGTAGAAGCTTTAGTCTAAGTGCTGAGAGCACTGGAACTGTAATGGACAACAGGAAAAGCTCTCTACAGCCTTCCCTGCTGCCTCCCTCTCAACCCAAATCCACGATAGATGCCACTCTGGTGTGCCCCCGTGGTATCCGGTAATTGGCTCCATCCAGCACTCATTACACTCGGTTGTGATTACCTCTGTGCATGTTTGTCACCTCCACTAGACTGAGATCCACGAGAATAAGGACTGTGTCTCGTTCACCTCCTTGAGGCTGTATACTGAGCACTCATTTATCCCCAGTGACAGCCTGGGTGCTCAGTATACGTTTGTTGAATGAATGAATGAACAAATGAATGAGAGAGCCATGTAAAAAGTAGTTGGGGCCATTTCTCAAAAGAAATGTTACTGAAGAAATATTAGGGGACTGTTCCAGATACCAGAATTGATTTGAATGACATTGTACTTCTGAAACATACCAGAGTTTGGGAATATGATACTAGGAATCATGGAAACAGTCACAAATGTGGAATATTTGTCCAGTAAACGAATTGTGGGCAGCTGAACATTTTTGCAACTCTCTTCATATCGTATTGACAGCACACCTGTGGAGCACTCCCTTCTTCAGAGTTTATCAGTCTCACATTAATGCATCAATCATCATTTGCAGAGGTGGGGAGAAGGAGAAATGAGCCAACTCTAAGAAAGATTTCTGCTCTTCTTGGGCAGCTAATTGACAATGGGCTGATGCCTATTGGTAGGATTCTTCAGGTCATAATGTATATGCACAAGACCTTTCTTTCCTTTCATTAGGGGATAATTGATTGAGGTGAGAAGACTGGAGAGTCCTGGGAGATTTTTAATCCAGTGCCATCATGCAAAGCTTACTACATCAATAAGACTGTTCCATAGGGGGATGGAGGAGTAATTGAGATGCCACACCAGCTGGAATCCAGATGAAGATACATTTGGAAGCTTAAGCACAATCATGTTCTACACTAAATATTCATCCGTCTGTCTCCCCAAGAGGACAGGAAATTAAGTTGTCAAGGGCAGGGCGGAGAATGAGGGTTTAGCTGAAAGAAGAAACCCACACCTTATCCTTAATCTCTAAATATGCAAGACTGTCTTAAATGGTTGAAGCAAGGGCCTCTTCTTTCCAGTTTTATTTCCTGAGAAATACTTGAGCTGTTTATACACAATTTTGTCAGCTTTACAGTTACCAAAATGGACTGTTAAGATAACTTAGCCTTCTCACTGTGGGATAAATACAGATGAGCAATGCCATCTCAATAGAAAAATGCTTTATTGAGCCAATATAGAAGAGTATTAAAGTTGTGTAAACATGCAGGAAGAAGCAGGGGAATTCCTAAACAGAGCTGACGGGCTGTGATTGCACATGCCTGGATATACTCTGTCCCACAATTGAACGAAGCCCTGAATGTAGTCAGTAGGAATTATATTACATGTTGTGAGGGCTTTTTTATTTCCAAGTTAAACTCTTTATGTCTCATCTAAATGGTCTCATGGCATCTAAACCTTATTTCAAATCGTGATTTCAAAAATATATGTTGCTGCTATGTGGTTGCTGCTGTCTAAATGATAGTGTCCTTTGAAATTCCGACTCAACAATATGAATCAAACACTGGTTTTTGTTCAAAGGAATAGTGAAGTTCAGTATTGTATTCTGCTCTGAGGAGCTTGCATTAGGTAGGGTGCCTTTGGCTGCAAGTAACGGAATAATCCCTGTTTGAATTAGCTTTAATAAGACAGTCTACTGTGTCAGGTGATAAGAAGTCTTTCAATAGGGGATGCTCCAGCTGTAAAATGTCCTGATTACACGGGACATCATGTCCTGTGTCAAGTCAGTGTTGGGGCCCCATCCTGACATTTTAATTAGTGGAGGTGGGAAAGGGTATATTATTTTTCTATTTCAAGACAAAGAACGTAACTCCCACTGAGCACTGTTTGGTTATGCCCAAGCCTGAAAGTAGCCTTCTCTTTCTTTAAATACAGAGGCTGTGCCCCGTAGGGTAACGTACCTCCTCTGTTTCTTTGTGGTCATCTTGGTGTGCTGCCTTTCCCAGTGTGCAACACCATCCTCAAACTAAGATGGCTGGGGGATGTCCTGGCCATCCTGTTCCGATGTTTTAATCTCCATCAGAAGCAGGGGGTCATTTTTTCTCCATGCTCTTTTCTTAGGAGGCAGTAGGCTTTTCCTAGAAGCTCATCAGTAGGACTTATAGTCACTCAAAACCAACCCAGGCCAGCCTGTTGTGATTATTTTATGCTGGTCTGTGCTTGGAGATGGAGATAGGAACACATCCATTCTCTTTGTGCTCTCTGTAGTTTGAACAAGGCATAGCTCCCTGTCACACCACTGAACTCATGTGGTACCAGAGAACGCAGGCTAGAATCTGTACCTGAAACCCATCTCCATCACTGAATAGCGGAGTGGCCTTGGCAAATTGCCTAGCCTCAGTGAGCTTCATTTCCTCTTGGGTGAATATGGCTGTGAGCACCAATCCCACACAGAGCTTGGAGAATTACAGCATGGAACACAGGAGAAGCACTGCTCAGTCATTCTCCCCCGTTCACGTGCACCTTTCCATGCAGTGTGTCATGGTGCCAACTCATCACCTAATGCACTTTTTAAAAAACCTAGGTATAGGTCTTTGTTTTGTAACCCCATCTTCCTGTTTACACAAACGATATGGTATAAAGTATAATTTGATTAAATGTATGTGCATATACCAGTTTTGGTGTGGATGTATTCCACATACGTACATTATAATATGTGCATATATAATTCTTACTCACACATATTCAATCAGCATTTCCCTATCAAGGAGATATTCTTTGTTCCCTATTGTTCCGGGCATTCTAGTCCTTCTGGTTTAATGATACGCAAAATAAGGTCTGCAGACCCATGCCAGTCAGCAAACTGTGTGTTACTCTTCTATGACAATTGACATTGAGCATTTAGACACATTTATAGTCATCTGATGCTACTAAGAAAGCCTAGTTCATGTTCGTTTTTCTAATCATTTTAATTATATTATACGAAAGCGTTGACACAAGAGAGATTGGAAATTTTTAAAAAACCAAAAATTCTGTATCACTTGAGAAGCTTGCTAGGATAGACACATACTGAGGATACTCTTGGCCTTCCAGGCACTTAAGTTTATTTGGAGTGAAAAGAGATTATTAAACAAAGTTGTTAAACAATAGTGCAAACACAATCGTGAAAAAGAATGTCATAAGGCAGCCATAAATGGTCCGGTGCCACTTTAGCGGCTGTGGTAACACTTGCCACAGATGTCCAGAGGATGAGGTCACAGTGCGGCAGCCTTCCTTAAGCAGGTGGACTTGTTTTGATTTCCCCTGCATCCCGGGCTTCCTGTCAGGGCCTGCTCTGTGCCTCCTCACTCGGCAGCCTGGCGGGTTAATCTCCCGGTGAGCGAGAGCCTGTGAATGAAGCTGGATGGAGTTATATGTCAGACTGCAACAGGCACACACTAAACATCTCGCTCCATCATCCTTGACGAGGCTTTGATGTTAGCGTGAAACACGTCCAATTACATGAGACGTCATGTCATGTGTCAAGTCAGTGTTGGGGCTCCATCCTGACACTTTAATTAGTGGAGGTGGAGGCAAAGGGTGTATTATTTTTCTATTTCAAGGCAAAGAGCCTGACTCCTACTGAGCACTGTTTGGTTATGCCCAAGCCTGTAAGTAGCATTTTCTCCCTTTAAAAACAGAGCCTGTATCCTTAGGGGAATAGCCATAGTCTCAACTAACGAATAAAGCTATGGGCAGTAAACCCCTAGTCGACCAGGAGCCCAAGCTGCCAAGCGTTCTCATCTTCAGCAACATAAATGCTTAGTAGTTATTGACTTTGTTCGTTTCTTGACGTTAAAAAGTGACTACTAATGCTCTTATGTATTTCACAGGAGTATTAGTTGTTGAAGTGAGAAAATGCCCATGGCAATGCCTTAGAGGCAATGAATGAGACTACATGAATAGGCGCGATGGAGGTGGGGCTGAGTGGGGAGAGAGGGTGCAGTGAGGGACCTCTGCTCCGTAGAGCCCTTGATCAATTAGCAGTAGTTTGCCCCATACCTGAAAACATCTTGCTTCCCTTGTCCCGCTGAGTGGTGTAAGTGCTGTGGTTCATGGATATATTCCACCCAGAAAAGTGTCTAGGCATGATCACAGCTCTTTGCCATTTGTGAACACAGCCCTGGGTAATGAGAAACCTGCATTTTGCTCTCTGGTCCCGGAAGAAGGTCGTCCAACTTAATACTGAGTGAAGTCTCTGAACGTCAATAAGCTGCATTCATTTTGACATCTAGACTCCTGTGTAATTAAGACCCTAGGTCTGGCGCTTGGTTTATCAGCGTGTGTCGATTCTCATTTACATAAGACTTCGGTTTTTCCCCCATCTCTGCACAGATGCCACCAAAAAAAGATACTATTAACAATGAAAGGGCTGAGGATAGAGTTACAGACCATCGTGTCTCTAATCCCTGCTTAACATTTCCCTTAAAAGGAACATTGCCCTATTCGGAAATTAAATGCTGTGCATTTAGATGTTCTTTATGGAGGGAGATGGGAGGTAGGTTTTCCACTGCTTTATATTGAGCTTGAAAAACATCCGATTTCATGCCCCTTATTCAACTGTGAAGCAGAAACTGCTGCATAATTGGAGGGTAGTTTCTTCACCTCTCTTTAGAAAACAACTGGCTAAAGCTTCTCTCACCACCCTGTAGCTGGATGTTAAAAACTGAGACTGGCCTCTAAGATTCACTAGGTGTGTTCATCCAGTTCTGTTTATTCAAACTGAAGTCTGCTGGGTGTAACTGGATCCTACAAAGGAGGAAAGTCACTTCAGGGGTTGCTGGAAATCATCCTTCCCTCTCTCTGGAGCTTTGTCTAGGACAAGGGCAATGGGGGAGCCAACATTTTGGATGCCGCCTCTTCTTTCAGTGTTGATGGTGCTAAGCAAATGGGCTTATTTTTGCAATTCAGTGAGAAAAACCGTATTTGAGAGAAGTTAGGGCACTTTTACAGGGACCACCCATGGAGCTGGTTATATGACCTGGGAAATAGGACAGTCTTTATAGGTCTTCATTTTCACATCGATAAAATGTGCTCATCTGTAAAATTAGGGATGGGGAAAGAAGTCTAATAAAAAGGCTCAGAGAAAGGAGATGCTGGACTTTACGTAACAGCATTCAAGACCCTGCGATCTCACTGTTTTAAGTAGAAAACCATTAAGAAAGGATGGAAATTTTGGGTTGCTTTCAAGGAGCGTCTCTCATTCCAGATTTACTACTTAGTACTGTGTAACCTTGGAAAAGTGACTGCACCTCTCTGGGCCTCAGATGCCTCATCTTAGAAATAGATCATTGTGGTACTCACTTTGTAGTCTTGTTGTAAAGATTAAATGAGGTAATACTTATAAAGCACTTGGAAGAATACTGACATACAGTTAGCCTTTACTGTTGCCATCAGTAGTAGCAGTATTGCTGTTACTGCCGTCGCTATTATTGATCAAGATGGCCCTCCCCCTAGAGAACATAACAGTGATTGTCTTCACTACGGCCAGGTTCTTCTCTTACAGCCTATCTGCAATATTTGTCTAATCCTAGAAGTTCTAGAAGGCATCCAAGAATCTAAGTCAGTGGTTCTCAGTCTCAGTTCACATAAAAATCATCTCAGGGATGCTGGTTGCAGTGGCTCACACCTGTAATCCCAGCACTTTGAGAGGCTGAGGGTGGCAGATAGCTTGAGTCCAGGAGTTCGAAACCAGCCTGGGCAACATGACAAAACCCCATCTGTACAAAAAAGAAAAAGAAAAAAGAAAAAAGAAAAAAATTATCTGGGTGTGGTTGCTTGCACCTGCAGTCCCAGCTACTTAGGGGGCTGAGGTTGAGAGGATCTCCTGAGACTAGAGAGGTTGAGGTTGCAGTGAGCAGTGATTGAGCCACTGAACTGCAGCTTGGGTTACAGAGCAAGACCCTGTCTCAAAAAAAAAAAAAAAATCTTCTTGGGAAATTTTTAAAAATACCAAGACTTGGGCCCCATGAACTGAGTTTTTTTATTTAATTGATCTGGAGTCTAGCTGGGCCTCAAGAATTTTAGAAACTCTCCAGGTGATTCTAATATTAGGCACCACAGGGCCAGTGGAAGGCCCTGTTAATTTTATATTGAAAAAGACCTAAAATATGAATAGCTTAGTAGTCAACTAATTTTCAACCAGGGCGCCAAGAGGACGCAATGGGGAAAGGATTGTCTATTCAATAAATGGTGCTGAGAAAACTGGATTTCCACATGTAAAGGAATGGAACGGGACCCTTAGCTTACACCACTCACAGCATATAATAGGCTCACAATGGATAAAAGACCTACATGTAAGATCTGAAAGCATAAAACTCCTAGAAGAGAATATAGGGGAAAAGCTCCAGGACACTGATTGGCCTTGACAGGGTTGTTTTGGACATCACACCAAAGGCTCAGGCCACAAAAGAAAATAAATAAGAGCACATCAAACTAAAACATTTCTGCATAGCTAAGGAAATAATCAACAAATGAAACAGCAGCATGTGGATTGGAAAAAAATATTTACAAGCCACATGTATGATAATGGGTTAACACCCAAGATTTATAAGGAACTCATACAATCATGGAAAAGCCACATAACCCGATTTAAAAATGGGTAAAAGACCTAAATAGACATTTCAACAAAGAATATGTAAAAGTGGGCAACAGGTACATGAAAAGGTGCTCAACATCATTTGTCATCATTAATTAACTTATTAATCATTAATCAAAACTGAGATACCACCTCATACCCATCTGGATGGCAACTATCAAGAATTTACAAGATAACAAATATTGGTGAGTGTCTGGAGAAAATGGAACGCTTGTACACTGTTGCCGGGAATGTAGATTGGTCCAGCCATTATGTAAAACAGTGGGGATGTTCCTAAGGAATTTAAAAATGAAATTACCTAACAATCTCTCTTCTGGACATACACCCAAAGGAAATGAAATCACCACCTCATATAGATACCTGCATGGCCATGTTCACTGCAGCATTATTCATGACAGCCAACATATGGCAGCGGACCTAAGTGTCTGGTGACAGGTGGATATACAGAAGTATGTGTATAGATTGGAATATTATTCAGCCCTATAAAAGAGAGATCTTGCAACTTGCCATCACATAGATGAGGCTGAAATGCACTGTGTGAAAATGATTACATTATCTCACTTATATGTGGAGTCTGAACAAAAAAAAAAAAACAAACGTACAGAAATAGAGAACAAAACAGCCGTTACCAGGCAGGGGATAGCTAGTGAGGAGATGGGAGATGGAGGTCTGTACAGAGTAGTAGATATGGAAGATGGCCAGATCTGGAAATGTAATATACAACCGGAAGAATATAGGTAAGAAAATTGTGCCGCATTTGGGATTCATGCGACGTGAGTAGGTTTCAGCTGCTCTTGCCACCAAAAAATCAAGGAAAAATAGATACCTAGGAGATGATGGCTATGTTAATTTGCTTCACTATGGTATCTTTTGTACCATCTGTTTGTATTCCCTATCATGTTGTTCCTTCAAATATATACAATAAAATTCATTTTATACGTATGAATAGAATAAGCTTTTGTTTCCCAAGCATAGTACTGACCAGGAGTGTTATGTAAGGTCCTATTAGATAGTTTATATTATATGTTAATAGTCCTGCAACTATTTTCATATGAACTAGGAAATAAAAAATAACTAGCATTTCAGCTCCATGACTTCACAGGTAGTATTCTTTACAGTGAAATTTCTTAAATAAATAAATAAAACCAAAGCATAGAGGGGAATCTATATAACTTCAGTTTAAGTAAAACATGAAGTTACTATTTATACATACATGGCAAAAAAAATGACTGGCACATAAATGAGTAAGGCTTGGAAGACGTGGTATGAACTAAATATGATTACTTTATAATTCTGAGCAAATGTTATCTAAAGATTAAAGTGATTTTTACTCATCGATGATAAAGTCTCTAGCATTTAAAAGGTAGATTTATGAAATACAAATCCAAACTTCTAACTAGCCTAAGAAAACAAAAATCTTGGTTTCCAGTAACTTATTTTCAGGATACAGAGGTAAAAAATGTTCTTCCATATTTACTCAGAACTATAATTGTAATTATTTTGCATATGTGGACATGGTTCATGATAATGACACCCTGCATTTTCATAGTGCCTTCCCATTCATAAAGGACTTTCCCTGCCACTATTTAATGGGCATCTTAATAACCTGCTGAGTTTGGATTATTAACCCCTTGTCACAAATGGGGACATTAAGGCCCAGAGGGGTTGGGTAGGTGTCCTGTCCTACATTACACATCCGGGATGTGGGGGTACAGGATTGGAACCACACCGTCTAATCTGAAGTGGTGCTTTTTATTTTCTACCATGCTTCCTCTTCTGGTCCGTGCTGTCTGCCCCCTCTTTCACATTAAATTATGAAATCCCTCAAGGGCACTTCTAACTGTGTAACAAAGGAAAACCACCTAATCACCTCCTGAAGCTCTCTTTTGCTTATGCTTTTGACCAACTCCAATTTGTTCTCCAGACAATAGCTGAAGTCGTCATGACTGTCAATCAATCATGATACTCCTTACTTAGGTCCCTGCAACGGCTGCCCAACTTGCTGTGCATAAATTCCATGCCCTGTTCCTCCTGACCCCTGTCTCCCATCTCCTGCCACTCTGTTCTTGCTCCCTGGGCCACAGCCAGCTGCATCTCCTCTGGATTTCTTAACCAGGACAAACACATGCTTCCTCATTGCCTCCTCATGGAACAGTGCTGTTCCATGCAGCAGGCATGCTCTCCAAGAAAACCTAACTTCAGTGTAACCTCCACGAACTGCAATTCCCTGACCTCCTGTTTGGGTGAGACCCTGCTCCCTACTCTTTCCTGCAGCAAACAGATCTTTTCTTCATAGCTTTTATGATGATTTGGAATTCTTTATTGGTAAGATTATCTGTTTCAGGTCTATCAGAAGACATGCCCTATGAGGGCAGAGGTGAAATCACCTCCATAATATTTTTCTACCCCTCTAGTTCCAGACACGAACACGGTACTTAGCACATAGTAATTCAACAAGTATTTGCTTGCAAAAACTAATTGCAAGGCTTACCAGGGCCGTCTTCAAGGATATTATCCTGAAGCCACTGCTTATACCCGACTAGTACTACTAGCATGCTGGATACCCAGACAGGAAATGAGAGCCTGTCAGGGGCTTCTAAGCTACTTTTCAGGAGAGGAACGCTTTTAGTTACCAGTGGTAGAATACCCCGAGCCCTGACTGCCTCACCTTTCCACGAGGAAGCATACAAGAGCCCTAGGGTCACAATTTTAAAACCACATATCTAATAGATAAATACGGCACCAGAAATTAGAAATCTGTATCCTATTTCCAACCATACCACTTTCTACTTCTGAGCCAATAAGTTGCTTTTATTGGCCAAACTTCAGTTTTCTTAACATTAAATAGATGTAATATTGCTTATCCTCCTTAACTCATATGATTGTTTTGTGGGTACAATAAGATAAAAATGAAAATATTTTGAATAGGTAGAAGTACTTTACAGTATTATTTGAGCCTGAGTTACACAGATAGGATTTCTTCTCCTTAGAAGCCTCCAAATTAAGGAAGATGCAGTGATTTCCATAGATACAAAGACATTCCAAGACATAAACATAGTGAAAGGACAAATGCATCATTCATTGGCATTATGGATTTAGGTGGGTGGTCAGAAGGAGACTGTTCTATAATAGATCTCCGCCTGTGGATCAGGAGACCTGGATTTTCACCTATCTTGTCATTATTTACTAGCTGTGCAGGTTTGGTATGTCACAAAACCCCCGCAAGCCTCAGTGGCTCCCATCTGTAAATTGCAGAGGGAGGGTGGGAGTGGGTGGGAAATGGAGAAATAGTAACGATGTTATGATAGTCTGGAGGATCAAATGAAAAGTGGACTAGGAAAGGCCTTTGGAAACAGTAAAGTGACTTAGCAATGCAAGGCATTAGTATTATCCAAGCACTTGTGTGTTCAGCCAAGGGGCGTTTAGAAAGTCATGAGGGAAGGCTGCCCAGAATAGCAAAGAAGCCTCAAGAATGACTAAATAATAGCAAGGAGAGGGCAGGTCTAGTCAAAGAACAAGCTTCAGGGGAGGGTGCAGCCTAGAAGAGGGCAGGTTTCCAAGGGACTGGTGGGACCCAGCCAAGGTGGTGGGTAGTTCCCCACTTTCTGAAAGCTGAAGTGGTTCCTAAAAGCCCTGGATTACAAGGCAGAGGACAGCATTCAGGTGGGGAGAACGTGTTAAAAGGATCCCAAGTACACTCAAGGATGTTTGGTTTTGATTAGAAGATGAGGATTAACTGGATTAATGGAGCCTCATGGATGGAGAATGTGCAGATGCTAATTGCCTCTAAATTACAGTGGATTCCATTGGAATTGTGTATTCCTCTCCACAAACCCAACCACCGCCTGCCTTCTTACTCTCCCTCCCTCTCTCCCCACACAATGCTAAAATGAATGTGTCATTGTAACTGAGATGAAAGGCCTTGAAATTGATTTTCTACTTCCTTCCAAGATCTCTTGTTTGCAAAACACAGGAAGATCTAAGTTACTAATCGAGTTCTAGCTTATTTCAAACAAACAAACAAAAAATGTGTTCTAGGGATTCAGGTTGCTGGAAGCCTTTTTCAAGCCCTCATTTCTTGCTTGGTTTCTCTGACATACCAGTTAAATCAGTGGTTCTCAAAGTTGAGTGCATATCAGAATTACTTGGAAACTCTGTTAAAACAGATTGCTGGGCCCCACCCCACAGTCTCTGATGCAGTAGGTCTAAGGAGAAGACCCAAAATTTGCATGTCTAACAAGTTTCCCTAATGAAAGTGATAGTGCTGGCCCAGGGCCACCCTGTGAGAACAAATGAACTAGGAAAATACCTAAGTATTTTAAGGAACCTGGTTAACAAAAAGAGTGCAAACCTCAAAGTCTTTCTGTCTTTGTGTCTTCTTGGAGAAAGAGGTACAATCACTCAGAATTCAAAAAGTATTTACTGTTTGTTTCCTAAGTCAGCTATGCATAGATGCTCTTGGATTTGATAAAGCTTATGGGTAGCTTATGGTATCAACTCACTTTGCTGTTGCATGGGAAATGCAGAGGAATTTGCAACCGGGCTGTTTTCTCCCTGAAGTTCCCATCCAGTCCTCCTCTTGTCTGGTTTGCACACCCCATCTTCTGTTGATCATATATGTCAGTAGTGTTTGCCACAGCCATCACACACCTCCAAACCCCTGAACACTCCCTTTGCCTTGCAGCCACCAATGTGTCCAGTCCTATTCAGAATTTATTTAGAGATCACTTTAGTGCAAGGCCTGGACTGCGTTTGCTAATGTTTCCAAAATTTTGCAAAGCACTGGACAGTGAATCAACAGATTTCTGGTTCTAGCTCTTGCCTTGCGTCTAGCTTACCATATGATTGTCAAAAAAATACTTAAACCTCTGGGTAGGATTTTACTCATTAATTAAAGGAGAGAGTCGAGCTAGCTTAGTCATTCTCTTCCTTTAGAAGAAAACAAAAATGAAATGTCTGGACCTCTTCCCAGGAAAGTGGACATGTGCAAATAAATGCAAAATATTGCTTACAATTGTTAGACTGCCTGAATGTAGTAATAACAAGCAATGATGATTGAGTATTTATTGAGTACCAACTATGTGCCAGGCATTGTACGTTGGCACTTTACATGTATTATCGTATGTAATCCTTGCAAGAAACCTAGGAGGTTATAATACCCAGTTTCTAGAAGAGAAAACCATGCAAAGGCAAGAGAAAAGACAAGAAGTAATTCATCTCAGTTCACCCAGCTGGTAAGCGCAGAATGGGATTTGTGGCATCTTACACAGCCCGGAAGCTGACCAGTGTCCCCTGGGACATGTACGATACTGAGTTAAGAGTATACCCAATTCTAGGTGATATTTCCAAGTCCCCCTGAGCTCTGAAGTACATAATTCACAGATTTTTTTTTTCTGGTTACTATTAACCAAACATTCAGAGAAATAACCCCTTAAGGCTTCTGTGCATCAGAGATGGTCACAAAGTTTAGAATCTAAAGAATATTTGGGGATTAAACTCAGAAAAGCAAGTCACCACAGTGTCACACTTCTGTCCTTTGTGGGTGTCTTGAAAATGAATGCTTTCTTATCGTCGTTTCTGACCAGAGGCAACTTCCTTTAAAGGCAAAAGGAAGCAGCCCGTCTCAGCTCCAGCAGGTCAGTAATGTGACGAGATAAAGGGCAGTTCCTTAATGAAAACCACTCTGCCTCCTGCCAGCAAAGGAGTTTTCTTAGTGCATTTCAAGTCCTCTAACACCTCTTCCCAGATCAATGGCTTTTCATAAATGCACCAGGAGATCTTTGAACCACTAATGCTTCAGGGGCTGTTTAGGTTTGGAGTCAAACTGTTTAATATAACTCTCCTCCAAGTCTGGCTCTATTGAAAGGTCTCAGGAAGCAAGGCGGGAGGAATGTATAAAAAGCAGAACCACTGTGGCCAAGTGACGTCCCCCGCCTGCCTCAGCCTTCTGTTTATACAAGCAAATTGGACCAGGCTTATTGCATTCAAGAGGGGGAAGGAGGAATGAAATGGCATATGGGTCATGGTGGAGAGTTGAGTGAAAAGGAATCAGATTAAAAGTGGCTTTTGATTGGAGTGGAGTAAGTCATTTGCTTAGGAAGCAGGGAAAGCCATTGATTGGCTTCATCAACGGATTAAGTCATCAACAGATTAAGTACTACAATAAAAACTGCATTGTGCTGGAGAAGTACGGGCCAGACTTCTGCATGTTGCTGGGAAAATGAATGCCATTTAATTTAAATACTTGTTTAAACACTTACACTAGAGGAAGTGTCTTTTCAAAAGGGACAGGACTGTGAGCATCAAGAAATATTATAACAAAGACCGGACTTTTCTTTTATCTAAAGCTGTTCCCACACTGGCTTACTCTAAGCCCATGGTAGAAATGATAAAATCATCAGAAAGGTGGGCATTTTCTGAACGTAGCCTGTGCAGCACTGTGCTGTGTGCTTTACCTCATCTACTGTTACTAACTCTACTTTCAGATGGGAAAACTGAACCCCAGGGCACATGAGCAACTTGGCCAATATTACACCAATCTGGGATAGGCACCTCAATTTTCTTTTACTCAACCACCATCCTAAGTCTGCCTACCCATGGAAACGTGGTACACTGTCATCTACTGTCCAGTTCTTTTAATCCTAAAGATCTATGACTTAGCGGTAAATTTCATGTTATTCTGTACAATATCCCCTCATTTAGACTTCAAGCCCCCTGAGGGCAGGGACCATGTAGTTTTAAAATTTTGCCTTCCCCCACAGTACCTGGTACAGTAAAGACCTGATCCCTATCCTTTATTCTTAAAAGTCAATCTAAAAGTAGCTCTAGGGTTTTGGTGTGTGTGTTTTTTTTTTTCTGATTATAATGTTCATACATGCCCACTGCATAAAATATTGTTTTAGGTACCAAAATTATATAAAAATTTAAAAAGCCAGCAGAGGTAACAGTCATTAACATTTCAGTATATAGCCTTCTACTCTTTTCCTTATATACATACACATGTAAAGATATACTTTAAATAGGATTATGCTATACATGTTGTTTTGTAGGCTGATTTTCTTTCTTCTTCTTTTTTTTTTTTCGCTAAGAATACGTCGTGGGCATCTTTCCATGTCAATAACTCTAGATCTTCAGTAGTTTGTATATCGTACTCTTGCATGACGTTCCATTGTGTGGTTGTGTCATGATTCACTTAGTCCACAGTTGATGGACTTGGGTGGTCCCTGATATTTTCTTGTCTCTGCAAAGATAGAGCAGACTTGATCCTCCTCTTTCAGTTCTTGTTCTTGACCCAACTTCTTCAAAGCGTCGCACCCACCACATTTGCTTGAATTGCAGTTCTCCCAGAAATGGCAAAACAACATACTTTATCTATTTCAGGATGCCTTCATATAATTTCATTTTTAATATAAAAATTAGGCTGTAGCATTTCCCTTAGAACAGAAGGAAGTCACAGGTGTCCGTTTCTGATGCAGTTTGCAGAATGTCCTAATCTCCTCTCCTGCTGAGCCCCTCCCAGGGAGTCACCACACTTGGGAGCTTAAGAGTCATTTTCATAAATACCTCATCTATGAAATTGCTGCGGACAGTTAATAAACCCAGGGTCAAAGGCTAATGGATGCCAGCAAGAGCATGGGGAGAGGAGACAGGCTGGTGATTTGGGGATTTGGGAAATTAGCCACTCATCTTTTAGGCATCCTGGGAAATCACAGGTGGCTATAGCTATGCAAGGGCCAAGCCAGGTATAAAGGCAGAACGAGGGGAGGGTTCTGGATGGTAGTAATAGATAATACTAAGTGCAGGCCCTGGGAGCCTTATTTATTATTTTCCATCAGCCAAGTGAAGGCAATTTTTAGATTTAGAGTTTTTCTGATGAACTGTCACCATGGTGATGGAATTGGAAATTCTTTTTCTGACAACATTGCTGTTAAACCATTTGTTTAATTATTTGCATACCATGACTCTAGGAGGCCCCTAGAGCTGTGTGCTTCTCTCTGTACACAAAAGAGTTGATCTCAGGCATCTCTTAGGTGCCTTACAGCAGAGAGATCCATGTTCCCTGTATGCCTGGTCTCTACGAGGTATGGAATGTGGCTTCTGGATTCCACAGAATTCATCTTGCAAAAGACATTCGTGGGAGAACAAGATGGAGCAAGGAATTTACCATCTGTTTTGGGAAAATGGTTTTGAGCCTCTCTACCGCTTCTCTGGACCCAGTGGGTTTGGTTTCTTGCACATCACATCTAAAGAATCACCTATAGGCCAGAGATGTTGGAAGGAGACTTTCAGTAAGCACGATCTTCTGGTACGAGCTGGGAACTCTGAAGTCTCAGTTGCCTTTTCTATTATGGGACTGGAGCCATTTCTGAATTCATCCCTTTCCTTCCCTGAGTAATAGTTTCCTTAAGATTCCAGATGGATTCAAGATATATATGTATATTTTTTAATCCCCTCTCTTAACTCTCCAGCTGACTCCAGAACTATATCCAGAAAGGTCTCTTGTAAACACCCCTCCCTTATTTGGGTCCTGGTTATCAGGAGAGAATGAAATTGGTTCCTGACTCTTTCTATACTTTGCCCTGACCCACACTTCCATGCAGACCTGGTCTCTGAAAAATTACCAGCCCTAATCATAATGAACAGTGTCCCAATGGAAAGTAATTTAATTTTGCAAATTGTTATCCAAGTCGTGAGGGTTGGAGGTGTCTGAAGACTTTGGGAGTGGCAATTGTTCTCTAACCCTGTGGTCCTGCGAGGATGCTGTGAACCAGGGCAGGAGTTTCTTCGAGCTGAACCAGTGTCTTCTCCTTCTGCCTTGTCCTTATTTTGTCTCTTTCCATGCTATTCTTCCTTAAAGACAGGCAAGGGGGTTGGTGGATTCCAGGCTGTTATCACCCAGCTTCTGGAGGATGTGGTGCGTGTGACAGCTTGGGCAAGGCACAGAGCCCAGGCTGTGTGTGTCACACTCCGTTCCCACTGACAAACACTGCTGCTCGCCTCCCTGTCCAAATCTGATACCACGTATGTTCTCCCCATCCTGCGCTGTTGCTCTGGAAACCAAGGAAGCAGCAGGATCTGGGGTAGGATCATGACCGAGTCAACCTTAAAAGTCTCCCAGACGTTTCAGCAACTTCCAGTGGGGAAAAAATGCACCCACACCCTCGACCCAGTGAGAAGTTTTTGACAGCTTTCTCTCTCCCCAGTGGAAAAGTTTGCCTTCCGAAGTTAGAGAATGTCTCTGCCCACAGCTTATGTTGTGGGCAGGGTAGTATATTGGATGAAGATTCAAACTTCAGAATCTCAGGCAAATTCCAGCTTTGCTGCCCACTAGGTCATGCACGTAACAAATAAATAAGAGCTGTTATCTCATCCCCTTCAAATGCCACTCCACTGCCTCCTAGGGTGGGCTTGCCATCTTGCAGCCTCCACGTTGCTGAGTTCCAGTACTGTGTTCACACTCAGTGATCTGCTCTTGGGATTAAGTTTCTGGCTCAGAGGCTTACCAGCTGGGTTTCTGGCATGTTCTTCACCTTTCCGGTCCTCCTACTAGTTATTCACAATAAGGCAATAATTATGCCTACCTCAAAGCTATGTTTTGAGAAAGAGAATTGCATACATGAAGTCCATAGCTCAGGACACCACCCCAATATGACTGGCTGGCAGAATGACACTCTCCAATTGTAGCGTGCAAATGTTTCCACTGGGAAGAAAAAAGTGTTTCTCTCTTTCCCCAGCCTCAATCTTTCATTCCTTTCCAAAGACGTATCTGAGCTTATAATACCAACTCACCTCTGTCTTTAGAGATAGATAAAAAGAGTTATAAAACTCAACCCCTGACCCCATATCCCGCTCCCATACACACACCCATCTCATCTCTATTACCTTTGCTGGCACCATGCAGGTAAGCCCTTCAATACGGTGGAATGCCGGCGGGGGAGCCTCGGAGTTTAGGGCAAAGAAGATGGGTTGAGGATTTCAGAAGAGTAAGAGCAGACAGCTGGGGTGTGAAAAGGAAAAAAAGAACAGAGGGTAGAAATACAAGAGGAATGAGGAAGAGAGTGAGCAAGGAGAATGGCCCTAGGAAGTCAGACATCTCCGAGGTCCGCAGAAGTCTGGGGAGAGTTGACTGTAGGCCTCTTCTCAAATGCACACATCCTCCAACCCAGAGGCCCAGAGTTGTTTCGAAAACAGATAACAGAGCTTTACTCTTACAATTATCCTTTTAATAAAAATTCTACCCCTTTTTTTTCTTTGAATAGAGTCCTAAAAATTTTTTACACACACAAAAAAGCTATTTTTCAAAGTAACAGAGGAAACCAAACCCCAAACCCACCCATGCTACTGTGCTCACTCCCCTGCGTAGCAGCACTAGGGCCTCACAGAGGAAGTCACACCAAAGCCTGAGTGTTCGGGATCTCCAGTGTGTTGGCATTGTACCTAGTTATATGCATGAACACACTTGTGCAATTCCCAAAGAAAAGGACATCCAAAATGATTTTTTAAAAAAATGACTGTACGTGTAATAATAACCTGATTAAGAAAAATAGCATGCTTGGATAAGGGAAGTTAGAGCTTCCGTTTCCTTAGGCAACATCATACACGCAGAAAACGTCATGTTAGAGTGGGTGCCCCTAGAAGTACCAACAATACTGGACTCTTAGTAAAACACTGATATATTTTTTCTTAATATCTGTTCACCTTTTGCCCATTTTCTTGTGGAACAAAGCAGGAGCTGGGGCGGGTGTGTGCCCTTTTTTGGTGCACTTACATGTTTGGGCTTAGAGTGCTCACACTATTGTTTCTTGGCGTGACTTTTGCTCCCCTCAGAAGGATGTCGGGGCCCACACTGGAGGAGGCCACCACTTGCACACACGCGGAGTTTCACCCAATACCGTGAGGGGCCTGAAACCTCTTCCTGCCTTTGTCTGTTACCCAAAAAAACCATCACACTTAGTAAGATACATTTAGATATGAGAAACACTGGTCTCTGGCTCGCCCTTTCATTGAGTTTTCAATCTGTTTTGGGCAGCAGGCTCGTTTTTGTACCAGGCAAATATGGGAAATACATCGTGGGTGAAAATTCAGTCTACAAGTGTCTGTATCCAGAAAAGGTGACTTTGATTGTTTGTAACAGTTTCTCACTCATGTTCACTTTTCCCTTTTCACAAAAACGAAATCACAGGCACGTGCAAATCCCTCTGCCTCCTTTCCGGGGCTGTGTCCAAGTTTCAGCGAGTGTAGTGGTGCCCAGCCTAAGGGAGGGAAGTAGCGGGCATCAGTTCATGGAACCTAAGTCTGTCTACCTTGGTGTCCAGTGAGATCACCCTTTCTCACACAATTTGCTTCTTCCCTACAAGTCTCAAGGGCACAGAAAATCATCCTTTGACTTACTGCCTTGCTACTCTGTGTCTCTGAGAGACTCGGGAAGGCTGTCTTTCAGGCAGTGCTCTCATTGCCTTCATGAAGCCATCCCTCTGTGAATGCTCCTGCAGTGGCAGGAAGCCAAGGGAATTCTCAGAGGCTTTGCCCCCTGCATGGCTCCATCTGGTAGAGAGACATGTGTCTCCTGAGACCTCAGCTTCTGTCATTCCCCTTGGTCTGACCCACTGCAAGTCCTGTAATTGGCAGAGGGTGGTTAAGAAAGGAGTCTCTCATCAGTCAGGTGCCCATCTGCTTCTCAGCAACTTGTACCAGCCCTTTGATGTTTTTCCCAGCTGGAGTAATCTTCGATGTAGGGAGTTTCCTAGTGCTGACTGATCACTGATACTCTGAGCACACTCAGGGTTTAGATCTACAATGTCCGATAGAACTTTCTGTGATGATGGACGTGTTCTATATGTGTACTTTCCATTACGATAGCCACAATCACACGTGTCTAGCGTGACCAATGAATGGAATGTTTCATTTTAATTGATTTAAATTCAAGTAGCTCCATGTGGATAGAAGCTGCCATGGTGAACAACACAGGTCTAGAATTTTGAAACTGAACAACCAAGAATTAATGTCTTTATTTTCTATGCTGTGCTGGGACAATCGGTCGCTAAGGTAAAGGTGGGATATTATCTGGCCCAGCTAGATACAAGGGAGTATGCGTGTCTTGGAAGGGGCAGCATGAAACACATAGGTTACTATTTTAAAATACTATCTTGGCCAGGTGCAGTGGCTCATGCCTGTAATACCAGCACATTGGGAGCCCGAGGCAGGTGGATCACCTGAGGTCAGGAGTTGGAGACCAGCCTGGGCAATATGGTGAAACCCTGTCTCTACTAAAAATACAACATTAGCCAGGCATGGTGGCTGGCACCTGTAATCCCAGCAATTCTGGAGGCTGAGGCAGGAGAATCACTTGAACCCAGGAGGCAGAGGTTGCAGTAATCTGAGATCACACCACTGCACACCAGTCTGGGCTACAGAGTGAGACTCCATCTCAAAAAAGAAAAATAGTATCATACATAAATACATAAAAATTCATGCTGCCCCAATTAAATTTGTGGGCAACCCAGAACCTGCCCCTTGCCTTTGCCCATCCCTTAACCACTGCAGAAGATACTGAGGCACCTCTGACAGATCACAAGCATCCCTGAAAACTGCTTTGGAAACCTCTGAGCTGGTTATAGCTCAAATCCAGTCTGGTGCTGACACTCCAGGATGTAGACATCTCTATATCTATAGACAGAAGCTCTACATCTGCTAAGATGTAGATGAGGAAGTCGTGACTTCCAAAGGGTGGTGACTTGCATCAAGCACATAATCCATTTCTAGAAGGTTCTGAGAGCCAGTTCTGCCATAATCTATTCAGACAACTTTTCTCCCCACTTCATAGTCTTCTGTAGGACTCTAACCCTGACATTACACAGTTCCATCTCACTGGAAATAATGATTTCCTGGAGAAAGGGTTCTGTTGCTCTAGCACTGTGTATGGCAGGGCATCTACTGGTCAGTGATGGGGAAGACAAATTCATTATGCGGGGATTGTAGAATGTGAGCAGAGACCTCAGGCAAAAGTAATTTCCACAACCAGTATCCTCTCTGGTTCTGTGTGTCTCTCTTTCCCCTTTACATAGGTAGCAATCCCTGTACCCACCATCCATCTTTTGGAAATGCTAAAGGTGTTCTGAATAAGGAAAATGTTGTATTCCTTAACTCTAACTTCTAACCTAAGGAAGGAGGCTCTGTGTTTAAGTTAATTTAATTCAGCTGCTCTAACAAATGAATTTAATGCAATGTGTAATGACTCAAATTGATTGAGGTTTATTTCTCTCTCATATAAAGACCAAAATGGCTTTTCTTAATGAGTGGGTGGCTTGCTTCCAAGTAATGATTAAGAGACCCAGATTCCCAAACTCCTTTACTCAATTCATGATTAAGAGTAATCTTTAAGATATCTGCCAGTTTCAGCAGGAGGCATCCTAGGTTCAATGCTAGGTTTGTTAGCATCATGGGAGATAAACTCAGGGAAGTTTCATGGACCAAGCCAGGCCAATTTCCTCTCCTTGTCACATGATCAGACCTAAGTACAAAGGAGGCTGGGAGATGAAGTCCTAGTTATGTATCCAGGAAGACAAAGAAATGAGTTTGTCCAACTGCCAGCCAGTTTCACTACCCTTCTAAGCCAACATTTGGCAAACTTTCTGTAAAAGGCCAGATAGTAAAATATTTCTGGCTTTGCAGATCATACTGTTTCTCTCTCAACCACTCACCTCTGCTATGATACTATGAAAGTAACCACAGACAATTTAAAAAAAAAAAAAAAAAAAAAAAAAAAAAAAAAGGAATGGCAGGACTTCCAATGAAGTTTCATTAGAAAAACAGGCAGCAGCCAACTATGTCCTGAGAAATGGCATTTATTTGTCAGTCTCTGTTGTAACTCAGGGAAAACACTTATTCCCAAGCAAAACACAGAACAAAGCACATTTTAGACTATCTGCAAAGAACTGAAAAAGTTATGTCCATTTTCACTGCTGGAGACAGCGAAAGAAAATGGATTAAGAGGAATAAAAGGAATCAGAAACATATTTAATTAATCCTTTATAAAAGAGAAATGTTTTCAGCTGTGCTTGGAAGGGAAAGAGTGATAGCTATAGGAAGAGGACATTTATTTAAAATGTAAATTTCAGGATTCCCGGTTCCTGGGCCCCAACCCCAAAATACTAAAATTTTGGGGTTGGGGCCCAGGAACCTGCATTTTCCATATGCTCCCCTGCTCATTTTAAGCAAGTGGTAGAGGGCGCGAGTGATCGTAATTTGCTTATACTGCCAAGCCATCAGTTTTTCTGACATTTGTGGATGCAACTAGTTATGAGCCTGCAGAATACATGGGAAATAAGGTACCATGCATATGCAAAGCCACTGACCCAGGGAAGCCTAACTAACTTTTCTTTTACCTTCAAGGAAGCTATCAGACTACAAGGGTGTGAGTGTTCTTAAAAGTCTTCCTAATTTATTTTTTTAATGAATTAACTTGGGACTCTAACTTACAACTAACAGGTTGCCTTATAGTGGAACCCACAATTAGATGCAAAGCAAGGGGCAGAGAGTCAAGACTTCAAACTAGGCTGTGACTCGGCAGGCAGTTTAGCTTCTTTCAGGCATTCCATCACTTGCTTCCCTCCTCTGCAAATATCGACCCCCAGGTCTGAGAAGGGACAGTGTTTGCACTGGCAGGGGAGATCCGCAGTCTTGTGGAATGAGTTGACACAGCTGGAAGATCCCAATTCCAAACGCCATGTTATTTCCTTTCTCCTTCCCAGGATGCAGCTAAAAGTTCTCCCTTTGCAGTCTAGGAAAGATTCAACCCTGTCCAAGGCTTCCTTCCTGTTGCCCAGCAACCCAGAATGAGAGAGGCAAACTGACCTGGAGACTCAGGGAGGGACTAGCTGTCAATGCAGGGTGCTAATGGGCACCTCAGCAGAGAGAGGCAAAACTGCTTTCTGAGTGACCTTGAGAAAGCCACTGCAGGAGTTCCTAGGGAAAGGAGTCCCAGACAGCCGTCAGCGTGTTCCCGTTTCAAAGATGTAGTCAAAACAGAAGGAAAAAGAAAGCTGCCATCAGACCCCCTGCTTTTCCCTAGAAATAGCCAGTCATCTACCATCAGAGTTGTTGGAGATATTTTAAATTCCCTTAGCAAGAAGACTGCAAAGCATTGAAGAGTGAAGAGCAAATCGATATGGTGTTTCCACAGTTCACCACCCAACTCAGAGATAAGAAAGAAAAAACGACCGGAAGATTTCTTCTTCTGGTAGAGGGTGGGACTCCTGAGCTCATGTCTGGTTTCTGAGCATGGAAATGTGCCCTTAACTGAACAGATCTACATGTTTCTTGAGTCCCCATGTCTCTGAGATGATGTCCGGCAACCTCCTCTCACCTGTCTGTCTATGATAATGGACTGCTAAACCCTCTTTGACTCAAAAGCCTGGCACTGTCCTGGGCTCAGGTTGATACTCTGGCACCTGAGCAGCTCATCTCCCTGAAAAAGGAAGCCTTTATTTTTATTTTAGCGTCCTTTCCAGATGGGCTTGGTAAAATGCATGAATTCAGAAAATTCAAGCTGAAAGGGGCTTACACGGGCTTTGGTTCACTCCCCTAATGCAGACAAGGGGCTGCTCCTCAATGACTTCAGTGTAGATAGGCATCACCCCAGGAGCTTGTGAAAAATGTGGGTTTTGGAGCATCCCCGTCTCTGGGATCTACCTGAGTTGTCTGGGGTGGGGCCTGACAACTTGCATTTAACATAAACTCTTCAGGTGATTCTAATGCAGGCAGTAGACATGCTGCAGGTAACACTGAACAGATGTAAGTAGGATGCATGCAGGTTTCTGGGGGGGTGGGTGGCAGATTTGTTTTGTGTCAGAATTCCTTCTTGAAGCTGTAAGGGTAGAACCATCATCTCATCGGCAAGAGAATCCAGCAGTCTGACCAGCCTGTGTTAAGCAAACAACAAGATTTCTTTGTCCTGCTGGAATTTTCCTCCTGCCGAGCCCGTACTTCCTGTCTTTAACTTTTAGTGGCCCGGGATTACTTCTCTAACTCCTCCTCTTAAAAGCCAATGAACCCAAGGAGACTTAGGAGATACTCAAAGATGCTAGGCTATTCCTTTGGCTTTTTTTTTTTTAAATCATAGAAAAAACTTTATTGACAAACTTACAGACAAACTTCCCCCTTGGACTGCTTATTCACACCCCTTCTGACACCTTTTTAGAGTTACCACTCACTGCAAGGTAATGGATGACCACTTCGAGGTCATCCGTTGCTGCAGGAGATTCCGCCCATTGCTGTGCAGAGGCTTGTGGGCAGTGTCAGTGGATTGGAAGGAGCTGGCCTTTTCAGCTCTGCTGCCAGTGAGGCCTGCCTAAGTGTTATGAATGTTCCTCACGCTGCCAGGGTGGCTGCTTCCCTTTCCTCTAGAGCTTCCTTTGGTGACAGCGGCCAGCATTTCCAGTTCTTGTGTCTTTCTAGCCCCATTTCATGCCGTGCTCTTCTTTAGCTCTTTCCTCAACGTTTCTGTATTAGGGAACTTCAGTGCCCAGCTCTGTATTAGTGCCTGAAGGTCCCTAATACAGAGCTAGGCATTGGGAAGGAGTAGAAGGGAACGTCCCAGTAGTTCAGAGAGGAGGTAGGTGGGGAGGTCAAGTATCTGGAACCATAGATAATAACACCCAAAGCAACCTGATCTTCCCAGCTCAAAGTAAAGGCTGTAGATGTCTCACTTAAATTAAGGTCTGTGTCACAAATTCACCTGACCTCTTTCCAGGGCAAAGCGATTTTAACTGAAGATCCACAATGCCTTTTAAAGGCAGACTATGGGACAAGTCACACAGGAAGTGCTGAGTTACTTGAAGACTTAAAGCAATTGCTATCGAGAATCCTAGAGTTTCTGCAGTCATAATTCACATCACAAGGAATAGCACAGGATGCAGCTTTGAGACAGAGCTGGATTCAAATCCCACTCTTGCTTTGTGAACTTGGATCAGTCAGTCACTAATGCTCTCTGGATGTTTAAGTAGCAATGTGTGTAAAAATGATACAAACTCCAAAAAAAAAAAATAGTATTTATGCAACATTTACTATGTCCCTAATGTTGTATTAAGTGCTTTATATAATTTTTTTTTTTTTTTGAGACAGAGTCTTTCCCTGTCACCCAGGCTGGAGCACAATGGCACAATCTCAGCTCATGGCAACCTCCGAGGGCCAGGTTCAAGTGATTCCCCTGCCTCAGCCTCCAGAGTAGCTGGGACTACATGCGTGCACCACTATGCCTAGCTAATTTTTTGTATTTTAGTAGAGATGGTGTTTCACTGTGTTGGCCAGTATGGTCTCGATCTCCTGACCTTGTGATATACGCACCTCAGCCTCCCAAAGTCCTGGGATTATAGGTCTCAGCCACTGCGCCTGGCCGCTTTACATAATTTTTGAATTGAAAAATCACGCCAAGTCTATGAGATCTATAGTGTTATTTGTCCCGTTTCGTAGATGAAAAAGCTGAGGTGCCAAGAAGGGCGGAATCCATGTGAGTATTAACATGCCCTTAACACTGTGCTATGGTTGATCCACTGTGCTATTGTGGGGATTAAATGAGATATGTATATGAGGAGCTTAGCACAGCTCACAGCATACGGTGCTCAATAAATAATAACTACATGTACGACATATGTTTAATGGATGGATATATCCCAGATGGAGTGACCTCCCAAAAAATAGGAATGGACACTCTTAATGAAAATATCATTTATTAGTTTTTATAAACTTGTATATTACATCTCCACTCCTAGGAAGGCTTTCTGGCTCCGTAAAAGTCACTCCCCCAGTAATCAGCATGATACCTTATTTCACCCATTAGCTGTGTCTTGATTTCTGCAGCGGAAGGGTTGCATTCCTGTGTGCACGTGTGCTTCTATATTAGACCAAGTGCCTTGGTACAGGGGTTGTATTTATTGCTCTGTAGCCCCGGGACTTAACCAGGAGACCTTTCCTTGCAGACTGCCTGGCTTTTCTTACTCAGCACTCAGCACTCAACAGGAGACTTGGGGATTTATCTTATAGCCTGAGAAGCACGTGGGAAAAACAGCTACTCAAAACTTTGTGAAGAAAATTTCTAATTTGCTGGCTCCCCTGGTTTGTGGCTGGGGCTCACTGGCCTTCGTGAGGCAGATGGAGGAGATCTGACAAAGAGAAGAAAGAAGAAAGGCAGAGATGGGATAGGAAGAGCAAGGGGGCAGAGAGAGAGAGAGAGAGAGAGCGAGAGAGAGAGCGTGTGTGTGTGCACGCACGCGCATGTATTTTTCTGAGTCAGGGTCTCATTGTCTTAGCCAGGCTGGAGTGCAGTGGTATGACCAGAGCTCACTATAGCCTCAAACAATCATCCCACCTCAGCCTCCCAAGTAGCTGGTCCTACAGGCAAGTACCACCACACCTGGCTAATTTTTGGTTTTGGTTTTTGCTTTTGTTTTGTTTGTAGAGACAGGGTTCTCACTATGTTGCCCAGGCTGGTCTTAAATTCTCTTGCCTCGGCCTCCCAAAGCATGAGCCACCACACCTGGCCAGAGTAATGTTTTCCATAAAATTATAAAAATTTTAAACTGGGAGTTGCTTAGAGAGTAGCTATTCCAACGTCTCACTTTTATCAGTAAGGTCAGAAAGTTCCAGAGAAGTTAATTGCACAAAGTTACACAGCTACAGATGATGTGTCGCTTTTGGACAATTGAAGCAGAAACTTCTGCAGCCTGTCCATGCTTGCACAAATGCACGCATATCGGTGAATCCTGGCTTTTGGAACCGCGTGGCTGAGAGGCTCCTGGAACTGTCCCTACACAGAGTTATCTGCAGTCATTAACGCACACCTGCAGGAGCTTCCCTGCCGGATGCAGGGTCACCAGAAAGCAGACCCTCAACCTGCTCTTGTGGGAGGACCCTTTACCTCCTGGGCTTAACAACAGCCCTGTAGGGGAGGGGTGGGAGGGAAGGATGATTGTGATGACAAGGAGATGCCCCAGAGCCACTTTTGTTTTGTCCTTTGCTGATACACAAAAAAACAGGCTGGAGCAAATGTATCAACTTGTAGAGGGGGCTGCTTTGATGTTTGTCCAGTTAGTTGTTTGTGATTCATTCTATGTGGATAGATAGCCCTTATCAATGACAAGGTTTATGCTTTTTGCCCTCCTGGAAGTTTGGTTCTATAATCTATAATGTCACTGCTGCCTTCTGAGGTTTGTTTTGTTTTTTTGTTTTGTTTGTTTGTTTGTGTTGTTGTGCTGGAGTCTCGCTCTGTCGCCCAGGCTGGAGTGCAGTGGCATGATCTTGGCTTACGGCCACCTTCCCCTGCTGGGTTCAAGGAATTCTCCTGTCTTAGCCTCCTGAGTAGCTGGGACTACAGGCATGCACCACCACACCTGGCAAATTTTTGGATTTTTGGTAGAGACGGGGTTTTACCACGTCGGTCAGGCTGGTCTTGAACTCCTGATCTCAGGTGATCCACTCACCCAGCCTCCCAAAGTGCTGGGATTACAAGCATGAACCACTGCACCCAGCCGGAGGTTGCTTCTTAATGCTCCTACACTGAGAGGTAGACCACCTTCTCTGCCCCATTTCACTTTCTTCCCTTCATTCCTGTGTACAGACGTCACTGTTTTCTAGTTCAGGGCAGTGAAGGAAAGTGCATGTGAAGGAAGCTGGCTTTGCATTGGTCTTAACATTGGCATTGACCTATCTTATTTTTTTTAATTTTTGAGATAGAGTTTCACTCTTGTTGCACAGGCTGGAGTCCAGTGGTGTGCTCACTGCTCACTACAAGCTTGACCTCCCGGGTTCAAGTGATTCTCCTGCCTCAGCCTCCTGCACAGCTGGGATTACAGGCATCTGCCACCATCCCCAGCTAATTTTGTATTTTTAGTAGAGATGAGGTTTCTCCATGTTGGTCAGGCTGGTCTTGAACTCCCGACCTCAGGTGATCTGCCCACCTTGGCCTGCCAAAGTGCTGGGATTACAGCGTGAGCCCCACGCCCAGTGACCTATCTTTTTTAAGTCTGTCCTAGGCTTCAACCAAAGAAAAGCTCTGCCTGTGGCTAGTCTTTCTCCTCTCCATCTCACCATCCTCTCCCCCACCAACACTTCAGGTTTCCTGGCTCTCATCAAATTTACACTGACTTTCCACTCCATGTACTTAGGTGTTCAGGTCCTGGCCAATTTTGGTTCAGAAAATTTGCTGGATATATGTAGCTGGAGAGAGAGAGAATAAGAATGTATGTATAATGTAGAAAGGCAGGTGACACTACCAGATAAAATTATCTTCTTGAGTGATTCGGTCCCTTTGTGTCATGCCATAAAGATTATGATCACTCCGTGAGTGCGTCATAAAGCTTTGAGATATCGAGTGAAAACAACTGCCCTTCCTCCCTCGCTCACTCTTTCTCCCTCCCTCCCTGCCTGCCTGCTTCCCTCCCTCCTCCCTTTCTCCCTCCCTCCTCTCTCCTTCTCTCCTTCCTTTTCTCTGTCCCTCCCTTTCTCCCTCCCTCCTCCCTCCTTTTCTCCCTCCCTCCCTATATTCCTCCCTTCCTCCCTCCCTTAATCCCTTCCTCCTCCCTCCTTTTCTCCCTCCCTTCTCCCTCCTCCCTCCCTCCCTCCTCCCTTCCTCTCCCTCCTCCCTTCTTCCTTCCTCCCTCCTTTCTTCCTCCCTCCCTCCTTCCCTCCCTCCCTCCTTTTCTTTCTTCCTCTCTCCCTTCCTTCCTTCCTTCCACAAAATGCTCTCTGTAATACAAGCTTCTCTGTAATACCAGGCAGGCAGACCTCGAAGTTTTTGTGAGGCCTTTTATAACTCTTTTATCCTTCTCCCTCATCCACTCAGTGCAATACGTATCGCACGCAGGAACTACAGCGTGAACAACACAGGCAGTCTCTCTTCTCAGGGAGCCAAGAGCCTAGAGGCCTGCAAACCAGAGCGGGTATGCAGATCTATAAAGGAGGCAATTTGGTGCAAGTGGCGTGGAAACACAGAACAGGTCAGTGCGAGGAAGAGGGAAGAGGTATGGAGCTGTAGGTTTGGAGGGCAGGTGAATGCATATTGGAGCAGAGACCTGAATGTGTAGAAGGAGCCAGCCCTGCTCAAAACACGTTTGTCTTTCGAGGAGCTGCCCGGGGCCCCAGCTGCCCTGGACCTCCTATTTATCCCCGGTTTAATTCCACATGAGCCTTCACCTAAGAACGGGCGTAAAAGGCAGAGGTCAAGCAGCTGCTGAAAGTGGAGTAACCCAATCCCGGGCACCAGTCGGCCTTTAATAAGCATCCAGGTGACCCTTTGAAAAATGAAACCTGTGGTCAGGTCTCCGAGAGCAGAAGGATCGGGTTTTAGTTTTAATAACAAAACCAAAGAGCTGTCCCTTCCTAGGGCCCGTTTTGCTCCATGTCCGCTTCCCCCAGAAGAGGGCTTCCTGCCTCCCATCCTGGGGGCCCTGACCTGCTTACCTGGCACAGAGGTGGGCCACTCTGGGTGCAGCCCGGGGAGCTTGAGTCCAAGCTTGCGAAATGGTAGGATGGAAGCAGAGACCCCTCGTGGGGTGTGAAAACAGGTGACGAAAGCATGTGGGAGGTGGGAACTGGGTTTGGGGGTTGTTGGAGTTCATATTTGTGGGCTATGATGACATCATAGAAGGATGGGACAGCTCTGAAGTCCAGGAGAATGTGCACATCTTTTCCTCTCCTTTGCCCCAGGCACCTGGGCAGAACCTCTGCTCAGTGGAAGATAAAGTGATAAGATATGAGTGTGGGCAGTGCTAGTAAAAGCCCCCTTTTAATTGATCACATTCTTCTTACTTGCTGTGTGCTAGACACTGGATTAAGCAGCACACCTGCGTTATTTTGCTTAACTTTGTCAACATTTTATACAGTGGGTGGTAGCACTATTCCCATTTTATAGATGCAGAAAGTGAGGCTCAGAGAGTTAAGTGGCCCAGGTTCCTCCGTGAGTAGGCGGTGGCCAGCGTTCATCCCAGTTCTGACTAAAGAGTCCAGACACTTGACATCTTTGCTTCACTGCCTCTTCGTGTAAGCTCCGGACCTGCCGTCGTAAGACAAATGGAAAGAGGTGACCTACCTTCCTAAAGGCGTTTTCCAAAGTGATTTCTGAAGGTATCTGATATGATATGGGCAACTTTCCAGAATTAGCTCAGTTGTTCAAGGTTTCATGTATGCATAAGTGATGTGGGGGCTGGGGGTTGAGAAGAGGTGAGAAGGAGAGACAGGGTGGAGAACAATTTCCAAGGCGGGATCTTTGCTTTATTTGATTCCAGTAAATTTTAACGAGGCCCTTAATGAAATCCCAGTGCTTAGCAGAGCCTCCACATTTACAAGTTGCCAGACCCGGGGCGGAAGAAGGGAACTTGGAATCCTGGCGCTAAGCTTAGTCCTGCTGACCTTTCACAGTTCAGGCGAGCCAGACTTGTAGGAATGAGCATTGCACTCTGAGCAGAGCATTCCTGCCCAGATCAAGGGGCCAGAATCCTGACCCTGACACAAGGCTGGTCCCATCTCCTTCGAGCAAACCGCTTTCCTCCATGGTATGTTCCACGGACATGCCTGAAGTGGATGGCTGCCGGTCGGTGAGACACTAGAAGGAAATACACACAGTTATCACAGGTCAGCAGAGCTTCATGCCATTTTGCTTCAGAATTGTTACAAGATGAAGTCCTCTTGGCAATCACCAAAATCCTCATCTCATCTCCCAATCTACAAGATGCCCTTTCCTGTACCCCCCAATAATGGCTTTCATCAATGATGAAGAGTTATTGTTTGTATTCACTGTTTAGTAGATAATAAATCATATTTATAACATAACAAGTTATAAAGAATAAAAAATGACAATAAAACTGGTTCCTATCTTCCAGCACCTAGTTAAACCGAAAAAAAAGAAAGAATATTGCCCTGTTTTTGAAGTCCCCTATGTTGAATGAATAAATGATATTTTTATCAAAGTAGGCAGTGCTATACATGGGGCTTCCCCCAGAATCATATTCCGTATTTCCTACAAGATTCATGCTTAACAACAACAAAAAAGAGCATCAGCTTTTGTAATAGCAAAAACAGCTGCAGCGCATTTGCTGACAATAACATCAGGTTACTTTTCAAGTCTGGTTGAGTGTTTTCCCTTCCCTTTGACCTGATGTCCATAAGTAAAGATTTTAGGATGTGTAAAACCCTGAGCTCTGACAGAGCGGGCCCCTCCTCTCCCTCGGCAAATGACTGTCTTGAGTGTGCTGGGCAGTGCATTCCTCAGCCTTCCTCCTCGGGAGTCCACAAGGCACCCCCGAAAGTCTGGCCGCCTCCTTTGCACGGCTCTCTTCTCCATAAATCATCAGCTGCACTGTCCTCATGGAGCCGCAGAGGAATGAAGCCATCTTTTCTTTCTGTTTGTAGATGGGTGTCGCCTGGCCTGGAAGATGATAAACAGAGCTTTAGTAGCTAGAGCTATTACAGTATTACAGTTTTTTCCTAGAAGCCACAAGCAGTGGAGACGTCCTGCAGTCCCCTCTCCAAATTAAATCTTTTCATAGTTCTGGCTTTTCTACAGACTGGAGAGAGGTAATGTGGAATCAGACACACCAAAAACTTCAGGGTTCACAACGGCTTCTGCGAGGCATTTTGGAACTGAACTCGGTGATGTCATTTCTGGGACACAGAAGCCTGGGCCAGGCTGAGACTCAGAAGCAATTCAGGATCCAGGAGCAGAGCTGGACTGGAGGATGAAGCAGGTGCCGGTTACAGCTTTGGCCCATATACACTTAGACTCTTCAGTGGGCTTAGCTTCCCTGAGCCCTGCTCTTTTTTTTTTTGGGAAATAATTAGACTCAGATTTCTCATCTCAGTAGGTTATGGGGAGAATCAAGTGACATCGTCTATGTGAAGGGGCTTCATATAGTGTAAAGCACTTTAAAAATAAAAGGCATTATTTTCCGATAGGGATGAATCTCATTCCACACATTCAGTTTTACAAACTCAGGTATGAGTTTTAGTCCACGTCATTTTGTCAATTTAATTTCTATTTCACAATCTATCTAAGGCTGCCAGATCTAGCAAATAGAAATACAGGACACCCAGTACAGGGCATCCTATAATTCACTGGCAACTTCAGCCCTACCCCTCCAGGCCACCATCCAGGAAACTGTGGTCAAAATCACTCAAGTTCCACCCTCAGTCTGGGCTGTAGTTCTAGGGACTTGTGCAACATCAAAATAAAGGAGTGACCAAGCAAGTTAACCCTGGGTAGCCCCTTCCCCTTATCCTTGTTCACATGGTATTGTCAGGGGAAGAAACTCTCTGTGATCACACTGGGTACCTGAGAAGTTTCTGCCAAATCACCTCTGGTCCTGTGTTTGCTTAGACATTCCACACAGCCATTTTTTAGGGTCTTGTTCAGACAAAATTCATGATATTAGGTCCCCTTTGTCAAGCACCCTACTATGCTTTTACCCATAAAACCTCATTGGGCTCCTTCCTCCTCCAAAACTCCATTGGTTCACCTCTAGACAACAGCTTTTGGCCTTTCAAAGCCAGGGAGTCTTGCATGCTACTTTTCCTTTCTGTTTTACAAGATACCATCCCTGAGGCAGTGAAGACAAGGCTGATTGGCTACTTGCTTGAGGAAAGAGAATAGGAAATAAATGAAAAATAAATATAAATTAATAGTTCAAAATATGCTCCAGCCATAATTAAAATTATGTTCATCTAGTATGTATTTAATTATGCTCTATATTACAGCATTCTTTTCTGAGTCTTTTCCTGACCCATATTTATAATTCTGAGAGGGAGAGGCATATACTTCATTACATCTGACGTCTTACCTGAAGTACTCAGTGGATGCTCATTGAACTTATTTTAGTGGCTTACAGATACTTAACATGATGTTGGGATGTAGCATCAACCAGCTACGAGATTGTCACTATCTGTATCCTAAGCTTCTTTTAGGAAAGGTAGCTGCTTTCAGTGATGGCAACAGTCCAAATATTACAGCCCTGGTTTACTACAGGTGTGTTCTTCATGGGTGTCTGGGTGGGGCCAGGGAGTCTGGTGCAGAAAGGTGACCTGGAAAGGAGCTGGTGGCTACAGAGAATGCTTGCTCTTTGGCAAAGAGGGAACAGCCTGTTTGCAAACAGACTCCCACATAGGACATTTGGCATCATTTCTCACTAATGACATCTTTCTGAGAGCCTTGCAGAGCTTGTCTGCTGACTCACCCAAGTTACGGTCACCCAGAGACACAACTATGTGGGATCTGGAAAGTGAATTAGCAGGTGGTTGGTCTCCGAAGGTGCAGGGGAGGACATGGATGTAGAATGGGAGTCTCACGAGGAGGAAAACCATCTTCTAGTTTAATGCCTTTCAAGGACCACGTGCACTTGCTTTGTGCTCCAGGATAATGGCTTCCTCCTAATTAACCTTTCCTGGTTCTCGTTCTCTGTCTGTCTCTGTCTCTGTCTGTCTGTCTGTCTGTCTCTCTCTCTCTCTCTCTCTCTCAAGTAACTTTGGCTCATATTGAAATGATACCTTGGGTGCAGAGAGGTCAAGCTGCCTTTGTTCAAATCCCAACCCGACCAGCTGTGTGACCGCACACAGATTACTTAATCTCTGAACTCCAGTTTCTCCATCAGTCCCATGCACATAATGACAGCACATGAATAGGCTCATGCGGTAGTTGGGGCGATTACGTGAGAAAATGTGTTCAAGTGTTTGCTGTAGTACCTGGAAAATAATAAGGGCTTAGTGAATGTTTGCTATTATTGCTTTCAAAATAATTTACCTGTGAGACAAAGAAAAGGCAGGAATATTTTTTATTTGAAACAGAGGATGCTCCCTATCACTCGTGGGTACATGGCTCACATCTAGCTGCCCCATGGCCTAAAGAACTCTGGGAAGGTGTTTAATACACAATTGGGGCCAGGTGTGGTGACCCTCGCCTGCAATCCAGGCACTTTGGGAGGCCGAGGCAGGTGGATTGCCTGAGGTCAGGAGTTCACGGCCAGCCTGGCCAATGTGGGAAAATGCATCTCTGCTAAAAATACAAAACTTGGCCGGGTGTGGTGGTGCATGGCTGTGATCCTGGCTGCTTGGGAGGCTGAGGTGGGAGAATCACTTGAACCCAGGAGGTTGAAGTAAGCCAAAATTGTGCCATTACACTCCAGGCTGGAAGACAAGAGTGAGACTTTGTCACAGAAAAAAAAGAAAAGAAAAAGAGGATGTGAGGCAGGAGGATTACTGGAGTCCAGGAGTTTGAGACCAACCTGGGCAACATAGGGAGACCATCTCTCTGTTTTTACTAAAAAGTTAAACAAACAAACAAACAAAAAAACAGATGACGAGACACAGAGAGACTGTGTGGCTCATCCATACTCACAAGGGAAGTCAGTAGTTAACCTGGGAGCCCCTCTTTCTCAATAAAAAGATAGGGTGAGCCAGGTACACAGGTCTGGTCTTGTCTGGGCCCACCTGCCCAGGAGGTCTGTGGACTTCTCTGGCTCCATCCAGATGTCAGCTCTAGATGCTGCTATGGCCTCTTCTCCAAGCCCCTGTGCTCCTCTGCATGGCCAGGGAAGTCAGGCACTTGCCTTGGGGCCTCTTCCCACCCTTATAGCTCCATTGCCACAGATTACATGGTAATCCAAAGATGAAGACCCCCAGGAATCATCTGCTTTTTTTCGTAGGAGTCTAGAGATCCCTTTTTCTGTAAGACCTAACGTTTTCTCTAACTCACATCCTGCCAGAGATGATTTCTTTTCATTGCAAAGAATTGATCTAATTTTTGCCTTTAATCTTCATCTTTACCCAAGAGAAGGATAAAATTGCCATTAGTTCACCAAGAGCCACGGAGAGCTGGGACTCTGTGTCTTACATCATGGCAGAATGACTGCCTTCTACCTGGAAATACCAAAGGAAAGTGTCAGGTTCTCCATGGATGGGGCTCTGAAAAGCTCAGGACCAGACCTCCAGGCAGGCTGGCTGCTTTGCAAGGAGAGCTCTGTTTGGTATCCTATAAGGGAACAGGGAAAAGGGAAATTCTCAGGGAAGATTAATGTCTAAATTAATATCTAGCAATAACTTCCTTGGCCCTGAGTGTTTCAGCAAGAGAAGTCATGGGGAGCCCAGCTTCTAAAGGCAAAAGGTGGACATGTGTGTACGTGCATTTTAACTGCATTAGGTAAAGGCCATCTTTGGTTGTGGTTACTCTTGGAAAGAAACGCTATTGAGAGGGGCTTTCTACTTGGAGAAAGTAAAGATAGTTAAAACTGTAGCAGAGCAAGTCAGTATATATTCAGTGAAGCAGACAGGCCTCCGAGTATGTAGGCAAACACACACAGACTATACACCCAAAATACACACTTTTAAGTACACACTCACAGGTATGTATCACATAAACATACTTACTTACCTCTCCAGAGATTCCTAGACACTTTAGACCTAATCTCATTCTAACATCTATTCGTTTTAGATCAAAAAACATGGAGGATAAGGTTGGGGCCAGAGGGACTGCCTGATGTCCTACCTCTTCATCTTCGGTGATCAGGCTTTCAGAGTCCCTAGAATTGTCAATGAGTCATGATGACAGACTAGGAGAACATCAAAAATACTGAGACTTGGCAGTATACAGGTGGAATTAGTCTGTTTTCACACTGCTGTAAAGACATACTGGAGACTGGGTCATTTACAAAGGAAAAAGTTTTAATTGACTTACAGTTTCATGAGGAAGCCTCAGAAAACTTACAGTTACGGCAGAAGAGGAAGCAGGGACCTTCTTCACAGGTGGCGGGAAAGAGAAAAGCAGGGGAAACCGCCCTATAAAACTATCAGATCTCCTGAGAACTATCGCGAGAACAGCATAGAGGAAACCGCCCCTGTGATCCAGGCACCTCCCACCAGGTCCCTCCCTTGACATCTGGGGATTACAATTCTAGGTGAGATTTGGGTGGGGACACAGAGTCAAACCACATTACAGGTGGTGGTTGGGGATGGGGTGGGCAGGGCAACGTGATGAGAGTAGCCTGGCCTGCCAAGTGCCCAGGGCATGTCCCAGGCACCACATGTGTATCCACACACACTGCAAAAAGACCAGGGAGGTCGGCTTTCATGTCCAGCAACAGGAATGCTTAGGTGGGAGGCACTTGGGTTTCCTGGTAGAGCGATCTCTCATTTAGGGAACTTTGGAGAGGAAAAGACAAATGGAGGTGAAGAATTAACTTCTCTTTCTTTGAATTCCCAAATCCCCTTAACACCAGGTTGTTGTAAGCTCTTTGTGCTTAGAGAGGAGGGAGTGTGTGTGTGTGTGTGTGTGTGTGTGACAGAGAAAGAGAGGGGGAGAGAGAAAAATATCTTTAAATTTTAATTGGTCTGCAATGAAAGATTTAACTGTTTAAAAAACAAAACCCTCTTGGTCCCAGACCACAACTTGTGTGTAATGTGGGAGGCTGGGGAATAGTGAAGAAAGAGGGAGGGGAGGGGCAGGTTCCTCATGGCTCCGTGGGGAGTCGTGTTGTTAAGGGATGAAGGAACCAGCCATATGGACAGTAGAATACAATTCAGATCTGCCAACTCTCTCGTTGTCCCCTCTCTTAGGTGAGGAAGCTAATTTTTTGCTGTTTGTATTATCCTATGACTAAAACAGATGATTAAAGAAGAGAATGCTTTAAGGTTTACCATATACCCAACTTCAGGGGATGGCCTGGCTGGTGGGTGGTTCTGCTCCTGCAGCACAGTGAGACAGCAGTGGCCCTGGGGATCAGGTATTACTGCTTGGTAGGACGATTGCTTTCTTGTCTGTCTCCGCTCTCTCTTAGGTTACGAGCCCTTGCAAAGCTGGAACTGGGCCTGCCTTGTCCACCACACGGACAAGGGCCTACCACAGTGCCTGGTACTGAGGAAATGCCTGCTGAAAAGTCAACAGTAAATACCTGTTGAATGTTCTATGGGCATTTTGGGGAACGTATAAAGCCTAAGGTCCTGTGGCCCTGCTGACTTCTCTGCTGTTCAGTTGCTACACTAACATTGAGCAATAACACAGGTTGCCTTTGAGGCCTTTTGCACTGAGTCTCCCCCAGAGCTCCAAAGGCACGGGTACTCACCAGCAAGGCAAGGACTATGTCTGCCCTGCTTACCGCGGTACCTGCAACTCTAGTAAAGTGTCTGGAACATAGTAAATATTTGCTGAATGAATGAATATTACAGCTGTGTCCTTTGCTGTATCCTGATTGTGTAGCTGAAGAATGAAACTGGGGATATACATAATGGTAATCTTATGCATGCCATTCTAAATGGCATTAAACTGAGTTGAACATGTTGTCTCTATTCTCATTCAACCTTGGCCCAGGTCATCAGGGAACATGCTGGTGGTGCTGGTGATGATGATAATCACAGTAATCACAGTGGTTATAATGCTTACCATTCAGCTTGCCATGGGCCAGGAGTTCTCCTGTGCATCTGATGTGCGTCATCTCATCAAATCTTTGTAGCCACTCTGCAATGCAGACATTAGATTCTCTGTTTTACAAAAACTGAAGCTCAGAGGCTGTCTTAGTCACCTCAGGCTACTATCAAAGAATATAGGCATACCTGGGGGTTATTCCAGGTTCTGTTTCAGACCACTGCACAAAGGTGAATATCACAATAAAGTGAGTTACACACATTTTTTAGCTTCCCAGTTCATGTAAAAGTTATGGTTGCACTATTCCATAGTCTGTTGTGTAATAGCATGATATTTTAAAGACAATCTGCATACCTTAATCAAAAAATACTTTATTATTTAAAAATACTGCCACTGAAGCACGAAGGAAGTGCATGCTCTTGGGAAAAATGACACTAATAGGCTTGCTTGATGCAGGGATGCCACAAACCCTCAATTTGTAAAAAAGAAAAAAACACACAATTTCTGTGAGTGCAGTAAAACAAAGCTCAATAAAGCAAGGTATGCCCGTACCATAGACTGGGAGGTTTAGACAGTAGACATTTATTTTTCACAGTTCTGGAGACTAGGAAGTTCAAGGTCAGGTTGCCTGCATGGTGAGTTTCTGGGGAGGGCCCTCTTCCTGGCGTGTAGCTGCCTTCTAGTGGTGTCCTCACTGGGCCTAGAGAAAGCAAGCTCTCTGGACCCTTCCTATAAGGGCATTCATCCATCATGAAGATTCCGCCTTCATGACCTCATCTAGTCCTAATTACTTCCCAAAGGCTCCACCTCCAAATACCATCATATTGGTCATTAGGCTTTCAAACATGAATGTTAGTTGGACACAAACATGCAGTCCATAGCAAAGGGGTTACCCATATTCCCAAAGCTATGTAGCTTGGGAGATGCAGAAGCAAGATTTTCACTCGGGTCTGTTGGGCTGACTCCAAAGGCCCCTCTCTCCTCTCTGCAGCACGCTGAGCGGTATCACACTCAGTGCTGGAAGAAGGCCCAGAGGGCTCAGTAAAAGCAGCCGAAGAAAAACAAATTGGAGGGAGTCTATTATGGTTGATCTTAAAAGCCTTGTAATGACCTTATTTTCTCCAGAGGACATTGTGAAAGCCAGTGATTTACCCTGGCAGCCCAGCTTGGGGGAGATGTCCAGGCAGCCAGTCCCCCTACCTGTGCCTCGGTGCACAGCAGAACCTAACCCAGCAGGGACTCCCGGAGGAGCCGTTCCCATCCACTTTTACTTATCTGAGATGCAAGGAATATCAGCCCTTCGGATTTTGGGTTGTTCTGTTTTTTTTCTTTCCCCAAAGTAGTCATGGGCTTCTAGCCAAAAGTCCTTTCAATTAATGGACTAGGAATGGCACCCATGAAGAAAATTAGAAACAGATAAGAAAAGAAGAGCCTTCTTGCTCAGAGCAGAGGAAGGGAATAATTCTTGGATTATGCTGATGATTTACCAATGTTTTCCTAACGTGAGAATCAGTCAGCAGGGGCCTGGGTTTTTTATGGAAGAGGAACCTCTTCCAGACAGCTCACTCTGCAACAGCCCCCATAAATCCCAGCATCCCCACTTGCAGTGAGAACGCTGCCCCCCTCCAGAGTCACCATGTCAAAGCCTGTTTAGCTGTTCTTTACTTATCAGCTGCAACCCCAACATTAGTTCATGCTTGGAATATGAAGCCATTTCATATTTATTCTTGTTATATTTGGCAAGAAGCCTTGAGAAAAAAAGAGAGTCCCCTGTTGGTACTGTTCAGCTCTTATATCTTTATAGTCTCCTCAATTGATTTGACAGGGCAATCACAGCCCACGAGTGAGACCAAACTCTTTTCTCAGCAAAAGGCTGGGAGAGCAGGCACTGCTACACAGCTCACTCCTTCAGGCTCTGCCCCAAGCCTGTGTCCATGTGTGTGGGCATATGTGTGTCCACACACGTGTGCAGCCTCAACCACTCTGGCCCCTGCAGACCAATGCCATAGAAAGAGTTTCCTCGTGGCAGTTTTCTGGTGGGAGCCTCTGAAAAGAATTAGGGTATCTGAGGAGACATTAGGAATGGTATTCATCACAGAACATTCTAGAAGCTGAGCCAGGGTCAGACTCCCACAGAGAGTACTGCAGTTACTCGGTAGGACTTCAAGGCTACAGTGAGCTTTGGGAAGATGTACTGAATGCCTTGGTCTGCCCAAAAGCTAGGGCTCATATTCGGCAAGCCTCAGAGAAGTCAAAAGAGTTTTAACCCAAGGGATCATGACAACTTGACATGCAAAGTTGTGTGTGCTCAGACACACCGAACATTCTGGAAAAAAGGACTGTAGATTTTAGTGGGAAAACAAAGGAATCTGTGACCATCATAAGCTTATGAACCTGTGAGCTAAGGCAGCCTTCCCCAAAGAGTAAGTGCCCCACTGGTAGTATGAGATGATTTTAAGTAAGATTTAGATGAACTGCTTATTTTACTAGGCATGTACTTGTTTTCATGCAGTTAAAACATATAGGTAACTAATATACCAAGTTTGCAATTTCAGAGACATTGCAGATCAGGGTGAGGATAAAACAGATATTTAAGTAAACAAGAGTCATTACTGGATAAGATAAAACGAGTAAACAGCAGTACAAGTTTTGTGCCTCTGTGGCAAAATTAGTTAATAGTGAGAAAAGACTGCTAGAATTAGGGAAATACTTTGATCGAGGAAGAAAAACATGGGAAAATGTAGCCCTTATCACCTCTTGTCCCACGTGCGGAGACGTTTCAACATTAGACCCCCTGTTTCTAGTCTCTTCCACTGCCTGCACCCCATTGCCATCCTCATACCCCCTCGCTCCATGTGACTTTCCTGCTCTGGAATTCATAATGGCTCCCTGTGTCCATCAATTCTGTCCATACTCTCTAATGGGGTTTGTAAGTCCATCCTCCCACCTGATGACATCGCCACTATTTCCTGGTTCAGTTCTGAAACTCTTTACCTGCCAGACCGTTCTTTTCATTGTCTGCCCCAAATCCCCATCTGTACTCATTGTTGCCCTTTTTTTTTTTTTTTTTTTTTTTTTTAAAGAGTCTCATTCTGTTGCCCAGGCTGGAGTACAGTGGTGCGTTCCTGGCTCACTGCAACCTCTGCTTCCCGGAGTCAAGTGATTCTTTTCCCTCAGCCTCCCTGGTAGCTGGGACTACAAGTACATACCACCACATCTGGTTAATGTTTTCTATTTATTTTTGGTTTTAGTAGAAATGGGGTTTCACCACGTTGACCAGGCTCTTCTTGAACTCCTGACCCCAGGTGGTACGCCTTCCTTGGCCTCCCAAAGTGCTGGAATTACAGGAAGGAGCCACCGCACTGGCACATTGCTTTTCCCTACAATTACCTCCATACCTTCATGCTTCCTATTCCTCTTTTGAGTTTCCTCCTGTCCCTACTCTGAAACCTACCATTTGCAGTTCCCACCCATGTCTCCCTTCTCTGGAGCATTGCTACCCTGCAGTTCTGTATGTCAAGGGGAACAAAAAGGGCGACTTTGGTTAATTACCACTTCACTTGGCAGCAGGAATGGTAGGCTGAGAGAGGAGCTACAGCCAGGAGTCTAAAACTCTACTTTTGGCTTGTTTGAATTGTTGACAAAAATGGGATAAGTTTGGGATTAATCATTGAAAAACAAGTGAGATAAACTCCTGGGTTCCAGAGATATTAATTCCTTGGTTCTCATCCCAGTTTAGGTTATCAAAACCAAGAATTGTTCGTTTTTCACAGTTTATGAGGTTTATCTTTGGCCTGTCATGAGATGCTGACAGAAAAATGAAATTGGTCTGTTTCTAGTCTATTTCACTTTCTCATTCCCACTCCCGTAACAAGTCAAAATGCTCCATTGTAACACTTAAGGAGGAAAAAAATAGACATGAGCACCCTATGTGCCTGTACTTCTTGTCATTATTTGGTGGGTTTTTTCTAAATATTTTTATTATTCAAGCCAAACTCAAAAGATGGGTGCCTCTCCCTTCCTTTCAAGCAGAAAGTAAATTTTAAGTACTTAGTGGGAAAAGGTGATGGCAAATTAGCATGTGGGGGTGGTTTGGGAACTTTTCATCTTCTCAGGAGAAGGCAGAAAAGACACAGGATGATGAGCTACAGGAAACTTCTGAGAAGTTTCCTCGGAAAGGGCAGAAAGGGTTGGCTGAGAATATTTATTCATTTCGTCCTCATCAGACGTTCGTTTATAAAAATAGCAAAGCATTTGGATAAATGTGAAAGTGGTTTGAAATGTGAAAAGTATTATGGCTTTGCAGGAAAGCATTTTTTTCCATTGAATGGGATTATTTATGTCCCTCTGACATATCACAACTTTCCTAACAAATAAGATGACAAAGTAATAAACTTCTTACTGGGGAGCCACTCAATGCAGAATTCACTAAGGTAGGTTTCCGAAGCAACTCAAATAACAGATTGGCAGGAAAAGTTATTCTAGAGAGATTTTAGAACTGAAAACCCCAATGAAGAACATCTAGTATAAATTAAATAATACTTCAAGAATAGGTTGTCAGGACTGTTATAACTGAACAGCCAGCCCATCAGTATTTATCAGATGCATACTGTATGCTCAGGGCTCTAATAACTGACAGGTGTGTATCTTGCTTTCTGTCGCTGTTTGTGTGAAGGTAAATTTCTGACCATTCTTCAGTGAGTTTGGTACTGACCAGATCTCTCACATTCAACTCTGTATTGTATTATTAATGTCATGATCTGACTTCTAACACCATTCAGTTTTTCTTATGAGTTCTTACATAAATTTTTTTGTTGTGATTATTGTTTTTAGGTTATTGAACATTTTCTCTGAGTCTTCTATTGTTCTTTTTGAATGATTCTTCATTGTGGACTTAAGCATTGATGCAACTGAAAGAACTTTCCATTTCAGAAAGGGTTATGTTAATATCCTTTACAAATTATTTTTGGAGATGGAGGTTTGCTTTTGTCACCCAGGCTGGAGTGCAGTGATGTGATCTTGGCTCACTGCAATCTCCACCACTCTGGTTCAAGCAATTCTCCTGCCTCACCCTCCTGAGTAGTTGGGACTACAGGTGTGTGCCACCACGCCCAGCTAATTTTTTATTTTTAGTAGAGACAGGGTTTCACCATGTTGGCCAGAGTGGTCTTAATCTCTTGACCTTGTGATTCGCCCACCCGAGTCTTCCAAAGTGCTGGGATTACAGGTATGAACCACCACGCCCGGCCATAACTTCTTAATAATGATCCCAGCATTTGTTGAGCACTGATATTTACAAGCGATGGGAAATAGTTTACTTCTGCTATTTCCAAAGAAGGATGGGGATACCCAGACCCCAACTGGAAAAATCATGAAGAGTCTTTGGGTCATCTCCCTACTCCAACCCATGAACTACAAGGCCATAAAGCTCAAGAGGAGGGACTGAGCCTGTGCAGTCCAGCAGGTCCACTTTGGCATGGGTCTTCCTGTGCAAAAGCTTCCAGGTGGGCATCCACTCTGTATCTGCAGCCCTAGGGCCGGCCATCTGGAGTGAAGCCAAGGCTACCTTTGTGAGTCCTGTGCTGCGTATCCTCTGTCCACACTCCTAGGCTTTGACAATGTGAGGCAAGGACTTCAGCTGTGTGCCTCCTCTGCAGACCTTCACCCTCTCACCCTATAGGGACACTGTCCAAAGTTTGTGGAAGGCAGCACTAGGAAGCCCGGTGGTGGGTGGGGGCCAGATACCTGCATCCTTCAGAGGAGTTCATCAGCCATGGAGCCCATGTTCTGATCTCCATCTGCCTGCTTCACATGGGTTTGGAACTTGGAAGGGGATGGCGGTATGATTAATTATCACTCAGCACCCCCAGAATACCCACACAAGGCTCTGTGTAGCTGTGCTGTTTTAAGTAATCCAAAATCTTATGGGATAAGGATCATGATTGCTATTTATCCCATCAGAAAACCATATTTAGAAAAGTGAAGCCAGCAGCACGAGATGAACTGCTGCAGATCCATGCCTGCAGATCTGGGATGTGTCCTACTGCAGAGCCAGAGGTCCTGAACCCGTTACCAGAGGCTCTCATACTTGGAAGTTCACTCATTACCTCCTAAAGGGTGGCTCACACCTGTAATCCCAGCTTTGGGGAAGGTAGAGGCAGGAAGATTGCTTGAGCCCAGGAGCTCCACAACAGCCTGGGCAACACAGTGAGACTCTGTCCCTAAGAACAAATTTGAAAATAGCTGGGCATACTAGTGCATGCCTATGATCGCAGCTACTTGGGAGGTTGAGGTGGAATAATCACTTGAGTCTGGGAAGTTGAGGCTGCAGTGAGCCATGATCACTACACTGCACTCCCGCCTGGGTGACACAGCGAGACCTTTCTCAGAACACTCACTCACTCCACTCACTCCACTCACTCACTCATTCACTCTACTCACTCACTCCGTTCACTCACTCACTCTACTCACTCACTCCACTCACTCACTCCACTCACTCACTCACTCACTCCACTCATTCACTCACTCCACTCTACTCACTCCACTCCACTCACTCCACTCACTCACTCACTCCACTCACTCACTCATCCACTCACTCCACTCACTCACTCATTCCACTCACTCCACTCACTCCACTCACTCCACTCACTGACTCACTCCACTCACTCACTCCATTCACTCACTCACTCCACTCACTTCACTCACTCCACTCACTCACTCCACTCACTCACTCACTCCACTCACTCCACTCACTCACTCTGCTCACTCACTCCACTCACTCCACTCCACTCACTCCACTGATTCACTCCACTCACTCCACTCACTGACTCACTCACTCCACTCACTCACTCCACTCACTCACTCACTCCACTCACTTCACTCCACTCACTCCACTCACTTACTCCACTCCACTCACTCACTCCACTGACTCACTCCACTCACTCCACTCACTCACTCACTCCACTCACTTCACTCACTCCACTCACTCACTCACTCACTTACTCACTCACTTCTAAGTCCCCTCCCGGAATTTCTGATTCACTGGGTCTGGGGTAGGGTCGACAAGTTCACGTTTCTAACGCATTCCTAGGTGACATTGATGCTGCTGGTCCGGGACCACATTTTGAGAACACAGCTTTTCACCCTGTGCAATGGCCATTTCTTACCTTCAGCGTGACCATCAAATACATTATAACTAGAAGAGGAAGCTTAATTGAATGTTTCACTAAAATACCTACAATCTTACATACACAGTATTTCATTCAAATACATTTTCTGATGGCACTTTATCCTAGAGATGATCTGGATGACTTTCTTCCTTGTAACTCTGTGAGATCAGGAGCCATCCCTGTGTCCCAAGTGACTCCCACAATTGATTACCAAGAGCTTCTACCTGGCTTTGATTACGAGCAGAGGAGAGAGAAGGACGGAAGGAGAGATGGAAGGAGAGAGAAAGAGATTGGCTTTAAATTCTGGGAAAGGTTATTATGTGAAGAATAGAGCGTGATTTCTGTATAGACACCAAAGATAAAGCCAAGCAAGGGCTGTGGTGAGTGTGAAGTGCCGAGGACAAACTCTGATATATAAGAAATACCACTGTTTTCAACCTGACATTCACCCTTGAATCCCCATCTCACAGTCTGGTTGGAAATTCCATGCCAGTTGCTAACTAGGTCATGTCTCCTTATCCTCTTCCAGCACTCCTCTCAGCAGAGTTAGTAGCTTGCATGGTGACCAGAAGCAAAGGACGGACATCAGCAGTCCCAGCTCGCACAGGCCCACTGAGGTCTCTGGCGTACAGCAGCTCCGCATTGCTGGGCTTGGATGAGAAAGGGAATTTTAGGCAAGGCTTCTAGAAGGCCACACAGCCTTGACTCTGTGAGGTCTTTTGCCTCTCAGAAATCCTTGGACCCCATGCATGCCTCCCTCTGTCCCCATCCCTTTCTAGTTTTGGAGGAGAAGCCCCTCCCTCTTTCAGTTATTTCTATTCTTTCAAATAGGACTTGATTCCCCTAGACCCAGAACCCCAAATCCTCTTTCCAGGAGACACAGAAAATAAATTGCAGTCTCTCCCCCTAAAGTGGGGGGATAGGGTAGGAAAAATCACCAGGGCTGACATTTGACATGAAAGCAGTTCGGCTGCCCTCGATCAGAGCTGCGGTTCTCAGGGGAGGGGTTTGCCCCTTCCCAACCCTCCAAATCCCCAGGAAGCCCCTGACCCCATCTTTTCCCAGGGTGCATTGTGACCTCTTGGGGGATCAGCTTCCAGATCCTGTGTCTGGGAAGTTACCAGTGTCGCTCTTACAGAAGGGGCAGGCAATGCATCGTGGTCCCCTAGCGCATGAGGTGTAAAACAGGGCCGCAGGAGATGGGATTCTTTGTCAATGAGGCAGTTGGTCCTTCCTCGTGATTCCCCGAGAACATGCTAACCCAGCCTCGTAGCTGTGAGGATGACCCACTCACACCGCAGAGCTGTAGCAGTCAAGATGGTCCTGTGGAAACAGAAAGGATCCTGAATGTAAACAGACCGTGAGCCACATTCTCCCTCACATCACTCCCCCGCTGCACCCGGCGCAGGCCACCCACCTCCGGAGACAGGCCTGAGATTCACTTGCTTTGGCATCCCAGAGGACGCTGTAAAAACATGGGTTGCTGGGGCCCCTCGTCGTCAGGAGCATCGCTTCCTATCATCTCACCTGGGGACTGGATGGATGGCCTGACGCCAAGTCACTGGCCGGCCCAGAGGGACGTGGGCATGTTTGAAGGGCCACTGAAACGTCCACTGCTTTAACATTCATCAGCAAAATGTCTACGAGCCAAGAGTTGTTGGGGGTCAAAATAAACAGCTTCTTACGGGTTTCTGAATTTACTGTGGCATCAGGAAGGGCTTGACATTATATCCAAAGCCACAGATATATGCAGGCAAGCCCAAGGTCACTGGAAGTCGTAGATTATTATTATTTTTATTTCAGTTTTTTTTATTTTTTGCGTAGGTTTTGGGTAAGCGTTGTGTGTACCTAGGGAAGACTTTTTTTTTTTTTTTTTTTTTTTTTTTTCGACCTCCTCACCCTCTCGCCCAGGCTGGAGTGCAGTGGTGCAATCTCGGCTCACTGCTACCTCCACCTCCCGGGTTCAAGTGATTCTCCTGCCTCAGCCTCCCGAGTAGCTGGGACTACAGGCCTGTGCCACTATACCCAGCTAATTTTTTGTAGTTTTAGTAGAGTTGGGGCTTCACCATGTAGGTCAGGCTGGTCTCAATCTTCTGACCTCATGATCTGCCTGCCTTGGCCTCCCAAAGTGCTGGGATTACAGGGAGAAAAATATTTTATTAATGTTCATTAAAAATGAAACTTTCCCTCCATTTCCCCTTTTCCCTTCCCCTATCCACTGAAAATAGAACCATTTGATGTCACCCTGGTGTGAAATGGGAAAGGATAGTTGTAGCTCAGATGTCCCCCTGTTGACTCCAGCCTAGGTAAATCATGTCTCTCTGGGGAGAAGGCCTGCCGGTCAGGCTCTGCGAGGGCTGTGCTTGCAGACCTAATGGCTCTCTGTCTGTTCTCCCTCTGAAAGGGCAAAGGCCTCCCTTCAAGGAAGGAGCTTCTCCCAGCAACAGAAGTCTCCTTACGCCCTTCCCTGTCCTGGCTGCTACCAGCCAAACTGAGCTTTGTGGTGCTCCTGCCCTGCGCCTGGTCCCGTGCTAAGTGCTGTGGTGGACATCACTGACCTCGGTATCAGATGTCTCCATAGACAGTCACCGGCTGCATGTCCTGGGGTAGGAGGGTGGTGAGATTCCTCACAGTTGGTCAAGAGGAACCAGGGAGAATACTGGTGCTTTGGGAATTGGCCGCAATTGCCAACCTCCTCAGAGAAATCAGCCATGGTGCTCAAGCTTTGTATGAGAGCAGAGACCTGGATGTCTGGAGGGCTGCTGGCCTCGCCACCTGGGAGTTGGGCTGTGTGCAGAGTTGGAAGGTCCCAGCTTGGTGCTGGTTTGCCAGGTGAGCAGTTATGCCAGAAAGGAGACAGGGAGGCGGAGTGAGCAGGGAACGTTGCCATTGGAGGCCACAAGTTCCCAATCCCTGGAAACTCTTTTTATCTGACTAATGAGAACCGTTTAGTTTGCAAATGTGTCAAGGGGCTCCTCTCAGGAGAAGAACCTTCTTGATACTAACGATTCTCAGTTTTCTGACAGATTAGCCAAGGTTTGGGGTTGTTTTTTCCCCATACCAACTAACACAATTAAAAGCACTTTCTTTCACCACTTACTCATTGAATACCCAGGGAGGACAAAGTAGGCTTAGAATTAGCTTGTGCAAGCATGACTAAGGTATCACAATGAGGAATAGACACTCAATGTAATCGTTTATTAAAATCATGTTCTTAATTTGATGGCAGAATCGAAGTGACTTGGAGTGTCCATTCTGTTGGGTGATCTATAATTCTTCCCTGTTCTACTCCACACTACCCGCTTTGTAGCTCAGCCTTAAACGGCTCCTTTGTGAACATTTTTTTCTGCTGTGAGTATAGGAAGGCTTTGTTTGCTCTCACACTGTGTCAATTTGCTTGGTTGCGCCGTGGAGAGCCAAAGGTGCGTATGCATGCTGTGGTTGAGTGACGTGCAGAAGATGGGACTCAGGTTAAGATCACCTGGTTTGAGTCTTGACTATGTCCCCTCCTGATAGTGCAATCTTAGGCAAGATAAACAGATTTCACTGTGTCTCAGTGTCCTTATGGCAAAATAGGCATCATAATAGCTCGTAACTTCATAGGCTCGTTGTAAGCATTATAGGAGAAAATACAGCCAAAATGGAATGCCAGAGCCGGGTGCAGTGGCTCATACCTGTAATCCCAGCACTTTGGGAGGCCGAGTCGGGTGGATCACTTGAGGTCTGGAGTTTGAGACGAGCCTGGCCAACATGGTGAAACCCCATCTCTACAAAAATACAAAAATTACCCAGGCATGACAGTGGGTACCTGAAATCCCAGCTACTCGGGAGGCCGAGGCAGAAGGATTGCTTGAACTCAGGAGGCAGAGGTTGCAGTGAGCTGAGATCATGCCATTGCACTCCAGCCTGGGTGACAAAGCATCCAAAAAAAAAAAAAAAAAAAAGAGACGGCCAGACACTGGTCAGGTATTATTATTCTGTTTGTTACCACTTTGACCAAGGAATGGCAAAGCTCTTAGTCTTGGAGGTAAGATGAGATTTGTGTGGATGTGTAAACAAATCATTTGGTTGGGAATACAAGAGGATTGAGATGGACAGATAACTAAATTCTGGGATGGTATCTTTCACCATTTTGGGGTATGAACAAGTTCCAGGTGGGAAAAGTGTGCAAAATAAATGTATAGGACCATGTAAACGTTAGGGCTGCTTTTCTGTAAGATTCCAGAGGATGCCTTTAATTCTCAGTAAATCCCAGGAAGCCGTGAGAGAGGGTCTTCGCCAGCTCCAGCAACAGAGGCTCCTCCCCCATCCCAGCACTGAGGATTCCATTCACCTTGTTTTTCTTTAGGGTCATGACTCTTAGAGTCCTTGGGGTTCTGGAATCTCCCAAGGAGCCACCCAACTGTCCCACTCCAGTGCCCCTAGGGCAAGGGCGTCTGCAGACAGCCTGGTAAAGTCCTTTTCTTCTCCACCATGCCCTCCTGCAGCGAGCTGGTCAGGGGCAACGTCACAACTGGAACCCCGCTTCCCGATGTCTTCTCTGTATGCCTCATACCCATCCTGGGCACCTGCAATTCCCACTGACTCTAGAAGTCCGCTGCTGCTAGAAACTGACATTCAGTCAATCCTGTGTTTTGCCTTTGTTTTATTTATAGTATGTGATAACATCAAGAGAAACGCAAGGGCTTTCCCCAGAATGGGGAAAAAGCAGGATGATTTTGAACCCGTGGCTCTACCGTGTACTCAGTGGGGAAGAGAGGTGACCCTGACCAGGAACAGGGTCACGGATTTCTTTCCATGAAAGTCGTCACTTCGTGTCTTGTTTCTTCTCTGCCTGTCATCCTGTAGTCAGGATTAGTTTTCCTGCTTACTTAGAAAGTAGATGAGAACACAGAAACTCTTTGCATACATCTTGGTAGGAGAGAGAAGAATCCTGTAGTCACTTAGGATGGAAAATCCTTCTAAGACCAAAGGGCCTTCAGAGCAGTCAGTGGGAGCGCATTGAGCCCCTGGAGAGAGGTTGACCCCTGCGGGATTTTGTTCTTTCACTTCCTAATACCTTATTCTCCACATCTGTGTAGTGGGTTTCCATCTGTCCTGCGTGCTTCAGGGAGATGACAGAGGGAGTCTCTGAAAAAGCCAGGGGTCAGATCCTTGTAGGCGGGGCGCCATGGGCATGGCCTGGGCAAGTGAGGCCTGACACGTGGGTGCCCTCCTCCGACCCGGAGCCCCCATGAGAGTGCAGAGCCCTGACACCTGCGCAGCCACTGCTGCCTGTCAGCAGTGCCCCGAGCACCTGGCTGTTCTGCACTTGGCTGACATCTCAGGATTCCTCAGTCTCTTAGGAGACGGAGAGGAAATGTGTGTTTTCAGTTTCGGAAGGAAGATGCATCTCTAAATGTCAAACCCGATGCTTAGAGTGAGCCCATAGGATATTTTCATTTGGGAACTGAGAAAAGCCTACCCAAACACCCACCTACTCAGGCCCATGAAGCCGACACTCCCAGAGAGGTTCAGGGGTGAATCCTGCACCGTATCACCCTTTCCAATAAAGAGCCGGCTTTGAAGCTCACGCCTCGCTCCCGGCTCATTGTTCTGCATGTAAAGGGCCCTTGCTAACACCCACTGGCATTTTCTAGTACAAGGGAACACTGTGTCAACCTACATGAAAACAGAAATGCTAACGGCCCTGCGATTTGAGACCACAGTGCCCGCTCCATGCTCAGTAATCCTGGGAGCAACGCCTGGAGAATACATTCCACGCAGAGCTGATTCATTTAGAGCAGTGTCTTTCAAACGCTGTCCTTCCGAGTTTCCACAGAACACATCAGGGACTAGGGCAGGGGGCAGATGGCCGCAGGAAATGGACGCCCTCCAGGCCTGAGCAGGACTCCAGGCCTGCCTTCCCTTCCTGGCCAGAGAACCTTTGCTTCCATCTTTGTGCTGTGATTCTCCATACAACTCCGTTCAACAGAAGGTTCCCCTGCTTTTAAAAACAGTTTGAAGAACCCTGGCTGATGGAAAGGCTCTATTCTACCTATAATTCTGTTTACAGGACAAAAATAAATAACCTATTTATAAATTCAGCTTAATTAGCCCTCACATAAAGTAAAAGTAAACCTCAGCAGAATTCTTTTCTTTCTTTTTTTTTTTTTTTTTTTTTTTTTGAGACAGAGTCTCACTCTGTCACCAGGCTGGAGTGCGGTGGTGCAATCTCGGCTCACCACAACCTCCGCCTCCTGGGTTCGAGCGATTCTCCTGCCTCAGCTTCCTGAGTAGCTGGGATTAAAGGCATGTGCCACCATGCCCAGCTAAATTTTGTGTTTTTGGTAGATACGGGTTTCACCATGTTGGCCAGGATGGTCTCGATCTCTTGACCTCGTGATCCACCCGCCTCGGCCTCCCAAAGTGCTGGGATTACAGGCGTGAGTCACCGCGCCCGGCTACCTCAGCTGAATTTTCCAGGATTCGGTCGTCATAATTCTTTCTCCTCCTTCAGATGCAGTTGAGGGTTCTGGCATCTGTCATGAAGCCCCTCACTCCCCATTCATAAGGCTGCCTTGTATTTTGTGAAGGATTTCCACAGACACATTGGCTGGGGTGTGAGCGAACTCAGAAAACCTTTACCAGCCCATTTGAAGTGTTTGACTAACACCGGGAGGTCATTCTCTTTTCTGCCAGGGGCAGCTTCTCAAACATGGAAGGGTGGCCCCGAAGAGGGGGCGGGGCAGGGGCCAAGTCCAATGGCAAAAGCAATGGCTTCAGGCCAAAGGGTTAAAACTGCTTGATTTCAGGAAAATTAGAAAACTTTGCCTGAGGCAGGTCCTACTTACACACTGCGTTCTTACATGGGCCCTTTAAGATTGCTGTTTACTTTGCTTTTTAAATTAAAAAATCAGTGCCTGCCAGTCAGGGGGTCTCTCAGGCCCTGAAAGGGTCTGCCATTGACCCCACCCCGGCTCCCAGGCTCCTGGGTCAGAGACTGATGGGAATTGGATGTCAGGAGGGAAATTTGTGGGTTAGAGGCCAGCGTGGAGTCTGGGCTGTTTTTCTGTATGGTAATGGACAAGCCAGGGTGGCCGTTCTGAGACAGGCACTTTCTCCTCTCCCATGTCTGGGGCAGGCCTTTGAAAAGAATTGCCGGCTAGAATGACTGAAAAGAATCTTCCTGGGGGTCCTGAGCAGAACCTCTGAGAGAAGGGGGAGGCTTTCCCTGAAAGATCCCCCAGGCGCTGCGTTCCCCAGGCTGGTATTTCCCCCAGCAAACCTACCGCCTACAGGTTTGCTGCTGGGGTGGGGGGTGGGTAGTGGGAAAAAAAAGCCAACATGGGCAGCCACTGTTTGTGATGTCTGTGACCCAGCCCAGCTTCTAGAGGGCTGAGGCCCATGCAACACCTGGGGCTACCATGTCCCCTCCCAAGCCTGGGGCTGTGGGCTCTCCACCTGTTTCCCAGCCAGGCAGGTGACTGCCTCATGCTGGTGAGAGCTGAGGCCTTGCAGTGATTCCGACTCTATTCCTGCCACTTCCTCCTTCGGAGCCCTCTGAGCCTCAGTGTCTTTAGCTTAAAATGGGACTACAGGCGGGGCACAGGGGCTCACTGCAAGCTCCACCTCCCAGGTTCAAGAGATTTTCCTGTCTCAGCCTCCTGAGTAGCTGGGATTACAGGCACCCAACACTATACCCAGCTAATTTTTGGTATTTTTAGCAGAGACAGGGTTTTGGCCAGGCACGGTGGCTCATGCCTGTAATCCCAGCACTTTGGGAGGCCAAGCTGGGCAGATCATGAGTCAGGAAATGGAAACCATCCTGGCCAACATGGTGAAACCACGTCTCTACTAAAAATACAAAAAATTAGCCTATGTGGTGGCGGGCGCCTGTAATCCCAGCTACTTGGGAGGCTGAGACAAGAGAATCACTTGAATCCGGGAGGCAGAGGTTACAGGGAGCCGAGATTGTGCCACTACACTCCAGCCTAGGTAACAGAGCGAGACTCCAGCTCAAAAAATAAAATAAAATGAATAAATAAAATGGGACTAGAATTACAATCTGCTTGATAAGCCTTTTGGAAGGACAAAAAAAAAAAAGAGAGACAATCTTTATGGAGCCCCGGGCTCAGAGTCCTTGGCACATCACAACCACGCCCAAAAACATGAGCTATCATAAAACGAGCTATTAGGAGTTACTATAGTTGGAGATTCTTGATGGGAAGCAAGTGTTTCTAATACAGTATCTAATAAGAGCACCTCCCAGCGGTGCCAGTTGCTTGCTGTGTGATGTCGGATCAATTCCTTTACCTCTCTGAGCTTCACTTTCCCCTTTCAGAGAATGAAGACAACCATTCCCATCCCATAAGGTGGCAGTGGCCAAGGAAAGGAGAAAATGCAAACAGGTGCTTCCTGCAGGGCCTGGCACTTGGCAAACAAGCGATAGACAATAGCTGCAATTATGCGCGGCACCTCCCTCGTGGCGTCCTCCAAGGACAACGTAGTGTTGTTGGGTTTTGTGTTTCTCTAAGGCCTCCCCGGACTGCGTTCTTGCAGGTGGACCGAGCAGTCAGCTGAGGGACATTCCTAACCCACCTGAGAGGGACAGGACCTGCCTGAGGTCCCTGTACCTGGGTCCCCTTCACTCTCCCTTTAGGGTGCGATGCTATTTCAACCCTGGGCTGGGGCAGGGAAATCATTGTTTTAAATGTTTTTATTCCCATCAAGTTTATTTGAGAGAATGCCTTTGAGGCTGTGAGGTGGTCGTGAAAGGTAGAGAGAGAGATGAAGCCCACCATGTGAAAGTGAAACAGAACTGAGAGAATCTCAAGGGATCTGAATCGCTTAAAGGTTTAGCATTCCAACAGAGGCTTTCTGTAAATGTTGTAGAGCTGGGGCTGGAGTTTCTTGCCCAGTCCCACCCTCACCGTTCCCTGTAGCTCTCTCCTTTTTGACTGGGGATGCAGAGAAGAGAGAAGACATTGTGGGAAGAGAAGGCGGCTCGTGACTTGACCCTCTATGCCTTGCAAGGCTTTAATTGCCAAGGGCACAAGATGGGCATCCTCATAGACCATGATGGATGAATCTCAACTCAGTTGCAGTGTAGTGAGTCCATTAGCCAAGTCCGTCCTCTCTCACATCTTTAGGGGAAGGGAGCTGAGAATCTGCCAGCTTGGCCTAAGAAGAGGGCCGTGTTCTGAACCCATGTAAATAGCAGGAGAGGTGGCCGTGGAATTTTTATGGTTGGACCTGGACCTTCTTGTTTACTCAGCTTAACCTCTTGACTATAATGTGCCAGCTACGTATTTATTCACAGAACTGTTAGAAATAAAAGGGACCCCAGGGGACATTCAACCTGACCCCTTCCCTTTGCAGAAGATGGAAAGCAAACCTCAGATAGGTGAGTTAGCTTGTTCAGAGTCCCATCCTGGTCTCTGGCATCCTTGGGATGAAAATCCAGATCTCTGAGCTGATTTTCTACGTTTCCTGTTCATTCTCTCTCATCTTCCTTTTTTAGGGTAGCTATGGGAACAGTGACTACCAATTACTTTTCTGGGTCTTTGCCCTGCTTTGCACTAGTCTGTGTCTACATTTTCCATTCTGGTGGGTGTTGGTCACCACTCAAATTTGCCTCACTCTTTTAGGACACAGCTAACTGGTGCTTAGAACTCTCAGGATTACATTAGAGGCAGAGACATTAGCTGGAACTTGTCACCTCGCCTTCTCCCCCTGCTCGGGCTCTCCTCCCACAGACCCCAAGGAGTGGCACAAGTGTGGCAAATCCTACCTGGACATTTGCCGCCAATCTCCTACCGTGTTCGCAGCAAATGCATTTCAGGTGGCTATGCTGAGCCGGAGTTTGCAGCCCATCTTCCGTTTTGTAGAAGAATCACTTTGGGTTGTTCCCTCTTCTCATAGGTGTTTTGTTTTGCGGGAATTCCTAAACTAAAACCAAAACAAAAGATTGTTTCTTAAGGACATTAGCTTTCCATATGCCATCATGTATGGATTTGCCTGCTTTTCATGGCTTTGTAAAAGAGGCATTCTTTCTATTCTGTTCTACGAAGCTTTCTTTATTCAGTTTTACTTTCTAATAAAACACTTGAATTCAGGGGTGTGTCTCTGGGGCAAATCAATTTAGTGCCATGGTTGAGACTGTGAAGATGTGAATGTCCAATAACGTTGAGAGCAGGAGTTTGCTTTTGCAAGATTTGTTAATGAAATTACATCCAGAGACTTGCGCTTTCTGCAGTGAACAGTGAGGACAAATGCTGGCCTGGCTGAGATGGGGAGAGAGGTGTGCCAAGGAGATCCCAGGAGAGAGTTGCGGCATTCTTTTCTCTGGAGGCAAAACCCAGGAAGGCTTTCAAGGCTCAGTTCTACCCCTGCCGGCCTCTGGTGGGATCTCCTAGTTGATTCGCACCAGTGTGCCAAAGGGAGATCCGTGAAGATTTTCCATCTAGGTGAAATTTAAATCCCACCCCTTTACCCTTTTATATAATATATGGAAGTCAGTTGCATCCCTAAGTATTTGGTGGGAAGTTTGCTTTAAGCGAGATCTCCCAGTCTTCCTGGGTTCTGCCCTGTTTTGCTATTTCCCAGCTCTTTGGAGGGAATGTCCAGGAAGCCACACACCTTCCTGCTGTACCCTGCAGCTCCAGGTGGTCGGAGAGCCCTTGGAAAGAGCTGAGAGTGAGACTCAAGGATCTGGGTCCTTCCCTGCCAGCCCAGCCACGTGACCTGGGCAAGACCATTCCATTCTCCCTGTCATGGGGAATCTGAGCATTGTCTGCGTTCCCTTCCAAATAGAAAATTACGGAGTTGTAGGACTTTGGCAACTTGGATGTCCACAATTTCTTTTTCAATGGAAAAAGAAAGGGAAAGCACATCTGTGGAGTTACAGTAGGGATGTAGCAGAGATGCCCTAGAGTGAGCAACCATCTGTGTTTGCCTAGCGCCGAAGGACTTTCCAGGACACAGCGCTTCCCATTTTAAAACCCAGAAAGTCCCAGACAAAATGGTCACTGTAGGTTCACATACGGTCTAGTCACTAGATTCACTGACACCTTAATACAGGTGCAGGATGGGGAAGCTGAGGCTGGTTGGGGGGAGGGGAGGTGCAGTTTCTAAGCCTCGCAGCCTTTCTGATGGAGTCTGGCTGAGGGAAAGGGGCAGACAGGTGACAGCCGCCTTCCCCAGAAAACACCTTAAAGTGGGGTTGACATGTTTGACCTGCTTCAGCTCTGCCACATTGGCCCCATGTGTACAGATGGTGTACTCACAGAAAATGGAACCGGGGGCCTAGGAGGCTATTCAGTCCCCGCACCTACCCACCACGGAAAAAGAAGTCGTCTGTATATTCCATGGGAAATCATTTCATCCTTTCCTCCTTCTGGAAATAGAAGCTTCCTCTGTAATGGATAGGCTGCCACCTTGTGGTCATACGTGGGACTGTGGGAAAGTGCAGGTAACCACAGAGAAAGAAATGCCTCTGGGTTTAAATCAATTCAGTTCTTACACGGTATGAGGCAGTGAGCTAAACGCTCGTGTAGCTAAGACTATCATTATGTTACCAAGGGTAGAGTTTGCTGTGTGCACGTAATAAAAAAATACGCTGAGTGCTTTGCGTCTAGTGTCTTCCGTAGTGTGTTCAACCCCAACAGGTAGGAATCATCACCGTTTTACAGATGAGGAAACTAACACTCAGAGGTTAAGTACATTTTTAAGGTGGCACAGCAAAGAGTTAGGATTTGAAAACAGGATTAGTTGGCCCTAAAGCTCCTGATCCGGACCTCTAGGCTATACTGGAAAGGAGATCAGCACGAATAGTAAAATAGGACCACACAGATATTCTGGGTGGGAGAAACAGGTCATTGTGAATATGAGGGAGAAATTAACATGGTAAACATAAAGGAAGAATGCAAATCAGGGAGCGACTCTGACATCAAAAGCAGTGGAATCCATAGTAGAGAGGGACAGAGAACTGGGGTTGTCAGGGTTCCCGGTTAAGGGGAAGGTGGGATTTGAAGTAGTTGTTGAAGGATGGGTAGGAATCAGATCAAATGAGAGAGCTACAGCTTAGTGACCATTAAACAATATGCTGGCCAAGTCCGTGTTTGATACATATTAGCCTTTATAAACAATGTGTTTATCATGAGTTAAATCCATGCTAGGGGCTTCATATATATCTCATTAATATGCAAAAGTCCTGCACGGTCTTTGTTGTTATGACCCCATTTTATAGGTGAGGCATCTAAGCCATAGAGAGGTGGTCACGCGCCCACAGTCATATTCATAGTGACTCCAAGCCTGTGCTAAAACTGCTACATGTTTACTGGTGGAGAAAAATCCCACTAGTGTAGGCAGCGAGGGCCATATTCACAGCATGGTCCAAGTCACGCAAGCTATGATAAAGGAGAGAGTGCAGGGGTGGGCTGGAGATGGGGGCCTGGATGCTGATGTTTTTGCTGATGAATATGTTGAAGCCTCTTCCCGCAATGTGAGCTGAAAAGCATCTTGGAGCCAAAGGGAGAGAAGGGTTACGGAAGCCATGAAAGAAGGCCCCACAGTCCAAAGGTTTCCTTTCCGTCATCCACATCAGTAGGATGTGCAGTGCATGGCTCCTTGGCTAACTGAGTGACCTCAAGTGGGTTCATTCTCCTCTTTTGGTCTCAGCTCCATCATCTGTCATATAGGGATCATTATTTTTGCCCTACATCATGAAATTTGCCTACTTAGCATCTAGCCCTGTCAGGGAGGGAATTGGGAGAACCAGATGTAAGAAAAGATGTGAAAGAACTGTGAAAAGTACGAGGTATATTATGCATTGTGATTTCATAAACTGAACGCATATGCCTTTTGAGAAGATTCAGTGCCAGCCCCTTACAGAAGGTATTTCTTCATGAGGCTGGACATTTCATTTGAAAAGCCTTAGTACAGGGTGACGTGCCTTTTGGTCACAAGGTTTTAGGGAAAGGAAACCCAAGTTTACTTTAAAAAGAGATGATTGACTTATGGGTCTGAAAAGCTTGGGAGTGGGGCGCTTCCAAGCATGATTTAACCAGGGGTTCACATACAACCACCACACTCTGTCTCTCTATTCCTGCCTCCCCCATCCTCCCTCCCTTCTCTTGTTTTTTCTGCTTTGGCTCCATCTGCAGAGAGGTGCTCCCTCACTGAGCCAAGACAGCCACCACAGCTGCAAACCTCACAGCCTCCAGGTTCAAGTTGGGTCTTTGTCTCTGCATGCCTGGGGGCACCTCTGCTCCCATTGGCTCCAGCAGGGTCACGGGACAGAGAATGAGAAGCGCTGATTGGCTTAGCCGAGGACCACATGCTCCACCCACTATGCATAGGAAATTGGGGAGGAGTGGATTCTGCAAATAAAAATGAGGGCTTTTGCAGTAAAACATAGAGAAAGAAGTGCTGGCAAGGTAAGCAAGCAGTCAACCACTAGGTTGATTCCAGGCACCATGATTGCTTTTCTCTTTGGTTTGTAATCACGGTGACACAGACACCCCTTGCGGGGAGCAAAGCCCTTGAATCTGGCTTGCTCCTCTGAGGACTTGCTGATGACCACAGCAGCTTAGAGATTGCTGAAGCCTAATCTCATTTAATGATCCAAGATCTTAGGAAGTCCAGAAAAATGGGCAGGATAACCTTGGAAGCCAGGATGGCATATCTGTGGCTCAGTTCAGATGGTACAAGGAACTAGGTCCTGACTCCTGGGCTAGTTGTTGAAAAAGCCGAACCTAAAGGTTCAGCTGAGTTCCCCACACAGGAATTGAACTGTTCTTGCAAGGTGCAAATCCCGGGGAGGCCGTGGAAAGTACTCTGAACATTCCTGATCTTAGAGAATTCATGTCTAGTAGAGAACACAGTTGGGGGTCAGGTAAGTGTAATTCTAAGAAATGGCCTGAAAATTTTAGATGACTCCCTTACCGGTTTCTTCTTGTTTTCTTCTTAGCACTTCTCTCCTGTGTGTGATATTTCAGGATCATTACTTCTTGAAGTTTATTATTATAACCACCTGGGTGCTTCAAAGTGCAGAATTAGAAGTCTTACTGTAGGCCTCCTGATTCAGAATGGGAGGTGCAGCGGGCAGCAGTCTGGTGGGTAACAGGCAGCCTGGGTTGAAAAGGCCACTGAAGTTCGGGATGTTGCTCTATGATGTATACATTTTTCCTGTTACTCACAGTTCATTAACACTCAACTGATAATCAGCCTTGCATTCCAAATATTTGCCTCTAAATTCTGAAAGTAGCCCATTAAGGAGTAGAAAACAGTGTAAAAGGGGCCCTTCTCCTTGGAAAAGTAGGGCACAAGTAGCTTTCAGAGGTACCCTGACATTTTCACAGCAGGAGGTCATTAGGCCCCCTGCAGCCTCACCTTGATATTTCACTGGGACTGGAAAAAGCTTTCCCCTGTTGGCCTTACACAGACAACTTGGAAGCCCTTAACTTCACAATGATCGGAGGTGATGATGGTTAAAAGACAAAGCCAGACGAGAGAGGGTATTGACAGGAAGCATGCCAGGTGACTTAATTGAATTTGGGCAATTCAGATGGGGTAGCCGGTTCTCATTTAGGAAATGCAGATTGAATAACCAGTTTCCTTGTTAAAGAGGGCTATGCAATTTGAGGGGCTCTGCACCGACAGCCCAGCCAGTCCCAACCCTTGAGCTCTTGTCCTTACCTGTGCTCACCAGCATTTTATATTCACTTGAGATTTGCTGTTTACTTCCTCCCTTGAAAAATTTTAAAGTTCTATTATTATTTTTAATTTTATGGTACTTAGTTCCAAAATCAAGTAATATTCTAGTTTGTTAAAAATACATTTTACAATATTTATATTAATACTTCTTTTATTCATTGTTTTTCCATAAGTGTTTTGTTGTTGTTTTTTGAGACTGGGTCTGCCTGTCACCCAGGCTGGAGTTCAGTGGCGTGATTAGAGCTCACTGCAGCCTTGATCTCCTGGGCTCAAGCAATCCTCTCCCCACTTAGCCTCCCAAAGTGATGGGATTACAGGCCTCCTTTTTAGATAGTAATGATGTCTTAATGTAGTTTTAACCTAAGACTCAAATTTGGGGAGTTTGGTTCTTTGGAGAAAGGAAAAATTTTCTATGATTTCTCTGTTCATGTACCTCCAAAAACCTCTTGGAAATAGCTTATACTCTTTTAAATAAGCACATAATGATGGCAGCTAATGTTAACTGTGTGCCAAGCACCATTCTAAGTGCTTTATAATTTAATTTTTGTTTATCATAATCCCAGGAGTTAGTCTCCCCCATTTTACACATGAGGAAACTGAGGCACAGAGCCATGTATGTGATTTTGCTCAGGGCTCACAGCATAGAAAGAACAGAGCAAAGAGTAGACATCAGCCTCTGCCCTTCTCCACCACTGTATGCCACCACCTGAAAAGAATCTTAGCTGCAGAGAAACCAGACATCAAAGTCCCACTGAGGATTTGTGATATTTCTGATGAAGAAGATATTTTCTTCCATCCTGGGGGAAAGGATTGCAGGGCTTAGATGAAGAAACCTGTAGCACTAACCTGCTATTGATTTATGTGAAAAGATAAATTGGCACCAGACAGGGAAATCCCTGGCTTTAGGAGATCTTGGGGAGTTTACCTGGAGGATAAAGCTTGTGCGATCTCTACAAAGTGAGACACATTTTATTGTGCAGAGAGTGACGTTTTGATCGCTAAGTTCTCTGGAGCCAGTAGATATCAAGAAATCTGACTTAGCCTTTTGACGTTCAAATCCATCTCGAATGAGAGTGGCAATGTGGCTTGAGACAGGAGCATCAATTCACCCAGGTCTTCAGGTCAGCAGTATGACCCGTTCTTGGCTTTCAGTTTTAACTGTTCGATGACTTCAATTACGTGGCAAAAATGCATGATGATTGTTTCTCGAAAGAAACTAAAGCTGTGGGCAGCAATATCTTTTCCCCTGCCCTTCATTTTTATGTAAATTTTCTTGTAGCCCAGGTTGTTTTAAATAAAATGTTAATATTACTGGGTACACTTAGGCAGACCAAAAAGTTTGAAATTACAAGGCAGCAGGGTACAGTGGAGATGATGATTGTGTTTAAAATAAGGATCTCAAAGCCAGTAGAACAATCAGGAGTCCCTCAGCGTAAAATAACAAGATTATACTTCAAAATTATCTCAATCCCTAACCTTCTATCAGTTCAGTCCAAAGAGATTCTTAGAAAGCCCTGGTGATCCTTCAACGCACCACTCAGCTAGAGTTCAGAGACAGGGCGGTCCCCCGGATGTCAGCTGTATTCCACTCTTGATTGTCTTAATTAATACAAAGTCTGAGAGGAATAAGTCCATGAGTCACAGGCCCAAACCTAGAGATGGCCTTTTTCCTAAAAAAACTCCAACCTATAGACTAACACCTTTGTAAAATGCAATAAAAATGACTTAATAGGAAAATGAAATAAAGATATTATTTTAGTATGTTTTCTATTGCTTATAATGGAATACCTGAAGTTGGTTAATTTATAAAACATTAAACGTGTTTCCTATAGTTCTGGAGGCTGGGAAATCCAAGATCAAGGGGATACATCTGGTGAGAATTTTCTTACTGTTCAGGACTCTCTGAAGGGTCCTGAGGTGGCACAGGGTATCATATGGAGAGGAAGCTGAGTGTGCTAGCTCAAGTCTGTCTTCTCTTCTTATAAAGCCACCTGTCCCACTCCCATGATAACCTATTAATGCATTAAGCCATGAATCACCTCTCAAAAGCCCCACTTCTCCATATTGACACGTTGGGAATTTCAACCTGAGTTTTGGACAGGACAAATATTCAAACCATAGCAGACATATAGAATAGAAGCACAAATATTTAATTATTAGATTAAAGAGGCATAATATTACATTTCAAAAAATATAATCAGAATGCACGTAATTAGAAGAAAGGAAAAAATTACAAAACTGTGCATGTGGGGTCATGGAAAGTGTGGTGGTTTATATGATGTATACAAATGTAGCAACGTCACATTGCTATAATCATTTTTAGATACTCTCGACTTCAGTGTTTATGTCTTCAGGGACCTGTAATCAACAGTTCATCGACTGGCAATGATCACCTAAGAGTTCATGGGACTCCAGTCTTAGCCTTCAGTGCCCTTAAACATCCAGGGTCCTAGAAGTTTCTTGGGAAACCAGATGTCTTTGATATAATAAGCCCAGGCTCTAAGAATAATGTGCTTTACATTAATTCAAACCATTTATCAGAGGAATATGAGAGCGGATGATGTATTTTAGAATTCAGGCATGGAGTTATTGATCAAAGAAGAAACTAAGACTTATGGTTATTATAGTAAAGGGCAGGAGGGATTGGGGCAGCAGTACTTGGAGTCCTGCATAACCCATTCAGCCCTATCTACAATAATTAAAGTCAGGGAGCGTTGGCAGGATCAGTGACTGCTGATTAGGTCTGCTCTTGGCTCCTCCGGGTGAGGACTTGTTTTATTTTTATGGGCATAAGGGAGGGTCTGCTCATGGGACCCCCACCATATGCATTAGTGCTACTGCTTAGGAGGAGTGAATGATCCTCCCGCCTCCTTCCTGGAAGCCCCCAAGCCTCATTGCAGTCCTGGGAATCTGTCATCTGCACCTGTCTCTATTCAGATCTAATCCCCACCCACTTTGTCCCCCACCCCCATTTACCAAAATCTGAACTGTTGCATAATCAGTCCCTATTGGCATTTACCCTACAATAAGCCAAATGCATATTAATGAATAAACTGACATGTGGTTCAAATTACATGCTACATAAATTGTAGCAACTTTGGTTGTGTATAATATCAGCATTGCGCACATAATGAGAAAGTCATACATTGAGGTAGTTTCTAAATAGTGCCCTGCAGATGAATGTTGAATATTCTCAATGCTTTTTTCCTTATTAAAAAAAATATATCTTTTTGGAAAAAATATAAATTAGCAAAAGAAATTAAGTCAATACTTGTATAGAACTGAATTATTCTTTTCCATAGCTTCGTAGTATTTCACTGTGTAGATTTACCAAAATGAGTCTTTTGATGGACATTTGGTTACATATTCAACTTTTTTCACTTTACATTGTAAACATTTTCACGCATCATTAAATATTCTTCTACCCTAGAGTCTTTAATGACTTAATACTTGCATAGTATTCTATTGTATGGATAGAATACTAAATTGAGTCAGTATCATATAATTAAATACTTTCTCCCAAATTTCTGCTGTTATCAATAGTGTTACTGCTGATATAGTTGTAAATTTATCTTTGTCTCCCTTCATAAGTATGTCTTAGGTTAAGTTTATAGCCTTGCAGTTCTGGATCAAAGGGCATGGAATATTCTGGGTCCTTCCTGAAGCCTTGCCATATTGCCCAAGTTGATAGGTAATACGGGAGACAGAAAGAGCTTGGAGTGTGGAGAAAGACAGGCCTTGATCCTAATCTTTGCTCTGCCACTTACCAAGCTGGGTGACCTTTGCCAAAAACTAATATTCTCTGAGCCTCAGTTTCCTTGTCTAACAAAAGGATGAAAGTAAAAGCATTTACATCGCAAGATTGTTTGGGGACTCACATAAAATCATGCATTTTGAGCCTTCTCTGGGAAGCAGCCTTCCCCTTGGTCATTTTGGCATGGTGTCCAAGCAAGGATGCATTTTTAATTCAGACTGCCTTCTCCATCACCTTTCACACACATCTCAGAACCCGGCACCACTCCATAGAACATTTTAGGCAGGGAGAGGAGAGGGTGCGGGGGCTGGAATTTCAAAGGAATGCAGAACTAGTCTAGCATCTCATAATGTGAATAAAATTTCCATAAACAAATGGTTACGAGATTAGAAGGGTTTGGATCTTCTGAGGGTTATGTCCCCTTCTGTAAAGTGTGGGACCTCAGAGTCATGTGTTTTTGCTGCTTGGTGAACAGGATGACAGTGTCTGGTTCTGAAATCCCAGGAGCTGAGGGAAGCCTCTTTTTACCCAGTTCATGTTCTCCCAGGCTTTTTTGTGAAATGAGCCTAGGAGCTAAGAAGAGAGAGAGAAACGAGGTCTGCCGATCCCCAGCAAAACTACATGTACCTCCCTTTGATCTGTTTTGGTTGAAACCTACAAAGGTTAAAATTGAGAAAAACTCCAGGGCAGGCAAGCCGTATGTGGTTAGCTTTGTGTGGGAGCCCGAGTCCTGGGGTCTGCCCTGGCTTTTACAGCAGGCACATTTGTATGTTTGGATTTTCCAGAAGGGATAAATCACACAAACAGAACACCTTGGGAATCCTTCAGGGAGTCCTGCTCGGCCCCAGCCCCCTTCTGTTAAACACACACCCCATTCTCCAGGCTGCCGAGAGCAGTTCACACACTGCCCTTGTCTGAAGAGCTTTCTCTGGAAAACTCATTCTTGGAGAGAACTGTCTTTGTGCAATAGTTCAGCCTTTCAGACTAAACAGACGAGAAAACAGTGAAGTACAGAAAAAAAAAAAAAAAAAAAAGGAGTTCCTCCTGGTAAATAGGGGAAGAGTTGCTTTGGGTTTGATATCCTCTGCCGCTCGGATTGCTACACGCCATGTTGACAGTGGTACCCAAGCCAAGAAAGATACTGAGAAACAGATCCTCTTTTCCACTGTGTCTTGTTTTCTCTCTGTTTACTCATTGCTTGGATGGTGTTGTGAGCCTGTCTGGCCTCCAAGCGCACATCTTGTCCCCTTTGGGCCCCAACGCAGGCCTGTGATATTTGGCCTGCAGAGCAACATTCGTTTAAAATCAAAGCTTTGAAGGTTGGTCTGGTTTGAGAACAACCCCGGAGCATGAGATTTGTTGGCATGCGGGCCCCTTGGGGCTGCGTGGAAAGAGGAGAGTCCAGTTTTCCCAGGATGAGCCTGGAGTACGGTTGAAGGATAGTCTCCTCACTGATGGGCCTGACTCTGAAACCAGAGCCAGGAAAATTGCCCCAGCCTGCATCCCCATCCTACCTCCAGTTGTGCTGATCTGCGGTGCACACATCCTGCTTTTATTCCGAGGTGCATTTTGCTTACAGGCCCTTCCGCCCTACCCCTACTCCCCTGAAATGAGCTCCCCATTCCATTAAGGGTGCTGCCTGAGCTCAGGGTGGATGACGGTGCCCGCCCAAGGTTAAGCTTCCAATGGAGGAGGGTGAGAATGTTGGACCCACGATTTCAGAAGACAGTTAAAAGATTAGATAGTAAATTTACTTAACAGAGACTAATCACCTGGGACTGGGTTTCATATCCTGTTTTGAAATAATGTATTTTCTTTTGTGCTCTGGTCTGAATCTGTCATCCCTCCTCTAATAATGAGAGGCAGTGGATTTTTAATCTTTGACCTTCTACCATATAATCTAATCACCGCGGTTTTCTGATTCTTCTCTCCTTATTTGGTGAAGTTCTGGAAAGAAAAAGAACTCATTTCTCGGGCATTGCTGGGCTATTCTCCATTGCTGTAAGGGGCTGGGTTGACAGGTAGAATCAGCCTCTGCCTATTAGATGTTCACCTCTAGGCCCAAAGGGTAGAGGAGGAGAAAGAAAAGAAAGGAAAAGCCAAAGGCTCTTAGGTCTGAATCAGATGAGTGAAGGGTGGCAATTGGAAACCACAATAAAACGTTCATGACATCTGTTTCCTACCAGTGTAGCATGGAGACCTGTGAGTCACAAAATGGGAGCAGTTGTAGGTGAGGCAATTTCTGAGTCTAATAACACTAAGAATGAGACCTTAGGTAATCCTCCAATTGTGTGTACATGGAAACTTCTACGCACTTAGCATCTTTCCCTTCGCTTTCAAACTGGGAGGTCTTTGGGTGTCTCTCCTTCCTCTTGGGTTTGGCTCATAGGCGGGGTGCCTGGGATGCCTGACCCTAGGCAACGCCCTCTGAGATCTTCCCTTTGTGTGTTGTCAGATGGGGTGTCTCTTCAGACTCCTTGGCTTTGGGAGTTGCCCCAGCAGGAATCCTGCAGGCTGGGGTGTTGGGTTCAGTTCTAACTGGAAATGGGAACAAGAGAACAGAGGACTGCTTTCCCTTCGCCTCCTGCCCATCGCCCTGTTTTTGCAATTGTTGCTTAATTGTCAGATGAAGTGTAGCCAAGATCTATAGCCCCCTTCTTCACCTTTTCCTGCTCTGAGGGCTCAGTGACACTTGAGATACAGCCATGTCTTTTGGCTGCTTAGCCAGAGTTCTCTATGCTGTAAACAACAAAACACACTCAACTTTAGCTAACTTTAAAAAAAAGGCATGTATGGAAAGACTGGGGTGGGATACCTAGAGTCGAAGGGAAGGCGGAAAAACTAGGCTTGCAGATCATCTTTAGAAGGTACTGAGAGCAACAGTCAGACCCAGGTACCAGCACTAGTGAGCAGATGCCAGCTACGCTTGGTCTTTTGTGCCCTTTGTCTATAATTCAAATGCCATGGAGGGAGAACCTCACTGGCTCTTCTTGGGTCATGCATTTGGCCAGGGCAAGGTAGAGTATTTGGATTGACCTTCCTATCAGATTGTACCCAGGGAAAGGCAGTTCCTCAAAAGGTGATAGGAGGATGTGCTTTTACCCAAAGAAGATGAAGACAATGGTGGGTTAGCCATAAGGCCAGCACATTTCTGCCCAACATCCACAGATCCCTGTCTCCCTAGAGTCTGACCTTGCTGGGTAGGTCTTGCCATGGGGCAGGCGGAGCAATCCAGAAGCAATGGCGGTAGAAACCGATGGTGCTCTCTTCTCTTGCCTCCTTCCCTTCGCACTGTGCCACTGTCGTTACCACTGCCACACCCGCCCTCCGGTCATTATCAGAATGGACAGATTTGACTCCCAAAAGTTAAACTTTTGAGTTGAGGTTATTTCATTTCTTGTGAATCTCCCAGATTCTAATCGTCACTTGTCTCCGTTAACTTCCCTCCAGGGCCCCTTTGTTCCCCGCTAAAGGCCTTCCCCCACTCTCTCCCCCAAATTCACAGCTGAGATAAATAATTCATAGGAAAATAAATGTCCAGCCCCCATCCCAGCTCTGTGTAATTACCTCCCTGGTGTATGTTGGCTTCACCCTTATGGGAAATGTGAGAAGGGAAACGTGTCCTTTTAGTCCGTGAATGGCGCTTTATTATTTTGATGCATGAATGCGGAAGGAATAAGAGACAAAATAAAGTTAATAATACATTGCAGTGTAGATAATTCATCACTTAAATCAATAGGAACTGCAGGTCACTGAACTGGAACTGGTGTTACTGTGATCCAAACATGGAATTAATAATTGAAACTACGCTGATCTGTCTTCCTGGAATGGGAAGACAGACAACCCCAGGGATAGATGTGCACAGCACAGGAGGAACAAGGCAATAGAGACAGACAGATGATTCATTTAATTCCTGCAGCTGTCACATACAGTAAATATGAAAATCTGCTTCCTATCTGGAATCAGCTTCATTTGGGAGCGCAGCTAGCTGAATTATACTCTCAGCTCTGTGTTTATTTTTTCATTTATTGTAGGAACTTTAAATGATGGTTAGCATGGAATGCTACATTCTCTGAGGTTGAAAAGGCTCTCTATCAATGAGTCGGCAGTGGTATGCACGGTATCTGTGGCCCCATTACCTCCTACACACCCACCTGAAAATTGTGGGTGCCGTTTCTCAGGAAGTTTGGCTCTGTAGCCACATTGAGAACGATTGGATTAGTGACCTGTAGTTTGCAAAAGAGCATGTCAGGAGAGTCAAGAAAGTGGACTCTGAGGGAGATCCCCAGTGGAGCAACCTGGAGCAAGTTATGTAGTCTCCCTGAGCCTCAGTTTCCCTCCCTATAAAAGTAGGCAATGACAGTGCCTACCTCATAAGAGTGCTTGAGACTGAGTGAGGTTGTGAATGAAAGCATTTAGAATCACAGCTGGCTCCTGGTATCCAGCGGTGCCTGCCGTTACTTTCAGAGGTCATGGAGCTACCGGCCCAGGGTAAGGCTGAAGTTGGTGGTTTATGGAGAGAGATTTAGTGTTGTTTAAAATTAAAATCGACTCTCCCTGCTTTGGCGCTTCCAGGGGTAGACTCAATTGTAGACGTTAATCTCTGTACTGCTCCCTTCCTCTTGCAGGAGTTGGGGTGGGAGTGAGATGAACAGGACCCTGTGCAGGGCGCCCGCCTGTAGCTCTGGATACATGGCGAAAGTAGGAATTTCATTTGGAGGCAGGGGTGGGGCACAGTTAAATTGTTCTGCCTAACAAAATGGGAGGTGCAGTGAGGAACAGGTTTCTAGAGGACTTCTGGGGACGGACACAAAGGAGGAAATCCAGGGAAGAATGTGAGAAACGGAATCCTGCAGAAAAAAGTGGCTGAATTTTTTTAGAACAAAGATGCTTAAAATTTATTTTTAAATCTCTTTCCTTCTATACAACCTTCACGTGAGCCTGCATCCTGTGGGTGTGTGCCTCTGTGTCAGTGTGGGTGTCTGTGTAGGTATATAGATATGTGCCCGTCTGTGGCTGGATGTGTCAATGCAGATGTCTCTATGTAGGTGTGTCTATGTGGATGTCTGTGTGTTGGGGTGTCTGTGTGGGGGTGTGATGTTCGCAAATGAGGGAAAAGGGGTTGGATTTCCTGGCTGGAGTGACATGGTCCAGAACAGAACAGTGTACGTGAGACTGGCCCTGATGATGTATGAACTGATCTATTTCGGCAGAAGTAGGATTTCAGAAGCAGAGTTCACGAGGAAAAGCTCCAGCCCTTGCCCTATGGCGCGCTCTGGAGAGCCTGGTGGTTGCAGGGCTTCCTGGAGAGGTGAGGGGAGTCTTGCATTCACTTTACTTGCTCCTCCACCTACACCTGTGTAGACTGTGGAGGGACCTGGTTGGGGACATCACCTGCCAGGTCAGGAAGGCACTACGTCCAGGAAGTCCCTTTCTACGTTCAGCTGCATTTTCGCTCAGTAGAGGGGATCTGTGTGTCCTGTGTGGTGACTTTTCTACCTGCCTGGAGCACCAGTCTGAGGATGCCGTGATTATCTGTGGTCGATCGTGGGAGCGAGAATGGTGGTAGACCAGCCCCCTGAGCTTAGGGAGGAAGTCCATCAAAGGAGCAGGGTTTCCAGAAGGGACACTTGCAGCCCTTCCCCATTCTCAGAGGTGTGCTAAAATGTGGAAGACCAGGGTCACTTCCTCTGGGGACTTCTTGGACCCCCTGCAGCAGTTGAGATCAGATACATGGGAGCTAGACAGTCGGGGTATATTAGAGGAGAGGTTGGTATGGCTGAACCCCGGTCTTTTTGGCAGAGGACCTGGGGCAGAGAGTTGGTGGGTGACAGTCCCTCCCTAAAGAGAGAACTGACCACATTCTGAACTGGTATCTTTAAAGAACCACCCCTCCTTTTCTCTCAAGATGATTCCAGAGCCCCAAAGTCTCTTCTAAGTGGAACTGTCTGTTGGTAGAAATACAACACAGTCTGTTAAACGCAGGCCTTTGGATCTAAAGTCACAGTGATGTGAAAATCTGTGCAGTCAAGTGTCCCGTTGAAAACCCCTTCAATCACCCTTAAATCTCTAGAAACTGGTCTCTTCAAAACCCAAAAGCTAAAAAGGAACTTACTTTTTAAAATTCTGTTTTCTTTTGGGATCTGGCCTTTCCTGGAGTGGTAGAGGCCAAGATCTAGTTTGAACTGGAAAGATAATGGGGTCAGCAAAGAATGTTTCTCTTCTTGCTCAGCAATATAGTTCCGTTTCATGAGTCAGTTGCCCTGAGTGATGTGAATTCAGTAGAGAGTGTGACGCTGGAGAAGGTAGTGAACCAAGAGGCAAGAGACCTCACTGGGAGGTCCAGCTCCCTGCAAAGTAATTGTGTAACCTTGAACAAGACTCTGCACCTCTCTGGATGTAATATTTCAAACTTTAGAGCAAACTCTGAAAATATTTAGATGGGCAGGTAGGTAGGTAGGTGGAAAGAGAGAGTGAGAGTTGCCAGCTTTTTAAAAGATGTGTAATTTAGTGTTCCAAACAACACGAGAATGAGATACTTTTATAATTATGGTTTTATAGTTACCTGTATTTTTCATGAAAGCTTCATTAGTGAGGAATCCAGCTTTTCCCCCTTGACATTGTTGAATTGCCTTATGAATGTCCAGAATTTATATACAAACTATTAAACTTATCCCATTTCAGGATTCAAATTAGCTAATATTTATGATGTCTTTCTTGTCAGTTAAGAAAAATCCTTCCTAACAGTGAGGTGGGCATAGTGTGAGTCCTGGTTAGTGGTTGCTTAGGGCCAGGTAGGAGGAAGAGGGTATGGGAGTTGGTAGCTAAGGGGTATGGGGCTTCTTTGTGAAGTAATGAAAACTGCTTAAAATTGATGACGGTGATGGTTATACACATCTGTGTATATACTAACACCACTGAATTCTATACTTTAAATGGGTGAACTACAAGGTGTGTAAATTTTATCTCAATAAGGCAGTTTGAAATGTTTCAGTGAAGGCCAGGTGTGGTGGCTCATGCCTGTAATCCTAGCACTTTGGGAGTCTGAGGCAGGCAGATCACCTGAGGTCAGAGTTCAAGATCAGCCTGGCCAACATGGCAAAACCCCATCTCTACTAAAAATACAAAGATTAGCTGGGTGTGGTGGCAGGTGCCTGTAATCCCAGCTACTTGGGAGGCTGAGGCAGGAAAATCACTTGACCCTGGGAGGCGGATGTTGCAGTGAGCTGAGATGGTGCCATTGCACTCCAGCCTGGGCAATAAGAGCAAAAATCTGACTTTAAAAAAAAAAAAAAAAACTTAATGAAGAAGATGGAAAAAGTTATTTGTAGATGGTTTTGCTTCTGTGCATGGATCAGAAGTCAGCAGTTAGAAAACCATAGTTCTATTCACCGCTGTCATGAAAACAAAGCCAGAGCGGGGGTCGGTGGAGGGAACCTGTCTTTGTCCCATTATTGCCTTTGGGCTCTTCAAGGGCAATTCCCAGAATCGATGTCAAGCTGAAGCTTAACATTCTGAAGCTGGAAAGAATTTCAGAGGTCATCTAAGGCAAGCCTGCTCCAGCTACCCTTAGCATTTCACTCAGCCAAACACTTCATCTCTGCTTTTACCAGGAACTTACACCTAGAGAGAAGAAGAAAACCTAAAAATCCATGTGGGGGATATCTGTAGCACGGCCTGAGGGGGCAGAAGGACTTGGAAAGAATGCATTTGACCTGTGAACAGAAGGAGAGAGTAGAGTGACAACAGCTGCCCTGAAGTGTGGATGAAATGTTGCATGCGCCTCATGCCCAATGCAGGGCAACAAGCAGACTCTGAGTTAAAACAGGCAGAGACAGGTATGAGTCTAGAGAAGACAGCAAGAAGGAGAAAGGGAAGGAATCTGAAGGCATGGAACCTTCGTTAGGATTTCATTCGGTGCTGAGTGCTTCCCAGGCGCTATCTTGCGTCATCCCTACCTCATCCCTAAAGGTAATATACCATTTTCACAGATAAAGAAACCAAGGCTCAGGGATGTGATGTAACTTTTCAGAGCTACTCAGTTGACAAGTGGGGAAACTGAGATTCAAGCATAAGTCTAGGGAGTCCTCACCAATACGGCCCTAAAGCAATCCTGGGAAAAGGGTCAGCCATAATTCACCCAGTTGCTCCAACTAAGAACCTAAGACTCTTTCTTTCTTTTCTGATTTCTCTCCTCCCCGCCACACACACACATGCACGCATGCACACACACGCACATGCATGCACACGCACGCACACATGCACATGCATGAACACACGCATGCACACACATGCACACGCACACACGTACACGCGCACACACACGTACACGCACACATGCACTTATTTTGCCCTGCAGCCAGCTCATCAGCCAGCCAGGTTGAATCCAACTCCTTACTTGGTCCCTCAATGTCAATGTCATGCTTCTACCCAGCTCCTCCTACCTTGCCCAATCTCATCCTGCCCCGTTCTCTGCCCGTGCTTCCTCTTTCCCCAGTCCACTGGGTGGGAGGACAGCTGTGCTTGCTCTTCCTCTGCCTGGATGCCTCTCCAGGTCTTCCCACTGGAGCTTTCCCCTTCTTCAGGTCTCAGCTCAAGAGTCATCGCCTCCCCAGAGGCACCTTCCTTGCAGCCCTGTCTAATATGGCCTCCTTCAAATACATCCCATCACCATGACTGTGTAACCCCTTTTTACATCAATCATTTTTTCGCAGTTTATCTATAGGTAGTCTTATGTGTTTCCTGTCTCCCTACCTATAACGTAAGTCCATTGAACTCTCTCACTCCCCAAGGTAGCCTCAGAACCTCTAAGGTAGTCCTGGGACCTAGAAGGTGGTAGCTCCAGAGCCTTGCTCATGAAACAAGAATCAAGGGAGGGAGAATGAGAGAGGCAGTGGAAAGGTTTTCCCTCAGAGAAAAGAGATTCAAAGCAGGCATTTCTATGGAGCAGAGGGCTCTGGGATGCCCTGATTTTCAGCTTACATGTTATGGACATCTGCATATGCATTTATTCCTACAGATATTTATTGAACACTTTTTATTAAAAACAAAATCCACTTCTCAGGGATTGAAGATACATCCTGGGACTCCAGAAATATGTATGCTAAAGTTTACATTTGAGCATGAAGTACAGTTATGAAGTCTGTTTCTAGAATGGGAGTGGGAAGGGGCAGATTGTCTAGGAAAAGAAAAAAAATCCAATCTATTTCAGTTTATACTGCGTACAACCATGTCGAAAAACAACGAGATGAAGGAAATGATTCCTGCCATGGGGTACGATGGAACCTCTGATCCCTGCTTGGTGCAGGGGAACTTCCCACCACCTGGCCGTGTTGTCTTCGGATTAGATCCATCCAACCTCACACATGTGTAATGCAGGCATAGAGCATGAAACCCGCATGTCCACAGTCAGGACAACTGGTCTGTCACGGTGACCTCAGATGATTCACGCGTGGTGATACTGACAATGATGATGATAGGGCAGTAGTCACTAGATGGTACACACTTGCAATATGCTCATAGTGTACCGTCCTTGCATACAGCTTGTGTAGTCTCATTGGCACATTTTCTCTACAAACATACACTCCACAAGATGGGAAACTTCCCTTTACTATTGAATCACCAGCATCTAGAGTAACAGCTGACCTGTGGATGATGTTTAGGAATGAATTGTTCGGCAGACGGATAAAGAAGTTGGGCCCACCAGCATGCAAGCTCTTCATGCAGGGGATGTGTTTGTCTGGTTTACCACCACAAACTGGATGCCTGCAAAATACCTGGCATAAAATAAGCCCTCCATAAATATTTGCTGAATAAATGACTCTTCATTGCACAGATGAGGAAATGGAGGCCCAAAGATATTACATACACTGCCCAAGATAACATAGCCAGGAAGAGATGAAAGTCGTGATGATCCAGGCTCTTTGTGGGAAGAAAAGAGGATCTTTCTGGTTTCAGGGTAGGAATAGGAAACTACATAGAATAGGCCTGGGAAGGAGTGAGCTTGAGATACCCCACAAAAAAAAAGTTGTCACTTGCTATGACAGCTAAGACAGTAAGCTTTCTGACCTGTGGCCCTAACGCAGCCCAGTGCTGGACTCCTGCACAGATCTGCTTTGGGACTGTCATACACTATTTCAGTTTAGAGGAATTGTTTGTTTTCTGTTTTGTCTTTTTGTCTTTGCTGCTCCTTTTTTTTTTTTTTTTTTTTTTTTTTTTTTTTTTTTTTTTTTTTTTTTTGAGACAGAGGTTCACTCTGGTCACCCAGGCTGGAGTACAATGGCATAATCTCAACTCACTGCAACCTTCCCCTCCTGGATTCAGGTGATTCTCCTGCCTCAGCCTCCCAAGTAGCTGGGACTACAGACATGCACCACCACACCTGGCTAATTTTGTATTTTTAGTTGAGACGGTGTTTCACTGTGTTAGTCAGGCTGGTCTTGAACTCCTGACCTCAGGTTATCCACCTGCCTCAGCCTCCCAAAGTGCTGGGCTTACAGGTATGAGATACCACGCCCGGCCTTGTCTTTGCTTCTTAAAGAAAAGGATGGTGAGGAAGAAATTAGGTTGTTAATGAATTTTCCATCCCTATGAGAATGTTAGTTTCGAGAGCCCCAAAGTGAAGCTGAGCCAAGTGTTCCCTTCCCCCTTTCCAGGAGCTGGGGCTGCTGCAGGGGAAGAAAGCAAGTTCGTGGAAACTGCACCTGTCACCAACAAATTCAGGGTGTCTCGTTCCCATTTATCAAGCTGTCAGCTCCTAACCTGTCAGAAAACCATCTAGATGTGTTTGAGTTTATCAGCCAGATTGAGCGGAGCAGCCCCATCCGGTTGCTTTTCTTGTTGATAGCTTTACGGTCGTTTTCAGAATGACCTGCGAGGGAGGGATTCTCTTCCTGCTGCTCTTTCCCTCAACAGGAGAAAAACGAAAACAAAGCCCTGCAATTTGGGGTAATGTGGCTGTCAACAACAGAACCGCCTATGGCCAAGGATTGCACGGGTTAGCTCTCTCTTTTTTTGTCCAGTTAAACACTGACTCCTGGGCACTAGGCAGCTCAAAGTACATGTCAACCGAGGAGAAAATTAAAGCCAAAAACCTCTGCATAATTTATTCATCACAACCTAAAATTGACTCCTTGCTTGTCTGCATTCAGGTTGAGGCTCATTTAACTGCCTCCACTGTGTCTGTTTAAAAAGAAAATAGAGGAATCAGCTCAGGGGGGTAAGATAAGCCAAAACACAGAAATGCCCAACAGTTCTTTCATTTGACTCCTCACATGACTTTGTTCCTCTCAGCTGGTTACAATGAGAATGACTCTACATCAAAATGATTAATTATTATTTCCAGCTTGGTATATCTTAGGGGAAAAAATACTCTGGAATTTTCTCTGAGCAAAGGTCATCCAGACCAAGCCAGCAAAGCCCTATTCATAGACTCTACCTGGGTTTCCTTCTGCTTCTGAAATCATCAGTACACAGTAGATGTTGTTAACATTTTCTAGCTGAAGATCAGAGAGGTAGAGTAAGTTGCCCAAGGTCACACAGCTAGAAAGAGTCAGAGCTAAGACAGACCTAAGTCTGTCTGAGTCAAAACCTTTAAATTTTCCTGAGCTTCATGTAGATCATCCTCAGTAGGGCAAAGACCAACACAGGTGTGAAGCCAAGACAGGGTGAAGTTAGGAGTTGGATTTGGTAAACAAGAGAGGGTACTCTTAGCTTTAAAAGTCCAGTTTGGGATGACAGGTGAGGTGGGAGGCAGATTGCTACTGGATGAGCAAGTTCAGTTTGGAGTCACATCTCCCCAGTGAGATTTTATGCTCCTTGAAGACTGTTGCTTTCAAAGGGATAGTTAGGTTCATAGGAGAATTCCCTTTGTAATGAACCCAACAGGGCCAGAAACAAAGACACCTTCCAAACTTGGCAGTGAGGCTGTTGACAATGATGGCAGTGAAGGGTGGTGTCTGCCAGGGTGACGACAGGGGTGGGATTCCTCTCTCTGCTGCTGTCCAAGGGTGAAGTCTGGAGCTCCTGTCTCTGCCATATTTGGGAAGAGAATGAGCTTGAATTCCAGGATAACAGGGAGAGGCAATGAGAAGATGTACACGTTGTGTTGGGAGACCCAATAGGAGTAAGGATGAAGCAAGGGCATGGGGATAGAGGGGGCGCTAAGCTTGCTGATAACGATGCTGCTGAGCAGTTTCCCCAGCCTCGTTGACCCGGGAAAGCAGAGGGGGAGAGGACTGGAGAGAAGGAATGGCGTATTTAACAGGAGGGGAGAGATAAATCATTCTTAATCTTTATGTTCAGGGAGGAGGATGGTGAGGAATCTTAAGAACCCACTCTTGTTTCTAGGGCCTGGGGAGGGCCATGAGGAAGGAATTTGAATGCCTGCCAGAGCAGGTGAGCAAAGCCTGGGAAGAGAATCTGGGGCAGACATGGAGGTGCTAGCGGGAGGCTCGAGAGTGTCTGAAATCTCCACTGGAGAGTGCAGACCTCATCTTTTCTGCCAGCTTTGCATGGTAGGAAGTAGAGTGGGAACCCAAGGCTTTATTCTTCCTGCAGACGAAAGCTGACCACACCAGATACTGTGGTAGTAGAGGGGCAGATGCAACAAAAATGAAAACTCCCTCAAAGATTTGAGATGGAGTGTTAGAGGAATGCAAGGCAGCTTGGAAAAATTCTGACACAAGTGTTATGTTTTCACTGTAGAGAAGTTACATGAGACAGGGAAGCCAATGAAGAAAAATAAGTTAAACTCACAATTGCTTGCCTAGAAATAATCACTGGTAATATTTTGGTGCAATTTTAACCCAGTGTGCGTCTCTCTTACACACATGCACACACACATTTATAGCATTGGATTATACTATATGTACTCTTTGGAAACCTACCTTATCACTTTAAAAATACATAGAAAGCCTTTTCCAAGTTCGTGAATAAGATCTTTTTTTTTTTTTTTTGAGCTGAAGTTTTGCTCTTATTGTCCAGGCTGGAGTGCAGTGGTGTGATCTCAGCTCACTGCAACCTCTGCCTCCCAGGTTCAAGTGATTCTCCTGCCTCAACCTCCTGAGTAGCTAGGATTACAGGTGCATGCCACCATGCCCAGATAATTTTTGTATTTTTAGTAGAGATGGGGTTTCACCATCTTGGTCAGGATGGTCTCAAAACACCTGACCTCATGATCCGCCCACCTTGGCCTCCCAAAGTGCTGGGATTACAGGTGTGAGCCACTGTGTCCAGCCATTCATGAATAACATCCTTTTTAATGGCTATTTTTCTTCCATTGCAGTGGGTGGGCCATGACAACCAGCTCCTGCAGTTGGGAAACTTAGGTGGTTTTCAATTTTTTCCTTCATCCAAAGTGGTCCAGGGAACATCCTTATACATACACTTTTGGTGGGCTTTGTCATATTTCCTTAGGAGTAAAGCTCTTAAATAAAAGGTTATGTACACGTTAAGAGCTTTTGAAATGTATTGCCAAATTGCCCAACTGAAAGACGTTGCCAGTTTGTATTCCTTCCAGAAATGCATGAGAGCACCTGTCTCTTTCTGTCCTCACATTCACAGGGGATCATCATTTGACAAAACGGTAGATGCTGTTAAAGTGTGAGAGGCAGGAAGGAACGCTGGACCTCACTCTGACTTGTACCTCCCCTGGGACCCTCCAAACAGAAAAGGAGTCAGCATGGGGGATATTTAGAGTGCCCAGAGATAGGTTTTGCAGAATCAAACAACATTTTGGAGGATGCATTAAGATATGCATGAGGGCAGGGACTAGGAGATTCTCTCACCACCAAGTGTAATATGTGGACTTAAGAGGAAGCTTCTGTCCCCAGAGCTGATGCTGTAAAGACGAGGGCAGTCTCATGATGGCATACCAAGAGGCAGCACCAGGATGAATCCCTTTAGTTCTCCTTCAGTCTCATACCACCTGGTGCCCTGACTCAGGCTGTCCCCTCCATTCCAGGCAAAGTCCCAAAGCTTTGCCTCTCTCTTATTTAAAAAAAAAAAAAAATCACACTTCTAAAACAATAAAAACAAAATCCAGTGAACCTCTCAGACTTTTCCAGGCAAACAATTGAACTTCATCTGGGTCCCATTTGAGAAGAGCAGGCATATAAAAATCTGACATACATGGCACAGATAAGATCGAGAGCTCACCTGGGGAGACTTACAAGTGTTTCACATTCAAAGCACATGTCTCTAATGCTAATCAGATAACCGTAGAGTTTAGTTCTTACATCTGGCACAAAACTCTTGCTTTTATGTTTTCTGTTTTTTCCCAGAAGGTAATAAAATTCACAATTGTATCTCATAATCAATATAGCATCTCTTCAGGCACTTCTGCACATTGTGACTGCCTAAGCTTTGGCCCACCTCAGATAACAGAACCATGCGCTCTTGCTTAGTTTTCCTTGTTGAGACACTCAGCTCTGAGGCCTTGCCATCTAGTGGCTTAGGGAGCAGATCTTGTTTCTCCAACTAACAGGGTAGGATGAAGGGGTAGAGAAAGAGAGGGAGCGAGCTGGTGTGAGTTCGCAATTGGAGAGGTTGACATATCACAGTACATTCTAATTGGAACTGTTGAGCTATTTGCCTAGAAACCAGAAGCACCAACTCAGAATTCAGTGGAAAGTTTGCCCTCGGAGAGAGAGTGAACTTTTAGGTGTCATTGCTGATAAGTAATAGAGAAGAATTCTGTCTGTACTTAGGGTGGGTTCATAATAGCAGTTTGCTACACTAGTATGTCAAAGTGCTCTTGGCGTGAAGTTCTTTTTGGATGAGCAGAAGATACATCATAAGAGACCCATGCGTGAAAAGGTCAAACTCATATTTTCCCAAACTAACTTAATATTGGTCGAAATGCAATGAAAACCACAAAGATGGGGTGAAATGGACAAAGTCATTTCGTATTTTACAACTTTCTCAGGTTCACATTTGAGAATAATAAGAGCAAAGGTCCCATCAAAGCTTGAATGTTTCCTTCTTAGCTATTATGGTTTTAAAAATCCATCTTTCTGTTTTAGATCCACTTAAAGTGTTTGAGTATCTTTCCTTGTTGAAGTGAGCAAAGTCTTGCCTAAACAACATGTTTCTCTCTTAAATGTAGGAGAATAGGCTTCTATCTTATGTTCCAACCATGTTTTCTTCCAATAGGTATTTATAATCTGAGGAGTTTTCTCTTTCATAGCACATTACTCTAAGTGAAGGCAATCATTTCTCCCCTTTGAGAGTGGCCCAGGTGAGCGCAATTGTTCTAAGATGAACAAAGTCCCACATACAGCGTAGACTGTGCTGAGACAAGCAAGGTGCCCAGAGTGTACCATTTAAGGAGGTCCCCTCTCTCTCAGGGATGTGGAAGTGTAGAGCCACAACTGCAAGTGAGTGCCTCCTTAAAGGTGTGCCCTGGGTGCGTCTCACACACCTCTCCCTAGTTCTGGTTCTGGTCCTGGTTATGATCTGCAGACTCTTTTGGACACATCTACCATATCTACTGTCATTTAGAGCCGTCTTCACTGGAAATGTATTAAAGGCCCTAATTGGCATCAGGAAATGTATTTTGCAGTGTGTGCAAGTGATATGGAGCAGGCATGCTTTATGGTAAAGGGATCCCTTTGCTTATCTCCAGGGGGTTCAGCTACTAACAACTCAGATTGACTGCAATTTCTTTCATGCTCATCCTGGTTCATGTTATATATATCTTTGCCTGAATTACAACATTTGGATGAAAAGATTCTAAACAAATGCTATGAGGTAACTAGGAGGCTGAAAGGTGGACTGTGTTTAACTGGATTATTTTCTGTTTTCCCAGTTCGTTTGTGATTTATACACAGTAAGGTTCACTCAGTCTACCTGGCTGCTTAACCTTTTGTCCAGCTTGAGAAATGAAATGAGTTTGGGCTTTGGCACTATGTGTTTAATAGGCTCCTAATCTCTCCTCATATGTTTTGTTGGCCAATAATACGTAAAACTATGCCCCAGGCTTTTTGAAAGGCATGTAAATATCTGCCTCTACCTTATCTCCCATGGTAGTAATTCATCCAGGAAACTTACTTCCAACAGGTTAGGTATTAAACTCTCCCTCACATAAATCCACATTGGATGTCTCTGATCAAATTATAATTTTCAAAGTATTCCATCACTGTGTCCAGTTAAATCATTGCTAATATTTTCCCATGACTGGGTGACTTTTTAAAAAATCTTGATTGTGCTACAGAAGTGTTTTCCCAAAGGCTTTATTAATTTGCACAAATGCTCACCATTTATCAGCAGGAAGTGTTTGCCTGCTTGGAGGAAAATCAAACTAGTAAATTATTTTATTTTATTTGCTTTTATGTAGCCCCCTGCATTTCTGTCCATTTGGGCTGCCTCCTTTGAGCTTGCTATTGGAACTAGGGACAACTCCTTGTGGCTTCATAAATCAGAATTGTTGATATTTATTGCTCAGTTGGTCTTTTAAAATCCAGTTTGAGGGATTCCCTCTTCCCTTAAAACTTTGCCTTTTATTTTGTTTAAGGCACTATATTAGGAAACTGAAATATATTTTCCTGATTTTTAACTTAAACTAAATATAAGGCAAACCTTAAATAAAGCCAACAAAAGAGATCCTGAGGTTTCTCTTGGTCACTGACTCAGCAGTTCCAACCCGGCACTTGCAAGGGTTTGTCTTGCAGCAAATGCCTATCAGACACCTACGATGGTCCAGAGTCTGAGATAGGTACCAGTGACACACTGCTAGACAAGCAAAGCTTAGTCTCTGCCCTCATGTAGTTGACAGTCTAATCCAGGGATCACTGAACTTTTTCTGTAACTCATCAGATAGTAAATATTTTAGGCTTGAAATAGTCCCTGTCACAACCATTCACCTTTGCCTTGTATGGTGAAAGCATCCACAGACGCTCTGTAAAGAAATGACTGTGAGGTTGGGTACGGTAGCTCGTGCATGGAATCCCAGCACTTTGGGAGGCCAAGGCGGGCAGAACGCTTCAAGTCAGGAGTTCAAGACCAGCCCTGGCCAACATGGCAAAACCCCGTCTCTACTAAAAATACAAAAATCAGCTGGGTGTGGTGGTGCGTGCCTGTAATCCCGGCTACTTGGGAGACTGAGGCAGGAGAATTGCTTGAACCCAGGAAATGGAGGTTGCAGTAGGCTGGGATTGCACCACTGCACTCCAGCCTGGCCTACAGAATGAGTGAGACTCCATCTCTAAAACAAAAGAAATGAGCATGGGTGACTGCGTTCCAATAAAGCTTTATTTACAAAAACAGGCAGTGGGATCACATTGGACCTATGGGCCATAGTTTGCCAACCCCTGGTCAAATGAAAGAAAGAAGCAAAAAGCAAAAGTAAGAAAGAAACTAAATGTAATAATTACCATGTGTGATCATCGCCATAAAAGAAACAAATGGGGTGCTGAGATGGACAGTTTTGGGGAGACTTGCTTTGGATGGAGTGATCGGGAAGGAATGGCTGCTGTGGAGAGATGTGATTTAAGCTGAGTCCTGAGCGAGGTGAGCAGTCAGCAGTGTGAAGAGTAGGAAGGAGAGGATTTCAGGCAGTGAGAACCACAGGTTCAAATGCCCCAAGGAGAGAAAGTGCTTAGTGAGTCTAAGAGGCTAAAACACAGCCACTGCGCCCACTTTTCGTCCCTCCCAGCTTTCTTCATCCATGAAGTGGGGTGTGTGGGAGTGTTGGTCTACCCCAGAGTCTGGTCATAAAAGGCCAGCTCAGGCTGCCCTGGGGGTTCTTGGTGGGACTCCAGCTATGGATAATGACCTTTCCTTTAGCCAACCAGGGGAGCTGGGGGTTGGGCTCACTTTCATTTTCTTTTCTTTCTTCAACTTCTTAAGCAAAGACCTTTCATCAGCACATGGAATAGAGAAAACTTGCTCAGAATGTGTCGGGCTAAGCAAAAACACATGGTCTAGTTATATTCTCCTAAAATAGAGCAGGAGAAAGGTGGGAAACAGAACAGCCTCCCATAAATCATCATTTGTCCAGGGAAAAAGTCTCTGACCAATATGTGGGGTACACACAGATGTGTGTGTGTTGCGGGGTGGGGGTGTGGTTTGATTTCCAAGGCAGAATTTCACTGTCTGGTCCTGCCTCGGGGGCAGAATGCTTGTGCTCTCCACATCTGGAAGGTGCCTCTCCAGTGTTACCAGCCACTCGAGCGATGCCCTGAGCCCTGTGGGACACGGAAGCCTACTCCCATGAAATATAAGGTCTGCCTTATATTTAGTTTAAGTTAAAACATGGGTACAGAGGCTGCCCAAAGATGTTGGTGGAGGCAGGATTCCAGCAGGTAGACAGCCAGGGAATCTAGACAGAACCCATAGTTCTGCCCAGCAAGAATGCTGTAATCCTGGTCAGTGGAGGAGTCAACAGAATCACTAGGTTCTGTGACTTAGTCACAATGCTGTGACCTGCCTCTGTCCATTCTCCATATAATACCCAGAGTGATCTTTTCAAAGACAGCTTTGACCAGCTCTCTCTCTTACATACACACACACACACACACACACACACACACACACACACACACACACGCATACCTTAAATAGTATAGTATTGCTCTTAAGATAAACATAAAAGTTTCTACCGTGGCACAGAAAATATATACATAGTTAAGCCCCACGGTTCTTTCTTCTGCAGACTCCTCTTACTCTTTTCTGCAACCACACAGAAATTTTTACTAATTCTACCAACCCATCCTGCTTTCTGCAGCCACAGAGCCTTTGCACATCTATTCTCTCTGCATGGAAGCCTCTGTTCCCTGGTACCTCTTCACCTTGTTATCAGATGAAGCATCTGGCCTCCACTTTAGGTCAATTTTCTCTAAATTCCTATAACACTCTGCATTTTGCCTTCAAAGCACGTATTACTATTATAGTTTTATATTATTTGCTTGTATTATTCGTGTTGATTAATCTTTGATCAATATGGCTTCTCACCTCCCACTGCCACCCTTTTCATCAGTCTTGGTGTAAGAAATAGTGTAGGGTCAGTGTGTAGCTTTTACCTTTTAAAATTTTGTTTTTATTTTATCTTTGTTCATCAATGCACTCAAATGATGTCTGGTACATGGTTGAAATAAATTCATGTCTTTTTAATGAATGAGTGAATGTGCTGGCGATTTCCTCCTGTAGTGAGTACCTGTATAGTCTTATTGATTATGTCCTGTTACCTAGAGATTTCCTCTCTACCAGGGCTTTTATCTAGTCAAAGATACAGTGGTCTCTGACTGGGTATTTTAGCAGTGACAGGAGAAAGGGGAGGTTAGGAATGGCAATACTTTCTTAGAATGAAGATTTTTCCGGGCTGGAGGGGATATTAGAGATGACCCATGGACTTCTCATTACACAGGTGAGGAGATGGAGCCTTTTTTTTTTTTTTTTGAGACAGAGTTTCGCTTTTGTTACCCAGGCTGGAGTGCAATGGTGCAATCTCAGCTCACTGCAACCTCCACCTCTCGGGTTCAAGCAATTCTGCCTCAGCCTCCCAAGTAGCTGGGACTACAGGCATGTACCACCATGCCCAGCTAATTTATTTATTATTTTTTTTTTTTTTTGAGACGGAGTCTTGCTCTGTTACCAGGCTGGAGTGCAGTGGCGCAATCTCGGCTCACTGCAACCTCCACCTCCTGGGTTTAAGCAATTCTTCCGCCTCAGCCTCCCAAGTAGCTGGGACCACAGGCACATGCCACCACGCCCGGCTAATTTTTTTGTATTTTTAGAAGAGAAGGGGTTTCACCATGTTGACCAAGATGGTCTTGATCTCTTGACCTCGTGATCCACCCGCCTCAGCCTCCCAAAGTGCTGGGAATATAGGCGTGAGCCACCGCGCCCTGGCTGGTTAGATTACTAGCTATCTTTACAGCCCAAATTGTTAGTTCGTAGGACACAGGCTCTTGCTATAAGCCTTGCTGCCTGGCTCCTAGACTCAGTCCAAGATCTTTCCCGAGTACAATGCTCCCACTTTTATTCCTAAAGTAAGATTAGCATCAGCAAACTAATAAAGCTCCAGCTTTAGGTTCTATTATTGCAAAACCCTGCTGGAGCCCCAGATTGCTTCCTTCCACCAATCATAACTGGGCTTTGTGTTGTTGGCCTTGCCTTAGAATCTTAGCATTATCTGGGAATCTGAGGAACCAGCCACCAGGACCTGTCATTGAGCTGTCATTCAACCCAAGAAGGTATCCTCGGTCAGGGTGATTTCATTTTGGACTCACACTAGTAAGAACACACCTCCTGTCGTGGAATGACATGAATGATCATGGCACTTCGGAGTCAGATAGGCCTGAGTTTGAATCACAGCTCTGCCGCTTAAATCTGTGTGATCTCAGATGATTTACTATAATCCTAGAACCTCCGCTTCCTCTGTATGTAGAGGACGTCAGGGATTGTACTTCGTTTGGTTGTTATGATGATTAATGAAACCAATCACATCAAACACTTAGAACAATACCTGGCTTATAGTAGGCATTTAATAAATAGTTTAAATGCTTTCTTTTCAAGAAGTTTGTAATTCAGAGAGGAGGCATGGCTCCTTAACTTCTGCCTTCTGGATTCTACTCACTCATCTACGTGTGTATACATTAACTGAAGAATCACTGAGCACCGACTGTTGCATGCCATGCAGTATGCCAGGTACCATAGGTACAGAGCAGAATGAGAACGACATGGCCCCTACCCGCCTACAGTTGAAATCCAAAAGGGAAGGCCATCATTTGACCATGCTGCATAGACAATGTGCCACACAATATCTGAGATCTCTGGAGCCACCAGCCATATTATGTGGCTAAAATTCAGGGCTCTGGAGTCTGCCTGCCCATGACCAATGATTCCTGGCTCTGCCTCTTACTACTGTGCCTCCTTGGGCAAATTAACCTCTCTGAGCCTTCATTCCCTTAGCCCTAAAGTGAGGATGATAGTAGTTCCTACCTCATGAGACTGTTAGAAGGGTCCAGGCACCTCACAATGCCTGGTTCCCTGCAAGAACTCAGTAAATGTTGGCTGTTATCATCTGGGGTGGCATGGAATGCCACAGCCAGGGTCCTGAATGTCTGAGTTCAACAAAGGAGAAGGAACTTCGAGCTGACTCCCAGCTTAGAAGGGAAGACAGAGTTGGGGCCTGGGAGCCACAGAAGAAAGGAACAGCTGTGCCTCAAGCTCCAGACCCCTCTTCCCACATCACTTAGGATAGATTCTTGACCCCCCCACATCTGAAGTTCTGCTCTGGAGAGACCACCTACTCCAGGCAGCCTGGAGGTGGGGCCTCTGACAAGTTGTTTCTCAAAATGTGAACAAATGACATTGTGTTTGCTTTTTCTTCCATTTACAGATGCTTTATCCTGCACAGACACAGACAGCGAGGCACAGTGGGCTCTCCAGGGTGGTTTTCACGTGTAGGGATGTTTTCTTACACAAGTCTGTCCACATAATCATATCAACAGTGACAGGGCCTTTCTTTCCCCTGATGAGCTCCATCTGGCTTTGAATACCTGTCAGAACGTAGGATGTTATTCCTGGAAGAAACTTTAAGTTCTCTATAGCACAGGCCAACCCCCCGCTCACTTACAGATCGATAAACTGAGGCCAGAGTGAGACATAACTTGCACAAAGTCACAAGTTGGCATCAGAGCCAGGATTAAAACCCAGGCTTCAAAGTTCTCAGACACGTGGTGTTTCTACTTCGCCATTTCTACATACTATTTCTGTTACTGCCTGTAAGGCTTCATGCTGAGAGGCAACCACATTCTTTTCAAATCTCAGCCCAAACAGACTGGCTGGAGTCCTCTGCCAGGAAGGGTGATGTGGCCACATTCACCTCCCTGAAGGAAGGAGCTGTCATCCATTAGCAATGCCTGCCACGGACAGGAGGGGCGGGAGGCATTCTGTAGCACACATTCATTACCCTTGGCCAGATGGAAGTGAAAAGGGAACCACTCATGGTGGAGCTTCATTCATAAGCCATGGATAGGAAGGAGATCTAAGGGGTTAGGTTAGGTCATGTATTGGGAAGGGGAAGGATGGAGTTTGGAGAAAAGAACATCAGTACGCACGAGCACTTCTCCCCCAGCATCCACACCATTGAACTGCCCATTGCGGGCAACCTTCTGATGTTTCTCTTCCCCAAGCCCTCACCTCTCTCTAGGGGTAAAAGTCTTCCCGATCTATATCAAAGCACTGTTGTGATTGTGGTAGATGTGAAAGGTGGAAGTGTAGGATAGTGATTAAGGGCATAGTCTGTGTAGGCAGAGAGTCCTGGGTTTGAACACCAGCTTTTCACCTGATGGTTGACTTACATTAAGCAATTCATTTAACCTCTTTGGGCCTCAGTTTTCTATCTGTGAAGTGGGAACGACAGTACCTCTTTTACAGGTTTCTGTGAGGATTAAGAGAGAATGCATATAAAACCTGGAGGACAGTGCCTGATGTATAATAAATTCTCAAAAAACTGGCAGCTGGACATGAATGTATCCTTAAAGTATAAAATGCCATGCAGTTTCCTGAAGCTGTTGACTATTCATCAACTATCCTTGCAGTTAGATAACGGAAGTGCATGCATAATGAGGTCCTTAAAGCCCTATTCACCACTAGAAGGTTTTCTGAATCAGTGATGAGAGCTTTAAAAAACTTTTGGTGCTAAGTGGATTTTCTTATATCCTAATCCTTTGAAATATATGATGAGTGAATGGCTTATAGGGTGACCATACATATATGGTTAATAAGAATGCTTCGTTCATCACATTACTCTATCGACTCAGTATGCTGGAGTTACCTTCGTGACAGGTATGAAGGTAACAGTTAACAGTCTCTCAAGACCATTTCAGAAAGACATTTGGATGGGGGGAGAGAAAATGAAATGGTTTGATGATGATTCCTATATTTTTACCAAACCAGGAAAGACTCAGTGATGTTTCATTAACCAAACTAGGCTGTTTTCTAGAACCCCCACCCCCAATGCATGAGTTGAACCACTCAGAGTGGTTAAATGACTTGGATAAGGTCATGTAGTGAATAAGGAGCCGAAGGAGATCTAGCAGCCATGGCACCTGTGGCCCTCCCCGCCCCCACACATATACAGTGCAGGGTGCAACAGAATCACCAGAGGAGCTTGTTAAAAACACACACCCCCAAGACCTTGTCATCAGAAACTCTTGTGGGGGTGGGGCCTGGAAGCTGTCTGCTTTAACCAGCTCAAGTGATACTGAGACACAACCCGGTTTGGCAACCACTGCAAGGCCCTGGCTATTCAAACCCAGCCTAGGAACCAGCAGCATCAGCATCACCCAGCTTACCAGAAATGCAGGGTCCTGGGCCCCACCCCAGACCTCCTACACCAGAATCTGCATGTTCGCAGGATCCCCTGGGGGATGTACGTGCAAAATGATGTCACTTTGGTCTGTAAGACACTGAAACACAAAGCCTTTCACAGCCGGTTCCAAGGTCAACACCCTAAAAGGGGCTGAAGGGACTGGGTGCAGTGACTCTTGCCTGTAATCCCAGCATTTTGGAAGGCCAAGGCAGAAGGATCACTTGAGGCCAGGAGACCAGCCTGGCCAACATAGCCAGGTAGACCCCACCTCTTTTTTTTTTTTTTTTTTTTTTTTGTTTTTTTGTTTTTTTTTTGACACAGAGTTTCGCTCTTGTTGCCCAAGCTGGAGTGCAATGGCACCATCTCAGCTCACTGCAACGTCTGCCTCCCAGGTTCAAGCGATTCTCCTGCCTCAGCCTCCCGAGTAGTTGGGATTACAGGCATGCACCACCACGCTTGGCTAATTTTTGTATTTTTAGTAGAGGTGGGGTTTCACCATGTTGGCCAGGCTGGTTGCGAACTTCTGATCTCAGGTGATCCACCCACTTCGGCCTCACAAAATGCTAGGATGAGCCATTGCCTTTTTTTCTTTCTTTCTTTTTTTAAGTGGACGTGGAGGCTGAAATTAATGCCTTGTGTTGAAGAGAATATGCAGACCTGGGATGAGGTCAAATTGGGCCTTGACCTTGTGAGGATCTCAGCAATATTTCAAAATTTTGTGATCGTCTGTGTTCTTTATGAATCAGCTAGTTGAGCCTTCTTGTTGTGGGTAAAACATAATTTGATTTTTTTAAAAATAAGCCTAAATATTTCATCACATGTACTTTGTATCAGTCTTACTGTTGCCTACATAAACGTAGACAGGTTTCTGTTGTCCTTATCTCACATACAAAGAACATCTTTACCTTAACTTTCTGGTGCTCTGATATCTCAGAGACGCTACTGGCCTTTTATGCCCTTTAGAATAACAGGCTGGTTTTGAAGATGACTTTTGTTCTAATGTTCCTTTCAACACTGACATATGTGAAGTGGGGGATAGACAGCCTTTACTTTCGAGATGAGGTGAGAAGGAATTGATTTCTCTCTGGGAAAGATTACTGCTTATTTTCTAGTTTTACAGGTGCTATTTGTCTGTATTCTCCCCCTTAAAACTCAAAATGAGTTTTGCTTGTTTAGGGTGCGGCTGCATCCAGAGTTTGGATTGGACCAGGCCAGCCAATCACTGCCCTTTCATTTTGCTGCTGTGGACAGAGCCCAGATGCTTGTCGGCTGGTCTCTCTCTCCTCTCAATCTTGTAGCACTGTAAGACCCTATTCAGCAGGCATGGATCCCCAAGCCTGAAGTCATAGCTATGAATGGAGACATTCTGGTGGCGTTCGTTGGGAGGGGTGGGGGTCAGGAAGGGAGATTCCATCATATGTCACAATGTGAAATTTGAACAGACCCATCGTTAGAGATCTTCTCCCTGTGGGTATTCTGTGGGGCCTCATCTCCCTAATTCACCTCAACACAGTCTTCAATTCCCAGCTCTTACCCTGAACCTTTTGGCAGTGGGCCTAAGTCCATTGTGCTTTCTGGGCTCAACAAAAGCTTGGAAGTTGGCCCAACAGTGACAGCTCTCCCAAGCCTGCCCCTTGCAGGCATCAGTTCACCTGCCATCGGACTGGTACTGGAGTGTGTAACCCCAGGGTGTCGTCACCACCACGGGGTTCGAGTTCATTCCTTCCCCATGGCTTAGGTTCAGGGCGTAGACCAGCCCGGCCCATAGAAGAGACTCGGCAAACACCTGCAGCCTGAGTGACCAGGCCAAGCCTGTTGGTGGTGAGGAAGGGAGGAGCAGCAGAGCTGCAGGGAGGGGGAGCAAGGAGCAGTTGAGTCCTAACCATTAATATTCGCAACTTAGAGAAGGCAGCCACACAGTCCCCCTTGGGAGAGCCTCCAGGGAGCACTGCTGTCTAACCTGCAAAAATAGAAAAATAATTTCCTTTTCAAAAATGCCACACTACCCAATTGATTTGCTAATGGGTTCTGGCAGCCTTTGTATTAGTCTGAACAGCCATTCAGACCACCATTGACAATGTCAGAGTTATAAATTACTCTTGTTAAAACCTGCACATCAAAATTAAATAGGAAACACCTGTGAGCTGTCCCCTACCCCCCCCCACCCCCACCCCCCACAATTGGGAAGGCCAGGAGTGCCTCTGCGTGGCCTGGGCCCTGTGGCCAGGGAATGGACCTTCCTCCAGAATGCCTTTAAAGAAATGGTCAAGGGATGAGGCCAGAACCTGGAGGGCTGTGGACATGAGACTAAATCTGACACATAGACATGTTTCTTAAAGTTTTCACCATTAAAACTCTAGAGCTTTCTTTTCACTTGAAAACTCAGAAGTTGTGGCCGCCCCAACTTATATTCTCTCAAGGCAACAATCAGCTAGAACTGTCCCCTTGAAAGAGTCTCTTTACTCATCAGTTACCAAACAATTGCTTTCCTGCCAGCCACTTCCCCTGCCTGCCTTACCTGCCTGGCCCCAGTTAGTCTGAGTTTGAGCTCCCTGAGCGCCAAGGTCTTAGGCTTTAGAGACGGAAAACCGTGGCTTCAAGTGATGTTGGAAAGGCTACATCCTTCCTTCAAGTGTTACTTGTCTCATCTGTAAAATGGGAGTATTTCTGTAACCTTGAAGTATTATGTTGATTCATAGAAGAATTATCTCCGGGAACCTGCTTTGCAAGAGCTAACCAGCTTAAAGCTGGGAGCTGGGAATCGTACAGGTGTTAGGAGCGAGTGTTCTGCCTTTACTCTCGCAGAGAACTAGCTTTTCTGCTCCTCAGCCCCCATCCAAAACTAAGCCAGTATTTCTAACAAATAACTATTATAGCTAACATGTATGTCAGATACAGTTCTGTCACACTGTGTCCATTATCGGTGCTCCCCTCCTCCAGCCCGATAAAATTTGGGGTAATTATTCCGTTTGTTGCTGAGTGGTTAGGGCTTGGCAGGTAAGTAGCCTGCCCAAGCTCTCAACTCCTTTGAAGAAGCCAGTGCCAAAGCATTCTGCCCCCCTCCCACCCTTCACTGCCTCCTTCCTCCCTATGCTTGATCATTCTAGAATAAGACCATTTTCCATGAATTGTTGGGCTCGGGAGTGACACCTGTTTCCCCCGAGCAGAAATGACACCTTTGAAGTAAAATGTTCTCAGCTCCCAACTCCACAGGAAAAACCTATTTGGGGGCCCATTGTGGCTGTATTCTAGAAGCCATCAACTTGGATGCTTAAATATAGCATTTCTTCAGTGCTCAGCTGCCGGCCGCAGTGAAAACATTTTGAAGGGCAAATAAATATTTATGTATGAGAGCTCTTTGTGCACAGTAAATGTTAGCTTCTGTTGCCCCAATTCCCTGGGCCGAGAGTAAATTATGGAGCCCAAAAGAGAGTGTGGGAGTGAATGTGGATTCAGCACCTACCTTCATCCAGCAAGGCTATATCAAGCGTCTGCTATGGATGTACCAGGCACTGGGCAGCTGCAGCAGTGGTAACAGGCTAGGAAGTGCTTCCCTGTGCCTGGAGACTTGTACAGTGCTTTGCACCAATTATCTCGCTTAATTGCCACAACCTGGTGACATAGTTATCATTAGCTTCACTTTACAGAGGAGAACCAGCTGTGTTCCTGTTTCTAAGTGATCTGTTGTGTGAAGACATGGGCCAAGAATGTAATGTTCTGACTTTTTCTCCCTTTCCCCACTAAACCATAGGCTCATTGAGGAGTAATAGGTGATGATAGTAGCTAAAATGCTATTGAGTCCTTCCTGGGAGCCTGCCCCTTACTAAGCACTTGCTACTTCTTTGAATACTCACAACCGGCCCGATAAGACGGGCATAGTAAATTGCTCAGAAATACCTACTAAGTCAGTGCATGACGTTGCACTAATTTGCTTATAGCCATGGGCGTGGGAAGAGAAGCATCCATTTGGTTTATACTGACCCAGAATCCCTCTCCATGACCAAACTCACTAGTGAGGATCCTCTGAGTCCTCTTTCTAACTAGACTTTGATGTCTAATTTTTACAAGAATCTGCTAATCCTGTTGAGCCAGAATCCTCCACCTTTGATATGTAATGAAGGGCTTCATCCTCCACGATGCTCTAGGTGATATCTGGTCTCCCTGGCCTGTCCTCTGCAAAAACCTTGTTAGGAGGCTTTAGCCAGAACCCGCCTTCATCACTGATGTTTCCTCTTGGTCATTTTCCATCTGCTGATGCCCTCCCTGCTCTTTGGCTGTAAACCCCCACCTGCCCATACTGTATTCAGAGTCGAGCACAATCCCTCTTCCCCACTGCGAACCCTCATTGCTGTGGTCCCACACCCATCGCAGTGGTCCTGAATAAAAAGGTCATGAATAACTTTTATCTTTAACAAGGGCTAATCTCTGGAAAAAGTATCAGAGCAGAACTCCTCCAACTGGGACCACCCATTAATGGGGATTTCCACTCTCTTTGCTTCCTCTCACTTTTCCTTTCCTTGCTACCTACGCTCGCCCTTTCTTTCTTCTTCACGGCCTTTCCTTTCGCCTTTTGTTCCTTCCCTCTCTGTTTTTACCCCTTTACCTTCTCCCTGATTTTTTTTTTTGGCATCCCATCTTCTTTTCCCTCTTCTTCTCTCTCCTCCTCCTCCTCCCCACAAAGACAGCTCTCAGGCCTCTGAGATTGTGGGGAAATGCTGCAGGGGACTTCTGAGGGTGACAGGGCTGGGTGCCTGATGCAAAATGCCCCAACTTGGGGAAAGTAATACCAGATGTGACGCTGGAGCCAACAGTCAGCCTGAAATGGAAACGTGTGCTGAGCGCCAGTAATAAAGAGAGCACCAGGAACGCCGGAAAAGAGGAAGGAGGCCTTGCTTCTTTCCCCAGGTTGGATCCAAATCTGGTCTTTGCACATATTTATGCCCACAACATCCCTGTTTGCTTTTTCAGAAAGGTGATCCATCTTCTCCCCAGTTTATTAGAGACGGTTTTCCAACACCACTTATAAAATATTACAAGCGGCCCCGTGATTCATGGCTTCATTTATAACCCACAGCACTTGGGAACTTTGGGGGAATATTTCTCATTAAATCTATTTCCTCACTCTTTAGAGTTGCCTCCTACTTCCCCAAGAAACACGAGAAGATTCAAGACATGTTTGAGCAGCCAGGCAAGGTGGGGATCCCGGGCGGTCAGCATGGATGCTGGGGAAATCAGAGTGACCTTCCCGCTTGGTTTGTCCGGGGTGACACCATGTATTTCCCACATCCCTAACAGCCCTGTGCGTCAAAGACCTTAAGTCATGGGTGTCTTTACTCTGCATCTTTCTTTGGCAGAGGTCTGTCTTCCTGAGACAGTTATGTAGGAATAAGACAGAGACAGCAACAGATAAGACTAGGCCTAGGTCAGCCTTTGGTCAGCAGGAACCTCCTTATTATGAAGAGGGTCCCCTTCTAGAAGGAGTACGGCAGGAGCTCATTTCTTGGATTTTCCTATCAAATGCTGCAACTCCTTCCTATTATCAGAAGCAATATTTTTCTTACTAATAAGCTTTGTTTAGAGCTGGGAATCAGTTGTTGCTCTAACCAGTGTTGACATTAAGTCACTATGCCTTAAATACTAGGCCAGATATCTGTAAGTGTTTCACAAGAACTTTCATGCTTCAGCCATTTGAGAGAAAACGCTGGTGCTAATCTCTTGCAGAATGCTGGCAGAAAAAAATAGCCTGAACCCTCCTCTCCCACACCAGTGACTGTCTTTGCTTGATCTTCTACCTGGGGCCAGTTTTTCTCCTTTTGATTCTTATCTCCTGAGATAAAGGGACAGAATATTATGTATAATATTCCCTTTTCCTCCCAGCCGTGACTTAGATGTCCCATACACTAAATCTGTATAATGCGCTCAGCCGGGTGCAGTGGTTCACGCCTATAATCCCAGCACTTATGGAGACCAAGGCAGGTGGATCATGAGGTCAGGAGATCGAGACCATCCTGGCTAACATGGTGAAATTCCCTCTCTACTAAAAATACAAAAAATCAGCTGGGCATGGTGGCACACACCTGTAATCCCAGCTACTTGGGAAGCTGAGGCAGGAGAAGTGCTTGAACCCGGGAGGTGGAGTTGCAGTGAGCCGAGATAGCACCACTGCACTCTAGCCTGGCAACCGAATGAGACTCTATCTCAAAAGAAAAAAAAAAAAGCATTGTAACTCACTGAAATTAAAATAAACAGGTTTGATGGATTTTGTTTTGTTTTCTGAGACAGAGTCCTGTTCTGTTGCTCAGGCTAGAGTACAGTGGTGCAATCTTGGCTCACTGCAACCTCCACCTCCCAGGTCCAAATGATTCTCCTGTCTCAGACTCCTGAGTAGCTGGGATTATAGGTGCACACTACCATGTCTAGCTAATTTTTGTGCTTTTAATAGAGTCAGGGTTTCACCATATTGCCAGGCTGGTCTCGAACTCCAGACTTCAAGTGATCCACCAGCCTTGTTCTCCCAAAATGCTGGGATCGCAGGTGTGAGCCACCATGCCTGGCCCAGATTTGGTGTTTGTTTTTATATTTATATATTGAATTGTGAAGGCTAGTATGCAATTTATGGAATCCAACTCTGTGCTGAGCCATGAGAGGCAGATAAATCATTTCTATATTGGGCAATTTTACCTGCCATTTTGGTCAGTGTATGTGCAGGGTGAGGTAAAAACACGAATCTGCTCCTCAGACCTACTTTCATATCCTTACATGGTAATGTTTGGAGGTAGGTATTTTTTGTAAAATGTATCTCCCCCACAACACACACACACCCTCTTTATTATGTTTTATAACAAGGTCAGCAAACTGTGGCCTGGGAAGCTGGCCCCTAGGCCAAATCTGGCCCACTGTCTTTTTGTAAATAAAGTTTTATTGAAACAGAGCTAATTGATTTGGTACTGTCAATGGCTGCCTTTTTCCTACAAACAGAATTGAGTGATGGCAACAGAGATTGTGTGTAGCCCACAAAGGCTAAAGTATTGACTGGCCCTTTAAGAAAATGTTTCTCTACCTCTGCTTTATGTATTAACATGCCCATGTGACTATGCAGAGCTTGTCTTAGTCTGCTGGGGCTCTTATAAGAAAATACCATAGACTGGGTGACTTAGAACATCAGAAACTTATTTTTCACAGTTCTGGAAGCTGGAAGTATAAGATCAAAGCTCCAGCAGATTTGGCGTCTGTTGAGGGCCTTTCCTGGATCATAGAATGTGCCTTCCAGCTGCTTCCTCACATGGTGGAAAGGGCAAGGCAGCTCTCTGGGGTCCCTTTTATAAGGGCACTAATTTCATTCATGGGGGTTCCTCCTTCATGACCTAATCACCTCCCAAACTCCCCACCTCCAAATAGCATCACATTAGTGATTAGACTTCCACATATGAATTTGGACAGGGTGGAGTGGGACATAAACATTTGACCACAGCAGACTGTATATATATTCAAAACCATCCAATGCTGTATTTTATCCGTGGTTTAAGGAATTTTCAAGGGTAATTTTAACTAGCTCTGACCTTGCCTTACACACTGGTTTTTGAATTTAAACCTAGAAAAGATTCACCTTGGCCAGGCATGGTGGCTCATGCCTGTAATCCTAGCACTTTGGGAGGCTGAGGTGGGTGGATCACTTGAGCCCAGGACTTCGAGACCAGCCTGAGCAACATAGTGAGACCCCATCGCTACAGAAACTTAGCTGGGTGTGGTGGCATGTGCCTGTGGTCCCAGCTACTCAGTAGGCTGAGGTGGGAGAATTTCCTGAGCCCAGGAAGTTGAGGCTGCAGTGAGCCATTATCTCTTGCCACTGCATTCCAGCCTGGGCAACAGAGAGAGCCCCTGCCTAAAAAAAAAAAAAAAAAAAAAAAAGATTTGACTGTGGCATATTTGACTGCTGTTCTTTGGGTCTTCTGCCTACACTGGTCAGCTCTTTTTGGCCTGTGTCTCTAGTCACAGTACATGCTTTTGAAAGATTCTGAAAGGACTCTTTCTCTGGAGGATGGGCTGGCTATAATAAAAGCAAAACCATCTCTGTGCTATGTTCCCAGGACTGAGGTTTCATGGAACCACATGTGTTTGACATACTACAGATATGAAGCTTCATGGAGGCCCCAGTTGCTTTGAATTTCTCATGGTCTCATTCCTCGTAGACTGTCTGCAAAGATGCTGAACAGTCCCCGTGACTGCAGGATTCTCTGTGGCGCATGCTCAGTGACGCTTACTGAAAGGCAGGCTTAGCTTAACCAAACCCAGTCAGGTTTGCCTGGAGATAAGAGCCTTGGAACACCCACAGGTGAAGCTCCGTTCAACCCACAGGTCAGCTTGTTCAGGGGTGTGCTATCCTGACTGTCAGAGACCCCAGACATGCCCATTAAAAATACAGATGCTTATATGCTGCCCCAGGAAGTTCCGATCCTGGAGGGGTGGGGTGGACATAGGTGTCTGAGTTTTTAACGAGCTCCGCAGAAGAGCCTGAAGGACAGCCAGGCGTGGGGACTGCTAAGCTAGTCCACGCTCCTCCATCGATAGCTCAGGAAGACAGACCCAAAATTGACCCAGCAGATGACCAGCCAGGACCAAATCCTGGGCCCTGACAGCCAGTCCCACCAACGGTTTCCAAACCCACTTTAGCCTGTGAGCCCTGCGGTGCTCACAGATGCCTTTGACACAATCCTGTGTAAGAGAATGATAACTCAGGGGCAGCCCTAATAACAGAGTTCTGGCCTTCTTCATGGTTAATCAGAATCCATGTATATGCTTCAGATACAGGTTCACATTAGATTTTGTTCCAAGAGCTGGTGAGACAAATATCTGCTAATGGGGGGAAAAAGAAATTGAAATTCTCAGCCCTGCATCCTGCAGTGAAATCAGTTCATCAAAGCTTCCTTTTCTTAAAAATCTCCAGGAAGGGAAGTTTCCACCACTTACACTAGCCTCAGAAGGACCTGCAAAGTGTCTCTAAACCTCACGATCGTTTCTCTCAGGTGCTGAGACAGAGCTGTTCCCTGAAGCCTCGCGTCCATCTGCAGCCCCCTCAGGCTCTGGCTCTGTGCTCTGTATGCACCTAAACCACATCACACCTAATCCCTGCCTGTTCCAACGGAGCCTCTTTCTTCTCCTCTGAACCCAGAAATCCACAGCTCCCATCAGCTGTGCCAGTGCCCTTCTGTTGCCATGACTAGAAGTTAAATGGTGGGCAGGTACCCACTCTGTGTCAGGCAGGGCATCAGGCCCTGGACAAGGCCGGGGAGTCGCTGGGGTGGTACGTCAGGCCCAGCAGAGAAGGGAAAGGGAGGCACGCAGTTACTCACTGCCCTTCCTGGGGGTGGCAGTTTTCAGTATAATAAAAGACTGCTTGGCCAGGCACAGTGGCTCACGCCTGTCATCCTAGCACTTTGGGAGGCCAAGATGGGCGGATCACCTGAGTGTCAGGGGTTCAAGACCAGCCTGGCCAACATAGTGAAACCCTGTCTCTACTAAAAATACAAAAATTAGTGGGTGTGGTGGCACATGCCTGTAATACCAGCTACTCAGCAGGCTGAGGCAGGAGAATTGCTTGAACCTGGAAGACAGAGGTTTGCAGTGAGCCGAGATCACAACATTGCACTCCAGCCTAGGCGACAGAGCAAACTGTGTCTCAAAAAACAAAAACAAAAACAGAAAAACACTACCTTTCAGGCTTCTTTCCCATTGCCCAGCCCTAGGGTCTGCATCCAGCCCTGGGCCCTGCTTGTGGGGCACATTCTTTCAGAAGGATTCCAGCAAGCCAGCTCTATGAAGAGGAACCGGGCTCCCACTTTTCTCTCGGGCAGCCCTGGAGCCTTTGTCAGCCAGGACCCAAGTGGCCCTGCCCCCTGACCTGGGCACAGCTGTGGGGCAGAAATGCTCAAGGCCCACCACCCCAGCCTGTTTTTTCTTCCCTGTGCCTCCGTTTTGGGCCACAGTCCCATGCAGTATCTCTGCACTGCCACCTCCTGGCCGAAGAGAGGAGTAAGCAGGGGCCTGTGGGAATGGATCCCAGGCACCCTGGCGGCGGATGGCAGCTCTCCCTGCAGCTCCCGAGGGATCCAGGGAACATCCCAGAGTGCAGTCTGCAGAGATGACACCCACAGGCCGTGGAAGGGCGATGGAGCATCAGCCCAAATGTTCCCCCAGAAAATGTCCCCAGCAGAGGCAAGCATATGTTGTCTCTCTCATTGCTTTTCTCTTTCAACCTTTTAGTTTATATTGCCCTTGGTTTCTGTTTAGATGTTTACATACTTGCATATTTGTGTGTGTGTGTGTGTGTGTGTGTGTGTGTGTAGGGTCAAATTCCCTATGTGCAGCATAGGTTCCTTACTTCCATAGACAATCCTGACTCTGTCATACAGATTGAAACAAAGGGGACAGACAACACAGTGTATGTAAACTAGAAAATGCTAGTGTAAGACATAATAGCAGTAACAATACACCCCCGCACATCACCATTTAATTGTGAAATATTTTCTCTCTGAAAAAATCTTTTCTCTTTGAAAAAAATCTCTGGGCGAATTTTTAGTTCCAGAAACTGGTTCTATCATCAGGTGGGGCTGATAAAAGGCTCCATAAATGGAGAGTTATTTGAAGGGGAGGGGAGCGGATATATGTTCCAGTCAGTCAAGTCGGAGACACCCTTTCTGAACCCTGGAGTAACTGAGCAAAGAGTAGAGAAGGAGTGAGAATGAAGGATGAGGGCCAAGCTAGGGGGTGAGTATGTGGTCGGTGTCTAAAGACCCCCAGCAGGCTGCAGAGGGGATTGTGAGCCCACAGGCCCCCAGAGGCCTGTCCTCTGATGATTCAGGGCCTGTGTTTGCAAATCAGCCCCAAAACCTGCAGAAGATGCTGGAGCCAGGCAGTCCCTGCCATCACCACACCTCTCCCCTGGATGTCACTGTTGTGCTGTGTGAACAAGGCTGGGGAGTACTATGGGACCGTGAGAAGCCCTCCCTAAAAAGCAGCTGCCCCTTGGGGGCTGGGGAAGGCAGAGTAGGAAGAGGCAGGGCCCAGGCTACCTGCAGGCATTTGGGAGGTTGGGGTTTAACATCCCGAGCCCAGTGGTGCTGCCCCAGTGGTAGCATCTGTGGGTGACACCAAAGCTCTGCGGTCCCGAAGCAGGACTGATTCTCTATCACAAAGACGCTGGGGAGGCCGAGAGGACTGGGGTCAGCTGAATTCCCTTCCTCGTGTCTCTCAGGCCCTTGGACAGATTTTCAAATCAGCAGCTGTAAGAAAGAGCTAAAGGGTCCACATCTGTATGGGTTACAAACACAGACACAAATCCCATTCCCAGCCTTATTGAAAACAAGCCAGGGAAATGGTTTCATCTCAGAGCCTCAGTGCTACTACCTACATCTGACATGACTCCCTCGTAGCATTGTCTTTAAGAATTAAATAAGAATACAGCACAGAAAACGTAGTTCATAGAGTGCAGCTATTATTGTAACAAGGAATTTAGAAACAGTAGGCAAAGAACTTTCCAAGTCCATAGCCAGGGAGGAAAATCTTGTTTCTAATCCAATCACGAAATTAAGCACAAGCCCAAATATTAGAACAAATCAAGAGATAGTTGGCCCAGGCCTGATGGAACCAATGCCCTCTTTTCTTTGTACATGGTTTTGGGTTTCCCTAAGATGCTGGCTGCCTCTTCCCAGAGCCAAATAGGCATGTGTTTTGTTGCATGTGTTGGGAGGAGGAAGCACCCGAATTTAGCCCTGAAGCAGTCGGATTGTTTTCTCTCTCTCAGTGTTGATATATTTGGAATAACTGAAAGCAGACTTAGAACATATTAAAAATATGGCATGCGGAGGGGGCTCCAGGCAGAGACAGAACCTCTGGGGAGCGTCCAGGCCAGAATGTGTGAGCATCTCTCTTGCCTTAAGAGTGGATACCAATCAGGAAGCTTTTCATCTTCCTTTGGTTTTTTCCTCTGGAATGTGATTATGCTTGGTCAATTATTAAAACAATTCCCTGATACATATCAGTGTGGTGTGACTCTGGGGGTCATGAGCGAGTAGAGCCCCGTTCACTTCTCAGAAGTCGAGCGTCTGTGTTGCTGATCTGCTGAGCTGCCACTTTGGGGCATCTCCTTCCCTTCTTCCTCCTCCTTTGCTCGGGTGTCACAGGTCAGTCCCAGCTAGGGTCCTGATACTCATCTCTATCTCATCAGCGGACGACTGGAGGTACAGCCCTTTCACAAGGTTGACATGGGCTTATTGAATGCGGCCACTGCTCTCACTCAGAGTAAGTTAGGGATACAAGTGAGGGGCCCACTTGATATTAAAGAGCCATCAAGTCACCACACATAGTAGCTTAGGGGATGGCAAGCCCAGACTTGCTCGTGACGTTCACCCACAGACCCTTCTGGTTTTGTTACACAGTGGAATCTTCTGTTTTTAGGGAACGCTTTTGGCATCTTAACTCCATATTCACCGACTCAACTCATACTTCCTCTTTCAGGTCATTTTTTGGGACTGCTACCCCAAAAGAGGTGTTCTGTCTTTGCTGCAGGGTAATGGGACAGCAGAGGCAAGTATGGTGTGCTTCGGTGGGGGAAAGGTAAATTGGAAAATGAGAGGGGAAGCAGTGCCTGGGCAGCTGCAAAATTGTTCAAAACCATTTTCTCAACTGGGTTAATTGTTCTTCCCCATGGTGCAGAGACACCTCCGCCTTCAGAAGTCTGCATTTCTTTATTGCAAGGAGCAGCCTATTAAGAGAGACAGATTGTCTACCAGGAGCAGCTGACTCTCCACCTCCCTTCCCTTTCTCTCTCCTGCTAACACCCTGCCCCACAAGACGGAGCTATCTGATTCTCCCCCCGTTGGCATTAGCTTTATCATTGGGAAGGGTTGTCAGCGATAGGAGGGGTGGGCAGAGTCAAACCAGCTCTGCTTGAAGAGTAAGAATAATTACAAAATCTCAGGCCATTATCCAATTACTTTGACATGTGGCCATTCTAGGGAGTTCTAACTGGATTAAGTTCATTATAAAAAGATTAGTCCTAGGATGGGGACTCTGCATAACACAGTGAACCTTCAGAATGTGCGCTGCTGGGCCACCAAGGACTGTGGGGGTAAAACCGAGTGAACGGCTTTGTTTATTGAATTGCTGCTTAGGGATTCACCAAGGAGTTTTGTTGAGATAGAGTTTGTGGCTTAAAGCAACTGTCAGCAGTTTCCTGTTTGTTTTCTGTTTTTTCAACACTATTTTTCAATGCCATTGTAGTTATTGTCAAAGCACTAATGCATGGTGTTTGTCCTTAATGTTCTGTGTGAGCTTGGAGGTGAGATTATTGATCAAAATGGATCTGAGACACAGCGAGCTCATATATTATTCATAAACTGTGTGTATATGTGCACATATAGAGTGTGTGTTCACTCTTATAATACCGTGCATTTGCATAATGACTCCTAGCTTTACAAAGCACTTTCACATTTCTCATTTGACCCACACAGCAATGCTTTGGGATAAATAGGCATTATTATACTGATTTTACAGATAATGAAACTGAGACTTAGAAAAGCTAATCTAGGGTCACCTAGCTAGAATGTCCCAGAACCGAGGTTACTACTCAGACTTGCTGTTCTTAGCCTAGCATTCTACAAACATACATGAATTCAGTTTACACACATGTTTTAAACACAAAGTACATTGAACGCATGGCAGTTGACGATTTGGATTAACCAGCTGGTTGAGATCAGTTTTCTTTCTCTATTTCCTGTGAGAATAGTATCAGATATCAGTTTTGAACAACTCATTTAGTTGCTAAGTACGTTTTTCTCCTCCTTCTTGAGCTCAGGAAAATTTTATCTGCAGACAACGTGATGGAACTGTTCTTAGGAAGTCATCCCAAACCCTTCTCTGCTATATTCGCTAGAGTTTGTCCTGCTTTAGGTAAACCGATCATCATTTCATCTTCCTAGAATAAGTGCCCCGGCTCCTTTTAGGATTCTGGGATTAGGGATATGGATATTGGTGTCAGTGGAAAGAGGTAAATTACCAATCTTTTATATTAACGATTTCTCTTAGCACCTTACTTTCTTGAGCCTCAAACTCCCCATGGGTTGAAAAAAAAAAACAAAACTCTAAACAGATAAATCTGAGCTCGAAATGTTGGTTAGGGTCAGCAGTGCCTTAAACAACTCCTCTTAGCCCATTGCAGACATTGTTAATGCATCATCACACACTTTTCTACTTAGCCTAGGCTTGAAATTCCACCACATCTCAAAACAAGTTGTCAAGCAGCCATCAAGAGTCAGAAATTGGCTAGTAAGAGGGTATCTATTTACCATTCTGATCTCAGTCTCTGGTTACCCCCCACAAACTCCAGAGGCCTTGAAAGGCAAAACCAGACCAGCCAATATCTAATGCCATCTTTATGGCCCATTGGTGATCAGCAGTTCAAGATACCAGGAAAGGCCAAAGAGAGCGTGGAATGATTTGAAAGGCTTTAGATTTACTAAATGTATATATTCATAGTACAGTTGCAGTCAAGTTTAAGGCAGAAGCCAATTTGCTAAAAACAGAGGTTTCCGTGTAAGCAGAAATCTAGAATGCTGCAGACTAATGATTCCATCTACCCCTCTTCCCCAAAAAGAAATGTACATAGATACATTTTGCACGAATGTTTACTTCTTAAAGAATATCCAGCTTATAGAATAAGGTTAAAGATGAACAATATCTACTGTCAAGCTTCTCATTTGCAAATAATAGAACACTAATTTAAAATGGCTTTTTTAATGAAGAAAATTTTTAGGTTTATGAGCAAGTTAAAGGGGTCCAGGCAAAGCTGGACCTAGTGGCTCAATAATGTCATTGAGACTGTTTTTACATGGTGGCTTCCAGCATTTTTACTTACCTTCTCCACTGCATGGAGTTTTGCAGATAAAGGAGCTTCTTTTTCTAACAGTTCCTGTGAAAGTTCTGGAACTTATTCTCCTTCTCATTGGGCCTAGCTTAATCACGTGCCCGTCCTTAAACAAGTCACTGCTTCTCAGGTATGTACTATTCAGATTAGCCAGGCCTGGGTCATGTGACCTCCCTGGAAACTACCCTGGCCCGACTCCTCCCTTTCATCCCAAACGGCAGCACTGAAAAAGATGCAGATGTGGTGGCTGGCGGAAAGGTGACAGCCTCTCAGTTGGCCGCTTGCTATTTCCCAGGCCCGGTGCTGGATGCTAAAAGGAGATGTTACAGATGGGTCCAAAGCTTAACAGTCTGTAGACCTCTTTCATGTAAATAATCTTATTGGACCCTGACAAACACCATGAGATAGGGATTTTATTATCACATTTATATAGATGAGGAAAGTTATGTTCAGAGGGGCTCTGAAATTCACTCAAATAGACCTGGTGCTTAACCTTCCTTTGGTTCAACTCCAGATTCTATACCCCTTCCATGAGCCTTTTATTATGATCAGTGAGAATTTTAAGGTGGAGATTTTAAATTCCTCATTCAATTACCTGAAAGGACAAGTCAGAGACTAGATTTCCGTTTCTCTACTTAGGAACAAGTCTTGAACCCCAAATTTATGATAAGGAGAATTGTATCCCCTACTGTTCTTCAATACTTAGGTACAGTGCAGAAATAATGCCAACTGTAGTTCCTTGAACACTTATACTGTGTGCTAGGCACTGTGCTAAGCACTTTATGAAGATTATACCATTTAATACGAAAGAACAACCCTACGAAATAGCATTGCCCCTATTAGATAGCTGAGAAAAGGTGTGGGATGGATGAAATGACCTATCCTGGGGAGTATGTAGAGCCAGAGTTTGAACGCAGCTCTGACATTGACTCTGCTGTTCTTCCTGCCGAGAGATGGCTGGCTCTAGTATCTTTGGTTTTAGCCACGGATCAACTAAAATTCAATAGAACATTGGGTAGACAGGAGACAAGAAAGTCGCCAATCCCAGATTTTGTGGAAGCCCCCCAAAAAGTGGAAGAAAATTTTAATTTTAGACAAATTGGTGGTGATTTAAGAGGCCTCAAATTAAAATAACGAGAAACGAATAAGCAAGCAAACTACATATTAAAACAGGAATATTGTCTTTCAAAGATTTCAAAAGTTAAAATCAACTAGGTTTTCATTGTCCAAGTCCTGTGGGCTGGCTTGCTTTTATCCAAGAGCCTTGTGTTTGCCTTGCTTCTATAACTCAGGAAGGACAACAGTCCTGGGGGATCCTGAGTGGTTGCATCTGGAGAAACGGGCATGCCAGCCAGAGCTTTACTTAAACATGGCACGCACCCTCCTTCTGGAAACCCTGTCCTTTGCCACGTCTGGGTGCTAAAGATTGGCATTTTCACATTGGTTATGGTTTTCAAGGTATACATCTCATGACAACACTGGCAGCTTTCAATTTATTAGGCATATTAGCAAATAAAACTGTCTCGAAAAGCCCAGATTTGATATCTGGAAGATTCATTTCAGGACTGATTTAATGCAACCTGCAAGTAGTTTATTTCTCATCTCCAAGTTGGGACTAAATCATCCTTGTCTTGTTGATACCCATAATACGATGGTTGGTATTTGCAAAATAGTCCAGGCTATAAAAGAATCTGAAGACTCTAGTTGCTTCCAATGTTTCTCACTTTAAAAAAAATACTGAAATGATAAAGATACTTTATAATTTTATATGTCTAGGAGATTGAGTTTTTTTCTTCTTTGCTCTCAGCGATGTCATTTAAATAGGAATAATAGGAAGTATGTTCAGAGATGTGGTTCTTCTTAACCGTTGATTTGCAGCTATGGGGAATCACCTTCTTTCTCTGGAATCACCACTCTACACAAAGAACTAGTGACATCTGGCATTCAATATGACAAACTACAGAAGCACCATCCAGAAACAGTCCATCATTTCAGTATACTTGTTCTTAAGCCCTGGGCTGCTATCATACTTTTTCTAGATGAAGGCTTGAGCAGAGAAAACCTGTTATTACCAAACCAGCTAATGGCACTTACCAAGGGCTATTACCCTCTGTTAGCATTTATCACCTGCATCTCATTTGACACTTATCATTTATTGCCTGACAGTTTTATTTATCTTTTATTTTATCCTTCCCCACTGTATTACCATGTGCTGAAAGGCTGAGCCCTAGAGTTAGCCCAGTCCAATTCAATCCCATCTCTGCTACTAGATACTTTGCACTATATAGGTAACCATAGCTCTATAACTTAACTGCTAATCTTAGTTGGCTCATTTTAAAAACAGGGATAAAAATAGGATAATAGGATTAAGTTAGATAATATATACAAAATCTTTAACACAGTGCCAGGCACATGGAATGTGCTTAATAACATGATTAAGACAAGGATTGTAACACTAATAGACCATAATAAACATGGTCTTAAATGTTTCTTTCCGCTTTGTGTACCAAAGTACCTTGCAGAAAAGTAGATAATGTGCACCTGTGGAAAGTCTTGATTATAGAACATCTATGAAAAATAGCCATTTGTTTGCATGTTAAGATTACGTACATCTGAAAGTGAACTTGTAACCAGCAGAGAAGCTTAAGGGAGCTTATTTTATAGGAGAACTCTTAAAGTTGAATATGTTTGCAATGCTTGGTTTTTCTAGAAACTTGTCTTCCTCTATCTTGTTTGCATTAAGTTGCTTAGCCAAGCCTTCCTTTCTGTCTGCTTAGATCATCTTAAGCCTTTCTGAATTAGCAAACATTCCACATTTCTGAAGTGTGAGAACCTGTAAGTCTTGCCGTATTTGTAGGATCTATCATGCTTACCAGACAGCAGTTCTAGCTGGGATTCCTAATCCAGTACACATCCGTGCTTTTCCCTGTTACCTATTATAATGTGGTGATTCTGGGGCTGGCGACGTTGGCTTCCCTTGGTAAAATGTCCCCAAGCACAGCCGTGATACTTAAAGGCACCTCCTCATTAATCATGGCCCTGACCTGCAGACCAGCTACCTAAGTTGCCCATGGGTGTGTATTTGACCTGGTGCTGCTTTGTCTGCTTTGGGTTGTCTTTTAGTCTGTGTTTCTGGTTCCTCACATGCTTCCCTTGAGGTGCCCATTCCTTTGCTGCTTACAGGGTTTTCTGTACCCAGTGATTATATTTTGCCGTTTCACTGTCCTGCAGTGGATCTGTAGGCCCATCATGGCTTCCATTCTGAGCAAGTATCTCTGCCTTTCAAATCAGGGTAGATCTCTATATAATCATTGTAAAGGCCAGGTGCAGTGGCTCACCCCTAAATCCTAGCACTTTGGGAGGCCAAGGCGAGTGGATCACGAGGCTAGGTGTTCAAGACCAGCCTGGTAAGCATGGTGAAACCCCGTCTCTACTAAAAATACAACAATTAGCCGGGCATGGTGGCACATGCCTGTAGTCCCAGCTACTCGGGAGACTGAGGCAGGAGAATCATTTGAACCTGGGAGGCAGAGATTGCAGCAAGCTGAGATCACGCCACTGCACTCCAGGCTGGGCAACAGAACAAGACTCCATCTCAAAAAATAATAGTTATAATAATCATTGTATAGAGAAAAGTATAAGGCAGAAGGGGAAGGAGATTCAAAATAAAATCACTGTGTCTAAATACCCTGAAAGCGTTCTTATAAATTGCAATACCCCTGTATCAAAATTTGTTCTAGAAAACAATGTCATAGACCACTGCTGCAACAGCACTATCACACAAGACTGCATTTGTCACTTTCTCGGTACCAGGCAATCTACTAGGCACTTTCTGTATATTTCTTACCTATTTCCTGTTTAAATGCCACTTTCTCTCACACTCTGATATCGGCTATTAGACTCAAACCTTCTCAGTTAAGTTGGAGATCTATCTATATTGTTAAAGTCTATTTATAGACTAGCGGCTAAATGCTGGCAGGATTTTTTGGGTGGGGATGGATGCTTATTTGCCTAGTACTTAGCCAGAATACGTTCTTTGCCTCATATTCCGTCATCATGGGCAAAACACAGCAGATGTTAGATATCAGAAGAAGTTCACCTTTCCTCCAAGTGGTGTGCTCCCACCTGTCAGAAAATTGTTGTGATATATTGGTGTGTTAGAACGAGATTTATTGCTGTATTCTGGGGAAAAAGGAATGTAATAAATATACCGATCCACAGTATCTACCATGTGGATGGAGCCCCTAGATTTATGACTGCATTGTATACTTGCATTCTGGAAGTCAGGAGTTCCACCTAAGGTCTTTCTGATCAGAAGCTTTAGTGTGAATCTGAGCGTTTGCTTCGGGGGAAAAGTGCTCATCATGATTATAAACGCCAACATTTAGAGTCTTTTCTTTGCCAGGTGCTGTACTCGATGCCATTCTTTATTCCAGTCCTTAAAAATGTACAGAGTAGCTGTGAATATTCCCATTATTCAGAAAGGAAAACTGAGGTGCGTGGAGAGCTGCGTGGCTCACCCAAAGTCACGCAGCTACTGAGTGGCTGACCTGGGATCCTCACCCAGGTCTGTTATCCCCCCACCACCACCCTGGTTGTCTCCTGGTTCCCAGGCTCAGAGAATGCCAGGCCTCCCATCCTGCTGCACATGGTCAATGCCTTCGGGATCCAACTTCCCCTTACCCCAGCCCCTTACCGGATCTGCCTAGTTGACTGGACTTGCTGCATGTACACTCAATCCCCTTCACCTCTTCCCCTCTGCCAGCCTCCAAGGCCAGGCCGCCGCCAGCTTTGGCCTAGACTGCTCCCTCCTCAGCATTCTCTTCTCACTCCTCCTTGTTCAATTCATTTCCCACAGAGTGAATGTCTGTCTACCAAAATGCATGTTCAATCCCTCACTCTCCTGCTCACCACACTTCAGTGGTTCTCCCTTTCTCTTAGGGTACAAATAATAATGAAAATCCTCCCACATGGCCTTATAGGGCCCTGGGTGATTTGACCCTCGCACTCACTCCATAGCCTCTGTGCTCGGGGTGCACTGACCTTCTCCTTTTCCTGCCTGTATGCTGGACTGCTTCCTACTCCAAGGCTTCATATGAGCTTTTCCCCTCAATTTCACCTGGCTGAGTCCTCAACCAGCTAATTCTTCCAGTGCCAGCTCAGGTGTCACTTCCTTCAGGAAACCTTCTCTGATTCCATCCTTGCTCCCATATACACTGCCTTGTGTGATAAACTCACTTTCATTGCACTACTCCCAGCTATAGTTAACAAGCTATTTGTATAGTTGCTTAATCTCTAAGTACAAAGTAGAAGCTCCAGGACAGCAGAGATTACACTTAAATTTTTACCACAGCAGCCCCATTTCCTAGCATGAGACAGGCACCTACTAGGTGCTCAATAAGTATAAACTGGTTGATTAAATGACTGAATGATTCCAGTGCCCCTCCTTTCGCTGAACACCAACCACCCTGCATCCATTAAGGGTCAGTGTTCACATGTCATCCAGCCTGGGCACACAGGAAGTCACTGGGTATGGGAACCTGACCTCTTGTTATTCCAGCATAATGTCAGCTGCTCTTATCCTTAACGTTCTCCCTTCTGGGGAGATTCATTCTTTCTGAGTGGACACTGTGGCTTGGGAAGTCTCTCGCTGGCCACTTGCTCTAAGAGAAAAAGGCATGGCCCAGGAAGACACGTGAATGAGCTGGTGCGGCGTTTAGTCTTGGCCTAATGGATGTTGATTTCCTATCTACAAGTAATGGGATCCAAGTACCTTAATGCCATGAGGCAGCTTTGGTTAGAACCTCTTTGCTCCGTTTCACTAATTTCACATCCACGTGCTTCTCCCTAGGCTGGCAGCCCTAATTGTGCAGGAGAAACTAATTACAACTATGGGATTTCAGAGCCTTTATTTGGTATGCCAGGTCCACGGCATCTTTTTGAAATTTGCTTTCAGTCTGATGCATTTTTTCAGTTGCCAGACAAATATAAACAGATTTGCTTCTTTAATGTTTGCCATCTTGGAAAGAATATTCTTTAAACAAAAACCAGACACAAATACAAAGGATGTTGCTCAAAGAAACCGTACCACAGTTGTCTGTGAGCACAAAGATGAGATTGCTCTGAATTTCTCCAGAGCCCTAAAAGCTTAGAACAGAATGGCATGATTTGTGCTGAAACTTTCTTTTCTTCCTACTCACTGTAATCCTATATATCCCTATTTATGAAAACACCATGAAAGCTGAAATCCACTCAGACTTCCCTTTTGGCCAGGAGTTAGAGGCATGTGTTAGATCCAACAGACTTTTCCGCTTAAAAGGATCATGTCATCAGTGTGGCGCAATGACCTAAGAATGACCAATCCATAAATACTTATTCAGGTGCTGTGGGATAATTAAAGGAATGAATGTACACACTGAAACAACAGAATAGAGGCTGCATTCCCTGACTGAGGTATGACCCTCTGGTTGTAGAGATAAGATGGAATCCAGAGCTAACCAGGGTAGGAACAAATCATCCCTGCAGGCTGATGAAGTCAGGGAATGCTTCCTGGAGGGGCTGTGGGCAGAGGCCCTCAATGCGCACAGTACAGTGATTCAGACTTTAGGACCTGGAGGGAGATGACCTGAGTGTGAATGCCAACTTCACCACATTTTACAGTGTGCCGTTAGACCAGTTAATTACCCTGTCTGAGTCTCAACTGCTCATCTGAAAAAATGAAGGCAATACCTCTTTAATAGGCTTATTTTTTGTTGTTTTGTTTTTAAAGATATGTGAGGTAATGTCCATAAATGCCTGACCCACAGTAAGTGCTCAGGAATAGCCAGCAACTTGTTGTTGCTTTAATTTCCAAAATAGACTCTCTTGCCTTCAGACCTTTGCACAGACATTCCACCTTCCTACAACACTCCTCCCCGGTCTCAAAGGCCGCCTTTGCTCTTCTTCTGGGATTGAAATTGCATACCAGGTCTAGCAGGAAGGCTGCCCTGATCCTGTGTGTTCCCACAGCCACGTGCCTTTCCCGTCATCTCGTGGTATCAGCCTGTCTCTCCCACCGGCCTGACATCCACAGAAGGCAGATGCTGTAAGATTGACCTGTTTCTTCCCACAGTACAGTTGATAATTATCAGTAGAATTAACGAATGAGTAAATGAATTAGCAATTTCTCCCCCATAGTTCCACTCCCTGCAGAGAAAATGTGAATCATGGACTAGATCATTTAAAGACTGGCTGTTTAAGTAGAATCTCAACCAGCAAGGAGAAAAGCCAGGCTTGGGTGGCTCAAAATCCTGACTGTTTAGCTCTCCAGTCTCTTCCCTCAGACAGAGGCTTCCTATAGGTTAATTATTCCTTTTGGGAGCTGTTGGCAGGTGATTACTGCTGTGCCATCTATCAGGAAGGCTTTCTCTCTTTGGCAGATGGATCTCTTTAGAGCACAATAAAGCTGAAATCCTGGTGGGCTTCCGGGAAGCAGGTGGAGCCCATCACTCCCTAAGGAACACTGCAGTTTTGTGTATTTGTCACACCTCCAGAGCCACTGCTGCCTATCAGAGCAGAATGCAAGCTTCCAGTCAGACAGGGAGGAACTGGGCAAGCAGCCCCAGCTTCGAACCCTGCTCAGGAAATACTGGTTGAATATTAAATGAAGGATGAACTCCTCCTCGCCCTCCGCCTTCCACTTGCCACTCAGCCGTTCCTAGCCAGGTTCCTCCTCTTATATCACCTGTTACCACGTCACTCTTGTGCTGAAGAGCTTCCTTTCCTATATTGCTATTCAGTAAAATCCAAACTCTCCTGTTGGCCTTTAATGACCTCCAGGGTCTCACCCAAGATTATTCTTGTTTTCTTTCCAACTCTTTACTCACATCAGTGCTTCAGAGCTAGAGACCCTAGACTCCAGTTCTGGCTCCAGCACTTACTAACCATGCTTTTAGAAGGTACCCAGCTCTTCGGAGCCTTCATTTCTTCATCCCTAAAAAGGGAATCAGAGTTCTTACCTCCTCTGGCTCTTTTAATAATTAGCAGAGATGCTGATCAGAAACCTTCAGTGGACTAAGGACTTCAAGTCCTTTCTCATATGCTAGTGTTATTAAATACCCTCACCCTCAACCCTATTTCTCTGTTTACCACCCCCTGCACTTCTCAGCCTTGCGTCTTTGTTTATGCTGTGTTCTGTTTAACCCCACAAGCTTCTCTTTATCCACTGATAGTGAATATTGTTCACCTCTATAAGCTGGCAGTTCTTTCTCTTTCCCTTGTATGCTTACCAGTATTATTCATGTGGAAGGCTCAGTTACAGTGTAAGCTTCTGAAGACAAGGACTGTATCTTACAATAGCAGCTACTGATTGAGCTCTCTCTATGGGCCAGGCTATGCATGCTGCACGGTATTCAGCTCTATGCGGGCATTACTCAGATTGTAGCCTCGGCTGCTAGTCTTCACATGCACAGTGTGGTTTCGATGTGTGCTTAATCCTCACAGCAGCCCTATGGGGGAGGCATTCCCATTTTACAGATGTGGAAACAAACTACGATGGTAAAAATTTGGCCATGGTTACACAGCTAGGATATGGAGTTGCTGGGCTCTGACCCCAAGCCTGTTTCTTTCCAAATTCGCTGACCGCCCACCAGGCTGCCCCACAAGGTGTCCCTGGGCAGTCACTTATCTATAATATCTACCTTTACATACATTGATTGGCTGAGGTGAGTACATTAGGGCTTGACTGTCTGAAACATTTTACAAATCAAGAAAGCAAGGGACTACTGTTCCTCCTACCTCCTATTCTTTCTGTCTCCTACGGAAAGAGAAGAGTTACAAAGAAGAAATCTCTGTGTGTGTATTATATATTATATTACTATAAGATTATAATTAAGAATATCATAAAATTATAAGAAACAGTTCTTGTCTTTAGACGCTTACACTGTAGCATATATATATATATATATATATGTAATACTCTCAGCCCCATTTCTCTATGTAACCACCCCCTGCACATCTCTACCTTGCACGTGTGTGCTGGTGTGTGCGGGGGTGTGTGTATGTGTGTATATATATAGCGTGTATGTGTCTTTTTCTCCTCTTCTCTTTTCTCTTCTTATCTGGTCCAGAAGAATTATTTGAAATATATAGTGCCTTGTACCAAAAAAAAAAAAAAAAAAAAAAAAAGCGTCAGGAATGGGGTTGGCAGTTGGCATTTGGGGCTGAATTAGGAGAAATGGTCCAAACAGGTTCTGGCTGCCAACCAGGGAGCACCTGGCATGTGGCAGCCACACCCCTGCAGTGGACAGCCTCCATCTTATGAAGAGCCTGTGGTTCTTAGTGATAAAGCATGGTCCTAATCCAACCATATTTGAAACCACCCATCACCCCCATCCCATCCGGAACATTGTGATGGCTACAGACCCAACAAAGGGGCAGGGTTCACTACAGAGGGAGGTGGGATTCCCTCCCCCACAGCCCTGTTACTCAGAAGGGGAGAGTGTCAAGGGGCATTTTCAAAAGTCTGGCTTCGGCTCTCGGGTATGTGATGCAAACATCTCTAGGGAGCTATTAAAGTGGTTATTGCAAAAGGGACCTCCGGAGTCATCTAAGGCCAGAATGTCACGGGCAGTTCTCCTGTGCCGTGGTGTGTGGTGGTAGACACTGCATTCTTCACTGACACTTAGCAAAGTATAGGGCCAGAGCTCTTAAAGCTGCGAGGCTGGGTCTGCAGCCGTGAGATTGCCTGACCCACCCTTCGCACCCAGCCTAGCTCCTATCCCCTTATCATATACTCAGGACACGCTGTCCTTTCCTTCTCCAGGAGAACTTTGATCAGATCTCTAAAATTATGACTTAAGAATTTTGCAGAGGGGCAAGTAGTGTAAAAGTCACTCTCCCGCTCCAGCCTTCGGCTCAGTGATGCCAGGGGCCATGCCTGTCTTCTGCTCGCCCCTCAATCCCCAGATAATCCCACAATGTCTTGTACATAAAGATGTGCAAAAACATTTGCATGATGGATGGATATAAAGATCAGTCAGTCAATTATTTGTTATTCCAGCTCCCTCATCTTGCAGGGTTTGGTTTTGTTTGTTTTGTTTTGTTTTTCTGAAAAGTCAATTTCCAGGTAAAAGGCAGTCCATACATAACATAAAATAAAGGGGAAAATGAAATTAAATACATTCTTTCTCTTTTTCAAGCACTTTTTCAGCAGCTTCCCTGACTTCCCTGGGGAGTTTGGTCTATGCCTTTGTTTGCTTCCTGCCAAATTATGGGCAATACCAATAAGACGATTAGAGAGAGTACCCTGAGTTTTCCCTGATAGGGACCAGGCGGGTATTGGGCCGGGCTGGCTGTCAGCAGGTGATCAGGAGAGGAGGAGGTGAAGGCAGTGGCATTGCCAGACCTGTGAGATTCCAGGAGCCTTTGCAGGCTCTCTGTGGATTTGCGGTATTTATCCTCTGAAGTAGAATGTTTCGTCTTCATTGGGTCCAAAAGCCCACAAGTTATTGTCTAAGAGGCTCATCACTCATGAGATGTGGCACCAAGAAAGTGGCCAAGGGACTCGGTGTCCTGGGTGTATCAGGACTCTGGGGGGCTCCTGGTTTGAGAGTTTCTAGAACTGGACCTTAGCTTATTATGTGAACTGAGTCACGTGTGTCAGCTGCCAAGCCCTCTCCAGGCTTATTTCTAGACATGAGGGAGAGGAGTTCTCGGCTCCAGACTTCCCTCCTGATCGTAATAACAGCAGTACTGTGCTAAGGGTCTGTACTCCTTGAGTACCTATTATGTGCTAGATGCTAGGCTCAGTGCTCTGTGTGTTTTACCTCTTCAGAGCCTCCCCACACATGGTAGGAGCAATTACTATCTCTACTGCTCAGATGAGAGAACTGAGGCTGGGAATGGGTTTACATCAGTTGTTCAAAGTCACACAGCTGGAAATGTTAGAGTCCGGGTTAGAAACCAGATCACCTGACCTCAGAACCTCAAACAGCAAACCATGCAGCATCCAAGTGTGTCTGCCTATTTTTACTGTTTGCTAGAATGTACACCTTTTCCCCCGCCACGCTTGTGTAGAGAAAATTAACAAGGGTTTACTCTCCTCCTCACTGATGGCCCTCCTTACAGCGTGTGGCTCTCCCCACTTTCCAGCCAGAATTTCTTTTGGCAAAAATGCAGACCATGGGGTGTCAAAGGTAGGAGGGATACAAATCACTTGAAGACACTTAAATTCCCAGTCCTCGCTCCCCAAGGTGCTGTTTCACCCAGAGAAATGGCCAGGAATCTGGACTGTCACTTCTCCCCAGGAATGCAGGTAAGACCTGCCTGGCCTGTGTGACACCGACAACCCCACTTCTGTCTCGTGGGAGTGACTTGAGCTGCAAGTCCCTGGACTCACTGAGTCTCTTCTAAGTCTGCCTTCCTTAAGTATGGACACTGAGCTCAAATGTAGGTGTGGTCCCCGAGGAGGGACACTTCACAGAATAAAGCAGGCCAGCTGGAGCCTGACTTCGGGGAAACACCCACCTCCTCTGCCATGGAAGCTGGCCCATGCCACTTCCCTATGGCCTGTATGCATTCTGCAGCACCTTCTTTCAGCTACAGCCCACGAGCCAGGATGAACTGCTTGCAGTTTCCCATTCATTTCCCTTCCCCGTAGGTGCTAGGTTTTATTATCTGCTCATGCACAAACAGACTTCTCTGGCAGACTTCAGATAAATAACCTGCCAGTCAATAGAGACAGCCATCCCCCCAGATGAACCGAGGAAAGTTTTAATTCCGAGAAGTCTCATTTCCAGTTGTGTAGAATCAACCCTCTTTCTGCTCTTCTCTGGCCCATGCTGACCTTGATTCCTGAGCATACCTGGGTTTGAATTCTGCTGACTCTACTTCTGTGTAATTATGAACAGCTTTTGCTAGGTTGGTTAACTGCACTGTAACCAGTATCAGTAAAATGAAAGTCATGATAGCACCTACTCATTAGATTATGGTGATTAAATGATTTAAATCACACAAAAGTTTAACACAGTGTGTGGTACATGTTAAGCCCTCGGTAAATGTTAGCTATCTCCATTATAACATCAACAATAATGACAGTTCTTACTATTATCATTATAGAACATTAATAGTAACATCCCCATACCTGGGGGGAAAATGGTTTAGCCAATGGTTTAAGGGAGAATTGGGAAGCACTTGCTGGTGTAACCTTGAGAAGGTGTCCCAAGCTCTGCTAGCCTTGGTTTTCCTATCTATGAAATGGACACGGAGTGCCTAATTCAGGGTTGTTGTCAGGATTGAACAGGTTCCTAGAACAGTGCCTGGGAATATGTGCCCACTAAGAATTGGCTATTATATCATCATTGTGATTACTTAATATTTTAATGAATAATTTATTACTCATTATTGAGTCTGGGCCAATCATATATGATCTAATGGGAAGAGTCTTACCAAAAGGCAGAGGCAGATGAGCCCAGGGACTTTGAGCAGAGGTGCCTGGATTATCTCACCCTGCCTTACCTTCTCTATCCAAAAAATTCTGCCCATTTCTCAGCTTCCTTCCAGAAATATCATGAAAATAGGAGAAATGGGTGTGAACATTTGGCTCTAAAAGTGCTATTTAAAGTCAAGTGATATCTACAATATTAATTACAGCCATTCCTGTTTAAATGCTTTTTAAAAAAATTTCAGTCCTCCAAAAATGACTGTAGAGCATTAAACACTGCAGATATTTTTAAACATTTTTGGCATTTCCTTCTTCTGGGAAGACTTCCACATACACAGGGAGGCAGGCAGTGACCTGCTGAGCCACTTTTCCAGGCAGAGGGAGGGCAGGTGGGCAGAGGCGACGCACACAGCAGCCTTTGTTGCCTGACCGGGGGCTTGGCCCCAAATTTGGTCCCTGCCAGAGCTCCTCAAGGGACACCCAAGTAGCGTGGACTCAAGGTGGTGCTCATTTAAACCAGTGTGTTCCAAATAATGACAGTCATAATTCTAGTGGTACACAGAAGAACCTTTTAGAATTTAATTATTATTCACTTAATGCATAATAGAGAAAAATGTAACTAGCACATTAAAATATTTTTACTGATATTATTTCCTTCTTAAATTATTTTCTTCCTAAAATAATTTTTAACATATGAGCCAGTTTTAAAGGGAAGAGTATTCGTAAATATGCCACAAGTCCTGAAGGTGAAAGAAATTGCAAAAGTTTGGAACATGCAGCATTCAACAAAGAGTACCTACTATTTGTCAAACACTCTCCTGGGTACTGGGAAGGTAGCAATTAATAATGTGTGATTTCTGACTTGAAGGTCTCCAGCTGGTGTGAGGAATAGCTACATCCACGCTAACTGGAATGCAGTGGGGTAGGGGACGTGCTGGCAGCTCAAAAAGGTGCAAACTAAGTCAGATAAAGCAGAGATCCATCCTGCTAGGACAGCTGAGAAACGCTGAAGAAAGGAAATGACGTTTGAACTGGACGTTGAACACGCCTCAGTTAGCCAGTTCATCATAGGCACCCAGTCCTGCAGCATTTAGTAATGTTCCTGTGTCATGGCCCTTACATTCTTGCAGGCAAAAGCTTAATGGTCAAGGACCTATGTGATGTAATTGTGAGTTTTGACAAGTGTCATGGAAGAAACAACCCACGTGGTAAGGGCGGGGGTCCTATAACGTAGAGCAGCTCAGGGAGACAGAGACAAGAAAGGGCGTGGTGAGCTCCAGGAGTGGCTGCATGGCTGATGTTAGAAAGAAGCAGGGAGTAAAGTCTAAAAGCAGATTGGAGCCTGAGGATCTCTGGTGTTGAACACCATACCAGGTACCTTGGACTTTATCTTTTTTTATTGTGATAAAATGCACATTACATAAAATTTACCATCTTAATCATCTTTAAGTGTGTAATTTTTAGTAATGTCAGGTCTATTCACATTGTCATACCACCAATCTTCAGAACTCTGTTCATCTTGCAAAACTGAACCTCTATGCCCATCAAACAAAAACTCCCTATCCCCTCCTACCCCCAGACCCTGGAAACTCAACTCTACTTTCCGTCTCTGTGAATTTGGTTACTCTAGGCACTCATGTAAGTGGAATCATGCAGTATTTGTCTTTTTATGACTGGCTTCTTTCACTTAGCATAATGTTGTCAAGGTGCTACACATGTTTTAGCATGGGTCCAAATTTCCTTCCTTTTTAATGGCTGAGTAATATCTCATTATATGTATATACCACATGTTTATCCATTCATCCATCAATGGACACGTGCTTTGCTTCTACTTTTTGGCTGTTGTGAATAATGCTGTTTTAGGTGTGCAAATATCTCAAGACTCTGCGTTCAATTTGGGGGGTATATACATAAAGGTGGAACTGCTGGATCATATGGTAATTCTATTTTTTAATGTTTTGAAGAACCATCATATTGTTTTCCAAAGCAATTGCACTGTCTTACATTCCTACCCACAGTGCACAAAGATTTTAATTTCTCTGCATCCTCGACAACGCTTGTTTCGTTTTTTCAATAGTAGCCATCTTAATAGGTGTGAGTTGATGTCGCCTTGTGATTGTGGTTTGTACTTCCCTAGTGATTAATGATGCTGACGTCTTTTATGCACTGGTTGACCGTTTGTATGTCTTCTTCATAGAAAAGTCTATCCAAGTCTTTTACCCATTTTTTAATCATGTTGTTTTGTTGTGGCTGTTGAGTGGGATTTATCTTTTAAGCAATGACAAGCTAAAAGGTTTTTAAGCAGGGCTTTAACAGAGTTAGATCCAGACTGTAGAAATATAGGTCTGGTGGTAGGAAAGATGAATTGACTAGTAGAAACACAAAGTAGGGCTCCCAGGGAGTTGGCTTTATGATGGTCCAGCAGAGAAATGATGAGAGCTGGAACTAAGGCAGTGGTGATGGCTATCTGAATAATTAATAATTACTGCCTACTCACTCCCGAAAACTGCAGTCCCTGTAATTGGAGATACATATTCTCTCTCAGAGAAATGAGCCCCTTCTCAGGACCTCACACCCACACCTATCCCTACAGTGGGATAGATAAACTCATCCATCCTTCTCTGGGAACCACAGCTGGTAGGTTTTTGGCTCTCCTGAATTCCGAGTCACCACTCCCAAGAGAAAAGCAGTGTTACCACTGAGCATCCTGCTGGATGAAAATATGCCCTTGGTAGATTACTTTCTGAGTGGTGAGGTGCTGAAAGAAAGAAAAAAATGGAGATTCCGGGATTCTACCTGAGTAGGTTCCTGGGCTGCCCCTTGTCCGTTGACTTTAATCAGTTTCTCAGCAGCTGGCTGAGCTCTGAAATGCGTTGTTTTGGTAGTAAGGGACTAAGACCTCACTTGTTACTGCCTTTAAATATAACAAATGATATTCTCTTTCCTTTTATTGGAAAAAGCAATGGAGCTTAGAGTTGGCAAACCTGGGCTTGACTTTAGGATTGAGCACCTCACCCTCAGAAGCTCAGCTTCCATTTCTGCAAAGTCAAGGAAACAACCCCCATTTTTTTTTACAGCGCAGAGAGTGCAGATTGCCTTACTCAATATCCACTGTGGCTTCTCTCTCATCTACCTTCTGATCCTGTAGAGACGGGAAAGCTAAATATGAGAGTCCCCAGACCCCTCTGCATCCAGGGCTCTGGTTGTGATTCAGTATCTGCCTGTGATGGTAGAAGACTGGAATCGAGAAATGAGTTAGGTGGGGAGAGAGACCTTCCAGGGAACCCACCTGCTGCTGCAAGTCATGGTGTCGCTCTGGATATAGATTCAGAATCTCCACATGGCAACTCAGATGGTCTAATTCCAGATCTGGCATCTGGGGCAGCTGCTTCCCACGTCCCCAGCTTGTGCATGGTAGCAGCTCCCTTGGTGGGTCAGCTCTGCAGTACTGCTCCTGCAAGTTACTTCCAGAGGTGCACGCTGGAAACTGCTCCCCCAGCCTGTTCAACAAGTTTGTAAGCATGTAATCCCTTTTGCTACAAAACTGACAGATGCTTACCAAATTGTTGGACTTCCTGCTTAAACTGTCTATAATGGCTTCTGTTACTTGCAGCCAAACCCAGACTGGTTTGCAGGATTGAGGAGGATAACAGAAAATAACAAGCTAACACTCCTAGCACAGTTCCTGGCTCTTAGAAGGTGCTCAATAAATATTGATTGACTCTGAAACTGATATTGGGGCTGATTTCATCTCGGTGGAGGAGGCAACTGCTTACGTCATGATGGGATCTTAAGGATGTATTATTTCTTTCTCCCCTCTACCCTGCAGAGTCCTCCTACCTCCTCATTGATTTCTTGAAGAAAACAACTTTGCCAATTAGAAACAAGGCTCAAAACTCAAATGCAGCTGGGTGCGGTGGCTCACACCTGTAATCGTAACACTTTGAGAGGCCAAGGTGAACAGATTGCTTGAGCTCAGGAGTTCAAGACCAGCCTGGGCAACATGACAAAACCCTGTCTCTAAGAAAACACACACACAAAAAAATTAGTCGGGCAAGGTGGCATGTGTCTGTATTCCCAGCTACTCAGGAGGCTGAGGTGGGAGGATTGCTTGAGCCTGGGAGTTCAAGACTGCAGTGAACACTGGTTGTGCTACTGCGCTCCAGCCTGGGTGGCAGAGTGAGATACACACACACACACACACACACTCTCTCTCTCTCTCTCTCTCTTTCATACACACACACACACACACAAACACACACACACCCTCAAATGCTCCTGTATTCATTATACTGGCTTGAGTTGAACTGAGTTGTAAGTGGTTGATTTGGGCCCCATTCCTGAAAGAGTTTGAGAGGGGAGGAGCATGAGAGATGGAGGGTACTGGGCCCCAGCCCCCAGGAGGGAGAGAAGTAGGACACGGGAAGAGGAAGCCAGGCAAAGACTGGGGCTGGGAGTGCCCTGGATCCCAAAAGTCTGTGCCCCAGAAATACATGGACCAGGCCAGGCCAGTACATGCCCACTTAGCTCCAAGTCTATGGCTCCTGTGAGTGGCCAAAAGTCTGCCACCATGACAAGTGACCGAGCAGGAGGATTGGAGGTGTGAAAAGAGACTAGAGAAGTAGGCAGAGGTCAGATCATGCAGGGCCTTGTGGACCAGGGTACCGACTTCTGTCTAGCCCAGTGGTTGGTGAACCTGTTCTGTAAAGGACCATATATTAATTAGTTTAGGCTTTGCAGGCCAGACAGTCCCTGTCACCCTACTCGGTTCTGCTGCTGCAGTGCAAAAGCAGCTGTAAACAACATGTAAATGACTGAGCATGGTTGTGTTCCGGTCAGGATTTGGCCCACAGGCCATAGTTTGCCAATGCCTGGCCTAGTCTAAGGACACTAAGAAGCCTTTACAGGATATTTAGGAAGGGAGTTACCTAATCATATTTATGTTTGTCAAGAGCCCTGTGACTTAAGCGTGCAAGGTAATTGGCAGGCAGCAGAGACATTTGAGTAGCCACGTTGAAGGGATGGTAGCTTGGGGGAGGATGCTGCCAGTGGAGCTGAGAAGTGGACTGGGCAGATATTTGGGAGTAAAAATGCTGGAATTTGGTGATTGGTCAGATATAAGGATTAGAGAGAGGGAGCTTCAGGACTGACATCTTAGGACTGTGCCTCATAGGATGCTCTGGGGCAGCTTGCTCACCCTTCTTTTTATCTCCCATCCTGTGGTTTGTTAAAATGATTTCCCCCAAAACATTCTCAATCAAGGCATTTCTCTTCTGTGTATGGATTCACCTGTCATTGTCCCAGTCCTAAAGGCTCTGGGCCGGAATGATTCTTTTTTAGACAGTCTCACTTTGTTGCCCAGGCTGGGGTACAGTGGTGCAATCTCGGCTCACTGCAAACTCTGCTTCCCCGGTTCAAGCAGTTCTCTTCCTCAGCCTCCCAGGTAGCTGGGATTATAGGTACCCGCCACCACGCCTGGCTAGTTTTTGTATTTTTAGCAAAGACAGGGTTTCACCATCTTGGCCAACTCCTGACCTTGTGATGCACCCACCTCAGCCTCCCAAAGTGCTAGGATTACAGGTGTGAGTCACCACACCTGGCCTGGGATGATTCTTGACTCCTGCGAGTCCCCACTACTCCCATCTAGTCAAGCACATGATCTGGTAGCTCCACTACTCCACACCTCTTAATGAAAGTATCCTTGCTTTCCACATCTACTCAGTTTCTGAGTTCAGATGCTAAGACTTTCGCTCCATATGTTCAGGTACTAAGGGAATCTCAAAATGCTTGTCAGACTCACTTCAGGTCCTGCATTTAGGATAATGAGAGTTCCCCTAGCACGTAGCACTCATAGTTTCATATTCAACACAATGCCTGGCCCTAGCCGAGCCCTGTAAGTCTTAGGCTCAGACCTCTTACCTGTGTGCTTATCTCCCTTCTAATCAGTTGATATATCACTGCCTGATCAAGCTTCATGAAGCTCTGTTCCTTTGTACCTGCTGGAAAAAACTCCTGATGGTGGCCCACTGCCTCCCAACTGAAGCTCCTGGCCCTTACCCTTTACTGAGCACATACTACATGCCAGACACTGGTCTAAGCTCATTTAATTATGTACATCACTCTTAAGAAGTGTAGGGGAAGAAAAACAATATTTATGGAACACCTGCCACATCCTAAATGCATTATGGGAGTTTTCTATATTAATCCATATATCAACCATGCAAGGTTAATGAAATGAACTCCATTTTACAGATGAGCAAACTGAGGCTCTGAGAAGTTCAGTAACTGGCCCCATGCTGCAGTGTTAGTAAGTCAAGGAGCAAGGTTTCAAACTGCAAATAATTTCAATGCTGTATAGGTCACAAAAAGTGGAAGGTGGGACTCACAGCACATAAAAATCCATAGAGGTGGGAATGCGCATGATACATCTAAGAACAGGGTGACCAAAGTGAAGGAGTCTGGAAAGGGAAGAGAGACAAAAAGGGCACAGATCGGAGCTGGGATGCAACTGCAGATGCTGGAGTGCCAGGGCAAGGGCACTCCCCTATGCTTCCTAAGAGTGATTTACATAATTAAATGAGCTCATAATTAAATGAGCTTAGACCAGTGTCTCGCATGTAGTATGTGCTCAGTAAAGGTTAGCCATTTGGTTCTTATTTAATTTGAAGAAGGATAGCATTTATAAACAAACTGTTCTCTTTCTACTTGTCATTCCAGCATTATGATAATCAGTTTTGGGAACTCGAAGATCAAGGATGCTCCCTGAGGGGGTGGGAGGGAGGGAGGCAGCTTAGAGCCGGGACAGGAGACACAGCCAGAGGCAAGAGGAAGGCATTAAATGTGTACGTTTTCCAAAATCAACTTCACCTAATTTTTAATTTTGCTAATGGCTAGTCTTTATTTGAGATGTCATGCTGAAATAACTCTTTTAATAAAAGAGAACGAATGCACTCATATTTCCCCTTCCTTCCTCTCTATCAGCAAAGACTTGGTGCAATGATGTATATCACCCTTTTATTTTAATTAAGCATATAGCTTTGAGAGGCTTGTAAAAATGTTGCCAACAGAGAAACGCTTTAACGGATGTGAACCTGAGGTTGGCTTCTCCCATATATCTTTACTACAGAAAATTGCCCTCTTCGTTTTGCACGTGAGGTGAATGGTTGAGCCTGGATGTGCGCCTCGGAGTGGAAGCCCGAGAGAAGTAGAATGTTCAGGAACATAGAGTGTGGGATTAGAAGCATTTTTTAGAAGGTTGGGGAGAGCCGGGCGAGGAAAGGAGAGGTATTTTCTGGGCAGGATCATGTGCAGAAGTGTCCTGGCGAAGGGAAGTTTTCTGTCATTTTCCTTTCCACATGTCAGATGACATGATGATGTCCAAATACACAGATTTTGAGGGGGAAAAAAAATCAAGGTTTTAAATCTAGGACCTGAGATTTAAACTCCAGCAATCTGACTCCAGAGCCAGATTAGCCAAAAAGCTAAACTACTTCCCAACTCAGGGAGCAGAGCAACATGTCATGATAGTAAGGCAGCAAGCAGTTGTATGGTAGGATATGAGAGAGGGAATGAACGATGTGTGTTAGGTGTTTATGCAACGGCCTGTGTCTAATCTACCAGTGAGTACAGCACGTAAAGCTTAGTGAGTGGTGTTTCTGATTCCTGGTTTTTTTTAAAAAAAAAAAAAAAGAAAGAAATAGGGAGACTCAGAGTTTAAATAAGCTAGAGAAAAGAGGGAAGCAGAGGCAGAGAGACTGAGTTGGACAAGTCAAAAGTGAAGTTCACCCACCCCAAGAGAAGTAAGCTTCAACCAGAAGCAGAGAGACGCAGCAGTTCTGGATCCAGTGCGGAAGCTGCCTGAATGCGAATACACTTGCTTCACACAGGCTGGAGAGACGCATTAAAACTGAATAAGAAAGTCAGGACGCTGTGGCCCAACGGCGGGCATCTGTATTCCCTCTGTGCTGCTGTGACGGTCTCACTGGTGAATAATTCATTCTGAGGTTATCCTCCCTGCCTCTAGTTAAGTTGTTGCCCTTGCTCTGAGCAAAATTAGCCCAGGTGTGTGTGGCTGTTGTGATTCCTGATATGAGAGGCACCCTGGAGAAGGGAGTTAGCCACCTGGTGAAGCCTGTAGATAAGGGGCCTCTGTACATGGGGGCTGCCAGGCAGGGGTCAGAGGCTCCAGCTCGCTAAAAATCTTAACTCCCAAAATAAAAAGCCAGGTGAATCAGGCAAGTGTGCATAGCTTACCCAGAGACAGGGCTGACTTCCTTCCTTTGTAGCTATTATTATCCTCTTCTAGAATTGTGCCCAGATGAAAACCAGATACACACACACACAAACGTTTATATCCCAGAAAGGTCATTGTTGCAGAGAGTCTGATGTTCCAGCAATGCAAGGTACTAAAGATCCCTGCTAGGAAAAAATAAACACTCACCTCCACGTAGTGGAAGCCCAAAACCTCACTTGATTTTAGCACCTCTAAATAGCTTAGTACTGTATCTACTGAATATTGACATTGACTCTTCTCAGAGAAAAGTACTAGAATAGAAGAAAGCACATTGAATAATATCAAATTGAGTGTACATCAAAACCAGGCATCGAAGAAGTTTCCTTTGTTATATGTTCTCACTTTTAAATCAATGCAAAAGTGACCTAAGATGACAAATGTGTAGAATCCAAAACATAATCTGCTGTTATTACTGTTAGGATCAAAAAAGTAAAGCCTTTAGGAGTTTAATCTGAAAAAGAAAAGACTAAAGTATAGCTTTATCTTTGTTAGACAAGGGACATTTCTTAAAGTTTTTATAAAATTATAAAGTTAATGTTCTTTGTTGTGTTTTTTTTTTAAAAAATCACATATTACCTGATATTGCAATACAATACTTCCCATCCACCCCCATATTCCTGTATACAGAGGTAGCCATTATTAAAAGCTTAAGTCTCTTTCCGGGGAGTTTCTCAGCAGAATCAAATGGAATCAGATTATATACCATTTTAAAGTTTACTGTTTTGCTTAACAATATATAATGGTTTATGTCTCCATCTCAAAATACAATTCTTTTTCTAATAAACTATATGGTGCCCTGGTAGCTAAGTGCACTAGAATTTAGTATAATATTAACAGGGTTAAATGAGCTTGGTCCAGTGTCTTTAATCCACTTTAATACATCTGTCTAATATAACATCTCTAATATAACATATTTAAATCATCGACAGAGATTTAAATTGTTTCTAGTACTGCTAACAGTGCTGCAGCAAACACCATTATGTCTGTATATATCCTGTGTATCTTTTGCACATTACTACTAGTGTATCTATAGGATAAAATCTCCAGAAGTGGAATGTCTGGGGGAAAGGGTATGAACATTTTATGTATGAATAGGTATTGCAAAGTGGTTTTGTGTGGTGAGGATTTTTTGACTATTAAGAAGGATGTTGATATGTCTGCAGAAAATTTTAAGAAAAAGTGAAATAGGCACAAATTAAATCCAGAGTTCGAGCTAGACAAAAAGTCGAATTTTATTATCCATGTATAATCTAGAATGTGTCACTGAGGCTATAATGTCTCCTTTCCTGAAGAACTTCAAGCAGAGCAATCTCTTCTCCAGGCCCCGAATGCTGTACTGCCACATGGATGCCTAGGGAAGCCATAGCCACATGTCTGTTTATGGATCCCAGCCGCTAAGAGCTGAATTCTTCCACCTGAGTATAATTAATGGCAAGTACAAGGAAGTTGTCAGAAACACAAATCGGGTTCACAAACCTCTTATAAAATATCTTCTCAAACCCTCACCCTAGTGCAGCCGTTGACAACCAGGCAGAGCCCTTAGTGACAACTGATATACCAACTTCCCTTATCAAAGTTTTACTAGCCCCAGGGACCCTTTAAATTTCATTTTATTTTTCTTTTGCCCAAGTTGGAACATTAGGCAGAAATGCATATATATGTAAGACAAACGCAGTGCGCAGTTGAAATTTCTCTTGCTATGAGTCTCTCCACACCTTGAATTTTGGACTCTCAAGCCGTTTTTAAATGCAGCTTCATTTTTCTTCCCTGTCATTACCTGATTTCATCTGAAAATCTCAGCATGTGGCTCTCTTTTCCCTTAATTCATTAGATTTGGCATGGCCGTTTATTATATCAACTTGACATCTGTCAAATAGAACATATCTGAAGCACCAGGATGGGGGAAAAAAAGGGAGAGGAAGATTTAACTCTTCAGGGCTAACTGGAGATGGTTTAAATTTATAGAGGTGACTTTAGCCCTTTGTAGATCTTCCTCTAGATAGAAATATATTTGTAATCAAAATGATAATCCATACTCCCTCATTCTTCTGCTGAGATGAAGGGAGAGAGACTTGGGGCAAGGCTGAGCTATTTATTCACAGATTGTTTTAAGTCAGAGTTGGTCTGTCCTGGGAGAGAAGATTGTATTAGCTTGATAAAGCTAACCCTTTCAGCCTGGGGAAAAAAGAATTACACAATACTGCTGCAAAGGTTTCCTTGGCTTCTCCAAAGAGGAATTAGATTTTAACGTGCCAAAACCTTCCAGATTTGGAGGGTATGCTTCTAGAGATAATATGGACATAAATGCAATACTGGATTTGTGTTTTTTGATGGAAACAGTAAACATTACTGTTTTAGAGAGAAGGCTGACAGGGAACCCCAGCAGCAGGAGGAAGGGCTGTGGCTGTCTTTCTTTAATACAGACAGAGTCTTGTAAAAAAAAAAAAAAAAAAAAAAAAATTGTCATCACTGGCTGGGCACAGTGTGGCTCACGCCAGTAATCCCAGCACTTTGGGAGGCCGAGGTGGGCAGATCACGAGGTCAGGAGATCAAGACCATCCTGACCAACATGGTGAAACCCCTGTACCTACTACAAATACAAAAATTAGCCAGGTGTGGTGGTGCGTGCCTGTGGTCCCAGCTACTCAGTAAGATGAGGCAGGGGAACGGCTTAAACCCGGGAGGCAGAGGCTGCAGCGAGCCAAGATCACGCCACTATACTCCAGCCTGGGAGACAGAGTGAGACTCCGTCTCAGAAAACAAAAAAGTTGTCATTACTGTCTGCACCAAAATGATGTGTCTTGTTTGGAGTACCGGTTGGAATTCCTCACCGTGGAATATCAATAAAAAAACAAGGACTTCGACTAAGATTTATGTCAGGGGACCAGTTCTTTTTGTGCCTTTAGTGCCACGCACAGATTCAGAGGTAGGCAAGGACACTAGCTGTGGCTGAGACACAATGTCCAGGACCAGAGCAGAGCAGGAAGGGTTCGGAGCAATTGAAGTCCATTTCGTAAGTTTCGAGGTAGAAGACTAGGACTTGGCTAGGAATTGCTGTTGATTCTGGTCCGGGAACCAAAGCTCACTATACACTTGACCTTAGGTAGAGTATTGATTTCAGATTTTTTTCAAGTCTCTCAGACTCTAAACCTGATGATTATTATGCAACGATGTTGGGTCACTGTCTGTTCCTAGTTACTCATCATCCCACTAGAGGGATGGATAAACTCCTATTTAGCGATCCCTTCATTTATTTCCGTCTCCTTTGTGCCTCTGAAGCTGAACATATTACTCATGTTGTATGACAAGGAATTCCCAGCTGTTTGGAAGGAGAGGGGGAGAAATGACAGGCAGACAAGCCGCTATCAATAAAACAAAGCACCATGGGTGAGGTGTGTGGCATTTTGGTGTTGTCAGCAATCTGGCTAGCCCCCAGTCAATCTACCTGTATGAGGCTTCCCCAGTGGAGCTGGGAGAAAAGTTGCCTGTAGAAAGAAGAAAAAAGAAGAAGAGGACTGAGAAATGCATTATTTTTTAAATTGGCAATCCTTCTTGATGAGTTAAGTAGAAGCCAGTTGTGATCTAAATCAATAGAATTGATAATGCTTTTATCTTGAAAGGTTAACTGTATTTTTGACACTCTCCTAACTCCCAAGCAACTTGGCTTTTAAGAAAAAAGAAATAATCCTCTGGGCAAGGAGCCTGGGAGGCACTTAATTTAGGGCTGATGTTTATGACTGGTCATTGACCTTGAAATTCCATTAGCGCTAATGAAGGACAGTGCTGGATGCATCCTGGCTGAGTCCAGTAAGTGACGTGCTTGGCGCCTGCAGGGCCCCGCCTCTCTGTTTCTGCGCTTGGCTGGGACCTGTCTTCACTGGGTCCTGATGCCTCAGCCGCAGCTCCATCTTGCAGAGAGAAGAGACTTCCATAGCTTCAGGCTCTCCCAGGCCTTCCCTCCAAAGAAGAGAAAGCTCTGTTGGAGCAAGAGTGTGGTGCTTGCTCTGTATGTGTCTTCTTTCCTATAGTAATGACATTCAGAGGCAGAATATGCAGCTGGCATCCTAAAATTTTCCATCTAAAAAGAGCCTTAGAGATCAGTCAAATGTGAGCTCCACATATGCCCATCACCTAGATTTGACTATTATAAATATTTTGCTATTTACGTGGTGGTGGTGATTTTGCCATTTTAAATTACATACATTGTCACACTTTACTCTTAAATATTTCAGTATGCCTCACCAAAAAGTAAAATGTGTCCTCAGAAAACCTTAACACTATTATCATACTTAAAAAAATGAATAATAATTCCCGAGTGTCATCCCATATGCAGTCCATATTACAAGTCCCTCAATTGTCCTAAAAATGTGTGTCAACAATTGGTTTGTTCAAACTACAGTCTGTATACAGTTCACACTTTGCATTTCCTTGTTAGGCCTCTTTCTGTTTACAAGGATGCAGTTCGAAACAGTAGCCTCTGGACACATGTAGCTAATGAGCACTTAAAATATGGCTAGTCCAAATTAAGGTGTGCTGTCAGTATAAAATGCAAACTGGACTTCCAAAACAGTACTCAAAAAAATGCGTAATATCTCATTAACAATTTTCCATTGATTATATGTTGAAATTACAATATTTGGGGTATTGTTAGCATAATAAAACATTAAATATATTTAAAGTTAGAACTTATATATAATGCTGTTCTATAACAACTATTAATATATTGGGATGGAAAAGCAACTTTACAATAGAGGGATGGTAAATCTCGGCATGACAACAGTGAACCAATTGGTGTGAGGTATATCTCGATTGGTTCACTGTTGTCATGCCAAGATTGATCAATTCCTCTATTATAAAGTTGCTTTTCTACCCTCAGTAGCAGCAATCATCTGTCGCTGATAATTTCGCACCCTAAGAATTAAACTTTTAACTTCAAGGTTTTAGCATTCACTGATGACTGTTGCCTGCATCAGTTATTTAATTAGTTATGTAAAATGATTTTTCTACATTTTATTTACCTATATTAGTTAGAATTCATATGAAAAAGAAAAGTTCAGAAACCTGAGCTGTGTGGTAACCCTGAAGTAGGGTTACTATGGAAAAGACCAGATAAAAGCTTAATTCTCTCCTTTAACTATCAAGTTTCAGAATAAAGAGTTGGTAAAAGCTACCTCTTTTGACAGCTTTTCTGCTCTCACATTTTGAGTATTATGAATACATGGATTTTTATATAATAAATAGAAATAGAATTTTAGAACTAGTTTCTATCATTTAAAAAAATCAAGAAAAAGGAATCTAGCAGTTTTGCATAAAATCCGTATTTCTGGATTCCCATGGAAACCTGGGAACTCAGTGACAGTAGACCTACATTTTTACCCCCCAGCATCCTCTACAGTAGAGTTTGGGCTCCATCCTTAGAGGGAACGTGTATTCTTTTATGGGTGACGCTTCTTACCCCGACACAGGATTAGGTTGTTTGCCATGTCCCTGTGAGTATGTGAGTTTGTAGCCCCAAGTCCAATCGCCTATGTCATAAATAAGGACACTATAGTACAGAAAAGAGAAGGGACTGGGACTGGCTGGTGGTGGAATAGCAAAATGAGTGGCAGAGTTGGGAATAGAATCCAAAAGTCCTTCCCAGGAGGACCGGTGGTCTCATCCTCAGTTACCAAGAGATGTTCCGAGAAAAGCCCAGCTAACGCCAGCAGCAGCTAGTGGAAGGTGCCCAGTTAGCATATGCTCTGCATTTTCCGTGTGTAGAGGAAAGCTTATTGCTGCTGCCACTGCCACTCCTTCTGACCATGATTTAATTTTTCCCAAACCCTGGGCAGATTCAGAGGCTGCCCACAACATTAGCTCTACTTCTGGGCCTTCCTCTGGGACGGTGATCTATAAAGTCAATGTGAACTACTCCAAATAAATAAGATTAGTGCAACCTAATCAATTTGGAGACCCCCTTGGGCAATATTTATCAAAAATTTAAGTGTATACAGCCTTTTTGACCCAGCAGTTCTACTGCTAGGAATTTTTCTTACAAATATATTCACAAAATATTCCAAGACATGTGTACCTTGAAGTTCACTGTTCTCATGGAAAACTGGAAGCAGCCTTCAGTTGGGTACCAGTTAATAATTTATGGCACATCTATATAAAGAAAGAATATGTGGCCATTTAAAAGAGTTAGGTAGAGTTACATGTGCTGATATTGTAAGATACAGTTAGCTGAGAAAAGGAAAATGTAGAAGAGTATATATATTATTTTTATTTGTGCCTATTTTAAATAATAGACCAGTATATACATAGTTTTAAGAAAGATATATAAGAAAATATTAAATACTTATAGGAAGAGACCAGAGGTCAGAGAGGGGGAGAAAGATAAGGGTTTTACTTTTCATTTTACATCTATCTCTATGGATTATTTTTTTTAAATCATGGACATATATTTTTTAAATATTTAATTTATCAACAAGTTTGAGTGTTTGAATAAACCAGCTGAGTTAGGGAAAAGTTAATAGTACCTTTTTTAAAAATCTGAAATTCTGATCACGTAATATGAGAGCATTAGTAGTGCTTCTCAAACTGGCAACAGACAGTTGCTTTACTAGGCGCATCTGTCGAACTCCGTATGTATTGATTGATGCAAAATTAATCGCAGTTATTGCCATTAGAAGTAATTAACCGCAATTAGTTTTACATCAACCTAGTAAGTGCTAAGCACTTAGCTGTGTGCAATAAGCACTTAGCTGAGCACTTCGCTGGGTGGCCCAGGCGAGCGGTAAGGAGCTTGCAGTCCAGTTTTGGAGAAAAGTCCAAAAATAACTGATCAATATCAGGGGTCTGGAATTCAAAGCTGGTGGGAACTTCCTAGACCATCAGTGCCTCCGAATACAAAAGAAAATTTCCTATCAGGAAGCCAGTCAGGCAGGGTGGAATACCTAAACCAAATGAGCTATCACAAGTGAATCCAGTCTGGATAGGCACAAAGAAGAGGGAGAGTAGTGTAGGGGAGGGACAGACAGGACCAGAGTGGTGCCAGTGAGAAGGCTGGAGTAAAGGAGGCGTGCAGGAAGTCTGAGGATGGTGGCACGGGGAGGAGATGGGTTTACAGCCCAGCCTGGCCACCTGGGGAGAGGCGGGCCATGTGCAAACCCTGGTTTCCTCATAAAATGTAGAAAATACATCACAGAGACATTGTAAGGATTCAAGGATATAATCCATCTTCAGTGTTCAGTGTGTTTGTAATTAATACACACCCAAACTTTGCTGGCTCTATGTAAGTATATATGGGAGGAAAGAGAAAGGAAGTATAGAGGCAGCTCATGGCAGAACCCTGACTTCAAAGTCACATGGTCTAGTTCCGATGCTGGACCTACTACTTCCTGGCTGTGTGACATAAAGCTTCCCTGACTTCTTGGATCCTTGGTTCTCTTTTCTGATAAGTGGGAAGAAAGTGAAAAAACTGTGATAAGTGGGAAAAAACTGGCGCATACTAAATACATTTGACCCTTGACCAAATTAGAGATTAGGGACACCAGCTCTCACTCCTGCACAATAGAAAATCCACATATAACTTTTGATTATCTCAAAACTAAACTGTCAAGAGTCTGTTAACTAGATGCCTTACCAATAACGTAAACAGTCCATTAACACATATTTCGTTTGTTGCATGTATGATACACTGTATAAAAAAATGTTAAAATATTGTATTTTTATAATAAAGTAAGCTAGAGACAAAAAGTTATCAAGAAAATTATAAGGAAGAAACAATAAATTTACTGTTGGTTAAATGGAAGTGGGTCATGATCATAATCTCCATTCTCATCTTCATGTTGAGGAGGCTGAGCAGGAAGAGGAAGAGGAGAGCTGGATTTGCTGTCTTGGGGGGCAAAGGTAGAAGAAAATCCATGTATGAGTGGACGAATGCTATTCAGCTTTCAGTGTTCAAGGATCAACTGTACTTCATACACGGCAGTGTACTATTGTGTAACTGAAAGTCAATGCCAAAACCAGAAGGGAGTTCAGTGCAGACAACATTTTACTCATGCAGCGTAGGTCTCATGCAGTTTTAAAACATTATTCTATCAAATCCTTTCTAAGACTAAGATAATTGAGGCAAGAGTGAGCTATGACACATGAGGGAAAGGTTTATCTACAATGTGATGTGACTCAGACTTGAACCTGAATCTGCTGTGCTCTCAGCCGCTGGCTTTCCCGCTCTGATCCCGACGTCTTATATGCCATCTAATGTAAGCCTTCCTTATTCCAAAATCCTGGAATGGAATTATTTAGAAAGGTAACTGAAGGATAGTTAAATGATGACACTTCTTGCTGCCAGAATGCATGTATGTATTTTCTTTATGCTAACACGATTTGAATGGGGAGAACCTGTTTCAAGAAATAATTTCCTAAGCTATGCATTTAATTTAGATACTATGAAACCCTGGTTTTAATCAGAGATTCTTCATTAAAAGCCTATTCACTGGAAGCTAATGATAAGTCATACAAAGTACATTTAAATCCACAATGCAGTTATTCTCTTGTGTGTAGTAGTTACGCCGGCATTTAGAGACCATGCAGAAAGGGGTGAACACTAATAAATAGGATAGGTACCGGCAGCTCCAAGACCCCATAAATCATTCCAAATGTGCACATGGCAGTTTAACATACATATATCTATTATATGCACAATAATCATTCCTTCACCAGTATATTTGCTTGTTTTCTTTTTTGTCTTTTTTTTTTTTTTTTTTTTTTTGAGACAGAGTCTTGCTCTGTCGCTAGACTGGAGTGCAGTGGTAAGATCTTGGCTCACTGCAACCTCCGCCTTCCAGGTTCAAGTGATTCTCCTGCCTCAATTTCCCAAGTAGCTGGGACTACAGGCGCACGCCACCATGCCCAGCTAATTTTTGTACTTTTAGGAGAGCCAGGGTTTCACAGTGTTGGCCAGGCTGGCTTCGATCTCTTGACCTCGTGATCTGCCCGCCTCGGCCTCCCAAAGTGCTGGGATTACAGGTGTAAGCCACCACGCCCAGCCCTTCACCAGGGTTTTTAATAATCATTTTTTATTTAATTAACATGCACTGTTTGTCTTGGGACATTGAGAGTAAGGGGCAGAGATGAGAGTAAGGGGCAGAGATGAGAGTTAGGGGCAGAGAGAGGAGGCTGGCATTCATCAGACCCGTTGAGAAGCAGCTTGGTTTTAAACAGAGCTTTTCTGCTTTTGGTTTTGTACCTGGTGCAGAACAAGTCTGTTCTTCCCATTTCTATAGTCTGATATTTTCATGAGTGCCTTCTTTACAGAAGAGGCATGAGGACTGTGGTGTCCATCCCAGTCTCATAGGTGGGGCTCTAGTTGCCCTTCTGAAGGACGCAAAGCATAAACTGTGTTTTAAAAGAGATTCTCTTTTCAGAAGGCATTCTGATCAAGTATATAGATATATTTGTTATTAGTATCTCACTTTGCAAGTGTCCTGTGATAAGTTTAATCCATCACTGATATATGGCCAAATATTTGTATGTGTGTGTGCGCACATGCATTAGCATGTAAATATGCAGATGCATGTAAGTGATTATGTAAATTTGTGTTTATGGACAAAAATATTTCTTTAAACAACTGGAGTGAGCTAATGTAGTAGAAACTGTTCATTTAGTTACTTCAATCTTCAAGATTATTACTCTATGACAGCAGAGAGAGAACGTTACATTGAGCCTTCACTTTCCATGTTGTGCAAACACACAGACCTCACTACATAGCTAGCCTGAATCAACCAAAAAACTAAATACTCTCATGTGATTCATCACCAAGGGGAGAAGACAGTTCCTTTAAGAAGCTTGTTTTCAGCCCAGTTGGTTTGGTCGTGCACACAATCATTTGATGATGTGCTACTTTCGGCTTTGGTGTCATGTACCTCTCTGTCCATTTTTAACAAGAAGAGAAATGCTGCACATTTGTAACAAATTTAGGGAACAGGTTTAGAGCAGATCGTGCAGAAAGGAAGGTGGGCTGCTTTTGGGAGACAACTGGAAAGTAGAGCCAAGTCTAAAGAGATAAGTCCAGAGATCTCGCTCAAAGGACGGTGAGCTTCAGTCCCTTAGAATGTGCTCAAACCCAAACCAGAAACCCAGGTTTGCTGCCAGGAGGAGCTGAGTTTGGAGACTAGTGGAGAGGAAAGCAGGAGGCATTGTTTCATTCCTTGTGTCTCTTTCTTCTTATAATGCCTCAATAAATCTTCAGGCTATATTCTTAAAACTCTAGGCCAGGGATTACCATTCAAATGTCTTCAAGTAAAGTAATTGAGTGAAGTGGGCAGGCATAATAAAATTATTTCTCTACGATAAGAAAAACAACAGTGCAAGCTCAGTGATAAATGGCAGTGGACACATGGGCCTTGGTGTTAGGAGGCAACAGGGATGCCTGTGGGCGGTGCTGAACTGGAAATAAGAATTGCCTGTACCTTCTACAGAGAGCGGCTGCCACTAAGCTTTGCGCCATGGGAGAGAGGACCTAAATTGATGGATATCTGGAGTTTGCAAGAGAAACCAAAAATCCAGATAGATGTTTATGTGAATTTCCTGATTATAAAATGTTGACTCAGATGTTGTTTTAAAGAAGTTGCAACCTAAATGAAACACCAGTGTCCAACGCATACTGTAGGCAAAGGAGGAATCCATGAAAAGTAGGCCTATGCCCCAAATCAGTCGTGTGTATGAGAGCAGCTCAGAGGTAGCCCTTCCTGTCCTAGCTGCTGTTTATTCACATATGCATGCAGCCATGATGGATGTGTGACCAGAGGACACATGCCTACGTGAATGGCATGGTTTTGTGTAGACAAGCCTTTGAGTTGTTGCGTTTGGAGAAAACACAAGAAGCCTGGTGGCCACCTGCTGGTTTTTGTGTTACCGTCACAGCCATAAGGGAGGTCACACATCCAGGTATGGGATAGATAGGCATTACGAGCATTTTCAGGAGCCTCTTATAATGCACCTGTAAGGTGTGTGCCTCTGCATGAGAAACATCTGCCATTCCTCCCCAGGTCTCATTGTGGAAAGCATTTTCAGTTGAAACAGGAGTTGAACACCTTCATCATTTGTAATATATGGTATAGCGTAATTAGAGTCGCAGTGAACTTCATTATCTAGACTACTTTTTGTATTATTTCAGGCTACAGAAGTTCTGTAATGGACCCTGCTTGCTGGTCTTCAGAATTGCTTTTAAGTGCAGGTCTTTGCCTTCTTTCCTTGCAGTTTGTTACCCTGACTGTAGGTGTTCCAAAGTCCCTTGTCACAAAAGCAAGGAGACGTCCCTGGAGCCACCTCAGGAACAATCAATCCAGAGCACTGCGTCCCTTCTCAGTTGAGCAGTGCAGTCCACGGAAGGTCTGGGCATTGGAGACACTATTAATTCAGGCTCTTCAGTGTCTCCCGTCCTCCTCCACCGCTCATCCGTCTTGACATCACAATTCATTCCCACAGGGTGACATCATCTCTGCTGGAAACCTGCCCCTAGTCTTCCGCAGACCAAACTGCGGACTGCATGCCATTCGGACAGATTGAGAGAGGGCGAGGGTGCGAGAAGGTCAGGACAACCGGGTGACTCGTCTGCCACTGCCGAGCATCTGCTGTAGTCACTGTCCCTTCCAGAATGTTTGCAAGGAATATAATGCAACCATTTCAAAAATGAGTACACAAAATGCAACAGCATGGAAAATCCTTACTGGAATATGGAATTATGTTTTAACCTATTGGAAAATAGGCATTATATTCAAATGATTCAAAATCCAAAAGATATAAAAGGGTATAAAATGAAGTCCCCTTGTCTCTCCTGTGCACAACTGCCCAGTTGTGATGTTTGGTGAAAATAGAATATGAAATGAAACCCCTCTCTTTTTCTCACTTTCTCTTTCTCTCTCTCTCTCTCTCTCTCTCTCTCTCTGTGTGTGTGTGTGTGTGCGCATGTGACGAAAACTTGTTCTCTATACATACACATACACACATACATATAAACACAAAGACACAATTTATCCATACAAGAAAGACCAAAAGAAATAAGTAAAATATTTACAGTGGTTATTTTGAATAGAAGAACTACAGGAATTGCTTCTGCCTTCGTGTGCTTTGCAGAATGTCCTTATGCTGTGTGTGTTGCTTTCAGGAAATAATAAATGCTTTTCTTTATCATACATATAATGCACAGTCATTGAAGTCACTGAAGCAAGAGTGGACATAACCAGTCATCAAAAAGAGGAAAATAAAAAGTTATTCATTTTATCACAAACCCAGAACTCATGACTGATGGCACTTAATATCATCACATAGTACTTTCCTGGCATTTGCAGATACATGAGTATACTTTATTACTGTTGAATACTTACCTTCTAACTAACAAAATATTCAGGACATCTTGATAATGAAAAAACAATTTTCAGAATAAGAAGGCTGCACCCATAAGCATACAGGTGTTGACGAAAATAAGAAAGAAAGGTCCTCTGACTGGGGAGGATCTGGGTACATTTGCCCCCAGTCAGCCAGCAACATGGAGGAGGAAAAGGATAGGAAACGATTATGCTCCTATGGCGCCTCAGGGGTGCACCCCTGTTGGTGAGCAGGGTTTGGACATCCCCATCTTTGTAAAGAAGGCTGCAAGTCTGTGATATTGAGGGACCCCAGGAATGTCTAGAACTCCTGTGGCAGCCTGGGGCATCCTTGTGCGGCTGAAACTGGCACAAACTGTCCTCCTCCAGAGACCAGAGGCCTGATCCCTCGTTTGGGGTTTCTCTAATTGCACACACATGTCTATCAGAAACGTACAATCTCCATAGCAATTTTCACCTTCCTACCATCATCCCCGTCCCCAGAGCTGGAATTAGCATTTTGCAGTGAAGTCTGGGAGCTTTTTCTGAATTCAGAAAAGGACATTGAAGCCTATGCCAAAAGATTTAGAAAAACAGTAGCACATGATAAGTAGTTAAGCGTGAGTGTGGTATTATTATTATTATTTCTAATGTAAGGTTTTCTGGATTAGCCCCACAGACGAGAGTCGGCACCTCTGAAATTTTATGACTGCCTCTCTGAGGGGAGCCGATGTGCTGCTGTGAATACCCAAAGACTGATGATCAGGACTGGAGAGTTAGTCTATTTGGGTTTTTCCCCCGCATTGGAACTTTCTCACCAGTCTTCTACCAGAAGCAAACTTAGCAGAAAAGTCCAGGGGGAAACAAGATTTTATTTTTAAAATCCAGAAGGATTGGTCCCAAGTTGGCATGGTAGTCAGCAAGTTCAGGGTACAGAACTTTTGAGTCTTCATCGTCGCCCCTGCTCGGCACATCTCGGCTTCCGGGAACGGAGTGACAGGAGAGCACTGGACACAGGCGACAGTGCCTGGGCCTCACTCCCCACTTTTCCAAGGGCTTCAGACAAGGTACTTACCTTGTGTCTCAGCCTCCGCAGTTGTAAATTGAAGGGGTTGGTAAGGTCCGAAATACATCAAAGTGCTCTAGGCTACTGGGGTTCAACCAACTGAGTTCCCCGTCACCCCTCCCTGTGTCCCCACTTCAATCAGAGAAGCTTCAATGTGACCGTTTCTGTACATCAAGGTTTTATGGAAATGCCCACTTGACAAAACAATTCTTCGTTTAGTTATTTAGTAAGAGTTCAGTGAATTAGGTGCTAGAAGGGACCACCATGATTCTCTGACCTTTATGAACTGTGGAGGGGGATCACAGTGGGGCGTCAGGGGCAATAACAGAGAGGAGAAGAAAGGAACAAGATGGGCAGAGCCTTCCAGGAGGGCCAGAGAGAGAGGCCTGTGTGTTCCAGCCATGCACCCACAGCAGAAGGACCATTCCAGAAGGCCCTGCGGCCCTCGTCCTTCACTCCATGTCCCCACTGGTGTCCCTTTTGTGACTGAACAGGTAGAACAAACAGCAGACAAGTCGGGATCCCACACCGGCTCTCTGTGACCTTGGCATCATGCGTCATAGCCTCAGCCCTCTGATCTAGAGAATGGATCCAGCTCCCACCTCTAATGAAACACAGGTGCCGAGAGGTTTATAACTCATCAGAAAATGTCAAAATAAGTAAAGCCCTGACGGGGAACACTGCTGGAACAGGAATTTTGGGCTTCCAGGGACACCAGGTTTGCACTCCCAGGAAACCCGACTCCTTTTGAATTCCTTGTCTTTTCATCTCCAGCCCTATGTGTATGTGGAGACTCACAGCTTATTCCTCACTGCGGAGAACTGAATGAGGAAGAGGCATATGACGAGACAGTGCCAATCTGTGGCTTTTTAAAGGAAAATTTACGTGTAAATGTGAATTAGCTAAAATATCATTTATTTTTTAATTAGCTCTTCAAATCAGCACAAGGGAAAACTGTGCCTGTTGGTCTGCTGATTGAGTGATGTTGGCTTAGAGATTCTCACCAACAATCAATGAAGAACCCTGCTCTCCCTTGCTGGAAACCCTTCTGTGCCTCCTTCTCGTCCTCAGATCATATCCAAATATGATTCCATCTGCCCATCACCTCCTGTCCTCCTAACCAGCCACGATTCCCATTCTCATTCACTCAGCCGCTACCCCCACTCTCATTCAACAGCCTCCCCTGCCCCATGCTAACCACACTCACCTTCATCTGCTTCTCAAATTTACGTATGTCACATGCTCAACCACCTCGGTAATCCTTGTTCACTGTCCCCTGTGCCCAGCAAGCTTCACAGCAGTGAGTTCTCAAACTTTGGTGCTCACGAGCATCACGTGGAGTGGTTATTTAAAACACAGGCAGTTGGGCCCCAACCCCAGAACTTCTCATTTAGAATGTCGGAAATAAGATCTGAGCATTTGCATTTCTAACAAGTTCCCGGATGATACAAATGCTGCTGGTCTAGAGACCATCCTTTGAGAACCTCTGCCTCATTCCCCCACTAACACACTTCCCTTGAGGAATTCCTGCTCTTTCTCCCCATCTCCATTTAAGCTTTACTTCCTCTGGCTGCTTAGCATGGATTGAGCTCTCCTATTATGCACATTCCCATCATACAAACATCTAGAACTTCTTTACAGCACTTGCGTAGCTGGGACTACAGGCACATAACACCATGCCCAGCTAATTTTTGTATTTTTTGTAGAGATGGGTTTTCGCCATGTTGCCCAGGCTGGTCTCAAATTCCTGAGCTCAGGTAATCCACCTACCTTGGCCTCTCAAAGTGCTGGGATTACAGGCATGAGCCACTGCGCCTGGCCACAAGTGTTTTTTTTTACCTAATGATTTATTTTCTTTGGGGTAGACACCCAATAGTGGGATTGCTGGATCAAATGGGTAGTTGTATTTTTAGCTCTTTGAGAAATCGCCATACTGTTTTCCAGAGAGGTTGTACCAATTTACATTCCTACCAACCATGTCTAAGTGCTCCCTTATCTCTGCATCTTTGCCAGCATCTGCTATTTTTTGACTTTTTAATAGTAGCCATCCTAACTGGAGTATGATATCTCATTGTGGTTTTAATTTGCATCAGTGATGTTGAGCTTTTCTTTTTGGTTTACGTTCTGGCCATTTGTATGCCTTCTTTTGAAAAATGTCTATTCACAGAGAATGAATATTCTAACTTCTCTTTTCCCGGAGCCCCTGTGTGGAGCCACCATTCCTCAGGAACTGGGAGGGGTTGGTGGTGAAAGGGTGAGAGACCACAGACACTGCCTCATAGGCCAGAGCCTCGGGGCCATCGCAGAGCACAGAAGTCTAAAGGGTGCCCACTTCCTGCCTCCTGTTCTCTCACTTTGGGGCAGTGTTCTACCCAGTGGGCTGGCTAAGGTTCAGAACTCAAGTGTTTAACCAAGATTTGAAATATACTTATGAAATTGCATGAAGGCCCAAAGACATTTATACTCATTTCTTTCATTTTCTTTATTGCAGTCATCACTGTAGAGAGTAACTGTGAACCTACGTGGCAATGCTCATAACTTCATTCATTCTGTCTCTGATTTATTGGGAAGAATCCACAGTAGTGCAAATGCCCAACGTCACATACTTAACAATGTCATCTTTGCTTTTTGCGGGTTTTTTTTTTTTTTTTTTAAGAGACAGGGTCTCGCTGTGTCGGCCAGGCTAGAGTACAATGGCATGATCATAGCTCATTGTAACCTCAAACGCCTAGGTTTGTGATCTGCTTGCCTCAGCCTCCCAAGTAGCTGGGACTATAGGCATACACCACCATGTCTGGCTATTTTTTATTCTTTGTAGAGATGGGATTTCCCTATGTTGCCCAGGCTAGTGTTGAACTTCTGACTTCAAGTGACCCTCCTGCCTTAGCCCCCCTGAGTGCTGTGATTACAGGCAGGAGCCACCGCATTCAGCCCTTTTTTTTATTTTTAGGCTTGCACCTGCCTTGAAGTTCTTCACTTTGTTTTCTGTTCTTAAAGGAATAACACACCATGGTTATCTACAGAAATAAACTGATGAATAAGTGATTTAGAAAAGCTTAGAAAACAAAAGCCTAGAAGAAAACAGAAGTCAGAATTTTTACTTTCTTGGCTCAGTTAGAGAAAACCTGCTTTTAGCCTTTTACAAAAGTGATTAAGAATACTTTTACCCAAATGTTTGGATGTTATGGTAATAGCCTTCTCACATAATGCCTTTAACCTTATACGTACTCTGTTTTCTTTGGGTTTTGTCAGGGCAGAGGGTGTGTTTCTCCTTTCTGTGGCTATACCAGGGAGCTCTGGTTGCATGTTATTAAAAAGAAGCTCCAAGGACCAGAAGAAAGTGAGGGCGTTTGCAGGTTCAGTGGTGTGAGACTTAGGAAAGTTGATAAGAAGGATTAGAATTGAAGGATAAAAAGACTTTTACAAAGCCAAGCCATTATAGGCCCCATTACTTTATATACATTCTCCAAAAATCACATGAATGAAGGGAAAGAAAGGAAGAAAAAAACTGGCTACAGTTCAGAACGTCAATTATGTCTTCTTTTAATCCCCTTTTTCACGATTTATTTGACATTTTGAACAGTGGCCAAAAAAGCTATTATAACTATAAAACATATTCATTGGTATAAATCTCATTCGTGGAACGATTTAATTAAGGTATCGACATGCTTAATTGATATGCGTAAGCCAAGTCCATTTTCATATCTCATTTCCATATGCTTTCTGCTTTAAGAGAAGCGAGGAGCTGGATCTTTAAAAAAAAAAAAAAGCCTCCCTCCATAAAAATGCTATAGATTCATCTGCGCCTGACATCCCAGGGGACCACTTCCTGCCACTCTCCTTGATTTCAAGCCAGCCACTCCTCTAAGTGGCGCTGCTTGGAGGGAAGGTGATGTATACCCAGCTTGAGTGCCTGTCAGGCCCTCTTATGATCAATAGGAGAATATTTATATTAATAAAGCACCAAGTTAATTAAATAAAATGGTCCTCTGGGTAAACTTAAGATACTAGAGGATGGGCAGGAATCGATATATTCTGCCATTTGAACATTAAGTATGTGCCTTGAAATTTTATGGAGCTTTTAAAAACTCGCTTTGTAATGTAAAAAGTTTCAAACCACAAGCTTTCTCTGCCAAAACCTTGTCTCTGGCTTCCAGAGCTGAGGGGGACGCGAAGAGCTGGAGCGGCTAGGTGGGGGTTTAGGGGAAGCCCCTCCTGACCTTCCCCTGTTCTGGGTAGCTCCCCTCTGGCTGGATGCAAAGGTTGGGGGTGTCTTGGAGAGCAAGGCTAGGCTGAAGCACAGGGGCCTGAGCTCAACGCAGGGTCCAGGGAGGATGGTACATCCTTGTCCCCAGAGGAAACTCAGGTGGAGATCCTGGGGAAGCCCAAATGTTAAGATCTTTTGCAAGAACCTCTGTCTGCCAGCCGCACGAACCCCTGCTTGGCTTCCGCCTGCAGCCTTCCCTTTTGTCCTCTCAGCCTGTCTGTTTCTATACGTCCCTTTGTGTGTGCCCATGCATGTGTGTGTGCGCATGTGTGTGCGTGCAAGCATGTGTGCACCTGTCTCCATCCTCTTTCTCTGCCCCTCATCTGTGTCTTTTTCTGTGTGTCTCTGCCTTTCACGGTCTCTTCTGTGAAATGACTGTCTCTGTGTATGTGTGTTTCAGTCTCTGGCTTTTTTTTCTCTTTTGCTTTCTCTGGTTTCATTGTCTCTGTCTCATTGTGTCAGTCTCCATCTTTATCTTTCTCTCTCTCTCTCTCATCTTTATCTGTCTATCTTTAAAGGGATCATACGTTCACGGACTCAGCCCCTTCCACAACCTGCACTCAGAGGCTGACTTTCTGGTCTGTTCCTGGCTCCTGGAGCAGCCTTCTCCGTGGGCTTTGGAGATGGAAAAGGCGAAAGAAGCCTACTGAGTCCTGGCTCAAGCAGCTGGGTCCATTTGCAGAGGTGACGTCAGACTTGTCATCCCTCTTGTCCACTCCCAGGGACCGTCTTCTCATTTTCTTGGTGTTGACCTGCAGTGCCTAACACCCTGGGTACATTGTAATCACCCTAGTAATGATGACGCTTCGTTGAAATGTAAGCCCCAAGACAGTTTTAACAGGGTTGTGAGGATTTGCATCTCCAAAGAGAGAAACCACGACCAAGGAATTTGTTTTAGTGGTGACAAATGAGCTTCCCCTTCCCACCTTGCGTAAGAGTGTCCTTTCCTCTTACGGCTTTTCCTGCACAGCTCTGGACCCCTTCGAATCTCACCCAGGTCCCAGCCTCCTTTGGAAGGCAGAAGGGTGCTTTGACTTGTCCTGAGTCTGGGCAGAAACAGCTGGACCAACATTCTGTCCTCAACCCAGATTCTGTGCTTGGGCAAGGGCCACTTCCCAGTGTCTTCCCACTGTCCCACCAACGCCCTTCAGGCCCCTCTTCTTTCCCCTCCTCTTTGTGGGAGTCTGCTGCCAACTTGTCTGCACAGCAATTGCCGCATGGACAACTGTTTGCCAACCAGCCTCCTGGGGGATTACCGGAAGCTGGACAGCTTTAACCTGTGTCCCCTTCTTCGCTGTCTTCAGGAGATTGTGGTGGATTCCATAAGAGAGAGCCTCCCTGCAGGGCCCAGGAAAGCTTTGAGGCAGGACAGGCCAAGCGGATCCCAGTGACTGCTTTCTTTCATATTGAACTTGACCCAGAGTTGCTGCTTTATAGTTGTAGTATGCCTCTGTAATATTCTGTGGGGAAAGATGACAATGTTTTTCTTTTACTCACATAATGTTGAATGCCGAATTGAAACGATGTAAGAACGGATAACAACCAGTACTTATCCAGCACTTTTTGTGAGCGGTACAACATGCAGTGAACTCAAAGTTCATTAACTATTTTAAAATAAATCTCCCACATAGGTATTTTCATGGTCCACATTATACAGATGGAGAAACTGAGGCCCAGTCACGCTAGTGACAAAGCTGGAGTTCACACCGAGGTCTGTTAGGCTCCTGAGCTGTGCCTTCACTACTGTACCTCACTGCCTCCTGGGCTCTTGGCCACATGACTTCCAGCAGGCATGTAAGGCAAGGAGTTGAGTTACCAAGAAAAGCTATAGTGGCCTGGGCTATAGTGGATGAACAGCCTCAGAAACACAAGGGAGGCATTTCAGCAGTCTCCCCGCTGCCTCCTCCATTGGAAGTCCTTTTCTCTTTGCTGGGGACAAGGGAGTGCATTGTATTTGGCAGGAGACTAGTGGCAGCTGTCTCACATTCGTCACTAATGAATTTCATCTCTGCAGTTCATTGGGTCCTTGCAGCGCTCATGTCCCTTGTCTGGTGCCTTTCAGGCTAATGGCCAGAAGCAGGTCTGGGATTAATTATTAGTGTTAACTTCAAACTTGGTGTAAATCTATTGAACTGCATCCATTTTTACATAAATAAGCAAGAGAACAGCATCTATTCTCCTGTAGTCAATATCAGCACATCCACAGGTGTGAGTTATTAGCAATAACTGTAATTGCTTTGAATGGAACAATAAATAGTACAGGGGGTTGTGACGAGAAACGTCATTCTATGGTATTAACATAGCCTAATGGCTTAAGCTGCTGTATACTTCATCTGTTACCGGGCTTCCGAAGCCAGCTTTGCAACTCAGCGTGCTGAGCTCTTGCTGAATTGCTTTCCTGCTTTGGGAGAAGATAATTTTGAGCCTTTCTGAAGCACATAGATTTTATCAGCAGATGGCCCCAGGATAGCATCTCACCTCTACCATTGGGGTTTCACTTGTTCAAGGGTCTTCTGGAAAGTTACAAGAAAGCACAGGCATATACAAGCCCCATTCCCTCGAGCTGCGGCCCTGCATGCCAAATTCCAACTTCTGGGCAGCCCAGGCACAGCCCCCGCCACCCCTACCCCCCGACTGCTGCCCTGGCAAGTTCGCATTTCCTCAATGGAACAGAGTGAGCCACGTGAGAGGAACTCTAGTACCATATCATAAAGAGTTTTAGGGTTAGGCAGATCCAGAGCCGTGTTCAAAGACTCCTTTCTTCATGATCCATTTGAACATTTAAGGTTACAATGGAGTAGACGCTGAAAAAAAAAAAAAAAAAAAAAAAAAAAAGTGGCTTCATCTTCTCCCAAACGGCAGTGCCCTCTGACGTCCTCTGTTTTTCTCACCTCCTCACCTCACTACCCTCTGGGAGGGTTTCCAGAGCTTTTAGACAATTTGGCTGAGAGGAGTCAGATCACAGTGTAGATTATCCCAAAGATCATCAGAACTTGCTCACTGCCAATGACCCCCTTCTAACATCTCCTGGAGGCTAATGCTTAAAGTATCTCCTTCTGCACCCGAGTTTCATTATCTGTATTATCCTAATCTCTCGGAGTGCCAGAATTCAGAAAGGCTGGTGGGGGGGGGATAAGTTGTTCTTGGAGATGAAACACTGTCAGGCACATAGCCCTTTTCTGAATTGAATTCATTTTCCAAATCTGTTGTACCCTCTCAGGCCAGGTTCAGTTGTATTCAGAAAAAGCAAGTTATCTGTCCACTTAGCCTACCTTCCCACTATAAGTGCTCATTCCCCCGCTTCAGCTTAGCTCACTAAACCTTTCCCCATCGAAGGCTTTATCTGTGGCTCCTTCGTTTGCAAGCCCGTTTACGAGCATTAGTTGTCAGGCATGATACGCTGCCAGGGATGTGGAGGTAGAAGGATGGAGTAAGACAGCCAGAGCTATTTGTGATCCAAAGGGACAAACTGGACTTGAGGGAGAAAATAAGGTTCCCATAGCTTGAGGTGCGTTCTCAGCCACCCATGGACCACGCAATGGCATAAAACCATGTTCACTTTTACTATCCACTGAACAAATGTTTTTAAAGCTGTGCCTCAGGCCTTATGCTTAGCAGAAGTTCCTGCTTCCACAAAGCTAATAATTTAGTTGGAGAGCCACCATAAAACACCGCATTGCCAAACTCCATGTCATCAGCATGGTGAAGCAACAAGCAACCTTTCCAGAACCAAACTCACTCTCTCCTGCGCTCAGGTAGCTACTCTGCCTTTAGGTTTTTTTGAAGAAGTCCAATTTGACAGGGCCCTGGCACAAGTTACTGAGTTAAAAAAGGACCACCTTGGTGGATGATCTGCCATTTTATTTTAGTTTTCTTTTTCAGGAAAAGATAAGCGGACGTAGAAAAGAGGGTTGGACCCATCGGCCGCACTCCCCTCCTTCCTGACACCAACAGAAACGGGCCCAAGTGGTAACTAAAAATATAAATTTAAGAAAAACATGTTAGAAGCATACTCCCTATTCCCCTAATTTTTGCTAATTATCACATTAGTAGATCTTCACCTGTGAGATACTCTGCCTAGGCTATGAGGCCACAGGCTAGGAGGCAAATGAGGGTGCCCAGATCAGCAATTAATCACAAAGCAGGCCAAATGCACAACACACTTCATTTCAGAACAATTTCAAAAACGCTTCCCCCACCCCCACCCACCCACCGCCACCTCCTCCTCACTCACAAGGTTTCATCTCCTAATTGCAAAAACTTTTTGGCATGGGAATGTCTTTGTGAAGAAGAGAGGGCTCAATTTGGGCCATCTCTCTAAAGAAGACATGGGAACAAGGACGCTTCTCCAATTAATCAGCAAATGCTTTGCTCCAGCTTTTGGGCCAAGGGATCGATTTACATAAAGCTACTTCTCGAGATGAATCTGCCTCCCCCTCTGCTCCCCCTGCCTTCCCGTTGTCCAGCCAGCATTAGACACGCTACTGGATTTCAGATTGACAGTGTCAGCTACGACAATCAAATTAGGAATGAAAGCCTCAGATGGCTGCCAAGGAAGAGGGACAGAGGGGGTGGTCACCAGTATGTCAGCCTCAGAGGAGGATGGATTGTATAGAAATGGGTTCCCTTTCCCAAACCTCACTGGGCAGACACATAGCTCCAAACAGTTAGAAACAAAACACCAGTCTCCTTGCTTTTGAATCAGGTGAATGAGCCCCCCATCCACACCCAACCAAGGTTGATAAATAAGCTGTAACATCTCATTGGGCCTAAAATTGGCAGGGGACTATCTCAGGTACATAATTAGATCTTCACAATCAGATGATTTTCAGCACCAGATTTCTGCACACTATGTGAAGACACCAAACTCGCGGTTGTACCCCCTGAAGCGTACATAATGAGGTACACATGGACTGAGGAGTCAGGCGCTTGTCGTTGGAACCCCGCTGATATTTCCTGGACCACTTAGTGACACACACAAGCCTGGACCAGAACAGAGGGCATAATTGGGCTGATAATGAGAGCTCCCCAATCCCATCTAATGTAACTAACTGCCTTGTCGCTAAATTGTGATAATCCCAGGGATTAGTGAGCTGTTGAGAAGCTCAGCTTCTGTACCATTTGCTGGAGATGATCAGTCAATTATAATGCCGTTTCATGAACACAAAGAGCCTTAGTTGGAGTTGCATATGATAATTAAATGAAGAAAGCTTCTGTTTGGACTGGAAACATCAGTTAACCCCACTAGCCCTGGAAGAGTGGTGGTTTGGAAAACTCAGATTACATTCTGTGGCTGCAAAGAGGTATCTGTTCACAGGAAGAATGGCTGAATGAATAGAATATTCTAAACCATGGCTTGCTGCCCTGAATTCAGGACTTCCAACCTTGACTGATTTTCCTCTACTGATTTCCTATCTGTATACTCAAACTCCGAAGTAGTCTTGTATCGGGCTCCTTAGATTGGCTTCAACATCTGAAGATATTTTCCCTCCCTCAGCAATGAGATGCTCCTGAGTGGCTTTCTGAAATATGGATTAAGTGTCATCACTGTCCCCACTTCAGGCTTCTCTTGTGACTGTCTATCCCATAGGCGTTTTGCCCAACATCAGCAGTCTCGTATCTGAGACACAGGAGGCCTTTGCATCCTGCTCCCAAAATTTCTTTAGACTTTAACATTTAAGGTAATAGGATGCTAAATTTGTGAACTTCATGCTAGAACGTGAAGATAGGAATTTGCGTTTATGTACTGCATTAAAGTTTAGAAAGCACTCGCTTGTCCATTATCTCTGACGCCTATCCCAGTTTCATAGAAGTACAAGTGGAGGTTCAGAGAATTGAGCTGATGCTCTGAAAGAAACATAGCATGCTGAGTAGCAGAACCAGGACTTAACACCTAATCCAATGCCATAGTCATTCCACCCATGGTTCTCAAACTTATTTAAAATTAGACTCAAGCCTAATTAGGGTTTCTGATTCAATAGGTCTGGGATGGACCCCAGGAATCTGCATTCTTTTTTTATTATGGAAAATATCACACATACAAAAAGTGAAGCATGGATGATAAATGAACCTCCTTCGTACTTAACACTAAGCTCCAATAAGTACCAACCCCCGGGCAACCTTGTTTTATCTATTCCTCTACCACTTCCTCCTCTCCTTTATTATTCTGAAGCAAAACTTAGAGATCATCATTTTATTCCTAATTATTCCAGTCTGTGTCTCTCAACGATAAAGACATAAATGAAAGAAAATATAACCACAATTCTATTCTCACTTTACATTTTAAAAAATTAACAGAAATGAATGTGTATTTTGTTCTCATAGCAGGGTTCTTGGTCCATCTGATCAGAAAATTCTTCTATGACAACAACTGCCCAGCACCATGTTGACTCTTAATAATATCTTTGTACTGTTCTAATTTTTCTCAAACCATCCACCTTGAAAGATAAAAACCAAAGTACCTGATGAAAAAAAGCCTGCATTCCCTGTGAGTCCTAGTGATTCAAATGGACATCTCTCTTTTTCCCTTCCTAAAATCTAAAAAGATTTTGGGACCCGACTAAAACTGTAAAATATTTTGCTTGGTGTCTGGGAACAATTAATACTGTGAGTTTAGAGACAGGCTTTCTACTGGATAAAAAGGAAGAAACAATGAAACTGCTGCACTTACTTTTTTTTTTTTTTTTTTGAGATGAAGTCGCACTCTGTCACCCAGGCTGGAGTGCAGTGGTAAGATCTTGGCTCACTCCAACCTCCCCCTCCCAGGTTCAAGCAGTTCTCCTGCCTCCACCTCCTGAGTAGGTGGCGTTACAGGCGTGCACTACCACGCCTGGCTAATTTTTTGTATTTTTAGTAGAGTCGGAGTTTCAGCACGTTGGCCAGGCTGGCCTCGAACTCCCGACATCAGGTGATCCGCCCTCCTCAGCCTCCCAAGGTGCTGGGATTATATATGTGAGCCACTGTACCCATCCTTGCTCTCACTTTTTGAGGTGTCTGGATGTTTATTTTATATTTGTAAAAGTAAGGGGGTCTATTCTTTGTATCTGTGATAAATAAGGTTGTAAACTGGGACTATCCACTTTTCTATCTCAGCTTCAAGCATAGTGGAACACATAGTAGATATTCAATTTATTTTCACTGAGGGAAATGAGCATCCCAGCTGACATTCAGTCCGTCAGTATTAAACATCTGAATGGCATGGCCAGGATTTTTTTAATGAATTTGTGGGGGAAAGGATTGCAGAAGGAGCTTGTATTGATATCCTTCATCCAGTAACTTTTTAACATCAAGGGAGCATGCAATGTAAACTCCCGCTGCATTGAAATATTCAAAAACACAACTGGAGCAGTGGGAAATAATTGGCGTTTTTTTGTCCCCCATTGATACTTTGATTCCCTGGATCCCTGAGATAGGTGGCAGTTCTTTCAGGAAATGAGTCAGTTACTCCATTGTAATCTTCCTCAGACAAAGGCTGCCATTGACTAGACACCCAGCTGGAGGTACCAGAGCTTAGCTGGGACATATGCTTGGCGTTCATTTGATTTTGACAGTGACCCAACTGCAAACATATAATCTTGCTTATTAAGATAAATTGCCTGCAGAAGAGATGTACCTATTAAGATAAATCCTCCCTGAAGTCCACATTGTAGAATCCCCAGGGAATAATTTCTCCTGCATATTTGTCCCTCCTGCTGTATAAAATAAGGTAAGCAAAACAGTGTCTTTCCCTTTAGTTCCTAGCACAGAGCGGTGAGTCACAGGGTTACTATATATTAGAAGTGGGGGTTCAGGGGGCAGGAGCAAAGAGTAGCTTTTTGTAAGATGGTAGTATTGAGAGTACAGGAAGTTTTAGAATCGTAGATTATCCATCAGACATTTTTAAATCCCTAAATGAGTTCTGATTGATACTGAATGCACCAATGGGCAGGATTCCTCCTACTAGGCAGAAAATGTGAAAGTAATTCTAATATATATTCAGGTCAAAGAGAATCAGAATGGTAATCCACTGCGCTGATCCCAAATCCAATAATGGTTCCAAATATAAATGCTTTCAAGATCATCCTCTATTTTAGTCTGACTATTCACGAGTTGATGGAGTTTTTTTTTAATGTTACTAAAAAGGCGCCATGTCGGTCTCAGTGCAGACGGATTGAGGAGATAGGCAAAGAAGTGTAAACCTCCCCAGGCCAGATTGGGTAGTTCCCACATTCTTTGGTCAGTCAGTTTCCTGTGCAGTCTCTTGATCTTTAGTCCTAGATATGCCATCTTTTGACAGTGATATTTTAATCTGCTGAGAACTTTGCAGATTCATAACTGTCCTTGAAGCCTTCTTAGGAATACTTTGGGGTGGATCCCCTTGGGTTCCTTCCATTACTACTGGATCCTATGACCTGCTTCTTTGAACTTCACTGCCAAAGTCTCCTGGCTGGGAACATCTTCAGCAATCTGTCCTTGGATTGCTGGAGGCACCTCACCCAGCATTCATGGAGGGCAGGCAGATCCTGGGAATTTACATTTCTCTTGTGTGGTCCCTAACCAAGGGATTAGGTACCAAGTGGTCCCTAACAGTCTGATGTAGGGCTGCTCAGAGACAGGGAGCCCACAGTATTGGGCTAAGGCCAAGACTTCGCCTGACTGTACTTTTATTCACCTTTTCCATTCCAATCCCTCACTGGTCCCTCCTGGGAGCACTTCATTAATCAATCACTTAACCTCTGTGTCTTTGGCTCGGTGGCTGCTTCTGAGGGAACCCAACATAAGACAGACCTTTTATTTCTGAATCCAGCTCTCCTGTCTTACCCAAAAGAACCTAGAATCAAACATGGCTACCCCTGTCTAGGTGATAGATGAGAGAAGCTTTACTCCCTCCCTCAGATTTTATGGAAAGAGTATAGCAACATTTATATATTTTATTCTTTGTAGAATTGAACGCATGTGTCCTGGGGGTGCTGAAAAAGGACATTTTCAGCAATGTCAATCCAGAGCTAAATGGGAGGAAACTACAAAAAGGAAATGCAGCTATTCATTGAGTGCTTAGAGTGTTCTAGATACTGTGCAGAATGCTCTGCAGAGTACTACAACCTTAGTTTAATAAGTCATAATGGTACCTGTGTAGACTTCCAGGTGGGACTGTGATATTTCTGGGCACAGTATCCATATGACTTAGGAAAGCAGTCCCATTTGACAGCTGGAGATGTAAGAGTCATGAGATTGACCATATTCACACAACTAACGTGCAAATGATTACACATGGGGCTCTACGTGTCTCATTTCATTCTCACAATTAACTGATGAGGTAAAACTAACAGCCCCACTGTAAAGATGGGAAAACAGAGGCAAAGAGCATTTTAGTCACTTGAATGATCATACAGATCATAAGTAGCCCCACCCACTTCAGAAACAAGAAATCTCTCAAGTTTTGAGGAGCTTCCAAGCCCCATTTTGTAGCTTCGGAATTAATTTGGAAGTGACAGCTTGGATCAGATTCACTCCACAAACTGCCATTTTAACACAGACAGGATTTCCTGGTAGCATGAATGTGACCAAGACAAGTCCATTGTCCCCAGCAGAGCAAAGAGGAGAACGTGTTCCTGCCCCTAGTCTTGCAGGGGTAGGGGTGAAGGTGGGAACTGTCATTCTCTGCTCCTCGGAGAACAAAGCAGGCTGACATTGCAGGGAGAGCCCCAGGAAGCATTTCAAAAGCTCCACTGGAACTAGACAGCCTTTCAATCCATTTATCAAAATGTCCGCAGTTCCCATTTCAAGGTAGATGAAGCAATAATAAATTTGTGAAGAAAGTTAATCTGTGTCCAAAGCATTTTAGTAAATTAAAAAGGGGGGAGGGTGGCTGGAAGGGGGATATATTGGTTCTTGCCAACTCCTATTTGACTTACTGTCTCCTCAATAAGTCCTCTTTGGTCTTGTGTTTTTGGATGGAATAATCAGTCGGTTAATCATTTTCCGGAAGCTGGAAAATGCACTTTAGCTAATGCAGTTCTCCGTTTCTCTCAAAGCCCTAATTATTTAAAAAGGCGTCCCAATACCTATCCCCACTTCCCAACCAGGAAAGCCTTTCCCATCAGTCATCTTCCTTTACTTACCCAGAAAAATCCAGCACACCGCCCCCTCCTGTACCCTACTCCAACCTCATACCTTTCTTCAAATGTTTTTTGTTTTTTTTTAATCCCCTTCTGGGGTCACTTCTGAGCAGTTCCTCAGTCCTGAGCAGCTTCCCTTGTGAAGGGGGAGACACTAAAACCCCAACAAGCAATTGGCCAGAAGTAGGCTCTTGGGCATCGTGGATAGATTTTGTTATTTTTATTTAAGTGTCAGTGGAAAATGGTGGCTCTTGTCTCTCTCAAGGATAGTACTTAACAATAGCTCCATGCTCTGGCATCACGCTGAGATAAACACACTATTAGGGACTCTCACAAAGGCCCTGCGATAATTGTGAAGGGACCGTTACCGAAAATGAAGCACCCAGCCCTGAACCCTCCTCCACGCCCCATCAGTAACACCATTAAAGCTGTCAGTTTGTCAGCCCACTGGAGGTATTTATGAAATCAATATACAGTCCTGCAGATGGATGGCAGCAGTATTGTTAGCCAGAGAAGAGAGGCTCCATGGAAAATAAAATTAATAAAATTTACAAGCAGATTGTCATGGGGAACAGATAAATTCCCTACGATCTACTGTTTTGCTCAATGGGGACAGGAGAAAAGCAGTGACAGGGAGATAGGAAGAAAGCTGTGTTTTAACGGGCTCCGAAAAGTAGGAGCAAGGCTGGTTATATTTACAGCAAGAAAATACTGAACAGAAACCAAAGCGCGGCCCCACCCAAGCGCAGGAGTTTGCCTGTGTGGGAGGTCTCCCAACAACATGGCCAGATTTTTCTGCTTAAATATCGCTCTCCTCTCCTCATCCCACTGTATTGCAAACCAGAACCTTTGTGCAATTGCTACTCCTCCCAGTGTATTTTGGGATGTTGTCTACTCAGGAAAGATTAGTGCCTTACTGGAAGGCATGCCCCCTCATCCAGCTTCTAGCTATGGTTCAAGCTGACAGCTCTAAACCTCTCTCCCCTTTGCTCCCCCTGCCTCTGATCTTGATCATCAGCCATTTTCCAAAAATGTGACTGGAGCTCATCTTCCAGAGCGGCCAGAGAGAGCAGCCAAGCCTGGGAGGGTAGTGGGCAAAGGCTCGGTAGCCTACGGACCAGCTTCATTTGGCAGAAAAGATTGGAATCATTGTGACTGCCAGAGCCTCGGGTGCTGCCCAGATGCCTGGTGGAAATTGCGTTAGTCAGATGACAGGACCGGGGCCCCTGCTCCGGAGGCTGATGGAGAGCAGCTGAGTGGCCTTGGTGACACCGCCTGACCTCTGCTGTCATTGTGGGCTTTGTTCAGCGCCCCGACTCCAGGCTGGAGCCCTGCTCATTGAATCAGGCCTGGCTGAGGGGCCTGAGACCGGGCTCATTGTGCATCTGAATTCACTTACATCAGTTGCAGACAGAGGAAACTGGATTTGAGATGGGGAGCACCCTGTTATTCAACCCCAGAAGCCACTAGTACTCACACCTGCACTCTACCCCAGGTCTGAGCCTTGTTTTGGGGCCTAATAGTGGCCCCAGATGATCCCTCAAGTGTCATCTTAGCTAACTGCTTAGAGCACATGGCTTGTCTCAGCAGGGGATGGGAGATCAGAAAAAAGTGGACACCTCTTTTCTGCTTCCTCTTTTCCCTCCTGCCCCTTTGCAAAATGTTCATTTAGACTGCCCAAATTTTAGTGGAGGGCAGTCATCTGATCTCTCTTGCCAAATATATCTGGAGTCATCTAAAGCTTTTGATTAGGTGCCCTTGGAAAATCAGTGTGGGAGTGTCCACAGGTACAATCTATCCATAGGTCAACTAGGACCTCTCTAACCTGTGACCAGCAAGTTCTCCTTATAGGACCCCGTACCAAGGATATAGTTGGACAAGTGTCCCCAAAATGTGCATGCAGAGAAATTCATCCTAGTGTTTCATTAAATAGCAAGTCAATACATAAATGCCTACCCAACAATTTAGGATCATATAGCCACTCATACAATTGGATGATATACAGCCATTTAAAACGTTGACATCGATGTACTGTTATTGACAGGGACAGATGTTCTCAATATAGCAAACAAAAATAATAGGTTATAATAGTCTCTATATTATAAGGTCATACTGGTGGAATTTATATATATGTAACTCCTAATTGGTAGCAGTAGTTAGATCTGCGTTCTTTTTTTTTTTTTTTTTTTTTTGTACCTTCATATTTGAGGATTTTTCGGGTGTTCTTTTAAAAAATAATGTGTACGTACAGGTTGCATGTGTGTGTGTCATACCTTTTATATCTGAAGAAAGTGTAAAGAGGTCACTGTGTCCCTAGCCTCCGGCTCTGCAGCCCCCACCACGCTATAGTCCTCAGAGAGGCTTCTGCAGCCCATGGCTGTGTGAGACCAGCCAGGAAGGAGGCATGGCATGAGTGTTTTGCCCGGCCAGTTCGCACGCACACTCTTGGAGGCCTGATGGGTCTTTACAGATCGATTATTCGCTGAGATCCAAGCAGGCCTGGGTTCTGAATGAAAACAGGTGCACATGTTTGGTCTAGCAAAAAATAAAAGTAGAACACAAACAAAATAAGCCCGTATCTTTCTTAGAAAGGAAATAAGGCTTTGGGAAAGCTTACAGCCTAGGACAAGACTTAGGTTTGAGCCAGCTGTGAGACCTGACACTATCCCTTCTTCCCCTCCTCAAAGCAACATGCTGGCACTGCTTAATGCTAGAGGAGGTGCCTGTGGGACCGCCACTTTGGATGGATTTGTGGAAATGCAATTTGAATTTATCATGCCTGTCACTGAGAAGATCCAGGGGCCCCCAGGAATCCCTGGGACTCTAGAATAAGCTGAAGTGGTCATCCCCCCTGCCCCAGAAAATCAGAATGGGCAGGCTCTGTTCCAATCCCAGATTACAAAGGCGGACCGTCCCGAGCAGCAGAGGACAGCCCTGAGAGATGGGAGATTGAGCTGCGTTGACCCCACAGTGGGGGAGGAATGTCGTGTGGGGGTTGGGATGGGGGGCAGGGAGTTGTCACCAGGAGGTGGGAAAACAGAATTGGGTGCAGTATGAGCAACAAATAACCCAGCATCTTGGCTCGTGGCCTGGAGGTGCGAGACCACCCACAGAGCCCGCCCTGGAGGCGAGCTGCTTAAACCATTTCAGCAAAGGCCATCACTTGAAGAACAATGTGAATGCTTGTAGCAGCCTGGGGCCCGAGACCACACAGCCCCCAAACTACTCTGACTGCAGAGGCAGCAGCCTGGGGAGGGGGATTGTTATCATTTAATGAGATGCAGATCGAACCGGCCTGAGTCTTTAACGCAGTGTGCCTCTTCTCTTCTTGTTTAGAGATTTGAGTGAAAACCAGATCCAGGGGATCCCAAGGAAGGCGTTCCGCGGCATCACCGACGTGAAGAACCTGTAAGTGCTGTTTTCATTGCTTCAGTACAGATGTGGCTGACTTGGGCTCTCTGATCAGAGTAGGGGTGAGGGATGGGACAGGAGGGTGGTCCAGGCGCCTTCAGAGATGAGATGGAGGGCTGTGCTCAGGTGGTTTCTAGGGAGCACACATCCGATGCCACAATAGTGTCATAGAAGCCTGTGCTTCGCTGGTTAGTCATTCCCAGGTATGAGCATTGGCGCCTCAGAGCCTGCTGAGTTACAGCCTGGCCCTACAGAACCCTGGGGCAAACTTTGCCCAACATCATTATCATCTTCTGTAAAATGGGGATGGCAACCTTGTTGGGCCTGTTTTTTTGCAACGGAAAAAGTGTTTAAAAGAAAGAAACAGCCTAGTGCCCCATACACAGTATGTGGTCAATCACTCTTATTAATAGGATCATCATCGGCTCCTGAGAGAGCATTGGGACCTATATCCCAGGAAGATGGGGAGACATAGCCAGATCCACTTCCACTGCCCTAGGATTTTTTTTTAATACTTTTAATTTTGAAATGATTTTTGATTCTCAAAAGTTTCAAAAAATAGTAGACAAGTCCAGGTACCAGCTTCCCCCAATGGTAGCATCTGATGTAACCACAGCACAGTATCCACACTAGGGAACTGGCACTGGCACGCTCCACGGACCTTATTCTTCAGATCTCACGTTCCACGTGTGCTCACTTGTGTGCACCTGTGCGAGGGCGGGCATGAGTAGTTCTGTGTGATTTCATCACATGCAGATTCGTGCAGCTGTCACCACCGTCGAGAGGCAGGACATTTTTAATGTCGTCCGTCATGACATTTTTAAACTTTGACCGTTTCCTACCTGGCTTCTACTGACCCCTTGTGTGTGACTCCTGGGCTCCTGCAAGGACTGTGCCTTGAATTTTGCACCTAAATCATTGTGCCCATGGGGTCAGAACATGCGTTTGGAGAGAGGTAGAGAGGAAGGTCTGGTTTGGCTGAGCAAACACTTCTGCCCAGCAGCCTTCTTTGCAGCCCCAGATTCAATTTGAGACGTCTTAAGGGAGGCTTAAAAAAAGACATTGTCACTTTTCCCTATAATGAATGCAGGGGTTTTAGTTTACTGGCACACTGAAGGCAGCTGGTGATGGCTTCCAGATGCAGGTTATCTGCCTCCCCTGTGGCCTTAGCGGAAAGCTTTTGGTGTTTAACATGCAGAGCACACAAGAGGGCAGAGGCGTCTCGGGGGTGGGTGGAGGGAACAGAGAAGCAGAGAGGACTTTGCAAGGGGCTGGAGGACAAGGAGGCTGCTCGCTGCCGCTTCTGAGGGTGTTTTCCTAAGAGCAGGAGAGGGCGGGGTGGAGCAGCCACAGCCACAAAGAATGGGAGTTTCTTTGCAGGACAGGTGTAGGCTTCTCACAAGAAATAACCTCCTGACTTTACGTATCTTCCTGAGAAAACAAGATGCAGAAAACCAAACCTTCAAAACCACTAAATAAATGAGGAGAGACCTTCTATCATCCTGAGCTGGCCCTTTTAACCTTTCAGAGTACTTTTCTAGCGTTTCATTCCACGCATTCCGAGAACTCAAGACTGTTCACATGAACCAAAAGCAGCTACGTTAATTAGCCTGCCAGAATGTCAGGGTGCAAGAAAATGGAGGCCCAGAGACGGGCAGTGACTAACTCGGGGTCAGCCAGCTCTCTGATGATTGAACCCCAAAAGAACATTTTGCATATATAGTGATATATTGGTCAGAGCTCATGATACTAATTTTAAATGGATCAGGTAAGCAAAAAGAACATATTATAGTGATGTATAAGCAAGGCTGTACAGTTAATTACCAACTATGTTTTTGATTGTTAAGAAAGTGAGTAAATCCCACAATGGTTCTTTTTTTTTTTTTTTTTTTTTTTTTTTTTTTTTGGAGACGGAGTCTCATTCTGACACCTAGGCTGGAGTACAGTGATACCATCTCAGCTCACTGCAACCTCCGCCTCCAGGTTCAAGCGATTCTCCTGCCTCAGCCTCCTGAATAGCTGGGATTACAGGCACACACCCATTCCTGGCTAATGTTTTTATTTTTAGTACAGACGGGGTTTCACCATGTTGGCCAGGCTGGTCTCAAACTCCTGACCTCGTGATCCACCCACACTGGCCTCCCAAAGTGCTGCGATTACCGACGTGAGTCACTGTGCCCTGCCAACAGTTCTTAATAGTTGCTAGGGTTTCTCAGATTTTGTTTTACAGGACCTCTTTTTCCTCCTTATAATACCTCTACCTACACAAACCCCTCAGGAGTTAAAAGGTTCAAGATTCTGTAAACCCAGACTCCTAAGTCACGCCAGCACCCACCATCAGCCCACCCTCTAAGCCACGCACCTGTGTGTTACTCGGGAGTCTGAACCCAGCAAGGGTCTTCTCTTTGTTTATACCCACTATCAGCAGGTGGGCTTGGGAAAAGAAGGAAGGGGAGTGAACTCACTGCCTAAAGGATGAATTAACCAAAAACACCTTAGGTGGATTGAGGACTGTGTACTTCTAATCAGTTCAGTCAGCAGGCACAGTCAGCAGGCAGGACCCTTAAGGCCCCAGAAGTACAATTCGTGTTCTCCAGTAGCTTACAGTGTAACTGGGGACAAGAATCATGTAAATACAAGAAAATGTTTAGTAGAATGCCAGTCAACATGGAAGTTGGCTAATGAGTAGCTATATGTAACGAGGGGCTGTCAGAGCTCAGAAGGGACAAGCAGTTTTAGGCAATGTAGCCTAGCGGTTAGAAGCATGGTTTTGGCAGTCTCATCGAAGTATCTATGAATTCCATGAGTTCTAGGTTCTGAGTCTGTGGCCTTAAGTATATTACTTGATACTTCTAAGCCTAGGTTTCCACTGTATAAAATAAGGATGATAGTTGGAGTTGCCTCACAGGGGTTTTGTGAAGGTTAATAAAATAATGTACGTGAATAACTTAGTCCTATGCTTGATACTCCTTTTTTATAATAGTGAAGACTGTCACTGGGCCTGAATGGTGGTTAGGATTCACAGAGTAAATAATGAAAATAGTACATGCAAAGTACAAAGGCAAAACTGTATAAAACTGTTTCCAGCAGAGACATCTCATGGGAGCGGAGGGATCTGAGGCAGAAGAGTGTGTGATTGGGTCAGAAAGAGAGGTGGAAGCCGGTGGCTGGAGAGCTTTGACCGCAAGGGGCATGGGCTTTAGATGTAGACACTGAGAATGTGGATGGCTTTTGCCCTGGGACAGATCGTGATGAAAACATTGATTCTGGAAGAGGAACCGAGGACAGGAGGAGGTGGCAGAGGAAAGGTTGAGGCAGGAGATGAGGCTGTAGTCCCATGGGAGAGCGCAGGCTCATATCTCTTGCAGGCTCTCTCGGGAGACAGCAGCAGGCAGAGGACAGAGAGTCCAAAGTAGACAGTCCCTGGGGACAAAATCAACAGATCTTAGCGGTCAGGGAGTTATTAGAGGCCACAGAAAAAGAAGTGAAAAATGGTTGGTTCCAAGTTCAGACAATACAGACAATGATGGCAAATTCTCATCATCATTCATTCACACATCCATCAAACTATTTTTTGAGTTCCTTTTAAGTGCCAGTTCTGGGGAAAACAGCAGGGTGTAAGATATTGCAATATAAATCTGTGAGCACTGTCTTCTTGAAGCATCCACTTCACAGACATGGAAAGGTCAGGAGGAAGAGCTGGGCTTGGAAGATCCTGGGCTGGGTTGTAATCACATTGGATGTGAAGTGATGTCAAATCTTCCGTGGGCATTGTGGACAGAGCATCTTCTCTGTGTGAGGAAGTTCGTGATCTGACATCCTGTCCAGTTCCTGCTGGTTGAAGGACTTTGCTAAAGCCACGCCATGTCTCTGGTTCTCAGTTTCCTTGGTTTTAATAAGAGGGAGTTAGACTAAATAATCTTATAGCCCAAGAGAAAAAGTCGTATGGGTAATTAGAACCATAGGACCTGAGCTGAGGATCTGATGCTTCATGGAAGGGAAGCATCTGGGCAGAGGTGATAATGAAGCTGTGTGTTTAAATATGCATCAGCACATGGAAAATAGGAGACACTTAGCACAAATTAAATTTCTATAAAACCTGCTAAGGAAACACTCCTCCTACTACCAGTCTTCAATTATGGAGATTGTCTACCTTGTGAATGATAAATAACAAATTTTAAATCTCCGAGATGCACATCCTGTCATCAGGCTGAGAACCACCACCCAGCCCCTGAGCCTGCTGCACCACCGTGTGTGAGCTCAGGGAATTCACACCATTCCACTATTAACTTAAGAGAGAGTAGAAGATAAATTACTGGCGTATTCAGCTTCCAACGACATGCTACGTAAAATGACAACCAGTCTGGCCTACATGTAACACCATATGCTTTATTAAAAGGAGAAAATCAAGATCTGGTTCACAAAATAATAATTTTGTAGTTTTGACATATATTTTCTTTGCTTGCACTGACATTTCCCTTTAAGAAGGAAAAGACTGTGGCCAGGCGTGGTGGCTCATGCCTGTAATCTCATCACTTTGGGAGGCAGAGGAGGGGGGGATCACCTGAGGTCAAGAGTTTGAGACCAGCCTGGCAAACATGGTGAGACCCTGTCTCCACTAAAAATACAAAAATTAGTGGGGCATGGTGGCAGCTGCCTGTAATCCCAGCTGCTCGGGAAGCAGAGGCAGGAGAACTGCTTGAACCCGGGAGGCAGAGGTTTCAGTGAGCCGAGGTCGCACCATTGCACTCTAGCCCGGGAGACAAGGAAACTCAGTCTCAAAAAAAAAAAAAAAAAAAGAAGAAGCTGTGATACCCACATTTTCCACATAAAATTCAGTTTTCATCAATGTACATAATTTGGTAAAAGTCAGCAGATAAAATTAGCCCTAGGCCTCTGCAACTAACCTACCATCAGTAACACACCCAGCCATCTTTTAGACTTTGCCATAGACACTTGTGCCCACCCAGGTTCCTTTCCGCACTGCCATGCCAGCAAACAGGACAATAAAACGATCACAGAAGCGGCTACAGAGCAGAGTCCCTTTCACCTGAGCAAGTAGGCAAGCGTGCAACTTTTATCAGAGCCAAGAGAAAGGACACAGGTGGCCTCTGAGCCCTGCGGACCTGAGGAGCCAGTAGCATAATGCTCTCAATGAAGGGACTGGACGCCCTGCTCCTCCAGACAGCAGAAGGAAGCCCCTAATTGCTTCCTGCTTCTCCAGAGAAGAGAAAGTAATTATCTGGGGATGCCACTCTACGCAATTACTGAAAGCTTAATGGGCTGGTCCCATTCTTCACTACCTGCCTAAAAGGGCGGGAGGTGCTGTATTTAAGGAGGGACAGGCAGTTCAATGGACAAAGTGATCTGGATGGAGAGAGACCTTTGAGAGACTGACCTGCAGAGAGACCAACACTCGCCACACAACAATGAAATGCCTGCTGTATGCAGAAACTGTGCTAGGTACTGGACAAAGACACAGTGAAAAAGAGACAGAAGGAGAGAAAGAAAAAGAAATCATAGAAAGACGTAGAGATAGAACCAAAGGAAATGAATTGGGAAAAGAAAGAGAGATGGCAAGCCGCGGTCCCGCTGAGCATAATAAGAAAAAGACAAAGACCAGTATAGATTGTTTTTGTTTTTTTTTTAAATGTCCCCTTGCCCTGTCTTTCTCAGCAGTTATGTTTTCCTCTGTTTTTCAGTTTCTATTTGCGAGGACTCTGTAGGACATGCATTCCAGAAGGGAAAATCAATAACCCCTGTCTCTGCCAGCTAGCAGAATTTGGAATTGACGCTTTCAAAACAAAGCTGGGCAGGCAGCCTTTGTGTTCTCTAGTTAGGCTGTGTTACCGCACCGCCTGCGTCTGCCCTCCTGCTTCCTGAGATTAATGAGGACTGTCTCCGCCCCGGTGAGCAGGCAGTAATCTCATGTGAGAGTGCGGAAGGTGTAGGGAGGGACACTGGCACCCGTTCCCGTTGGTAGCATCTCTGTCTGCTCGTCTCGGCAACCATATGTTTTGTCCCTGCCCCTGGTGCAGCGTCCACACTCCTGGTCTTGCCCTGAAAGGCTGTACAGGAGCTGAGTGCTCTCACTTACCTCGTGCTTCCCATGCCCCTTTCATCCCCTGAATACCCCAAGCTCCTTCCTGCCCCAGGACCTTTGCACTTGCTGCTCCCTTAACACACGATGCTATACCCTCAGACCTCCACACAGCTGGCTCCTTCTGATCCTTCACGTCCCAGCTCAAATGTTGCTTGCTGTCCCTTACTGCCTTCCCTCTCTATCCCATCACCCAGTGATATTTCTTCAGAGCACTTACCACTCTCTGAAATTATCTTGTTTATTTCTTGTTACTGGATGTTATCTTGTTATTACTTGTCTCTGGATGCACATAGCAAACGTTTACACAGATATCCTGCCTGCTTCAATCACGGTGGCATCCCCAGTACCCAAATCGTTCATGGCAGAGAGTAAACTAAACTAAAAATGTATCGAAAGAATGGCTGTTCATTCATTTCACAGGTCGTTGCCGATGGCCTATTACATACCAGAAATCACACACATTGTCAAAATGTTTTCTATAAAAATTATACATACCATACTATAGAAATAATGTATGATAACAGTATTAATACATAAGAATAATATACTACAGGAAAGAATAAAGTGCTGCTTGTATCCAAAGAACTCACAGTCTAATGATACTCCCATTTCCTAGATGACGAAATTAAGTTTACTAGTGAGGGAGTCAATTAGTAAACCAGCAGTCACAGGACGTGGGTTAAGACATCATTGGGGGTAAGGACAACTGTGTGTGGAAGCCCAGGGAGACAGGTCTGATTCTGGCTTCACTCAGGAAATGACATGAGTTGAGTCTTGAAGGATGCATAAGAGTTCATCTAGGGAGTCAGAAGGAACAGCGTGTGAAAAGTCACTAACATGTAAAGGGACAGAGGTGTGTGAAAGAGTTGATCTTGTCAGAGATCTGTGGCTGCAGTGTAGCTAGCAGGAGAGGCAGTAAAGAGCAATGAGGTTAGGGAGGTGAGGAGGTGCAGGGAAGGAGCGCCTTGAACCCCAGGACCCGTAGAGCAATGGGGCTTCACTGAGGGGTTTCTAACAGAGGAGAGGCATGATCAGATTTTCACTTAAGAAAAACAGCTCCAGCAGCAGCGGGGAGGGTGGATTGCTGAGAGGCCGAGACTGAAGCTGTGTGGGCAGTGAGGAGACTTGTGCAGTTGTTCAGAAATCACAGGGGCCTAAATCGAGCAGGTAAAGTGGAGCTAAAAAGGCAGAGTCAAACTGCAGGGGATGGCTAGCTGGGTGGGCAACTGAGTGCCTGTCACCAGGGCTTATCAAGCAGAGGCAGAATGGACTTCCGTGCTTGCGGGCTCTGACGCCGAAGAGTGCCTGGCTCTTGTCACAAATGGAGTGGTGCGTCTTGAAGGGGGATTGAGGAAAATCTGCTCATTTGAGGCAGGGCCATGCAGATTTATCGTCTTCCCAAGTGCAGCAAGTTTCACAGCCTTTCCTGCTTTGCATTCCTGGCGGAGAGTGTCAGGTTCAGAAGTGCTGCTAGAGGAAGTCGCGCTGGGCCCGTTTGCTGAATGCTACCCAAAAATGCTATCTAAAGAAAGGGGTCTAGCTGCCTGCCTGCCTCCCTCCACCCTTCTCTCTCCCTGCCTTTTTTCCTCCCTCTTCTCTTGCCTTCCCCCTCATTCCTTTCTGTTTTCTTCCCTTCCCCTCTTCCTGTCTCCCTTCTTCATTTCATTTCTTTTTTTTTTCCCTTTTTTTTTTTTTTTTTTTTTTTTTTTTTTACAATAGAGTTTTGCTCTTGCTGCCCAGGCTGGAGTGCAGTGGCATAATCTCAGCTCACTGCAACCTCTGCCTCCTGGAGTTCAAGCGATCCTCCCACCTCAGCCTCCTGACTAGCTGGGATTACAGGCGCCCGCCACGACACCTGACTAATTTTTTGTATTTTTAGTAGAGACGGGGTTACACCATGTTGGCCAGGCTGGTCTCAAACTCCTGCCCTCAGGTGATCCGCCCACCTTGGCTTCCCAAAGTGCTGGGATTACAGCCGAGAGCCACAGTGCCCGGCCACCTTCCTCCTTTCCTTTCTCCCCACTTCCCTCTCTTCATTCCTTCTTCTTTCTCTACCTTCCTTCCTTCCTGTTTTCCTCCCTTCTCCTTCTCTTCTTCCCTCTCTTCCTCGCTCCCTTCCCTCTTCCTTCTCCCTTTCTCTTTTCGCCTTCTCTCTCCCTCCCTTCCTTCCTCTTTCCCTCCCTTTCAGTCTCTCTCCCTCCCTCCCTTTCTCCCTCTTTCCTCCCTTCTTTCCTTCTTCTCTCCCACTCTTCCTTTTTTCCATTCATCCTTACACAGATTATCACTGAACCCTTACTCTTCTCTGACCTGAAGAACATCTTAAAAATAAGGACGATGAATAAGACACGGTCCTGCTCTTGTGAATTTTAGTCTGCAGGGGGAGACAGACAGACAGCAGGCATGTATCACACGGTAAGCCCTCCCCAGGACACGCTTCTCCATTCGCCCCAGGGCCGGCAGCGGAAGTGCTCAATAAATACCAGTTGATTCGTTACATTTCCCGAAATGAGAAAAATAGAAGACACAGGTAGGTTTGACTCCATTCGTCTGATAAACACATGATAGAGCATTATCCAAAGGCAAGGAGAGAGTGGTGGTAAATGGCCCATCCCAGAAATTCTGCCTGGGATTGGAAGTTACACTGGTGACAAGTAGAATTTCTTCTAGGCCAAGATGACACAGTTTCATAGACAGTACAACAGGTCCTCTGGCAGGCTTTGCCTATTACTAAAACACTCCTCCTGAGTAGACAGTCACAACTGTCTACTCAGCTGTCCTCCTCCTCCTGTAGCTTGTAAGTTATGTAAAAGGAGAGGGTGAGTCTTCCTTGTTCATTGTTCCATTTTCAAGAGTTAGCCCTATGCCTGGTACATAGTATATGTTCAATAAACAATAAGCAAAGGAATAAATGACTTGTGGAACAAAGAGACTCCCATTTTTAGAGAACAGCTAAAACCCTGAATGAATGAAGGGGCGTGATTATATCATATCAAAGAAGAATAAAGTCAGGGCAGCAGGAAGCAGCCCAGAGAAGCATTCATGATTTTTCAGGACAATGGAGAGCATTATTTGTAATCCAGCATTAAAATGTATTAACTGAGACAATTTGATTTGTGGACCAATTTTTTTTTAACTCATCACAGGTATTTAACCCCTTTGAGCACAAAATACACGGCAAGGAAGGTCTTTAAAACAAGCTGATAAAATAGAATTCTGTCTTTCATATGCCCTGGCAAGAAGGCACAGTGATTCTGACCCCCTCAAAGTAGGTCTCAGGGGTCTTAGGAGACATTTGCCATTGAACCGAGTCTTCACCTGGAGATTTTTAGCTCCAAAGAGAGATGTCAGGGACTTAGGAGGAGAGGAGTATTAACGTGGGATCACACTTTGAGACTCTAGTATCTGCCGATGTTCTGAGTCTTTATTTATTGGGTCCAAGTGAGTATAGTGATTAAAAGTATGAGTTTTGGAATCAGGTTTGATTTTTTTTTTCAGCTTTCCCTCTTACTACCTGTATGAGCTTGGGTAGGTTTCTCAATACCTCTTAGTCTATAAAGTGGAGAAAATACTAGTGAGGAGTCCGAGAGGGAGAAACGATGTGCCTCACATTTGTGCATTGCTTTCTGGTTTGCACTCAGCCTTCATGTGCATTATCTTATTTTTGACAGAGAGAGAAAGTAAGTCTCACTTTGTCACCCAGGCTAGACTACAGTGACGCCATCTTGATTCATTGCAACCTCTGCCTTCTGGGCTCAAGCAGTCCCTCTGCCTCAGCCTCCCAAGTAGCTGGGACTACAGGTGCGAGCCACCACACCCAGCTAATTTTTGCGTTTTTTTTTGTTGAGACAGAGTTTTGCCACATTGCCCAGTCTGGTCTTGAACTAGTGGGTTCCAGTGATCCTCCTGCCTTGGCCTCCCAAAGTTCTGGGATTATAGGTGTGAGTCACTATGCCTGACCATATGTATTATCCTGTTTAATTACCACAACAGTCTTGCAGGATCACTGGAGAAAAGTTGTTTATCCTCTAGATGTAGAGGTGGAAATTGAGGCTCAAATTCGGAACTCTCCCAAGGCCACAGAGCTGGTCATGGCAAGGCTACCAGAGGATCCCAAGATTAGCATGGACTCTCAAGCAGTGTTGTTCTGAGTGATTGGCCAGGAAAAACCCTGAGATTTCTAAGTATGGGGGGATGCCTTGAAGGAAACAGCAGATACAGACAGATCCATGGGGAAGGTTGAGAAAGCATTTCTGGCTTCCAGTACCATCCAAAACCCAAGGTAGGAGCAGGCTGTGAAGGTCACAACTGGGACAGAACTTCCAAGAAGATCATCAAGATTGTTTGAAAGTATGTCTTTAGGCTAGGTGCAGTAGCTCACGCCTGTGATCCCAGCACTTTGGGAGGGCGAGGCGGGCAGATCATGAAGTCAGGAGATTGAGACCATCCTGGCTAACATGATGAAACCCCATCTCTATGAAAAATGCAAAAAATTAGCCAGGCATGATGGCACGTGCCTGTAGTCCCAGCCACTCGGGAGATTGAGGCAGGAGAATTGCTTGAACCCAGGAGGCAGAGGTTGCAGTAGCTGAGATCACACCACCACACTCCAGCATGGACAACAGAGTAAGACTGCATCTCAAAAAAAAAAGAGAGAAAAGAAAAAAAGATAGTATGAAGTTTTTTAAAAAATTAATAGACTATATTTTTAGAGCGTTTTCGGTTTACAGAAGAACTGAGTGGAATGTGTAGAAAGTTTCCATATCCCCCCAACACACAGCCATACAATTTCTCCTACTCTTAACACCTTGGTCAGTGTGGGATGCTTGTTACCACTGCTGAGCCAATATTGATACATTATTAACTAGAGTCCTAGTTTACACTAGGGTTCGCTGTTTGGTTTGTACATTGAATGGTTTTGACAAGTGCGTAATGACATGTATCCACTATTACAGTGTTGTATAGAATAGTGTCGGTGCCCTAAAATTCCCTATGTCCCACCTATTCATCTTTCCTTCCATTCCCCTGAGCCCTAAAGTGTGAGTTTTAAACGTGCAGGTAAATTCTTTCATCTTCACAACAGCTTATATTTATTTGGTTTTTCATACTGTCAGATAAGAGTCTCCTTTTTCTTCTTTGAGAGAGGGTAAGTGACTCCCGTGTGTCAAAGTGCACAGAGCAAGTCAGCAGGACTGCCAAGCCCTGACCCAGCTTCCCAGCCACAGTGTGAGGTGTATGAACACAAAAATTTCTGCTTCAGAGAAAAGACCAGTGGTCCAAAGACCCTGTGTGGTCCTGGAGCTGTGCTCCCCATATAAACTCTGAGGAGGCTGACATAATGGTTAAGTGCTCAGACTCCAGAGTCAGGCTGCCTGGAGTCCAACCCTGGTTCTTACCACCTTTTCAATCGTGAGCAAATTGTATACCTCCCTCTTAGCCTCAGTTACCCCATATGTTAAGTGGAAATAATATTATCTACCTTTATGATGTTGTTATGAAGAGTAATAATTATTATTGCTGCTTTTATTCTGTCTCCAAGAATGAATTTAGCCCAGGTTATCATATCTGAGAGGCTAAATCTTCCCTTTATAGAATAATATGTACCCAAAGGGAAAGTCATATTTCTAGTTTCCTGTCTCTGCGATGACCCTCCCTAACTAGTAGAGATATTTAATTCATCATTCCTCTTATTTCTTTGGGTGGGGCTGACCTGTTCTGGCATACGGCTTCCAATGGGCTAGGTATAAAGTAGGCCAGGGAAAAAGATGGTGCACTTTCCCTGCCCTGCCCCTTCCTCTTGTCCCCACCGAGACATGGCAAGTACCAAAAGAACCCAGGAGTCCCAGCTCTGCTATTATCCACTGCCCTCCTAGGGTAGGCTGAAAAATGGCTCCTCTGAAAATGCCTACATCCTAATCTCTAATATATGTGAATCTGTACTCCACATAGCAAAAAGGATTACGAATTAAGTTTCTTCAAATGGATAGATTATCCTTGATTATTTGACGGGGTCCAGTGTAATCGGAAGGATCTTTATAAGAAAAAAGACATGTGCTGGAAGCAGAGAGAGAGAAAAGACCGTGTGATTCGGGGAAGGAGGACAGCCCCAGTCTGGGAAAAGACAGGGAAACAGATTGTCCCCCGGGGCGTCCAGAAGGAACGCAGTCCTACCAACACCTTGACACGAGCCCAGTGAAACTGATCTAGGTCTTCTGACCTCCAGCTTTCTAAGACAATAAATTCATGTTGTGTTAAAACACTCAGTTTGTGGTAATTTGTTATAGCAGCCACAGGAAACGAGTACTAGAACCACCCTCAGGCTTTCGCCCAACCCTGTCCTCTGGATTTCCTTTTCTATTAAAATAAATCATTGACATAAAATCAGTGAATTTCACATTGTGTTCTGAGAAACTCTGCTGCTGCTTCAAGAGCCCATACATAAAAAAGTTACTTTTCTACCGTGATAAAGATTTAAATGGCCTCTTTTAGACATGAGTGTGCAACATGAGATTTTGTGTCACAAAGAGCCTAGTGGGGAGAAAAAGGCTAGAAAAATATCACTGGGCTTGTTAAATAATCTTTCAGGTCTACTCCGGTTGCAAAGCTTGATGATTCTTTGAGGCTGTCTTCCACCAGGGAGGAGCTAGGTTTTGTCATTGAGATAAAACGCAGTGTCAGGGTCAAGAAGCCAGCACCAGGTGGGGACAGCAGAAAAGAAAATCAGGATAACACCAGGTCTCTGGACTCAGCTGGACTTTGGAAGCTTGACTCCGAGGTTGAGGGTCTGAGGTGGGCTTGCTGTGGGAGGGAAGGAAAGGGGAAGAGTGGGGTGTTGACTGTGGAGTAATTATCTGGAATGGGGCTTAGGGCTTTTGAAAGTTTTCAGACATTCTTGGGACTGGTTAGGGATTTCTGCAGCAGGGCTAAGTTTAACTGGCTTTCTTGTGCAATCTCCCTTCCTCCTCGTATCCCGAGATTAAACTACTTTGCGTCTGGGGGAAACAGCCAGTTCTGGATAGGTAATTCTTAGAGACTCTTGTGAAGACGTGGTCAGCCAGTGATCAAAAATATTTGCTGGATGAATAAATAAGTTGTTTGTGCAGCGTGCAGGACAGAGGTTTTCAGAGTCTGAGATCTCTGCCGCAATACTGCTCATGGTATATGTGGGTCTTTTACTGGAGCGGATGTTTCGGAGCAGGCTTGTATCAGAACTGACACATCCATATGCCGGCGCAGAGCACTTCTGTGTCTGCCACAAGCATTCAGTTCTGTAAATGGACGTGTTACGATGTGTCCATTTACACCGACAGCTATTATTTGCCATTGTTAACATTCTCCTTTAAAGTTCTCTCTATAACCAGTCCCCAGGCACAAGTGCGCAAACCTAAATTACTTTTAAATGCCGGCGATCAGTTCTTGGGTACTGTGTCTGCCAGGAAAACTTCCTAGCCAGACAGATAAGTACCCAGCAGATAAGGTTTGGTATACACGGCACATGGTCCAATAGCAGTTCTGAGATTTCCCAGCGAATTAGCATTTGGTTTTTCAGGTTGTGCTCCTTTTTCTGCTAATAGGGATAACATTTCTTGGGCTCAGGGATTGGATATTTATCTGAGATAACTACTAAGCCCCATAATTTACCCCCAAATGGTCGTATCTCCCCACTGCCCACATGGACACCAAATAAACAGAGGCTGTGTCAAGGAAGGAATGAAGCCGGAAACAGACATTCCTTCTTAGTAGGCAATAAGCTTTTATCAAGCCCTGACTATGTATCAGACAGAATTCTTATTAGTTTCTACCTATTATCTCATTTAATCTTCATGACAACCTAATGATTACCATCACCAGTTTACAGATGATAAAAACGGAGGCACACAAAAGTGAAATGATTGACCCAGGGTCACATAGTCAATGAGTGGCAGAACTGGGACTCGGACTCAGAGAGTTGACTTCTAGAACCTGGAACCTGAGCCACTCACTAGGCTATGCTGCCTCAGGTTCGCAAAGTATTTAATGAAAGGCAAAAACTGTGGTCTAAGTCCCGCCTCCAGACAGGTATGATTTTCTTCTGTTGGGATTTCAAAAATCAGTAAATTTTGCTTGAAAATGTGAATTTCCAGCTTCTCTGGGGAAATGAAACGCATCCAGGCCTGCCTGGCAACAGCAGGCTGAGCTGAGTGGCAGTGGCAGCTTCCCTCTTAAACATAGTGTGTGCTCTCCTGTCAGCAGCAGGTTTACTTCATTTGTCCTGCAAGCTTCTAGGGAGTCCCACTGATACCTGGAAGCATCCTAAAGGAAGAGCTACCAGCCCACCTCTTACCCAAGAAAGACCCCATTCTCCAATAGGATAGTTGAGTTTTTCTCTTTCTGCTTTGCCAGCTGGTGATCTTGGGCATGCTGCATCTCCTCCCTGAGCCTTCATTTCCTTTTCAATAAAATAAAGGTAATTAACCCTTAATCAAGCCATAATTTTTTTGTTGTTGTTGAGATGGAGTCTCACTCTGTTATCCCATGCGGGAGTGCAGTGGTGCAATCTCGGCTCACCGCAACCTCCGTCTCCCAGGTTCAAGCGATTCTCCTGGCTCAGCCTCCTGAGTAGCTGGGATTACAGGCACGCACCATCATACCCAGCTAATTTTTGTGATTTTAGTAGAGATGGGGTTTCACCATGTTGGTCAGGCTGGTTTTGAACTCCTGATCTCATGATCCACCCACCTCGGCCTCCCAAAGTGCTGGGGATTACAGGCATGAGCCACCGGGCCCAGCCCAAGCCATAATTTTTAATATGAAAGTTAAATGAACCTGTAGTCTCAGCTGCTAGGGAGGCTGAAGTGGGAGGAATGCTTGAGCCCAGAAGTTTGAACTTGCAGTGAGCCACACTGGCAGCAGTGCACTCCAGCCTGGGCAACACGGTGAGACCCGGCTCAAAAACCAAATCAGTCAAATGAGGGGACATGTGAAAAAGACTTAGGGTAGAGCTTGGCACAAAGTAGATGCTCAGTAAATATAGTGTTAATATTCTGCACACCCATCCTCATGCAGGCTTCATCCTTCATTGATGCACAGAGAAATTATCCTACAGTTGGGCTATTGGCTTGTGGGGTTAGAGGAGACGGAGAGTTCTGGGGTTTGGTTTGGTAGTCTTGGGATTTTCTCTGATTCAAAAACAAGAAATTTAAAATGTTGTAGGAAATTGTCTGATTTCAAGGTGTTGGCACCTAATGCAAAATCTTCTTAAGCACTAAGTACCCATACTGTGCTGGCCAAATCCAGTCATCTGTGGGTCCCGTTCAACCACCAGCCTCTGATGTCGGTCATGCCTCCCAGTCCCTGCTGCAGACCAAGGAAATGAATGGAAGATTCTGGTGGTTTTTCCTACAGCTGCGGGTGTCAATAATCTTGTTAATATGTTGGCAAGTCTCAATGCCATATCCCTTAAACCAGTTAAAATCCAACAGCCTGCAAAGGCCTTGAAAAAGTGACTCTAATGGTGGCAATCAAGAAGGCTTGGGGGAGGCAAATTTGGGAGCAGATCTTCCCAAAACCAATTCACATGGACCGTTGCTAATTGCCCAGAGCAGAGCACCGACCGTGGACTCGAACTTCCCTTCTGCTACGTTTGAGGCTGAACACTCTGTGAGGAACTGGGGTGCTACATCAGGATATGGCTCTGGCATGTTCCAGAAGTGAATGACTTTGCCCTACTTCTTCAAAGTCACATACCACTGGTCATTTTCACTGAAACATCCCAAAGACTCCAAATACCAAGGGACCAACACATTCTTTAGCTTGACTCATTATTGTTTATTTAGAGGGATCCTTCACTCAGTACATCCACATCTCTGTACTTCTCTGTCACCTGCACATTCTCAACTCTGTCATTGATTGCCCATTCTTTGAGAACCAAGTAGAGTCATCGACTCAGAAGTCCTACCGTTCCCTTCCCTGGCCTACTCTAGAATTTTTCTCCACTTGTTCTTTAAAGTCACAATGGTAAAGTAATAATTGCGTGGTTTCATTATAGCCATGTGCAATATTTCCATGTATGGTTTGAAAACCACCTGCTTCATTTAAAATGCAGTTGCCTCAGCCCTGTTAGCAGCTAACTGAATCCTAATTTCCGGTCAAGCCCCAGGAATCTGCATGTTTAAGCCACTCCACGGTTGATTCTATAACTTTTGAGAACCACTGGCATACTGAATACAGACTTGGCATTGAAATGAGAGATCTGGGTTCGAGTCTCAGCCTCCCCACTAGTCCTGAGCTAACTGCTAACTTCTCTATTAAGCTTGGTTTCTTCATGGAGACTAAGGGTAGTACTTAAAACAGATAATGTTTGTAAAAGAGTTAGCACTAACACACAGCACTTCAATCATTTGGATCATTTGGTTGCTGTAATAACACAGTGGGGTTGGTGGGATTATCCCTCTTTAAAAGATGAAGAAACTTGGACTTAACAAGGTTAGGTAGTTTGTCCAAGGTCAGGTAGTTTGTCCAAGGTCACACAGAAGAGTGATAATATGAACCTACATTAATCTGACTCACTGTTAACAGGGTTTAAAACAGTTGGGGTAAATCAATTCAGAATAAAAGTGAGAGCGAAGAGGCCCGAGAATAAAAAGTGGGGAACTTCCATGCACGTAAGGCAAGTGTCTGTTGTCTGCATTGGATTTTCCTGTGTGCTGCTCGGCATCTGCCCGGGAGCGGGGATGAGATAGGCGATGGTCGTGGCTTACGTTGAGTCTTTTGTTCCTAATATCCAAACCTTTGTTGCTCTTAATTTGTCAATCCCTTGGAATGTTGTCAGCCCAGGAGGTCCCACATCACAACAATGGACTGGAGAATGTGGGAGGGCCTCATCTGTAACAAAGGCAAGGAACAAAGCCTCCCTTTCAGTTACTTGGAGGCCTTTCCCCTAACAGTGGAGGGTGGAGGACCTCTGGTTCTCTTTGGAGCCTTTTTGGGTTTCTCCCTGTGAGTACGCTACAAGCTGAGGATGGAGTCTGGGCTGGCTTTCAGCTAATGCTGACTCTCCCTGCACCTTGGAAATATGACCCTGGCTAGTCTGCGAGTTCAATCCACGTGTCTTGTAGAGAGAAGCAAAAAGCTATCTTGAAAAAGAGATCCCAAGACTCACAGAGCTTCCTCAAATTGGGTTACTCTATCACAGTTGGGGTAGGTGGGAAGGTGAAGCTGTTTAATTAGAAATGGGAAAACAGTTTGAGATAAGGAATTAAACCATCAAAGAATCTAACCAATATATTAGTATTTTGTTTAACAAAGCAGATGATCAGATCGTATGTTCCCATTTAATTAAATAAAATGGAAGGTACAGTTAAAAGTTTGAAAATGATTTTTATATATGTATATATTTGCATAAGGAAAAAAGTCTGAAGGACATAAACCAAATGGTAGCAGTTATCAACTGTAAGTGATAAGAATTTGGATGATTTTATTTTTAAAATCAACTTTATTGAGTTTTAATCTACCTAAACAATGTATCCATTTTATCTATACAGTTCCATTTATTTTGACCAGTGAATAGCCATGTAACCACCACCAAAATGTCCCGTCTTCAGTCAGTCCTGTCTCCCATGCACGGACCCTGGCGAACACCAATCTGCTTTCTGTCACTATAGTTTTGCCTGTAGAACTATTTCATAGAAATGAAATCACATAGGCGAGGCATGGTGGCTCATGCCTGTAATCCCAGCACTTTAGGAGGTGGAAGCGGGTGGATCCCCTGAGGTTAGGAGTTCAAGACCAGCCTGACCAAGATGGTGAAACCCCGTCTCTACTAAAAATGCAAAAAAATTAGCTGGGTGTGGCGGTGTCTGTAATCCCAACTACCAGAGAGGCTGAAGTAGGAGAATCGCTTGAACTCAGGAGGCAGAGGTTGCAGTGAGCCGAGATAGTGCCACTGTACTCCTGCCTGGGCAACAAAAGTGAGACTCTGTTTTTTTTTTTTTTTTTTTTTTTTAAAAGAAAGAAATGGAGTCACATGGTATGTTGCCTTATGTAGCTAGCGTCTTCCACTTAGCATAGTATTTTGAAAGTCACCCTAAGTTATATTGTCAGTAATTTGTTCTTTGTTACTACTGAGTAGTATTCCACAGTGTGAATATACTTCAGTGTGTCTATCCATTCCCCTGTTGATAGGCGTTTGGGCTCTGTCCAAGTTTGGATTATGATGAATAAAGCTGCTATGAATATTGAACTATATGAGTCCTTGTGTGAACACAGGCTTTCATTTCCCCCGTGTAAATACCTAAGAGTGATTTTATATTTTTTCCTTATCCGGTTTCTAATATTTCTGCAATGACCAAACATTACTTAACAACAATGATGGCAAATACCAGAGTAGGGAAAACCCGTCGTCTATCCCATTGTCTTAGAAAGACTGTGTAAATTGAAAAGAACGCTTTTATCAGGACATATGAGCCATGGCTATCTTGACTTCAGATGGCTTATTCAGCTTCTTCCCATGAAATTTAGATGCGATTAGAAATTTTTCTTGAGTTCTTGGTAAGAATTCAGAGGACGCTGAATTGGCAAGGGTGTGGGGCCGTCTTTTTACACTGATGGTGGCAGTGCCAATTGGTGTAACCCCCTCAACAGGCAATCTGGCAACAGCTACCAAAATTGAAAATACACATGCTTTTCAATCTATCAGTTTAACTTTTACATATTCACTTTAAACATAATCTCATTCAATTCCCCAGAGATGTTTAGGTAAGTGTTATTTGCAGAGAAAATGTCTTGGGAGCTACTTAATTTCCCACCAATAGGACCCAAGTCAAATGAATCACGGTATGTTCATTCACCAAACTATTGTACAGTAGTTATAAGGAATGAGGTTGATCTTTATATATAATACGAAATATATCCAGAGCTCATAAATGAGAAAACTAGATGCAAATGGTCTGTACAGTGTTTTATCATTTGTGTTTTTAAAGCATTATGCTTGTATTTGTTCACATGTGCCTTTTTTTTTTTTGAGACAAGGTCTCACTTTGTCGGCCAGTCTGGAGTGCAGTTGGTTCACTGCGCCTCAGCCTACTGGGCTCAAGCGATCCTCCCACCTCAGCCCCTGCAGTAGCTGGGACTATAGGCATATGCCACCACATCCAGCTACTTTTTATATTTTTTATAGAGATGGGGTTTCACCATGTTGCCTAGGCTGGTCTCAAGTTCCTGAGCTCAAGTGATCCACCCACCTCAGCCTCCCAAAGTGCTGGAATTACAGGCATGAGCTACCGCACCCAGCCCACATAAGCTTTTATATATGTGAAGTATATAAATTCATAGGAAACTGACCGTAACTGCTTCTGGAAAGGCAAACTTCACAACTTGGGGGATGGGGCAGACGCATGTTGCTTTTCATTCTATACTCTTTGATCTCTCTGAATTTTCTTTTATCATGTGCATATATTTGTGTAATATGAAACAATTTTATGAGTTAAAGACATCCATCTGATCTCAGCCCAAAGAATGGGAGTGGCCCTGTTTCACTTGATTCCCTGGCATCTGATGCCAGAGCGCACTTTCCCAGCAAGAACTCTCAGGACTCTGAGCTGGCCATGCCCCACGCTGCCTCTGTCTCTGCCACTGTTGACCCTCCATAACTGAAAACCATGATCATTACCATTTGCATAAGTACAACCACATTGACCCGTGGCTGTGGCTGTCAGTTTTGAATGAGGGAGATTATTGGTATTCCACAGGCATTTCTGATTGTGGCCTTGACCAGCCCTGAGATATCTTGCAGCAACGAATCACCAGCAGCCAACCCCATGACCTTTGGAAAATGAATTTGCCTGCCATTGGGCCGGCCCCAGTTCTCTTGCCCAAGTAAAATGTCAATTAGATCACTGGCTGAATATCGCTTTTGTCTACTTAAGCATATTCAGCTCACAAAGCCATAAATGTTTGCTTGCTTCTTTCTTAAAGACTCCACACCCAAGTTCAAAGTATGCTCTTGGCTCCATATCGTCACTGGAAAAAATTGATTCACTGGGAAAATACAGATATTGAGTCATTATTCAGTCATCAGGCAAATCACAGTTTGGGTCATTGTCAACAGACTGCATTTTATTTGGGTCCATGGATGCTTTCAGGCTCATAGGATAGATGTTGCATGCGTGGCATTCATCTCCTTCTGCACTTCCATCCTGCATTGTTACCTATGACACACGGCGAAGAAGATAAAACCCCACGTTCAGGCTGGGCATGGTGGCTTACACCTGTAATCCCACCACTTTGGGAGGCCAAGGCAGGTGGATCACCTGAGGTCAGGGATTTGAGACCAGTCTGGCCAACATAGTGAAACCCCCTTCTCTACTAAAAACACAAAAATTAGCCAGGCATGGTGGCAGGTGCCTGTAGTCCCAGCAACTCTGGAGGCTGAGGCAGGAGAATCGCTTGAACCTGGGAGGTGGAGGTTGCAGTGAGCCGAGATTGTCCCATTGCAATCCAGCCTGGGCGACAAAAGCAAAACTTTGTTAAAAAAAAAAAAAAAAAAAAAAAAAAAGCAAAAAACCCCCCAACATTCTATTGATCTTTAGGATTTATATAAATTAGTGAAAAATGAATAGGGAGAGAGGCATTGCTGAGTAATGATAATTCAACCCAAAGTGATAAGAGTAAGGACACCATCATGTAGTAACATTTCAATTAACTGTAATTAGTTTCTGCAGTTTTCTGTACTTGACTTTTAAGACATGTCACAGAAATTAAAACACAAGGAGTTTTCCAAAATTTTTCTTAAGCAGAATGTCCCTGCCCCTATTCCCTTTAATCTGTCTTTTGCTGCCCATATCTTATTTATTTATTTATTTATTTATTTATTTATTTATTTATTTGAGACAGAGTCTCACTCTGTCGCCAGGAGCCAGGCTGGAGTGCAGTGGCGCAATCTCGGCTCACTGCAGCCTCCACCTCCCGGGTTCAAGCAATTCTCCTGCCTCAGCCTCCCTAGTAGCTGGCACTACCGGCACACGCCACCATGCCCAGCTAATTTTTGCATTTTTAGTAGAAACGGGATTTCACCATGTTGGCCAGGATGGTCTCAATCTCTTGACCTCATGATCCACCCGCCTTGGCCTCCCAAAGTGCTGGGATTACAGGCGTGAGCCACCGCACCCCGCCGCCCATATCTTATTTTTATATTTCAACTGGTTATTGGGGAACAGGTGGTGTTTGGTCACATGAATAAGTTCTTTAGTGATTTCTGAGATTTTGGTGCACCCATCAGCGAGCAGTGTACCCTGGACCCAATGTGTAGTCTTTCATCTCTTGCCACCTGCTGCCCTTTCCCCTGAGTTCCCAAAGTCCAATGTATCATCCTTGTGCTTTTGCATCGTGCCCTCTTTCTAATATCTCGAGAGATTTCTTTGACCCACTGTTAGCCTTAAGCATGGTTTCCAGTGACATGAAAAATAAATTGACCACAAAGCCAAGATTCTCAGCTTTAGCTCTGCTTCAGAAATGGTCCTCTTTTGTTCTCTAAGGACAGTGTTGGTCTCTTGTAGTTACATCTCTTATGGCCCTATTAAATGATGCTCTCACTGCTGCTACATAGCTAATGTTAAAAGGGGATACATCATTGCCCTGCACACCAAAACACCAACGTTCCCAAGCTAAGTTCTCCCTTACTGTGTGCCTCAGAAGTTTAAATTAACCCTTCTTGGGCTCTCTTCACATGTTCTGGCCATCTTAAAGTGAGGGCTGGTACTGAACTTCCAGCTGGGTCATCGTGAAATTGTTTCACAACATTTGCACCTCTCCAACCATTAGAATGGTCCACATGCAGCTTGGGGAACCTGCTGTCAACCAGTACAATTGGGTTGTGGATGTGCAAATTTTCTCTGATGAATTGTTAGTTGTCACGGAAGATGAGTCTTCTGGGTAGACTGTCAAGCCAAGACCCTTTTCTGGAGCAGCTCCTTAATGCAATTAGATTTCCTGAAATGATTTCCTTTCTTTGCCCATTTTACCACCAAGGCAGGTATGAGATGTGCTTTTATAATAAGTGGTTTGGCTAGCATGCAATTCCTCTACTGCTGCCAGCCTCACTGCCTATTGAAATGGGGCGAATTGGACGGGGGTGTAGGGTGTGGAATTCAGGTTGCTCTACTGAGAGTCATAGACTTACCAAGCTAGAGAGGGCTTTAAGAAATAAATCATATGGCCCAAATTTCTCCTTTTAAAAATGCGGGCGGTTGGCAAGACCAGTAACTGAGTTCTGTTGGTCTGTATCTGGGTCTTAATTTGTAAAGGTGACTGACGGATGATACAGAGAGGTCAATGCTATTTACAATAAGTTTACTGTTACTTAGAGGTTCCTAGAACTGAGAGGCAGGGTATGCCATGCAGGGTCACAGGGGAAGCACCAGAGTCGGGCAGAATGCAGAAACAGGAGGAAGGCGAAAGCTGGAGCCAAAGCCTTTATTGGGTTTCCTGGAAAAGGCATGGCAGAGCAGGGGAAACAACTTAAGAATGGCTAGTTGAATAATTCGTGTGGGCCTTGAGGGATGGGGCTGTCCTTAGCTGTCCTGTACCCAGCCTTGGGTTGATTTAGGGCAGAGTAAAGACTAGCTTGGTGTGTGAGTTAGATACAGCTGGTGGTTAGGATATGGACTTGCGGTGGGTTGGTCTGTATATGGAAGGTGGGCTTGTTGGCAATTCTTTTACTATCTCTAGGAATGAGTAGCTCTGGGAGGGTTAGTCTTTCCCCAGCCAAGAACCTTTCCCTCCCCTACCAGGATGTCGAACTACTATGAAGTAGAGAAAATTTTAAAACATAATTAATATAACCCTAAATCCCTGAGACTCCTGAATCCCTCCCCATTAGACCACCACTCCTCACCACACTGAAGCCCCAAATGGGACGAAGGAGTCAAGCATCCCTGAGTTCTAGTAATATTTCAGATTTGAAGATACAATTTAATCACCTTTTACTGTTTTAGTTTTTTCACTGGTGTATCAAGTGTCACTCTTGTCTCTAAATAGTGTGACCCAAGGGTTTAGCAATCAAGTCCTTACTTCTCTGCCAAATGCTATCTCAGGATTTTAAGTAATTCTTCTCTCTAACCCTTACTTTCCTCTTCTGTTGATAATTACGGGCTTGTTTCTGATGATCTCTGAGATCACTTTCAATACTGGCATTTTGCAACTCTATGGCTGCAACCACCCAGACAGAGGGCTGGAATCTCCTTCAGCAGAGTTGAAGTTCATAGCAGGTGATTTTGTTAATGACGTAAAGGCAAACAGTGATGTTCTGAATTTAGGTGTGTGGATAGGGAGGGAGGGAGGAAGGGAGGATCATAGATAAGTAGGTGAATGTTTCCCAAGAACTCTCAGTGTTACAGTTAGTAATCAAGGCTCAGAAAATAAGTCCAAGGAAGGTAACTCCTTAGGACCAGAAGAGTTGGACAGCCCATCCCTTTCCTCTCGCACCCCATCCTACGCCCACTCCCAAGTAAAACAGAGGTCATCTTCTGTATGCAAACCCCTGAATTCTGTTCTGAAATACGTGGGATGCATAAAATAGCAAATGCCGTCAGATCTCAAGTTGGGCAAATACAGAGACAGCATTTTTAGTCTCATTGAAAAGTAGTTGTCAGAAATATGCCATTCACTCAGAGTCTCTAAGTGCTCTGTCAAGCTTTAACTTGATTAAAATTGAAAACCACATTGCCTGAAAACCAAACGTGAAATCGAAATCTCTTTACTCAGTGCTCTTACATTCTGAAGCCTGGGCTTATGGATTATCCTCAGTTAATTTATGCCATCTTTGTGCCATACATTAATTTTGAATATATTTGTTGAAAATTTCCTGTAGCTTGCATTTATGGTTGTCAAAGGTGCTTTTATCTTGAAAAAAAAATGGTGCTGGTTTTAATTACAATTCTAAATAGCTTCATAACCATCGTGAACCCTGGATTTACATCATCTTTATGATAGCCACGCAATTCCCACTTTATTGATTTTGTCATTTGCTTCATTACAGTTAATGCAAACCTTTTGTATGGAGACAATTCTGGGGCTGCTCTCTTCTTGGAGAGGTTAGTATAGAACATCATGACCAAGAGAGACCCTGTCCCTCCACCCCCCGCTTCTGCCACAGTGCTGACCCAAGGAAAAGTCAGGATAGAAAATATTTCCAAAGTGGCTCTCCATCAGAGGCAAAAGAAACATTAGCGCTGATTATCCAACCTTTTCTGATCTGATGGGTTCAGACTTCCCCGCTTTGAAGTCCTGGAGATGGCATCGCTCATGTCATAGGACTGTGTGTTCACCCTACCGCAAGCCTCATTCACTCTCTGTTTAGAGAAGGTTGCAGCAGCAGCCACCTGCTTTCACATTGCACAAGCACCCCCTGCACCCAGCCCAGCCGGGGCCCTAGGAACCAAAGCCTAATATGGTTGATGGGATATGTGGAGTCCTGGAGGTAAATGCCCAGAATACCTACAAGTAACCTAGGGTGGAAAATCAAAACCTTCAGTGATGAACTTGAAATGGAACAGAGCGTTAAAGAAAAGAACAGAATGAAGTGAGGGAGCCTAAGGAAGTATAGGAAGACACAGCTCATCCGTTTGTATCCATCAGAGACAGGCTTCCAAGGGCCAGGAGCAGCTGAGGGAGCTCAGAACGCTGCTGGGTGTCCAATGTGTAAGGAAGGTTGCTGCAGGAGAGTTTGTGGAGAGTCCTGGGTACTATGGAAGTAGCATTTAGATGGTTGAGAAAATAGTACATTCAGTCTAGAAACAAGGAATTTTCCCCCCAGCTCTCACTTGAAACGACCTTACTGTTCCCAAACCAAGGCTTGTAAGAGAACTAGCCCTTAACTGGGATATAAAAGTAGAATGAACTTGCCAGAAAGGGCAGTACAAGTCCAAAGATCATTTCTGAAGGAGGCAAGGGAGTGGGGTGACCCATTTCTAAAATCATTTACTGGAGACTGTTGGGGAAGGTCCTAGAAGGCCCATTCTCTGCGTTTGCATCTCCTGGAACTCCTCAGTGAGTCACTCCATTTGGATTATCCCCGGGAATGGCTTTCTCCTCTTCTGCCTTCAGAGACTGTGTTCTCCACTTCCAGACTCTCATTTTTCCAATACCCTGTTAGATGTGGGAGTCTAGCCTTAGCTTTCTAAAAGCTATGAAATTATTAAATGCTGGAAACACTGTTGAATGCTCTTTAAAAGCTGTTTCTGTGACAGATGGGAGGGGAAAATATGCTGTTTCTAAGACAGAATTGCTGAGAGGAAAGAGGAGTCATCTCCAGGAGATGGGGTAGAAGGACCCCCAGTGGCCCGGCACCTCGTGTCTGACCCCATACGCATCCAGATGCTGGAGAGCCAGTCTTGTCCCACGGAAGAACTCCTACGTGAATCTCTACCTGATAGGCACTTCTGAGGGCTTTTGAGCTCGGTGGTTGTCCATGGAGTGCTTTGGCAGAAGTTAATACCACATTCATTCATATTTGTGTTTTTTCCACCCTGCTGATCAGACCTCCGACCCCCTAGAGAGTCCTCGTCTTAACTGTTCCAAACAGGAGGAAACTTACATTCTCATTGTACTGCATTAAAAATAAAATCCGATACCTCAGACAATACTTATAACAACAAAATGATAAAAACCTCATGTGAGGACTCAGGGACTGAATTAATACCCAGCAGCCCTGAATGCCAGCTCTTGAGGGGCTCAGAAATCATCTATTTCATACCTTTGTTTTACTGATGGGGAAATTTTAGCCCAGAGAAGTTAGACCATAGTCCAACAAGGTCAAATGTCCTTGTCATCTGATTCCTGAGCAAACTGTTTTTATTTTTTCCATTAAACCACATCATCTTAAAATAAACAAACAAATCTCTATTGCTGGCAAATGAGAAAAAGAAAATCACTCTATCTTTTTTTCCCCCCAAAGCAGTGGCTCTCATCCTCAGTTCTGAAGTGTGAGCAATGCCCTTATTTCCCCTTTCTGGAATCAGGGAAGGAATTAGAAATTTCTTCCGGTTTGATGCGGTCAATTAAGTAGAAGTAGCTGCAATGGAGAGCTCTGGACATGGAAGCTTGTGGGTAGAACTGGTCCCCACCCAGTTGGTACCCAAGTAGGAACCATCTCTGTGGGGCCCCCAGATGTTTTTGGATTTACTTGGCTCAGTGAGACTGATGTGGCTGCTCCGGAGAGTGCTGGGAGAATTTAGAGACAGCATGAGGGAACAACTCACTGTTTTCACCAGGCCCTCCCACCGTCTCTTCCCCAGGAGCCCTTGTGAGTCCATAGCCCACGCAGACCAGAGGCCTCTGCAGGGAGGGGTTTCTGGTCAACGGTACTTCCCTCACTGCTTTGAGTAAGGATAATGGCCTGGCTTCCTTTCTCTCTTCTCAGAGAACCAGTCTGAGCAAAGGTGCGTGCGTGCACACACACACACACACGTGCACACGAGGAGCTCAGCTTCTGAAATGCAAATGCAATCTACTGAGTTAACTGTGCTGGCTACTGATGCAAAAGGAGGAGCAGTGGTGTGGAAAATACAAAACAGTGGTTAATCCTACACTATTTTATGCTGGACTTGGGAGCCTAGCAGGTAATTTTTTCCCCTTCCATCAAGTTTACCATCCCCATTCTCTTTGCCTAAACTGACATTTTTCCCCCGAGTCTTGAGTGGTTGGTAGTGTCTCCAAAGCAAGCTGGGAGAGGGAGTTTTAAAATTTGTTATAAATAATCTTCAAAAATAGGTGAATTAAATTCCCTCATGTTTCTCTCCTTCATTCACATTTCTCGTCAATGCTAAGATATTTCTTTTCACACCCAGATAGAATCAGGTTTGTGAGTTCATCGTATGCAACGTTCAGATCTGACTCTAGGCTTCCCTGCCTTTCACTGTGATGTCCTCAGAGAAAAACCACCCTCAAAATGGGGTGGGCTTATAAAGTCTTATAAAGAACAAGCTTCACTTTTCTCCTTTCCTAAGGTAACAGTCACATAACATAGAATTAACCATTTAAAAGTACAACTCAGTGGCACTTAGTACATTCACAATGTTTGTGCAGCAATCACTTTTATCCTTTTTTTTTTTTTTTTTTTTTTTTTTGAGACAGAGTCTTACTCTGTCACATAGGCTGGAGTATGGTGGCGTGATCTCAGCTCACTACCACCTCTGCCTCCTGGGTGCAAATAATTCTGCCTCAGCCTCTGGAGTAGCTGGGACTCCAGGTGTTCACCACCACACCTGCCTAATTTTTTTGTATTTTTAGTAGAGGCAGCTTTCATCATATTGGCCAGGCTGGTCTCGAACTTCTGACCTTCTGATCCGCCCACTTTGGCCTCCCAAAAAATCACTGAAGACACAGGGAGAAAAAAAAAAAAGTCAGGCAAAGAGAATGGAAATGGTAAACTTGCATCTACTTCTAATACATTTTCATCATCCCCAAAGGAAACTCCATACCCATTCATAGCCACTCCCCATTCCCTCCCTGACCCCAGCCTCCGGCAACTGATACTCTGCTTTCTGTTTCTATGAATTTACCTGTTCTGGACATTTTCTATTAATGGATTCACACAATAGGTGACCCTTTGTCTGGCTTCTTTCACTTAGCATAATGTTTTCAAAGGTTGTCCATGTTGCCACGTGCATCAGTACTTCATTCTTGTTTTGTGGCTGAATAATATTCCTTTATGTGCCCATACCACAATTCATGTATCCACTCACCCATCCATTGACAGACATTTGGGTTGTTTCCACTTTTTGGCTATTGCGAATGGTGCTGCTATGAACATTTGTGTGCAAGTTTTAGTTTGAACACCTGTTTTTAATTCTTTTGGCTATATCCCTAGGGATGGAATTGCTGGGTCATAGGGTAAGTCTATCTTTAACTTTTTGGGGAACCACCAAACTGTTTTCCACAGCAGCTGCAGCATTTTACATTCCCTCCAGCCATGTAGGAGTGTTCCCATTTCTCCACATCATCACTGAGCACTTAGTGTTTTTCATCATTTTAATTATAGCCTTTCTAGTGCATGTGAAGTGGAATCCTATGTGACCCCAGGGCTTTCTACTAAGCACCTCCTGTATGCCAGGCACCGTGGGCCAGGTACAGTAGTGTGTAAAACAGAGACTGTACCCACTCTCCTGTTGCTGATGAGTTCATTCATTATTCCTTAAAAGTAATAATAAAGAAAAGGAAGCTGGCCTCTTCCTAGAGCATTTCCGTGCTGTGTATTAGCTAGATGGAAAGCAGTTATCAGCACAGCACGTGCTGCTGAGTTTTGATGCTCCTTTTTTTCAGCAGTTAATTACAAGGAGCTTGATATACCCCTTATACTGAGCTTACAAGACATATTTTAATTGGCCATGGCTGCCACAAGCATACCTTTGAGTGATGCCTCGTTAGTGGCCACTCACCCCAAACACCCTGTGATACCGTCTGATTAGTCCTGTCTTGTTCCTTTGGTTCCCGTGGCTTGTATACCTTGGAAGACCAGCCTTATCATCTCTGGGGAAGGCCATGCCCAGGAATGATGGATTTGAATCTGTGTAATTTACCACTTGTGCCTAGAACAAAGAGAACCATTTCTCCGGAGAGGGCATGCCTCTGCCCAAGAGAGCACTAAGCTGTCCCAGCCTGGTCAGAAGGCCACCCATCGAGTCCTACTGGGTGACCTGGAATTGAAGCATCCTCTCAAGGTGCAGGCATCCATCCATGATCCTCAGGGACTGGAGCTGAAATCAGTTACCATCCCTAGTGATCCCAAATGGACTGGGACTCCCAAGGAGTCTAACTGAGAGACACAGGAGGCAGTGGGGAGGACACTATTGAGTGTACTGCTTCCCCCATCCCCAGCACCATCTTCTGGGTCAGAATGCTTTGCAGGCCAATGAAAGCAACTAGTTCCCAGTGACAAATACGAAACTAAAGCTTGGCTTTCTCACCAGCATATTCCTAGCCTACAGTAACTGGAGTTACACCCACACAGTCATAATAGGCTCCCCATTTTTGTATTTTCAAAGTCAAGGAGAAGTGGAATAGCCTCATGGGTAAGCCCTGAAGCTCCTGGATTGGGAGAGCAGGTTTGAACTTGACTCTCCCATCAACTAGCCAAGCTCCTTTGATGATGCTGCATGACAACCTCTCCGAACCTCAGTTTGGTCTTGTATTCACAATTCATCCTACTCTGTGAAGTAAGTGCTTGAATGAGGGCATGGCCGAAGGCTCATGAGAGCTTGGAAAAAGCTGTTCATTTTGCCTGAGTTTGTATAGGACGGTCTCCTAGAGGATGTGGCCTTTGAGGAAGGTCTTGATGGATGGAGAGGGATTTCACAAACAGGGGAAGGGGCAAGGACAAGCGTAAGTGGACATGGAAACGTGAACTTGGTGCATTCATGTATTACACAGAAGGAGGTGCAGGAAGGCCATGCTGAAGAGTCCGGGCTGTTTGCAGAGGAGCAGCATCTCTTGCAGTCATCGTGAGCATGGACAGACCTGGGTTCAATGCCGAGTTTAAAGACAAAGCTCTCATGCCTCACTTTCTTCTTTTGTAGGAATTATTGTGAGATCAGACTGGCATAAGACACTTAAAAGGTGCTCAGTTCAATACTTGATGCTCAAGAACTGTTGAATAAGTGTTGCGTGCAATTATTATGTTTATAATGGTTTTGTGGTTGCTACAATTTATAATGTCGGCCACAGGGAGCCACTGAAGGCTCATGCAGCGATTACGGAATGTTAAGATTAAGGATTTATAGGCCATAGATGGTGTGGCATTTGACTGTTTTTAAGTATTCAGTACATTACTTGATTGGTTATTAGTTGGAAGTAGCCACCAAGAAATGAGATTACATTTTGCAATTTCTCTCCTTGGTTGTCTTACCTATGAAAATTGTGACTATGTGCTCACATTGGTGTCATTCTTTCAGTAAGGGAGCAGTTTGTATTCTCTTTGGTGTAGGTTTTTGGTGGCTTCTTGCATTTCAATCTCATAACAGCTGGAGAAGTACGGAAAGCTTGTGAGTCCTTAGTTCAGAAAGACTTTATTGAATATCTTAAATAATAGATTTTTTGGTCTGGGCTGGAAGAAGAAGGGATAAAGAGATAGGTTCAAATCACAGAAGGGTCTAAGTTAGATGAACAGGAATATTTTCTTTAAAATTTCATACGAAATCAATCTCAGGTCACATAACTTCAGCACTGAAAGACAGCTTGGAGATGATGTAAAAAAGAATTCCTAAATTTAATATTATTTGTTTTAAAGCAAAATTAAGCAATGCTACAAATACATTTTCAGAGTGCACACATTTCATTAATACACAAAAATTCCTTTTGGACTATCATCATCTGCCTTTTACAACTGAGACTCTGGGCATGGATGTGAATCACTTAGTTTGCAGTTACAAATTATATAAGCCCTAGTCTTCCATTTTTATAAGAAAAAAAATGGGTAGCAAATAAGAGGCTTCAAAGGGTTAGTTAGTATGGGCTGGAAATGTGAATAAATTCAAGGAAGTCTTAGCAAATTTTCTGGATGAGCCTTCTATGTGATTCTTTTAAAGGGAAACAAAGATCTCTCGAGGCCAAAGGAGTTGATGTGGCTTCAGTGCACTGTCAGGGAGCACTCACCGGAATGGGCTGGTTCATGGCCTCGACCCAGAGTGGGGATGCTTGCAATCTTGTATTTGAATGAAAACTAACATCTCACCTGGGTGCCAGCCTCTTATCCAGGAAGAAATACCTCAGCTCTGGTTCCTGCTTCGTGGTCATAGTCACACAGCAGGAATCGTTTAATCTTTAGAGCCCAATGGGAAAATTTTCTGAAACCCCCACAGGGATGAAAAGAAAAAAACTCTGCCTCACTACAGTTTGTGCTGGGTGATTTAGAAAAACAGAGTAAAAAACAGAAATGTGGGAGCTAACTTTTCATGCCCGTTAACAAAAGCACATTTCATCTTCCCAGTGCCTCTGCCGGGGAGGAACCACAGATGGTTATCGCTCAAGAGTGTAACTAGGGAAACCACAAACCTGCCCCAATCACTATGGAGACAGCCATGTATTTGTCCAGTCTCTGAGTATTCATGACATCAGCGAGTCCGGCGAGTTAAACACTGATACTTCTTACAAAGAAATTCTAATTCCCAATCAGGAAGGCAGAGAATACAAGGCCCAACGTTTCAGTGACTTTCAAGGCTCCCCCCAGCCTTATTGTGGGTGTGTTTGCAAAGGGACAGCCCATTTTACAGAAGCTGCAGTGAGGAGCCTTTTAGAGCCAAGAGAACTGAAAGCTGGGTTTGCGAGTCAACAGACGTTTTAAGGTTTAGGGAAATGGTTGAGGGAATGATATGCCTGCCGAGAATAAATCTATTTTCAACTGAGTCAGCCCCGTGAGGTGTAACAGGGTAAGCAGCCATCGCAGTTTGCCTGGAATTGATTTGTTTCCCAGGATTAGACACAGAAGTTTCAGTGCTAAAACAGGGAAAGTCTCAGGCAAAGCTTGGGGAGTGGGTCCACCTAGATATACAACCCTTTGGCCCTAACGTGGGATGACTGTAGATCCAAGGCAAGCCTCGAAGTGTGACAGTACATTTTGCAAATAGTAACCAAACTTCCATGGTCCTTTGGTCTCAAAGTTGCTGGAAAACAAATGATATGCTCTCACTGTGACTATGGGATGTTTGCATTTGATTTGCTTTGGATTTGTTTTGTTATTGTTGTTCTTTTATTTATCTAGAAATGCCAGAAATTTGTTTTAAATTTAAACTCACCAAAATTAAATGGGATCTCTGCTTGTCCCCATAACTATCTTCAATGCTAAATTGGTTTGCAGGGATTTTCCCCCTGCATTTTTCAGCACAAATTCATTTGCCAAATGCCCAAGATGCAGGAAACTATGTAAACAGAGAAGTGGAGTTATTGATATTTCCCAGTGATGTGTAAAACACCTCTTTATTCTCCAAGGCCTGGTGTGCCTCTTTGTGGCTAATCCATCATCGCTGTTTGCATTATTGCAGAGCTTGCTTTCAGGAGCATCTACTGGAGTGGATGCAGTTATTCTCCTGCTGAGAAGTTGCATCTGTTGAACGGCATTATGATCTATACAAAATAAAAGGTGTTATGTTAGCTATGTGGCAAAGTATGCATAACAACATTTGTTGAAACCGACTTGTTCAATTTTCAACTAAGTTCTAAGCAGGCTATTCTGATCAGAGAGCTTCATTAACCTGGGACTTTGTCCTTTACAAAGTAGATTTGGTGGGTTAAAGTCTTTGGAATGCTAACAATTATCTAAATATCTCTGTAAATATAACTGGCTATACCACATTAAATGTCAGAGGTCAACAACTGCTTTACCAGTTATATATGTTTGTATTTACATGTATACAGTATTACATGTAACTACATTTGTAGGAAAAACGGGCATAAAGTTGTCAGTTTTATAGACGGGGTCTTTGTGGATAGTTAAATAATTCATGGATCAGTAAACATATCTATATGCATGTATTCTAGGGTCTGGTGGGCAAGAGTACAAAATTAGCAAAATGGTAGATTCACCTCCTTTTGCTCATTTGAGATGTAGTGTTAATGTAGAATTACGGTAGTCCTCTAATGACGAGAAGCAGTGGCAATTCATTAGCAGATTGTGGCTTAGATCAAGTGTTATATTTGTTTAAGGAAGTGTAACCAGTACTCAGTTATATAAAGTATGTGCATTTCTTTGAAGATAATTTTTTTCCTTTTGTCAGTTAAAATAACCTTGAGCTTTATTTTTTTCAAAGACCCCAGCTAGCAGCAGACAAACGCTTCTATAATTTGTTCTTCTATAATGATTTTTTAGAATGCTAAACTGTCATAAAAAAAAACAGCCTTCAAACGCGCTTCTAGATTTCTTATTTTCTGCTTAAAGGACAATTGGATAATAGTGAGGAAAGAAATAGCATGTCAAGGCGGCTTCACATTTTGTCTTCTGCCTTGTTCCATGAAAGCAGGGATTCCCCCAGTTTTCTTTTTACAGTTGCAACATTCTGTTTCTCCTCAGTCTAGAAAAAGAATATCTTGAAAACATACAAGGATGAACATATACATATATAATAAAAAACAAATTCAACTTATTATAGTTTAGGTTTTTAAATTCTCTTAAACCTTTCAATATAATTAAGACATAAAAACCACAGGCGGCAACCTTCTTCCAAATATTTTCAAAGGATGTCTTATACTTTATTCTATATCCTGAGTACCTAATACAGTGTGAACATCTATTAGTACTATGTTACTCTTGTGGGTTAATTTCTTGTTGGATTTCATGACTGTTGGCTTGCTTGGGGTTTCTAGTAAGTCTTCCCTTGTGAATTTCATACAGAAGTCCCTGCAATTATTTGGCACATTTGGGAGGGATACCTTTATTCAGAAGTTAGCAAACTGTTAAGCTCTAAAGGGTGCTGAGCCTTAGCTACTTCTCCCATTTAGCATGAGGAGGAACACGAACAGAATGCCTAGAGCAGAATGCTGCTGCTGGATTTGGGGCCCCTGGAGGGACAGTGCCCTCAGGCTAAGTTTAACCATCCACCTGATGACATGCTGGGCCCCCAGCACATCTGGATGAGGAGTGAACAACTGGATAGGTATCTCCTGGTGTGCAGACCTTGCATGTAGATAACCAGTTTTGAATTCTACTTTTCTTCCAGATACCCAAAGCCTATTTCTGGAGATAACTATTTTCAAGATATTCTACATGGGGACTCAAATGTATCATTGAAGTCCTGAATTTAAAAAAAAATTCTTTCTTTTTCATTTCATCCTTTATCTCTTTCTTCCTTTTTTTTGGTTATTGTTGGGATATAGCTAGATTACTTTTTAAATTGTAGTCAGTTTTTTAACCCTTTTTAAAGGATTTAGATATGCTGCTTTAATTTTTGAAGCACAAAAATATTTTTAATCCTGCTTCAATTATGAAATTTCACATTGTAATTGAAAGAGATGAACTGTGATAATAGGAGTATATTATGCTTACTAATGGGAATTCTTACAAAAGTGTTATCTCCCAGTCTGCCGTTTGTGGAGATTATTTTAAGTCCTCACTCACGCTGGCTTTCCTTTCTGCCTTGTTTATATTCTCAGAGTATAAAAATACAGTAGTCAGAAAACGGCTCGCATTTAGTGCTTGTCAGAGGAATCCTCTCTAAATGGACTCTGATTATCATTTTAGCTCTCATATTGTTTGCCGAAATTTGAGCTTCCTGGAGAAATTAGAGCAGTTAATTTAATATCATGAAACATTTTGGGGCTTCTTGGCTTATTCAGAGACAGTGGGGTATAAATCAAATTGAGTATTCTGTGTTAAGTAGAGGACAATAAAAGTGGCCTCCAAAAAAATAGCCAGCCTTCCCACAATCTGTTGTCTTCCCATTCCCCGTCTTCATCCTGGACCCATAGAAATCTTGTTTTATTCCAAATCTCCTTCTCAAGGGCTCCCTGGTAGAGGTCTGTGTCTCAGAAAGACAAGAAAGCAGGGAAGGTTCTTAGCCATGTACAGGCACAGCAGGAGTGCTCAGTCCTTACTCACTATTGCTACTAGAAGGGTCACAGTTGTGACAATATGGCTTGGTATTCCATACAGGTTGGGCTCAGCCCCGACACTTTCTCTAGAGGTACTCTTCTGCAATCATTGGTGACCATCTGTGAAGTGGCTGGCACTGTGCTAGGCACTGAGGTCAATGATGTGGTGTGATAAGAAGCAGATAGTCAGCAGCTGTGGGAAATACACTTCTTATGCCCAGGAAAAATGGAAAGAGAGCTGTGTCCTCCAACTGCTGAGTTCTCTCTGTGCACATTTCCAGTGTCCTTTTTGCAGATGCCTCCCGGGTGATGGTGTGCATGTTGCAGGGTAGGCCATGGTCTTTGCTGATTTGTTTTTGAGAGGGCCTTTGTACGAGGCCTTTCAAAGGCACGATATAGACCTTTGACCTGAGAGCTTAGAATACAAGTCAGCGGCCTCCGGTCACCTCAACCCCGAGGAGCAAACTGCAAAGTCAAATGTTTTGGCCTCAGCTTCAGAAGGGTCTCTGTGTGTTTAGTAACGCTCCACTCCACCATCCTGAAAGAAATGCGGGGCTTGTGTTTATTTCGCCTCCCTTCTCTGTGCGTCAGGACTAACTTTTATGTCACTGAGGTGTCATTTTGCAAAGAAAAAGATACCTGTCTGAACCAAGTGTGTATTTACTTTGTTTTAGGGACCTAGTGTATTTGCATGAAATATCAGGAATGCTTATGGATGATTAATTGGGCTTTTTACAAATACGCTGATGCTGGGTGCCATGGAGATACATAAGCACTGGGAAGTAGAGTAACTGCTGTGGTTTTTGTTTACTTTATGGGACCCCCATGGGTGTTATACCCTTGCAGACCCTGGTAATGAATGGGGCATCTTGAGAATGGCTCCTTGACCATCACGGCTGGATACCATGTCTGTTCCGTTTATCTGTGGTTAGAACAAAAGAAGACAATGTCAGTTATGATAAATGTCTTCTAGAAAAGCGCACTTATGCATACATATTTTAAATGTTGGTGTTTTGTGTTTTAAAATGGTCTATAAAACACACCCACAGAGATGCTTATAATAAAGTTCGGCTTTCCCCATTGCAAATAAACTAGATATCAACTTGTCCCACCTACCGAAAATATTTAAACATCATGTAATTAGTAACATATTAGATGTCTCTGCTCTTAGCATGAAAATGATCAGAGCCCTCTTGAAGACTCTTGTCCCCACCACTTCAGTTTGCTGAGTAGCAGGACTGTGATGGGATATTGAGTAAGATGTGTTTTATCTTTTTAAAAAATCTTTTGGCGATCTTTCGTCACCACACACTTTTTAATTCTCTTTCTACCACTCTGGGTTTTTTTTCCTCTTCTTTCTATGGCATTCTCTTTTTTCCTGCAGATTTCATTCTTTCCATGAAAAATTCTGTACATTTAGAGTCTCCTATTTGATTTCTGGTGCTCTCAAAAAGAAAAAGAATAGAAAACACTTCACAAATCCAGTAATTAAATAATATACTAATAGCAGGGACCTCTATAAAACGTCTGCACAAAAACGGATGCACAAACTGCCATCTCTGCACACCCCAGACTTCCCAATGTGATCATTTAGATCCTTCTCTACTTAGGCAGGTGGTGCCATTTTGCCGAATTCAGCATATTCATTGAACAGTTTCTTGGACCCAAAAGCCAACTCCACTGCATTTCTGCTTGGTAAGGTTTGGTGGCCTTGGCATGGGGCAGGGGTTGTTGATTCATTAGCCTTTAAGCGGATGATAAATCTAGAAGCTGGGCAGCAGGACTAGATTGCCTTCATAGAACCTCTGCAGGGAATCAGCAGTCCCGGCACTGCAAGAAATCTATGAAAAAGACACTCAGCAAACTCATGTGAAGAAAGACTCCAGAAGAATTAGGGATAGAGAGTTCACGGTGAGACTCTGTGAGTGGGCGTCAGCTAGAACTTAGAACGCTAGATACGGAACTCGCCAACCGAAAATGTGCTGCTGCTTCTCGAGATGCCCGTAGATTGTTTATGTTTTTAATTCTAAATATCTAAATCTTCTATCATGAGCATCTATTGAGATGATGTGTTAATAATTCCCCATAATATCGTGACAGAGCCTGTCTGATGTAACCCACAGCATCACTCTCATTGTGCTTCATTTGTGTGCATTTACACAATTCTACATCTGTATCTTTTCCAAAGATAATAGTATTTTCATTTTAATTCTGCCTGCCTTCAGTGGAAAATAAAGCCCTGGGAGAGGGTTCCCAGAGGTATCTTTGACACGTCTTTTGTGAAGAGTTGTCCTGAGTTTAGGTCAAGTTACAAAATGAAAATTCCAACACCAGGAAATCCCTCCACCTGAGAGGTGGAGAAAATTCAGAAAGCCTAGGGGCTCTTTAGTATACCCACACTTCTTTCCACCTGCCCCGGGTCCCCAAAGACCATGGTGTGCCCCGCGAACAGAGTACAACAATCTGGTGTCAATAACTCATTCCTGTATAACAACCTTTTTGTTGTTTTTTAAGGGTCTTTTTTAGGAATAAAATGGGTTATGTATATATGATATTTAAGTCAGGGTGTGATTATGGTTAATATCGCTATATATTTTTTTATTTAGAAAAAAAAGGTATCTATGTATCATCCCTCAACTGAAATAGCTCAGTCTCCAACTAGAATGTGTATTAGTCAAGTCATCTTTTTAAGAGAAATTATTTTCATGCTCACAGGATGGAAAGGGAAATAAAAGAGGAGTCTTGAATTAGGTGTATTTAATTCTCCCCAATTTAAATCGAAGCGGTACATCTTTAAGGCAATAACAATATTCCTTTTTCCCCCCTTCGTGAATGCTTCCATCAATGAATTTCTTTAATGCTGATGATGGTTGGTGCAGTTTGAGGGAATCTGTATTTAGTCAGAAAATGCTTCCATAGAATGACCTACCAGATGGGCCCCGTAACAATGCACAGAGGCATCAAACCACCACAGACATTTGGTGCTTAGAATAATAAAAAGACTATAAAATTAGATTAGTTGAGTCTAATTTGGAATTGGTATATTCCCCATGCACCCTTGCCGCTCTTGGGCAGATAAAGCCTTGAGATTTAGCACTGTGTCAGAGCAGAAGACTGCAACTTCCAGTAAAAGGGAGACGAGGGAACGAGAGAGAGGAAAAAAGCATTCTGGGAGGTCGCGGAGGGCAGAGCAGTGACCTCCAATGATTTACAGGCCTTTAGCTTAATGAAATTGTTTCAGTGACATGACGGTAAGAGCTCGTAATGGATTGGATGCCCTAATGTAATGAAATTACTCCCTTCTGCCTAAAAAAAAAAAAAAAAAAAAAAAAAATGCGCAATTAATATTTACTGAGACCTGACAGCCTTTTGGTGCGCTCGTCTGTGTAGTTCCCTCAGACAGTCAGAGAGGAGAGACGGAGCAGCGTGGCGACAGGCTGGCTCTGCACGAGCTCCTGGCGGGGACAAGCAGCGCCTGCAAGGGGGTGGAGGGACAGGCGCTCGGGTGGCCCGGGCCGCCGGCCCCTCATGCCGCCCCCGCTCAGCCTTCACGCTCTCCCCTGCTTTTCCACAGGCAACTGGACAACAACCACATCAGCTGCATTGAAGATGGAGCCTTCCGAGCGCTGCGCGATTTGGAGATCCTGTGAGTTGATTTTGCGATCGCTGCCTTGTGTGTGTGTGTGTGTGTGTGAGAGAGAGAGAGAGAGTGTGTGTGTGTGTGTGTGTGGTGTCTGTGTGGGGAGGAGAGAAGGGGAGTGTGTGTACGGAAGGGTCTGTGTGGATGCATTTCTGGTGTTCTGCTGCAGTGCTATTAAAATTGGGAACCAGGAGATCCCTCGGGCTCACCTTGGCCAAAGTGTTTGCAGGCAGCCAAGTGTGATTTCTCACCTCCCACAAACTGGGGTTCCTGCTAATTAAGTCTCAGTTGAGTTTTTCTCCCCCAGTGCTCCCACAGTATTTGTGGCTGGGAGAGACAGATGGGCTAGAGCAGGACCACCACCACCCCCACCCCCCGCCACTGCCACGAGCCTGCCACAGCATCAGGGACACTGTGTTTGAGTACTGGGATACCGGGAGGAGACAGGGTCTGGGGTTGGGGCCAGAGAGAGAGGGATTAGTGCCAGGAGGTCAGCTGGAATTACCTGAATCAAAAAGGGACCTTGGCACAGGGCAGGGGAATACCACACAGCCTGGGAAAGCCCAGTCATTGCTATTGCTCCTGGTATCTCATCTCGGGCATCAGTTCAAACTTTAAACAGTAACTGACCTTAAAGGGGCCAGGGGTGGTGAGGGGTAATGGGGGGAGATGAGAGGAGGCAACTCCTTCCCCATAATCCCACCCTATCCACCTTGTCTAGAAAGAATGTGTAGCTGCCTTTCTGAGTTCTGGATTTTCAAATGAGTCTAACTAAGAAAACCTGACTCTCAGGAGGAAAGTCAGCTGGGAGTCATCTTGGGGTCATTCAAACTAAAGTTGAATCGTGTAAGAAAACATGATTCTCACCAAAGTTACACTTCTAGCTGTCCCTGCTTTAGAGAAAGCTAGAGAGGAAGGCGGCACAACACAGAAGAACTTGTGTCACTTGTGGTTGAGTCCGGATTCTGCCACTGATTAGTCGTGTGACCTTGGGCAAGTCTTTTCAGCTCTGGGAGCCTCAGTTTTCTCGTTTGTAAAAGGAAAGGGTTGGTTGCTCCATCTTGGGAGTGACTTCCCTTTTCCAAATTCTGTAGCTGCATGGTTCTAAAAATAATTCTGAGGTACGATTCTAGCCAGTGACTGATAGCAGAGCGGGGTTTCTCGGGCATCTTCCTAAAAATAAAAAAGTACACGGTCACAGGTTACCTATCTCTGATTGCAGAAGAATGAATGAATGCCAAAAAAAATAAGTGAGTGAATATTTTAAAGCATTCCTTTGTATGTGAAGGACAGAGTGAAAGGTCTTCCTTCTGCCTTCCTCTTCACCTGGCCCCGCAGACACTAGCAACGGGTTGGAGAGAGCTTCTCCACGTTGTTTGAGAGGAAGGTGATTCCAAGAGGAATCACGGGAAATAAAAGGGAATGCTGAGGCTGCAAGCTGCTTGAAATCAGATGAAAGCCGAGAATTCCCAGTCCAGAAAAGACAGGACCTACAGCCAGGGAGGTCACGTTGTCATTTCTGAGATAGACTGTCTCTCCTCACCCAAACTCTGACCCCTGGAACCGGCAACAAATGCCTGTCTGGAAGAGACAGGATGCCAGCCCAAATTGAGTGACCTAGGACTCCTCTTAGCAGGAGGCTGGGGCTGAGAAGGGTAGGCAGGGTTTTCCCTGCCTGCAAAATAGCATTTGTAGAAAGGTCTGCTCGGAGCACATCACCTTTTTCCTCCCTTGACAGAGAGAATGAGAAAGATAAGAATATTCCTTGGGAAGAGACCAGGAAATGGAAGTCACCAGCTGCCACAAAACAGCTGTGACAACCTGACAGCCCTCATGTTCATTCTCTGTGCTAGGAATGGTGTTGTCTCACCTCACCAGGAAGGCGGTCTGAGAGAGAAGAGAGAGCTTTGCAGCCTGACACACCTGGGTGGGGCTTGGGTCAAGTGTCTTAATCTGAGTCTATCTCCTCAACTTTTAAAAACAGACAGCGTATGTACTACATCAGAGGGGATCTCATAAGTACCATCCCTTCTACTCTCCTAACTTCTGCCCCTATGCACCCTCACCCCCATCAAGCCTTTGCCCATGACAGATTTGGACAGCTCTTCTCTACTCAGATACCAGAAAAAAAATTGGTATCCAGGTGCACCAGCTGTCTCCGAGTTGAAGCTTTAAAAACCTGTGACTGAAAGAAAAAAAAAAAGTTCTCATTCCCTATCATTGCAAAGAGCCCATAGGATCTGATTAGTTTATCTTCTCAATTCCAAACAAAGCCAGATCAATAGCTTTGTTTTAAAGACACTCTCATTTGGCTTCACATGGCTAAGTACTTAAAATTAATCATAATCAGTTATTCTGTGGGTTTTTAATTTCCAGCAGAGGCACATGGCTTTGAAACCATCCATCTTAATGGTGAGCCATTCTGAAATTGGCTGGAGCTGACATCTCCATTTAAAGAACCTCCCCTCCCCACCCCTAGACCTTCCAAATCTCATCCACACATTGACATTTTATAATGCTTCTCTGTAATCACAATTTAGGCACCATAAAGAATCTTGGCAATGAAATAATAAATAGGAACTCAGTGACAGTATCACACATTAGCTTGATAAATTTCACAGAGTGAAAGAGGAGAGTTCAAAACATCCTATCCCCAGAAAGAGGATTCTAAAATATCTAAAGCTTAAAAGTCTACAAATTAAGAAGACAAAATGTGGCCAGGCTCGGTGGCTCACGCCTATAATCTCAGCACTTTGGGAGGCCGAGGCGGGTGGATCACGAGCTCAAGAGATCGAGGCCATCCTGGTCAACAAGGTGAAACCCTGTCTCTACTAAAAATACAAAAATTAGCCAGGTGTGGTGGCATGAGCCTGTAATCCCAGCTACTCAGGAGGCTGAGACAAGAGAATTGCTTTGAACCCAGGAGGCGGAGGTTGCGGTGAGCCAAGATCGAGCCATTGCACTCCAGCCTGGGTAACAAGAGCAAAACTCCATCTCAAAAAAAAAAAAAAAAGACAAAATGTTATGTTTCGGGTATGTTTTCTCTGACATCAGGCATCATGAAGTAGAAATCAAGGAAAGACACATTGGTTGTCCCAGAAATCTCTCAAATTAACGAAAGTTTATCGATGTCAATGGCTAGTAGAAGTATTTCACATGCAGTAACCCTGCTATTCCATCCTTTCTGTGAATGGAAATACCGTAAAACTTCTTTACATCGAGGCTCAGGTCGGTTTCACCAGTTACATTGAATGAGAACTTCAGAGGTGAGCCCGAGAGGGAACCACTGACTGGAGAGAAATGAACTGGTGCAAAGTTGGGAAAGACTGAAATCTGCCACTTCAACCTCATTTTTGACTCATTCCCAATGGGGAATGCCCAGTACAGAGTATGGTGGACAGGGAAAGGAGCCATCCCCTCCCTTTTCCAGGAAGTAAGAGGAAAAGCATAGCATGGTGGGAAGGGGGTGAAACTTCTCATGCCTTCCATGCCACTACAGGGGAGGAATAATGAGGAAAATAAAAATAACAGTACAACCAGTGCTTTTACACGTGCTAGCTCTTGCCATCCTCACAATCACTCAGTAGAGCTACTGTTACCATCACTCTGCTTTTACAAAAAAGTAGCCCATCTCAGAGAAGCCAAGTAACTGCTTACCTAATTAGCAGCAGAGCCTGTGTAATTAACCATTCTACCAAGCAGCCTTTTGGATGCATGTTGCCAAAACTGTCATGGTATTTGGCTGCCCTGAGGCATGGCGGGTGTGTGCTACAGGGTGGTGTGAACTGGCCTCCAAGAACTGATGGAGGCAAACTAGCAATGACTCACAATTCTGCTGGGGAGAAGGTCGGAGCCTTTCACAGGCTTGTGAAATTGGCCCTGTCATTCCTTTTACCTATCTCACGGGTGCTCACAAAGTCAAAGGTAAATCAAACTTGCTGTAGAAAGGACCTCATCCCGCTTTTTCACTGTTATACTTGTAGTCCCAGAGATGATGTATTCCCACTCATGGCCATTGCCATCGACTTTGGCACTCAACAGTTTGGGAGCTCTGCTTTCCAGATCTGTCTCCCCGCTAAGGATATAGCCTCAGTTTTGTGGCATTTAAGGTTCTTAATTGTGGGACTGAGCCTCTGTGAGTCAGACCCCCTGCTGTTACTCAGCTCATTGCCCTTTAACTTCTACCTGTTCTATACTTTTGGCAATTCGCATACAGCACTAGGTTTTCTCCAAGTAAGTCGTGCTTATACCGCAGTTGAATATGCCAAGACTGAATTCCCGGCTCTGTGTGGTCAGGGCACTGTGGTGGTGCTCTGAGCCACAGGTTTCCAGCTCATACCAGCCAGGCTGAGGACAGCCAGGCATTTCACCAGGTAGAGTGGCACCTCCATGCCCAACATGCCATCATGGTTCAGAAAAAAAAAAAAGCGCTTAACTCTAATGGAAAAAAAAAAGTAGGGACAAATTAAACAAAAATGAGAAAACCTCATTAACAAAATATGCTGCTGTTAATTGTTTTTCAGTAGTATTATAGGAGAATAAAAAATACTTTTGGACATTGTCTCCTGACTAAAGGTAGCAAGTCAGAAGTTCAATAAATATACGTTGTCAAAAAATGCCAGACCACAGCTAACAGAAACACATCCTGAAAATAACGTTCATCTCCCAGTGATTGGTCTGCCCTTGCGAAGTCACTGGTGCCAGCTAAATGGCATGGAGATGCCGCAGGTCCGCAGATAACCAGCGTGTGCTGTTTTGAAGCCCTCACTCCCATTTATGTCACTTACCAATTTTGGGAATTCAGTGACATTATTATAGGCTGGCACTGGTAGGACCTTAGGTGTCTCCAGGATGACCTCTCATTGTCCAGATTAAGATACAGAGAGAAAGCACGGGAGAGAGGCCTGTCCCTCCTGGCATCCTGCATGCTGAGCACCTTACCCGGCTCACCCTAGGCCTGGCCTTGGCTGGGAGACTTTCCTGAGGTCAGCAGCAAGTTGACGGGAGCAGGCGAATTTGAACCTGGGACTCCAGACTCCTGACCCATGTTTCTGTCCATATTGGACACCTCCATGCAATTAGGTTGTTCATAGGGGACCTTCTGGTGAGATTAAGGATCCCAAGCACAGTTCATCCTTTCAAAACCCACCATTAAGTTTTGGGTGTTATTTAAGAGATTGGAGGAGGGCAAATGTTTGTCTGTGACAGAATCAAGGGATGATCTGGCTTTTAGCTCTCTTTAAACCAGAAGCTGCAAACCAGACCACAGAGTATATTGCTCCCATAAATGAGGGTGGTTTTTGTTGTTGTTGTTGTTGTTGTTGTTTTTTGCCCTGTGGAATGTTTTCTAAAAATTGAAAACAGCATTTCACATTTAAACATTGAGATATCAGACATAAAAGCCCGGATTTCCAGCTTCTCTGGAAAAATCAGAAGCGCTGGCAACCATGGGCCGGCATTTCCGCATTGCAGTCAGCTGTGGCTGGGGAGCACCTGCCCTCCTCGGATGGGGTGTGTAGTCCCCACTCTGCCACTGACCCCTTCCTGTTTACATTAACTCCAGCCCATGTGGCCCCTGTGGCCCCTGTGCTGACCCATCCAAGAAGTAAGGGCACACTGTGTATCCAGCACAGTGCTGGGCGCTGTGTACAGTAAAGCTTGAAATGAGCAGGTGCTTGATGGGCTGAGCTCCATGGGCCGGAGCCCACCAGCATGGTAGAATGGGCACACAGAGAGAGCTTAGTGATGTGGAGTCCAGGACACCCAAACCTGAGCAAGGACACCCCAGAGGCAATCACAAACCTCTCACGTCTTACCTTCCGAGAAGCTCTTCTTAAGAGTTAAACTAGTTTCCACATTGCCTTTGATGTTACCGCAGTTGAACAAGAGGTGACTGAGCCCCCACTGAGCCCATGTTTAGAGAGGAGAGATTCAAGGGTTAAAGCAGTAGCAGAATTAACCAGACTTTTAGGGTAGTTCTAATTCACTCATATCCCGGTGGGTTCAACGTGGCCTGATGCAGAACCCCACAGGTAGACGCAGACGAGCTTATGGGGAAGACGTCCTTCTCTGATACAAGAAGAAGGCAGTGAAAATTGATGGCAGTCCTGAAACCCAGGTCAGGGTGTGCTCACTCTCCTAGAGCGGGGTTGGTGTCCTGGCAACTGGCTCAGTACACTAGTTGATCCAGGGCCTGAGGTGCAAGACCAAGGCAGGCCGTGGCGGCTCTTGTGATGAAAAGGTGGAGCTGGAGTCATGTCTTGTTTTTCACCCTCATTGGCACAAACCCAATTACGACTGCTGTCAGGGCGTTCAAGCACAGTGTTGCCCAGTTCCGAAAACCCAGCGTTTAATGCAAGTGGCAGTGTGTTGGCCACATCAGCTGAGCTTCCTCTGGATACAAAGCCAGATGTTAATTATTATTAATGAATAGTAATAATGATGTAACAATATATAGTACAATGGTACAGTAATTATTAGTGCGGTTATATTATTATTGTTATAGCCTCCATGTTTGAGCATCATCTTCAGTCACCGTGATAAGTCAGTAGAATGAGGCATCTCAATTAAATCCTCACCACAACTTGATGAGGCACATCCTAGTAATCACCTCATTTTACCAGTCAGGAAACTGACGCTTAGAAAAGCTGACTGGCTTGCTGAGAGTCACAGCAGCACGTACAAGGAGCCTACTCTTTTAGAACTCGGATCTAGTTCTGCTTGATATCTTAGCCCCTGCCCTAACTGCTCGGCTACAAATAAAATAAAATAAAAATTAGAAGCATCTACCAGAACACACATACCATAGAAACAATTATATGCACTAGTGACATTATTGTCTATAGTGAGTGACCAGAATAATTCAGAAACCATAGTTATGGAAACACTCACTCATAGGGTGCTTAGATCTAAATTTATGACCTCAGCTTAATCAGCATCAGATCCAGTTCCACAAACTGCCCCAGACATGAAGGTACAGAGGCACTGCTGAGCTTGGAGGGGATAGAGTTCTCTCACAGAACTAGCTTCCCGCTCATCTTTACCAGACTAGGTGGTTTGGGCTTCATTTCCTTATTGAAAAACGGAAACTGTAATACCCAACCCTGAGAATAGCTGTGTGCGTTAAAAGAGATATCATTGGTGTGTGCCTAGCAAATAGCAGGCTCCCAGTCAGGACGCTCATAATAAGTAAAGTTTGTAAATACTTCCGTGATGTTTCACTGCCTTATATCTTCACCTCACCCACACCTGGCATGTACTAGGTGGCCAGTTAAAGCATGTGGAACCAAAAAGAGTTGAAATTGATTAACTGAAGCCCGCAACACCAGTCCGTAGCGTCCCTGTTATGGCTCGTCCCTGAACAGAACTAAGATGTGGTTGTCCTGGAATTATTCTAAATGTTGAACAATGTAGCATTTTACTGAACCAGTCCACTTTTCACATTACCTTTGATTTTGCATTTCTCTGGCTACACAGTGATCTTTCTTTTTCATCTGAATAAGGAGCAGAATTGGAGCTACAGTGAAAATTGGTGTGTTACAACAGAGACCAGACTCATTTTTATTTATTTATAAAATGTTTCATCTGGGTTTCTCTGGGAGCTACAAACATTTTATCAGCATGTTTAGTCATGACATAGTTTTGAATATAGCACTGTCATTGCTTAATGAAAGTCTTAAAATATCTCCAGATATTCTTTTTCTTTTGGTACTGTGCTGTAAATTGTGACATGGTCATGCAATCAGGATTAAAATTTCACTTTGTAGAAGGCATCTGTAACTTCCATTCAGCCCCTGGAATGCTAGGAAAGGAACCAGGTTTTCTGTAAATGCTCTCATACCACTCAACGCACACCTCCTTCATAGTCCTCCAGACTCCAAGTTTGATGACAGTCATGCTCTTCAAATGACTAGCTTGGATTTTAGAACTCCAGCTTAAGAAAAAAATAAAAACTACTTTGAAATCTAAAAATTTTTTCCCAGTTAAATAAGTAGCACTTTCATCTTGAAAGTACCTAGAATATGAGGGAAACACTTTTCTAGTTGACTTCTAGTTGATTTCACTTTCCTGTTAACCAAAAGCTAGTTTTGCCTCTGACGTTGAAAATGTATTGGTGTACATTCCTGGGTTAAGAGGATATGAAGAAGGTAATTGAATTGTTTTGGATCATCGAAAGGTCTTGAATCAACAAACCTGTTAACTTCTCCTGTGAGTAGGTGGGGTCGGGCCATGGTGGCCTTGCTGTTCCCAGGGGCCACGGATTCCAGCTGCTGGGTCTCTGCACTGGAATTCAGACTTGACAAACTTGGTTTGGGAGCAGTCTTTTGAGATGCTTTGTCCCACCTCGAACAAAATGGAAAAATAGTTCTGCACCTTTGAGGAGATTCCAGAGACTTTTCTTTCAAGGGCAAGATATGGAGGCTGGGGGAAATGCCGCAGAGCAGCCACATGCTGGTGGTCAGTTCATGCCCAAGACAGGGCTTCTGCACTGATTTGCAAAGGCGCCCGGCACTGACGGTCAACCTCTGCCCGTTCACCATCCGCTCAGCTCTCAGCAGGGGCTTTGGTGACCAGTATTTGAGCATGTTTAGTGAACATCTTGTCTCTAGATCAGCACTCATCCTGTGACACTCATGGACCTCCACGCCAGGGAGCCTTGTCCCTCCCAACAGTCAAACCCACCTGCCACGGCCACTGCTATTCCCATCAGGGATACCAAGCTTGGACAGCTCAGCTTACCTGTGGCCAAGAGTCCAGTTTTCTATAGACCTGAGTCTTGAAAGCCAAGATCCTATAAGCTCTCACAGGAAGTTGGCCCCTTCCTACCCATTGGCTTAATGGAAGGAAGGAAGGATGATGTGGAGAAGGTGATGGAGACACAGGGCTAAGAAGAATTGGAGCCACATTCCTACTTTTCCCTGAGGTGTCATTTTCTGTCTTTGAAGGTATTAAAAAGTAAGGGATGGGCCAGGTGAGGTGGTTCACACCTGTAATCCCAGTGCCAAGGGGGGAGGCTTGCTTGAGCCCAGGAGTTTGAGACCAGCCTAGACAACATAGCGAGACCTCACCTCTACACAAACAAAAACAAAATTTTTTTTTTGAGACGGAGTCTTGCCCTGTTGCCCAGGCTGGAGTGCAGTGGTGCAATATCGGCCGACTGGAGCCTCTGCCTTCCGAGTTCAAGTGATTCTTCTGCCTCAGCCTCCCAAGTAGCTGGGATTACAGGTGCCCACCACAACACCTGGCTAATTTTTTAAATAGTTTTAGTAAAGGTGGGGGTTTCACCATGTTGACCAGGCTAGTCTTGAACTCCTGACCTCGAGTGATCTGCCCACCTTGGCCTCCCAAAGTGCTAGGATTACAGGCATGAGTCACTGCACCCAGCCAAAAAAAAAAAAAAAAAAAAAAAAAAAAAAAAAAAAAAAAAAAAAAAAAAAAAATTGAAGTAAGGGATGGTGAGATGAAGGAGGGATGAAGGAAATAATAATTCTATTTCTCCAAGGTCATGTTTGGATTCTTCAAATTCATTGTCAAAAAGCTCTAGAGAGTCCATTTTCTTTTGACTTATAACTAAATCAGAGGACTCCAACTGCTGGCCTATGGGTTGAATGAAACCAACATGTGGGATTTCATGTTTTTCTTTAATTTTTGTGATCCTTCCAACGTTTACAAATAATTAGAATTTGTTGCCAACATTTGAAACTCAGGCAATTTTATGTAAAAGTTTATAATTCAACTTCCAATGAATATCTAGAAGCTTTGCCAACCCTGGGCCTGCCTGTGGCTAGGATCTCACCAGCAGCACCATCTGATAGAACTTTCTGTGATGCGGGAAGTATTTTATCTCTGTGTTATCCAGGATGGAAGCCCCTGGTCACACGTGACTCTTGAGCTCTTGACGTGCATCTTACACAACTGAGAAACCAAATTTTTAAATTTTTATTTAATTTTAATTGATTTCAATGTGAATTGCCACATGTAGCTCATGTTTACCTTATTGGACAGTGCAAGTTTTGAGCTTAGTGTGGGTGGGTACCCTGTCTGGACAGGCCATACCCTCTGCGAATCACCGTAGCTCCCACCAGGCCTGCTTCCCTGTCCTGCAATAAATCTCGCCAGCCATTTCACATCTATTAACAGTGTTGAAATAATGTCTTTTCTAAAAGTAAATTTTTGAAATATCTTCCACTCCCCTCACCTCCATCTCTACCTTTTTTTTTTTTTTTTTTTTTTTTTTTGAGACGGAGTCTCACTATGTCACCCAGGCTGGAGTGTGGTAGCACAATCTTGGCTTACTGCAACCTCTGCCTCCTGGGTTCAAGTGATTCTCCTGCCTCAGCCTCCCAAGTAGCTGGGATTACAGCTGCGCACCACCATGCCCAGCTAAGTATTTTTAGTAGAGACAGGTTTTCACCATGTTGGACTCCCCTGGTCTCGAACTCCTGACCTCAAGTGATCTGCCCGCCTCGGCCTCCCAAAGTGCCGGGATTACAGGCGTGAGCTTCCCGGTTGGGGAAGCAAGCCCATTAACCCCACAGAAGCTGAGCCAGGTATCTGCATAAAGAGAGAAAGGAAAAGAGCCAACCCTGCATAACTGTTTTCACATGCTGCACGGTGGGGGCTAGTTATGACTTTCAGAGTCTGGCCAGATGTCCTGTCTTTGCGCAGAGCTGGGCAGATCTGGGCACCCATGACCACTTCTACTAATGTCTCGAAAATGATTCCCAATCCAGAAATGCAATTTTAGAGCCAGCACCAACCCAGTTGGAATTAGAGTGAAATTCTAGGCTAGAAAGACCCTGGAGGTCAACTGGTTCCACCACTTCATTTCAAAAGGAAGAAACTCCCCCGCAAAGGTTCAATGGCTTGCCCACAGCCACAGGAAAAAATCATGGAAGAACCAGGACAGAAAGCAGGTCTTTTGGCTCTTTCTCCAGTTCTCTTTATTGCTGTCCACTTGCCCCTATGTTAGCAGACAGGAAAGAAAAGTAAGTGAAGCCAGCCTTCATGTCCTGTTCTTGCCGTCACCTCTTAATCTCCAGCATTTTGTTAGAGGGAATGTTTTGCATTCAGCATGGGGACAACACCCTCCCTAGGGCCTTCCAGGCCTTTGTCTACTGCTTGGGAAATGACCACTCTGGTGCCCCAATAGATTGTCCAGTCAGAGGGCAGTCTGGAAGAGATGAGATTCCACATCATTGATCCCTGGCTACCAGGGATGACCAGAAACTCATCAAGTAAGCACTGGAGTCCCCTGCCCATTGCTGAGCTCAAACAGCCTAAGCTGTAAATTGCACTCAGCTCCCTGGGAGAATCCCTCCCTTGCACATATCAGAGAATAAAAAGCAGGACCTCTCTGGCATCTCAGCCCAGAAACAGCCTTATGCACCCTGTGCAGCTTTTTTTTTAACAGCTTTAAAGTGGCTTGTTCCAAATGTCCACAAAAAATAACTTATGTATTTGGCCACAGAACTAATGAGCAGCATGCAAAAACCAAACAAGAGCTCACCTGCCTGCTGGAAAACAGTCCTACTTTTAGAAACAAACTTATTCAGGGCTCTTTGTCCCCAAGTAATAATGGTTGTAGGGGGAGAAACACTGAATAATTTACAATCATTTAAATATAATTCATCACTGGTGGCTGCCCTTGGGGAGCTGCAGTATAGAAAGAAGGTTTCAACCACATTTCACCATAATAACATTGATGCACTTTGATTTTTCTTGCTATATTTTTCTGATTTAAATTGTGGAATTAATTCATTTGGTTCAGAGACCAAAAACCGGCACCTGCAAGCCAGATCCAGCCCCCAGGTGTTTTCATTTGTGGGTTTTGATACTCAAGGCGATTGAGGTGCCAATATTAAAAAACCAGGAGACCTCATATGAAAATTCTAGACATCTGGCTTTCTCTTTAAAAATAAAACAAGGGGAGAACTGGTGACGCTGCACCCCCATTCCAGCGTAGCACAGTCTCTTGAAACAAGAAGTGACGATCCCATTTAGTAAGGCTGTGTTTACGACAGTCCCCACGCAGCTCACTCACTCACATGACTTACATGACAAGCCTTGCTCCTTTAGGCAATTGTGTTTGTACTCCTGGATTAGCCCAGAAGGCTGTTCAGAGTGGAAATTTATTTGTATCAAAAGATGCCAAAAACATGACCATTCATGCTTTGAAATTCACCAACCCATTCAGTAAACAGTGAGCCGCCCTATGTTCCAAACACTGGGCCAGGCTCTGGCTACGCAAGTGCGTGAAACAGACTTGCTCTCTGTCCTCGCCCAGTGTACGCATTCGTGGATATTTTCAACATGTCCCTCTTCTTCCTGCCTTACTGGGCTAGGCACCAAATGCAGCTGAGGTAGAAATTATCTGTTTCTTCCCTTTTCATCTGCAAACTCACCTGCCCAGTAATATAAGTTGGAGGTCACTCTCGTATCTGTGGACATGTTGGCAATTGCCTGATTTCTAAGTCAAGACTATCCATGGTCCCAGGCTGTAGATGATGAAACAGAATTGGGAGACCAAGGCCATCTCATTCACATGGTCATTTAAAGTACATTTTAAAATCAACTCCATCACTGGAAGGCAGTAGAGCCATTCTGAATCACTGCTAGGCAGTATCTGTGATCATCTCAATAAATGAGTACAGAGTTCTTCAGAGTCAAGGGACCCCAAACACGGGATCTGATTGAGTAGTGGCGGGATTTGAGGATTTATCTTTCTCTTTTGATCTTCCACTTTTAACATTTTTCGGAGGCATTATTTTTCTTTGAACGCTGAGGCTCTGCAGAGTGGATGGAGACGAATTTCTGCCTGTCATAATATGCATATATAATAAAAGAACAACGAAAGACAAGCCCTTTTGTTAAGGAATCTGTATTATCAAAGGCCCAAATCGTCAGCTGATTGTTTTTATTTATTTCCATAGGTTTTACATGACACCTGGAGACCATTTAAAATGTTACTTGGCGGTGAGAGCTGTGTGTTTAAAAATAACGCTCACTCAGTGCCAAATCACTTTAGAGTCGGGTACAAATATTGAGACAAAAACCCCAGCTGTTATTGCTTTGGCTGCTAATTTGAGGTGTCAAATGAGAGCTCGACTGCTATACGTCAGTGAATAAGGCCCCTTGTGAGATCATTATGTTTTCTAACAGTTGAGAGTAATGGACTAATCAGTGCAGCATCAGTTGTTTTCATTATATGCCCACACAATGGTTATGAGCTTTAATTTAAACGGTCCGCAGGGAGATCAAGGAACTCGGTAATATGCAGCACCCGGGATAGTCCAGGAGAGCAGGTAATGCGAAAGGGGTGGCTTCCCACCCTTGTCTCTCGTCTCCCTCCACTCTCCCCACCCCCACCAGTCTCTCTTATTCCTCCGTCTTATATGCCCTTGGAGGCCCATTGCCCGCTCCAAACAGGCAAAAGAGAGCCTTTGCTTAAGGAGCAGCAGATCCTTTCTATTCTTTAGGGTATTCTTAAAAACTTCAATCAACCCATCCAGCAGTAAGGGCCACTAGGCTAGCCAAAGCTTGACCTGAGGCAGCTTAGCTGGCCCCTCTCCTACATTGCCTCCCTCGCTGTCTGTACTGAGCTCTTCCTGATCCTTGGACAGGAGGAGGGTTGTCTAACGCTGTTGCCTTGGAGAGGCCTCAGCGGTGATGCCTACACCATGGTCCCTGCCGCTTCAGGGACCAGTAAAGGATGGGTCCCCCACAAACTCATGTGATTCGCCTCCACCTTGGAAAAATGTGGAAGCTGAAAGGGTGATATCTGTCTCTCTGAAGACAATCCTGTAAGAGACAGTTTTGTGTAATGATTTAAAATGTAGGTCCTGGTATCACATCCCTGGGCTTTATTGGCTCTGCAACTCTAGCTGTGTGATCTGGGCAGAGTTTCTGTTGTTTCCTGGGCTTCCAAATGGAAGTAACAATAGCATCTCAGGAGTGCTGGGAGAATTAAATGAGATAATGTATGAAAAGAACTTAGCCTAGCGCTGGGAATTAGCAAACACTTCACAAATCGTATCAGCATTATTCCTGCTATTATTATGAACATCATCGATACCTTTATTGGAAGATCTTGGCGTGCTTACTTCAAAGCAATATCCTTGACTAGTCTAGCTCATTAGAGGAAACTAGTGCATTCATAGGAGAACCTGCAGCATCCTGCTTCGGTTTTCTCTAAGGATGCTTTATTGCATCCTTCTTATGCCTGGTTTCTGGAGCTTCCTAGAGCCCCCAGCCACAAGACAGCAGTGTGCAGCTGGATGAGAAAGGCAAGTTCAACGTGGAGAGCAGGGAAACAGTAAAAGGAGCTTCATTTAAAAATGGTAGGATACTTATGTGGAGGTGCTGAGGACAGAGGCCCTGGGCTGAGAGGGAGGCTTAGGGATGCCTCTTTGAGAGGGTGGAATTGAGCATTCAGTGTGTGCTCTCCTGGGGCCAAGTCCACAAAGAGAAGTCATCCACGAAGATTCTAGCAGAGCTGAGTCACCCAATAGCGCTCACACTCGTAGGACCTCAGAGAGTGTTGTAGGGCCTGGTCATCAGCAGTAGGCCCTGATTCTTGGTCCCATGGTGGCTGCCAATCAGCAGCTGCCCAGCGAGCTGAGAAGAGCATCTTGCTTTGACCTATGAGCCAGAGAGGAGAGCAGCCACATAAAGGACAGTCGGAGGGACCTGTGGTGTCCCCAGTTTCATTCCTCTTGCTCTGCCTGAACCAAACAAGTGGGAGAGCCAGCAGTGAGGCCCCCTTGAAGCTCGCATGCTGCCGAAACCTCTCGGTGCACATCGCCCCCTGCCAGTGGTTTAGGTATTTCTCACTGGGTCCAGCCACGGTACTTCCATACTCAGCTGCTCTTCAGGAAAGGCGTCTGGTACTGTGGCTGTATCCACCACTGTGAATTCATTGTAGGCACTAGTAGAGATCATGCTTTCTTCAGGCTTAGGATGCTGGCCAGTGGACACCCATATTTGTGAGTATAGCTCAGGGTATCTCTCAGCCTCCTTTATTAAATAGACATCCTATCATCATGGTGGTTGATGACTCACCAAGAATCTCCTCCTTGGGGGCCATTAAGGAGGAAACCAACTTGATTATCTAGACTTAGGGAGAAGTCTACCTGCCTTGAGACAGGACATGAGTGGGCCAGTCCGCCAAGAGGGTCTGCTGGACCCAAGGAGTCTGGATCCTCACCTATGTGGACAGAAAGAGGAGGGGCTCCAAGAATACCCCCAGGAAGGTGGGCACACTGAGAGGCTGCAGTGGCACTTACTGCAGATGCCTGATTTTGCAATTATGTGATACATGTTCACAGATAATATTGTTGCATTAGAGCCAATTACATGGTGTTATGGACACACAACATGCAGATTATACCCAGAGCCAGGAAGGCACAGAATGATAAAGTGATGGCCTAATCGGAGGAGGCAGAGGGAAATGTCAGTCTTATTCAGGTAGCCAGGGTGGGTTGGCTGCAGCTGGACATGGCTCCTGCAGATCAAAGATGGCTGTCTTGAGGGGCACAATGGAGAACCCCACATTGGCACTCAGAAGGGAGCAGTGGAAGCCAGGGGCAGAAGCCAAGTTGGCGCTCTCCAAGGGTGATTACAGCCACCTCCATTGAGGACTATCATTTCAGAGCCTGGGCTTCTTCCTAAGTGGGAAACACCATGCCTCCACCGAAGAAGCTTTCAGTCCCAGTTGCTGCAAAAGAGCATCCTGTATACTGCCCTCTACACTCAAGTAAAGGCTCTATTCTTAGCTTTTCCCCCCATTCAATGGTTTTCCAACGTGAGCTTGCATGAGACTCCTCTGGAGGGCTCATTAAACTCACAAGGCTGGGACCCACCCCAGGGTTCCTGATTCAAGAGCGGTTTGAGCATATGCATTTCTAACACATTACCAGGGTGATGGTCCTTGTCTAGAGACCACATTTTTTTTTCTTTTTTCTTTTTTCTTGAGACAGGATCTCACTCTGTCACCCAGGCTGAATGCAATGGCATGATCCTGGCTCACTACAACCTTGACCTATTGGGCTCAAGTGATCCTCACACCTTAGCCCTGAAGTAGCTGGGACTATAGGTGCCCACCACCACACCCAGGTCTCTTCTGTTTTCTAGAGATAGGGTCTCCCTCTGTGGCCTAGGCTGATCTCAAACTCCTAGGCTCAAGCAGTCTTCCCGCTGTGGCCTCACAAAGTACTTGGATTATAGGCATGAGCCACTGCACCCAGTCTGGGGACCACATTTTGAGAACCACTGCCCAAGTTCCTTCCATGTACAACCCATGGTGGCTTCAACTGTCCTATCTCTTGAGCAGGGCCTTCTCCTAGGCTCCAATTCCATCATGGCATTGCAGGTTCCAGAAACAGTGGTACTGATCTTCCAAGGTAGGGGTGAGACTGCCTGCTTTTGAATCCCAGTTCTACTAGCCTCTTGGGATTTCCTGAAAATGTTTTTTGTGGTTTTTAAGTTGTAAATGCCTCTGACCTAAACCCCTCTTCTTACCAAGCAGTTATTTGCCTTGCATAGCATAACACATTTAATCACCTACCAAGTCAGGGGCAGGATGGTTCAGTTCTAGAGCAGCCAAGGGCCAACAGAATTTCTATAAAAATCCAGATAGAAAATATTTTAGGCTTTGCAAACCATATGATCTGTGTCTTAACTACTCAGCTATTGTAGTGCAAAAGCAGATAGACAATATAGACGTGAATAGGTAAAACCATTTTTACAAAAACAGGCGCCATTGGATGGGATTTGCCTTGTGGGCAGTTGTTTGCCAGCCCCTGGAGCTGTCCATTATGTGAATCTTCATGTATTCATCACTCCTGGGGATCCCTTGTCCTGCCTCAGTACCCTAGCATTGAACTAATAGCCCCCCAAAGATGTCCATGACCCCATCCCAGAAATCTATGAACGTTGCCTTCCATGGCAAAAGGGACTTAGCGTGTGGAACAACATTAAGGCTCCTGAGATCGGGGGTGATCCTGGATTGTTCAGATAAGTTCTAAGGGTACTCACAAGGGACTTATAGGAGAAAGGCCCCAGTAAGTGGACATCACAGTGAGTGGCAGGAGATGTGACAACAGAAGCAAGAGGCGTCAATGGCTGTTTGGAGCTGTGTTCAAGTATATTTTTTTAAAAATTCTTAAGTAACAAAAAGAAGCAAGAGGTTGAAGCGATGCAGGGAAGCAGCCACAAGCCAAGGACATGGATGGCCTCCACGAGTGCAAATGCAAGGCAATGAATGCTCCCTGGAAGCCCCTGAGAGAAATGCAGCCCTGGAAACCCGTTTTAGACTTCTGACTGCAAAACTGTAAGAGAATACATGTGTGGTGCTTTAAGCCACCAGATTCATGGCAATCTGTTAAAGCAGCAATGGGAAATGAACACAGGCCTCATTTCTGGATTGAGTCTTGCTTGGATTCAAATCTTGGCACCACCACTTGCTTAGTTCATGAAATGGAGGTGATATCAAAAGGCCTTGCCTCGTGGGGTAATGGGGGGAGTTAAATGAAATGATGCAGGCTGGGCACAGTGGCTCATGCCTATAATCCCAGCACTTTGGGAGGTCAAGGTGGGCAGATCACCTGAGGTTGGGAGTTCAAGACCAGCCTGGCCAACATGGCGAAACCCCATCTCTGCTAAAAAATACAAAAATTAGCCAGGTGTGGTGGCGGGGGCCTGTAACCCCAGCTACTAAGGAGGCTGAGGCAAGGAAAATTGCTTGAACCCAGGAGATGGAAGTTGCAGTGAGCCGAAATCACACCACTGCACTCCAGCCTGGGCAACACAATGAGACTCCATCTTGGAAAAAAAATAGAAAGAAATGAAATGTAGCACCCTTAGCCCAAAGCCCGTCTGGCGTATAATAAGCTCTCAGTTAGTGTTAGCAGTTTTCAGTAACATCTCATCTAATTGCCACTAAAGCTCTGTGAGCCCAGTGCTATTACTACCCCCATGTTACAAAGGAGGAAATGTAATGAGATTAAGAAATTTACCCATGGTTGCGTAGGCTGCAAGTGGCAGAGCCAGAGTCTAAACTGGGTCTCTGCCTTCAAGGTTCATGTTCACCACCTCTCCTTGGCGTTGGGGTTGTTACAACAATTCCTCCATTGAATGCCAGCCACTTAGGCAGCGGCACAAGAACCAAATAGAATGCAGTGCTCTGTATGTGGGCAAAAGCTGCCAAGACTGGAAATCAAATAAATCTGTGTTTATTAGGGAAACAAAACCTGTGGCTGCCGTAGCGATCAGCGTCTGAGAGGTTACCAACCCTCTGACATCCACGAGCTGGCTGGCCCCAAGCAGCAAATCATGAAAGTCTGAATACTGTGTTTAGTCATTTTGGTTCTGGAATAACTGCTATTATCGTAAATGTTTTATGGCCCTCATTACGACTCACATTTAAATATCAGTGTAGTGATACATTAATAAGTCATCGCTGCCGGACTACTGCCGGATGCAGTTATAGTTGAGGCCCTGCTTATAATTGTACTGTATATTCAGCTAAATTAGAGCTGGTCTGTGAACTCCACCTGATGTTGAGTGACTGGGCATGCTTGGAAAGAAGCCCCTTCTCTGCAAAAGCTTCTTGCTCTTTGAGAGATAAGAAGGATGCTCAGATTTTTTGTCTGTGCTCAGTCAATGACCCTAACTTGGTTTCCCTTAAGTGTACAGCCCAGAACTCTGAAATGGACAGAAGGGGAAATGGAAGCATCATTTCTGCCCTGGAGGCATTCCTAATCCAGTGGAGAAGGGGAGAGGAGTATAGCCCTCACCCCCAGGAAGCTCCCTGCCAAGGCAGAGAGCCTGGTCTGCTAGCAGTGACAAATTCTTCAGTGTTGTTTGATGAGATACTCTGAAGGCTCTCTGGATGGACAGAGGCACTATAGATTATCCGCCACTAAGCATCTCCCCGCATACACACACACACAAACAAAACAGCTAAGTGGGTTCAACTTCATCAAATGCCAAGTACCTGCCTTAGTGAGTTAGCGAAGTTACAAAGTAGGCAGAAGCAGGCAATGCAAATTTTGTCTATTCATTCTTCTTTACTGTACCATATGCCTAACAGTGCCAGACACAGGGTAGCTGCACACTAAATATGGGAGGGAGGAAGGGAAGAAGGGAGGGAGAAAAAGAATTAGGTTCTGTGTCCTTCACCAAGCAGATGATAAGTAAATGTGGGGGGTTATAGGAATCATCTGGGGCACTGGAACCCTGCTTTGGAGTGGGGTCACAGGGGGCTGGAGAAGGAATCTTTGCAAGTCCCCTTGGGTGGGATAGAGAGTATGGGGGCCACTGTATGCTGGGTAAACCTCTGTTTCTGTTTCCATGGGGGTTACAGTAGAGGAGAATATAATAGGCCAGGCCAGGACTAGATTCTCTTCACCAGTGTCAGTAACAGATTAGCCTCTACTTTTGGAGCACATACCACATGCTAAGCCTTTTACCAGCCTGTGAGGTAGGTACCGTTAACTGTTTCCTCTGACAGACAAAGAACCTGCAGGGAAGAGATGTTGATAACTTGCCCAAGGCCACACAACTCAGAAGTAGTAGGATTTGATTTCAGCAATGTACAGAGCAGGACATGAGGCTATAGTAATGCACCAGATACCAAATGGCCCTGTCTTGGTAGACTTAGGATATAGAGGGCATTTGAAGAGGAAGATAATGTGTTTAACAAAAGCCAAGGGCAAAAGATGTCTGGCTTAACCCATGAAGGCTTCCAAAGGAAGGGTCCCTCCTGGGCCAGTAGGGGCCCATGGAGACCCAGGAGAGGGGAAGAGGAATTGGGTTGAGTAGGGGATGTCTGATGTGGTTCTGGGAGGAGCAGAAAAAAGGGCACAGGAACAAGGGGCCACCATGAGGGATTGTACCAAGGGCTGTATCCAGCTCTTGCTCTTTGAGAGGTGCAGTGAGATAGTGTAGGGTTAGGGAGCTGAGAGCTAGGTCTGACTTCCCACGTATTGCATCTCTCTACCTAGGTAGTCACTGAACTAACTGATGCAGAAGGCCGTCCTGCTACATGATGTTTCTGCCTCTGCAGGTGGCTTCCTTAGCTGCCCTGCTTTCCCTAAGCATCTGTAATAGGTTCTTCCAGAAGGGTAAGCCAGGCGCTCGTCTATAGCCTGGCTTCCTTCTTCAACAGCCTCACTTCAGTCTGGTTTATTTATGGAGCTCACTCCTTTTTCTTTGCTTTTCCCTGCCCAAAAGTACCTGTCCGTGCTAACATGCACTGTAGGAGCTCTGTTTATGGTTGTGGAGATGCATCAGAAAGAAGAGACGGACAGATCTCACAGACTTGCTTGAGATTAGATGTGCTGAAGGCCAGGCACTGTGGTTTACACCTGTAATCCCAGCACTTTGGGAGGCTGAGAAGGTGGATCACCTGAGGTCAGGAGTTCAACCCATCCTGGCCCACATGGTGAAATCCTGTCTCTACTAAAAATACAAAAATTAGCCAGGTGCCTGTAATTCCAGTTACTTTGAGAGGCTGAGGCAGGAGAATCGCTTGAACCCAGGAGAGAGAGGTTGCAGTGAGCGGAGATCGCACCACTGCACTCCAGCCTGGGCAACGAGCAAAATCCCATCTCAAAAAAAAAAAAAAAAAAAAAAAAAAAGATTAGATGTGCTGAAAGAGTCAGAAGATGCCTAGAAAATACAGAATCACCTATCCCTGCAGCATCCTGTGCGAGGCGACACATGCAGTGGATGGGACAAGGAGAGTGCAGTGAGGTAGTGCTGGGCTCAGGTCCCATCTCCAGAGCATCGCCGTGATTATTCTTGGAAACGTTATTTTGCCTCTCTGTAGCTCAGCCTCCTCATCCATAATAGGATAACGTGTTTGTAAATTTGTGTGTTATTAAGAATATCTGTTTCCTTCCCTATAAACCGAGGACAGGAATACGTAACTGGCATTGTAGGTGTAAGAATTAGAGATGTTATAATGAAGCACTCCTTGCTTAGGAGGGTTTCAGGGACCAGTACTCTTATTCAAGGTGGGTAGGCAAGTCCTCAGATGGCAGTAGAGGGAAGGAGGGCTCCACTTGAATAAAGGAGTCTGGGCATGCTCTTCTCATCTGGAGACCCATCCACCTGTCTTCAGCTGCTCCACTGGTCGGGCCGTGATTCTTGACTCATGGTCTTGCAGTCACATCTGTCCCTCCCCCACCTCCTTCTACAAGCATCTTGGTGCCTCCCCCTGCTGCTCTCTGGCTGACCATCTCCCTTCTCTGTCTCCACAGCACCCTCAACAACAACAACATCAGTCGCATCCTGGTCACCAGCTTCAACCACATGCCGAAGATCCGAACTCTGTGAGTAAGAAGTCCATGCATCTCTCCCACTGACTCCTTACCTCGTGCCCAAAGTGCTGCACTCTAAGCTGCTGATAAAACCTATTGTGCTATGACTTGGCAGATGGTTCCTATATTCAAATGCCTCCTGCTGCTGCTGTTAACCAAGGGGTGCCTTGGCAAGTGAGGGTGGATGCAGAGACAGGTCATGGTGCCACCCGTGGTTCCGAACCACTGTTCTGCATCAGACAGACTGATTTCTCTTATCCTAGAACTGTGAGAATTCTTCCTGTATTGTCTGCATGTTTTCCATCTTGATAGAAAAGATTATTAGTTTTACATTGTCACAGAACATATAGAACCCTGACTGAATGATTGACCACTTGCTTAGCTAATGTCACATAACATCGGCAGTTCTGTCACATTGCCGGTGGTTACAATGATTTTCCCCTTGGGAACGAACAGTGGAGGAGAACGAGCCCCTCCTTCTCCCCCCCTGCCCAGCCCCCACCAACCACATTTCCCTGCTCACCTGCTCCCTGGATGATGCTCTGATATTAGAATGCAGTAATTCTCATACTTGGTTCTTTACCTTTAATGTCTCAGGTGGGCTTAAGTTTCCAGTGTGCGTACTCAGGAAACAAATCTCCCCATCATGACCAATACCAAGAGCAGTTCTGGTGCTCTTACTACCTGGGGAGTTCCCCTCTGCTCCCAGTCAGGAACCTCTTTGTAAGTTTCTCTGTAAGTGGACTCTGTCAGCCTTCCCAGAGTTTCACACTTGATACTTGGCTTGTGTTGGCGGAGCTTTGCTGGTATTTGCATCGCACTAGTCAGAGAGAGCCAGCTCCCAAGAGTGTCAGCCAGAAACATTTAGGGCCAAGGCCAAGGGCTAGAATTCCTGGAGCCCCCTTTATTAGCTCTGTGTCCTCTGTTCCTCCTCTATAAATAGGAATGGTGGTGGGGATCAGATGAAATTGGATATTTAAAGTGCCTGGCAAGTGGTAGACAATAAATGATATTGATCGTTACATTATTATCACACTATCAGAAATCTGTACTGAAAGTTCCAAGCAGCCATCTGATCTGTGCTCCCTGAGCAACACGGAATCCATGAGATTTTGGAAATCCTTAAAGCAATGCTTCCCTAGTGGCATCCCTAGACCCGCAGCATCAGTATCACCCAGAGCATGTTAGAAAAGCAAGATTTCAGGCCCCACACCAGACATACCAGATCAGAACCTCTTGGGGTGGCACCCAGCAATCGGGTTTTTATAAGATCCGGGAGATTTTAAACCTCATGAAGTTTGAGAACCACTGTGTTCATGAGAAGGCAACTTTATGTTTGGACAAAGATAAAACAAAGACCAAAGAAGCAATTGCTATAAAGAGGCAATACAGAGAACCCTAAGAAGGACACAGAGTTCGCAGTTAGTCAGGCCTGAGTTTAAATGGGAGCTCTGCCGCTTAATTTGAAGACGTTTCTTCGTTTCTTTATGCCTCAAGGAAAGTGAGTTAATGAATGCTTCCCTCAAAGTTGCCGTGAGGATGAGGTGCAGTTTAACACGTAAAGTGCCTGGTACATGGTGTGCACACGACCAATACTAGTTAATATACAGAATAATCATCTTTGCTCCCATCTTTGCTTCCCAAATTCTTCCCTGGATCCCTCATACGACAGCATAACTCAGCCAAGAAAATCTGTTCTTTTCCTTCCCTCTTAAAATAGGATAGTACAGTAATAGAATTTTAAGAAGCCATTTGGTCTTCAAAGACCTCTTCAAAGTTCCCAGCAAACCACAAATGAGCTGGCGAAGAGTGGGGCCCAGGGCTTCTGGGCAAGAAGGCGAGAGTGCGCCTCAGGGTGCTGGGCTTGCATCACCCCAGACAAGTGGGTTGCATCGAAGAAAAATGACTCTCACCTGCAGGAATCAGCCGTCCAGCTCCTGTGAGCTGTTCCTGTGATTTATCCTTCCCTTCTTTGTTATTTTCGGTTTAGGAGCAGCAATAAGAGAAGCTGAGCTCGTTTCATGGGAGTTGGGGGGACAGGGTTAGGCCTGGATCTGGGGTGCTTTGTTTGGGCTGCAGTAGGGAGGGGGAGGAGAACGGGGATTTTTTTCTGCTGGTTTCTGTTGTCATTCTTCTCTGCCATCCTGAACATTCATCTGATGAGTTCAGATCAATCAATCAATCTCGTCTGTTCTCTTTGCTCCCTGCCTGCTGCCATTTTCTCTTTAGTTTAATTTCAGAGATGGCTCTGTACAGAACTCCCTGGAGACTTGAGCTGACTAATCCCCCTTCACTGTAATTAAAGTGTGTATGGGGTTAGGGGGGGAGACGGCTGGTGGTGGTGGAGTAGAGGGGAAGAGGAGAGAGGAAGGAAGTCATAAATGGGATTTCTAAAGGAAAGCTTTTATATTGAATTCAGAAAGCCACATTTTATAGAAAATGAACACTGACCCTCTCTAAAAGGATTTGCTGGAAATTTAATTTAGCATCTGTGGCTAAAAGGCACCTTTTATAAATTGGCATTTGTATCCATTCACCTTATGTTCTGTAGAGGTGGTTTCATCAACATGGAGTATGATGTGTCCATCAGCAAAAGATTGCAGAACAACACGCAGTACCCACCTAGCCACCTCGGTGCTCAGTATCTAAATCAGAAACGGTAGCCTCGTCCAGGCAGGGCCAGGGACTGGGAAGAGACTGAAGTCTGGAGCTAGTCTTCAGTGGTTTGCTGCACGCCGGGCCTTGTAGTAAGCACTTCCCGTGAATCATTTCAATTCTCACCACAGCCCTAGGAAGGAGGCACCGCTAATATCCCCATTTGACAGATGATCACACTGAGGCCCAAAGTTAAACTGCTACCCAAAGTCAAAGTCAGAAAGCATGGAGTCTCTGTCAGACTCGGGCAGTTTACCGTCACAGCCTGAGCTCAGGCCATTCAGCAGGAACAAAGGCAGACGAGCAGGTGCCAGGTGAACAGAGGAAGGGGTATGAGAGCGTCCACACAGCCCAAGAGCCTATGGAGGCCACCCTCCCTTGTGTCATGGCCGTCACACCTCACCAAAACTATTGGAAGTGATTAAAATCATGTCCTTTCTCACTCAAGAGGATTTGAGCTTCCCCTGACACTAAGCTCTAATTTCATGCTTAATATGATTATTTTTCTTTTAATATTACTATTTGGGATGATATTGCTTAACTTGATCTCCCAAACAGGTCGTGAAAGGCAAGAATTTACTCAGCTTGATTCTTTTGGTGCTTCTGGTGGATACAATTCCAAGAAGAGGGAACAGAGTCTCTGTCCACCACCCTGGACTCCACTGCCCTGGGCTTTTGATGAGAGCCTTCTTGTGGCTCCAAATCAGTTTGGGTCACCTCTTTTCTCTGGTGCTCTTGGGAGTAGAAAGACTTCTTTGAAGATAGACAAAGGGATCGGAACCATATGCAGGCATCCCCAAACTACGGCCCGTGGGCCTCATGCGGCCCCCTGAGGCCATTTATCCAGCCCCCCGCCACACTTCAGGAAGGGGCACCTCTTTCATTGGTGGTCAGTGAGAGGAGCACAGTATGTGGCGGCCCTCCAACACTCTGAGGGACAGTGAACGGGCCCCCTGTGTAAAAAGTCTGGGGACACCTGCTCTACAGCAAGATTAAGAAGAGAGATAGCTTGGGGCCAGCCAGCCAGGAATGAGAAAGGATTACCTAATAGAATCTTCCAAAGGGGAAACCTCTGACATTTTTATTATCCCGGAAATTAATCAGCTCAGTAAGGATCTGACTTATCTAAACATCATTTTTGTTGTTCCATTGATCTCTTACCCTTGATCGGAACCGACGGGAATTTGTTTGCATTGATCTGTGATCTTCCTCATGCACCCACGCTCCTTGGCTCATAGAGAATCCCTGTTGCTTCAGCTCCCATGCCTCACTGCACAAGACGACAACCACCTTTCCAAATAAAAGCCAAACGCTCATTAAAAGGTTCTGCTTCTCTCGACACACAAAAGAACGGCACCTCATGCCGTGCATGCCCCTGGAGCCTGCCCTGTGCTCTGCTTTATCCCACAGAGAGACCTACTGTAGCCACCCACGTTCCTTGGGCAACATTTATACCTGGTGGGGGCGTACTGGCCATGAAACCCCACCTCCTTTTCTTCCTACTTTTGAGGAAATTGTAATCAGCTGAAAGTCCACTGCCAAGCCTCCTCTCTGTTCTCGGCACAAAGCAGTTGATGCTTAATGAATAAACAGAGCTTTTGCTTTCCCTCCTAGAACTGAGGCCCTTCCCACCAGCTTAAGATTCTGGTTCCCCAACCCGTTCCTGCCTACCTCACTTCTTTCCAGAGTCCAGGCTAAGAGGAAGCAGGGCTTGCCTCAGCTCTGGGACTCTAAGCTTTCAAACTCAAAGGGGACAACTGCGCAGAACCCATTGTTCTCACTGTCTCTTGGCCCTAGGAGCCTGTGAAAGTGTGTGCAACCCACTAGGAAATGCAAAAAGAGAATGACATCCAGATTAATCGTTTTTGAAACAAAAACATAAAAGTCCTTTCCAAAATTGTTAGCAGAAAAAATTACATTTTATATGGGATAGAGGTTCATTTAATCTGTCTGATATGATGGGATCCGGGGGCCACGAGGCAGCCCAGGCGCGTGCAGTGGCGGGAAGGCCCTGCTGGCATCCAGCAGGAGGTAGCTGCACTTGGCCACTGTCTGGCAATGTGGACCTTACACTCCATGGAGCTTGGTCAAGAGCCCTTCCGCTCTCTCTATTCCAGGTGTGGAGGGGGCCTGAGCCTCTCCACAGGGCTGACACTCAGTAATAACTAGCTTGACACAGAGTACTTGAAAGTCTTTAGATACTGCTAGCTGATTAGCATGTTCAGGATTTAGGCATTTAAAATGTGCATCCGAAATCCAAGTACATGATAAGCTGATGTGATGAAAACTTACCCACTACCAACTTCTAATGACCTAGGGTTTTAGGGAATGGGGAGACTGGAAACCCCTGATAGACCTTGAGAAAGAACCTTTAGAAGTTCCTGTATAGCCTTAATTTCCCTCCCTGGTCGTGGAAAGTAAGTTCAAGTCACTTAACCCGATAGGATTCCCCTCGAAAGTGAAACACACAGATCCCTCAAGGGATTCTTATCTACTCAGGAGCAGGAAATTCAACTGGAACCACAGCTGTCAAAGGGGGAAAGCCGAAGAGTCCTAGAACTGGTTAGAAAATACGTTCAATTGTACCCGAATCCATTAGAATAGCAAATACACCAGACAGAATTGAACACGGGAAGGAAAGCAAGGGCACTGTGGACAGATGGCTGTGGATTCCAGGAGTCTGGTGTGGACAACACCTTCTTCAAGTGGGAGGGTGGAAAGAAGGTACATCCTCCAAAGTGTTCCCTTCTCTCTGCCCTCTGCTCACTCCAGCTAGTGCACACAAACTGGGATTGGTTTTAGGCCCACAAGCATGACATGCAGTGGGTTTATTAAAGGACATTTAGGGAGGGAATGAAGAAGAACTCAGGTAGAGGCAACAGCATCTCAGCTACATGACGCCGGAGACAGGGACATTGAGATTGAGAAGCATATTTCAAGCGATGTGTAACTCATGCTGGTTGAAGTAGTGAAATTTAGAAATAAATAGCCCCTTCGTAAGTTTGACTCGAATCAATAATGTCACTCCCCTTCTCTTATGTGCTGAGGCTTGCTTGAGGCAAAGGAAAAGGGGGTGGACTTGCTATTAAGAAACGGGCAATTGCTCGGAACCCTGGAGGCATCCTTAGAATGTGACCTGGCAATAAAGGGGTTGAGGGTCCCAGTTTATCGGTAGTGCAGAAGGAGGTGCTTCCCTGGGCGCCTGGGGATGTTCATGCTGGAGAAAGGGGCGACGGGTTTTGGCCAGTCTGTCTGGCCAGTGGAAGCCTCCCCATTCACTCTGTGACCATGCCTTCCCTCTGTCCCGCCCTCTCCCAGGCGCCTCCACTCCAACCACCTGTACTGTGACTGCCACCTGGCCTGGCTCTCAGATTGGCTGCGACAGCGACGGACCGTTGGCCAGTTCACACTCTGCATGGCTCCTGTACACTTGAGGGGCTTCAATGTGGCGGATGTGCAGAAGAAGGAGTACGTATGCCCAGGTGAGTGTGCCCTACCTGCTCTCCCCTCCTGTGCTATGACCCACCTACCCAGGAGCTCCCACAGCATCACCCTGACCTTGAACACACACCCTAGCCCAGAGCTTGGTGTGGAAGGAACCCCATAGGTCACCCTCAGTACTTGGTAGTCGCTTAAAGAACTATGATGTGCCTTAAAGGGTTTAAAAACAGAAACTCTTGTCATTGGTAAAGGGAAATGCTAAAGGCATTCAGGAACCACTTTTTCAGCCCCACAGTCCATTGATGCTAAGACACCGAACATTTGTTGAGCCACACGTAAAATCGAAACAGGCATAACAGAGGTGTTCTAGCATCTGCTTAACATGTTCCTGCCGTCCCACTGCTCATAGAAATTAGAAGACAAGATAATGTAGGCTCTGGAGTCAGCTGCTTGGCTGGAATCTTAGCTCTGTCCCTTAGTAGTGTGTGACTTTGGCAAGTTACTGCTCATCTACAATATGGAAATAATAATAGTTCATAACTCAAAGGACGGTTGGGAGGATTAAGTGAAATAATGCACATAAAGCACTTAGCAGAATACACAGCACTTGGTAGAAGCTAAATAAATGGAGCTTAATTATTATAGTTTAGTGCACCCACAAAATGTGCTGAGCAAACAAAGAGTTTGATCTGTGGGTAATCAAAATGCAATAGCGGCACAGATTGCCTACATAGCATAGAAAACAGAATGGTACAGACACATCATTGAAGGGAGCTCAGATCTCTGGGGATGGGAGGTGGCTGAGTAACTGAGGAAAATCTTCCCAGGGGATGTAGCTTTTAAATATGGGTCCTGGCTGGGAGCAGTGGCTCACGCCTGTAATCTCAGCACTTTGGGAGGCCAAAGTTGGTGGATCACCTTAGGTCAGGAGTTCGAGACTGGCTTGACCAACATGATGAAACCCCATCTCTACTGAAAAATGCAAAAATTAGCTGGGGATGGTGGTGCATGCCTGTAATCCCAGCTCCTCAGGAGGCTGAGGCAGGAGAATCACTTGAACCTGGGAGGCAGAGGCTGCAGTGAGCCAAGATCACACCACTGACTCCAGCCTGGGCCACAAGAGTGAAAATCCATCTCAAAACAAAACAAAACCAAAAAACAGGTTCTCATTTTTTTTTTCTTGAGACAGATTTTCACTCTTGTGCCCCAGGCTGGAATGCGATGGCACAATCTCAGCTCATCACAACCTCCTTTTTTAGTAGAGACAGGGTTTCTCCATGTTGGTCAGGCTGGTCTCGAACTCCCAACCTCCGGTGATCTGGCCACCTCGGCCTCCCCAAATGCTGAGATTACAGGCGTGATCCACCAGGCTTGACCCAGGGTCCTAAATTTGACTTGCTTGTTTTTACATTTCATTGACACCTTCCATTCTCACCAACCCTTCCTTTTTCTGTGATAAATAAGTAAAGCTAATTCCTTGACTTTCTAAAGAAAAAAACCAAACAAACCAGAAAGCATTCTGTTGAGAAGTTTCCCAAAGAGGTATTTGGATTTCCAGGAACTCAGTCCTGGAATTGGGGCCCAGTGGCCTCTAAAGGCTGAGCCTGGGGAGGTGGCGTGCAAGAGGGAACAGGGACCCCATGAGCATAAGCGCTGTGGGGTCTGCCTTTCCCTCACCTTTCTAAACTGGTGCCCACCTTCAGAACTAAGAGTTTATGGGGCCCAGCATGGGCTGTCAGACTCCTTTATGGCCAGAATCACAAACTGTCCGGACTCTTCTGCTCTTAGATCACACTTGGGATATTCAAGAATTTCCCTTGAATTCAGCTTCATCTCGTTCTCTGCCGCTTCCTCCCGTTATGTTGTTATTTCATCGCATTATTTATTATCTGAAAATATTTTAACACATCTCAAGCAGTACCTCAATAACTTCCTATAGACGCCCACTTAGGAATCACTTCCCATCAAACACATATAATAAAACCATTTATCACGCAGACACCAAATTCAAATATAGTGACTATAATTACAGTAATTATTCGGTAAAGGGTGCAGTATCGGCATAAGTGCCAGTGAAAGAAATAATTATAGAGTGTAGGAGTCATCCAAGAGCTGGTGAGAAAAACTAATTAGAATGATAAAACACATCATTACAGGTGGGTGCCAGGTTTCATGTAGTGTATGACCACAAATGCCACTTTCATCAGAAAGCACCTTCCTGTCAAAGGAGCAGCAAGATATTGCTCAGCCAGCAGCAGTCAGGATCCAGAACCATGGGAGAAAGGTGGGCCCTCCAACGTCCAGGCAATCTGAATGTCTCACTCATTCTCCTTTGGAAAGGTCAGGTCCAGCAGACAGGTTCATAGTTACATGGGAGCGCCTTGATCAATTTCTGTTTATAGGGATTGATCCCACTGCTTGTGATGGTCCCTGGAGCTTCTTAGTATGAAGCCAGGTGTCTTTTGAGGACATGAGAATTTAGTCCAAAGTCTCCAGATATTACTATGCTGTTAACCTGCACCCTCTCACCTGTAGTACGAATTAAGGGCAGGGAGGTGTTGAGACCCCTATGCGTGAGGGATTCTTTTAGTGCTTTAGCAGGCTCCCATGGGTTACAAACTAGAATGCTGTGAGGGGTCACTCTCTGAAAAGGTCAAGGTCAGATATAAGGGTCTGGGGGCCCTGGTGCATTGAACATCCATGAAGAATGAACTGCCTCCGTCATTATTCAGGTGCATGTGGACTATGCCCTCCAAAAGCTTCTATTCTTAGTCGGGTACAAAAATAATTATGGTTTTTGTCATTACTTTCAAAGGCAAAAACTGCAAACATTTTTGCACCAACCAAATGCCTCTTCAACAATTGTTAAATGCACTTTATGAGACCGTGATAAAACATTGGAGGAAGCAGCATGGAGAGAGGTTCAGTCTATGAATGTACAGTTAAAACCCAAGTGGTCATTTCTTTGAGGCCCTGAAGTGGGAGGTTAAGGAGAAGAGCTATCTTCAGCACTGACTACGCTCCACATACCACCGCCAACCTGCCCTGATGCCTGAGCCCCACCAGGCATCTGAAGGACACTATCGTGTATGGACCTGTCTGTGGTGATTTTTTTTTTTTTTTTTTTTTTTTTTGAGACGGAGTTTTGCTCTTGTTGCCCAGACTGGAGTGCAATGGCACTATCACTGCTCACTACAACCTCCGCCTCCTGGATTCAAGTGATTCTCGTGCCTCAGCCTCCTGAGTAGTTGGGATTATAGGCACCCACCATCACGTCCAGCTATTTTTTTATATTTTTAGTAGAGATGAGGTTTCACTATGTTGGCCAAACTTGTCTCAAACCCCTGACCTCAGGTGATCCACTTTCAGCTTCCTAAAGTGCTGGGATGATAGATATGAGCCACTGCACCCAGCCCTTTTAACTGTAAAAACCCCAAATCCCCCTCATTCAACCTATTCACCTGATAACTCACAGAAGGAGAAATTTAGTAAAGAGCTGAGGATAAGAACTTCTCTTACAAAACAGAGGTCATCCACTCAGGAGGGAAAGAGGCATCAGGGTACCAATTAAGCCATTCCCGAGTGTAGCTTCATCACCAGCAGTCCCCATCCAGGCAGCATAAGAAAAGCTCCCTGAGCCTTTAAGTGGTATCGAAAATTTCACCAAACACATGGCTTCAGAGACAGGAAAGAGCTTTATCTCGCTCAGCCTGTGAGGGCTCTGCCTCCCCAAGTCCCTGATATCTCCCTTTGAATTAAATCCAGCTGTCTGGAGCCCAGCTTCTTCTCCCCAGAAGCCCTGGATATGGGCTCCTTATCACTCCAGCTAACCCAGAAATTCGCTAGCAGTGCACTTTGGCAAAATTCATCTCCTCTGTCAACTGTACCTTTCCCATTGAAGGCATTTATTTTCTTCCTCGGGAGAGACTATGGGGAATTTTTCACAAGGGTGGGGAAATAGATCTTTATTTTATTTTTTATTAACGTTTTTCCCTATGTTAGACAACTTGACTACTTGGCTCCCTTCAGCCACTGCAGAAAGGATTTCTGTGAACTTTTCTTGTTTCAAGAGGAAGGTTAGGGCCCTATGGCTAGAAGTGTCTGGTTGCTTATGGCCTGAACCAGATCAGAACTTTATCAAAGTTCATGATCATAGACCAGAGAAGAAGTTCATGTTACGTGAGTTGCAAGTTGTTGTTTTGTTTTGTTGTTGTTGTTGTTGTTGTTGTTGTTGTTGTTTTTCATCCTCATCTATCTAAAGGGGTTTTTTCCAGGGGCGGCGGGGGCTAAATTTTAGGATTTATTTTCCACGTGTTAATTTTCTGGTACCTTAATCTGGAAGTTTCTACCAGGCACAATATGTAATTCAAGGTTATTGGTTTAATATTTGACCTCCTGAATCAGTCATCTCTTTGCTTTGAATGTCTTTGAACTCGTGGGTTTGTCCATCTGTTTCACACTTACCTGCCCTTGGCCTTAAATGTGAGAAATCCTTTCCTACAGACATCAATCTTACCCTCTAGTCATGAAAGGCCATGTCGTACACTTTTTCGAGTGCCCCAAATGCCTAGAACAAAGCTTGAACCTGATGGCCTCTCAATAAGCACTTCTTCATTTATTATTAAAAATAAAATATGCTTATCTCTCTGGAAACAAGAAACCTTCCCTTTTTGTCTTCTTTTTTTAAATTTGGGACTGGTTACTAAGTACAAAGATAATTAAGGTAAGCCATGGCCAGCCACCCATCTCCTTAGGAGGTTTTAATTAAAACACCATAATTGGACATTGCAGGAATGAGATTATTAGGTTTATTTAGCCATTCCCAAAATTATCATGCCTCTGGTATTTAAATCACGTTCATTTATATTCTCATCATAATTGCTCCAGTCCCATTGTCATCGCAGTCTGTTGTTGGCTTTTGAAAGGCCAGAGGCCAGTAAGGATGCTTAATTTGAACACTGGAATTAATTTATGTCCCCGCGCTCACAAGGCCATCGGAGCTTTCGACTCTGTACTTTACTAGGTGAGGTTTTTTGTTGTTGTTCAGACTTTCAAAATACTCTGTAAATTTTTTTACTTTGTTTTGAATTGACACACAATCATTGATCATACTGATACAGCGTGATGTTCCAATACATGTATATATTATGGAAAAATCAAATCAGAGTATTTGGCATGTCCATCACTTCATATGTTTGTGCTGAGAACATTCACAATGTCCTCTTCTGGTTGTTTTGAAATATGCAACACAATATTGTTAACTGTCACCACCCTACTGGGCACTAGAACACCACAGCGTATTCCTGCTCTCTAACTCTCTCTAACCGTAACTTGTACCTGTTGATCCATCTCTCCCTATGTCCTCTTCCCCAGTGTCCTCCCTAGGCCCTGGTAAGCCTCATTCTACTGTCTACTTCCATTAGATCAACTTTTTTAGATTCCGCATACGACTTAGATCATGTGGTATTTTGTCTTCTTGTGTCTGGCTTATTTCACTTAACGTAATGTTCTTCCGTTTCATCCATATGTTGCTACAGAGGACAGAACTTTTGATGGCTGAATAGTGTTCATTCCACTGTGTATCTACAGCATATTGCCTTTGGCCATTCATTCACTGATGAACACTTAAGTTGATCCCATATCTTGGTTATTGTGAGTAATGCCACAATGAGCATGGAGTACAGATGACTCATCAACACAGGGATTTCATTTCCTTAGGATATGTGCCCAGTAGCAGAATTGTTGAATATTGGCACTTCTGTGTTTAATTTTATGAGGAACCTCCATACTGTTTTCCATTGTAGCTGTCCTAATTTACATTCCCACCAACAGTGTATAAGAGTTCCCCTTTCTCCACATTGGTACCAACATTTGCTATTTTTGGTCTTTTTGGTAATAGCCATTTTAACTAGGATAGGGTGATAGCTCATTGTGGCTGAGGTTTTCTTTTTTAAAGATAGAAAGAAATAAGCACAGCTCTAACACAAGAGTGTTTGACCATCTCTAATGTAGCTTACACAATCTGTGTCTCAGTCCCTGAGCCTGCTCTTCCTACCTCCTGAGATTCCAAGGCTCTGATGGTTTTCAATTTCGTGGCAATAAAAAGAGGAATTTGGGGTTCCTTTTTTGCAGAGCAGACAGAAGAGCACTAGGCTAAACATTAAAACGTTGTTGTTCACTCACTTTATGATCTTGGACGGTTTGCTTAACCTCCCTATTCAGCTTCTTCATCTCATGCTAAGGGGAAAAAGAAGAATGGAACCTAAGTCATGGGTTTTATGAGGATCCAGTCAGGTGATATGTATAGAGCCCTCAGTGCAGTATCTGGCACATAGTACACATTGAATAAATGTTAGTTGCTGTGACGAGACTAATGGCTGCTCTTACTTTGGCCACCATGCTATCATTGGGCAAGTCCCCTCCTCTCTCAGGGTTCCTCTTTCCTTGCCATCTCCATGGGCCCATCTAAGTCTGAAGTTCAGTGATCTTTTCCCCACTCATCTCGGCAGACAGGTTAGGGCCTTTTGCTTTCAGCGCAATCATCATCCCTGTTTTACCAATCAGGAAAAGAACAAAGGGGCTGGGCAGGAGCTGGGTCCCTGGTTATGGCTCAGGCTTTCTTCTCCCTGATAACTTCAGGGGGAGTTACACAAGCAGCAGGGATGGGATACCAGGTACAGTACCCACGTGAGCAGCCGCAGGGACTTCCCTGAGATTGGGCTGGAGATGCATCCCTCCCCTCTCACTGACTTGAGTGTCCCCTGGACTAGAGGCAGCCCCACCGATGATCAGGAGGAACGGGGAGGGGCCTCCACTGCCCCAGGCTCCGCCCCGTCCTCCTTGAAGTCAACAGGCCATGGTCTGGGGAGCCTTCAAGACATCTGACGGTTAGAAATTTTAGTTTCTGCCTGGTTTGGGACAAAGGCAGCTTTGGCTTCAGTTGGAGAGCCCAGAGCCAAAGCAGTGATCAAGACCCCCCAGAGGGGAGACATGTACTTCAGCTGCAACCTTGTCTCCCTTTCCGGGAGGAGAAATCCACCTCAGCAGAGCAGCAGTTTAGTGCCATTAAAAGAGCTTCAAGAGCAGATAGCGTGGATGCTTATTTAAAAATGAAGACATGGAGAGCAAGTCCACATGCTCCTAAGCAAAACATCTTATACCGGGTTCTGGAGCCTAGTACTCCAGCACTGTGCTCTCAGTGAAGGCCACTTTCCTTACCAGGAGATAGGCTCACTCAAGGGCAGCGTGGGTCATGAGACCCCTGTAAGAGCATGCCGTGCAAGAGGAACACACATGTGCATGCAGACAGGGTCTCCCATTTCATCAAAGCTATAGAGAACGATCCCTTCTATCCCAGTATAAAATTGCTATTCCTCTTCCTCTGTTTCCCAGCTTATAGTCACATAATATGCTGGGTAAAAAGGTGTTTCCTTACTTTGTCCTGCTTGGAAATCCACTGCCCCTACCTTCTCCAACATGTGTGGTTAGCAAGGGGCTGGAAGGGATGAATTTAGAGCTCAGTAGAGTGCCTAGGACACCCTGGCCTGTGCAGGTGAGATGGGCTCAAATGGGCCCCAGGTGACTTGGACAAATGGTTTTGCCAGCATGGAAAGCTGTGGTGGAAAGAAGAGAGCTGCGGACAGAGTCCCATCTCCCGTGGCCGTTCTACCTCCCCATTCTACAGCTCATCCTACTGACCAGAGCCCAGGACCCTCAGAACTCAGGGAGCTCCCCTCAGGGCCCTTCTAGAAGGAACACTCATGTCTGTAGCTTTGTGACATTTAGCCTGTACATCTGCCGGGCTTCTGGGCTGGTGTCCTTCATGGACCATCTTCTCGTTTAGCCAAGACATGCTTATGGATCTATGTTTTGTATGGAGCCCTGTTTCAGGCACTGAGAGTACACCAGTGGTTATGACTGAAAAAGCCACCGCCGCTATGGAATTTACATTCCAATCTCAGTCCAGACAGGGAGTGAAGTCGTGGGACCTCTGCCATCTAGCTGTCTGCGGCCCACAGGGAAATGGGCTTGGTCCATGGACAACGAGCACAGGAGACTGTTTCTAGGGAAAATGAACCCATCCTTCAACTTCATTGTAAACCAGAAGTGTTATTTTTAAACAGGAAGGTAACGTCCTCACCATGTGTGAATGCCTGGCTGGTGAGCTGCCAGCCCAGGCTGCTATCAGAGGCTGTAATTACCACTGTTTCTCTCTGCGTAATTAAAGGTGTTGTTAGTGACCTGGTTAAGGAATCTTTTTCAAAGACTTTTTTTTTTTTTTTGCCTTGATAGCATCCCTTGAAATGTAACACATCCTACCACACAGAATGGGAATCACCCTGGAAAGACACAGCAAGTTCTCAGTGGAACTCAAGGCTATACCCTGGGTCTGGTTTAGAACAGAACTAATTTCAGCATAGAAGTCAGGGGGTACTTTTGGAAGAACTCCGTGGCAGAACTTCCACTGCCATTATAAGCCCTTGAATATGATATCTTTCTTTCCCCTTTTCCAACACACCCCATTCAAGTAATATTGTCATAGATCCAATGAGGGAGGGTCATCCAGTCCCTCCACCTGAACAGATGGAAAATGCAAGAGTTCAGACTCTCATTCCTGACATTTCCAAACAGGAGGGTGTCCCAAGTGTGGGGCTTCTTCCTGCCTTTGTCAGGTGTGCTCTATAAATTGATGTAGAAGGCCAGGCTTGGCAGTTTTCTTTAGGGAACACCATCTGAACTTCAAAAACCCTGACATCTGAGGCCAACTGCTCCCACCGTCCCTTGGATGTGGGGGATAGAATGGGAGCCTTTCACACTGTAGAATTCCCCTGGCTGTCTGCAAAGAGAGGGGGAGCAGAGGAGGTAAAGATGATGTGAAGTATTTTCATTCCCTCCCAGAAAGGACTTCAGTAATCATGCGATCCCGACTCCTTATGCGCTGACATGGTACTAAAACAAGCTCAGAGAGAGGTACTGTGACTTGCCAAAGGTCTTACAACTTGTGACAGAGCAGACTCAATAAAAACAAACATTACTAAGTGCTTACCCTGCGCCTAAAGACACCTTGGCCTTTAGACACCCCGTGTCTAAAGACGCCTCAGCCATTAGACACCCTGTGTCTAAAGACGCCTCAGCCATTAGACACCCTGTGTCTAAAGACGCCTCAGCCATTAGACACCTTGTGCCTAAAGACACTTCAGCCATTAGTTTCCTTTGCCTTCACAACAAAACCATGCTATGAAACAAGTATTGTTATTTTGCCCATTTTACAGATGGGAAAACTGAGGCACAGGGACATACGGATGAAGCGATAGGACCAGGAATCAGATAGAGACGGTGGGACCCAGAGCCCATACTCTCAGCCACACACACTCACTCATTCCAGAACTGAGGCTCATATAGGCTGGCTCTCTGTAATTGCCACTTTCTCAGACATGTAAAGGCTTTCCCAGTTTGGAACAAAGTCAGTATCACCACTTTTTCTAGGATTATGTTCCAGCTGGGAATGTAGTGTAAGTCATCATCTTTCCGGCATTTTCCATGTTCCCCATTAGATCCACTTGTGTGGTATCACTGGCAACTTTGAAGTCCATGTACCCTGGGCAAGAATATTTTCTCAAACATCCCCATGAAGAGGCCATATTTTCAGTTTTTGTTTTGTGTGTATGGAAGTGAGGTGGAGGGAAATAAAATCTTTGGTCATTGGGCTGGCGCTTTCTGGGAAGGCGAACGTTCTAAATTAAGCTGTAGATGTCAACTGAAGCCCCTGCAGGAAGAGTCACCCTTAAGGCCATGAGGACTACTGAATGTGGACACAGTGACCCTCGATTTTAAGCCCCAGCATCCAAAGAGGACACGAGGCTCAGCTGGTGACCTGGTTCAGCCCCAACAGCTAGACCCACTGTGACTTCCCAGACTCAGTTTCTCCAGTGAACAGGGACCAATCTAAAAATTACTTTTTCCCTGCAGATATTTTTTTGTGTTCTGTATTTAATCTACAATTAAGAGCCCCCAGCCAGAGGCCCCATGTCCAAGCAGTGCAGCAATCTGCAGACAACATCGAAGTTTGGTCTCAGTCTTGGCTCTTTTCCCTGAGAGGGCAATCTGAAAAGACATTGAAATAACCCCTGTTGGCCAGATCCAGCAGCAGTGGGATGAGGCCCTGGGAGGGATGTGGGGTTGAGCTTCTGCTTTGGATCAACAAACTCCACATTTGGAAAGCTAACCATGTGATTGAGAGTCTTACCTCACTTTGAGGGAACAGTCGTAGCATGAAAATGTTTACAACGTCTTTAAAACATTTGCATTTACTTCTTGTATTCAGGATTTAATGTGACCACCAGAGAAAGTTATTTAGATTCCTGGTGACTCTTTGAGTCTTGAGTTAGGTTAGTAATGGATATGTCTGTCTACGTTTGGCTTTCTAAATGAGCTCCTTGGGTACTATTTGCTTGGCTTTCTATCACTTTGCTTGAAATTCACACTGATTCTCACCTCAAACAAAATTAATAGCTGACTCCAAAATACATAGTAACTTACTCACCCTTTTTTCAGGTGAGACAGGTTTTATCTGCGTGTTCCCTGGACATAGAAGCCACTTGGAAATGCCTCAAATGTAGTTGCTGATAGGGGTATTAACACTTTGGCAATATCAATGCCCCAAATAGGGAGATTCTGCCACCTGGTTTCAATAGCCTTGTGGCTTGCAGCCGCTAGAGAAAGGTCTAAAAGCTATATTTACACTCAGCGTCCAATGATCAGATAAAAGCCAGAACCGCAAGGTGCACCCTGCGAAAGTGGTCCCATTGTATGCTCTTCAGATTCTAGCAGCGTATTTTCATGTGTGATTGACTCTGAAGGCCCCTGTTTTTCTGAAAGACGGAGGTGACAGGCTAACAGAGCAGGCGGAGCAACCCAGAAACAGTAAGGTCAAGGTCAGACTCTCTCCTCTTTGCTGAATATTTAGCCTGTGGCACGTGTGTCTCCCAGGTGAAGGGAGATGTCAGCTGGTGATGATTTCTCAGATGGCTGTCAGGTCATGTTGTGCCCTTGGGATGCTGGGTAAGGACACAGAAGCCCAGGCAGCTCCTGAAACTGACATAAGTTGACAGTTGTGTCTTGGCTCCACAGGCCCCCACTCAGAGCCCCCATCCTGCAACGCCAACTCCATCTCCTGCCCTTCGCCCTGTACGTGCAGCAATAATATTGTGGACTGTCGAGGAAAGGGCTTGACGGAGATTCCTGCCAACTTGCCAGAGGGCATCGTCGAAATGTAAGTGCCCCCATCTGACACCCCCACACCTGTCCCTGGCAAGTTCAGCTCCCTTTCCCAGGTAATCACCCACTAAGCCATCTTCGTGTGGGGCTGTTGAAGCTGACGGTTAAAAACACTCCGGAATCTCTTTGCTGTCCTTTGACACTTTCCCAGCTATGATAGCACAGTGATCAAGAGCACAGACTCGAGATCAGAATCAGCAAATTATAGCCTAGGGCCAAGGATGCCCACTGCCTATTTTTGTAAATATAATGTTCTGGAACACCTCCACATCCATTTATGTGTGTCCTTTCTATGGCTGGTCTCATATGGTCGTACTGAGCAGCTGCCACAGAAGACTGTCCACAAGGCCTGAAGTATGTTCTCTCTGGACCATCCCAATGAGTTTGCCAATCCCTGCCCTAAAGTCACACTGTATTTGTTTCCTGGCCGTACCATGTACTAGCTGTGTGACATCAGGTAAAATAATTTCTCTTTCATCTTTAGTTTTCTCACCTATATTAATGCGATAATTATAGTATGACACCTCAATTGGTCATTGTGAAAACTAACTGAAATGTTGCATGTGGAGCTCTTCATACAGTCCTCAGCACACGGGCAGGTACTGCATACAGTAGTGGTGGAAGTGGTGGGGCGTAAACGAATGATTCATTTCTTAGCTACCACTATCTGAGGGGGGGACTGAGCTCTTAATTATCTCAGATCTGATTTTTGTCCTGTAGAGTTGATCTTTTATAGGTAACGAGACAAGATTGTATATGTCTGTGTGTATACATGAATGTCAAAAATTCCAGTCAAATGTGTTTGTCCCCAGAGTTTGGCCTAGCCCACTCTCACCTCATACATTAGAAAATGGCAAGTATCTCGTTCTAGAATGAGTAGAGGACCAGTCAACACTGACCTCAAGATTGCTTTTTAAATAGCAACAGTTGCTTTCATTTTCTGCCTTCACCTTTAGTTGGCTTGATTTTAAAAAATCGTTACATGGAACCGGTCTACTGAAAACATCATTAGGTAAAATCCCTCCAAATAAGAGATACATATTTCCCTTCCCTCTCTGCTTTGTCATAATCTCCTTTCTTTCTTTTTTGCTCCTCTTTCTCTTCCCCTTCCCTGTGTATACGCTTCTGTTCCCAGTGCATTCCAGTAGATGGCCATGGACTCATTCATGTATTCATTCAGTAAACATCTGTTGTGAGCCCACTGTTTTCCTGTCATTGTTCTGTGCTTGGAAAGACGGGAACAAACAAAACAGACACATTTCTGGCTTTATAACACTTGCGCGTTAATAAAGTGGTGGAGGGGATAAGCAACAAAGTAAGTTAGATAACACGTCAGAAGGTAGATTCTATGGAGAAAAAGGAAACAGGAAAAGGACATGAAATAAGCAAGAGAACCAAATGGCTATCTAGAGGAAGAGTGTTTTAGGTTGAGGGAATCGCATGTGCAAAGGCCTTGAAGCTGGAGTGGGCCTGGTGCTCCAGAAAACCAGTATGGCTGGAGTAGAGTAGACAAGAGGGACGGTAACAGGGCATGAGGTCAGAGAGGTAAGGAGGGGCCACATCCTGCGACATTTGAAAGACTTTGACTTTACCTTGATTGAAATGGGAAGAAGCACGTGACTTAGCACAGTGGTATGGAGTCTTCGTTTCTTCTTTCTTCACCTACTTTGCCAGCTTTTCTTTGATGCCTTTACAGTCCCATTTTCCAGCCCCAGTAGACACAACCCCTGCCTCCAAACCATGTGGAAGGCAGGAGCTGGTCAGTAAGGATCCTTCTGCCTGCCATCCCTGCCTTCTGTGGCCCTCCGCCTTTCTTTCCACAAACACTGACAATTCATTCCCTTAGGGTTTTCATGCAACTCTCCTTGGTCCCTTGGTCCTTTGCTCTGGCTTCAGAGAGCTCTTCCTCCACGAAGTCTGCTTAGTCCTCACCTACCTTTCCTGGCCCTCCAATGGCCTTCCAACATGCTATCTAATCTACTCTAAATCTGTCCATCCTTACATCATTCTTCTTCTTTTCTATTCTTGCTGTCCTTCCTTTTGTCGCTGTTTCCCCTTCATCATTTTCTCCCTCCCTTGGTGCATTTCTCCCCTCTTCCCCTTGCTCCACCTATGGTCTTCCCACTTCTCTGCCTACCCCCATCTCTTTCTCCCCCCAGTTAACCCTCGATCCCCTTCCCTCTCCATCCATACCAGAATGGGCCTCTGGCCCTCCCACAATGGATATTCAAGATGGAATTCCCACCAGCCCTCATCTCATTTCAGATTCCTATGGATCATTCCTTTCTTTCCCTACCCCACCTTATAATTTTCTCCTTCCATCTGCCAGGTTTTATCTTTCCTCTTTGGCAGCCACAGACCTTCCCTTGGCCAGGTTCCCAAACTACAGTCTGACGGAAGAGTCCAGTCTAGGAAGCCAGGCTGTAGCTAGTGAGCCCACCCCAGCCCTTATTCAGGGGCTCTGGGCCTGCCACCCTCCTTCCACTTCACATCTCTCTGCTCCCAGCCTAGACCTCATGGGTACACAGCTCAGCTCTCTGAGAGAGAAATTGCAGATAACCACATCAGAGGTGGGCTCTGTGCAGACCAGATCATACCTGGAAGGTTGGACTCACACCTGGATGTGTTGAATTTTAAAAGCGACATTGACAAGCTAGAACAGTAATTGCCCAGAGCCTGTCTATTATGACTGAGTTTTTCCTGATATCAGGTAAAGTGCAAAAAATCAGAACAATGTGATATTTTTCTGTTGAGCAAAAGTATTCAGTTTAAAGGTGGATCCTCTAAGTTTTTGGACTTCCTTATTCTGTTATCATTGTTTTTAAAAATGTCTTTTATTTTACAAAATGATAGCCACTGAAGACAGAGTAGTCTGTGTGTGTTATATATACGTAATTATTGTATAATTATAATTTGTGTGTTTTATATAGTACACACAAAGAGATTACCATACTTAGCAAAATAAAAGGTCTTATCACCACCTAGTCTTCGAAATCCAAAAGTCTGAGAGTGACCGTCCTAGCTAGAGCATTTCCAGAAATAGGCAGAGATAAACAACGAAGAGGTTAGGAGTATAGACTGTGGATCCTGGCCGACCCACATTCCAGCTTTGGCTCTGCCTGATAGCCGTGGGCAGATAACTTTTCTGAGCCTGGTTTTCTCCATTGCAAAATGCAGAGGCTAATGGCACCTCCTTACTGGTTATTATGAAAGTTAGGTGAGGGCCAGGCATGGTGGCTCACACCTGTAATCCCAGCACTTTGGGTAGCCGAGGCAGGCAGATCACGAGGTCAAAAGATCGAGACCATCCTGGCCAACATGGTGAAACCTCGTCTCTACTAAAAAGACAAAAACTAGCTGAGCATGGTGGTGCATGCCTGTAGTCCCAGCTACTAGGGAGGCTAAGACAGGAGAATCACTTGAATCCAGGAGGTGGAGGTTGCAGTGAGCCAAGATTGCACTACTGCACTCCAGCCTGGTGACAGAGAGAGATCCGTCAAAAAAAAAAAAAGAAAGAAAGAAAGTTAGGTAAATGAGAATAGTAAAATGCATCTGGCCCATACGATATACTGTGTTAGCAATGATTGTTGTTAGTTCACGTGGCAGCTACTACAACTATCACCACCGTCTTTATTAGGATGATGACAATGGTTAGAAGCCACATCCTAGGAGCTGGAGCTACCTACACAAGAGATTCCTCCATAAACATAGGTCAGTTCTTTAAAGGGTTATGGTTGAGAGAATAGATTCTGGAACTTGGCTAGCCACTTGCATTTTGACTTGAACCTGGGAGTAGCTCATCTTCATGCAAATGTACTCATATATGGAAATAAGGCTGCCGCTATGTATCGGGCACCACAGTCTACCAGATGGATCGCCCAGGACTTTTCTTGCTGGGCTTGCCTCCTCCTCCTCTGTGATAAAATGAAACTGAAAAATTAAAGCAGAGGAGGCAGGTCTCTATGGTTGGGGATAGGGCAGTTGGAAAAATGACATGTGAAAGAGAACCTGAGAGCGGGTTGGAGGGGGAACCTGCTTCCTCTATGTGCCTGGGGACCTGTGTGTTGGCCTAAAAATCTTTAAGCAAGGAAAATGCATCTTCTTCGCATGTGAGAGGTCAGCAGATGGGTGGGAAGATGAGAAAAAAGGGAGCAGAGAGTTGAAACAACAAGATGCACCCCAGGGTGAATAGGAGATATCTGATTTATCATTCCAAAGACATCCAAATGTGGCTGTTTTTTTCTTTTTCTTATCGAAAATTCCATCCCTTGTCCATGGCCCACCTATATAATCCAGATTCGTACTTCCTCCTTAGGAATGCTTGGTACCATGTTAGGCTCTCCACTCCCTCTTCTCAATCCTTAGCGACTAGTGATTCTCTTAAATTGCCTGAACCTTGGGAGGGGTTCTGTACTCCCCAACTTTAGGGGAAGGGGAAGGGGTTGCCTATCTCTCATGCAAAGCAGTCTTGCAGACTCTCTTCGATGTTTTCTAAAGCCAAGCAGCTCAGAGAAATGTGTGCTGGTGTCCCCGAATACTAGAGCCAATTCCTCTAAAAATAGCTTTCTTCCAGAGAACCCACAGTGAGATGATGATTCACTGCAGATTTTCTTCGAAACTGAGCTCCGACTGATGGCAACGTTCTCACTGCACCCTGTCGGTTCTCTGAACCAGCTCTGGCTTCCAGCAGGGATAGATGATGGAAAGACCCAGAAACCCACATGTTCCTCTGCTCTGTGGTCTTCAAGACGCTCTTATGAGCCTTCAAAAGCTCTGAAGGGACCATCTGTCCCTAGAGCCTCATCTTCTTCCATTTTTGCTCTGTATCTCCCCGTGGTGGTATCCCATGTCTCATATCTTCTGCTATGGAGGCTAAATGTCTTCCATGAAGAAAGGCTATAGACAGGTTTTCATGTCCAGTCATAAGTGAGAGCATCTGAGCTCTCACTTAGGTGGGGAAATAGCCCCAGTTTTCACCCTGCCACCCCTTAACCACATTGTCTCTCTGAGATAGGGAGGCAGCGGCTTAGCAATAGCAAATACTCTATTCTTACCAGCGACCAGGTGGTTTAAAGACACACAGAGAGAATTAAAAGGAGAACAAAACAAACCAGAAAACAGAACCAAAGGGCTGGAATGTTCTAGAAATCATAGACATCAGTGATTCTTGGATTTTCTGAGAGCACCAAGTTTCCATGTGAGGGACTGCCACATGGAAGGAGGGATGATAGGGTGGGATAGGAGCAGGTGGTACCAAAAAAAAAGGTAATCAGACAGAGTGGCTCGGAACAGAGCCTTGGGATCCATACTCAAGAGTTCGAATCCCTGTTCTGCCTCTTACTTTGAACACATTCCTTAGCATGTTCATGCCTCACTCAGTTCCCCATTTTGCTTAAAGGGGGTCATCATACCTACCTAGAAATCTCCCATGAAGATTAAATGACATAACATGGAGAAGGTGAGCACACTGTCTGGAATCGACTAAAAAGAATGTTAAAAGCAAAGCCCTGTGCACATGTACATGTATCTGTCATCACGGAATGATTTAGTCTCAAGTTCCCATGCAATTCTTCATACGTTTTTTTCTAAGACAAAAAAATAATTTCCTCTGTGGCATCTGAGCACATGCACAGAATAAGAAAAGCAAATCTGGCTTTGTGCTGTGACTGTACCTCTGCTTTCTGTAGGCGATGCCAGGTGTCTACACACAGCATGGGTTAGGAATGGCTTGTCTCAGATATGCCTACATTCCTCATCTTCTCTGTGGACCAGAATTTTGCTCTTGTTGCCCAGGCTGGAGTGGCTCAATCTTGGCTCACTGCAACCTCTGCCTCCCAGGTTCAAGCGATTTCTCCTGCCTCAGCCTCCTGAGTAGCTGGGATTACAGGCACCCACCCACCACCACGTCCAGCTAACTTTTTGTATTTTTCATAGAGATGGGGTTTCACCACATTTGCCAGGCTGGTCTTGAACTCCTGGCCTCAGGTGATCCACCCACCACAGCCTCCCAAAGTGCTGGGATTACAGGTGTGAGCCACTGCACCTGGTCAACAATCTACCTTTCCAAAAAACCATGAGGACCAATGGTAAAGAAAGAGAGAGGCCAGAAAGGGACTACCCCAGAAGGTGGGCCCAGAGCATAACCTGGAAAGGAAACTTCCTTTTCAGCCTTCTTCCAGCATAGGGAAGGATCAGGAACTGAACCTTTGGGGTCTAAGTTGTCTGGTCCAACCAGCTGGCCCAGGATGACTTAGAGGAAGAATAAGCATGGGATTTCCTTCCTTCAGCATGATCTGGACATCCTAACAAGTGTTCCCAAGTCAAAGAAGACTGAGAGACATGAGAAAGAGTTAAAAAACCACAAAAGTGGCTTCTAGGTGGGAGGCAGGATAGCTTAAGGGTTAAGAACACAGGCACTGTGTTCCAGCCTGGATTCAAGTTCAGGTTCCACAATTACTAGCTACCTGACCTTAGGCAAATTGACCTCTTTGTACCATGATTTCTTCATCTGTAAAATGGACATATTAATAATACTACTCGCTTCATAGTACTGTTGAAAAAAATAATTTGAGCCAGTGTGTGAGGATCACAGTGTCTGACATATCAAAAGCCCTCAGTAAGTGGTAGGTGTTCATTATATCATCGTCATCACCGCTACTGCCAATGTTTCCACATACTCCAGGACCTTTTAACCTTGCAGCCATGCCCCTGCCAGTCTCTCCGGCATCATGTCGACTTCTGTATTGCTAGAAATATATTGTGTTTAGTCACATGTTTGCAAATGACAGATCATTAAGGAAGCATCTGAGGAACTAGGGCAAATCAATACAGAGCACAAATGGCTGAAATCCCCATCAGATGTTCCCATTGTTTTTGCTGGTGCAGGAAGATGCTCAGATGTTTGATTTGTATGTTTGTTTTTATGCTAGTTCTATTTCAGTTTGCAGCCTGAAGAATGTTTGCCAGACAAAGAAAGACACATGTGCCAGTTAAGAGAGACCTAAATCAGCTATTGGCTTCAGACACGTCCCTAAATGTGACAGGTTTTGCTGATACGAATGCTTCTTTTTGTCCTTTCCACTGAGCTCTTCACACTGGGAGTCTGGACCTTTGCATCCTTGTTCTAGGCTGCAGGACTGGGCTAAGTGCAAAGCCTTTCCAGCGGTACCTGCTGCACAAAGACTGCATGTGAACACACACACATCTGTGCACACTCTCCAACCTTGCTCCCATGACCAAGGGCCATTTTCCCTGTGGACAAGCTGGAAAGGACTAAGAAAATGAAGGCACTTCCACTCCAAACGGTATTCAGCAAATCCTGGTGATTGAGAGTTTGGGCTTTGAAGTCAGATGAACTTGGCTTTGAGTCCTAGCTCTACCTCTCCCTGACTTTGTGAATTTGGGCAAGTGCCTTAACCTCTCTGAGCCTCAATATTCTTGTGTTTAATGTGGAGGTGGTAATAACTAAAAAGACCTGCCTCAGAGAGTGTCACTGTTAAGTTAGACAAACCGTGTAAAACTCAGCCTTGTGTCTAACATGTAAGCACTTGATTTATCTCAGCTCTTGGTGGTGGTGGTGGTTATGGTTACAGCTATCCTTTTCTTTCCTTTACATTGAAGGTACACAAACTGTTCACAGCCATGTTCCCACCCCAGACAAATTCCTGCTGCCTCCTGGGGCAGGGTTGACCCTCATCATGTAATGGCCCTGGCCCTCCAGGAGGGGCTGTGTGTTCAGCCAGTGCCTAAAACAGCCTGAGAAGCTGAGCGACCGCAGACAAGAATGAAACCCAGGCTAGGCATGGTGGCTCACACCTGTAATTTTAGCACTTTGGGATGCTGAAGCAAGAGAATTGCTTGAAGTCAGGAGTTTGAGACCAGCCTACCCAACACAGCGAGACCCCTGTCTGTACAAAAATAAAAGTTAAAAATTAGCCAGGCATGGTAGTACGTGCCTGTGGTCCTAGCTACTCAGGAAGCGGAGGTGGGATGATCACTTGAGCCCAGGCGTTCAAGGCTGCAGTGAGTCATGATCACACCACTGCACTCCAGCCTGGGTGATGGAGCAAGACTCTGTCTCTTTTAAAAAAAAAGAAAGAAAGAAGGAAAACCAAAGCCAGAATGAGCCAAGTGTGAGGAGTGCAGGATGCAGAGGAACATCTTTGCCAGGCTTAACAGGCTAGGCCTGGAATTCTTTATTCTTCGTTCAGAAGCCACACCTTTGCACTCTATTTGCATGTCTTATGTATATTCACCTCTATATCTCATTCTCTCTCGACCCCTCCAGCCTTTTCACTGAGTACCTGCTTCCGTGTGATATCTCAGTGTGTGAGCCCTGGGGCCCCAATCCCTTCAACTTTTCTGTGACTTTGAGAACATCTCCTTCATCTCTGAGCCTCAGTTTCTCCATTTTCACAAATATATAGAGGCAGCATATCCAATGGATAGAAACAGAGATAACAGTTCTTCCAGTTCCTGGCCCTGTCACTTAGGACAAGCTATTTGATTCCTCCAGGTTTTCTTTTCCTCATCTGCAAAATGGGGCCAGTATGGTTTACCTCACATGTGGAAGTATTAAAAGAGACAATCGACATAGTCAACTAGACCCCATAAATGATGGCTCCTCATGTTTATTATGGTAGCAATAAAATTTAGTTCTGTGATGCACCGTCTTGGGCTGGTCTCTATTACCAGATTATCAAACTCCTTGGGTCCAGTGTCACATCATGTTCGTTGATTTATCTCTCCCTTAATTCTTGCATCCATCATTACAATGGAGGGTAACTGATTAGGAACTGCATAAAGAGCCCACGGAGCTCACACTCAGTGCTGACCTGACTTGGCATAGGCTCACTGGCCTATAGCTGGGAGCAGTGGATCCTCTTGCAAAAGCTGAGAGGGTTGCCATTGTTGCAAACGGTGGCTTTCTCTGGAGGCATCATCCAGCCGAAATCCCTTGCCACAGTGGCAGGTGAATGACAGGATTCCTGGAGAGCACCCACCACCTGACCGGCAGCCCCAGAGATCCATGGGGCTGCTGCCTTGGCTAAGAAATCCCTACTGAACTCTGTGCTCAGCTGGAAAATGAGCATGTCCTTGGAAGTTCTCAGGCAAGGCAGGCTGCCTTGAGTCTGCTGTCTCTGTGGGTGGCTGTATCCAGTATCCCACAGTCCCTGAGACCCTGTGACAGGCTTTTGTGGCTCTCCATGAGCCAGCCAGCCAGGCCGCCGTCCAGCCCGCCTGTGACTGTGCTCCCTGTAAAGTGTACTCCCCACCCGCCTCCAGCAGGGTACAAAGGCATTGTTAATAGACCGTGGCAGTCTCATTTGTAGACTCTATTCATCCGGCAGCCAAGAATGATATGTCCTGATACTCCCTCTCTCCTCTCACCCGCCTTTCCCCTTTCTCCCCCCTTTCCCCCTTCCTTTTGCCTGAAGAGTGATTTGTCTGTGTTATGGGTTGGCCTGACAAACCATTCCACATTAGCAGCTGAGATGTTGTTTGAAGTGGGAAAATTGCTGGCAAACTGCTCCATTAGCGGTTCCAGTAACAAATACTCTGTTCCCCCAATGAAGATGAGATCGCAGAGGCACAAATTAATACGACTGTCTCCCCCACTCTGCAGCAAGGATTACTCTTCAAGATGAATGGGTCCATCCCAGCCAGAAATGTGCATCCACTAGCTGTCAGCTTCAAGGGAGCCCGTTCCTCCCATCTACCCCTTTTGTTCCCCCTACATCCCCTGCCATACATATGTGTGTGTGTCTTCCCAGCTGAGGGTTTAGGGAGCATCAAGGCCAAACGAGGAGGTGATGAAAAGATGTACACCTTAAAGAGATGGATAACGATGAGATCCTGAGCCTGGCCAGGGTGCCATTCATCACCCCTAATAGGGGGCCCCACCTCCCCGACTTGCCTGTTTTCCACCACACCTGTTCATGGTGACAGGAAGTCATTTGAGAGATGAAAGAATAAAGAATGGAAATGCTCACTCATTCCCCATGGCCTCTTCACTTCCAAGGAAGTTCTGGGCCCTGGGCCTGCAGCATCTCTTGTTCCTTTCAAAGTAATAGGAGAGGAATCATTTCAGAAAACTCCATAATAGGTTAAAACCACAGATTCCAGCAGCAGCCCAGGGGAGTGGTCCAGTCTGGACCCCTGGGCCTTGCAGGATATCAGGGAGCCAGTTTGATGAATGACAGGCTGGGAGCCTAAAGATGTTAAGGCTGTTTCTTGAGTGTGTTAAGACAGCCCATGGAAAAAAACAGAAATGAAGACAACCATTGACATTTCTGCCCCATTAGCGGTGTGGCTGAGTGTTTAACTGAATAGTGACATGGTTCCATGACAGATAAGCGTTGCTGACCCATGGTCCATCTCTTTTTACTCTTCTTTTTATCCCTTTGACTTATGCTGCATTCTGCTTGGTTACTTCTACAGCTTTCTCTGAAGAAAACAGCTGCTGCCAACAGCAGTTTATAATAAGCAAGAATCAAAAATCCCCAAGGAAAGGTCATCCCTTCCAGCTTTCTCCAAGAGGAGTTAGACCCTTGGATAGGGGCTCCATATGCTAGGACCTGAGTTCTCTGGCTGGTGCATTGTTTTGCCTGATCTCCCGCAACCAGAACATGCACCTGTGGCAAGAGAGACCTCCCTGTCCTTCAGGCCTGAGAACACAGTAGCCCTCAATGACCAGTTGCTGACAGGTGGATGGTTAATGGACCCTTCTCTGCTCTGTTTCCCAGACGCCTAGAGCAGAACTCCATCAAATCCATCCCTGCAGGAGCCTTCACCCAGTACAAGAAACTGAAGCGAATGTAAGTTTCCCCTGGGGAGAAATGAGCCCAAATGTTTTCAATTTCCGGGGTCATTTGCAATGTATAGTGGGCAACCTATCCAGGTGATAGACCACGTCCATTCATCCTGGGCAGTTCTGTTTCAGACCCTGAACACTCTCCTAAGCTTGGGAGGTAAGATGTGGAAGTGTTGTCTGGAGATTGTGAGGTGTGTGGGCTTGGATGTGTAGCGCTAAGAACCTCTCCAACTAGAGCAAAGTAAAATTATCTGTGTGGGAGGTAAAGAGGAATTAGCCTAGAAAACCCATATCACTGTTTTTGTCACTTGGCTCTAGTGATGTGGACCTAAAATAAGAGTTTCAGCAGAGACGTGATGGCCCCTCAGCTGTCTATACCACTGTCACCAACCAATATCCCTACAACCGTGCATACATTCAGATAACCAATACCAAGTGAATGTCTGCTACAAGCAAGGATCTATGGGTAGAGCAGTGAACAGAAAGCAAGTCTGCTCTCATGGAGCTTATATTCGAGTGGGAGAACACAGAAAATAAAGGAACAAATATGAGAAATCAGAATATCAGTGATGGTGGGAGGGTCTTTTAGGTAGGTGTGCCCATGAAGGTCTCTACGTGCAGGTGGCCTACAGGAAGAAAGGGAGTGAGCACAGAGCTCTCAGGAAAGACTGTCCCAGGCAGCAGGAAGAGCAAGGGAAAGGCCATAGGGAGCCTGCATCGATGGTTTGCGGAATAGCAAGAAGGAGCGGAACAAGTGAGGGGAGACGATGGGGCTCATGTTGGAAAGGTTTGTACTAGATCACATGGCCTCCTTAGACCATGGTACAGACTTTCTGTTCTTCCTGCATGAAATGAGAAGCCTTGGAGGGTATGGTCAACATGGGAGCATCCCCTACGTCTGCATTAGCTCTGTAAGTCACGTCACGCCACCACTGCATTACGTCACTGCTGGGCGACATCAACTTCCTGTTCCTTCCTCACCGCAGCAGCTTTGATGGCACCGTTGTATCACTGCCCTCATGCCCACCATGTGACAATGTCATCATTCTTCCCCATCCCATGACGACCTTGAGCACTATTCTGTGAGTCACTCAGAGCTGGGGGCTCTGAAGGAAGGCCAATAGGCTTCAGAAACAGCCCAACCATTGCCATCACAGGTATTAAAATTCTGGACAGATACCCCTTCCCTTTTTCAGCCTAAGAAATCATTTAGTAGGCCAGATGCGGTGGCTCACACTTGTAATCCCAGCACTTTGGGAGGACGAGGCAGGCAGATCACGAGGTCAGGAGTTTGAGACCAGCAATGCCAACATGGTGAAACCCTGCCTCTACTAAAGATACAAAAAAAAAAAAATAAAAAATAGGCATGGTGGTGTGCACCTATAATCCCAGCTACTTGGAAGGCTGAGGCAGGAGAGTCGCTTGAACCTGGAAGGCAGAGGTTGCAGGGAGCCGAGATCATGCCATTGCACTCCAGCCTGGGTGACAGGGTGAGACTCTGTCTCCAAAAAAAAAAAAAAAGAAAGAAAGAAAGAAATTATTTATTAGAGCCCAGAAACAAAGTTGCTGTTTTCATTCCGCTTACTCTTTTTGCACCCCCAGCCATGGCACCCTCCCACAGAGGAAAGAGAAATATGCATGGACTCATTCCTGCTTTTTGTTCTGCGGGAGGCTGATTCATTGCTTTCCCTTGAGTGGGAGGGCCCACATTAAAGAGGTTAAGTGTCTGCTGATTCCTTTTATGTTAAAAACAAATATCTCTGCGAAACAGTGGCATGGGTAGGCTTTACCCTCAGATCTCAGGAAGCCAACTTCCCATCTCCCTGGAAATCCAAACCAAACAAGCTTTTCTCCTGGTGCAATTCCAGAAGTGGAAACCAACATAATGAGGCAGCTCGAAGCACGTTCTTCTTCCCTCCCCTTGGCAGCATTCCTGCTGGAGGAGCTGTATAAATATAGGCCTTAATATTTAAAACCTCGGGCCATTAATCTCCTGGTGTCCCTGCTTCCCCAGCTCGCTCTCCGTGCACCCCGCCCCAATTCATTTTTAAAGCTCAGCTTGATTATGCAGCCAGATAGTAATTTCAGTGAAAAATGACAAGTTCAGTCACTGCCCCAACCTATATCTCTTGCATGATTTAAGTTACTGCTCTAATTTTTTGTGAAGTCCAGGTAATTTAAAGCTTGACTATGTTTTACTGTTCCTTCTCCATCCTATTGGACTTACCATGATCTGTGCATTCAAAATTCATAAGACCTTCTCAGTCATGACCTGGAAAGTGAATTTAATTTTTGATCACTTATGATGCTACTGATATTTATTATGATGCCCTTTTTTTCTCCCAAGAATATGGCAATAGAGAAGAGAGTGCACTTAAAAATTTTCGAGTAATGGAACTTCAGAAACCTAGACTTAAGTACAATCGATGGCTTGGGGAGAGGGAGGGTCCCTGGTGAGAATGGATTTCAAAACCCTAATTTCTCCTAAATATACATGACCAGCTTATTCCTGATATCTAACAGAAAGAAGTTTCCCCATCAACTGCGGGTAGACCACATCCTGTTCTTATCTCTTACAAAAAAAAGAAAAAAGGAAAAAGGAAAAAGGGGAGGGGGAGGAAAAAAATTCTCCCTGACCGAATGGCTTTGTCCCTGCCTATTCCTAGTGGTCACCTTAGTATAAAAAACATTCCAGGTACAAACTGAAAGCTTGAGTATTCCTTATCCAAAATGCTTGGGGCCAAAAGTGTTTCAGAGTTCTGAATTTTTCAGATTTTGGAATATTTTCACATATATAATGAGGTATCTTGAGAATGGGGTCCGGGTCTAAATGTGAAATTCATTTATGTTTCACATACACCTTACACACGTAAGCTGAAGGTAATTTATACAATGTTTTTAGTACTTGTGCGCATGACACAAAGTTTTGACTGCGTTTGACTGCAACCCGTCACGTGAGGTCAGGTGTGGAATTTTCCAGTTGTGACGTCATGTCAGTGCTCAGAAAGTTTCAGATTTTGAAGCATTTCAGACTTTGGATTTTTGGATTAGGGATGCTCAGCCTGAATCAAAGCAGAGAAGCCGTAGAGAGGCAGTAGAAGGCACTGGAGAAAGCTCCTCAGTCTTGCAAGGTTAGGTAACTGGTAGGCCTGACACCTGGGCTACCTGTATTATTGGTAGAATGGGGTGTTGGGAGTTCTTTTCTTTTACACGCTCTTAGGCAGAGCAGCTTACTCCACAAGCTCCAAGACTTCCTCGTATCTCACACATATTCCCTGCACGACCTTTGTAGGCACTTGAATTTGCCACCTCTATTCTGAACAGTCTGGAAAAGCTACCCCTTCTTGGTCATCCAGTTTATAAGCCCCAGGGGACCAAGGTGGGTCTGAGACCATTTTCTAAAACATGGCCTGAAGTATATGAGCCAGGTACCACCTAAATGGGAATCACCTTGAGATGTGTTGCATATACAGATTCCTAGCCCCTACCCCCGGACCCTACAAATTGGACTCTCTGCGGTGCATTTTAATCCACACCCTCGTGAGGTTCAAGAAGCACTGGTCAAGGGTCATCCCAGTGCCCAGAATCAGTTCTAGGGGCAGCTGCTGTGGGTAGGGGCGGGATCAAGCATGGAGGTCAGTGGGCAGCTAGAGCCATCTCCTGTCTGCCTTTCAGCTCAGTGCCCTGTGTTGTGCATTTATCACAGCAAAATAGCAGAGGGGGCCTTGAGCTGATGGGAGACTTGAGATGCTTGCTCTGTGCCCAAATGGCTGTGTCAAGTCACTTAGGGCTCCAGGTACTTCAGCTCTCAGGGTTGCTGTTTCCTGCTTGCGGAATTAAGAATTAAGACCAAGTGTGCCAGATGTTCTCACTTACACATGGAATCTAAAAAAAAGCCAAACTCTTATAAGCAGAAAGTAGGCTGGTGGTATTCAGAGGCTAGTGGGACGGGGGTGGGGTAGAGATGAAGATGAGGGAGATGTTGGCCAAGGCTACAAAATTTCGGTTAGACAGTAGGTGTAAGTTCAAGAGATTCATTGTATTATACAGCATGGTGAATGTGGTTACCAACAACATGCCATATACTTGAAAATAGCTCAGAGAGTAGATTTTAAGTGTTCTTACCACAAATAAATGATAAGCATGTGAGGTAATGCATATGTTAAATAGCTTGATTTAGCTATTCCATGATGAATGCATACATCAAAACATCAACTTTAACACAGTGGTTTCCTAAGGGGGAAAAAAAAAAAAAAAGAACAACAGCAACGAAAATCATGTTACACACCAAATATGCATACATTTTTTAAAGACTAGTCAAGTGCAATAGTGAAAAAGGAGGAAAGAGTAGAACAAGGAATTTGATCTGTAACTGTGAACAGTCCATTGAGAGAACTCACTACCTCTGGACCAGCCTAAATATACAGTTTTTATTATAATAATAAAAAGAGAAAGTGACCGAGGTCAATTCCCAGCTAAACTATCACTTTTCCAATTCCCACTCCCCATCGTCTCCAAACCACGAGGCATCTCACCTCATACTCTAGGGAGAGATGGGTCCAAAAGTCTAGTTGCGGACTGAAAACCAGTTTGCTCTCCCAAAGCTAAAGCAGAGGGTTTCCCTGCTGGCTACACAGCTTCGTCTTGCAACTAGAAGTCTCAGCACCTTGAAGGGACAATTCATAATCAGGGGAAAAAAGACAACACAGGCCCTCCCGCTCGTCCAGTCTGAACAGATCCTTTGTGCTTGCCTGGTGTGCTTTGCATAGGCAGCCACACTGAGGGCAAGGAAGATGAGGATAATCCTGGGTATTTGCTTGTTAAGACCCTTAAACAAAACCGGAGTGCTGAAGAAAAGCCCGGCGTAAGCTGACGAGTTTGCGAGCGCAATCTGCAGATTTGTTGGCGGCGATGTTGCCGGCTAAAGGGATAAACTAGACAGCTGTGCCGGAGAAGCCTTACCCTGTGAAATATCTTTCAAAGTACAGGCTTTGGAGGCAGGGAGGGGAGGAAGCAGAGGTCTCAGCAAAGGTTGTGGCGTGGTCCTTTCGAAGTCTGTTAGAAGAAGGAAGGAAGCAGGCCCAGGGAGATTTCCACTGCAAGTGCTTAAGAGGCTGGGAGGCTGGAGTGTCTGGCTTTGCTGGAGGCCATTGCTTAAGAATCTGCTCCGTTGTGCTTTTTTCCTCCATATTCTCTCCTCACCTCCTTGTTGACCCTCCAAGACCCCAGCTCTCCCTCTTCTGCACAAAAGCAAAGACCCATTGATTTGTTAAAGGAAAAGAACTGGAGAGGTCTGTTGTCACAGGAAACTGGAGCATCTCTCCTTCCAGTGACAGGAGCCCAGAGGCTATCCCTGAGCTAATGACTCTGAGAGAAAGTATTTCCCTTCAGTGAAGGGCCATCAGGAAGGGCCGGTGTCTGGATTCTCAGAAGTCAAGGGGATGCCAGCAATTGGGCAGCCTCAGGGCCCCTGGGAAGGAGCTGGGGTAGAGGAGATTCCTGTGCCCCTGCAAAGCCAGGTTAGCTACCTCGGGGCCCGGGCCCAGCATTCATAGAATCCTCTTGGCCCACCGCATTCCTCTTGCTCACATTATCCAAAGCCTGGGACATTCTCACGCCCTGGCCTTGCTCGCAGATGAAGAGCACACTGCTAGCCATAGACAAGCCCACATCTCCAAGGTGTCCCCTGAGAATCCCATGATGTGCTTACATCCCACAGCCTAGAGCTTGCACTGAACCAGACAGAGATTTAAGTCACTGCTCCAAACCTCCTTTCAGGTCAGGGAGGAAAAGTCACTGGGGAGGTGAAATGACTCAGGCCTTTCTGGGAGAAAAACGAGCAGCTGCCGAGGCATGAGGCAAGATGATGCCTAAAGGAACCTTGGCCTGTGGTTGGTTGGGTGAAGCTGGTTCCTGTTTCATCTGTACCATTAATTGCTTGGTGATGAGACGTAAGGCTCTAATTTGACTGGGCTCAATTTTCCACCTATAAAGTGATGGCTCACGTGTTCACAGCCTTGTGTCCAGATCAAGATGCCGCTGGTAAGTATTCTTTGAAAATCAAGAAGCGTGATGTCGGTGCGGTGCACTGTATCAGGAGGTAGTTGAACTGAAGACCTCAAAGCTCCTTCTCTCGCACTGTGAATAAATGAATTGCTCGATTGATTAATTAACCCTTACCATTTTGAATGCCTGAAATGCTTGATTCACACTTGGGAGTGACGGTTATCACATCTTTGAACCATGTTCTCAGACTTTGCCGTTAACATTTTCAGAGACATCAGCAAGAATCAGATATCAGATATTGCTCCAGATGCCTTCCAGGGCCTGAAATCACTCACATCACTGTAAGTGGGGGCCGAGTTGGGGGCTGAGAGGGGGAGTATGGGGGGCGCCTGAGGGAAGAGGGACATGGCCATATTTTTCAAGAGGTGTTTATCAAGACTTTATGTTCCCTTACACACTTGTGGCAACCTGGTAAAAGAAACAAATATTTCTTCAGGGGAAATTGATCTTGGGGAATATTTCTACAACCCAAATGCATTATTTTTATTGATTAAGTGCCTAGCAGCTTTCGCAGTTATTGGCTTCTAATTCAAACGCATCTTCTACTCCAACCTCAAGTCCCCCTCCCACCCCACATACCACCACAGCGCTGTCTTTCAGCTGTAAGGAGAGATGGTGATGCGTGTTTATTACGGCTGTGTCTGCCCTCACCCGTTTACGTGGCCTTGCCAAGTGAGGAGCTCCTTTTCTTCTGCTGAGTTTCAGGCTTTCTCTCCAGAGCACCTTCATGGCCATTGTCCTAAGAAAACATCCACCCCATCCTATAGCCCTTCTTGTCTTTGATTTTGAAACCCATAGGCAGCCCACTGGTTGGTACCAAAGCTTCACCCACCAGGGGTTCCGAGACCCCTGCAGGTGGGAAGGTATAGAATATCCTCATTCTGTCAGTGACTCATGTGTGACATAGGGAAGTCACTTGAGGCTTCTTTGCATGCTTCTTAGTCAGCAGGATGGGGACAGTGATCCCATTCCCACCTGACACATCCAGTGATGATCATGCGTGCAGTGAAGCAATGACTGGCAGCATTTTCTGAGCACTGACTGGGTACTAGGTACTCTCCTAGGACTCTGAGGGGTTTAGTCCTCACCACAACCTAAAATATAAAATCTATTGTGATTTCACTTATACAGCTAAAGAACTTGGGGCAGCTAAGCTCCACCGAGATGGGATTATTATCTGCTTTGTTCCCAGGACCGCAAACTCTATTTAGCACAGAGTTAATATGCCAAAAAACATCTTGCTTTATTCAACCATTTATTTATTCATAAATGTAATTTAGCCAAAGTCCACAGTAACAAGCAGGAAAAGCAGGATTTGAACCCATGCTGTCTGGCACCAGAACCCACATTCTTTATCAGGCTGGCTGTGTTTTGCCTCTCCGTGCAACCCGTTTACTTAGTTTATGAGTGGGCAGGTAACAAGATGTACATTTCCCCCTACCTGACACCGTCCCCCCAGGCAAGGGAGGAGGACTGGGAAGTCTCTGATTTCAGCTGTTGCCTGCTGCTTGCAGAGTAAATTAGTTTCATTTATCGAATAGAACATCTGGCTGGGATATCAAAGATGGGACTGTGTGTGAGATTAGTGTCTGCTTGTGCTGAAGATCACAGAGGAGAAGGGAGATGGGCCGACTGCCACCAAGATCCTGTCTCTGCCCCCACCCTCTCTCTTCCCCTGTCTGGTTTCCCTTAGCGGGGATTTGGAGACAGTCTGAGGGCATTGAGGTGCTTCCTGTATCTTCGGAAAAGGAATTCAAAATCTGCTTGCCAGACATGAAATTGGCATGCTGCTGCCCGATTCTGAAATATATGTGAGCGTTGTTGGAGGAAAGCACCTCTCACAATTTATTCATTCATCCGTGCAGTAGAGGCCACCTGTGTACTGGGCAGTATTACAGACACTGCAAGTATGGCAGTGAACTGGACACACAAGACCCCTGGCCTCACAGAGCTTGCAGTTAAACACAAACACACCAATCCCAGCTTAGGAGCAGCCAAGGTAAAGGGCTGGAGAGACTTTACCCTTACCTGTGCATTCGTTCATTCATGTATTCATTCAGTCAACAAATATTTATTGTGCTAGACCCTTTTGGGGGGGTCTAGATACCCAGTCATGAACAGCCATGTCACGTTACTACTACACTCATGGAGCTGACATGCAAGGAAGCTGGGAGGTGCAGGGAAGGGAGGCAGAAAACATTAAAATCAAATAAATATTCACGTAATATAATGTGACATAAGAGTAAGTGGTATGAAGAAATTAAAATAGGGTAATCAGGTGGTGTAAAACATTAACTGAAATATTAAAGAGACACTTCCCAAGGAAGAGATGTTTGAGCTCAGAAGGCAAGAAGAAGGTAGTCAAGGCAAGACCTGGGGGTGGAAGCCAGACAGGTCTCCACACAGGCAGGAGAGCCTCAGCCTGCATCCACCTGCCAGGGTTTTTGTTGTTGTTGTTGTTGTTTTGAGACAGAGTCTCACTCTGTCGCCCAGGCTGGAGTGCAAATGGCACTATCTCGGCTCACTGCAACCTCCGCCTCCCGGGTTCAAGCGATTCTCCTACCTCAGCCTTCCTAGTAGCTGGGATTACAAGTGCCCACCACCATGCCTGGCTAATTTTTGGTATCTTTAGTGGAGATGGGAGTTTGACCATGTTGGCCAGGCTGGTCTCGAACTCCTGACCTTGTGATCCACCTGCCTTGGCCTCCCAAAGTGCTGGGATTACAGGTGTGAGCCACCATGCCCAGCCCAGGGAGGGGTTTTAACAGACTGGGCTCAGAGGCCTTCCATCCTGAGGCATGGCGGGTGGTGTGAGGACCCCTGTGCCCCAAGCACCCCAGCTTCTGCTACACTAGAAGTCCTGACATCAGCTGAGACAGGCAGACAGTGACATTACTACGTTTGGCACAGTAAGTGGTGGGGCATTTATATGAATTACAAATGTGCGCCTGAGCCATCATGCTGACTTTTATTTAGTCATTAATTTGTTGAAACATTAATGAAACACACCCGCAGGCTGACGGAGACACTCACCCTTCACTCCCAGTGGCGTCTGGAAATGGGAGGTTTGGTTTATCGCTCCCATTTACCATTTCCGCATCCTAATATTTTGTCTCCTCAAAGAAGAATAACAGCCGGCATTGTGATCCAAGTGAAAATTGAATATTGCATGCATTCCATGCACTTCAGGGCTCTGGAGAGGACTTAAGAAAAACAACCAAACTCTCTTAGATCAGTTCCCTGGGTCACAGAGGAGACTAGACCCAAGAGACAGCAAAGTCTGTGCTGTGAATGGGAGCAGAGAGAGGCCAGCAGAGCTTCTCCGGTGCCTGTACAGAGCGCCAGCAAGGGCCAGGCGCAGAGATGCCCTTGAGCACTGCGCTGGAGTGGGAGACCCAGGAGTCTTCCTTCCCAGATCTCTCCGAGACACCAAGGACAAGGCCCATGAATCAGAGATACCAGTATGAGTGTCTCTGGAGGCCCGCAAGAAACAGGGGTAAAAGTGTTCTGAGTTCCTGGGTTCCTGGAACTCGAAGAATAGGAGAAGCGGGTAGAAAGTAAAAGCTTCCATTGCTGTGAGACAGCAAAGCTCCCTAGCTGTTCCTGAGAGTCGGTCCTTGACGCAGCAGTCCCTGCGCCATCTGGAGATGACCCCAGATGCACAAAGCCCTGTCTAGATGGATGATTAAATGACTCAGCTTAGGAATTCCTAAGATGCAAAGGGATATTAAAAGGAAACGTTCTATAGGCTGGGCTCAACCTGATCAATATCCATTGAAGACACAGGGCCAGTCTCCCACACAGTGTATTTATTGCTGGGGTGTGAGTCATATTAGCAGCTTAGGGAGACACCACAAAGAGACCGCTTCTCCTGTTGTGGATTACATATTGGGCTCGGCTGCCCAGGAGTGGAGCAGGATAGAGCCCATTTCTCCTTGCCTCCCGGCCAACCTGCCTTTCCAGCCCCTGGCTGCTCTTGGCTGCTTCAGTCTGGCTGATGAGAAGGGATTAGGCAGGCCGTGGAAGGGGTTGTCCTGAGATCTCACACTCAGAAGTGGCCGAGGTGATGGCTTCCTGCTGGAGGGGGTTCCTGTGGCCTCACATCCGAGGTGATTGTTGTCTTCTCCCGCTGTCTTTCAGGGTCCTCTATGGGAACAAGATCACCGAGATTGCCAAGGGACTGTTTGATGGGCTGGTGTCCCTACAGCTGCTGTGAGTAGGAACCTTTTCACTGTTTGTATCTCTGGTACTATTGGATGACTCCCACCTGAAAACTTTGAGCCATGCTCTGGAGAGTTCTTTTGACTTTAGGCAGACAAAAGAGAAAAATAATTTTGAGCTGTCCGTGCTTTACCTCCATTTCCTATTTTTGTGAAAGGAGGGCCAGGGAGTGGGCAGAGAAAGACCGAGGTCAGTGTGCACAAAGCCACGATACAGCTGAGGGCTCTTTCCCAGGCGTGAAGATACTAAGCACAGGGTTTGGGGCTAGAAATACAAAAAAGTCAAATCCAACAAAAAGGAAAACATCTTGCAGGAGTGTGCTAAGAATTTAGGGAACTAAAACATTCACACATCAGATTCCAGTACTAAACTGAGACAGAGCTGCTGATGGACATGTGACCTTGGAGAAGGGTGGGGGTGAGGGGAATAATTCAAGAGGAACATAATCAGTCACCAGTGTGACTTTATCTGGGAAAGATAGGGTGGAGGGGAGTGTTTACTTAATTTAAAGGAAGGGTGGTTGCCTTGAATTTTAAGCTCAGGGATTATTTGCATTTATTTCATTCTGGTCATTTGAGCTTAAATGTTTGAAGAAGATAATTGAACTCTGATGTAGAGAGGGAAGGAAAGGAATTTAGCTCATAGGATAGTTTAATTTTTGTGCTGGTAGAATCATCTCTGATTTGTGACGAGGCAGCTGTAGCGTCTACCGACATGTACCATGGCTGTGGGAATGTGTATGCGTGTGCATGCCTGTGCACATTTGCTCTGTGGCCATCACAGTTCCTCTGGGTATTAGGAACTGATCTTGAGCAATGGAGAAGACCAGGTCTCAGAGAGGTACATGACTCTTCCCAGTCACACAGCGGAATGGGTATGGAAACTGGGTAAGAACCTACGTGGCCATGCCCTTCATTCAGAAGCCTCCCAGCCCTCTAAATCGCATATGACGTATGTTTGCAGAGGTGTGCAGATATGAGAGAGAGAGAGAGAGAGAGAGTCAGCGTGTGTGTGTGTGTGTGTGTGTGTGTGTGTGTGTGTGTGTGTGTCTTTTAAAAATTACCTCCAAGTCACAAGCAGTGAGAAAGAGGCCTGGCCTCTCCCCACCTCCCATGTACCGTTCAGAGGACCCACAGCATGCGTTTGCAGGCTAGGGCTCAAGCTGTGTCTCCAAAGGCATGGCAGGCACGAGAGCAAAGAGGGAGAGAGGAACAGGGTTGACACATTTTATATGGTTGATGGCCACAGACTCTTCAAGAAAGAGGAAGTGAGACTTTTCCTCCAGCCCTTTCTCCTCACATGTTTCCTCTACCCTTCCCATGTCCTTTAAGACTCAGCTCTGGACAGATTCTCCCAGAACACATAATAATGGGAATTATGTAGGCATAAGAAGCCCAGCAAGCTTCCAGGGAGCAGGTCTGGCATACCGGCAACCAGGCTTGTTTCAGTGACGTTCAAAGCAAGAGAGAGAAGGGTCTCTTTTTCTCTGCATCTCCCCCAACTCTGTCTCCACATCTGCCTCATTCTGTGCGTCTCTGGGTGGGCATATTCCTGTTCAACGGTCCCAGCTTTTGGTGGGCTTTTAAGGCTATCTGTTAGAATGACAGGCCAGGGCTCTGCAGGGAGCTGGGTGTTTCACAGATGGTATTCTTTGCTTGTAGCAAAGAAACTGTAAGTTATAACTGCCACCATAAGGCTGGTTAACTGTAGCTATTAACCCCTTGAAAGAAGAGTAACAATAGCATCCACCTTGAGGTGGATTTGGCAGTGTTGTAGTCCACCAGGCTGGTGTGATTTTCCTTTCATAATCTGTGTTTGCGTGCAGGAAGGAAAATGTCCTTGCACACATTAAGGCGACACAGAATGTGCATCACAGTGCCTCGCCCAGTGCATCTACACTGAAAAAGACACGTATCTCAGCTCCAAGCTAACAGCAGTCATGAGGTTAATCAAACTAAGAGGACTTTGCGTGGGCCAGGAAGGCAACTCCAGTTTAATGTCACCATTTTGAGCAGATGGAATCAAGCAGTTCGGAGTAAAGTGGAAGCATCTCCCCTCTCTTGAAACCAGGAGTTGACACAACTCAGGCAGGCCTTCCAGAAAGAATCAGTAACTGGAACTCAAGTCGCTGTCATTGGGTTTTGACCTGCCATTATGTGGTTGGAAAGCAGGCCCTGATTTGATCTAATTTAGTGTTCAGCCTGCTGTAGATTGGATTTCTCTCTGTTAGACTGGAAACACTGATAAGAAGGCTCTCATTAGAATACCCTGGTAGTCTGGGTAATTTTCTCTCCTTTGACTCAGAGGCTCTCTGTGAGAGGGTTGCACTTTTTCTTCTCATTCCATCTCTCAAATAATTGGTACTGGCAAAGCTGAACTGTCTCTGCCACACAAAGTGGCCCTGGACGTTTCCTTTCTGGCACTTGCTGTGATGCTGGTGGTCATCAAGCGGGTGCATTGTACTTGGTTCTCCTGCCTGCCTCCCCACTTCCCCGACTCCTCTGGACTTTTCGGCCATCCTATCAAACTTGCCCAGTCCGATATGTACACAGCCAGCCTCCTGGGAGGCTTTTCTTGGAGTGTTCCTTTGGGCAAAGGCCCAAAACTCTTGGCCATTCTGGGGAGAATGTCTCCGTTTTTTAGAGGCTGCACAAGTGCATCTATCTACAAGGACAAGCCCTAGCTGTCCTAAATGTGACACTCCGCCCTCAGTCTCCTAGAGCCTCACGAGAGCTACCTCCTTCAGTTTAAGTTCCAAAATCTTAACATTCAAAGGAAGCTCAGGGCTCCCAGCACAGCCTCCTACCTGGCTAGGACAAGAATCCCTCCCATGCGTGCTCTCACAAATCTCCCTGTCACTTACTTGCTGGTGGTTCCTCTGATAAGCCCTCACTGCCTAGTAGGAAGGTTAGAAAGCTCTTTCTTATACTAAACATCAGTAACGGTTTCTAGAAAACTCAGAAAAGTCAATTATCATTGTCTTTGGATGTTTGCAAATAGCCAGCATGTCTTCCTATAATTGATCCTAAACATGTTCAGTTCCTGCAGCCATTCATTATAAAAACACGCATTTATTGTTCATTACTAGCAACCTTTATTGTGTTTAGGGGATGGAAGGTAATCTATCAGCTTCCCTTCTTAAAACTGGCTGCTAGGAAGTGAGTTGGTGCCTGTTTGGACACTGGGAAGTATGTTTAGAATTGAAATATCCCACATGGAGGCATCTCAGAACCCAGAGTGAGAACAGGACATATCACTGAGCACAGGATCCCAACTCCAGGGGATCAGGGTGGATCCAGGGGTGGGAGCAGCTCAATTATTAGAGAAGTGACCCGTCTTCCTCCTCCCTGGAAGCTCGAGGTGAACGGTCTTGCTGCTTTCTATTGCCCTGTCCACCCAGGCTCACAGGCTTCTGGGACATCTGTGAAGATGGTGATCCTCTGTGGGCAGCCAGCATTGTGCCCTGAGATCCCTCACCTTACAGCTCAGAGGTCTCTCCTCCCCAAAGCAGGAAGAGGCTGTCATTTCCTCCGCTGATGGACAGCTGCAAGCTGCACTGTTACAGCTCCCCTCCAGGGAATAAGGAGCATTCATTTAGTGCTCATCCATCATGTGACATGCATAGAAAAGTCACTTAAGTGGGGGAGGGCAGTCATTTGAGGTGGAAGCTTTTAAACCTGCTCCAGGTGATCTTAAAGCAAACCAGACTGTCTTCAGGCTGGAATAAGTTAAGACAACTCTAGCACCTGTTGTTTAATTTTCTTGGAGGGAAGACACGACCATTTGAGGCTCTCGGAGTTTGCCAAGCAACATGCCAATTACAGAGCAGTGAGTAAGACTTCACTCCCTATAGTTCACTTTCCCCCACCAGCTGTTTCACAAGAACTACTTACTACTGCTGCTGATAATAGCAGCTAACATTTATTGAATACTTAATAAGCTTCAGGACCTGAAACTGCTAAGCGATTTCATGTGCATCATCTCATTTAATCTTTACCACAATGCTAAGAGGAAAGTATTATGGAAAGGCCCATTTTACAGATGGGAAAACTGAGGGTTAAGTGACTTGACCATTGTCACTCAGCATGTAAGTGATGGAACCAGGACTGGAACCTGGGCAGTCCATCCCCTTAACCACAGCACATCCTTCCAGAGGCCTCTGCTTCACCCAATCACAGTCAGAGCTGCAGAGCCAGTTTTTTTGATATGCAGAGCAAGAATTTCTCAATGGCTCAAGCCACAGAGAGGGTGCTGCTGAACTGCAGATCAACTCCTTTTGTTACGGCTCAGTATAAGTTATGGCTCTGTGTCTATGGAACTTTCTCTAGTTCATTGTCATCAGCCCACCAGTGTCTGCCCTGATCCCTATGAGAGGATAGTCAGGAGCTGCTTATGTTTAGAGACCCAGTCAAGGTGGGACAATGAGAAATCTCTCCAGCGGAAGAAGCAGACTGACGTGGTGATGCATTCTTGAAGAGGGGTTCTTCCCTCTCTTGTGTACCTGGAAAGCCCTTGGACAGTTAAATTCTGGAATCATTCCATGCTAGTGATTGAATGAATGGTTCACCCCCATTTAAAGGACTGATTGGTAACCATGTGGCTATCAGATAGGAAAGTTACCACCCTAATAGTCATGAGGGAAGGAATGGGCAAGTCACAATATGTCAGATCACTTGATCTGGTAACCAAATGATAATTCTCCCTTTGTGGTCTCTTGGGGAGTCTCAGCTTTCATCTGTTTCCCTTAGGAAAACCCAATGGCTTCCAGCCCGTTCCTAGCACCCTCCTGTGTCTCTGGAGTAGAAAAAGGTCTTATTTTTCAGATAGGCCACCCGGTGGCATTGCTGCATGCATGGTTACTCTTGCGTCAGGAATCACCATGACAACCCACAGCCCTTGACAAGCAGTGCAGTCACCAACAGGAGAGAAGGAAAGAGTCATTGTTGCCCCTAGTTGGGACTTGAAGGGCTCCTCCTGTTTCCTCTTGAGTGTGTAGCATGACGTGGCCTAGAGTACCCATTTGCAGGCACAGAGAAGATTCTGGGCAGGCTCAGAATGCATGGCATCGGCCATCACTGGGTTCTTCCCCGCATCTGGCCTCAGGTTGCTGAAGGTCTAAATTAATCCCCATATTTTATGGGGAAAGGATGAGAACATAATGTTCTAAGGTGGGAGAGTGGTCCTTATTACAATTAATGGATAAAGAAGTTCAGGATGATGGAGGGTTAATACTAGAGAAATAAAAAGGAAGGCATATGAATGCAAGAGGTTGGACTATATCCTGCAGCTTCATCAGGGGTCCAGAAGAGCTCCCCTAGTTGGAGTCCTCACTAAGAGTTCATGCCGATGTGCAGAGGTTATAACTACTTGCACTTTTTTAAACAACAAAGAGCCTTTATAACCCACTTTTTATAAATTATTCTCCTACTAAAGGAGCTAGAGAAAGGATTATGCTGGATGCCTGTTGGTGCCATCTTTTTCCTGTTGGGTATCTGCATCTGAGTGTTCACGAAATAAGAAATGGACTCCCCAGCCCTGCTTTAGGAAAAGAAGGCCCACAGAGCATGTTTCTCGGCAGGAGCCTGGGCCCGTCTTCCCATCCCACTGCCTTTTCTGGAAGAGCTTCCTCCATTCTCCTGGAAGGGGCCACTGCATTCTTTCTTGGCACCGGTTTTCTGAGGAGGCCTTGCACTCTGGAGTTTGGAATATGCTTTCAGCATTTCCAGACAAATACCATAGAAATGGGAGGAGCAACAGAACCAGTGTCCTCCACAGACCCTTGGTCAAGTGTGGAGATTATAAACGCCACCAGAATGATTGTACTGGGCCACCGAGTCAACATGTGAATTGCTGGATTTGCCAACGTGATTTTGATGCAATTGATCACTAAGCCTGACTCCAGATGTCTGTGTTTTCCAAACTTTGCCAAAAAGGCCTGTGGGCTCCAGAGGGAATCTTCATTGAAGGGTGAATCAGAGCAAAGGCAGTAGCTAACAGTGGGGCTCAGCGATCTTCTGCCCCATGGGGCTTTTCCAAAGCCTGGGTGTGGTAGATCATTTTAGTGGATCAGAACGGACCTGAATTCCCCCCTGTGGGCCCATCTCCCCTTGCTACCTGGACCCCAAATGAACGAAGCTGGAAACTGCTACCAGTGATGAGAACACCTGGGACTTTTCTGCATAGGCCAGTCCCGGTCCCCTAGCAGGAAGACTTGAGTTACAAGGTTCTCCTTAGGCCCGAAATGGGCATTTCATTTTTCCCCAAGCTCCAGCTTTGTGACTCCCAGTGGCTTCTGTTTTCTGCCTTGCTTTTCCTGAAGGCCACAGCTCCCGGAAAGCAAGATCTCTCAGCAGCACAGCGAGGCTGGTTAGTCAATGGGCTGAGTGCTAATACCTCTTGACGTGGAACATATGTGGCAGCCGAAAGGGCTCCAAGGCAGGGGGTGGCAGAGGGCCTCCTAGAGCTCACACTTGGAAATAAATTTAGAAGGTGCTGTACGTGCGTTCCCACTCTCCAATGTGCCACTCTCCTTAATTTCCTCTGACGGGAGCATGGCTCTTTTTGTTTTTGTTCTACCTGATTGTAAAATCAGAGAGTGGCTGCAAAGAGGGTCCCCCCACCGCCCCCCATCAGCCTCAGGTGGCTCCCTCAGGCCCTTAGTGAGAGGGGACTGGCCCTCAGGACAGCATGATGATTGGAAACACAAATCTTTGGACTATGATGGCATGACTCCAAATGCTAACCTGTCACTTACTGCTTGTGGAACTCTGGTCAAAGTTATTGAAGCTCTCTGAGTCCCAGAAGTGTCACCTGTCAGCAGGAGATTAAATGGGAGTGCCTAGCCTTGTAAAGTGTTTCGTATACATTACCTGTTATGTCATGTGGCCCCTGCTGTTCACCTGGTGGTTGTGGTTCACCTGTTCTGATCATCTCAGCCTTCCCTCTCTATTCATTTATGTGATCTCCGGGGGTCCTTTGGGAGATAGGTCTGCAGCAGGTGGTCCCAAAAATTCACTGGGTCTGCATCTGGGGAAGTACTGATGAGTACAGTATTCATCAGGCACTTCCCATCTGCCTGACTCACTGGATCCAACAGCAGGTTGAGCTGACGTGGGGTCTAGAGCTGGGATGTCATAGTTGTCAGTTTGAGTACCAGGCAGCCTCTTGAATGAGGCCAGCTGCGACATCCCAGCTTGTGTGCTATTGCTATTATCTCTGCCCCGTAGTTGTTCCCGGGCCTGCTTAGAGTAAGGGGAGCACAGAGGCAGGCGTATCGCTCACACATTGCCATTCAGCCAGTGATCCTGAAGGTGGAAGCCTTGCCTTGTACAGGTTCAAGCCACTCACTAAAGAACCTGCCACTTGTGCCAGTGAAGGCTTGATCAGCATCCCATGCTGAGGCTCCTTCCTGGGAGTCAGGAGGACTTCAGATGCCTCTGCATTCCCAAGAGGCAAATAGAATCTTCCAAACCCAACCAGACCTTTGTCGTCCTGAAGCATGCCCTGGTACAGTCAAGGCTAGCAAAAATAGCCACTCCTCACACACAGGGAAGATGGAAAAGAGAATACAGATTTTAAGTGGTAGGTAAGAGATGGCTTTGGAGTGAAACAGGCTGGAGCTTCACTTATTGCTGGGGGACCTTGAATCCATCACCACTCCAAACCTCGGTTTCCTTATTGGAAAAAATGAAGATAATCAGTGCTCTTATGAGGGTTAAGTAAGATAGTGCCTGGGAAGTACCTGAGAAAAGCACACAGAGATGTCTCTAGAGAGGATGCTACATTTCACACAGCAGTTACACCACTGCACCTCAAAGCGGGATGAGCCGGGACAGAGCAAGCGTCTTGGAATCTCTGCTGCAAAGAGGGAGAATCCGTCTCTCCAGTGAAAGAGGGAGGCCTGTGTTCAGAATTCCTTATAGAACTGCTAAGCCTCATTCCAAATGTTTGTTTACTCTCTATTTGCTCCATAATATGGTGCTTTTAAAATTCCCCTCCAACTCTTGTCCATGTACCAAATAGCTAAGAGCTTCTTTCATGGAAGCCGGGCTGAGTTGAGTAGCTGCCAGCCTCACTCCCAAAGCAAAGAGGGCACAAAGACAGGCTGTTAGATCTTGCTGATGCTGGGGACCAGGGTGGCTGTCCTCAGCATCTAATTCTGGATAAGCAGCTTAATTTTATCTCTCCCTGCACCTACGCACCTCGCCTGAGGGAGCCAAGCATCCTGGGAGAGAATGAATAGCCAGAAGACTCTGCCCGTTTGAGTTTTCTTTTGCTCCCTGCTTCATGAGCCCTGCACCTTGGGCTGTCTTTGCCTAGTAATTCTGCCAGCTTGGGTTGTTTTGATGCCTTCCATAGTTGAAGTAACATCCCATGCTGAGAGATCGAGGAGCAACAGGAAACAAAGAAGCATCTGGATGAGCAAAAAAGGAGCCTACATTTAGGCCTGATGAGTGAGGGGGCATTGCCAGGGTGGCATTTAGTTTGTATGAAGGCAAGTCCAAGTTGCCATTTCTTTCTCCCCGTGGCTATCTTCCTTGTCTAGTGCCTAATATGCCCGAGAACCAAGTGCTGCAGTTGGGCTCATGAATATGCACTGGGTTTTTAAACCTAATGCCCACTATGGCAAGGAAGGTCAAGTAAACTAGTGAAGGGGACACAATAGGGAGTAGTGAGGACTGTGGGAAATAGCATATGTCCTATCTAAAGGGGCAGCTACTCCATGGCTGCCTCCAGGAAACCCAGGATGGCATATACTCCTGAATTTTGTTTTTCAAGAGAAAATAGAAATCTGGTGTGGTATGGTATGGGGCGTGTGTGTGTGTGTGTGTGTGTGTGTGTGTGTGTGTGAGAGAGAGAGAGAGAGAGAGAGAGGTATGACATTTTCCAATTTTTAAAACACAGGGAGGATTGAATAAACGTATTTTATTTATGTGGCGTGATGCAAAATGTCGCAAGAAGGATTCTATCCTCAGGCCACCAGATAGGCACCTCTGACCTGCTGTGTACTGAGTAGTTCAGCATTTCCTGACAAGATGATGTACTCAGAAGGCCCTGAATGTCAAAGTTTAGAACAAAACACTTACCATGTGTGCACTTAAAAAAAAATCAAAACACTGAGTGCTTGAAGGGTCCATTCCTGAGCCCCAGTCGCTGGGCTCTGTTGGGTCCTCTGGCTTTTCTCCCTGTTTCTCGGCTCTATCATATTTCCTTCAAGTGCCCCCAAAATGCAGTGACATTGACTAAATTTAATACATAAAGCATAGGAATTTGGTGGTGGGGGGGTGGGAGGGGATGTTGCAAAGAGTATAGACAGATAGGATGGGTAGACAAGACATTCACAAAGAAGAAACTGAGCCCTCTAGAGAACTCAATTATCGTAACCATTTCCAGCATGCTGCCTAGAAACGTGTGCGACCTGAAACATGCCCACCAAACTCTCAGCCTCAGTTTCCTCCCCTGTCACTTGTGAGGCAGGCTCTGTCCATCTGCCCAGGTTCCTGTGAGAACAGTGGGTCACTGGGAAAGCACTTGGGAAAACACAGAAAGTATTCTAGCGGTATGAGCGTTTTCTCCCCGCCAGGCAGGAGGACATCTGTGTGAACCCTTGGGACCTTGCCCGTTATTAGCCAGATTAAACAGGCAGTTCTTCTTCCACTTGTCACTGCCACAGCTGCTTGCCTGCATGCGGGTGCACCGGGACCGTGGGGAGGATGGGGCCTGCAGCAAGGGACAGGTGGCACGGATGATTTAGCACCATGGGCAGCCCCACCGTTGGCAACTGCAACCCCCCTGGGTCCTGGTATGGAGAGACTCGTGAGGCAGGCCAGCCCGGGAAGGATCTCATGGGTCATTCTCCACCAGGGAAGGGCTGAGACAGCCTCGAAAGTAAAAGTTTTGAAATTCAACATTTCTGCTTGTTTATTTTCCTCTTCCCCCAGTTTCATTTGAGAGGGGGTGAGAAATGATTTTGTGCTGGCTCCCAGGCACACCTAGTCAGTCTAGGATAAGTAAAGGTAATTCTTAGGATCTCAGTGTGCTTGACTTGCCAGCCCTGCCCTGGAAAACTGTCACCTTCATGGCATCCTCTGCTCTCCCAGATTTCCATCCAAAGGGCAGCTTCCTGTGATGCCTTTTTAGGGAGTCTGAAGAGCTGAAAACATGATCCCTCGTGGATAGGAAGCCTGACCCTGGAAGGTGTGGGGGAGATGGGTGACACCTTAGAGAAGGAAGACCCCTGCAGCTGCACAGGGGGTTTAGTGTACATCTTTATAAAGAACACGCACCAAGAAGAAAGGGAGGAATAAAACAGATGTCATCGGTGCCGTTACAGAGCTCCTAGTCCTGTGCGGAGGTAAATGATAAACAAATATCCTATAAACACAAATAGCGATGAGTGCCAGAAAGGAAGTAAACAGGGGCGTGTGGGAGACAATAACGGGGTGAGGGTCCCATTGTAGATGAGGGGGTCAGGGCAGGCCTCTCTGAGGAGGGGACTTTTGAGCTACAATGCACAGCAGGAAAAGAAGGAAGCCCTGCTGAGAGAAGGTAAAGAGGCTGTTCAAAGGTCCTAGGGAAAACTCTCCTGGTGTGTCTGAGGAACCAAAATGCAGTCAGTCGTGGGCTGGGTGCGGTGGCTCAGTCCTGTAATCCCAGCACTTTGGGAGGCCCAGCCGGGTGGATAACCTGAGGTCAAGAGTTCGAGATCAGCCTGGCCAACACGGCGAAACCCCGGCTCTACTAAAGATACAAAAATTAGCCGGGCGTGGTAGTGCATGCCTGTAATCCCAGCTACTCGGGAGGCTGAGGCAAGACAATCATGGAGGCTGCTGTGAGCTGAGATCGCGCCACTAAACTCCAGCCTGGCCGACAAGAGCAAGAATCTATCTCAAAAAAAAAAAAGCAGTGGTGGGACTTAAGGGTAGTGAGTTTTGGGTGAGTGGGATTAGGTTGAGGTTGGGGAAAGGGGCCAAGGTCAAACTATGTGGGACTCTGTGCTCTGTGTGGGTGTGCACACACGTGTGTATGAGAGAGAATCCATGTGTATGCACACATACCTGCCTACATATAATGCGGTTTTTCTGGGAGGATGACCTATAACTTTCCTCACATTGGCAATAGGATCAGTGATCCAAAAGAACTGTAAGGAATTTTCTGAATTAAATTGCCCATAGTCAGTCAACTAAAGCTCTAAAACAATTATACCAAATGATTTTTCTTTTCTTTTCGATTTCCGGAAGCTCTGAATCCTAAAACAGAAAGTGAAGCACGTGGGGTGCCTTTGCAGGTCTTCCTTCAAGGTCATGGGTGCAAAAAAAGGCGCCAAGTAATAGCAGTGCATGGGACTGTGGTGACAGTGGGTGCAGGTGCTCAGAAGTGTTTGGGGTTTCGGTAGACGCAGGAAGGCAGGTCTCGCTCTCTTTCTGTTCCTCAGCAGGAGCTCAAGGCTGCAAGGATGAGTGATGGGAGCTTTGCAGCCCATCCCCTGCAGGTGCAGCCCATGCCCCGCAGATAATTACCGGGATTAGTGAATCACCAAGCTCTCTCCTGCTTGCAGCCTCCTCAACGCCAACAAGATCAATTGCCTGCGGGTGAACACATTTCAGGACCTGCAGAACCTCAACTTGCTCTCCCTGTACGACAACAAGCTGCAGACCATCAGCAAGGGGCTCTTCGCCCCCCTGCAGTCCATCCAGACACTGTGAGTACGCTGCCTCAGGTGCCAGTGGGTGCCCAAGCAGCAGGAGACCCAAATGCCCATCATGGAAAACACCCGAATGGGGGCGCGACAAGCATATCCAGGAGGAGTTCTAGAGCCTGCAGTGAAGCTAGAATCATACAAATAGGAATAGCTTATCTGTACCAAGCTCTTACACGGTGCTTGACACCACATGGAGTATTTATCCTTTTTTAAAGTCCTTAAGCCTCACAACCACCCTATTTGATGCTGTTATTATCCCTCGTGTCTATGGAAGGAAACCAAGGCATAGAATGCTTAGGTAACTTCCTCAAGGTCACACAGCTAGCAATGAGCAGGTTTTGAATCCAGGCAAAGGAGGTCCGGAGCTACCTTCATAACCCCTGTGGTCACTGTATTCCGAGCAGACTCCATTTCTGCAAACGGCACACTCCCACCCACCCTGTAAAACCAAGCCTCTGAGGTGGGCACTCTTCCTCTTTGGGAAGTATTTCCTCGCTTTCATCCACTACAGATCTTCATAAACATTTTACTTAAATAGATGACATCCAAGTACAGATTTCAGCCCATTTTCTAATGGCTCCAGCCTCAGGCATAGACCCCAGCCCCACGCCCAAGCCTGCAATTAGACTGGGGGCTCCTGGAGACCCTGTAAGTCATCTGATGCTTATTGTCCCTGTAGCCAGAGACAGGAAGCAAGACACAGTAAGAGCAGTGGTCATATATTGACACCGACCACGTGCCAAACACTGTGTTCCGTGCTTCACAGTTTTTCTTACTGAGCCAGGGGAAGCAAGACCCATGGTTCTCTTAACGATGATACGGATAATTACAATACCCGATGCTATATATGGAACACCCACCATATGCCAGGCGCCGTGCCAGCTGCTTTATGTGCCTAGTGTCACCGAGCTTAGAGAAATAAACTGCATTCTATCCCAAGTGTAAACTCTAAGCCTGCAACTTGGTTTGCCTGTCAGAATCACTGTGGGTAAGAGTAGAAGCGGTCAGTGGTGGATCCTGCCCCAAGTGGGAAGAGCTGGGAGACCGATTCCCCACACCAGATGCTAGCTGCATCGGCGACTATCTTTTGCAGACCCCCTCTTTAAGCCCTATCTGAAACTAGCACCCCCGCCAAGGCCTCCTGGGGTGATGAAATGGCGGTGGTCGGGGGAGGCATCCTTGCACTGGATTGCCAGGGGCCCAGTGCAAGGCAGGGTGGCGATGGTGGAGGATCGAGACACGCTGGCGCTCCTGATTAACGGCCCCATCCCTCTCACAGCCACTTAGCCCAAAACCCATTTGTGTGCGACTGCCACTTGAAGTGGCTGGCTGACTACCTCCAGGACAACCCCATTGAGACAAGCGGGGCCCGCTGCAGCAGCCCACGCCGACTCGCCAACAAGCGCATCAGCCAGATCAAGAGCAAGAAGTTCCGCTGCTCAGGTAATCAGGTTACGGGGCTGGGCCCCGCTTTCTGACTCAGAATACAGCAACCCCAGAGAGGCCAGTAATCCAATCTGGAGGACAGCGAGCGCTGTAATGGCTCCTGGGGAGCATCTTTGCAAATTAAATTGGGAAAATTCAGTTAGCCCTGCAGAAAACCAATTACCTTATGGATTTAAAATAAAACACACAGAGACACACACACACACACACAGACACACACAAAATAAAAGCATGGGGAGGGGGAGGCAGTTGCAGGGGAGACAGAACTCACGCAGCAGCGTGTCTCTAAGAGCTAGGTAGAAGGTGGGGCTGGGGCAGCCTTTGCACAAGTGCCTGGTACAGGCTAAGATTTATTTTTTTCGTTTCCAAAGGGCAAATCGAGAAATAAATATAGCTCAGGCGAGGCTACAGACGGTGTGTAATCTTGGGGACCTCCCACTCCCCTCGGAGACAAACGGTGGTACAACCCTTTGACCACAGTATATTATAGGTTTCACATGTTCACGAATAGCACTTTCCCTAGCTCTCTTGTCCACCACAGACTACTGTGTTCTGAGTATGGAGAGAACGGTTAAGAGTCGTGCTTGGGAAGAAACAAAGCCTTGTTCTTCTGTGCCCAGGATCTCTCTAGAAACCTTCCTTCTCACTGCACCCAGGAAGGACGTGGGGGAGAACAGCAGGGGAATTCTCAGCCCATCTGGGAAAGAGCAGTAGCTCTCCTTGACCCGACAGCTACATTAACAGGCAGTTAAAAATTACTATCATTTGTGTCCTTTTCTTCTGGAAAAAAAAATCGCCAAACTGCGTTGTGCCCCCAGTGGTGAGAGATTGATCACGCAAAGCGCCGAGGTGGGTTGTAGCCAACCCTCACCTTCTGTCTGGCAGCAAGAGCAGTTCTTCCCCTGCCCAGGAGCGTCTGATGCCAGCGAGTCTTCCTGGGGAGCATCCCGGTGTGGGGAGAGGTCACTGGGAGAAGACCAGCAGGTGGACTTCTGCTTCTCATAACATCTTCTTGTCCTTTAAGTCAAACTCTTTAGCCAAGGTCTCCAGAATGATAAACTTCAGCTCTTAAAAGTTTGTTAACAGAAACAAATACCTTGGGAGGGCCTGGAGATAATGCAGGGACTTTGTGGCACTGTGGGAAGTTGGTACCAATTTGCCTTCGCTAGAATGATGATGTCGATTACGAAAGCAATCTTTCACCTGTGATGAGCATGGTGCTGAAGGCCTCTAGTCTTGTTTCAGTGGTCCTGGGAAGTCAGTAGGAGAGGCCTTCGCTCTAAAGGAGAGGGAACTGAGGGTTTAGAGGTGAAGGGCCCTCCACCGTCACAAGCCAGCAAACAGCAGAGGCAGGACTGAACCTCAGGTTCGTTTTGCTCCTCACACCACGCAGCATCTAGGAGAGAAGGAGTATTTGGGAAGGACATTAAGCTGCTTGGATGACCTCCTTCCCTGGTCTCATGGCTCCCACCCCTACCCATTCCCTGAACACTGTCCTCAGGATCCTTCCTGGGCCTGGCAACATCTCTGGAAAGAAAATCTCACCCAAGGCACTTCGTCCTTTCCCCAGGCCCTTTCCGTATGACTCAGGCCTCTATTCTTACCATTGTCTGGCCAGAGCTGAGTTAATTAGCTCTGACAAGCAGTGGTACTCACAAAGAGGGGCAGTGAGAGCCAGAGGAGGGCAGGGTATTGTCCGCCAATCTTGATGACCCTTCAGTCTCATAAGTATCCTGTTAATACCTTGGACCCCAGATGGATGCCGCGGCCCTGCATGGCACAGCAGGGAAAGAGTCAGTTTAGGATCCAAGGACTGGTGTCTCCCCAGGATCACAGTCTTGGCAATTTCCTAGGCATGACTGTGGGCTGGTGTTGCAGGTAGCAAGGTAGCGGTGGGGTTATAGAAAGAACTAAGTAGGAGAAAAGGAAAATGGAAAGTGGACCTAAGGAGTGGTAGAGCTTAGTTCTAACTCTGGCTCCGCCACTGTCTTCCTACCTGTAGATCTATAGCAGGCGTCCCCAAACTACAGCCCGAGGGCCACATGTGGCCCCCTGAGGCCATTTATCCGGCCCCCCGCCACACTTCAGGAAGGGGCACCTCTTTCATTGGTGGTCATTGAGAGGAGCACAGTGTGTGGCGGCCCTCCAACTGTCTGAGGGACAGTGAACTGGCCCCCTGTGTAAAAAGTTTGGGGACGCCTGATCTATAGGATCCTGGCTGCTTTTCCTATGTGGGGGAGGGGTGGTTGAACATTTTAAAAAAGAAACAGGGAGAAGGGGCTGGGATCTTGGATTGACTCTGTCTAAAATATCTTTAAAAAGAAAAAATCAATACTAAGCAGAAAGATTATTCCTAAAAAGTAGAGATGTTTGGAGCCAGCATGAGCCTGACGCATAGCACTCTGTGTGCTTTTATTTTATGTCGTTGCAAAGAAAGCATGACTCCTGAGCTCCAAAGGCCTCAGCTTTGAGAAACACGGGGTTCCAGACCTGCCTTGGCCTTGAAGGGAAAAGAAAAAAAAAACAAAAACAAAAACAAAAAAAAAACATAGATTTAAACTCTGTGTTTCCAGGAAGCTCCAGAAGAAAGAAGGGAGGGGCAGGTGACACAGACTGGATGTGACAGATAATAACTCTGTATTTTACTTTCTCCTAAAAGCACCCCCATTGAAAAGACAGCTGATGTAATTAGGAGGCAATTTGAGGGCTGCTCCATAATGCATCCTGCCCCTCCTTAGGCAGGGCGTCTGGTTTCCCAGCTGCCTGTGTCTGCTTCTCTCTATCAGCTGCATCCGCCGCCTTGGGCAGCAAGATCAGCTTCAAGGTGGATACTGCTGGCTGGCACATCTGACCATCAGATTAAGTCCTCCTGAAAAGGCTCCATCTGGCTGCCTGGGACCCCAAGCCCACCCCTGGGAGCACTTGGCCGTTGCAGGGTGCTGCTGTCTGTCTTCCCTCATGCCTTCTCGATTTATATGAGAAGAAACTTGTTGAAAAGTACAGAGGGTGGTGATGCAGTGTGTCCAAAGAGGGCAAACAGCAAGACAGCACTCAAGAAATGACAGAATTTTTAGAGGCCTTAGAGATCATCCAGTTTATTCTAGAGATGGATGCATTGAGGTCCGCACAGCAGCAAAATCTTATCTAAGGTATTGAGTATTATTTTCAGGGCAAGATCTGAAACCCAGGACTTCTGACATACTGTGAAGACTCTTGATAATTTACCTACAAATCCTTCTATTTCTTTTTGTAGAAAGAAAGCAAAGAGAAAGAAAAATAGATTTTAAGGCTTGGTGAGGGCGGGGGTTTGCATGAACGGGTTAGATTTTCCCTGCTCTGCTACCAGGGTCCTAATCAAACTCAAATTTTAAGACCCAGAACCAGAGTGTTCACAGAGCCCTGCACAGCCGTGTCAAAGCAGAGCGGAGTCCAGATTGTAGTGGCTGACTCTAGTGCACGTTGTGGGAGGGTTAGGAAGGAGGAGAGGCCAGACCCAGAGCTGTGGCCGGCTCCTCCTAACTGGTCCATCATGGCAGACAACCTATGCACTGTTGAGATGCTGAGACCATCTAGAGCATACACCCTGTCCCGAAAACCCATAATGGAAGAACGCTGATACTGGCCCTCATGTCAGAGGTCAGTCAGAGAGGGTCTCAGTCACCTGGCCTTAGCTGGAGTTTCTTCAAGACGCACATCTCCAGCCCAATTCCAAGTGGGAGGAAGTCCCAAGTCAGCAAGTGCATGGAAACTGACCCTGATCTATCACGGTTAGGAATATAAAAACTGAATACCCTCACCTGGGCCCTTGGCATCCTGACAGTAGTTATTGGTTCATCCTGCTCACTCCCATAATTTCCAGCCAAAGAAGAGAGCAAGAAATCAAGAAGGACCCCAGAATTCAGTGTCTTCCCCTCAGACTCATCAGTTGGCTTTCCTTTCCTTCCTTTTCTTAGTCTAAAAGAGGCCCTTCATCATGAGGCTCACTGGCCGCCATCTCTGTGAAAATCAGTGTTCTCAAACAACAACTGTGATTGCAGGTTTCTCAATCCAAACCGTCAGGCCCCATTGGTTTTCCTGTCTTTCTCTCTAGCTCAAGACAGAGAGTATTTTCTTTTGACACTGCACTACTCCTATATTAAACCTCAAATGATCTGGGATGCGTGTTTATCAGCCACAGCATTTCTGGTGAGCCCAAAGGATATTAAGGAGACTCCTGAACTGTAGAATGTCAAAGGGGGCTTTTTCCTAAAGAAGAGTGTTGAAGATTTGCGAGACCACTGGGAACTATGGATTGTCTCTTGATTTAAGGGGATAGAGGAATGACTGTGATGGAAACACTCAGCTGTTGAGGGGGTTGGGCCTACGTTGCAAAGCATGCAGAAGATATTTTGCTAAGTTTAATGTCTTGTCAGACCAACTGGTGTGACTGAATGGAGTTTAGAGGCTCAATTCAGGCATGTGATAGGATCACAGATGTCTGAGTGTTCTTTCATTCCTTGGGAAGGAACCATGCTGCCCTGAAGCTCCTGCGTGTGGGCATCCCGTGATTTCCCTCCTGTTCTTCTCCCTTCCTACTGTGTCTCCCCTGGGGTGGGGCACAGGGGCAGCGGGGCTGCTATCTTCGGAAGTGTTCCAGTGGAACCCCACTCCTGGTACTAATCACGCTCAGTGGGGGCCTGCTCCGGCTTCCGCTTCTCCACGCTGCTTCCTCTGAGCGCTCCTGTCCTCTCTCTGATGCTGCTTCCTGACCTTGACTCTGACCAGTCTCTGCGGGGCTTTCCTTTGTGCTTGATCTAACCATGTGGTGGAACGATGGAAACGGAACATGGTTCTGTCAAGCACCGCGGAAAGCACCGTGCTCTCCTGCAGCATGGCCCGCCACCGCCGCCACCACCGCTGGACACCTCTCCTCTGCTCTGGAGCACCGCAGCCCACCACCTGCCAGACCCACCTCTCCCAGTCTCAACTCACCAAGGGCAGGAGGGTAGGAGTCTTAAAGGATGCAGGCACAGGGGGAAATGGGTCTGGAGAAGCACAATGGGGCCCAACTAAGATCTGTATCCATATCTCCTTCCCAGAATGGAGTCACCCTCCCCTCAATCTAGTCTGGATGCCAGACAAGGAGTGATAACTAGGTTCAAGCTCAGAAACGATTGTGTCTCTTCTTCCATCGGAAGGGAACAAGTAGACCCAAGGCGTATGCCTCATGGTTTCATGGGAGAGTCCCAACCCAGAGTCATTTTTCCAAATGGCAGCTAACCCAAAGGGGAATTCCTACTGCTTGTGACCCCCCTACCCCTCCCACCACCACCTTTATTGGTATTCACGTCATTTGAAATGAATGTGAGCATGAGAATGGGTGAAACTGGTGTGAGTCTGAGACTTTGGGTCTAGCCTGAGGTTCCTTCTGAACCTCACTCCCATGCTTTATGAAAACTCTATCTCTGAACCCCATGAAACCTAAAGTCTAGTCTGTTTCTTTGACCTTCAAAGTTCAGTTAATACAGAGGTGCTGGACTCCTTATCTCGTGCTAGTTCAGTTTCAGGGGAGGGGAGTATATGTGAATGTGGAAACCTGCTATCTCTGATAATAAAGAGAGGGATCTTGGTACCTCTTATTTTGCTTGTTTCTTGATAAATCCCAGACCCAGTGTAACCAGAAGATTGTGTTGTTCATTCCTGTCCTGGAGTCTTTGTCCTATCCTGCAAGAGAAAGCTAAGGTGGGAACCAAAGCCTAGCTCCAGAACTAGGAGCTGAGACCTGGGCCCCCATCATGAGGTGTTATTACCTCCTCCATCTGAGGTTACCCTTCAGAACCAGGAGCCCAACCATTGCTGAGTAATTTTTTTTTTAACATATATTGAGTGCTTGTTATAGGCCAGGTAGTGAATTGTTCCACATCATTACCTTGTTTAATGTTCACTAAATCTAAAGTCCCATTTTCCAGATGAGGATATTGAGGCTCAGAGAGGTTAACTAACTTACCCAGGGTCATCTGACTCAAGAATGGCTGCATTGTACTGCTTTAATACCCACTTTCTCAGCTGTGGACAACCCCATTGCCTGGAATTAGAATTTTTTTTTTTTTTTTTGAGATGGAATTTCACTCGTTCCCCAGGCTGGAGTGCAGTGGCAAGATCGCAGCTCACTGCAGCCTCTGCCACCCAGGTTCAAGTAATTCGCCTGTCTCAGCCTCCCCAGTAGCTGGGATTACAGGTGCCCGGCTAATTTTTGTGATTTTTAGTAGAGACAGGGTTTCGCCATGTTGGCCAGGCTGGTCTTGAACTCCTGACCTCAGGTGATCCACTCGGCTCAGCCTCCCAAAGTGCCGGAATTACAGGCATGACCCACCATGCCCAGTCCCGAAATAGAACATTTTAAAAACCTTGATTTGATAGGGACTTGAAATTTTTTAAACTCTCCCTTTCAGGCTTTCATCTGTTAATAGAAAGGACTTGGGTAAGAAAGAGAGAAAGCATTATTTAAATGGCTCTTCCTCTCCAGCATGGACGCACAAAGATCCCGTTTAACACAGAGCAAATCCTCTAGCCTGGAGAAGTTAGTTCCCTTTCCCCCTTACAGAGAGGAGCATTCCGAGGTCTTCAGCACTGCCCTCAACGTGGCTGGGCCCAGGCCTCTGGGAGTGGGTCCATAATGTTGCCCTTCCATCAGTGCTTTACTGGCCTCACAGCCACAGGCTGTGGTGAGGCAGTGCCAGCCTCAGACCGTGGGTATTTCCCTCTGTTTTCAGACAGATGGCTGCACTCATAATAGACTCCAATGGGGATAGTTTACTAGGACAGCTCCCTGCCCAACTGGTGACCAAACTCCTAGTGAAACAGTTGGCATCTTCCAGCCACTGGCAGCTGGTCCCCCAGCCTTGCCCATGAGCGGATGTCTGTGTGCCTGGCAATGTTCTCCTGAGTCATTCATCACTTATGACCCTTTGCTTATTCATGTCACTGTCTTTTCAAGCTGATGAGGCCTGACAGGCCTTAACGTTCCCCCCCGATTCCTCTACCTGCTGCTTTCCTCCTTTCTTTTATTCCACTCATCTTAGGGATATTGGGAATAGGGAGGAGAGCTCTGAACACATAAGTTAGCAGGTTCACGATGATCCATTAACAATGAATTTACAAAGCCCAATCAGCAAACTGGCTGCCCAAAGGATGATACAAAATACATACTGTTGATGGCAGCAACCATCCTGGCTGGACCTGGTGCTGGCCTCTGATCCCAACCCAGCCAAGTCCATTCAAAGCATGGGAGCTTGGCTCCCTACCTGTCCCACACCCCTGGTCATCCAGATGTGACATGTGTTCCTCCTGGGAAGTGGCTGTAGGGCAGGGATGGATAATAAAATTGTGTTGCTGTGAATTTCCACCTCCTACCCCCACCGCCCGTCTATTAAAGCTTGTCTGTGATCACGGACCAAGTGTCGTTGTTCTGAGCTGCCTGTGAAAGGGGAGGAGGGCTCCAGGGGCAGGAGCAGGCAAGATGCCAGATGACATCAGCTCTTCCAGTTTCAGCTGAGGTTGAGTTATATGGCCCTTCTTCAAATCCTCTGGGATCTCTTCTGTCTGAACTCACCCCAAAGAGAAGAAGCAACAGCCTATTGCAGTTGGTCCTCTACTACTAAGTATTTCTGGCAGTGACAAATATGCATGGAGATTGAAATTGACTTTTAAAGCTCTGGAAAAGTTAAAAATACTTTTGGGTAGTTATGAGCATTAGGCATAACAAATGGCTCTGAGAAACCCTGGGTAGTTTCGGTAATGAAATAGGAAGTGATGGAGATGGCATTTCGGGCTGGCTCTGACTGGGGAAACGAACTTTTTCGGTTATGTACATAGGCTGTTATGAACATTTCTGGCTCCCACTTGTATAAAATATCACATTCTGACCCCCTTGTTATTACAAACCAGGGCAATAACAAAAACAGCAGGGGGAAAATGCTGGAAAGAACACATTAGTCGATCGAATCTAATTGCAAAATCATTTCATTAAAATGGGTCAGCGGCTCCATTGCAGAGGTCCACCAGTTATAATCTAACTGTACTACTGAGAGCGATTCCTGCTAACTACAGGCTGCTCTCACCTTGATTAAAATGAAAATGCATTTAATAGGCGGCTGTCCCCAGCCACAGCCCAGCCGGTGCACGCCTCCAGGCTCGTAGCCTTTAAGAGCAAACTGTGCTTCCTCCTGTCTTTCTGCCTTTGATCAGCCGTCAGGGTTCCTTCGCTGTGCAAGGATCCCATTATAGACACGTTGTGAAGGAAAAATCTCTGTGTGTGTGTGCAGTGCCCCTTCGTGCCGTCACTCTCTGGATGCACTGGTGCAGAGAACAAGAGAAGGTAGTCACCTAACAGGGTTTGCAAAATGAAAAACGTGCCCGGGATTCAGCACGCTGATGGGTGTGGAAGAAAAGGGTACAGGTCACAATTACCAAGTGGGACGAAGCTGGCAAACCAAAGGCAGGAAATTTGCATCATACATTGAACCAGGAAGCCACTTAAATGACTGTGGGGATATGTGCACGGCTTTTGCTCACACAAGTTTAGGGGTAGAAGGGAAGATGAAGGGATGGAGAGAGAGCAGAAAAGGAAAGGAAGACAGATCCAGGCTTCTGACCCCCTGTCTTAGGTAGAGAGTGTTACTTCAGAATCAAAGAACCACCAAGTTCATTCCCAATCAATTACCATAGGGAGATCATGAGAGGCGAGCCAAACTAAGAGCACAGAAGCGATCTGCGTCCTGTCCCACCCACCACAGCCCACTGCGGAGAAAGACCCCATTCAGTCTACCTGCACCAAGTATGGCTATAAGATCATTCCCACAAGGACCTGGGAAAACCTCTGGGGAGAAACCTATTCTCAGCACAGCATGTTAACCACGTGGAGCCAGGCAGCAGCCTGCCCAGACTGAGGGACCTGTGCTGCTCAGTTTCCTCATCAATAAAATAGAGTTATCCTAACCTCAGAATGTTGCAAGGATTAAATGAGATCATCCATTTGAAATGGGAAGAATAGTGCCTGGTTCAGTACATGTTCCATAAATGGCCACTGCTACTGCCAGCTACACTCGTGTTTTCACAGCCTGCGAGCTGCCAAACCTTCTGCCAGGTTGTAGAAAAAAGCAGTGCTGGAGTCACAAGCATCCATACAACTCCTGAGGCTCGCTACCTCCTTAATCTTCCTTTCATCTGCACAAGAGCCCCCGGAAGATAAGAGCAGTTATTTGATTCCCATTTTACATGGAGAGAGACTGAGACCAGTAGGTGCCAACGCCTGAGCAAACCTGTGCTCCCTTCTGCTGAAACGCATGAAAAGCTAATGCTCCTAATGCAAATAAGAACACCAAGTTGCCTCACCTAGTGGAACAAACAAACAATGTTCACATTCTCTGAAATCCTTCCGAATACTCTTGTACAGGACACGCAGGTGCTAATGACACCCGACTCATGCACTGGACAAATGCGGACCCAACTCTTGTTCTGCACCTCTCATTGTGCTAGCAAAGTGTTGAGGGTGAAAGGATGAAGAGAACCTGGCCCCATCAATAAGCTTATGTCTGACAGGAGAACCGAAGCTCCCTCAGGTCCCTCCAGCATGATTCCAGGTCTCACAGAGGTTTGCCCAGGTGCCCATGGACCATTAGTGATCATTGATACTCCCCGAGGCATCTCTCAGAGACATTAGATTGCTGGTCCTGTTACCATGACTGCAACTTCAGGAGAAATTCCTTTTCAAAACAGCACACAGCTCCAACTTTCAGTTCATGGAACTCACCTTTCACTGTACTTAACAGAGGCCAAATTTGACCCTTGCGTACATTTTGCTCATCTTCACAGTGTTTAAATTGGAATTTATTACCAATATTGTTTAAATATATGGATTTTCTTTTTTAAAAACAAACAAAAAAGAAACATCAGGCAACCCTGAGCCAAATTTCCAAGCATTAAGGCTGTAGCTCCAATTCCCCAGGTTCCCAACCCTCATTATTGTCTTCCCAATCTTACAGTCAGCTGTTAATGGTCATTTATCTCCCGTGTGCTTGGCCTGCACTCGTTTTACTACCTGCTGGGGTAATAAAGGTCCCTGAGTTCGCAACCCTTTCCCATAACTTATTCCTACCCCTGGCTTAGCCCCCATCAAAGTATCATCAAAATCTTGTCATTTGGAATGTTTAGAGGGTCCATGAATGATCGGAGTCGTGGAGCAGGTAGCCCCCCTAAAACTGTAGACTGAATTCTGTACACATGCACCAAGGAGCACTTCCGCGAGAAAAACATTCATAACCGACATCAGCTTCTCAAAAAGTTCTGTGACCCCCACCGAAAAGCATAAGGGCCTGTGGATCTTGAGGCTGGTCTCCCTGAGGATGGTGATGAATAACAAAGACTCATGGGAAGGAAGCAGTAAGGCTGGGGGCAGGGAAAGCACCAGCAAGGTGTCCGTATAGCGAGGGCAAGGCCGTGTCTGTCACATGACCCCCAACACCCCTTAACTCATTCTCCCTCTCTGTCTCCCACCCCCACGACCCACAACCTGGGCTCTGTGTGGAACCTGGGTGACGCTGACGTCCCCTCTTTGGCCCCTCCCAGGCTCCGAGGATTACCGCAGCAGGTTCAGCAGCGAGTGCTTCATGGACCTCGTGTGCCCTGAGAAGTGCCGCTGCGAGGGCACTATTGTGGACTGCTCCAACCAGAAGCTGGCCCGCGTCCCAAGCCACCTCCCTGAATACGTCACCGACCTGTAAGTCCAACCTCGGCATGAACTCCCTATTCCCCACACGCTGGTCACCCACGGCCAGCATGGGCAAGGTCTCCTGGAGGTGAACCCCTCCTGGCTCAGTCACGTGGTGCTTGTTGGCTGTCTTTTCCATACTGGTCTGAAGGCAGCTACTCGGGCATCTCCTGTGGACAGCTTGCTTGCAAATAGAGACAGTTCATTCCTTCATTCTACAAATGTTTTCTGAACACCGTGAATGTGAGCCGGCATCGTGCTAGGCGCACCCGTTTCTACGTCAGGACAGAGCACATAGTCCCTGCCAGCCCTTATGGAGCTTACAGTAAAACCAGAAATTGGGGTGTTAAATAAAGAATTGGAATGAAGTGAGAAAAAACTAGAATGATTAAATATATCTGAGCCTCTGATTAGCCATGTTAATAAAGCGATGTGTTGGTTTATCAAAAAAAAAAAAAAAAAAAAAACTAAAAAATTATAGCTGGGCCAAGCGTGGTGGGTTATGCCTGTAATCCCAACCCTTTGGGAGGCCAAGGGGAGAGGCTCACTTGAGGCCAGGATTCAGGACTATCAGGGCAACATAGGGAGACCCCACTCCCCAACTCCAGTCTCTACAAAAAAAAACAAACAAACAAACAAACAAAAAAAAACAAATTTAATCAGATGGGCATGGTAGTAGCATGCACCTGTAGTCCCAGCTACTAGAGAGGCTGAAGCAGGAGAATCGCATGAGCCTAGGAATTCGAGGCCGCAGCGAGCTATGATCATACCATTGCACTCCAGCCTGGGCCACAGAGTAAGACTCGGTCTCTGAAAGAAAATCTTTTTTAATTAAAAGAATTTTTTTTGAGTTATAGCCTCATGGAGGGCAAAGGCACAGCATGTGGGGACTGATAGACATGGGGCTGACACCTGACTCTGGCAGGCTTCCTAAGATGAGGCCATTTGCTCCTCAGATCTGGGACTCAGTTTCTTAACTGTCAAAGGGAGAGATAATTAGTGCCTCCCTCCTAGGGTGGTTGGGGAGATGAAGAAAGAGGATGCAGGCATGGAACTCATCTTGAATCCTGGCACAGAGTAAGCTCTGGATGCGTGGTGGCGATCTACATTATTATTATTGTTTTGTCCTCTCTAACTTCACAAGACATCAGAGGACATAGCAAGGCCCCTTTCCCTGCCCTGCTGCTCTCCCTGAGTGCCTGTGAAGTTCCTGAGCTGCTTCTGGTAGAAGGAAGTGTTTAGGAAGGAGCTGAGGGGCTTGGAGGATGGGGAGACCCTGGAGAAACCTTCCTGCGGTATGTCTACAAAATCAAAGCAGATCCTTAATAATTGATGGGTACGGAGACCATGCATGCCCGTGCAGAGTATTCAGAGTGTCCCCTACACCCCAGCCCAAGGAGGCTTCCTCCAAGAGAAGGAGGAAGTAGCTGATCCTCTGTCTTTCACCCTATTTGCGTATGCCTCCCCCACCCGCTGGGCCCCTCTGTTGACCAGACAGATGCCAAAGCTACCGATGGCTCTGTGGGCCTTCACCGAGTGTGAGGTTCAGGGTGGCAATGCACCCAAAGCCATGGGGGGCCCAAGGAGGGGTCTCCTCCACAGCTAACCCACCACTCATCTTCTTGCTTCCTACACAGGCGACTGAATGACAATGAGATATCTGTTCTAGAGGCCACCGGTATCTTCAAGAAGTTGCCCAACTTGCGGAAAATGTAAGTCGACTTCAGGACCTTGGCAGCAGCCGCTGTTCTCTAGACGGAGCCTGTGTTCCAGACTAGAGGACCCAGGGCCAGGCCTCTGCCTCAGCCTCTGTTCCAGCCCCTCTGGAGCTCTGCTATGGATTCTGTTGGGTAGCAAGACATGTAGACACAGACCAAAGTGATGCTTCACAGTTTTTTTTTTTTTATTGCATTTTAGGTTTTGGGGTACATGTGATGAACATGCAAGATTGTTGCATAGGTACACACATGGCAGTGTGCTTTGCTGCCTTCCGTCCCCTCGCGGGTGTTGAACAATGAGAACACATGGACACAGGGAGGGGAGCACTGCTTCACAGTTTTAGTTGAGAGTTATACAGAGCAAGCATTCCACACCATCCCAGACCCCACTCTGGACCCTTTCCTCACCCCACCCCTATAGCCCATCCGATACCTAGCCCAGGGTTGGAGGGTAGGACTCAGGTAAGGACTGGTGATGGGGCATGGGTGTCTAAGGTATGTGCTATTTGGCGATTTTTGTGTGGTGACTGTCAAAAGTCAGTTTTTAAATGGAATCAAAAGACTCTTGCGTTAGTGATACGCACCAGAGTGCATTCCAGCAGCTTCTCACAGTGGGTTTCCATCTAGGAATCTGTGGGTCTGACCATGCCTTGGCTTAGGCAAGGGCCCACATGTCCATATTGGCTTCTCCACTGCCAGAGATATGTATCCTCCTAAGCCTCTCCCTGCCTAGGAGCTTGGACCTAGCCATAAAGGTAATGAGAATGATGTTGGTGCACCATTAGAGTCCTTGTCCTGAGCAAGAGACCGCGCTCCCTACCTCACACACATTGTCTCACCAAGTCCTCACTCACCCGTCCGGTGCTGGCTTCATAGTCCCCTTTGTACAGGTGAGGAAGCCAGGGTTCAAGGAGGTTCCGAGACTTCTCTATGACCATGCAGCTAACGGGTCCAAAAGCTGGCATTCAGACTTGGGTCCGCCTGCAGCCACGCTAGCATGAGGCTGGGCTTGCTTCTCTTCGTCTTCCCTTCCGGGCCCCCCAGCAGAGTACCAGCACAGAAGGGGGTGCTCTTTACCATCTGATCCCCAGGGAAGCACTCGTCTCTTTAGCCCCTCTCCCTTACCCCACCCCATACTTTATGTCTCCTGGCCCCAGAGTTCAGGTCGGCCTCATAAACCGGGGAAATGCAGTCCATCCTCATGATTCATGGATTCCATATCTGAGAATTCGCCAACTCACTAAAATTTGTATCATTCCGTAGTCAAGACTCTCCAAGCGTTCAGTCATTCTCGAGCATGCACAGAACACCAAAAAAAAAAAAAAATCACCTACAACGTGTACCCAGCTGAGGTCAAGCGAGGCCACACTGTGCCTTCTTGTGCTGTAAACCAGCGTCCTTTTGGACTATATTTGGTGCCGCGTGGTTTGCATGTTTGTGCTTTTTGATGGTGATTTTGCTGTTTAAAATGGCCCCCAGACACAGCACTGAACAGCTGTCGCGATCCTCAGTGTGCAAAGGCTGTGATGTGCCTTACGGAGGACATATGTGAGTGAGAGCAGTTTTGTTACGGGCTTGAATTGCAGTGCTGCTGGCCATGAGTTCAACGTTATGGATCAGCCTTATGTATTAAATAAGGTGTCTTTCAACAGAAGCACACATATAACAAGGTTGTATGTTGGTAGGTTGATGAAAATGTTGAGACCAGAGGCTCACGGGTCCCTAATCTTATATTTCCTGTAAGAGCAATGTGTTGGTACTCACTAATGCAGTGTTCCCAGAAACTCTGTACAGCATAACTACTATGAGTATGGGTTGAGTATCCCTTATCTGAAATGCATGGGATCAGGAGTGTTTCAGATTTTAAATTTTTTGGGTTTGGGAATGTTTGCATATACACAATGAGATGTCATGAGGCTGGGATGCAAGTCTAAACAAAATTCACTTACATTTCATATATACCTTATACACAGCCCAAAGGTAGTTATACGATATTTTTAATAATTTTGTGCATAAAACAAAGTTCATGTGCATCGAACCTTCAGAAAGCAAAGGTGTCAGGTGTGGAATTTCCTGCTTATGTTATCGTATCAGTACTCAAAAAGTTTTGGGGCCAGGAGCAGCAGCTCATGCCTGTAATCCCAGCACTTTGGGAGGCCGAAGTGGGTGGATCACGAGGTCAGGAGTTCGAGACCAGCCTGGCCAACATGGTGAAACCCCTTCTCTACTAAACATACAAAAATTCACTGGGCACAGTGACAGGCACCCGTAATCCCAGCTGCTGGGGAGGCTGAGGCAGGAGAATTGCTTGAACCTGGGAGGCGGAGGTTCAAGTGAACCAAGATCGCACCATTGCATTTTAACCTGGGTGACAGAGCAAGACTCTGTCTCAGGAAAGAAAAATGTTTCAGACATTCTGGTTAGGGCTGCTTACCTATAATGAGAATGGACTGTACCACCTCATTTTTCTCTTGTTCCTCACACTTCCACCCATCGGTTCCCTGCAGACAAATAGGACAGAGGCCTTCTAGACCCTGGGCAGCATCTGAATCTCACTGGTGCTACTCAGATCTCTTTCCTCCCTTCCTCCCTGCCTGCAGCCACCACGTTGGTCATGGTGCCAGTGACTGCTCTGTAAGTGGGAGCAGTGGAGAGAACTTTAGGGGGATGGCTGAGAAAGGGGCACACTTGGGTCAGGATTGTGGCTGTCACTGGAGTCCAGTGTCCCACTGGACACAAACCTCACCCATCACCTGCCAGGAATTGTTCTTTTCTTTTCAAACCAAAGAAATGTGTACTTTGTTTTTAACCTGAAGACAGAAACTTACATGCCTCTGGCCTGAGGCAGATATTAAGATGGATCAAGCTGCCCAAGTACGTATTTGTCTACTGAACAGGATCTGCTAGACTTTGCTTCTGTGAAGAAATAGGTACCCTCACATTTGAGGTGAAACTGAAGCTCTTTGAGTCTTTCATCCTCCCGGTTTTGATAGAGACATGAGTATAGAGAATATTCCTGTGTGCCCAAGAAAACAACAGCACAAACACTTAAGTGTCAACCGACTACAGCGTCAGCAACCAGGCAGCCAAAGGGAGTAGTGAGGACTCTGGCAACATGTGGGCCTCGATCTCATCAAGAGGGACAGATGTCACGCAGCTCCTCCCACTATTTGCCATGTTGGAATAAAGGTGAGGGCTGCCAAATATTTCCACCTCTCAGGAGCAGCCACAAGTCCAGGTGTGGAGGGAAAATGGGCAGACAAGCCTGTTCGCATTCTGAATTCAGCTCTGCCCTTCCCGGCTGTGTGACCCTAGGAGTGTCCTTAGCCTTTCTGAGCCTTAATTGCATCATTTACGTAATAGAAATAAATCCACCTTCCTTATAAGTTACGGTGAAGATCGGAAGTATGAGGAAATAAAGACGGAAGACGTGGCTATGGTACTGGGGAGAGAGAATGTGGAAAGGTAGGAGAGGCCATGTGAGTTGAGTGACCCAGAGTAGCTGGTTATATATTTAAAACAGGGGTTCCACACTCAGACACTTTCAGGAGCCTGGGAGTAGTACAAATATGGAAAGCGGCTGCATGCAGGGCCATAAAAATAGTAATAATAGCTAACAGTGAGCACAAATTAAACACTTGACCCTGTGCCGGGCAGTACAGACACTGATGCTCTTAGCCCTCACCAAGAAACTCTCAGGGGCTCTGAACTAACCCAAAGATGGAGAGAGGCCCCCTGGGTGGCCCTGGCTTCACATTTTGGGGTTTCCTGGGGTCTGGGGCATCGTCAGCAAGACCTTGCTCTGAGAATATTCGAGTGCTCTTATGAAACCTCCATGCACTTGTTTGGTTTCTGGAGTGCTGGCCCCGAGCTGCGCGTCCCGACCTTCAGCTACGGCTGCCTGTGCTGTGAGCAATGCTTCGATAGATGGAGACACAGCAGCAGCCAGCTCTTCTGGAAATTTCTCTCCCCTCTTTTTTATTCTCCTTCTGTTTTCCATTCTCCCAGACTGAGGAAATCCAGTTCACAAACCTTACAGTAATGTGATGTTAATTTTGCTCATTTAAAGAAACAGATGTCAGGAAATGGAAACCCTCTCCCTTCATAGCTGCTTTAACTCATCTTCATCGCCCATCCCTTGTACTTGAACCCCCCTAAGAAGCTCAACTCTCTGGAGCAAAAGCCTTTTCCTCTGGCATTTGGGTGAGTTACAGCTGCTGGGAGAGCCTTTATCTCTCCTCCCGTGTCTAGTTCGGGGGTAATGTGCAGTCTCCCCGGTGCGTGACCTTCATTCCTGGGTTATCCCAGACCAGGGCTATCAGGATTTATTGGAAAACTGGCCAAGTTTAAGAAGAGCCAGGCACGGAATGGAAATCCAGTCTGCGAGTCTGCTGACTGTCTCAGCTTGGGAGAGGTTTGCTGGGAATGCTTATTCCTGTTTCCTTGGCCAGACGGGGAGGAGACGAGAACAGGGTCATGTGGAGGAGCAGGGACGGAACCAAGGCACTGACTGTTTCCTCCATACCTGCCCGCAAGTGCAGGCATGGCCTCATCTTGGGGCCTGGTCCCTCCTTCGGAAGAGGGAAGTCGGCCTGCGTTGAGCCCCCAGCTCTGTCACTTGCCAAATCAGTCCCTAAGGGAGGTCTCACCCCCTCACCTTGCTGTGGGTCAGCGTGGAGCTCAGACCAGGGACTTGGTGTGGTCCTAGATCCCCTTCCAATGCCCTGTGGCCCAGAGCAGTGCTTTCCTACTCTGGGGCTCGGTATCTTCAGCAGTAAGATGCGTCCTGGTCTATTTCCGTGAGCCCGCCAATTCTACCAGCTTCCGTGGGCTCCATGAGTTCGCGACTCCACCTCCACCTGCAATTTCCCTGTTTACAGCAGATGATTCCCCATGCAGGGCTCTGAATAGGCTGCTTGCTTGGGAGGCTGGACTCTTCCCCTCAGCTAGTATAAACACTGTCATCAGTTTCAGTTCATCCATCTGGCCAGGGATGCCTTCCAGGGCTGGGCATTTCGATGGTGCATAGAAGCCCCCAGCACCCCTGCCAGGGAGAGCTGGAAACTCGCAGTGCTAATGGCTCTGCAGCATCTGCTTGCTGTTCCGATCTCTCATGAAGCCTGTGCAGGATGTCAGCAGTCAGCATCGGAGGGAAGAGCTGCTTTCAGACCTCAGGGGCGGACTCAGAAATGGCAGCACCCAGGGCTTGATAGGACCAAGCTCACTTTAAGCAAATACAATATCCAAAATCTTGTTCTGCAAAGAAGTAATATCCACATAGCCAAAGGAATTCTCACTTATGAAAGAAGAGATTCAATGGAGCACATCTGATACGCCAGAAAACCTGGCTTCAAATCCCAGTTCTGTCAGCTGTGTGACTGCGAACAAGTTAGTTAATCTCTCTGAACCTCAGTCCCATCATCCATAAAATGGGACGATAATAATGTATCAGCCTGAAAGCCACTGTTTTGAGGGTTTGATGTGGTTGTGTTGGTCAGATCCCTCATGAGGCACCCAATACATAGAAAGTGGTCACCACGTAGTAACTAGAAAGCACCATTTATTTATCTCAGGGATCGTTAACTGGTGAGAAAGCTGGAAGTTCCACAGATGCCCTAGTCCCAAGTAGCGGGGGACATGCTTTATATTTTTCTCCTGCCTTCCTCTGGTAAATCAGTGCTTCATGAGAATCTCTTCTGAAGTGAGAAAAAAAGTTCGAGAGTCACTATTTTAACTCTCTCAGTCCCCCAGAGCGTTGAAAAGACAATTACACAGAAAAAAAAAAAAAAAAAAAAAAAAAACTTCAAATCCCATCCGGTCTACTTTTCTTAATTGATACATAATGTTGGTACATATTTATGGGACACGTGATATTTTGATACATGCATGCAATGTATAGTGATCAAACGGTATTTAGGAGCTCCATCACTTCTAACACTTATCATTTCTTTGTGTTGGAAATATTTCACATCTTCTATAGCTATTTTGAAATATATATTGTTAACTAGAGTTACCCCACTGTGCTCTCAAACACTAGAAATTATTCCTTCTAGCTACCCATTAAACAACCTCTCTTCATCTCCCCTAAACCTTCCCAGCCTCTGGTAACCATGCTTCTACTTTCTACCTCCATGAGATCAACTTTTTTAGCTCCCACATATGAGTAGAAACATATGATATTCGCCTTTCTGTGCCTGGCTCGTTTCACTTAACACAATGACCTCCCGTGCCATTCATGTTGCTGCAAATGACAGGTTTTCATTCTTTGTATGGTTGAATAGTATTCTATTGTGTCTGTAGACCACATTTTCTTTATCCGTTCATCCACTGACCATGCGGTCTGTTTCACAAAGGTAGCCTCACCTGTGTAGGCCCGGGCTCCCTGCTCCCTAGACCAGATGCTGAAGACGAAAGGTCAGGAACCCCAAAACAGATCTCCTTCCACCATCCTGTCCTTAGTCTCAGGGGCCCTGGAGAGTCCCCAGCTGGCTGCAGGGCAGGACATTCCATCCCTGGATCAAAACCATCTGCTCCTTTTGATCCTCCCCCGTTCTGTTTCTTCCTTCTAGAAACCTGAGTAACAATAAGATCAAGGAGGTGCGAGAAGGTGCTTTCGATGGAGCAGCCAGCGTGCAGGAGCTGATGCTGACGGGGAACCAGCTGGAGACTGTGCATGGGCGCATGTTCCGCGGCCTCAGTGGCCTCAAAACCTTGTGAGTGCTTGGGGTGGGGCCTGGAACAAGACCCAGAGGGAGACGGGAGGACAGGGGAATTGGAGACAGACTCTCAGGGCAGTGGGACCCAGGCGCTGTCTTGGCCTGCTGAATCCCTCTCTTCCTGGAGTCAGAGTCATCAGACATTCCACAGCCTTGGATGGGAAAGAATTTAGCATGCTGAACACTCTCCAGCATACACACTTCGACACACACACCCCAACACACAAACACCCCACATAGTCCCCCTCTCCCGTGTATACACATATGTATATATGTGTGTGTATATATGTATATCATATATATATGTATGCACATATATACACATTCATACCAGAAATTTGCTGAAGGAGGCACACAAACACACATTTACCCACAAACATAAGCATAAGGACCTTTATAAAAATGACATATGCCGACATGCAATGTGCACATAAACATATGCACGAACAGGCATAGACATACAAGCACACACATACATACAAGCTGACGTCCACACCACCTCTTGATTCTCTTCTTTTCCCAGAAATACATATGTATGCCCTAGCAACCACACAATATGTGTATGTGTACATGCATATGCATGACCTGTGCTTCCAAGAAAGCATGCACAAACGACAAGGTACACGCACAGCCCAGCGGGGCTCCAGGCCCTGCTCTCACAGGGCAAACCTGAGCAACGTGGCTGGACTGGGCTTAGAATCAGCAAAAGCATCCCACCTCTACACGCATGCACCACCGTGGCACCATTTGGTGACAGAAAAGATCATGCCTGTGCTCTCTCATCCCCACCCCTCTCCCGGTAGGATGCTGAGGAGTAACTTGATCAGCTGTGTGAGTAATGACACCTTTGCCGGCCTGAGTTCGGTGAGACTGCTGTCCCTCTATGACAATCGGATCACCACCATCACCCCTGGAGCCTTCACCACGCTTGTCTCCCTGTCCACCATGTAAGTTCTCCTGATTCCACTGCCTACTCACTCTGGGCTCCTGCTCTGCAGACCTCTCTCCTCCCAGCTCCCTGCTACCTTTGGCCAAGCTCATCTCTCCATCTGTCCACTTGCAAACATTTGTCAAGCTTTCTTTACGTGCCGGGCATCGTCCAGGTGCTGAGGCTGCACACACCTGGCCCCTCCTTCCTGGAGGTCACAGCATAGTGAACCGCCACAGAAAGCAGGTCCACAGTGATTTGGAAATCCAACATGGAAGGCCAGGCACGGTGGCTGACACCTATAATCCTCACACTTTGGGAGGCCACAGCAGGTGGATCACCCAAGGTCAGGAGTTCAAGACCAGCCTGGCCAACATAGTGAAACCCCATCTCTACCGAAAATACAAAAATTAGCCAGGTGTGGTGGGCAAGTACCTGTAATCCCAGCTACCCAGGAGACTGAGGCAGGAGAACTGCTGGAACCTGGGAAGCAGAGGCTACAGTGAGCCAAGATCTTGCCATTGCATTCCAGCCTGGGTGGCAGGGGAAGACTCTGTTTCCAAAAAAAGCGGGGGGTAGGGAGCTTTGTTGATAAACACTGGAGCTGTATTCTGGAAGGTGAGTGGGAGTTAGCTATTGAAGAAAGTGGACAGTACACTTCCTTCAGAGGAAAGGGCATGTGCAAAGGCCCTGTGGTTCATTGCAACAGAGCAAATATGTGGGACTGAACATATCCCAGCATGGTCACAGCGCTGAATGAGGGAGGGCATGACATAAGGCAAGGCTAAAGAGGAAGCCAGGGTCAGGCTGCAGGACCGCTGTGGGCCATCTCGGTCTTTGTCCAGAGCACATCGGGAAGACTGGCACTTTTAAGTAGATAGTTACATCACCAGACAGGGGTTTCAAAAAGATGTCACTGGCTGCTTCAATGGGTATCAGAACCAAAATTAAAGCCCAGCTTTCTAGACACCTGAAGGAGTGCTCCTGTCTGGGAGCACTGTGGTGGGAAGGGAGCCTCTATGGAATAGTGGGTAAGACTCTAGAGCCAGATTGCCCAGGTTCAAATCCCGGCTGTGCCCCTTGTTAGCTGTGTGACCTTGGGAAAGTTACTTCATCTCCTCATGCTTCCATTTCCCTTCTGCATCTACCTCCTAGGATGGTTACCAGGATTGAATCTGGTGATGCTTGTAAAACACACAGCAAGGGCCTAGGGGTAGAAAGTGCTCAACACGTGTGCATTTGACAGCCGGGCGTCGCATTTCCTCGTGGCTCTGTTATCCTTAGTTGCTGGTTTGTGGTCCTGTCTCTAACCTTCCCCAAAGGCTGCTTCTGCATCTCCGGTTGCTGCCCTATGCCTATGGCACTTGGAATCAAAGGCGAAATTAGAGGAGGGCCTACAGGCCAGCCCCACCCCAGGTGCCCCTCATGTCCTGCCTGTCCCCTCCCTCCCTCCACTCTAGCTCCACCACTTTCCCATGTTCCCAGCCCACTCCCACCTTGAAACTCTGCACTCCCTGGAACACCCTCCCCCCCGCCTCCCTCCCTTCTACCTTTGCTCAAGTGTCACCTGCCTCACCCCGTTCCACCCCTCTGCCGTAACCCCAATCCCTCTGGCCCTGCCCCCTGATATTACATAGCACTAACCATGTCCTAATAGACTGTGTCATTTACTAACTTGCTATTAATTGTGTATTATCTATCCTCCATCACGTGAGTTTCTGAAGGACAGGGATATGCAGATGTTTTGTTCAGTGCTGTGTCCTTAATGTTTAGATCAGTGCCAAGAGCGTACGGAGATGCCAGGTATGTAATGGTTGAGGAAAGGAATGAATCGAATGAATGAATGACATCAACAGGAGGGGACAATGGGATGGGAGCTTAACACCAGTGAGCTGGTCCTTTAGTCCATGTTTAGCCCCTCCTAGGTATCTCCACATTGGAAATACAAAAACACCTAAGATGCTGAGAGGGGCAGAGTCACAAAGCGTTCAGAGAGCCAGCTCTGATCCACGAAGTCACTTGCCCCGCTTCACACAGCTACTGAGTGTCAGAGCCTGGACTGCAGCCCCAGAACGACCACCTCCAAGCCCTTAATTGCTGTATCATCCTTCAGCCACTCAAGAGCTGTCTGCCCCTCCTAAATAAGCTCTGCAAGCTTTACTTCCCTCATGTGTGAGAGGAAGATGATGTTACCTCCTTCTTAAGGTTGCTGTGACAGGAATGAATGAGACAATGGATGTATGAAGTGCTCGGCATGGTCCCAGTCCTGTAGTAAACACTCAGGGAGGGATAGCTGCCATCATGCCCTCATCTCTCCATCGTTCCAGTTATTTCAGTCCACAGATGTGTATAAAGTGCCTGTGATGACATAACACTAACTTCTGGAAACACAGAGGCAAACAGATCCTACCCTCGTGGAGTGTAGAGTCCAAGGTACAAGGCGAGCACAGAAACCAGTCACTACACACCCCCATGGGTGCTACGGGGAGAATGAAGGGGAATGAGGGAAAAGGCAGGATGAGGCTGAATTGTCCCACTTTATGTGGGGGACTCAGAGAAGGCTTTCTCAATGAAATGTCATTAAAGCCAAGGACTAAAGAACGAGAAGCCGGTCAGGCAACCTGGAAAGAGACAGGTTCCCAGCAAGGAAAGCAGCAAGTGTGGAGGCGCTTGGGGTGAATCTCCACTAAGGACCCAAAGGCAGTTCACACAGCCAGAGCTCAGTACCCAAGGGAGGGCATGGTGAGAGACCACGCCTACCTCCATCAGTGGCGGAGGTCTCGAATGAGACCCTTGCAGATACTGCATCTGGTGAGGAGCCTTCGTTTCCTTTCCGAGACCACCTCCTCCCTGGCTGGGAGAGCTGGGCTCTGGGGTTGCAAAAGCAGATTCCAGGGCCACTCCCACAGTAGGAGGTAGAGGCTAAGCACCCTTCTTTCCTCCTAGAAACCTCCTGTCCAACCCCTTCAACTGCAACTGCCACCTGGCCTGGCTGGGCAAGTGGTTGAGGAAGAGGCGGATCGTCAGCGGAAACCCTAGGTGCCAGAAGCCATTTTTCCTCAAGGAGATTCCCATCCAGGATGTGGCCATCCAGGACTTCACCTGTGACGGTGAGAAGACTGGGGGTCGAGGGCAGTGGGGACAGTCCTGGGAAGCCAAGGAAGATGCCAGAGATACAGTATCAGATACTCCCTGAGATCCCATTCCGCTTTGCTTTGGGCACACAGCTGGCACACTGGAGAGTTTTGGGCACACAGCTGGCACGCTGGAGAGCTTTGGGCATACAACTGGCATGCTGGAGAGCTTTGGGCACAGTTGGCGCGCTCAAGAGCTTTGCAGATCTACTGCTAGCCCACATGGCTCCTTCATGCAAATTAAGAAAAGGAGCCCTTTCAGAAATCATTTTATTTCCATCAGTTAGAAATCTGTCATACTATACTGATTTCATTAAGACAAGACACTTGCTTATTAAAACAAGATACTGCCATCTATGAGAAAATTGTTGTACCAAATATACTAATCTATCATGTCCACAGTGAGCTTGGTGCCCCTTAAATGATATGGTACCCTTGTGGAGTGCACAACCTATACAACTGTACATGGGAGCCCTGGCCTCAGCCTTCCTATCTGCATCATCATGAGACTCAGAGTATGTACTCATGAGAAATAGACTTCAAGAAAAGTCTTGCCACTGGCTGGGGATATGGATATCTGAGGCTCTGGTTCTCAGGATCCCAGAGGGCATATTTGTTTGCATAAATTCAAGCCAGCACAGTTCTTCACTTGATCAACTTTGGGTTATCGAGAGAGATAATTAACTGAGATTAAGGCATAATCGAGGCTGGGGACACACTCCCCACCTCAGAGGGACTATGTAGTTGTGGGAGGAGAGAAAGAAAGGAGAAAAAGGAAGGGGAAAACTCTGCCCCCTCCCCCTGACCACTCCTTCAGTCATTTGGGCTTATTCCTGATCTGGTTAACAGAGACCTCTTTCCTATCTGTTACTCTTGCTGAGCCTCCTTCATGGTCTTCATCTTCTGTCAAATGAGGTAGAAGGTGGGCAACACCCGTCAGCCGCGATGACACCAGCAGGTACCCTATTCCTGGTTCCAGCGCCCAGTGGGGACTGGAGACACAGCCTTGCTCCTCACCGGCTCCTCCTAGTGGAGCTTATCTCCCACCGCTCTCACCTTCTCCGTGGCTCTCCGCAGGCAACGATGAGAGTAGCTGCCAGCTGAGCCCGCGCTGCCCAGAGCAGTGCACCTGCGTGGACACCGTGGTTCGATGCAGCAACAAAGGACTCCGCGCCCTCCCCAAAGGCATGCCCAAGGACGTGACCGAACTGTAAGTACCCCCAGCCGCCTCCAAGCACCCCGTCATCTCACCACCAGCAGCATCCTCCATGCTTTACCCCAGCATCTCAAGCAAGGCCACACGGGGCAACTGCCCTGGGGAAACCCTACTTAAATGTATCCCAGCAAGATGGCAGTGGAGCCCTCACCAAGATGGCAGCCATGGCTTTGACAAGGGCACAGGAAGCACAGCTCCCCCAGGGCCTCTGCCTAGCAGGAGAGGAGTCTCTGACCCTGGAATCCCTAGAGATACCCTGAATATAAGTGTCAGGGTTATGGCCTCGTTTTCCATATCAGCCCCCCAACAAAAACCCCTGCTCTCACACCCTCTTCCTAAGACTCCTCAGAAGCCGCTTAGTCTGATCCGAGCAGCAGTGCAGGGTAATTGTAAAAACATTGCCCAGCGGGCACTGTGGCTTACAAAGCACTCTTCTGAATAGGATCCTATTCCAAGTTCAAACAGCCCTGTGAAGCATGAGGCCCCCTTTTACAGAGGTCTTAGCTCTGAGCCGAGTTCATTCTCAGAACAAAAGCTTTCTTTTTGTAAATTTTATTTAATTTTCATTAATTTGGATTTTTTTAATTTTTAAATTATACTTTAAGTTCTGGCGTACATGTGCGGAACGTTCAGGTTTGTTACATAGGTATACACGAGTTCGTGTCCTTTGCAGAGGCATGGACAAGGCTGGAAACCATCATTCTCAGCAAACTGACACAAGAACAGAAAACCAAACACCGCATGTTCTCACTCATAAATGGGCACAGAAGAGAAGCTTTCTTATTCCACAGCCCAAGCTCCTGCCCCTGACTCTTCAGGTCCTGTTTCTGCACCAGAAACTCCCAACTCAATGAAAAGGATGTTAGCCTCTTCCTAAAGGACTCTTACTATTATGGAGAGAATCCTATTTCTGCCCCTTGGAAAGCACAGACAGAAGGACAGGGCACAGTCCCCCAGCGAGGGGCCCTCCCTGGAATGCATTAAGAACACTGGAGCTAGGACCAGAGGAGCACTGCACACTCACAACCAACACGCAGCACGTGCACACGCACGTTCATCCACTCATCCACTCAACACGTATTGGCCGGGTTTCTTGTGTGTCAGGTACTCTGCTCACATTGGAGAGACAATGGCAAGCAGAATGATTGTGACGCCCACACTCGCGGGGTCACGGTCTGTGAGGGAAGGTAGACATTCGCTCCATCATCACAGATGCACATGTGAAGTGACAACTGAGAAAATGCTACAAAAAAAGAGGTGCAAGGTTGCTAGGACGTGCTAAAGTGAGACGTGTGGCAGAGACATGAGGCTCAGAGAACGCTCCCCCGGGAAATGATGCTGGAGCTGCACTCTGACGGGTGAGGAGCAGGTCGCCAGGAGGGACGAGGGAGTGATCCAGGCCGAAGTGGCTGCATAAGCAAAGGCCCTGCCTGGGAGCCTGCAGAGCCAGAGAGGGGCAGCAGGAAGAGCCTCAGAGCTGGGAAAGCAAGACACACACACCACACACCCACACACCACCAAACCGCACCCCCACACCACACACACATGCGCACACACACACACCACCAAACCACACCCCCATACCACACACACACACACACACACACCACCAAACCGCACCCCCACACCAAACCACACACACGCACACCCACATACCAAACCACACCCCCACACCACACCACACACGCACACCCACACACCACCAAACCACACCCCCACACCACACACCACACACACACACTCACACCCCACCAAACCACACCACCACACCACACCACACACACACACACCACCAAACCACACCCGCACACCACACACCACATGCACACTCACACACCACCAAACCACACCCCCACACCACACAGCACACCCCCATACCCACACAGCATCAAACCACACCCCCACACCACACACCACACCACCACACACACACCCACACACGACCAAACCACACCCCCACACCACACAGCACACACTCACACCCACACAGTATCAAACAACACCCCATACCACACACCACACCACCACACCCATACACCACCAAACCACACCCCCACACCACACAGCACACCCCCACACCCACACAGCATCAAACCACACCACCAAACACCACACCACCACATCCACACAGCATCAAACCACACCCCCACACCACACACCACACTGCCACACACCCGCACACCTACACACCACGCCCACATACCACCACACCCACACACCACACACCACACCACCACACACCCACACATCACACCACCACATACCACACCTGCACACCATACTACCACACCACACCCACATACCACCACACCACACATCACATGCCTAACCCACCACATCACCAAATCACACACCACCACACCACCACACCACACACCATGTGCCCACACACCACCACATTACACACCACCACACCACACATCACCACACCACCACACCCCCACACCACCACACCTACACACTACCACACCCACACCACGCATACCCACACACCACCACACTAACCACACTGACACACCACACCCATACCCCACACACCCACACACCATCACACTAACAAACCACACCCACACACCAAACACAACACCCACACAGCACCACACACCACAGCACACACCACCACATCACACCCACACACCACCACATCATACAGTATTACACTACACACCATACCATGCCTACACACCACACCACAGCCCCCACCACCCACATACCCCACCACCCACATACCACACCCACACACCACCACATACCATACCATACGCCACCAAATAACACACCACACCACCACACCCACACACCACCATATCACATATCCACACCACATACTACCATACCCACACACCACAAATCACCATACCCACACACCACCACACCCACACACCACATCCACACACCAACACGCCCACATACCACCACATCACATACCACCACACCCACACACCACACCACACACCACCACATGACACACCACCATACCCACACATCACACCACACCCCACCACAACCACACACCACCACACCCTCACACCACCACATCACACACCACACCCACACATCACCACACCACACACCACCACACCCCCACACCACCACACCCACACCCATACACCACCACGCCTATACACCACCACACTCACACAGCACCACACCACCATACCACATGCCACCACACACACCGCACACTACCACACCCACACACCACCACACTCATCACCACACCCACACACCATGACACCCACACACCATGACACCTACACACCATGACACCCACACACCACCACACTCACCACTGCACATCTGATGCTTGACTTTGACATCCGTCTCACCAGGCCCCAGGCCCACCCCCTTTTCTGGGCCAGCTTAGCATGTACAGACATACCTTGGAGATATTCTGGGTTCAATTCCAGACCACCATAACGCACAAACTGCAGTAAAGCAAGTCACACAAATGTTTGGGTTTCCCAGTGCATATCACAGTTATGTTTATACTATACTGTAAGTGTGCAATCTCATTGTGTTGGGAAAAAAACAATGTACGTACCTTAATTCAATAATACTTTATTGCTAAAAAATGCTAATGATGATTTGCGCCTCCACCAAGTTGTGATCTTTTTCCTAGTGGAGAGTCTTGCCTTGATGTTGATGGCTGCTGTCTGATCAGGCTGGTGGCAGCCAAATATTGGGTGGCTATGGCAATTTCTTAAAATAAGACAACAGTGAGGTTTGTCACATCAATGGACTCTTACTTCATGCAGGATTTCTCTGTAGCACACAGTGCTGTTTAATATCATTTTTCCCACAGTAGAAGTTCTTTTCAAATTGGGGTCAAGGCCGAGTACAGTGACTCACACCTGTAATCCCAGCACTTTGGGAGGCCAAGGCAGGTGAATCACTTGAGGTCAGAAGTTTGAGACCAGCCTGGCCAATGTGGTGAAACCCCATCGCTACTAAAAATACAAAATTTAGCTGGGCATGGTGGTGCACACCTGTGATTCCAACTACTGGGGAGGCTGAGGTAGGAGAATCGCTTGAACCTGGGAGGCAGAGGTTGCAGTGAGCCAAGATCGCATCACTGTACTCCATGTCTCACCAAAAAAAAAAAAAAAAAAAAAGGAGTCAATCCTCTCAAACCCTGCTGCTACTTTATCAACTGAAGTTATATAATGTTCTAAATCCTTAGTTGTCATTCACAATGTTCCCAGCATCTTCACCAAAATTAGATTCCATCTCAAGAAACCAATTTCTTTCCTCATCTGTAAGAAGCAACTCTTTATCTGCTCAAGTTTGATCATGAGATTGCAGCAATTCAGTCACATCTTCAGGCTCCACTTCTAATTCTAGTTCTTACTGTTTTCACCATATCTGCAGCTACTTCCTCCATTGAAGTCTTGAACCCCTCAAGGTCGTCCAACAGGGTGGGAATCCACTTCTTCCAACTCCTATTAATGTTGCTATTTTGACCTCCTACCATGAATCACAAATGTTCAAATGGCATCCAGAACAGTGAATCCTTTCCAGAAGGTTTTCAATTTACTTTGCCCAGATCCATCAGAGAAATCACTATCTATGGCAGATATGGCCTTACAAAGTGTATTTCTTAAATAATAAGACTTTAAAGTTGAAAATACTCCTTGATCCATGGGCTGCAGAAAGGATGTCATATTAGCAGACATGAAAACAACATTAATCTGTTTGTTTATCTCCATCAGGTCTCTTAGATGACCAGATACATTGTCAATGAGTAGTAATGTTCTGAAAGAAATCTTTATATTTGGGCAGCAGTTCTCAACAGTGGGCTTAAAATATTCAGCAAAATGTGCTGTAAACACATTTTGTTTACTGGATGATGTGCCATCATCCAGTCTTTTTTTTTTTTTTTTTTGAGGCGGAGTTTCACTCTTGTTACCCAGGCTGGAGTGCAATGGCGTGATCTTGGCTCACCGCAACCTCCGCCTCCTGGGTTCAGGCAATTCTCCTGCCTCAGCCTCCTGAGTAGCTGAGATTACAGGCACGCACCACCATGCCCAGCTAACTTTTTGTATTTTTAGTAGAGACGGGGTTTCACCATGTTGACCGGGATGGTCTCGATCTCTTGACCTCGTGATCCACCCGCCTCGGCCTCCCAAAGTGCTGGGATTACAGGCTTGAGCCACCACGCCCGGCCCCATCATCCAGTCTTTGTTGCTCTATTTCTTAATACAGACAGAGTAGATTTACCATAATTCTTAAAGGCCCTAGGATTTTCAAAATGGTAAACGAGAATTGGCTTCAACTTCAAGTCACCATCAGCAGTGGCCCCTAACAAGAGAGTCAGCCTGCCCTTTGAAGCTTTGAAAGCAGGCATTGACTTCTCCTCTCTATCTGTGAAAGTCCTAGCTGGTATCTTCTTTTGATACAAGGCTGTTTTGTCTCCATGGAATATCTGTTGTTGAGCGTGGCCACATCTTAGCTAGAGTATCTGGATAACTTGCTGCAGCTTCTCCGTCACCACTGGCTGCTTCACTTTACATTTTTCTGTTATGAAGATGGCTTTTTTTCTTAAACCTCATGAACCAACTATTGCTAGCTTTAAACTTTTCTTCTGTGGTTTTCTCACCTCGTCTCTCAGCCTTTGCAGAATTAGAGTCAAGGACTTTCTCTGGATTAGGCTTTGGCTTAAGGGAATGTTGTGGCTGGTTTGATTTTCTATCCAGATCACTAAAAGTTTTCACATATCAGCAATAGGACTTTCTCATCATTCATGTGTTCATTGGAGTAGCACTTTTAATTTTCTTCAAGAACGTTTTCTTTGCATTTGCAACTTGGCTATTTGGTCCAAGAGGCCTAGCTTTGACCTGACTTCGTTTTTGATATGCCTTCCTCACTAAACTTCATCATCATTTCTAGCTTTTGATTTACAGTGAGAGATGTGTGACTCTTAAGAGGCCATTGTAGGGTTATTAACTGGCCCAATTTCAATATTGTTGTGTCTCAGGAAATAGGGAGGTCCAAGGAGAGGGGGACAGGGAACCCCTAGTTGGTAAAGCAGTCAGAACACACACATTTTTCAATTAAATTCTTCATCTTTGATGGGCATGGTTCACGATGCCCGAAAACAGTTACAATAGAGACATCAAAGATCAGATCACAGATCACCATAAGAGTTTAACAATAATGAAAAAGTTTTGTGCCAGGCCTGGTGGCTCACGCCTGTAATCCCAGCACTTTGAGAAGCCAAAGCAGGCAGATCACGAGGTTAGGAGATCGAGACCAGCCTGGCCAACATAGTGAAACCCCGTTTCTACTAAAAATACAAAAATTAGCCAGGCATGGTGGTGGGTGCCCGTAGTCCCAGCTACTTGGGAGGCTGAGGCAGGAGAATCACTTGAACCCCGGAGGCAGAGGTTACAGTGAGCTAAGATCTCACCACTGCACTCCAGCCTGGGCAACAGAGCAAGACTCCATCTCCAAAAAAAAAAAAGTTTTAAATATTGTGAGAATTACCAAAATGTGACACAGAGACATGAAGTCAGTATCTGCTGTTGGAAAAATGGCACTGACAGACTTGCTTGAGAGGGGGTTGCTATAAACCTTCATTTTTTAAAAAACATAATATCTACAAAGCACAATAAAGCCAAGTGCAATAGAACAAGGTACCAAGTACCCTCAGATGTAAGTGACAGAACGCAACCCAGACTCCTCCAGGGAATGTTTCTTTGATCCACCCTGCTAATAATGCCTCCAGGGGCAGAACCTGAGCATGCCAGTTTCTTGGACTAGCACATGGATTCTTGAGTGTGTGTTGTGGCTCCAGGCATTTCCCAATGCTCAGAGAAACTGAAACTAGGGCTTCCAGCCCCAGAAAGGAAGGAAGGTCTTGACAGTCCTTAAAAAGTTCATGTCCCCACTGGGTTTGAGCTGGGGTCATGCCCTTGAAGCTCTGTATGCACAAATGCCACCGCGTGCAGTGAGCTTCCTGCGCTTCCCTTGGAACAGACTGTGTCATGGGACGGGGCTGCAGAGAATGACCCAGTTATACTCTCCTTCCTGGGCCAATTGCATGCCAAGTGACACATGTGAAAGGACAGGAATGCCATGACGATAGCCCATGAATGCTTTTCCCCAAAGCTCATGGAACAAAAACTAAAATAACAAAGATAATTGGATGCAATTATAAAGTAAACTTCAGCACTTTGGGAGGAGACCTGATTTTCTGCTTTGGAAATGGTATCACTTCCCTTGGCCAGGCACGGCTTCCAGAGTGCACCAAGGAAGACAGCCGTCACTTCTGTCCCCAAACCATCTTCCTGGGACAGGGGCTGGGGGGTAAGCAGGAGAATGAGTCAAAGAAAAAGAAAGCTGGCAGACCTGGAGACTTATGGCTGGGAGCCTCTGGTTCAGGGACATTGGCTGAGTCCAGATCCAGGGTTTCCAATGCAAGCTTTCCAGCTCCCTCGAGCATCATTAGTTATCTCAGGCAGAGCTATCGGCTGACAAAACAAAATTAAGTTTAATTCACCGAGAAGCAGCAACAACAAAGTTGCCTAGCATTTCTCTAAAGGGCAGGGTGTGAGAGTCTCTTGCAAGCACGCAAGACCCCAGCAGTGCTATCCACACCAGAGGTGATTTTTTCTCCAGTCAGCCCTCTGCAAACCCTCACTGGCTCTTCTTCCAGTTCTACCCTGGGTGAGTCAAGCCACACGGAGCCTCGTTCCCACATTCAGTCTTGCAGGTGCTCTTTGAAGTCGGGTGACAGTATCACTTGCCCTCTTTGACCCCAGATTTTGTGCTCATGCCAATTACATCAGAAGTTCTTAAATGTCTAGGTCTCAGGACTCCTTTATGGTTTTCAAAAGCATCCAGGACTCCAAGAACCTGTGTTTATGTGGGTTGTATCTATTGATATTGATCATATTAGAAAATAACACTGAGAAAATTTTTTAATACACATTTATTATTGCATTTCAAAGTAACAGTTATATACCCATTACATTTATATAAAAGGCATATTTTAAAGACAAACCAAAAGAAATGCAGTTGAGAAGACTTTCATTGTTTCATATTTTTGCAAATCTCTTAAATGTGTAGCCTCCTGGAAGACAGCTCAGTTTTTATATCTACTTCACCATTCAGTCTGTTGTGGTATGTTTTTTGGGTAAAGCATTAAGAAATCCAGCTTCATACAGAAACGTATTTGAAAAAAAGGAAGATCTGGGCGCATGGTGGCTCATGCCTATAATCCCAGCACTTTGGGAGGCTGAGGCGGGCGGATCACCTGAGATTGGGAGTTTGAGACCAGGCTGACCAACATGGAGAAATCACATCTCTACTAAAAATACAAAATTAGCCAGGTGTGGTGGTACATGCCTGTAATCACAGCTAATCAGGAGGCTGAGACAAGAGAATCACTTGAACCTGGGAAGCAGAGGTCGCGATGAGCCAAGATTGTGCCATTGCACTCCAGCCTGGGCAACAAGAGCAAAACTCTGCCTCAAAAAAAAAAAAAAGAAAAAGGAAGGAATACTTTAATAGCCTTTTCAGATAATTATGGGTGTTCTTCTTTGATAAAGACCGAAGCTCAACAAGAGGTGGTTTCTTAAAGGCTAGTTGTAGTGTGAAACCTGCACCCAAACCAGTGAACCTCCCGTCCTGTGTTACATTGACTCTGCTGGTCTGTCGTACACATTGAATGGAACTTTCCCCATGAACGGTCTTGTAACATCATGTGTTGGTCATTGGGAAAATATTGGTTCACTGAATTATGCAGATCTTCCAAATGCTACCACATTTCATTATATGATATATTTTAAAAATAATGTCCTTTGTTATCACCACTGATCTCATCAGAAAAGTCTTTAAGTGAGGGGAAGTTGGTAAGCTCAATGTGGCAGTGAAGAGTTTTCCAAAACTTTAATTTTCAGTTGGAAGCATGAATTGATCATTGGCAAGAAATACTGTGAGCTGCTTTTTTTTTTAAAGGCTTATTTTGTTCATTTTCAAGAAATTGTCTACTAAATAGTCATGTCTGATTAATGAGTTTTCCAGTCTTTCTTTTGGGCAAAAACAGTGTTTCATGAAAAAATTTAAAAGCCAGTGACTTCAGCATGTGAGTCAATTAGACAGGTACTTTCCTCTAGACAACCAGCGTGCTGCGTGCGCACCCCTCCCCTTCTGCCATATGGAACATTAAAGGAAATGCGTGCTCAAGAGTGGAACGTCAATACAAATAATAATTCTTGCTACTTCATCAAGGGCATTCTTAAATGAAATTGTTTTTTGTGAAACCTGCAGGTGCACAGAAGTGAAGAACACAGTGACCGCTGGTTTCATTTGCTAGCGATGTCCTGATTCATGCTAAGGTGCCAGCAGTGTTAACCTCCACTAATTTTGTACCATCAATGCAAAGTCAACACAGGGCAAAAGGAAAATAACGTTTTAACCTCATTGTAAATATAGTTTTGGTCTCATAGACCCCTGAAAAACTTTCAGGGATGCTCAGGGGTCTGTAAATGATACTTTGAGAACCCCTCTGGTCATTACACATTGGCAGGCAATGGGGAGAGAGAGATACCGGCTCTAAGTCAGCACTAAGCTCCTAATTGAAAAGGCAGGCTTACGAAATCTTGTGGAAAGTGGGACAGAAGCAAATACAGGACATCTCAGCCCTCAAAGTCACTGGAATACTCTCTGCAAAGGTAGGACCTCACTGCCTTCAGAAAGTACGATTATTGCTGTGCAACTGTCCTTTTAAATTCAAGCTTACCTGACTATTTTAGAACTGAAACCTAAAAATCTGTTTGCTTCCATTTATGGAAATGTTTACAAACGTTGGGCTTCCTGGTTCTGGAAACAAACTCTGCAAAGCCTACTTCTTCCTAAGGGCTAGAGAAGAAATTCAGGATCCAGTGTCAGTGAACAGCTTTCCTCCATATCCAGCCCTGATTAATATCCACGACGTTTAGACGTATGTTTTTGGTCTAAGGACCATGCTAATGGATTTGTTGTCCTATAACTTGATATCCCAAGGAGAGGAGAGGGGAAGGATGACATAGCTCCCCCCAGGCACAACTATTGGAAGAAGGGATTTGTATTAGGATGTGAGGTCTGAGAACATCATGGGACACAGGCCAGCAGTGTGCATATGCACATGCACACACACACACACACACACACACACACACACACATATACACACAGCACTGACAGGAGACATGAAAGGGATGGGGCTCAACCAGGAGGTAGGAGGGCACAGGGCTGAGATGCAACTGTCTGAGAGCGTGTGCCAAGAGGTGATGACAAGAATGGAGAAGCAGGAAGGACCTGCCTGGCACTGTGGGTTCTGAGGAGTTGGGAGGATGGAAGTCTGGGGTCCAGAAGGCAGCTCCATGGCGCTTGCTCATCTTCCATGGTTTTACTGGGGGATGGACATGCAGGCAGGAGAAGGGATAGAGCGACACAGCAGGTGACAAGCACAAGGGAGCAGCTCAGACAGTGTGTGCTCTGAGAAAGGAGGAATCCAGAAAATTCTGCCCTCGTGGCCTTTAAGAAAGCAAGCAAGAACATCCTGTCTATGCTGCAAACCACCACAGCCATCACTTCTAGAGCAATTGCTGTGCACAGGAGCTGTGCTGGGTTTTTAATAGGTAATCTCATTTCACCCTGCTCTTCAAGGCAAGTATCATTATTCCCATTTGCAGATGGGATAACCGGAGCTACTGAAGGTTGAATCATTTTTGACGATCACACTGCCATTAAGCAGCAGAGTATAGACTCAAGCCCAGGTCCATCTGACCCCAGGTCCTCCCTGTGGTGAAAGTCCAAGTCCCTGTGTGTTCTGCCCAGTAGCCTGGTTTGCTGGGGACTTAACGTGGGGCCTCTTGAAAACTGACATCTGCATTGCAGCAGGAAGAAGGCAAACCCAGGCCCCCCTGCCATGAGGCTGTAGGTACCTGTCAGTGGTTCTCGCCGTGTCCACCCTGACAGCTGGGCCTTCTCTAGCAAGGCCAGCTGCTGCCTTCTGTATTCCCCACGCTCCGCAGACCACTTAGCAGAACAACTGCCTAGCGCTGACTACATCCTTGACATTCTCCAGCCCAGAGAGAGAGACTGAAATGTGCCTCCAGCCAGCTGGAGGGGTTGATCACATCTTTGGAGAGTGGGCCAGCTCTGGGCACAGCTCTGGCACAGGCCCTGGCCCAGAGAAGACCTCAGCAGATGGCACCAGTAGAGGACACTTCTCCACACTATCGGGCAGTCACAGCCATCTGCGGGAGGGCCAGGGCAGCCTGAGCACAGGCCGAGAGCCGAGAAGGCTCCCTTCACTCATCCATTCATTGAGTTCATTGTGCCAGACACTGTGATAGCAGCTAGGGGAACAGTGGCTACCATGACAGATAAGATCCCTCTTCTCAGAAACTTAGAGTAAGGGAGAAAGACAGTGAGAAAACTGACCAGAAGATCAGGCATTTCACACTGCAAGTAGAGTGGGATTTCCCAGGAAAGCAAAGGAGGGAAACAGAGGAACATATTTTGGGAAGACCTCAAGATGGAAGCAGAAACATCTTAAATTCAAGAAAGCTAGAAGGCTGTGAGGTGGAGCAAAAAGGATGACAAAGAGGGTGATGTGTGCTGAGAGCTGGAGAAGGGATATGTAAGTTCTTATAGGAATAAGGAGGGCTGACTCCAAGAGATACGCAAGAATCCAGGAAGAATTTTACATTGGAAAGTGGCATGATCCAATTATCATTTTAGAAATACTGCACTGGAGGAAGAGAAAATGAACAGCAATAAACTACATATATTATTGGATGGAGGGGTGTGTGTGTATGTGTCTATCTGTGTGTATGTATATTCAAAATATGTTGGCCACCAGTGTGCCAGGTACTGCTCTGAGAACTACTCACAGAGACTCTCATTTCATCCTCAGAATCAGGGCGGTGATTATTATAAGCCTTGTTTTACAGGTGACTAAATGCAAGCTCAAAGAGGTTAAGTACTTTGCCCAAGGTCGCACAGCTATTAGAGAGTAGAGCCAGGATGTGAGCCTCAGCTGCCTGACTCCTGAGCTGCCCCCACATCACTCCAGGACTCCGGTGGGAATTCTGGTCTGGAGGAGGGTCTCTGGGAAGGTGGCTTCTCTTCCTCTCCGCTAAGATTAAGCTGGTCTGAGTTCTTTGTAGGGCATCGGTCAGCACCACAAAGCTCCATACAGGAATAGGAAACACTCATTCACAGAGATCTGTGTGGAGTTTCATGCGAGGCAGATGTGTCCTTGTGTGTTTGCACCAGAGCATTTAAATGCAGGGCAAATGCAAAGGTTGACCTGTCAGAAACGCTCTGGCAGTTCTAAGGCTGGTGGGGCAGGAGGGCAGTCTCCTGCAAGTGTCCCTCTGGGGACCTGGGCTATAGGCTACAGACAACTTTGGAGTTCAGAGTTTTCATGAAGGGCTTGCTACAAAGAGAGCTCTCCCTACAACTGCATCTGCATTTCTGAAGTGAAACTTTTGATTCTGAGTCTTCTGAGCTGCACTGCCAGGTCTCTGGGGACATTCTGCACCGAAAGCAACTTCTGCTTGGCTCCATCGTGCCAAACGCAGCTCTCCCTGAGGAGTTCAGGGGTTTTCATCACACAGATGACATTTTCTGAGCATCTACTATTGCCAGGCAGAGTGAGAATGCTGCGGTGAGCCAAGCAGACATGGTTAATCACAGAATCACATGAAAGATGTCACTGTGGGGGTTAAATGCTGTGACAAAAAGACAGCCAATGTTTTGGGAACCTGTAATATCACTGGTAGGGGTGGGAGCTGATCTTGGAGAAGTAAAGCTGGAGCTGAGATCCAAGCATCTGTAGGAGTTAACCCAGCAAGGCGGGAGAAGAGGCACTAGCGTTTCAAAGACCTTTTTCCCCCTCCCCCACCAGAGGGGATGGGGCATTTTAGGAAGGTTAAGGCAAGTGGAGTTGGATCCAGAGGTCAAGAGAAAGTCTGATTAAATATGAACCAAAGACAGGAGGCAGGGCTCTAATCATTAATTGCCTGTCTCAACTGGGTAGGCTGTGGTGCCCGGTTGTTTGATCAGTCACTTGGTCTAGATGTTGCTGTGAAGTTATTTTGTAAATGCAATTAATATCTACAGTCATTTAATTTTTTTTTTTTTTTTTTTTTTTTTGAGAGAGTCTCGCTCTGGCATCCAGGCTGGAGTGCAGGTGGTGCAATTTCGGCTCACTACCACCTCCATCTCCTGGGTTCAAGCAATTCTGCTGCCTCAGCCTCCCAAGTAGCTGGGACTACAGGCCCACGCTACCACACCCAGCTAATTTTTTATTTTTAGTAGAGATAGGGTTTCACCATGTTAGCCAGGATAGTCTCAATCTCCTGACCTCATCATCCACCCACCTCGGCCTCCCAAAGTGCTGGGATTACAGGCGTGAACCACTGCACCCAGCCTCAGTTGACTTTTTAATATGTTTAGGAGGTAAAAGTACAGGTTTCTTATATGCATATATTGTGTTGTGGTAAAGTCTGGGCTTTTAGCGTACCCGTCACCTAAATACTGAACATTATGCCTGATAGGTAGTTTTTCAGCCCTCACCACTCCCCCACCTTTTGTAGTCTCCAGTGTCCGCTATTCCACTCGGTATGTCCATGTGTACCAATTGTCAAGCTTCCACTCATAAGCGAGAACATGTGGTATTCGACTTTCTGAGTCATTTCACTGAGGATAATGGTCTCCAGTTCCATCCACGTTGCTGCAAAAGACAGGATTTCATTCTTCTTTATGGCTAAGGAGTATTCCATGTATATAGATACTCTACATTTTCTTTTTTTTCTTTTTTTTTTTAATTTTTCTTTACATTCTGGGATAGATATGCAGAATTTGCAGGTTTGTTATGTAGGTATCCATGTGCCATGGTGGTTTGTTGCACCTATCAACCTGTCATCTACATTTTCAGCCCCGCATGCATTAGGTATTTGTCCTAATGCTTCCCCTCCCTTTGTCCCCCACTCCCCAACAGGTCTTGGTGTGCGTTGTTCCTCTCCCTGTGTCCATGAATATACACCACGTTTTCTTTATCCGATTTTCTGTTGATGGACATTGACGTTGATTCTGTATCTTCGCTATTGTGAATAGTGCTGTGATAGACATATGACTGCAGGTGTCTTTGGGGTATAATTATTTCCCTTTGGGTGTTTACCTAGTAGTGGGATTGCTGGATCAAATGGTAGTTCCATTTTTAGTTCTTCGAGAAATCACCATATGGTTTTCCATAAAGGTTGTGCTAATGTACATTCGCACCAATAGTATATGAGCATTCCTTTTTCTCCACATTCTCACCAAAAATCTGTTGTTTTTAGACTTTTTAATAATGGTCATTCTGCTGGTATGAGATGGTATCTCACTGTGGTTTTGATTTGCTTTTTTCTGATGATTAGTGATGGTGAGCATTTTTCCTATGTTTATTGGCCAATTGTATGTCTTTTTGAGAACTGTTTATTCGTGTCCTTTGTCCACTTTTTAATGGGATTGTTTTTTTATTTCTTGTCAAGTTCCTTGTAGATTCTGGATATTAGACCTTTGTTGGATGCATAGTTTGAAAATATTTTATCCCATCCTGGAGGTTGTCTGTTTACTGTTATTTCTTTTTCTGTGCAGAAGCTTTTTAGTTTAATTAAGTCCCATTTTTATATTTTTGTTTTTACTACATTTGTTTTTAAGGACTTAGTCATAAACCCTTTGCCTAGGCTAATGTCCAAAAGAGTTTTTCCTAAGTTTTCTTCCAGGATTTTTATATTTTCATGTTTTACATTTGGGTCCTTAATTCATTGAGAGTTAATTTTTTTTATATGTTAAGAAGTACGGGTCCGGTTTCATTCTTCCGCATATGGCTATCCGATTTTCCCAGCACCATTTATTGAATAGGGTGTCCTTTCCCCAGTGTGTATTTTTGGCTTTGTTGAAGATCAGTTGGTTGTAGGAATCTGGCTTTATTTCTGGGTTCTCTATTCTATATCATTGATCTATATGTCTATTTTTATACCACTACTATGCTGTTTTGGTTACTATACCTTTGTAATATAATTTGAAGTCAGGTAATATGATGCCTCCAGCTTTGTTCTTTTTCTCAGGATTACTTTGGCTATTTGGGCTCTTTTTTGGTTCCATATGAATTTGGGGACTTTTGTTTCTAATTCTGTGAAAATGGCATTGGTAATGTGATAGAGAGTACAGTTAATCTGTAGATTGCTTTGGCAATATAGTCATTTTAACAACGTTAGTTCTTCAAATCCATGAGCATGGGATGTTTTTCCGTTTGTTTGTGTTTTCTACAATTTCTTTCATCAGTGTTTTGTAGTTCTCCTGATAGATATCTTTCACCTCCTTGGTTAAATATATTCCTAGGGTTTTTTTGGTTTTGGTTTTGTTCTTGTCTTAGCTGTTTTAAGTGGGATTGTCCTCTTGATTTGGTCCTTGATTAGATCATTATTGGTGTCTAACAATGCTACTGATTTCTAAACATTAATTTTTTTAGCCTGAATTTTCACTGGATTCATTTATTATAAGTCTAAAAGGATTTTGGTGAAGTATTTAGTGTTTATTTTCTAGATATAAGATCATATTATCAGCAGAAATATTTGACTTACTCTTTTCCAATTTGGATGCCTTTTATTTTGTTTCTCTTTGCTGATTGCTCTGGTGAGGATTTTCAATACTACATTGAATAAGAATAGTCAAAGTGGATATTATTGTCTTGTTCTAATTCTTAGAGGGAATCTTTCAACTTTTCTCCATTAAGATTGATGTTGGCTGTGGGTTTGTTGTATATAGCCTTTATTATTTTGAGGTATGTCCCTTGTATGCCTAGTTTGCTAAATTTTATTATGAAGCGATGCTGAATTTTATCAGATGCTTTTTCTGCATCTATTGAGAAGGTCATATGGTTTTTCTCCTTATTTCTGTTTATTTGATGTATCACATTTGTTGATTTGCATATGTTGAAGCATCCTTTCATTCCTGAAATAAATCCCACCTGATCATGGTCTATTATCTTTTTGATGTGCTGTTGGATTCAATTTGCTAGTATTTTGTTGAGGATTTTTATGTCTGTGTTCATCCTGGGTATTAGCCTGTGGTTGTCTTTTTTTATTGTGCCCTTGTCTGATTTTGGTATTAGGGTGATACTGATCTCACAGAATAAATAAGGGAGAATTACCTCCTCCTCAATTTTTCGAAATAGTTTCAGGAGGATTAGTATTAGTTTTTTGTGTGTTTGTTAGAATTCAGCTATGAATCCATCTTTGGATTTATGGTCCTGGGCTTTTTGGCAGCTGTTGGTGGGGGATATATTTTGTATTACTGATTCAGTGTCACTACTTATTAGGGGTCTGCTGTTCAAAAGTTCTACTTAATCCTGGTTCAATTTCAAGAGGTTGTGTGCTTCCAGGAATTTATCCATTTCCTCTAGATATTCTAGTTCATGAGTGTATAGTTGTTCATAATAGTCTGATGAACTTTTGTATTTCTGAAATATGAGTTGTAATGTCTCCTATTTTATTTCTGATTTTATTTACTTGGATCTTCCCTCTTCTTTTCTTGATTAAGCTAGTGATTTATCAATTTTGTTTATCTTTTTGAAGACCCAACTTTTTCTTGTGTTAATCTTTTGTATTGTTCTTTTGGCCTCCATTTCATTTAGTCTGCTTTGATTTTTGTTATTTCTTTTCTGTCTTTTTTTAATACTAGAATCCTAAGTCTTGCCGTAGTCTTTGTTATTTCTTTTCTTCTGCTAACTTTAGGTTTGGTTTGTTCTTCTTTTTCTAGTTTCTTGAGATGTGATGTTAGGTTCTTGATTTGTGATCTTTCTACTTTTTGATGTAGGATTCAATGCTATTAACTTCCCTCTTATCCCTGCTTTTGCTATATCCCATAGGTTTGGGTATATTCTGTTTTCATTTTCATTCATTTAATTTTTTTTTAATTTTCATTTTAATTTGTTTATTGACCCAGTGGTTGTCCAAGAGCATGCTGTTTAAACTTCCATGTGTTTGGATAGTTTCAAAAGTTTCTCTTGGTATTGATTTCTAGCCTTATTCCACTGTGATCTGAGAAAATACTTGATATAATTTCAGTTTTTTAATGTGTTAAGGCTTTTTTTATGGCCTAACTTGTGATCTGTCTTGGAGAATGTTCCTTATGTTGGTGAAAAGAATGTATATTCTGTAGTTGTTGGGTAGAATTTCTGTAAATGTCTATTAAGTCCGTTTAGCCTAAAGTCTAATTTCAGTCCAGTGTTTCTTTGTTAACTTCCTATCTCAGTGATCTGTCTGGTGCTATCGGTGGGGTGTCAAAGACGCTGCTTTTATTGTATAGTTGTCCGTTGCTTTCCTTAGGTCCAGAATTATTTGTTTTGCAAATTTGAGTTCTCCAATGTTGGGCGTGTATATATTTAGGATTATTACGTCCTCTTGTTGAATTGTTCCTTTATCGTTATATAATGACCTTCTTTGTTTTCTTTTACTGTTTTATCTGATATGTCTTTTTTATCTGATATGGGTATAGCTACTCCTGCTCACTTTTGGTTTCTGTTTATACGAAATATCTTTTTCCACCCCTTTACTTTCAGACTATTTGTGTCTTTATGGGCAGGGTAAGTTTCTCGCTAGCAGCATATAGTTGGATCCTGTTTCTTTATCCATTCTGACAATCCGTATCTTTTAAGTGGCGCATTTAATCCACTATATTCAGGGTTAGTATTGATTAATTACAATGAGACTTTCTTATCTTGTCTTAAGCCACACTTGAGTCTCCAAGGAGGTGGCCTCATCCTAGGTGAGCAGGTCAGTGTAGGATGCGGAAGTCCAGGCAGATCTAGGCTCAGCCTCTGCCTGTTCAGGAGGAGTCTCCATCTGTAGGGTGTAGCCTCACTCTGAACCTCTGTCCCCTCCTGCCATGCGGTCCTTCTGCTGGGAACTGTAGCACAGTGCTCCAGCAACAGAGATAGGCCCCCATTTCCTCAGTTTCCAAATGTATGTCAGAGATAGTCAACACTGAATTAGGGTTCTTAAAATGAATCACGCATGGCTCAGTTCTCCCAACAGCCTCTGGTAGTGTGGAACTGTGGTAAGACTACAGTCAGAGAGAGTTGGGTTCAAGTCCTAGCTCAACCGCTTGCTTGCTCTGTGACCTTAGGCAAGTGTTTTAACATTGCTGAACTTTTCTTCTACTGTGACTTCCTGCCACACGAGAATACTGTGAGGGCTGAGTATGAAATGAGTGCTTTATTTATTAAACTAGTATTTATTGAATATCTCCTATGTATCAGCTCTGTAAACAGCCATGGGGGGATCCAACGGTCGGCAATTTTAGACAAGAACCTTGCCAACGTGAAATATAAAAATCCAGTGGAGAAAAATGTCATCAATTGGATAATCAAATAAATACTAAACAACAAATACAGTAATGCTTTGAACTCGGGGAGGGAGGTTCTAAGAGTGAAAAAGGAACCTAATCCAGCCTGGAAGGTCAGGGAGGCTTCTCTGAAAAGGTGACAGTTTGTTTAGTGCCTCTCAGGCGTTGTCACTCTGCACTTCTTTCAGGTACCTGGAAGGAAACCACCTAACAGCCGTGCCCAGAGAGCTGTCTGCCCTCCGACATCTGACGCTTATGTAAGGAGCCCAGTATTGGGTGGGATGTTTAGTTTTCCCTCCTGGGGTTGCTCAGGAAACTGATGTGGTTGGTAAGAGAGAACAGAGCTGCAGGCTGATGCAAGTGGTAACTGAAAGATGCCTGTGTCTGCTTAGGAGGAGCAGAGGCCAGTCTACAAGGGGAAAATGAGAGTTCCTGCAGAATGAAAGAGCATTACCCTTGGAAAAGTTGGGGACCTACTGAGAAAAGGTGGAGGAACACCTTTTCCCTGGGGTGGATTCCTAGAAACCCCTGAAACCAGCCTCCAGATAAGGATTTCTCAACCTCAGAAGTATGGACATTTGAGGTTAGATAATTCTTAGTTGTTGGAAGGCCATCGTAGATATTATAGGGTGTTTAACAACACCGCTGGCCTCTACCCACTAGATGCCAGTAACACTTCCCCCAGTGTTGACAACCAGAAATGCCAAATATCACTGAGGGAACACAGGTGCCCCCAGTTGAGAACCACTGCTCTAAAGTAGTGATCGTGTTCACCAACAGCTGATGAGAGGAATCACTTGAGCAGTTTTTTTTTTTAAACTAGTGATGCTGAAGCCCATGCTATATCAATTAAATCAGAGTATCTGGGCATGGAACCCAGGCATCAGAGGATTTAAAAGCTCCCCAGGTGATTCTAATGTGCAGCTAACATTGCCACTGCTCTGGATGTTTATCCCTGCAGGGAAGCTTGAGGTTGCAGCTGGCAGAGAACTGCACCCCCACCAACCTCAGTCCTCCTAAGAGAGAACCTGATAAGATGGAGTAAATGAATGCCAGAAGAGAAGGGGGATAGAGAGACAGAGAAAAGAATTAATCAGGGGAAAGAAGTACTAAAGCAAGAGATTATTATATGTATTATATTTTGTTGGTACAATGAAATGGATGAATAGACATGTAATTGAATGATTGACTAGCTGAATAAGTGAATGGATAGATAAATGAACGACAGTTGCTTGAATGATTGAATAAGTGTCTGAATGGAAAATGATTATTTGGATGAAGGAGTGAGTGGATAAGTAGGTGGAGGGGAGGGGTGGAGAGAGGGAGGGAAGAAAGGAAGGAGGGAGGGAGGGAGGGAGGGAGGGAGGGATGGATGGATGCGTGGATAGATAGGTAGACAGGTAGGCAAGTGAGTATGTGGGATAAATATGTGAGGGGTAGATGGGTGAGTGGGTGGGTAGATAAATGGAGGGAGGGAGGGAGGGATGGACGGATGGATGGGCAGGCAAATGGGTGAGTGGGAGAGTATATAAATAGGCCAGTAGCAGGATGGCTAGATGAGTGAGTGAACTAAGGAATGGGTAGATGGGTATATGGGTGGGTGGATGGCAGGTATGTGTAATACTTGGGAATAGCCTTCTACCACAGCAACTAAGACAAAAGCATGACTCTTCTGTTTTGCTTTTCTTAGTGACCTGAGCAACAACAGCATCAGCGTGCTGACCGATCACACCTTCAGTAACATGTCTCACCTCTCCACTCTGTGAGTACACTGAGATGCTGTGTTTACCATGCCCACGGGCCTAGCAGTAGGTGGTCACTCTTCCTCCCCACCCCGCAACCCCCCATCCCCGCAGGACTAGATTCTTTGCCCTGGTAACCCTCAGGCCTATGGCTGCCCTCGCGTAAGACAGACCTTAACCATCAGAAGGAAGATAAAGTAGGAAGCCCTCCACTGTCCAGGCACTTAGAGAGGAACTGCAACCTCATTGCTTCTGAAGAAGGCTGTATTATTCAGGAATACCTTTTGTGGTTTGTAAATTTTCTTTCCCAGTAAAGAGTTTCCCTACATAATTATATTTTCCTTGGACCCATTTATTTCCCATTAGCTTTGCACATTATGAGCAGTCATCATTGGACAGGATAGGGAGGTGATGAACAAGCTGGTTAGAAATCCAGCCTGCCACAGAACTTGAGTAAACTGGGGAAATCAAGCCAGTATGCTCTCTGAGGGGTTTCTCGTCCCTTTTTGATAGGAAGTTCTGTCAATATATTAACATTAAAAAGATAGACCATTTGCTTTGACCGGTTCGCAGCGTGAACAGTGCACCTGTGCATGGTAGAGAATAGAAAGACCTGACAGGGCACATGCCTGCCTTTTCACAGGATCCTGAGCTACAACCGGCTGAGGTGCATCCCCGTCCACGCCTTCGACGGGCTGCGGTCCCTGCGAGTGCTGTGAGTACCCTGGCGCGCTGGTTTTGACTTACACATTGCGGAGTAATGGCAGGAAACAGACTAAGCACTCCTCTTCCCCACTCTGCTTTGCCTGCTCTACCCCCACACACACCTTCCCACCCAGCACCCTTCTTTGCTCAATGGAGTAGAGAGCTACCCTTGACAGTCTGCCATTCTCGGGTCCAGCCCACCACCACTTGTGGAACCTTGAGCAAATCACTTGGCCCCTTCCACTTTCTGCTTCTTTATGTGTAAAATGGGATCAATAGCACCTCCCTTGTGAGGATTAGGATATGCAATTGTATTCTACCCTCTAGTATTGAGCATAATATGTGGCCCTAGCTGAGTTTGATGATCATTCTGTTTATGGTTGTTTCCTCAGAGGGGCAATGCTGCACAGTGAACCTCTGCGTGGAAACACAGCTCCTCCCCCAGAGATCACTAGCTGGAAGCCCAGGGGCCCCGTCCAGATCACAGACAGCTATTAGTTCGCAATTGCGGACTTGGCTCATAGAGTCTTTTTAAAAACACAAAGCTGGGTTGGAGGAGGGATAGCTTTAGGAGAAATACCTAATGTAGATGATGGGTTGATGGGTACAGTAAACCACCATGGCACACGTATACCTGGGTAACAAACCTGCATGTTCTGCATATGCGTCCCAGAACCCAGAACTGAAAGTATTAAACACACACACACACACACACACACACACAAAGCTTAATAGGCTGTCAACATTTAAATAGCAGGAGATCTCTTACACAAATTCCACTCTCTGTATTCTTGTGGAAAATTGAGAGACTTGACCATACCAGGGCCCTGCCTCTGTATCCCTGCAAGGCTGAGCAGCCCTGCCCCTTTAAACAGAATGGTGCAGGCTGCAGCCTCCACACCTGGCTCACTCTCCTCACCTGCCTGGCCCTTTCCTACACAGCTGAGTGTTTTCTCATCCATATAATCAGATAATTATGGTAATTGCCTCACAGGGTCTTATGAGGATTAAATGAGATACTGTATATGAAGCACTTCACACAGCTCTGGCACTGTAAACGCCTAACAAATATTCATTTGTTACTATTCTTTTATCGAAGATTGCTAGGGCAGGAAGGCACCTCACCACCGCCCCCCACCCCCAACCCTGGGCCTGATTAACAGCCGATTTTTTGTGCCTTCCCACCTTGCTTCTATTTTATTAGCATGTTCCTTTGAATTCCTTTGATCCTTTGAATATCACCCTTGAATGCTATTCATGAAAATAGAGATGCCAGATACTCCACCCGAAAACCTGTCAACTTCCTGACTTTCTAGATTATTATTTCTATAATAGTGATCAACAGATTTAGGGGACAGTTTCTTTGTGTAACCTTTTGCAATACTTCTGTGAGGCCAAGACAGTTCTGCCCATTTTAAATGTGGAGAAACTGAGGCCCAGACTGGTGAAGTAACTGGACAAGGTCTAGCAGTCAGGAGGTTGCAGAATCCAGCCCCCTGGGACCTGGGACCCTTTCCAGGACTCAGTGGCAATCCACAGACAGCACCCAACAAGCTAGTCCATTTCAGAGCCTCCAGGCTAATGTGATTTATTGAGGCCCACAAAACACCGGTGTCAGCGACAACTCCCGCCACATGTCATCTGCGCTGTTATTAAAAATCAATTCTCTGGGGGCAAAGAAGTGCCCGCACTGACAGTGTGCAATCTGTTATTGTCACTTATTTATTATCCACCTTCTCTGGGGAGTTTGAGAATGGAAACATCAGCACAACCATTTCCCTGTTTCCAGCTGAACACAGTAGGAGATGGGCTCATAGCATTGGCCAGGGCTGAAGCTGGACCTGCCCCCCTCCTTCTCCCCCTTCCTTTTCCCACCATTGCCCCTCAATCCTAACCTATTGTCTTCCATCCCACTCTAATACTTCCGTGCGTGGGTTCACTGCCAGGAGGTGGGACCCGCCAATTTTAAGGAATCTGCATGCGTCTGTTTATAATTAGAGTAGTGATGGTTGGGGCAACTCAATATGTAAGAGGGAGAGAGGACGTTTGCCTGTCCATGTGTCTGTCTTTCGGGGTGGTGGGGGTGATGGGGTGAACACCATCACCAGCCTGACCAGGGTTTTCTCCTTCCTCGGCATCTCTTTTGTCCCAGCCCAGCACTACTACTACCGTGAGTTCATCAGCGGTACACACAACCGTACACCACACTGTGGTACTTGCTTCTTGAAATACGAATTAGTAGGTTTGGCCCGGCGTGGTGGCTCACCCCTGTAATCCCAACACTTTGCGAGGCCAGGGTGGGAGGATTTCTTGAGCCCAGGACTTCAAGACCAGCCTGGGCAACATGGTGAAACCCCTGTCTCTACCAAAAATACAAAATTTAGCCGGGCATGGTAGCGTGCGCCTGTAGTTCCAGCTACTTGGGAGGCTGCAGTGGGGGGATGGTTTGAACCTCGGAGGCAGAGGTTGCAATGAGCCAAAATCATGCCATTGCACTCCAGCCTGGGCAACAGAGTCAGACCCTGTCTAAAAAAAAAAAAAAAAAATGAGAATTAGTAGGCTTTTAGCATCATCGTTTTAGAATATGAGATCTTGTGCATAAAAAGGAATCTTCCAGCACCACAGTCCAACCACCTACCTCAGTGGGGAGCAACCATTTTCTGCATATGGGCCAATTCAGGAAAAGTAAACATGTTTACGGGCTGCTTCTTTTATGATATTTGTATCCTTTCTCCCACGAATTATACACCCAGGAATTTAGGCTAAAGAATCGTCCAAAATGAGGGAAAGGCTCTGTGCATTAAAATCTTTGTTGTACTGTTATTTTCAACCTAAATTTTAACTATTTCAAGGGCCACAGTAGAGAAATGTTTAAGGAAACCATGAGGCAACCAGCCAATGAAGTGCAATTATTAAAAGAGGCAAGGACGAAAACGAGATAGCAATATGGGAAAGTGCTCGCTGCATAGCATTACATGGAGAAATCAGCCTAACTTGTATATATGTTACAGTTATAACTTGTAAACATTTAGACCTATGAAGAAAGACTGTAAAAGAGCAAATGAAAAAATGTGTGATAGTTAACGTTTATATAAAGTCATTTCTACATAAGATGAAGAGAAAGTTAAAGATGAGTCTCATGCCTGTACTCTCAGCACTTTGGGAAGCCGAGGCAGATATGGGTCACCTGAAGTCAGGAGTTCAAGACCAGCCTGACCAATATGGTGAAACCCCATCTCTGTCTACTAAAAATACAAAGATTAGGCAGCCATGGTGGTGTGTGCCTGTAGTCCCAGCTACTCAGGAGGCTGAGGTGGGAGGATCAATTGAGGCAGGCAGGTGGAGGCTGCAGTGAGCAGTGACTGAGCCATTGCACTCCAGCCTGGGTAACACAGAGAAAGACCTTGTTTCAAAAAAAAATAGAATGAAGATGGTTGTATTTATAATTTAGGGAGTTGGAAAAAAGATTGGCTTTTTAAAATCAAATTGTATTATCTGCAACTGTATTTGAACATTTGTATATTCTTTCGTCATTTCTAAAGGGTTTCATTCATTTTTTTTTTTTTTTTGACACAAAGTCTTGCTCTTGTTGCTCAGGCTGGAGTGCAGTGGCACGATCTCAGTTTACTGCAACCTCCGCCTCCTAGGTTCAAGAGATTCTCCTGCCTCAGCCTCCTGAGTAGCTGGGATAACAGGCATGTGCCACCACGTCCAGCTAATTTTTGTATTTTTAGTAGAGATGGGGTTTCACCATGTTGGTTAGGCTGGTCTCAAACTCCTGGCCTTGTGATCTGCCTGCCTCAGCCTCCCAAAGTGCTGGGATTACAGGCATGAGCCACCACACCTAGCCAGGTTTCATCCTTTTAATTAAACTTTCAGAAATGACCAGAGACCCAGAGATGTTCGGTGTTTGCAGCAGGAAGAAGAATGAGCTTCAAGGTTCAGTTATGGCATAGACAAAGGCCAAAAAGTGATCTGGAAACCAGGAAGATGACATTTAAGAGAGAGAGAGAGAGTAACAGAGTGTGTGTGTGTGTGTGTGTGTGTTTTGATGGGTGGATATAAATACATTTCAAGAGAGCACAATCGGAGAGTGGTCAGGAATCCCTGAGTACGAAACATTGTATGAAAAATGCTTTTTCTACTTGGCTCCAAATCTGAAAATAGCGAGAAGAGAACATTCTTGTGGACATCGTCGTCCTCCTTTGGGGATCCATTCATTCCCTGATCTTTGCCCCACACCAAGTCACATGCCTCGTGTGCGTGTGGTCTCAATTGTCTCTCCCCAGCCTCAGCCGCAGGAGAGCCACCTGGAATCGGTTAGCTCTGGGCAGGCAATTTCAGTGTGTGCTCACAAAGGAGCCAGTGGGATTATCATTCACTATCCTTTATCATTCACCATCCTCAACGTACTCCTAAAAATACTAGGAGTATTTTTAGCTCCTAGTCCCGGAAGTAAAATTGTGCTGTTTATACACATGGAGCTGTTCGTCACTGCTCTGCCAATTACCTGAATTCTCCTTAAAACATCCCTGTAAGGGAAGCCTTTGCTCGATTACCTTCTGAGACACAGGGTTCACTCCCTTACCAGCCAACCCTACTTTTGACCACCTATTAGAGCATTAGAAAATTCTTCTGCTGAGCCAGAAGGTAACTCATTGTGACCTCCCAACCATGGTCCAGGGATGGCACTTTGACTTCTCTAAAATAAAAAGAAGTAAACAAAAGTTTAATCGCAGAATTTAGGAATGAAGAGTGAATATTGGACATTCTTCTAGCCAAACCTTTCTTTGATAAGGAGAAAAGACAGATTCAGAAAGGCTAATGACTTGTTAAAGATCATTCTGTGATTCATCCTTTCCTGAATACCTGCCACGGGTTAGTTGCTGTGCTTAACTCTGGATGGTGGAAAGAAAACAGTGAATGAGACACAGTTGCTGTCCTCAGGGAGCTCTTAGTCTAGAAGCAGAAACAAACAAGTAAATAAGCAAATACAATACAGGGGGGTACCTGAGAGAAGAGCCGTGGGGTCGTGGGAATGCAAGTGACAGGCATGTAACCCAGTCTTGGCCACCCAAAAGCCTTTCTGAAAGGAAAGTTAATAATCACCACTGACATTCATCAAACCATGGCTATTCGCAGCACACAGGGCTAAGTGCTTTAGTTACATTATCTTAATTACCCTCTACCTTATGAAGGATATACCTCTTCTTATCCCCATTTCACAGATCAGCAAACAGAGGCTGAATGAGATAGTAACTTGCCCAAAGCAATGCAATCAGTAGGTAGTAAAGTTGGAATTTTTTTTTTTTTTTTTTTTTTTGAGATGCAGTCTCACTCTGTCACCAGGCTGGAATGCAGTGGCACAATCTTGGCTCACTGCAGCCTCCACACCTCCCGGGTTCAAGTGATTCTCCTGCCTCAGCCTCCTGAGTAGCTAGAATTACAGTCACATGCCACCACACCCAGCTAATTTTTGTAATTTTAGTAGAGACGGGGTTTCACCATATTGGTCAGGCTGGTCTTGAACTCCTGACCTCATGATCCACCCACCTTGGCCTCCCAAAGTGCTGGGATTACAGGTGTGAGCCACCGTGCCTGGCTAAAGCTGGAATTTAAATCCAATACTGTTTGCTCTCAGAATCACTCTTCTTGTGCTTCCAAGACTGAGACTGAGAAACCAGAAGTGGTTACCTAAGTGGGGATGGGAGTGAAGAACATTCTAGGCCGGGAGAATGTAAATGCCCTGGGCAGAGACCCTGAAGTCAGGAAAGGCATGTGCATTGGGGGAATCACAAGAAGCTACAGGTGTGACTGCAATGTGGCTTCTGGAGGCAGAAGTGGGAAGAGATGCTGCTGAGTAGCCCCAAGGCACAGGCAGAACCAAGGCTGGACTCTTCTCTGGGCTCCTAGCCCAGTGCTCTTTCCACCACATTCTACCTGCTGCCCCATCGCAGGCTAGCATCTGTTTTTATCCGCACCCATTTCAGACTGGAGGGAGCCGGCGCATGTAAAAATGAGGTGTTTTCTTCCTCACCCAGAGATGCACACTTTCAGGCTTCTACCCTATGCGGGTAGCGCCCGGAAGACTGGCCCCCAAATCCATTCAAAAACTAGAGGAGGAGTCATGACAATGATAACAGTCATCGTAGCTAATGTGACTGAGTGTTTCTGAACCACTGACATCCTCTCTTTTAATCCTCACAGCCAGCTTATGAAGTGGTATATTAGCTCTCCTCCTGGGCGTAGAGAAAGCAAATCAGCTCAAACCACCTTAAGCATAAAGAGAATTTATCAACTCAGATAACTGAAGAATGCAGTGGAAGAAACGGGGCTCTAGGGCTGGATGCAGGGGCTGCAATGATACTGTCAGAAATGAGTAGGCTGGGCGCAGTGGCTCACGCCTGTAATCCCAGCACTTTGGGAGGCCAGGGCAGGTGGATCACCTGAGGTCCGGAGTTCAAGACCAGCCTGGCCAAGATGGCAAAACCCCATCTCTAATAAAAATACAACCATTAGGCAGGCATGATGGTGCACATCTGTAGTCCCAGCTACTCAGGAGGCTGAGGCAGGAGAATCACTTGAACCCAAGAGGCAGAAGTTGCAGTGAGGCAAGATCACACCACTGCACTCCAACCTGGGCAACAAATAATCATAAAAAGACATGTGTCTCTGCTTCTTCAGCCCTGCTTTCCTGAGTGGATTTCATTCTCGGGCAGTGTTTCTCTATTGAAGACACAGAGGATCCTGATGGGCTGAAAGCTTACATTGCAGCAGCTTAGCGGCCCCACAAAATGAAACTGTTTCTGCCCTGGTAGTTCCAGAGAAAGCCCCAGAAGTGTCTCTCCTTGGCCCCCTTAGGTTACATGCTCAACCTCAAACTGATCACTGTGGCTCTGATTGGCCAGACCTAAGCCACAGCTTCACCCAGAGGCCAACCCACTGGGACTCAGAGGTAGGAAGGGTGGATTCCCAGCAGAAAAAAGAGGAACCGCTACAGAAAAGAGCACTGATGCTAAGAAGCCCACATCACCTACAAAGGTCTACTGTATGTAGTTACTAAGAATTCTTCTATTCCAGAGGTGAAAAATCTGAGAAACCAAAAGATTAAGGCAATTGTCTCAGCTCATACAGCCAGTATCAGAGGAGGGATTCACACCCAGGCAGTCTGACCCCAGAGCCTTAAGTTCTTAACCCCCAGATCACCTGGGAATAGCTTAGCCTGCTCAGAAGAGAATTCACTCGCTCCTACCCACATTTAGAATGAGGATAGTTCCCGCTGTTCGTTGCATAAACCGTAAGACCTAGGGATTACAGCCCAGAACTGAGGAATGGTTATGCCCTAATGTTGCCCTGATGATGCCCTCGTCTGCATTCTGAAATTCTTAATTTTGCCTTTAACCTCCCTTAAGAGTTAGGAGAGGAGGAGGAGTTCCACGTGCTTGAAGAGGAGCCACTAGGAATTGACAGCTGCTTGCCAGCCCAGCCCCTGGGAGGCTTGGGGAAAAAGGAGAGAAAGGGGAGGAGCAGTCATTCATCCACTTCGCTGACATCCTTTAGGATGGTTGTTTGACAGGCAAGAGTACTTCTTTGGGGGCCAAACCAGGACAGAGAACATGCAGTGTGGGCAGATTTAATGAGTTGTCCTAGTAAGTTACAATGCTGGTACTCTGCAGGTTGTTTGAGACGGAGTTTCACTCTTGTTGCCCAGGCTGGAGTGCAAAGGCACTATCTCTGCTCACTGCAACCTCTGCCTCCCGGGTTCAGGCAATTCTCCACCTCAGCCTCCTGAGTAGCTGGGATTACAGGTGCCTGCCACCATGCCCAGCTAGTTTTTGTATTTTTAGTAGAGAATGGAGCCTGTCTTGCAGGTGTCGCGATGCCAAAGCTGCCTCTAGTCCTTCAGTGTTTTAAAATTAGGCCTTATGCCTCTCCAGGGGGGCAGGCCTCATTTGGAAACGACTAACAATGAACCTGGGTGCATATGCAAAACAGCAAGCGGCCCTGAAGCGGTCCAAGTCAATAGCAGGCAGAGGCTGGTGTGTTTCATAAATAACCTCATAAATTGGAGGCTGAATGATGTTGATAAAAGCGTTAGGAAGTGCTTCTCGCGCCTCCTTACCCGGGGAGGTAAGAAGCTACCACGAACACTCTGGAGGGGGGTTTGCCATCCTCCTGCCGGCCTAGCTGCCTAAGAATTGAGGCTGACTTTCACCCTGAGAATTTCCCCAGAGAGCTGTGAGGCGGGATGAGAAGGAGCTGGTGGTGAGGAGGATGACATCGGAGGGTAACTAAGGAGAAAGAGAAGAGGCGATTACATGGGAGGAGGAGAGAAGTAAGGCCCTTGCCTCAAAGCAATAGGTAAAACCTTTCTAAACCCTTGCTACTGGCGTCAGCATCACCCCAGAGTTTGTCAGAAATGCAGAATCTCAGGCCCCACCCCAGACGCATTGAATCAGCATCTCTGGAAGTGGGGCTCAGGAATCTACATATTTACTGGGTCCCATAGCTCACTAGGTGTGACAGCCACTGTTCTCTATCAAGAGTAATTAGGCTCATGTGTCTATTTCAGCTGAAGACCAAGGGGAAGCTAACTTCAGTTAGAAGGGGAAGAGGAGCAAATTCATTCGTTATTATTCCATCTGTACTTCCACTGTCAACACTAATCCTCTCTTTGTTCTACTAGGACTCCCTGCCTGCAGTAAAGTTGTTAGTCCTGACCCTGAAGGGTGCTTATTGCCAGCACAGGTGATGGTACCCATCAGTCACCAAAGAAGCCTTTGAGTTTCTATGAATTTGCAGATTTTTTAAATGCAGTTGATGATTAAGCCTTTAATGGAGAATATAGTCCAGGAGTTGTGGATCTGCTCATGTTGTTACTTGAACACGGAGCAGTGTTCATTGAGTTTTTCAGGCACTTATGTTCCAGGCGTTTGTGGAAGACTTAGTATATGGCACTACCGTATAAGTGAGAATAGCTCGTAGCTGCCTACTCCACAGGACGGAGAGAGGCATGATTAATACCCGGCCCTTCCGACATGCTGTGGGAAGATGCTCTCAGGTGCACACAAGTGCCAGACTCGTGTATTGTGTGTGGCTGATGACGAAGCTGTTCCCATAACAATGAGTGTTTGGCTCCAGAGACTCTCCTCGGGAGCTGAGGACCCCCTCCTTCTGTCACCAAAGCTGGGATTGGTAGCATTTCTCAACTCACCTAAGATCTCTTTGGGTAAATATGAAGGGAACCAAATGACTGAGCTCCTTGATACCAGATACCCTTCAAGGCTCTTCCAGAAATATTAATACTGATCAAGTATTTAGCACTTAGAAAATGCTGGCTCTGTCTATGTGGATTAACACACCCATGACAACTTTCGTGGCAAGCCCTTTTATTCTTGTACCTGTTGTACAATAGAGGCTGAGGCACAGAGAGGGTAAATTGCTTTGCCTTCCGTTGCACAGCTGGTGAGTGACCAAGTCAGGTTTGACTGCAGGCAGCCTGGCTCCAGAACTTCCGGTCTTAAGCACAGCTCTTCACATGATCTCTGAAACTCCAGTGACACCCTTGGGTAGATATGTCTTTTCGTTTTTCAGCTGCAAAAATGAAGGCCCAGAAAAGTGATATAACTTATCCAGCATTCCACAGCTAAAAGAGACTGATTTCTGATTTCACCTCAGGTCTGTCAGACTGAAAAACCCATCCCCTTCTTCCCCAAACTCTCTACTCCCTCCATCCTTGCTGCTGAGCTGGACACAGAACATTCATGCACCCATAGCAAAGGGGGCGGCAGCGACTGCTAGGAGCAGTGGGGCTCTGAGCAAAAGTGAAGCGTGGCAGGGCCAGGCACTGGAGGCCCTGAGGATGTGCTGAATTCAAATGACTGGTGCTAACCTTCCAACCTGTGCCCTCTGCTTCAGAACCCTCCACGGCAACGACATTTCCAGCGTTCCTGAAGGCTCCTTCAACGACCTCACATCTCTTTCCCATCTGTAAGTAGCAGTATTTCTCCCCAAAGCGCATTCAAAACAGGAAAGCATGAAAAGTGTCAGCGACAGTGTCATTCCTGTCAGCATTTTGCTGTATGTCCTGTCCTTATGCGTACAGTCTATTTTGCCACAGCATATCCCCACTCTGCATATTGTCTTGTTCCCTGCCTCAGATGCCTTCAAAGGCATCTTCAATTATGTAAACAATGTAAATATTTAATAAGAACTAATAGAAAACATGTACTATGTGCTAAACACTTTAGATAAGTTTTCTACTTATTTCTTACAGCTATAAGGCATTTTTTATCCCTTTATTATATATAATAACATTGAAACTTAGGTTAAAGAATTTGTCAGCTGGGTGCAGCGGCTCATGCCTGTAATCCTAGCACTTTGGAAGGCCAAGGTGGGAGGATCACTTGAGGTCAGGCATTCGAGACCCGCTTGGCCAACATGGTTAAATCCGGCCTCTACTAAAATGACCAAAATTAGCCGGGCATGGTGGGTGCCTGTAATTCCAGCTACTCCAGTAGGCTAAGGCAGGAGAATCACTTGAACCTGGGAAGCGAAGGTTGCGGTGAGCCGAGATCACGCCACTGCACTCCAGCCAGGGCAACAAAGCAAAACTCCATCAAAAAAAAAAAAAAAAAAAAAAAAAAAATTTGTCTAAGCATGGCACAGCTAGCAAATAGCAGGGCCCAGTATCAGATCCAGGTTTGCCTTGACTCCAAAGCACGTATTCTTAACCACTCTAGACTCTGCAACAGGTATTCCCTTCATATTTTACACAGGGGAAGTGGAGGCCCATAAATGCTAGGTGACTCGCTGAAGGTTGCCTATCAATTCAGTGAGATGTGAGGCTAGAACCGGGGTTCCCTCACTCCCAGGCCGGATCTCTCTTCCCAAGATCAGGGATCTCTGCATTTTTTTATGCAACTCTGTCAGCGAACATTTTCGAGTTTGTATTCCTTCTACATGCTTATTTAATTATTTTCATAATGTGTGCATGTACCGTTATACAGATATACAATGTATGCATATTCTAAAACATTCAAAACGAGAATTGTTAAAGGATAATTTTTTATAAAAAACAGAATTTCTAGTATTTTCTTCCCAATCACAACCTTGGAGATGTCTGTGCTGGACTTAACCCTCCTCCCCTGCGTTCTTCAGCCGAGTGGTCTGACACTGCTTCCTAGGTTGCGGGGTTTCAGAACCTTCTCTGCACAGTATGTCCTCCAGCGGACCTTTCAATAGGGCAAGGGAACCAGATAATCAGATGGCCAGAGATCCAGGAAGCTCCCTAGGGGCCTTGGATGAGGTTGAGTTGAGGAGTGAGTCTTACCTGCCTAGGCGAGAGCCACGCCTCAGAGTGGAAGGGGCTTGGATGGGAATAGAAGCGTCCACAGGATTAGAAGTACACCTGGAGATACTAACTTTGCCACAATGGAGACAGCTGCTCTACCGGCCCCGTATTGGACACCTCCAGTCTAGCCAAAGTCTGAAAATGCATTTCCAGAGACGGGAAGATAGGAGGTCTATGGGCCACGCTGGGCAGGGGGCCCTGACTTCCTGTTCTGCCTCCTAGGGCACTGGGAACCAACCCGCTCCACTGTGACTGCAGTCTTCGGTGGCTGTCGGAGTGGGTGAAGGCGGGGTACAAGGAGCCTGGCATCGCCCGCTGCAGTAGCCCTGAGCCCATGGCTGACAGGCTCCTGCTCACCACCCCAACCCACCGCTTCCAGTGCAAAGGTAGGTGCTGCCCATTCCCCACCCTCCCCTACCCCTCGTGGGGTCTGCTGTGTCCCCAGCAACCTGTCAGAGCAGGGCAACTCAACAGATGTGGCTTCAGAAACCTTCACCCTGTCTCTTCCACGGGTCCCACAAAGAGGCTTAGATGCTGACACTGATGTGGACCCCCATCTAATGGGCCAAGTGTCACTCTCTCCAAGTCCCCCTGCCGGCATTGCCACATACCTCCTCACTGACTGCTTTCTGTACATGTCTTTCCATAGTTGAGAAAATCTTTTTTTTTTTTTTAAATCTTTTGTAGAGATGAGATCTCACTATGTTGCACAGGCTGGTCTCAAACTCTTGATCTCCAACCATCCTCCTATTTTGGCCTCTAAAAATGCTGGGATTACAGGCATAAGCCACTGCATCTGGCCTTAAGAAAATCTTTAACCTGCATTTTTTTATCCGACATGATTAGAACATAAGCGTTTTCCCATTTTACTACAGCAAACTTTTTGTACATGTGATTTTTTTTAATTGATCATATTATTATTATAACAACAACAAACTACTACTGAGTTCCTATGCAACAGGAACGATGTTAAGCACTTTCTCGTGTATTTTTTTCCTTTTTTTTTTTTTTTTGAAACGGGGTCTTACTCTGTTGCCAGGCTGGAGTTCAGTGGCATAATCTCGGCTCACTGCAACCTCCGCCTCCCAGGTTCAAGCGATTCTCCTGCCTCAACCTCCCAAGTAGCTGGGACTACAGGCCTGCACCAACACGTCCAGCTAATTTTGTATTTTTAGTAGAGATGGAGTTTCACCATGTTGGCCAGGATGGTCTCGATCTCTTGACCTCATGATCCTCCCGCCTTGGCCTCCCAAAGTCCTGGGATTACAGGCATAAGCCCATGCCCCACCGTTTTTCTTCATTCTTCACATATTAACTTACTTAATTACCTAATACCTCTACATGATCAACTTTTAATATTATCCTCATTTCTAAAAATGAGAAAATTGAGGCTTAACAGGTTAAATGACTTCTTTAGAAGTCCAGGTCTAGCTAATTACAGAATACACAATCTCGATCACCAAGCTGATATTCCACTGCCACTTAATCCATTTCTAGTTTTGAATCTTTAGAGTATTTCCTTTTTTTTTTTTAACCATTGACACTTCTCTATTTGAAATCATATCCTCAGACAAGATTCAGAGAACAGAAATTTCTGAATCAAAGTATATTATTATTTTTAAGGTCTTCACACATTTTGCCAAATTGATTTTCAAAAAGGGTTATAAGCAACTTGCATTCTTTAATTGCATTTTTCACTGGACCCTGTCATTATTTTCTCTTATTTTATCATGACTGCTAATTAAGTTAAAAAAAATTTATTTTATCTGATTACTGAGGTACCTGAATTTTTGACAATATATACATCTGTTAATCTCTTTTGCTCATCTCTGAGAGGCTTAATATTTATTTTGATATGTAGATATACTCTAATTACCCTCTCAAACTTTCGTGTGTCCCACACTTCTGCTGCAAGCAGAAAAACATTCCATTGGCTTAAAGCTAATTTTAATTTTCCTCTTCCTGCTTCTAAGATATCTGATCTGATACTAAAGAGGCTCACCTAGGCCAAGAACAGTATGGGTCTCAATCTTGGCTACAGATTTTGGAAATCATATAGGAGCTTTTGATATTACTGAAGCCTGGCTCCACCCTCTAGGTTTTGATTAAATTGGTCTGGAGTACAACCTGGGTGTGGGGACTTTTAACAGCATTGCAGCTGGGGGCGGGGCACCAATGCCTCACGCCTATAATCCCCACACTTTGGGAGGCTGAGGTGGGTAGATCACTTGAGGTCAGGAGGTCAAGAGCAGCCTGGCCAACATGGGGAAACCCCATCTCTACTAAAAATACAAAAATGAGCCAGGTGTGGTGGTGCGTGCCTGTAATCCCAGCTACTCAGAAGTCTGAGGCAGGAGAATCACTTGAACCCACGAGGTGGAGATTACAGTGAGCCAAGATTGCACCACTGCACTCCTGCCTGGGCAGCAGAGTGAGACTCCACTTCCAGGAACAAAAGCACTGCAGCTGGTTCCATCGTAAGGCAGCCAAGTCATCTGGGTCTTGTCTGGGCAGTTCTTGGTTTTAGCACTGAAAGCTGTGTCCTGCAGACCCCCTTAGCCTCAGGCAAACCGGGACACATAGTCTTCCTATTCTAATATGAAGCTGTGGTTGAGCCCCCCATACCAGCTCTCAATCAGGCCACTCTGTTTACTCATCCACAAATGGTCCTCACTGAAGTTCATCTCAGCCCATTCCAGGTTGATGACTGTTAGCCCCAAGGTGATTTACAGTCTTGACATTAAGCAGGGCCTGTTTATCCAGGGCTCACTGTCAAAGCTGGCTGCAGCGGCAGGACACAGCCCCCTTTGCAAAGCTCTGGGAAGAACCCTGACCTCCCTCCAGTGCTTGCAGCTAAAGCAAGCAGGACTCAGCTGAAATGGTCACAGATGCAACATGTGCCTGAGCAGTTGTCTACCCATTGTCAGCATCATCGCCGTGTCCTCTGGGGTCATCCATTTCTTACTTCCAAGGTTTTCCAGGGGGGACTTTCTCTGTGTGCCTTTGGCCCCAGCACTGTGCCCTGCTTAGCCTGGCACAGACTATTCCATAGGGAGGAGTGTTTTCGGGTAGAAAAATGGAGGTCCGAATGGAGCCTGGGCCCACAGCTTCCTGGAATACGAAAAGATACACAGGGGGGTTCTAATTATGGTGCATTGTTTGCCGATTAGCACCAAAATCGGATCAGGCTAATTACAGTAATTGATTTGACTGCAGGAGTGTTTCTGAATGATGTCCCGCTGTGATTTTTCCTCCCTGGACAATGGCTGAATTAATGGGAGTCTAGCTGGACTGGATGTGCTGGCTGGGGAGAGCCAGCTGCTATCTGGGCATGGTGTTGGGGAGGGGTTGGCACTGGCTGAGGGAAAGCCCAGAGCAGAGGGGAAGAGAGGTGTGGCAGTGAGCGCACTCGGGACCTGCCGTCAGCACTCTGGTTTTGCTGCCTAGGGCCAGTGGACATCAACATTGCGGCCAAATGCAATGCCTGCCTCTCCGGCCCATGCAAGAACAACGGGACGTGCACCCAGGACCCCGTGGAGCTGTACCGCTGTGCCTGCCCCCACAGCTACAAGGTATGCTGGGAGGCCCCACCCCCACATTCGTGCCTCAGACTCCTCCTTCACCCCTGCCCTAGAAAGGGGCACCGAGCCCTACGTACTCACCCCGCAAGGGACAGCTTGGATGAGCCTATTACACAGGTCACCACCCCAAAGCAGCATTTGCCAGGAACACTCCTGTTCTCTGAACTGGTGGGAGCTGCCAATCAGAGAGGACCCCATATGGTCTTGGCAAGGATGCCAGGAGAGAAAGAGAAAACGTAACATTTGTATTTTCTTCGTGAAACATGGGGAAATTAAGTCTCAGAGAGTGAAAGTGTTTCCAAGTAGAGGCATCCCTTGAACCCATTCTCCCAACTTCCCTTCTAAGGGGATTTCCAGAACCTCCACCCCACCGTGTCCCAGCCAAACCCCACCCTCAGAGCAACCAGCCTGTAAAGTGCTGGTTCCAGCTTGATGCAGATACCAAGGGGGGTTGAAAGGCTTAGGGGCTGCCAAGCTCACCCAAAAGATTGACAGGCTAAGGTCAGCCAGCAAAAGCATGGAGATCCCAGTTCTCCCCTGTCTTCCGCAGAAATCCAGGCTACCTCCAAGGCAGTCCTTCCCTCTCTTCTCACCCAGCACATGCCTCTCACCCACAGTACAGTGTCATGCCCCTCTGCTGACCCCTGTGGCTATCGACCATGCGCCTCTCACCAGCACCTACAGAGCACAGACTGTGTGCCAAGTACTGTGCTTGGCATTTTACTCACCTTTTCAAACACCCCAGCGAACCTAAGAAGAAGGTCTCATTGATTCCCTGTTTACAGATTTGGAGACTGGACCTGTCTCCAAACTCTCAGTGAAGAGTTCAACTCAAGGTCCGAAGCTTGTAAGCAGTAGGGCTGTGATTAAGACCCAGACTATGTGATTCCAGAACCCAGTCCTTCTCCCCTGGAGGGTTTCCTGGATAGTTGAGCCCTTCTTTGCGCTTCACTGGAATCAGCAAAGCTGTGGCTCCATCCTCTTCCGCAGGGCCCTCCCAGCTTCCAGCCTTCCCAGGGAACCCATTCAAAGGCACGGGGCAAGCCCAGAGTTTCAGGACAGCCCCGCAGCCCATCTAATGCACACATCTGATGCAGGTGGAGTGAGAGTGCGCAGGCATCTCCAGAACTCTGTCCCCAGTGGGATTGTGTGTGTGTAGTTACAGGCTTAGAGGCAGCCTCACTCTGGGGAATGGGACTACCTGATATATTTCTAGGCTATAGCTGTGCTTCTAGCAGATAGTGTCAGAGTGCCACCTATGGGCCTGGTACAAGAGAGTCAAAGGATTCTCTTTGAAGCCAGCCACCTCCAAAGCCTTACACTTACCACTGAGTCCCAGACCCATGCACCCTCATCTCACAAGCTGATTGTAAAAATTAGGGAAGAGAATAAATGTGTAAGGCCTAGATGAGTGCCTAACCTTTATTGACGCTTCAGAAGAGAACTGTACTATGTATGGAATTGAGAATGTTATTGATGCACAGTCACAGGTGCCCACATATAAAATTATTAATAGCAGGGAATAATAGAGATTAACAGCAGACACACTCAGGATGTGTGGATCCTCTGAAACTCCCTTTTATGGATTCAGCAGAGAAAACTCAGACTGTGCAATTACACTGAGAGGCAGGTGTGGATTCCAGCTCTGTCATTTATTAGCCGCGTGGCCATGGCTAGTAATTTCATGGGTCTTCCCAGCTGTAAGCTAGGACCTGTCTCTCAGGTTTGCCATGAGAATCAAATGTACAGTAATATACGCAATATATCTAGGATGTTACCTGTCATTCAGTAAGCACTCAGTAAGCTGGCACACTGCCGCCTTTTACCTTTACCCTTGCATGGTGGTCTCTCATACCTGGGTGTGGAATAGGCCTTCGGCAACAGGTGGTATGTTGCTGGTTTCCTCCAGGATTACCAGTCTGTGGCTCTGTGAACTGCCAAGGAACTTCGGTCATTCTCCTAGAACTGTGACTGCATGTGTAACATTCTCAATCCCATACCTAGTTCTGTTGTGAATCATCAATAAAGGCCAGGCACTCATCTGGAGCTTATGCATTTATTTTCTTCTCTAATTTTTATAGTCAGCTTATGAGATGGGTAGTATCATCCCTATTCTAAAGATAAGGTAAACTGTTTCACATTCTGATTCTGGCTTGCTTCTCTTTAAAACAGGCCTGAGTCTGAAAGTAGTAGAGCTGGGTTTCCAGTCCAGGCTTCTTCCAACTACACTTGACCACACTGTGAAGCATGACCTGACTGTCAGTGTCAGAGCAAAGAGAGTGTCTGCAGGGCTACTGCAGGATAAGGCCACTTTTTTGAACTTTGTTCTCAAGATTCTGAACATCCTGTTGATTTTAGAGGAATCTGAACAGAGATTTTGACCCTGAGGAAAGTGTTGAGCTCAGGCAGGTCTAGGGTCCATGATGGTGATGGTGATAGTGAATATGATGATGATGATGATGATGATGGTGATGATATCGGTGATGACAGATGATGACAAAGGTGACAATGGTGATAACGGAGATGATAGTGATGGTGTTGATGATGGCGATGGTGCTGATGGTACAGATGATGATGATGATGATGATGATGACAATAACAGTAACATGAGAGCCAGCATTTATTGAGTACCTACTATGTACTGACAGTAAGTTAAATAAGGTACCTGTATTATCTCACGTATTCCTCATCAGAGCCCTAGAATACAGTTCCTAATGTGTCCCTCACTTTATAGTTGAAGAAAACAGCATGGTAGATAAGGGAGTTGGGATTCAAAGCTCAGAGCCAACTGACTCCAGAAGCTGTGCTCCTAGCCACTGCACTCAATGCCTGTTGGAAAGTGCAGTTATTGCAGGGGCTGAGGTTGAGGATCCCTGACCATCTAGGACCTCTCTGAATTTCCAGGAGAGAAAAAAGTAGAGTGTAGCCGTGGGAAGAACACCAAGCAGGACCTTCTAGAGCCTGTGCCTACGTGATGCATGACCTTGGACAGATCCCATGCTTCTCCTCACCTCAGTTTTCTCAGCTGTAAAATGGGGCAGGTGGAACCCAAGGGATCCTTTAACTGAGGGCTGCATCACATTCTCTGTGCTGAGTATATCCCTTCTGCTTTTCTTCTTGCCAGGGTTAGAGGCCTGCCCAAGCAGAGCGACTGAGGCCCGAGTGGCTAAGTTGACGGAAATCCCCAGACACCCACAAAACTGAGCTCAAAGTTCAGGCATTTATGTACCTATGTCCAGATATCTCCATTTTCCCATCGACTAGCAGAGTGACCATGGGAAGCCACAATCGTGCAAAAAAGCACAGGAACCACCGGGTAACATTTGGTACCAGCTACTCTTAATGTCCTATAATGCCAGGCCTTTGTGAAGCAGCTTAAACACATTATCTCTTGTATTAATCACCCTGTGAAATAAGTTTTATTATCCTCTTCTGATAGACGAAAAAAAAAAACTAAGGTTCATAAAGATCAAATAATTTACCTAACGTCTCACACTTAGGAAGTGCATGAGCTACAACCAAAGCTCGACTATCTCTTGGAAGAAAGTCTCTACACCCACAGCCACTCACAAGTCGGATTCCCCCTAAGCCTCACTTTTCCCACCCGTAAATGAGAAGATTCATATGCAGCGCTGCTGAAAGAATGAAAAGCGGCTACCTCAGTGCCAGGGTTCAGTACGTACTTCACAAAGGGTCATTATTTTGCCACTATTTTAAGATTTGGGGAAATAAAATGTATCTGTTTGCTGTTTCTTTTTCAGCCATTTAGTTTCAGGAATGCATGTTTGATGTCTCAGAACAATGCTTCTCAAACTTTTGTGTGCATAAGAATCACCTGGAGAGCTTATTAAAATGCAGGTTCTAGTTCGTTAGATCTGAGGTCAGGCCTGAGAACGTGCATTTTTTTTACCAGCTCCCAGGACATGCCAGTGCCACTAGTCCAAGGACCACGCTTTGAGTAGTAAGGTCTTAGAGCAGCCCTCCTGGTCCCATCTCAGAAAGAGGTTTCCAATGAGGGTAGCTATTCCCAGTGTCTCTTAAAGCAGTGATTCCCAACCTTTTTGGCACCAGGGACCAGTTTCATGGAAGACAGTTTTTCCATGGAACTAGGGTGTGGGGCATTGATTCAGGATGAAACTGCTCCACCTCAGATCATCAGGCATTAGCTGGATTTTCCTAAGGAGTGAGCAACCTAGATCCTTCGCACGCACAGTTCACAATAGGGTTCGTGCTCCTAGGAGAATCCAATGCCACCACTGACCTGACAGGAGGCGGAGCTCAGGTGGTAATGCTCCTCTCTGTCTGCTCACTCCCTGCTGTCCAGCCTGGTTCCTAACAGACCATGGACTGATACTTGTCCATGGTCTGTGGCCCAGGAGTTGGGGACACCTGTTTTAAAAGAAGCCAGTCAGGAGACCTGGCCATGTCCTACACATATGCAGGCACAGACACACACACACACACACACACACACACACACACACACACACACACAGAGCGGGGTGAGGAGCAGAAAGTGTGGTGGAGGACCAAGAAGCATCACACGTCTGGTAGATTTGAGCAAAGTGAGGCTGAAGAGAATTGAATCAGGCTAATTAGCCAGGCACTGGCAATGGTGATTATTTTTCAAGGAGATGTAAGTGACAGAAATCCCCACCTCCAGGCCCAATTACTATGTCATCAAGCACTAGGCTCTGCCTCCTGGATTTCTGTGCTTGGCATAAAGGGCTGCAGGAGATGCCACCACCTCCACCACTAACCTCACTGTTGGGAGGGTTTGACCTGAAGTCACCGGGACTTGCCAGTTCCCTGGAGCAGGGGCTGGAGAGGTCTTGCTTGACCTTCGCAAGGTTCTCTGTCCTGCCCTTCACAGTCCATCTGTTAGCCACCACATATGCTCCTCTGGAACTATTTGGCATCCACCAAAGACCGAAAAAAGTATTTTAGTCACTCACATTCAGCCCTGGCTCACACCCCAGGCATCAGCATTTATCATCATCGCTGTTATTTATGGAGCTGCCATTACATGCTAGGTGTCTTACATATATATGATTTCTAACCATTAATTCCCCGTAGGGTAGGTCATATCATTTCCATGTCATAAGTGGTAAAAACAAGGCTCAGTGAGAACTAGTCATTTCCTCAAGGAACACAGCAGCAAACAGAATGCACACTCCTATCCGCATGCCCCAGGACACGTGTTTTGAGAGGGGCAGACTAAGTGGTCCCACATAGAGGCTCCCAGCACTGATTTTGGGCTGGATGCCTGGGTTCAGCTGCTTGCTCCCCATTTCATTTACTGCTGTGTGATCTTGGCCGTATTACCTCACTTTTTAAGTCTGTCTTTCCCGTCTGTAAAAATGAGTGTAATAACAGTCACACCAATCTCATAGGATTGTTGTGAACATGATATGCGATCATGAATATAAAACACTTAGCATGAGGCCTGGAATGGAAAATGTGCTCAGCAATGTGAGTGAGAATTAGTATTACAGTTTCCATTCCACACTGACTTTCAGAAAGGGGCCCTGTGTTATGGTTTAGAATAAACCCAGATACCGGCCCAAACGGCACTCCCTCTGGCCCCTTCAAGAAGCCTCTGACTGGCCCCCTAACTGAGAAGGGAACCAGACAGACATGGCCTATGCCTTCCAGCTGTTGGAGATGGGCCCGAGGCTCTGGCGTTGGAGAGGGTCCGCAGCAGAGGCCCCAGTTCCATTCCGTCACATCACTAGCAACAGCAGAAGAGGAAAGAGGATTTTCTCAAGCAGATGGCGAACAGGTGGTGTGGCAGTGGGCAGGCTCCCATGATCACCCCCACCTAGGCTGTGCCAAGCCACTGAGCCCAAGGCCCAGAAAGGATGCAGCAGTCGCCTCCCCAGGCCCCACACTACCTACCAGGTCCTGCAGGGGACTGCTTGCCAAGACTTGGGTGAGCCTGGCCTGTCGGTCCCAAGGGAGAAGCCAGAAGGCCAAGAAGAGTTGGGCTGCTCCCTGGGACAGTGGGTCTTATGGAGCTCAGTCTCCACCTTGGGACTGCCTTCCTCAGGGCCACTGCCATTGCTGTTCCTTCTGCCTGGCACGCTCCTCTCCCCACCTTCCACGTGGTTGAGTCCTCAGCTCAAACGTCCCCTTCAGAGGGGCCTCCTCCAGAGAATCCCGCACCATCCTGAGCTCTCTATCCCAAAGGTTCCTTACCTGGCCTAACCTGAGGCTTACCTTCAGAACTTTAGAATAAATACCAAAGCCTGGTACCCACTCCAGATCAATCAAGGATGGTTCTCTGAGGGTCTTCCCTTTGTAGGAGACAAGGTCTGTTGGCCACACTTTAGTCTTAGTCTGCCCTACTCAAGTTTTGGGTTATATTTAAGCTTCAGTGAGGTAATGTCATCTTCTAGCATTTACAGAATGCCTACCATGTGCTAGGTGGCTACACACTGTGTAACCTTTTCCTTACATGAAATTCTTCCTTACATGAAAGCTCTAGTTTAATTCTCATAGTAACTCTGTGAGGTGGACTTGGAGAGGTCAGGAGGCTTTTGTGAGGTCACGATCAGCCAGCCCAGATGAGATGGAGCTGGAATGTGAAACCAGCTTTGCCTGCATCCAAAACCTGGGTTCTTGCCCTGCAGTTTGGGAGAGAGAAGGGTGCAAATTCTGGGAAGTAGCGAGGCTGGAACCTGAACTCCTGGCTTCTCATCACCCCTCCCCTTCTCACTGTGCAGGGAAGAAGGGTGAGGGCTCCCATGGGTGGGCTCCACGTCACACAGCAGGCCTTTCCCAGGGCCTCCTTGTGACCATCTCCTCAGCTTCATCCCAGAGAACGCTGAAACTCCTGGGGTCTCCTGGGCCGTGGCAGCCCAAGAAGGCCTCCAAACCAGGTGCTTCTCTCTCTTTTGCTCCTCAGGGCAAGGACTGCACTGTACCCATCAACACCTGCATCCAGAACCCCTGTCAGCATGGAGGTACCTGCCACCTGAGTGACAGCCACAAGGATGGGTTCAGGTAACAGCTCACCCTGGCCTCCCTCACTGTATCAGTCTGTTCTCACACTGCTAACAAAGACATACCCAAGACTGGGTCATTTAAAAAGGAAAGAAGTTTCATGGACTCACAGTTCAACATGGCTGAAGAGCCTCACAATCATGGCAGAAGGCAAAGGAAAAGCAAAGGCACATCTTACATGGTGGCAGGCAAAAGAGAGCTTGTGCAGGGGAACTTCCATTTATAAAACCATCAGATTTCATGAGACTTACTCACTACCAAGAGAAGAGTATGGGGGAAACTGCTCTCATGATTTAGTTATCTCCACGTGGCCCCACCCTTGACACGGGGATTATTCTAATTCAAGGTGAGATTTGGGTGGGGACACAGCCAAACCACATCACTCACCTTGGAGGGCTCCCTGGGCAGGCTAAAGAAGCAGAGGTATGCCCAGCGAGGGCCTTCCTGGTGCTCGTGCTATGCTGGCCCTGTGTGAGAATGATCTCAAGGCTCTTTGCACCCTGTAAGGGAAGTACAGTTTATCCCATTTTGCAGATAAGGAGGTTCAAGCATCAGAGGGACAAACCTTTTGCCCAGAGTTACATTAAGCATTGTTACAGGGATTTGAAACAAGGTCCCAACCTCGTGCTTCCTCCAGGGGAAAAGTCAGCTGCTGGCTAAAGTCAAAGAAGAAAGGGATGAAGGCTTCAGGACCTCCAGCCTGGCACTGCCACCACGCTTTTCTGAGTTACAAAATAAGTGACAATGATTATGTGCTCATTAGGCCAGGTACCAACTAGTCAAGTATTGTCTCATTTAAATCCCTACATGACTTTATCAGGTAGGTAGGTATTATCCTCACTGAATAGATGGGGAAGCTGAGGCACAGAGATGAACTTGCTCTAGGTTACATCTCCTGATGCTCATTCCTGGATCTTCCAAGCCCACCTCCAGCTCTCTTTCCTTCCTGGCATTAACATTTCAAGAAGAAAAGGGAATAGAGGTCACTTAGGTTTTTCTCCTCCCTGTCCTAGGCATGGGATTAGGCTTCTACCCAAACCTCAAAACCCCTTCCTGCGTCCCATCTTCCCCAGCAGCTTTCAGATGCCCAGTTTCACTGGCCTGTGGCCCTGACAAAAGCAGACTGTTGGGAACAGGCTCCCCTGGTATCCCTGGTGAACCAGTCGGGAGGCGGCAGCCCCTTGGCAATAAAGGCAAGGGCACCTCATGCCAAGCCATGTGTGGGTGTCTTAGAGCTCAAGTTGCAACCAATTAAATATCAAAAGCACTCTGACCAGAGGCTGCTGTGTGGTCTGGGGAAGAAATCAAGTTCTAGGCTCCCGGTTCTCCTCCCCAGGGAACCCGCCCGCCCACGTGTCCACCTGCCAAGCCAGCTCCAACAAACTCTGCCTCGAAAAGTGAAATTCAAGGCAGAGTTCCTTTTCCTGCCTGGAGTCAGCCAAACCACCCACTCCTGCCGGCTCACGTAGAGCAGGAGTGAGGAGAAGCAGCAGGGAAATAGGGAGGTGGCCACAGGGGCCTCAGCCAGGAAGCACTCCTCCAGGGCACACAGCCTGGTCTGCCCACGCAGGCAAGAGATAGGGGTCAGATGAGGGAAGAGCTCCCGCTGCAGGTAGCTGTGTTTCTCCTGTCTCAGCGGGAGGTTCGGGTGAGCAGAAGTATCTCACTTGCATCTTCAGTTGTTGAAGAGTTTCAGATGAACTAAAAATATTTTTAGGACTGAATGTAAAAGGAAAAGGGCCCAGATCTACAGGATCAGGGAAATGGGGTGGAGGGTTAAGGCAGTGAGGCAGTTACGAGGGATGGCAGAGCTTGCGTGCATTCCTCAGGGAGTAGGGAAGCTCTTCCACATCAGGCCAGCACGTGGCGGGTGAAGGGGAGGGATGCTTGTCAGGAAGCTCTCCTGTATGCTCCCCTCTTCCATTCTGCAGTAATTCCTTAGGGCTGCTGTAACAGCCACAGACTGGCTGGCTGTCATCACCAGAAATTTACTGTCTGACAGTTCTGAAGGCTGGAAGTTCCAAATCAAGGTGTCAGCAGGGCCATGCTCCCTCTGAGCCTCTGGGGGAGGCTCCTCGCCTGTCCCTCCCTGGCTTCTGGTGTTGCCGGCAATCTTTGGCATGTCTGGGCTTGTGGCTGCAGACCCCCTCTCTCTGCCTGCATGGTCACCGGTGCTCTGCCTGTGTTTCCCTTCTCGTGGCCATCTTCTTTCAGAGGCACCTATTATATCGGATTATGGGTCCATACTCTTTTTTTTTTTTTTTAGACAGAGTCTTGTGCTTTGTTGCTCAGTCTCAGTCTGGAGTGCAATGGTGCAATCTCGGCTCACTGTAGCCTTTGCCCCCCAGGTTCCAGCAATTCTCGTGCCTCAGCCTCCTGGGTTGCTGGGATTACAGGCGCACGCCACCACACCCAGCTATTTTTTTTTTTGTATGTTTTTGTATTTTTAGTAAAGACGGGGTTTCACCATGTTGTCCAGGCTGGTCTTGAACTCCTGACTTCAGGCGATTCACCCTCCTCAGCCTCCCAAAGTGCTGGGATTACAGGCGTCAGCCACGGCGCCCGGCCGGGTCTGCATTCTTTCATCAGGACCTCAACCTAACTAATCACATCTGCAAAGACCCTATTTCCAAATAAGATCATGTTCTGAGGTACTCGGGGCTAGGATTTCAATATATCTTTTTTGGGGGGAGCACAATTCAACCCATAACACACCTTAGTCATCAGCATCACCGGCCTCATACACGTGTTTCTCTAATCTTGCTGCATTGCCTGCTCACAAAAACAGCAAAGGCTGGCAGAGCGGGCCACACAGAAGACCACGACAGGAGAGGAGATCTGCTGTCATCCCCACAGCCAGCTCATTGCTCCTGGAGTCTCTTCGACAGCCCTCCAAGGTTTCCAGTGAGGACAAGGAGACATCAGCTTCCTTCTACCCTCTGTCACTCCCTTAGCAATCTCTGTCCTTGACCAGCCACTGTATCTCACTGCCAGGTAGCCCTAAGGTTCTGGGAGAGCCAAAGTAATGGGTCTTCAGGAAAACAAATGGGCAACACCATGCTTTGGGACTTCCAGAAACCTGCACTCTGTCTGGGTCTGAAGAAGCGGCCTTTTTCGTGAGTGCCCAGAGTCCCTAACAGGAAAAACGAATGAGTCATTTTGCTGTATCCCAAGAGCTGGGACCCAAGAGGCCCCTGGCCTTTTGTAGAAAATGTGACATGGTTTTCAGTCATAGAAAGGAGGCCAATTAAGGAGGATTCTAGGACCACCGAAATTCACTGCCTGTTAGCTGAGTGTAGTTCACTCTTTTAGCTAAATCCCAAATCAGAGTAATCTCTGAAACCTGAAGTTCCAGGTCTGAAGCTGAAGTACACATTCACAGATGGAGTGAGAATCCCTGACTCACAGGTGAGGCCACAGAAAGATCGAGAGTCACTGCAGAATTTATTTAATTAGAAAGATGCTCACTCCATCCCCATCCCCATCCCCACCCCTTCCACACAGCCTTTATCTGTTCTGACCTATCTTGCATGCCCAGTCTTGGGAATATGACCAAGATCAGGTAGAGATGCAGGCATTTCAGGTTTTGATCCAAGAGATTTAACACTTAAGAGACAAGTGAAGGAAATGCATCTTGCCAGCCCACAATGTTCGAAGCCAAGTTCACCTGAAGGCCTCACTCTTGGCAGGAGAGGGATCCTCCCACTCCTGCCTTCATCCCCCAGAAGCTGGAGGGGCTCAGAAGTAGGAGGAATACATGATAGGGAGAAATGGCATCTCTGAGGAACGGTTAAGGAAGTGGGGTGGTTTTGTGTAGCTCTAAAGCTTGCTAGTGGGTTCAGAGAATTTTCTGTGTGCTGTGTTCCCTTCTAAACATTTTGCTTATATAATCTCATTTAATCTCCACAACCACCCAGGTCAAGGTCAAGCAGCTAGAACGTGTCGACCAGAATTCATTCCCAGGAAACCAGGGTGCAGCGTCTGGGACCCTGGCCACTATGCTCTGCCCACCCCCTGACCCTGAGATAGAAAGGCTACCTTAGAGTAAAAACATCACTTAAAGGAGAATGTTTATTGTGCTGTCTCTCTTTATCTGCAAAAGAGACTGTGCCTCAGAAGAGCCGAAGGAAGGGTGGTTTGGAGAACAGCTGGAGGAATTTAAGTCATATCCGGGAAACCACTTCCAGCTAGGGGAATGACGACACGGGCATTGCCAATGGACATTAGCCCCAGAGCGAGGCAGCCAGCATGGGCCAGGGGAGATAGAACATTGCCTGGAGACAGGGGGCTGGATGAAATGACCTTTTAGGCTCCTAAGGGGCTACCTGATCAGGACCCCAAGGCCTCATGTGGCCAAAGTGCTTTCTCAGACCTCCATCTGGAGGAGAAATTGACTAATTGTATTTCCCATCCCTGTCTTCCTCTCTGCCACCCCAACCCACCTCTCTCCCTGACCCCTCTCCTCCCTGCTTCCCACCCACACGTCCCAAAGCTGCTCCTGCCCTCTGGGCTTTGAGGGGCAGCGGTGTGAGATCAACCCAGATGACTGTGAAGACAACGACTGCGAAAACAATGCCACCTGTGTGGACGGGATCAACAACTACGTGTGTGTCTGCCCGCCAAACTACACAGGTAAGACTCTCACGACCGCGCGTGTGGCGGGGTGGAGGGGTGTCACTAGAATACCATTTTCTTAACTTCTTCCAAGGACTCTCCTCCGCTCTCCCTGAGGACAGAGACTAGGACCCCAAGACCATGCTATGCCAGGAGGGGCTCCCCAAAGACCTGTTTGCTTCTCTCTCTCCTCCACCACCACCCACTAGCAAATCACTGCTCCTTCCCACTTGAGACAGAGTCTCAGGCTCTTTAGCTGCCGTTCATCTCATTGCTGGCCATTTTCTTCTTTAGGGCCCCTGCAGACCCCGTGGTGTTTGAGGCTGGCAGAGAGGCGCTTGCATTGTGTTTATGCTTCGCTCAGGTCTAGTCAGCCGTCTCTTGAAATCCACATTTTCCAGACACTCAGCTAGGAGCCAGGGATACAAAAATGAACAAGACAAAGTTCCTTCTCATAAGAAGTTTACACTCAGGTGGACAGAGGCATGGATTCATTAGAAAGAGAACATAACTTCCGTAAGCCCAGGGGGGTGTGAGATCGCAGAGGAGGAACCTAACCCAGCCGGAGAACCCAGGAAGGCTCCCACAAGAGATCATTCCTCAGGAAGATCATTCCACCCACCCACCCCCAAAACACAATACCTTTTTCCTTCCCTGCAGCCAGCCCTCTGGACCTCACTGCCTGTTCCTTGGGAGCAGGAGCTGAGGCAGCCTTCCTCACCCTGCTCCCAGCCCACTCCTGGAGAGAACGTTCATGGTTAGACTTCTTCCTCTCTTACATCACTCTCTTTCTGGCTTGACCAAGTGGAATTTGAAGAAACTCAAAACTCAGATCTTAAAAGCTGGCGTTGCTTGGGAGCTGCTGTCCTGCCTTACCGCCCTCCCCCGCATTCCTAAAACACATTTTCAGGTGGTGCAAGCTTTTCAGGGCTTGTCTGCAAGGGTCATCCCTGGGTATTATGACCCATTAGGTATTTTGTAGCACTGCAGACTTCAAAGGCAATGTGTCTGAGTCCAGAACTTCAAATTCTTTTCACGTTTCCTTCCCTGAAAAATCCAAGGGGCTTATGTGTCTATAACAGGTGAACTGGGCTGTTAAGCCTTGTCTGTGTCTGCGAAGCCTCCTCTGACCTCCTGGGGGAGGTTGTGGGTCCCCCTTGTGCTTCCACAGAGTTCTGGTCCCACCTACAACTCTGTGTCATAATTGCCTGCTTATTTATAGATCTTCCCAAATAGGCTGTGGGTGGGACAGAACCTAGTCACTGTGGTGTCCCCAGCGCCTGGCACAGTGCCTGCCAAACAGGAGATGCTCAGTAAATCGGTGTGGAATGAAAAAACAAATGAAGAAGCATGGCCCAACGTCAGGGCCAGGCATCCTGTGCTTTCACCTGCCCCTGAAACATCAAGTAAAACAGCCAAATGATGGAGCTAGGACAGCGTCCAGGAGGACACCTGGAACCTTCCCACGGTACTGCCGAAGAAACCAAGGCAGAGGTGCAGGAGGATGCACCAAGAGTGAGAAGGCAGGACTCCTGACGTCCATGCCCATCTGACCAGGGGCTGGATGAGTCTGACCTTCTGGCCGGGGTATCCCTACCCTACCCTACCCTACCCTGAGTTTTCTCCTTCATCCATGCCAGGTGAGCTGTGTGACGAGGTGATCGACCACTGTGTGCCTGAGCTGAACCTCTGTCAGCATGAGGCCAAGTGCATCCCCCTGGACAAAGGATTCAGGTAAGACCTGGTCTCGTGCTCCCAGCACAGAGTCCATGAAAACTCTACCTCTAACAATCTAGGTTTTAGGCAGTCTCTGGTCTCTCTGCACACTCTGTCATGTGCTTCTCTGTATCTCTGATTCAGCCATGATCTAATTCTCTCAGTCTCTGTTTCCCTATGTGTGTCTCTGTCTCTCTGTGTCTCTGTAGATAGACAAGTAGGTAGGTAGGTAGGTAGGTAGGTAGGTAGGTAGACAGAATGAGAGAGAGAGAGCTGCTCTTTCTCTTCCCTGCCCCTTCTTTCTTGCGTCTCCTCTCCCACCAACTTCCCAGTGCTCTCAGCATATCCCTCCTTTCCAGAGGTAAAGCTGTAGAGCGATTCCACTGCGGAAGCAGAGTCTAAAGGATATTTGATCACCTTCTTCGTGTACAGCCTTCACAGTGCTCTGCCCCTCCAGGCTACAGCAAGTTTTTCAGCTTATGCACCTGTTGCAGGGGAAGGAGGCCGGAGCACTGTGGTCCAGCAGCATGGCCGTTGGTGGGGCTGTCTCCATGGCGAGCAGCAGAGCCAACAGGAGCCAGGGGAGCCTGTGAGCAGCCCTAAGGGCGGATGGAGAGGCTGCCTCAGGAGAAAGCCATCCAGCTCTTGAGACTGAGGATCCAATGGCACTCCTGGGAAATCCCTCCCAGGCCTTGTACTCACCTCTTCCTTTCACCTCCGTCATGAAAACTTGTGCCATTGCCTCTTCTAGAGAAGATCATGCAACCCTTGAAACCGGGGCTTTTCTGACATCGAGAGTGAGATCCCAGAACCCTGTAGCCAAAAACGTTCTTCGCGTCCCCAGTGCTGCCTTCTACACACAGCTGCCTCCCTCTTCTCCCCAGCAGTCTGTCCAACACCAAGGGGAAGCCGCTAGCTGCTAGCACCAAGGGGTCAGGGTTTTGGGAAACGGACAGTCTAGGGCAATTGGGGAGACGCCAGGACAGAACCTCAGCAGACCCCAGAAATGACCCTACTGAGCCTCCCCTAGGGATGAGGGCCCTGGGCCCAGAGCTCCATGCCTGTGCTGATGAGTCTTTAAGGAGAATGCCCACCAGTGACATCTCCAGCCTTGGGGGCAGGGTGGGGCAGAAGCTCATGCTCTAGGTCTCGATGGGACAGACTCATCACCCAGAGTCTGTCCTGTCCTCAGTCACAGGGCAGAGAGCTCTCACATTCTGGGGGTGTTTGCAACTATGATTCTATATAGCAAAACTTAGAACTTCAGGGAACCTCAGGATCTCAGAAAGCCCAATCACAGAATCGTAGAAATTTAGAATTGTAGAATCTCCGAAACTTGAACCTGTGAGCTCTTAGAATCCTAGAATCCAAGAAGCAGGAGTTCTAGTTGTTGCCCCCAGCCAGCCCGCCCATCAGCCCACAGATCTTGATTGTGCGGAGTGGCGCGGGGATTGGAAGACGGTTTTGATTCCTCTCCTCGGGGCCCTTGCCATGAACCTAAGGGAGGAAGACTTGACACAGAGCGAACATTTAGACAAGAAGGAAGTTCTAGGCCTCATGATTCTGGCTCTGCTGGTGGAGTTCTAAGGAAGGAATTGCCTGCTGGAGCTGAGAGGCAGCTGCTCCCGTTTCGGAGTGGAATGTGGGTGACCCTTGATGGTGGGTGGAATTTAGATGGGCTGAGACGAGGAAGGAGGGCCCCACTGGGGGAAGAAGAGACAAGCAAGTAAGGGTGAGAGGAGGACATGAGCATGTCTTCCTTTTTTATTTTCACATCACAAGCCTAGAGCTTATCACCAGGGGAAATGCAAGAGGCTCTGGTTTTGCTGGATGGGACCAAAGGAAGCTTCAGCCCTTCCCTATGCCTATGCCATCTCCATCCACCTCATCTGCCCCGTGCCCCCTCAGATATGCCAGGTGGGACTTTTAGGCAGTCGAGTTACCTGAGTACAAAGGTTAGAGATGCCTCCCAGGACTTCCCTGCCACTCCCACTCCCTGAATTTGCCTTCGGTTTACAGCCGATCTGTACTAAGTATGGGATACTGTGAAGCGGGCAGGGAAGAATGAAGGGACAAGGGGTGGGAAGAGATGTTTAAAATGCAAACCTGAACCCAAAGCACAGCAGGCCAGGCTGGCAAGCAGAGTGCTTTGGGCATGTCCAGGAAGGGGCAGAGAATGGGGGTCCGGCCATGGAGAGGAGATAAATTGCCTCTTGGCAGAGCAGACAACAAGCTCAGAAGACACAGGCTTGCGCCAGCACTGGTCAGAAGTGGTCTCAGGAGCCAGCCTGGCCAACATGGCGAAACCCTGTCTCTACTAAAAATACAAAAGTCATCCAGGTGTGGTGGTGCACGCCTGTAATCCCAGCTGCTCAGGAGGCTGAGGCAGGAGAATTGCTTGAACCTGGGAAGTGAAGGTGGCAGGGAGCCGAGATCACACCACTGCACTCCAGCCTGGGTGACAGAGTGAAACTGTCTCAAAAAAAAAAAAAAAAAAAGACACAGTCTCGGGTGCAGGTGTGGGGTTGGGGTGCTGGAGAGCTAACACTGCCAGGTTTCAATGATCCCCAGAACTTAGTACTAGAAACCTCACTCTCTATTGTAACCAAAGTCCCTTGAGTTCTAAGACAGTATAGGAAAGAAGGAAATCTACCTGAGAAGCCTTGTATTTGGTGGCTAAAAAAAAAAAACTAAAAGAAAAAAGAAAAAAATGAAATCGGTCTAGCTTTCATAATCTTGAGATATTTTATTTATACGTGATGTCATTATCTTGAGGAGGTCTACAGGCCAGCTCACTAATGTTAGTTTTTTATTAAAACATGTTTAAATCAAAAATCATTCTTCCAGTACAACATTTTATCATTTTCTCCCCCTCGTCTCCATCACCAAACAACTCATATCCTATGGCAGCCTATAGGGATATTAGCCAAAGGGAGACACAGTCAGGGCGACCTTTGTCCATGTGTGAAGATGCTTCTCCTTGGAGTTCTTGTACACTCCTGCAATGAGGTCTCAGTGATGGGCAGATAGTACCTGTCCATAATACTGAAAATAACGATAGCCAAAAGAAAGATCACAATGACTAGCATGTACTGCTAACTTACTCTTTGTCAGGCAAGGTGTATTATCCAACATCCAACAGTCTTTGAACGTAGAAACTCATTCACGTTTTATGAGGCTCACCGAGACGACACAAGCCACCTCTATACACACATAGAAAAGGGTGGGGCTGTGAATCAGTCTGGGCCTGACTGATTTCTCAGCTAAATCCAGAGACGCCAGCTGTCCTGGAACCAAGGACAGCACTCAGTACTCCCCCTTTTGCAGAATCAATAGACCCAACACATATTAAAATGCATAAACCTTACACTTTAACTGGAAGAAAGATAAAGGCAAGCATTTGAGAACAATAGGGAACGCAGGGGATAGCCCTAGCTGCCTCTCTTTAGTCAATGGAGAGATATTATATAGGTTCTCCCTACCAGAGGTTCTTGAACCAGCAGCATCTGCATCACATGGGCGCTTCCTGGGAATGCTAGTTCCCAGACCCGACACAGACTCCCTGAATCAGAAGACACATTTTAACAAGATCCCTGGGTGTTTTGTATGCTCATTAAGGTTTGAGACTTGCTGGTATGGAAAGGGCTGTAGCATTTAAGAAGAAGAATAAGGTAAACACATTTGCCTCCAAACCTCCACTGCTTAGTCTGACAGTGAGAATAGCTAACCTAATTCCTAATAAAGACCTCATCAGTAGCCTTGAAGTCCAGGCTTAAAATACTGGATTTTATCTTGTAAGTATTGGGCAGCTATCATTGCCTTGGAGAAAGTCAAAGAGCTTAAGTTGCTCTGCAGCTACTTTTTAGAATTCAGGAAACACGCAGATGCCTACCAGGGCCAAGTTGAACACAGTAGCAGAAGTAGACATGGTAGTATATTGAGTACGTGCCCCTTGAAGTCATTCTCAGTGTGTTTCCTTGAAGGACTCTGGTTGAACATGTAAGCAGCAACAGGTTATGTATTTCAAATTTGCCATTCAAATAAGTAAAGGTGAACTGGTCAGATCTTCGCAGATTTCAGTTTTTGAGCACAGGCCAGTAAGTCCTCAGTTTCTGGAACTTGTTCCAGTCAAGGACAAGTCACCCCCTCCATGTCTTATCTAGCTATGAATCTATGGCCTGCATCATGCTCTGCCAACTCCAGCAATGCCAGTGGGGTTGCCACTTGAGGATTCTACCCGCTTTTTTTTTTAAGGTAATTGGTTATTTAATTAGATTATTAGGACATTTAAAATACCAATTTGTGAGGATAAATTCCATTTGTTAGGGCAAACACAGATCGCAGGTAGCCCTGGAGCTGAGGAATAGCTTTAATTTTTGGTAACATTTGTGCGTCCACAGCTTTCTGATCAATCTTGCGCTGCTCTGTCATCTCGTATCTCTCTTTTTCTGTGTCGAAGATCTCACCTTCCTGGTGTCTGGGCTTTCGCAGCTGCTTCTTCTGGAAGTAAGCATCAGCAAGATGTTTTGGGATTTTTACATTGCTGATAGCAATTTTGGTTGAGGTGGCAATGACAAATTTCTGGTGCGTTCTTCGCAGAGGAACTCGATTGAGGACCAGAGGTCCAGTCACAGGTAATAAGCCACTAGCCAGCTGCTTCAGGAAAACCACCCTCATGCCCCTGTGGCGTCCAGTGAGGATGATCAGAATGGTCCCGGGGGTGATGCTGGCTCGCAGTTTTCTCACGTGTTGACTAAAGGGTTTTTTGCCGTGGCTCAACAGCTTTCGGGGCACATCTTCGGTAGGATAATTAATACCTAGGCATGTTGCGAAGTTTAACCACCCGGGTACCGCCGTTTCTGTCACCACCAACTGGTTTTTTTAACAGTTGCAAGAACCTTCTCCTTCTTTTTTTTTTTTTTTTTTCAACTTTGGATTTAGCCTCTGAGTACTTCCTCTCGTACACGGCCTTTCCAGAATACATGGCAGATCGGGAACACCTGCCGATTCCTCTGACAAGAACAGGATTGCGGCTGCAATGGGGCTTCCCCTTCTTGGGCTTTTCAGCCTTGAGGTTACCCTTTTTCACTTTGCTACCAGCATCAGCCTTCTTGGCTTCCGATTTCTTCTCTTTAGTATCCGGCTTCTCAACTTTTTCACCCGCCATCTTGCAAGATGGGAAAGAGAACTAAGGCCCCCCTACCCACTTCTATTTAGGAGAAGGGAGGAGACGGATGAGGGACGACCATCCCTTTGCCCTGATTCTTCCGTGGGCTGCTTATCAACCTCAGAGTTCAGAGAGCTTGCTTCCCCTCCACCCTCACCTCCCTGCCTGTGTCACCTCCTTCTGCCATGCCGCCGCCTCCTCTGACTTAAATAGGTTGTGGCTATTGTTTTTACTCTGCCCACTAGAACTCAGCTGTTGGGCCCAGAAAGGTACACAGGCTTTGCAGGAGGAAGCAGCACCAGTGAGCATTTGCTTATATGTGCCTGTGGGTACACCTAAGCCCCTGTGACTCAGCCCCTTCATGCCTTCATGTCTGTTTCTATGGTGGGATTTCAGCTGAATGTTGCCCCAGACGGAGAGCCCCAGAGATGCATGCTTCTGGCCCACACTCAGGGAGGCCAGGTTTTAGCTGGGGAAGCTTCCTCTGGCCAGGTTTTAAACCTTGGCTGGAAGAGTGGTGATGGAACTGCAGGCATACTTTCTTCTGGGAAGGGCCAGATTGGTGTCCAAGACCCAGGGTGGAACAGGCATTCCCATCCTCTCGCCCAGGTAATATGAGCCACTTGTTAAGGCAGAAGAGATTTTGCCTTTCTCATCGTGATCTGAATCTCAGAGTGCAAACAGTATCATATTCCTCTTCATTCATCTTCGACATATCACATCGAATATTAATGTCTAGTGCACTACACAGTATCATTTCATCATTTGTACCATCTTTAAATTGTATCATTTTTAAAACAGCCATAAGAGGCAAAGTTATTTATCAATTGCATTTAAAGATGAAGAAACTGAAACACAGAGAGGTAATGAGTGACTGATCCACTTAGAACAGTTTCTGACACGCAAGTGTAAACTAAGTATTATCACTCAATGGGGGCATGGGGGTCCTCAGGGTAGTGCCTGCAGCACTCTCTGCCCTCCTGTTTCTTCCTTGCAATGGAATATGGTAGACCCTCCCTTATAGGGTCCTGGGAGGCCACAATGAGAACTCAGTGAAAGGGGCTTAGCACAGTGCCTGCCCCAAAGGAAGGACCAAACTGAATGTCAGTTTCATGTAGCAAGTGGCAGATCCAAGCCAAAAGCTGGATGAGTCAACCCTGTGTTCCTCACCCTGGCTCCAGACCACAAGACTCACCCCACCGTTCAGGGAACAAAGGCCGTAGGTCACCAGGGAAACCTGCTGTGGAGCCAGGCTTTGCAGAGCCCAGAGGAACTTGGGTAGATAGAAGAGATGGGGAGAGGCCACCTGCTGAGGGGGGCCGGAGAGTGACCGCCTGGAAGCTGGCCCTGCCTCGAGGAACAGTCTTGCCTCTGCCTGTGTTCCAGGTGTGAGTGTGTCCCTGGCTACAGCGGGAGGCTCTGTGAGACAGACAGTGATGACTGTGTGGCCCACAAGTGCCGCCATGGGGCCCAGTGCGTGGATGCAGTCAACGGCTACACATGCAGCTGCCCCCAGGGCTTCAGGTAAGACTGGAGGGCACCTCAGGAAGGAGACAGCCTGGGCCAGGTGGCAGGGGCTGGGGCTGACTGGCTAAGGCAGCCAGGTTGGGGACCCAGGCGCAGGTGGCCGTAGCCCTGGTTCTGGGTGGTTCCTTGATTCCCCAACACCTTTGCAGTCCTTACGTGTCCCCACAAGGGAAATAGAGCCGGTATTGGTGATCGCACTTTGTTGATGGGAGAAGAGCTACTTGTGGCAACTCCGTGTGAAAGCTGGGCTTAGATTCAGCTCACATAATGTCAAACTTGGGTAGGATGCTATCTGATGGAAGATACCACCATCTTGAAGCCCAGCTTGCAGGGTGGAGGTAGCCACATAGCCACACTGACCAGAATCTTCTTCCTAGGCTGGAGAACAAACGTGATGGTTCCTCAGTGGTAACCTCTATTCTACTTCTATTGAATATTTTCAACAGAATGTTGAATTTTTTTTAACAGAATGTGGAATAACTTGATGACTCTAGATGCTTTATATAAGTGGACTCATACAGTACCTGTCCTTTGTCAGGCTTATTTCACTTAGTATGATGTTCTCAAGGCTCATCCGTGCTGTTGGATATGTCAGAATTCCCTTTGTTTTTACTGCTGAGGAATGTTCCATTGGACAGATAGGCTACATTTTGTCTACCCATTTATATTTCCATGGGTGAGAATGTGCTCTTTTTAGCAATCACCCCCAGGCAATTCTGATGACACTGAAATGTAGGGACCTCCGCTCGAGTCCCACTCCGTTATTTTATTTCTTGGAGACAGAGTCTTGCTCTGTTCTCCAGGCTGAACTCTCACTCCTGTGCTCAGGCAGTCCTCCCCAGTAACTGGGACTATAGGTTCGTGCCACTGTGGCTGCCCCAAACTCTCTTATCTTAAAAATGGGGAATCTGGTACTTAAGAGAAGGAAAAGCTCTTGCCCTAGTCAGCGACAGGGCTGAAACTAGCCCCTGGAACTAGTGTTACTTCCCACCTCACTCCACCGCTGTACCCAGGGTGCTTTGGCCTGAGTAACTGTGATTGTCTCCTCTCGGCCATTCTCCCGTCTTCCTCCCGGTTCTCTCCCCCTGCTTCCAGTGGGCTCTTCTGCGAGCACCCCCCACCCATGGTCCTGCTACAGACCAGCCCGTGTGACCAGTACGAGTGCCAGAACGGGGCCCAGTGCATCGTGGTGCAGCAGGAACCCACCTGCCGCTGCCCACCAGGCTTCGCCGGCCCCAGATGCGAGAAGCTCATCACCGTCAACTTTGTGGGCAAGGACTCCTACGTGGAACTGGCCTCTGCCAAGGTCCGACCGCAGGCCAACATCTCCCTGCAGGTGCGTCCCACCCTGCCCTGCCCTTAGAAGGACCTCAACATGCCCCGAGCTCTGATTGTTCAGAAAATTGCTGGAATGCCCCCTCTTAGCAGTAAAGCACCATCAGGGACAACACTCAGCTTGAGGACACCTGAACCAACTCATTCAGAGGGTTCTGCTGATAACTCCTGACCAGCTCTCAATGCAAACTGCAGCCACCACTTCCAGACTCATTCACTCATTCCTCCAGAAAATATTCGTTCAACTATTGTATGCCAGACACTGTACTGCGGAACTCAGATTCAAGACAGACAAAACCCGTCTGAGGCAAAATGTCAAGGACAGGGACAGCGGCAACCCTGGGGGCTGTGGGAGCACACAGGAGAGGCAGTGATCACAGCCTGTGGAGGAGAATCAGGGAAGGCTCCCCAGAGGCAGTGATCACAAAGCTGAGATCTGAAGGGTGAACAGGAGCTTGCCTGATTAAGTATAGAAGGGTGGGGGGCCTGAGGGGACTGAGAGAAGAACAGAGGCTGGGGGGTGTCCACCTCCGGGGCTTATGGAGAAATCAGCTTGCGGCAAAGGCCCAGAGGATTTTCAGGAAATGGAAATCATTTAGCACAAACCAAATTCTTTTCTAACTTCTCCCAGGTTCCCTACCTGTAGATGAAGCACATTTATTCCAAACTGCATTTCTGGGCAACATAAATGTTCTTCTGGAAGAGGGGTTGGCAGGGACCGTGTAGGACAGACAAAGAATGGGCCCCTGCCTGCAGGTTTGCTATGGAGAAGGAGCCACCTGGGTTGGGCATTTCTGGGAGCTACTGCACATTAAGTAGGACTCTGGCCTTTTTTTTTTTTTTTTTGGTTACGGGCCCATTAGCTCAGGTTTAAACCTTGGCTTATGGGCTTATAGAGAAAATACCTATTCAACAAAGATCTATTTGGCACCTATATGTGCCAGGCATTATTCTAGACACAGAAGTTGTAGAAGCTCACAAAAAGTTCAAACTGCCTCAACTTGTGAAGCTTACAGCCCAGTGGACGGGTCTGTGAGATAAGGGTTGACCGTGGGCACGAACAAGGAGGCGGCTCTGGCTGTCATCACCCACTCCTGCCTTCCTCCCTCAGTCCCACCCACCCAGGCTAGTCGGGACAGCTCCCAGTGCCCCCCGCATCTAGATGTCCTCTCAAATTTACCTGCTTCACACCCCATTTCTCAGGCCAGACGTACCAGGTGATGGGGGCCCAACCACTAAACCAAGAATCTCATTCCGGGTGGCTGGCTGTGAGTGCAACTTCTGAAACCAGTGACTTTCAGCCTTGGCAATACCTCAGAATCACCTAGAGAACTTTTTAAATCATCTTTAGCCAGGTGGGGTGGCTCATGCCTGTAATCCCAACACTTTGGGAGGTGGAGGCGGGTGGATCACTTGAGGTCAGGAGTTCGAGACCAGACTGGCCAACATGGTGAAACCCAGTCTCTACCAAAAATACAAAAATTAGCTGGGCGTGGTGGTGTGTGCCTGTAATCCCAGCTACTTGGGAGGCTGAGGCAGGAGAGTAGCTTGAATGCAGGAAGCGGAGGTTGTGGTGAGCCAAGATCATGCCACTGCACTACAGCCTGGGCAACAGAGCAGGACTCTGTCTCAAAAAACTAAATAAATACAATAATAAAATTATCTTTGCCTGGGCCCCACCTGCAAGAGATTCATGTATAGCTAGTCTGGGGTAAAGTCTAGACACTGGCATTTTTTTAATTTCCCAGATGACTCTTAGCACAGCACCGGGTTCCTAGCAAACATTGAATTAATGATCATCGTTAGCATTTTCTTTATAACTCTTATTATTCAACCAGGCACAGTGCCTCACGCCTGTAATCCCAGGACTCTGGGAGGCCAAGGTGGGTGAATCATTTTAGGTCAGGAGTTTGAGACCAGCGTGGTCAACATGGTGAAATCCTGTCTCTACTAAAAATATAAAAATTAGCCAGGCATAGGGGTAGGCACCTGTAGTCCCAGCTACCCAGAAGGCTGAAACACCAGAAACGCCTGAATCTGGGAATCGAGACTGCAGTGAGCCAAGATTGTGCCACTCCACTCCAGCCTGGGCCAAGACTGTCTCAAACAAACAAAAGAAAACCTTATTGTTCTACTTTATACAGAGACAGAGGCCAAAGAAGGGCCGGGACTTGGGTGGAATCATGTTGTGCACCAGAGGGAGAGGGCAGATTAGAGCTCGGGCCTCATGACACCATAAATACATGAACATAGTGGTGCATAGTAGGTGTTCCGTAAAAATGTGTTGAACTGGTTTGCTGAGTCGGCACTTGCTGAGCTGTAAGTCCAGGCCTTACCTTTTGGGGATTTACCTACTAGATGGAGGAGGAAAGATGGATGTGAGTTTAGACCCAGCAGATTCAGAAGCTGCTGCCTGGAAGAGGGAGGTTCAGTCTCAGGTAAGCCCTCACCAACACGCCCTGGCTGCTTTCTCCAGGTGGCCACGGACAAGGACAACGGCATCCTTCTCTACAAAGGAGACAATGACCCCCTGGCGCTGGAGCTGTACCAGGGCCACGTGCGGCTGGTCTACGACAGCCTGAGTTCCCCTCCAACCACAGTGTACAGGTAAGGGCCTCGCTCCCTCCTGACCCACTGCGTGTTCCTCCACATCCTCCTGCCTCTGCGCCTGAGACTCAGAAGGGAGACTCCAGGGATCTCAGGTGTCCCTTCTCCTGGCCCCTACCATGCATATGCTCAGGCACACACACCTCCTCCTCGCAGGGTGGTGGGTGGGAAGGAGAAAGGCGGTGGAGGAAGAGGCTGAGGCAGGCAGGCCCGCGGAGGGGAGGTGACACCTCATCACCGTAAGATAAACGGGCAGCTGGCCGCTGTGTGGGGGTGTGCGCTGCGGTGGGGACAAGGCTGCTTAATAATGAGGTGCCTTTTTCAAAATGTCATCTTAATCTTTTATTATTTTAAGAAAGACAACAGGGGACAATTAGCATGCAACTCAAGGGGAAGAAACTCAAGGGCATTGAGGGAGCAGGGCCACTCCGTAGGTGACTTTCAAACCGTCCTACAGGGCAGCTTTTCCTGAACTTCAGCCTCTCCAGCAGCTTGTGCGTGAACGGAGTGGCAGCTGGACTTTCACCTCAGATGCTGCCTTACAGCAACTTTCAACTGCTCACTTTTTTTTTTTTTTAGATGGAGTCTTGCTTTTTTGCCCAGGCTGGAGTGCAGCATAGCAATCTCAGCTCACTGCCTCCTCCGCCTCTTGGGTTCAAGTGATTCTCCTGCCTCAGCCTCCCTGGTAACTAGGATTACAGGCACCTGACACCACACCTGGCTAATTTTTGTATTTTTAGTAGAGATGGGGTTTCACCATGTTGGTTAGGCTGGTCTCGAACTCCTGATCTCAGGTGCTCCACCCACCTTGGCCTCCCAAGGTACTGGGATTACAGGTGTGAGCCACTCCACCTGGCCATCCACTCACTTTTTGAATGTAGCTGCTCCTTAAGGAATTATCATCTGGAGAGTCACAGATATGCTAGTTGGATATGTTAGATATTTTTCCGCTTCTCAGTAATAAATACTAAATAACTATTAAAAGTTATAAATATTTTTATTATAGTTATAAAAATGACTACTAAAAGTTAAAAATGTCTGTTACACCTAAAATCACGTCAAACTACCAGTAGAAGTAGAGCCAAGCCTTACAGAAGCCACAGTACAAAAGAGAGGCCACACTGTCCCCTCAGAGGCAAGAGCACATTTCACAGGGATTGTTGAGGAGCTGCAACTTTGAGACTTTTTTCCTCTGGTAACTAAATCTATTCTTCCATTAAAATTTTATATGGAGGCCCCATTCCTGTAATCCCAGCACTTTGGGAGGCCGAGGTGATTAGATCTCAAGGTCAGGAGTTCAAGACCAGCCTGACCAATATGGTGAAACCCCATCTTAATTCAAATTACTAAAATTAGCCAGGCATGGTGGCCCGTGCCTGTAGTCCCAGCTACTCAGGACGCTGAGGCAGGAGAACCGCTCGAACCTGGGAGGGGGAGGTTGCAGTGAGCCAAGATCATGCCACTGCACTCCAGCCTGAGTGACAGAGTGAGACTCCATCTCAAAAAAAAAAAAATTACATTGAACTTAAGAATCATAAATACATAGAAGCAAGACCACCCTGCAGGGTTGGAGGGAACAAAGATTCCCCCGCCACACACACTGTCATTAAGGCCCCTGATAAATCATCCAACAAACCCAGTTTGAAAGCCATTAGCTCAAACCAGTGGTTCTCAAAGTGTGGTCCCCGAGGCAACAGTACCAGCATCACTGCGGGCATGATCGAAATGTACATTTTCAGGCTGTACCACGGAACTACTGAATCCGAAACCCTAGGGGTTAGCTCTGACACACCTGTGCTTCAGAGGGCCTCCCAGGTGATTCTGATGCACAAGTCTCAGAAGCACCAGTTTCCACAGGAAAACCTCCTGCAGAAGGAGTGGTCTGAGTTGGGCCTTGAAGAAAGGGAAGAACTTGTGAGAGCAGCGAGAACAGGTGGGCAAGCCATGCTGGGAGATTGGCAAAGACAGACAAGGGGCAGGGAAAAGGGCGTTGACCAGAGCAGGAGGCTCCTAGTGGAGGGTGGGTAAAGACCAGCCAGGTTAGGACAGTCGGGCACAGCAGACACCAGAAGAAAGAGCTCACCCCCATGGTCTTCCTAGAGCCTGGGCTGCCTAGCCTGTGTGTCCCTGGAGCCATGAGTCCTGGGCCAAGTGGAGAGGACAGAGAGCCAAGGAGGCAGGGCCAGGGCAGCCTGTGAAGTATTTGCTGTCACATAAATCCAGATGCAAACAAGTGATTCAGCCTCTTCAGTTCCCCCGACCACTACCACCACGTGATGTGGGCAATAGCAGGATCTACCTCCTAGGGCAGTCAGAGGATTGAAGTAACTTTGGAGGAAGTGCTTGGCAAATTAAGCCTTTACAGACATGTCAAGGACAGAAGGTGAAAGCCAGGCTTCCGGAAGCAGCTGAGCCCTGCCCCGAGCTGGGGGCCTTTCCAGGCAGAGCCCAGCGTTTGCCCTCTGCTGACATTAGCTGTCAAGGCTAGTGATTTGGTAAAGGGCCAGTGTGGGTGGTAAGAATGTCGCAGCACAGTGCTGAGTTAGGAAATGGAAGGTCAGAGAATTGCGTGTCCGGAAGCTGCTGTCAGGGAGCCTTGAGGCTGAGCAGGTGGGTGGCCCTGGAGAGATGCCAGGCTGTGTCTTAGCCACGGGGAGACCAAGTTAAGGATGTCCAGGCATTCCCAGCCTAGATCTTCATGCTGAGCCAGTAACAGATCTTTAGTACCCTTCTTCCCATTCGCAATCCTCAGGGGCCCAAGGCTCTAGCAATTCCACATTAAAATGGTTTTGCTTCCAAACACTTTTCCCTGAGGCAGCCCTGTTCCTTTTCCCAGTAGTACAGTCACACTCACTCCACATCGATCAGGCCCCATGTTTCGGCCAGACCCTGGGCGAGGCACAGAGGCCAGGGAGCTAAACAAACACACCAGTGAGCAGTGGTTCCACAGCAGAATCAAATCATTCTCACTGGAGGCGCTGGTGTCATGCTACAGGCACACCAATGATGAAGCAACGTTATTTTTTGTTTGGGGGGTTTTGTGGGGTTTTTTTTAATTTTTGAGACAGTGTCTCGATGTGTCACCCAGGTTGGAGTGCAGTGGCGTGATCACAGCTCCCTGCAATCTCCACCTCCCAGCCTCAAGTGATCCTCCTACCCCAGCCTCTTGAGGAACTGGGACTGCAGGTGTGCACAACATCTAACTAATTTTTGTTTTTGTTTTTTGTGGGAGAGACAGAGTTTCATCATGTTGCTCAGGCTGGTCTTGAGCTCCTGGGCTGAAGCAATTTGTCTACCTTGGCCTCCCAAAGTGCTGGGATTACAGGCATGAGCCACTGTGCTCAGCAGGAGCAAATATTTTTGCTTGGAGGAGCTTGGAGGAGGCAGTGTTTGAGCTGAGACATGACCTGTGCCTCAGAAGCATTTTCTTAGGCTGAGCAGCGAGGAAGCCCTGGGGAGGAGGAGGCCGCATCAGCCAGCATGGAAACCACGTGGCAGGACTGGGGTTAATGGAGGGCACAGGCTGAGCTGGCCAGCAGCTGAGGGGGCCAGGAGGCCAGTCCAGCCACAAAAAATGAGATCTCCTCCTCAGCATCAGTGCAACAACCTCCAGCCACCCAGGAAGGCCACCTTGGCCTCAGAGCCAGAGCCAGGGAGCCCAACCAAAGCTTTTCTAATCGGAGGAGTTGGCAGCCACCAGCTTTTGGCCCACTAAGGCCCAGTGACAAGCCTCAGAGTGAGGATGACAGCCTGGGGTCCCAACAGGGACTTGCAGGCTAGATTTCATGGTCTCCATTCTGTCCACACCTGATGTTGTTCATCTGCACAGCCGTAATCACAGATTACGACAAGACAATACCACGATGATGAGGTGCAGGTGACGAGGGCACATCAACATTCTATTCTAGGCCCCAGGGCAAATACACAGAAAAGCCCACCTGAGCCCCTCCTTGCCCCAGAATGGGGTCAGACTTCACTATTCCTTGGCACTGAGACTTGAGAGAAGGTCACACTCACCTGCCAGCAAGGCCAAACGGCCACATAGATAACAGACATGGGGAAAATGGGCTGGGGTCCCCATAGGAAGTGGTGGGAGCTGCAGTAGCCTAGAGGTGGAGCCCCATCCAAAGGAGCAGCTGACCTCAGCTCCAGCAGACACTGCCATGTGGGAATGCAGATTATCAAAAGCAGCAGGACCATCAGGGTTTCTATGTGAGATATCTAAGTTTTTGAATGTTGGCCATTTTAAAACACAGCATGGGAGCTCTCTTTGAATGCAATGCAGTGCATACCCTCTGAGTCTTGATTTCTGCAGTCCTATCCACTGCCACGGTCTTTGTCGCATTCGATCCTCACTCCTGTTTTAGAGATAAGAAGCCTCATGCTAGAAGCCCAGAAAGTGGCAGAGCTAGGATTTAAATCCAGGTCAGGTTTCCACCCAAACCAGCTCTTCCACTGTGCTGGCTCTGGAACATGAAGGGCAGGGCCAAGAGAGAGTGGAGGCTGTGCTACAGGAAGGAGTAGGGGGTCGCTGCCGTGGGGCCTGAGGTCTCCGCCTGCTGCTTACCCAAAAGCTCAGAAACTCTTTGTTACTGTGAGCCTCTATCGCCACCTAGTGGTCACAACTCAGCATCCAGGTTTGAGCAACCAGCACCTAGAGGAATAACCAACCCTTCCTCCCTCCCTCAGTGGCCTAGGGTCCTGTGGCTTGGAGACTTGAACTTCAGTCCTGCCTCCACCACACCCACCTTAAGACATCAGGCTGAGCACCTTAAGTCTCTGAGCCTTAAGTCTCTAACTTCAAAAATGGAGGAAAAAGTATGCCTCCTTCTGGGGGTTGTTAGGGTTAAATAAGAGAATACAAGTTAACTGCTTAGCATAGGGTAGCACAATGCCTGGCCTCTGCTAAGGGATTAACACTTGTCCACCATTATTATTAAAAGCAAGAGAAAGCTGGGCATGGTGGCTCACACCTGTAACCCTAACACTCTGGCAGGCCAAGGCAGGAGGATCGCTCGAGCCCAGGAGTCTGAGAGCATCCTGGGCCACATAGTGAGACTCCATCTGTGCAAAAAAAAAAAAGTAGCCAAGCACAGTAGTGCACACCTATGGTGCTAGCTGCTTGAGAGGCTGAGGCAGGAGGATCACTTGAGCCCTGGAGGTCAAGGCTGCAGTGAGCTGTGATTGCACCACCACGCTGCAGCCTGGGTGACAGAGCAAGACCCTATCTCAAAAAATAAATAAATAAATGAAAGCAGAGGCAAAAAGGCCAAGGGCCACTCTGGCCAATTCCTGTGGTCATGCCAGTTCCAGGCAGGAGGCATGCGGCCCCTCCCTGACAACTCCAGGGCTCTCCACCTCCCAGTTGGCACCAGTTCAGTCTGGCCCAGTGAGGAAGACCCTCAGAGCTCCTTCCTCTCTCCTGAAATCCTTAAATACCTCTCCAGGAGACTAATTACTGGTGCTTGGGACCACTATATAGTCATTTCTTTTAGCATGAACCTTAGGTTGTTATTGTTTTTTCCATTTTTTTCTCTACTTTTGTCACAGTAGAGCCATTTTCCCATTGTTACTTTATTTCAAAGGCCAAGATTTAATAATGATTTTTTTTTTTTTTTTGAGACGGAGTTTCACACTGTCACCTGGGCTGGAGTACAGTGGTGAGATCTCGGCTCACTGCAACTTCTGCCTCCCAGGTTCAAGTGATTCTCCTGCCTCAGCCTCCTGAGAAGCTAGGATTACAGGCGCCTGCCACCATACCCAGCTGATTTTTTGTATTTTTAGTAGAGACAGGTTTTCACTATGTTGGCCAGGCTGGTCTTGAACTCCTGACCTTGTCATCTGCCCACCTTGGCCTCCCAAAGTGCTGGGATTACAGGCATAAGCCACTGTCCCTGGCCATAATTTTTCCTTCAAAGGCAAGTAGAAATGTAGGCATGCTGACTTAGGGATGGTGGGGAAAAAAAAAAAAAAAAAAAAAGAGCCTTTAGCACTCCCTACCTTGAACCTCCAGAGACCCACAGTGTGAAAAACACTGGCTTTAGCCATTATATCCAGGACACCCTGGTTAAAAGGTACCAGGAAGAGACAACCTGTTAACCCAAGAGCACCCACTGGTATAGATAATGCTATGGGAGGTTTGGATTTGGAAGCAATCCTGACTTTGAACCTCAGTTCCAGCACTTCTTAGCAATGTGGCCTCTATCAGATTACTTAGCTTCCTTCCCTAAAATGGGACTCCCAGCAGTCCCCTCCTCAGAGATGAGAATGAGCAAGTGGGAGTGTACAGAGACTCAAATCCCTTGGTGGCTGTAAGGTTGTAAAATCAGCAGGCAGGCTCTTCCAGGACCCACTAACCTACTCCCCCACCCCAGTTGCTGCCACACCCAGCTCTTCCAAGCCCAGAGTAAAGTCAAGGAGTCATCATTTCCACCTTTCACTGAGCACTTGCCAGGTCTCAGAGGCCACATATTGCCCATTAACACCCAGTGTAGGTCTGAGCATGGTGGCTCATGCCTAAAATCCCAACACTTTGGGAGGCTGAGGCGGGCAGATCACTTGAGGTCAGGAGTTCAAGACCTGCCTGGCCAACATGATGAAACCCTATCTCTACTAAAAATACAAAAATTAGCCAGGCGTAGTGGTGGGTGCCTGTAATCCCAGCTACTCAGGAGGCTGAGGCAGGAGAATTGCTTGAACCAGGAAGGTGGAGTTTGCAGTGAGTTGAGATCGCGCCACTGTACTCCAGCCTGGGTGACAGAGCGAGACTCTGTCTCAAACAAACAAAACGTGTAAGCCAGGCACAGTGGCTCACACTTGTGACCCCAGCACTTTGGGAGGCTGAGGAGGGAGGATTGCTTGAGCCCAGGAGTTCAAGGCAGCAGTAACTGATGATTTCACCATTGCACTCCATCCTGGGCAACAGAGCAAGACCCCGTCTCTTATTAAAAACAACCAAAAACAACAGTGGTGTAAAATGAGTTTAAAACTCATTCAATAGAAGCAGAAACGGGCTTACAGAAGTGATATGACTTGCCCAGGGTCCCTCACCTAGGGTGATCCCAGATCTCTCTCCACAAAGCATGACCTGGCTGAAGGTTATACCTGGAGCCTCCCTAGGACTCTCCCATGTGAGCATCAGATGAGGTCCTCCAGGAAGCCTAGCGCTGGGGCACTGCAGAACCCAGCACTTTGTCTAGGGCGGGAGCCAGTGACCACACAGTCCTCTCTGATCTGTGGCTTCTGCCAGACCACTGTCTCCAAGCTGGGTACCCCGGAGGCTGTATACCAGGGCCTGGGATGGCAAGGCGAGGAGTTGGGCCTGGAGCCAGCTGCTAGGCAGGAGTAGGTGGCATGTGTTCGCTGTATCTCTGTGTATCTATAATGGGAAAACAGCTGCCCTGGCTCCCTGAATCTTAATGTTGGAAGAGAATGCCTGAGCTGGAGCCTCTTGACAGCTCCCTTTCTGACAGGTGGCTGCCCAGCATCTGTTGACACACCTCCAGGGTAGTGAGCTCATTTGCATCCAAACAGCGTCCATTGATAGGACACTTTGGGATATACCTGCATATTTTTGCATTTGTGGTTAGAAAACTGTGTGAGGGCCCAAGGTCACAAGTTTATGGTCTCTGTATGGGGCCCTCCCTACCCCTCCTGCTTTTTCCAGCCCATCTGTCATAGGCCTCTGCCTTGCTCTCAGCTTGCAACTTGGAGCAGCCAGAGGCTTCTGAAATAGAAATAGCTCTACCTTCATAGGCCTTCTTGGCTGCCCATCACAAAAGCAGATTCCTCAGTGGCCTCTTTTACCCACCACTGCACCTCCCATTACCCTATCTCTTGGCTAGACCTTACGTTGGTTAGCTGTCATTTGATTTAGAGGAAAGGCTAAGGAAAGTGGAATGGAAGCTTTATGAGTGCAGGGACCCTACGTGCCCTGTATGTCACTGACACACAGCACCCGAGACAAGGTGGCCCACAGCAGATGGTAGGTGGATGAAGAAGGTAGATAAGTAGGTGGGTAGGTGGAGAGATGGATAGGTGGATGGATGTAGAGGAGGGTGGAAGGGTGTATGGTTAAATGGACGTTGGATGAATGAGTAGGAGGAGAGATTTCCCAGTGGATTTGAGTGGGTCCTGGACTCCTGCCTGTCCTCTGCTGTCACTCTCTCCCAGGGATCAGCACTAGAGCAAGGATCACTAACTTTCAGACAATGGTACTTGTTAGTACTCTAAATAATACTAAAATAACTGCTCACGTTTTCCCAGCAATTGACAAAGCACCTTTTTTTTTTTTTTTTTTTTTTAAGAAATAGGGGTCTTGCTATGTTTTCCACGCTGAACTCAAACACCTGGGCTCAAGTGGTCTTCCTGCCTCAACCTCCCAGCTTGTAAAGTAGCCAGCACTACAGGCACCTGACACCCTGCCTGGTTACAAAGCACTTTCACTTACCCTCTCTTATTCGAACTTCATGATAGTTCTGTGAGGTTATTCTCCCCCTTTTACAGATGAGGAGACTGAGGCCGGGATGTTCTGTTCCTATGATTGGTTATGGTTCCATCCAGCAGCAAGGGGCTAGAATGGACTCTGTTTTCTTCACTACACCCCAATTTAGCCTGTCTTCTCCCAAGCCTTTCTCTTGCCTTTTTGGCTGCTGAAATTTCTAAATCTGAATTACTCACTTAAACTGTACCTGCCTGCCTAATCAGTGGCACCCCTGCTGGGATTCTTTTGTTGGAGCCAACAGGGATTTGCTAGGGAGAATTCAAGGAGAGAGGGAGCCTCCATATGTATTCCAGACACCTGAACAGATAAGGTGGAGCTCAGCCTACTCCTCTGGAGCTTCAGGGAAGGAAGGTGTCACGTTCCCCAACAACTCCCATCATCTCCCACCACTGTTCCCTCTCAGCCCCTGCGGAGGGTGCAGCGCTGGAAAGAGCAGAACTTGGAAGTCAAAAGTGTTGCCTACAGATTCTGTCTCTTGCCTGAACTAGCTGGGTGTCCTCAGATAAATCACTTACCCTCCCTGGGCCTTGGTGTCTTCATCTGTGAAAAAGGGTATCTGGCATCTACTTCATAGAACTGTTATAAGGTTCAAATAAGTGAACCACTTAGCACCATGCCTGGCTCATCTGGGCCCTCATTGAGTGTCTGCTGGCCCTGTTAAAAGCAACATGGGGAAAGGGGATGTGCAGACTGAATATCCCATAACTAGCTGGGTGCGGGGACTCACACTGGTAATCCCAGAACTTTGGGAGGTGGATCACTTCAGGTCAGGAGTTCAAGACCAGCCTGGCCAACATGGTGAAAACCCCATCTCTACTTGAAATACAAAATTAGCTGTGCAAGGTAGCATGAGCCTGTAATCCCAGCTACTCAGGAGACTGAAGCAGGAGAATCACTTGAACCCAGGAGGTAGAGATTGCAGTGAGCCAAGATCATGCCATTGCACTCCAGCCTGGGCGACAGAGTGAGACTCTAAAATCCTCCAATGAGCATTTCCTTCAAATATCATGCGGGCACTCAAAAAGTGTGGGATCTTGGAGTTTTTCAGATTAGGGACATTTGACCTGGGCCTCGGTTCAAATTCTTGCTCTATCACTTATCAACTGTGGTGCCTTAGGTAAATTCCTTAGCCTCCCTAAGGTTACCATTTCCTCATTTCTGTAGTAGAGATACCAAACTTAACACAGCATGAGTATTATAAGGCATTATTTCCCCAAATGTGGCATGTAACCATTGGTGGTACATGAGGTGACCTTAGGGGGGACAACAGCAAAATATCGAAATTTTAACTGTGAAAGACGTTTATTTTGTTTTGTTTTTGTTTTTTGAGACGGAGTCTCGCTCTATTGCCAGGCTGGAGTACAGTGGTGCAATATCGGCTCACTGCAACCTCCATCTCCTGGATCAAGCAATTCTCTTGCCTCAGTCTCCTGAGTAGGTGGGATTACAGGTGTGTGCCACCATGCCCAGCCGCCCAGCTAATTTTTGTGTTTTTAGTAGAGACAAGGTTTTACCATGTTGGCCAGGATGGTCTCGATCTCTTGACCTCATGATCTGCCTGCCTCGGCCTCCCAAATTGCTGGGATTATGATGTGAGCCACCGTGCCTGGCCGAGAGTTTGTTTTATATATACTAGAAAAAGATATTAAAATGACATCAAGGGCACGGTGGCTCACACCTGTAATCCAAGCACTTTGGAGGCCAAGGCAGGTGGATCACCTGAGGTCAGGAGTTCAAGACAAGCCTGACCAGCATGGTGAAACCCTGTCTTTAAAAAAAAAAAAAAAAATGACATCAAAACATTATTTTTTAGAACAATGCTAACCTTTATCCTTATTGATATTTAAGGGGGAAATTGGGCAGTTGAAATAAGTATGTTGAGTAAATAGGGGTCCAGGCAGCATGCAGACAGAGCAGGAATTGAGAAGGGAGGGGGTCTGGAATGGAGTTTGCTTAACTCTGTGAAATAATAGAAAAGAATTCAAATAATGATTGTCAAATGCAATACCTGACCCTGGACTAAATCCTGGACTGGAAGGAAATAAATGCTGTAAAGGACATTATTGGGTCCACTGCAGAATTAGAATACAGATATAGACTAGATAACAGTGTGGTATCCACGTTAAATTCACCAAAGTTGACAACTGCCCTGTGCTTATGTAAGAGAATATCTGTCCTTAGGAAATGCACACTGAGGTATCTAAGGATAAAGGGCTGTGATGTATGTAACTTACCTTTAAATGGTTCAGAAACGTGGGTGTGTATATATACAATGCAGAGAGAAATCAAGCACACTGGAGTAATGGGAGAAACTGGGTAATAAGCATTTTCTGTAACTGTTTTTATTCTTGCAACTTACGTAAGTTTAAAGTTATTTTCAAATAGAAAGTAAAAACGTAAGCAGTGCAGATCAAGTCCACAGCCCAGGGCCCAGCCGGAAGCCACTTAGTGAACTCTCCCGCTTTCTCCCCTTCTCTCCTGGCCAGTGTGGAGACAGTGAATGATGGGCAGTTTCACAGTGTGGAGCTGGTGATGTTAAACCAGTCCTTGAACCTGGTAGTGGACAAAGGAACCCCCAAGAGCCTGGGGAAGCTCCAGAAGCAGCCAGCAGTGGGCATCAACAGCCCCCTCTACCTTGGAGGTAATGCCCTCTTTCCCTACCACCTCCAGCACCTCCACCTCCCACCAGCCCTCTGTGCTCCGGTACCAAAACCCAGTCCACTGCCAAAACCAATCAGGGAAAGCTTCCTGGAGCAAGGAACAAGCTCTTGCTCCAAGCTGATCTCTAAAAGGGTGAACAGGCATTAGCCAGTCTAAGGGGAAAAGATGATTTTGGACAGGTGCTTGGAAGGGGGAGGGAGCAGGACTCCTGGAGACTGCAAGTTGTGAGGGGGAAGGGCACAAAGCGGGAGGCAGGAGATGGAAGCAGGGTCTAGGCTCTGCTAAACTCTGCCAGCTTCAGGTCATATTCCCTCTGCTCTGCCACCTCCTCAAACCCTGAGAGGTTCAATTAATGAATGTAGAAGAACAAGTTTGAGATTAAAATCAAAGGCCAAAAATGGAAGTAATCCAGTGCCATGGCTCACACCTGTAATCCCAACACTTGGGGAGCCCAAGGTGGGAGGATTGCTTGAGCCCAGGAGTCGGAGAGCAGCCTAGGCAACAATAGTGAGACCTCATCTCTACAAAATATTTAAATTATCTGGGCATCGGCCGGGCGCAGTGGCTCACGCCTATAATCCCAGCACTTTGGGAGGCCGAGGCAGGTGGATCACGAGGTCAAGAGATCGAGACCATCCTGGTTAACATGATGAAACCCCATCTCTACTAAACATACAAAAAAATAAGCCGAGCACGGTGGTGCGCGCCTATAGTCCCAGCTGCTCGGGAGGCTGAGGCAGGAGAATTGCTTGAACCCAGGAGGCGGAGGTTGCCGTGAGCCGAGAACGTGCCATTGCACTCCAGCCTGGGTAATGAGCGAAACTCTGTCTCAAAAAAATAAAAAATAAAAAAATTATCTGGACATCGTAGAGAGCACCTGTAGTCCCAGCTACTTGAGAGGGTGAGGTGGGAGGTTCACTTGAGCCCAGGAGGTTGAGACTGCAGTGAGCCATGATTGTGCCACTACCCTCCAACCTCGGTGACAGAGTGAGACCTTGTCTTTAAAAAAAAAAAAAAAAAAAAAAAGCCATCAGTTTGGCAGAGTCTGGGCCTGAAAGGCAGCCACTGCACCAATCGTTCTCAAAGGGTTAACTATACAAAAAGCTACCAGAACCACTCCTTCAGTACCAAGATTCCTGAGACTTCACGCACGTAGTCCACCTGCAGGTACTGGCACAGGCCTAGGAGAGGGCATCATTAATGGGCGGTTCAGATGCAGGGAGGCCAGGGAAAGCTCTGGGCCGAGGGCAGCCCCAGAAGGACAGCACTTCTCCCTGGAGGAGGACCATGTCCCCACCCCACCAGCTCCAGGTACAGCCAGAATAGAACGGGGTGCCCTGCTTCTAGGCCAGTCCCAAGTTCTCAACTGTAGAAGGTGGGCAGAGAGTGGTGTAGAAGGGAAGAGAAAACACAAATCAGGCTTTATTGAAAAGCAAATTAGGTCTTTACTAACAGCCTCTTAAAGACCCTGAGAAGAGGTGTACACAGCACAGAAGGCAGCAAACTGGTCTAAAAACACTGAACCCCCAAGTCTTATTGATCAAGCCGCTCCCCCAAACCTTATCTTCTCTCCGCCGCCGTAGCTCGCCTGCCCTGGGTTCTCTCGTGAGGCCTGGATCAAAGCGCTGAGGGGCCTGGTGGGGACGGCAGGTTATTTGGTGCACTTGCCTATGGGGGCGGTCCCCCCAGTTCAGCCAGTGGGGTCATAGCGCATTGGGCAACCAGATCATCTCATTTTTTCTAGGGAAGCCCGAGATACAAATTTTTATGGGGAATGTTCTAATTTGCTAATATTGCAATTAGCAACAAATTCACGTTTTTTAAGGAGTCCCAGTGCAGGACCAAGGATGCAGGTCCCTGTGTGGACGAGGTCCAAGGTTTTGGCCCGTTAACCTCCTTTGAACAGCAGAGGCCCAGAGCTCCGAACATTTAGCCGTGAATGTGCGAAAAGTGCTTTCTCGCTCTGAGGACAGCAGGGTGGCAGGGGACGGTCTTCAGGCCACTGTCCTGGCTCCCCTCCCGCAGGCATCCCCACCTCCACTGGCCTCTCCGCCTTGCGCCAGGGCACGGACCGGCCTCTGGGCGGCTTCCACGGCTGCATCCACGAGGTGCGCATCAACAACGAGCTGCAGGACTTCAAGGCCCTCCCGCCGCAGTCACTGGGGGTCTCACCAGGCTGCAAGTCCTGCACCGTGTGCAAGCATGGCCTGTGCCGCCCCGTGGAGAAGGACAGCGTGGTGTGCGAGTGCCACCCGGGCTGGACAGGCCCACTCTGCGACCAGGAGGCCCGGGACCCCTGCCTCGGCCACAGGTCAGTGTCCCGAAGCCCTGGGTGTGTGCTTGGGCTCCCAGCGTGGCCTCAACCCCACCCCACCTGAGAAATAGGCACTACTGGATTCTGGAGCAATTGCAGTCAGGCTGCAGATAGGATCTGTAGAAGTGTAACTGTTTAAGAGTTCAAGAGGCTGAGCCTACTTACAGGGATCAGCATAAGAGGGCCTTGCCCAAAATACTTGTCTCTACCAGGTGACCTTTAGAACCTGTCCAGAGCCACAGTGAGCCCCTGGCTCTCTCTGTGGGAATTAGAAAAAGGCGCCCATGTGGGCAGACTCAGCCTGTGCAAGGCACCAGGGGTATATAACCACACAGAGTCAAACCATATTTAATAGTTTAAGCAACTACTCATTCAACAGAGATTTGCTGAGTTCCTGCTATGTACCAGGCCTCAGGAGATCCAGTACTGTCAGTGTTAAGAAACTGGAATCAGCCAAAAATAACACCAGAGCCAACATTGGCAATGTGGTTGGCTAAACACATTGCCACGTCAGTCAGGAAATTATCTGAAATCAGGAATAAGGAAAGGGTTTGAGCTTCCTATGTTGCTCTTGAGCGTGCACACGTGTGTGTGTGTGTGAGAGAGAGACGCTGTAATATGGATTCTGGCCCTGCATGTCATCTCAGTAGGGAGAGTGGTGTATTGTGATTCAGAATATAGGCTTACTGTCATTCTTTTCCACAGGTGAAATGTACTGCATAGGAGCAATAGGCAGAGTTGTGATGGAAATTCAGAGCAATACCGGGTGTCAAGCACTTAATCATTCCATAGCCAGTGGTACCTGCTGGTAGTAGTGGGGTGGTAGTCATTCTTATTTAAGACGCTAAAGCAATTAAAATGTATAGCGAATGCCTAGATTCTTCCAAGCAGTTGCTACTTGGCTACATGAGCTGTGTGTGTAAATCAGCAAGCCAGTCTCTGCTGTGGCCACAGCTCACAGTGAACACTGGGTGACGCTTGCAGGCTTCTGGCTGGTTGGCCAGGGGAACAGGGTGGTTAAGAAGAGATGCTCGGCGTAGGAGATGGAGAAGGCTATTGGACTGCATGCAGCTCTGGCTCCCTTGGTCCCTGGCTGGGTGGACAGAGGGAGTCCTCAGCGGCACCAACTCTGGTCTGGCTCCCTTCCCATCCTCCCCTCTGTCCCCAGCTGCAACCATGGAAAATGTGTGGCAACCGGGACCTCATACATGTGCAAGTGTGCCGAGGGCTATGGAGGGGCCTTGTGTGACCACAAGAATGACTCCACCAACGCCTGCTCAGCCTTCAGGTGTCACCACGGGCAGTGCCACATCTCAGACCGAGGGGAGCCCTACTGCCTGTGCCAGCCCGGCTTTAGCGGGGAGCACTGCCAACAAGGTGGGTCTATGGTGCCTGTGGGAGGGAGGAAGCGGGGGTCAGAGTTGGACTTCACATCCAGATCGCCTCAGTTCCAGTTCTGGCTGTGCCACTTAAGGGCTAAATGACCTTGGTGCTGTCGCTTTCTGAGCCTCAATTTGAAAACAGGGGCAATACTACACCTTCCTGTATCAGTTATCTAGTGCTGCATAACAAGTTAGCCCCAAACCATAGCAGCTCTAAATGTTTTTCAGCCCACGTTATTCCTGTGGGTTGGAAATTCAGAAAGAGCCTAGCTGGGATCTCTCGAGGTTGCATTTGACACAGCCAGGGCTGCAGTTCTCTGTAGGCTAACCCAAAGCAGCAGGATCTGCTTTCAATGTGCTGTACTCCCATGGCACTGGGTATTGGTAGGAGGTCCCCGATCTGCCCTGTATGAGTCCCTACATGGGCGCTAGAGGGTCCTCATACCAGGGCAGCTGGCATATCCCACAGTGAACAGTCCAGGAGAGCGCGAGCCACATGTCTTCCATGACCTGCAATTGGAAGTCACTCATGCCATCATTTCCACCACATTGCATTGGTTACCTCGGTCAGTGAGGGGTCAGGAGGGGACCATGTAAAGGGCATCAGTACCCGGAGGTGGTAGGCACTGGGGGCCACCTTGGAGGCTGGCTACTGTGCTTCCTTGTAGGGTTGTTGGGAGGAGTATGTGAGATGTAAAGTCGGAAGCAACTCTGTCACAATGTAGAAGGCCAAGCACACATTTAGAATCTGCATGACTTTGACCAGCCTGGTCAACATGGTGAAACCCTGTATCTACTAAAATTATAAAAAATTACCTGGGCATGGTGGCAGTCACCTGTAATCTGAGCTACTTGAGAGGCCGAGGCAGGAGAATCATTTGAACCCAGGAGTCGGAGGTTGCAGTCAGTCAGCCTAGATCAGGCATCCCCAAACTACAGCCCATGGGCCGCATGCGGCCCCCTGAGGCCGTTTATCCGGCCCCCCGCCACACTTCAGGAAGGGGCACCTCTTTCATTGGTGGTCAGAGAGAGGAGCACAGTATGTGGTGGCCCTCCAACGGTCTGAGGGACAGTGAACTGGCTCCCTGTGTAAAGTTTGGGGACGCCTGGCCTAGATCAACCAGGGTGACAGAGTGAGACACTGTCTCAAAAAAAAAAAAAAAAAAAAAAAAAAATTCTGCATGACCTTGAGCAGCATATTCTGGTTCACTTCCCCATCCATATAAGGCCAGGAGTGGTGGATCGTGCCTGGAATCCTAGCATTTTGGGAGGCCAAGGTACAAGGATCGCTTGAGCCCAGGAGCTTGAAGCTGCAGTGAATGCACCACTGCACTCAGCCCAGGTGACAGCGTGAGACCCTGTCTCTGAGGAAAAAACAAAGTGCAGATGACTCATGCCACCTCTGCACAGGGTTAAGTGAGGTCCTAATAAATAATGGATCAAAAGTTCAGATTCTTAAGCATGGACTTTTTAAAGACGAAACAAACAAGTGTAGAAAATGGTCCTCAGTGGACCTCAGCAAGGAGAACACATGAGCAGAATGGATGGTTCTTTTTCTCCACTTTCTAGCTGTTGGCCTTGAGATGCCTTCAAAACTAATGCAAACCGTAGCCATTCAGAGTGGCCCCCTGACACTGACCAGCACTATTGACATCACTTGGGAGTCACAGAAATGCAGGCTTCCAGGCCCCAGCCCAGCCCTTTAGAGTCAGAACCTGCATTTCGCAATGTTTCACATATGTATCCAAGCTGAGGAGGTTGCTCCACAGCCTCCATCCAACCCACCTGCCCTCACTGGGTCAGCAGAAGCCAGTTCTTTGGTCTGACTAGTCATAACCATCTAATTACGTATCTTGGTTAGTGGCCTCTTTATCGTATAATTGTGAGGTGAGCTCAACAAAGGAAAAATATATAAAAATAGTTGTCCTACCTTGAGGGTCTTTCTCTTGCATGGACACTGAGAAGTCTTGCTGCCTGCCACCAGGATCCCAGGCCATCCACCCCGTCTCTTGAGGACTCTTTCACATTTTATACCTATATGAAATACTATTCTTAACCAAAACTCATTTTTGAAATATTAAATAACTTATTTTGAAATAATTTCAGACTTACAGGAAAGTCGTCAGGAAAGTATGAACAGCCTAATCCCTTTACGCTCGTCATCAGCATGTTGCCCCATCTGCACTCCTCCTCGCCCCATGTTGCACACATGCACACACACACACATTGTCATGAACCTCTTTCGAATCCTTTTAACAACCTCATAATTTTAAAGACTTTTAGCAACACCTGAAGCTTTACAATGCATAAAGCCCTTTCTCCTTCACAGTCTCCTCTGGTGCTTGTAACAGCCTGGGAGTTGCTGGAAGGACAGATAAATAAATGTGTTACCATTTTTCAGACAGGGAAACTTCGACTTAAGGGTCATGGCTCCCTTCCTCAAGAGCCTTGCTACAGACATTCTCCCAATGTAGTAAGGACACAAAGGAGTGGAAGGGAAAAGCTGGGTCAGGGTCCAGAGTGTTCAAGCAGATACAGGAGTGCCCTTTCCTGCCCTGCAGTTATTTCTAGGCCTTCTGAAGCTCATCCCAAAGCTTCATTAACACCTGCTTCCTATTCAGATTATCAACTCCAGCAAAATTTCCCAGAGAAGCCTCCCTGGCCTCTGGGCCAGGTCAAATGCCTTTTGCATACTAATGTCTTATAAAATACAAGAACATATACTGTATGTTTTTGTATAAACATCTTCCCTTTCTTTGTAGCATCCACCTCAGTTTCTCATTAAATATATTCACTTAAATAGTATCTAGACTCTAGGTGGAGGGAGACAGACTACCAGGAGTGGTGGCAACCGGGCAAACTGGGCATTGCCTGCCCCACCTGAAGCACTCAGCTTCAGCCATCACTGTAGTACAGCGTTGCAGGCCCAGCTTTGCCAGACCTCCTGGTTTTCAAGGAAACCAGAAATCCAAACTTTGAGGTGAAATCTCCTGCTTTTTGAATGTTGGCATTTAATTAATTTTTAGGCATATGTAGGGCAATCAAAATTAGCCGAGGGACAGGATTTAGCCCACAGTCTACCAGTTCGCCACATCTAGCTTTAGTTTTGACTTTAAGATTCTTACAGGAAGGGACCAAGCCTGCTTTTGTCATCATTATATCCTTAGAGCTTAAGTGTAAGCCTGGCAGACAGCCTGGGACAGGAAAGGCACCTGTTTTTAAAATGGATGGGTGGACAGAGGGGAGGGTAGGCAGATGGATGAGTGAATACATTCTTACTGTCTTCAGAGCACAAGTATTTCAAAACAGCCTACCTGAGAACTGCTCATGGTCCCGCTGGCCACCTAGACCACCAATGTCCTGACTTTTGTGCCCTCTGCAGAGAATCCATGCCTAGGACAGGTAGTCCGAGAGGTCATCCGTCGCCAGAAAGGTTATGCGTCATGCGCCACAGCCTCCAAGGTGCCCATCATGGAATGTCACGGGGGCTGCGGGCCTCAGTGCTGCCAGCCCACCCGCAGCAAGCGTCGGAAATACGTCTTCCAGTGCACAGACGGCTCCTCGTTCGTGGAAGAGGTGGAGAGACACTTAGAGTGCGGCTGCCTCGTGTGTTCCTAAGCCCTGCCACCTCTCAGACTCCAGCTTGGTGAGCCTGGGACAGCCATGTGGGACCCCTGGAGATTCAGCGTGAAGGAGACAAAGCTGGAGAGGAAGCTAAAGAAGAGAATATTAAGTATATTGTAAAATAAACAAAAAATAGAACTTATTTTTATTATGGAAAGTGACTATTTTCATCTTTTATTATATAAATATATCACATCATCTGAGTATATGTACCATATAGTGAGTTATTTTTGCCAAGTTTTGTGTTGTGTATTTGTTGTGTTTTTATAAACAGCTGTTTAAAAGTTTAAGAAAAAAAAAAAGGACTAATAAAAATGCTTTAAAACAAAAGGCTAAGAATAAAGAATGATAGCCTGTCTGGGATAAGAATAAAGAATGATCACCTGTCTGAGGAAGGAGGAAGACGCTTTCATGTTTATGAAATGTTGTTATGTCGGCAGTGAACCAAGGCCTGCTCACTGAGATCAGAAAAAGGAATAGGAGGAAGAGAGAGAAGGAAAGGATCTTTGTTTTTCAACTCCCTTTTTTTTTTCCTTCCCTAAAAGTACCCAGCTCTTCAGAGCCCTGGACGTCAGTGCCCGAGATGCCCAGTTCCTCCAGGAAAAGCTGCTGAGCCCTGGCCTTCCCAGTCTCACTGCAAAATTGCTGTCCCTGTCTGTCCCAGACTCCCCTGCAGGATCTGAACCCACTGGGGGACCCCTCTTCTCCTTCCTGGCTTACCTTGGCTTCCAGTCAAGGACTGACTATTGAACTCTGCTGCAGCTTTCATTTGGGACCGTTACCAAATTTTAAAACAGCTGCTATTTTTCCTGCTCCTCCCCAGGAGAGGGGTCTTCCTAGAGGAGGCGAGGGAAGAGGGTATCATGCTATCTCCTCAGGCCCCACGTACCGGCCCCCTCCTCCTTCCAGGTAATTTTTAATTGAAATGTATCCCAGGAAAAAAGGTAGTCAGCCCTTCTGGAATGCAGAGGGCTGGGAGCCAAGCCTGCCCACAGCACTAGTAGATGTCCAACTCTGGAAGGTTCTTGGAGGCTCCTGCTGTAAGACAGGCCTCTGCCACCTGATCGTCCAGGTCACCATCATGATGACAGAGACCTTGCCCATCTGCAATACTTTCCAATGCATATCCAAACTGTACCTTAATTTATCTGTGCAACCCCTGACTCCCTGGGAAGGATAAGGGAGTAGAGCCCGGTTCACTAAGAAGGAAGTTTAGGCCCTCACAGGCTCTGGAACTTACCTGAAGCCACACACCAGATAAGTGGAGGAGCCGGATCGGAAGTCCAGACCCAAAGCTTGAGATTCTTTCTCCAGAATGGGTGAGCACAGGTGATTCAGGTGGCTCAAATTCACCAGAGCAGCCCTGCCAGAAAAGGAAAGATGTTTTTCCTGCTCTTATTCTGCCTTGCTCATTCCTCCTTCTCCCTCCTCAGTATCTGGAAAGATTCTGGAGGGCAGGGATTATGTACCTAGGGAATGTGAGCAAGGGCAGCTCCTCCAGCCTCTGCCTCCATTACTCAAGGGGACTTCCCTGCCCGTTTCTTTCCCTGTCCATCCCTCCTTCACTTCCCATTTGCCCCCTTCTACCCCATCAGGCTAGCTACCTATCTTCCAGGGCTCAGCTGTTCACACCAACTCCCTGGCTCTCGTCATCCCTCCCTCATTCCCCCAGGAACCTCTACTATAGACATTTCATGGGGAAGAGTTTGGAAGTCATTGGACCTCTCAGCGCTCAGGGTCCCTGGAGGAGCCTAATTGCTCAGTAAGGGCCAATGGTGGGCCAAAGACTCAGGGAATAAAGAAGGGAGAAAGAAAAGAAAGGAAGCTAGATGGAAGGATGGAAGGAAGGAAGGAAGCAAGCAAGCCAGTTAGGGAGGGAGGGAGGAGGGGGGATTAAAGAGAAGGGAGAGAGGGATATAGTGGTAGAATTTATCTAAAAATATGTATGTAAATCTCCATTATGTTCCAGGTACTATGCCTTATGGTGGCTTTGGTTTTTGTTGTCATTTGAGACAGGGTCTTGCTCTGTCACCCAGGCTGAAGGAGAGTGGTTCAGTCATAGCTCACTATAGCCTCAACCTCCTGGGCTCAAGCAATCTTCCTGCCTCAGTCTCCCAAAATGCTGGGATTACAGGTGTGAGCCACTATGCTCGGCCTATTTCAAATATTATTATATCAGATTTATTTAGTACTATATCAAATACCACTCTAATCGTGAAATAAATAAATATATATATATATATATATATATATATATATATATATATATATTCATTTAATTCTTGAAACAACCATGTAGTTAAAATACTATTAACTCATTTTATGGTTGAGTAGACTAAGACACAGAGAAGTAAAAGAACTTGCCCAAGAGTGGATATCTCATAAACTGTGGTGCCAAGATCTGGGCTCAGGCTATCTGACTCCAGACCTTGCTCACCCAACCACTAAACCATCCTGCTTCTCGTGGGAAACAGATATGTCCTGCCTTTGAGGATCCTACAGCCTGTGACAAAAACAGTCATACAAATGGACAATTGCCTTAGTACACAAGGACCTCTCAAATGGCAATATAAAGCAATGGAAGTGGCTGTCCAGAAGAGGGAATTTCCAATCGTGGGTCTTCAAGGCTGAATAGGAGTTTGCCAGAGGTGGGAAAGGGAATTGAACTTTCCTGGGAATGGCCTATTCAAAAGCATTGAGGATAAGGCAAGGCCTGGCTTGTTTGGGGAAGAGTCAACGTCTAGGGTGGCACAAGCATGGGAAGAACACTGAGGGGCAGAGAGAAATGGGGTAGGTGTGAAGGCAGGGTTTTGACCACAAAGAGCTGTGCACACTAACCTAGGCCAAGGTGCCAGCAAGATCGTTTGAGGAAGGGAAGAGCAAGACAAGCTCTGGTTTAGAAAGAGCATAAAGACCTGAAAAAGGAGACAGAGCTGTCACCTAAAATAGATTTGAGAGCTCCCTGCGGTCTACTCTGTAACTAGAAAACACTGCCAGCCAGATGGATCACAAATGGTATGGCAGCATAGAAGCTCTGCCCTTGAAGACGGTCCTGGGATCTGCCCAACACCCTTCCCAACCTCCATCGCCCCATCCCTCCTCTCCCCCCGGGCAGATGGAGCTGAGCTTTATCCCACCACCAATGCCCCTGTTAGCCTCCTCTCCCCACCCAGCCGGGAGCCTACTCAGCCTGCCATCTCAAGAGCCCCACCCAGGGGCACTGGCTTCCTGGGAGGACTCAACAGGCTGCCAGCTTTCCCTCTGCCTACCCAAGGAACCCAAGACCTCCCTCTGCCCATCACCCCGGGCCCAATCCTGAATCCAGCCCCCATCAACCAAGACAGCAAAAGGGCCAGTCCTGTCCCTCACAATTTTGAGCCTTCTCCCTCAAGTTTGGAACTGCCAAATGCAAGGACCATTATAAAAATTCTCCCAAACATGAAGTTCCTCCAACAAATGATAATTGAAACTCTCTTTCTCCTTGAGCAGTCACATTCTAGAAACAGGACATTCCATGGGGCAGGAAGAGTTCAGTTAGTTAATTTGCTCCTGAAAAGGTGTGTTTCAGTGTTTGTGTGGGGCTGTACGTGGGCAGATGAGACCACTCAAGCTGTGTTCCCCCTGAGCAGGATTCAGGAAAGGGAAAAGAGGGTCTCTTTGACTCAACCAAGGGGTCGTACGATGGCCAATGAAACTATGTATTTAAAAGTTCTTTGTAAAGTGTAAACTAAAAACCTTAAATGTAAGATGCTGTTGTTATTATTACTGTTGTTGTTGCTATTATAGACATGCCAAAAGGCCCTTGTTAGAAGACGACTTTGCCTTTTCAGTCTCATAGCAAGGAACTAAAGCCTGATGCTTCAAAAAGATGAGAAGGGGGCAAGAAGAGGGAGAACTCCCAAGCTCTGAGAAAAAAAGCCCCAGGGTGACCTTCAGGAAAGGCCAGGACCAGGATTGATCTAACCTTGCCCTTCACGAGAGACGAAGCTGGGGCCAGACTGAACCCTAAGATCAAACAGTCACCCATTGCCTTTGCTGGAAGCAGAAGCCCACAGCAGCACATGACCTGCCCCTGAAACTCGGGATACCAGATATCAGAGATGGAGGAGCCATGGGGCATTACCGGTAGGCAGGAAAACTGAGGGTCAAACGCATGGAAGAACGCAGTGATCATACACCAAAGACACACAGATGATTAACCCCAGGTGTCTACCCAGGCCGAAGTTCTTCCTGCTACCCCAGAGTGGGTGCCCAGGCAGAGTGAAGCGTGGCTTAGACTCTCTAACACTTTCTTAATGGCCCAGAGGGTGTCCTCTGCCTCCCCCACAGCAGTCTCCAGGTACACCCGAAGCTGGGAGCACAGTGTGGTTTGGTGGGATTTGTTCCCATTTTGTGGTGTGGACTCAACAGTGCCAAAGGAAACACCAGGGAAAAGTTGGTGAGACATGCCAGCCAACAGGAACAGTAAAGGTGTAATTGGGCGTTTGGCAAAGCTTGTTTTTCTAACTCAACGATAGATTCTAACAGGAAATTTTTAAAGATGTTTTTTAAAACAATGTTACCGTGCCACTTTCCCAGTATGGAATAAGTAACATGCATTCTTTTTCAACATGCTGTCACATTTGGATGTCATTAAAATAAATGGATGAGTCACAGAGGAACTATCAGATGCTCTTGTGACTACCATAACTCAGCGCTGCTCCATGGTGTCTGCTTTATTTTTACCCCTGATTTTCAAACTCCCTAAAACAAAGATTACTGCATTCATGGGGTCTGGGGAAAGTCTGGTGTGCAATTAGATGAAAGAATCAGTTTCTTGGATCATGAAGTGAGAAAAATGGATCCAGAGTTCCTCAGAGCCATGGAAGAAAAGACTCAACACACAGCTTAGGGTCTGCAGAGGATGTGGTCCGTATGGCCACAGACTGGGTGCCAAGGGTCATGGGGGAAGAAGCCACTCCAGTTCAGAGAAAGAGAACAGTCTATTGATATGTAAAGGAAGATTCCTCCTTATAGGACTCCAATGCCTAATTAAATTTCTCCTTTATTGGTTCTTTCAACAAGTATTTATTGAGCATCTACTATGTGCCAGGTACTGTTCTAGGCATTGAGGACTCCAAAGATGATGAACACCAAGCCTTTGACTTCCTGTAATTTAAACTTTAACCAAGGGGTTGTGTGTCCATCAGCAGATAAAGATAACACCAGATAGTGATAAAGTTAACTTCCACTAATAAAGGAGACATTCCAGAATAGCCGGGTGGGTGTTTCATACAGTGAGGTCAAGAAAGCTTCCCTAAAGAATTGCAATATGGGGTGGGGCAAATACCAAGAAATAGAATAAGGAAGCCTGGCCCTGCAGCACTCACTAGATATCTGCCCAGTGTGGCTGTCATCCGAGGGAGGCGGGCAGCCTAAGCAACTTAGGAGGCCAGAGAGGATGGCCTAGGCAAGATAGCATGAGAGAGGCTAGAGAGGGGAGGGGCACGCAGGCCCCTCAGTCTCTCAGCCCTGGGGCATCCTCGAGGGGCTCTGCACTTTTAGAAGGAGGATTGCTAAGGATCTGGAGGCTGCCACTGGCTAGCAACTCACCTTCACTTCCCTGGCAGATGGCTTTCCATCTGCCCTGTGCAGATCCCACTGAGAGCAAGACACTGGTGGGCAACAGATGCATCAGGTGCTAGAAAAGGGGCCAGACTCTGTGGCCCCAGCCCATTGCTCCTTCTTCCCCCAGGTCTCCCCGAGCAAGACAAGGTTACACTGACTGGGGACGCTAAGCCTCCAGCAAACATGCCTTTGACATAATTTCATACATTTTAGTATGCATTTATCTGAAATGGGTAGAGAGTGGATTCTCTGCTGAACACATACTGTGTCAGACAGCCTGGGTGTTCCTGCTAGGAGAAGCTACTGCCAGGAAACCTACAGTGTCCATCTCTCATGTTGACACCAGGAACCCCTCCTCCCAGGTTTGAGACCCAGATGTACATCCCTCTATCTCAAATTCCCTGTTTTATCAATCTATAGCAGGATTCTGAACTGGGAGAGTGTTGCCCCCCCACCCAGGAGACATTTGGCAATGTCTGCAGATATTTTTGGTGGTATAACTGGGGCACAGGGTGCTATTAGCATCTAGTGGTAGAGACCAGAGATGTTGCTAAACATCCTACAATATACAGGATAACTCCTTGACAACAAAGGATTATCCTGCCCAAGATGTCCATAGTGCTAAGATTGAGAAACTCTGGCTTAGCCGAATCAGACCCTTCCTTGAATACCTGGATGGAATTACTCGCAAGGAAGGAAGCAGGTTGGTGTGCTAAATATGCAACAAACAGTGAGCTTTCTAGGGTGCCTGGGTTGGAACTCACGGCATGCTGGTGATGTGTTCCTATACTTAGAATACCATTGTTTTTTGTTGTTGTTGTTTTTGAGATAGAGTTTCACTCTTGTTGCCCAGGCTAAAGTGCAGTGGTGACATCTCGGCTCACTGTAATCTCCCCCTCCAAGGTTCAAGCAATTCTCCTGCCTCAGCTTCCCAAATAGCTGGGATTACAGGTGCCTGCCATGCCATCCAGCTAATTTCTATATTTTCAGTAGAGACAGGGTTTCACCATGTTGGCCAGGCTGGTCTCAAACTCCCGACCTCAGGTGATCTGTCTGCCTGTCTCCCAAAGTGCTGGGATTACAAGTGTCAGCCACTACACCCAGCCAGAACACCATAGTTGATGGGAAACTAAGACCAAGACATTTCTAGCAATGGGGGACCACAGTGATCCTTTCTGCCACTCTTTGCCCTTACCACTCAGTCACTGAAAATCGGTACAGAACAGTGGATTCTGGATTTAACATGCTCAGGTAACATGAAGTAGGGCAGAGCATGTGACACTCACCTTTGGACCTGCTACTGACAGAGAAATAGAGAACAGGATAAATAAAAATGCTATGCTTCTGTTTCCTGAACTCTACCCTTCATTGCAGTCCTGGCAGGAGGCAAAGATCATGAGTACTGAGGATTTCCTTATGATAGTCCAAAGGGGAGTGAAGAGATCATGGCTCAAAAGCCACAAGCAGCTCAACTTCAAGATACAGCCAGGGATGCTAAATCACCTCTAGTAACTGACAGCAGGATTAACTGGTTGGCAGAGGAACCTAGCCTACTCAGAGTAGGCTACAGGCACAGGAGACGCTCTTATTTACACGATAAAGGTCCTTATTTACCAGCCCCTACAGGGGGATGGGAGATGAGCAAAGTGCTACGGTTACAAGCATTAGCCACTGTCCCCCAGCCTGAAACTTTCTTCATTGGACTCAAAATGCTAATTTCACATGAAATTAAAAATTTAATTTAGGCCAGGCACAGTGGCTATGCCTGAAATCCCAGCACTTTGGGAGGCTGAGGCAGGAGAATGGGGCTTGAAAGCAGGGCTGAGGGAGGTTCTAAGGGAACAGGCCTCATGTCCTTCAGCTCCACTTGCCCAATGTGTAGCGGGTGGGTGGTTTACCCCATCTTCCCCCGAATCCTGCAGCTTGACTTTGGCCATGTCAATAGCCACTTCAGTTTCTCCATCTAGGAAACAAGAATAGCAAGACTGACATCATCAAGGCTCTGTAGATTACAAGAGACTCAAAGCAATCCAGAGAACTTAAGGCAAAAAAAGGAACGTGCTGAGACAAGTGGTTGGAAGACCTAGGGCAGGTCCTACTGCTCAGGCGTGGGTGTTTGGATGCTAAAGCTCATACACTGTCGTAAGGATTCAGGTGGCTGGTGCGTACTTGGCTTTGTTTTGCCTTGGCTTCCATCTCAGGAAGCCTCTCCTATGCAAATAGCAAACTGACTCCCTACAGCTGCAGACTGAAAGTGGTAGATACTACTCATTTCACGCCCAGGGAAAATAGAGCTTCTCATCTCCAATGCTTCTGAGCGATAACCCAGAATTGAGTCTCACTGGCTCTGATTAGCCTAGTTTGGGGCAAATGTCCAGCCCTAGATGAAGCAGCAGGGTCAATAAACAGTCATTTTAGTAGCAGCCATGGACTATGAAAAAATTAAAAAATAAACAGCACTAATTGAATAAGCCTGTGTCACATGAGAAACACATAGTCGGGGATGAGAGAGAGTTTCCCCAAGGAAATGAGAGAACAGAGCCTGGACCAGCAAAAACAAGACAGTAATTACTCACCATAGGTAGTTTTTTAAGAATATATGATATAATATTGATATGACGCAATAAGGCTGGTATACCTACTTTGCGGATTCCAGTACACCAAACAAATATAAGTGATAAATAGGGATGTTAACAACTGGAAATTTTTTTAAAAACACTGTTTTTTACTAACATTCTTGAAAGTTTATGAAACTTACTTTTTTTCTTCTGAGACAGGATCTCACTCTGTTGCCCAGGCTGGAATACAATGGCATGATCTCAGCTCACCGAAACCTCTACCTCCCCAGCTCAATCAATCCTCCCACCTCAGCCTCCTGAGTAGCTGGGATTACAGGCACGCACCACCATGCCCAGCTAATTTTTTTGTATTTTTTGTAGAGACAGGGTTTCGACATATTGCTCAGGCTGGTCTCAAACTCCTGGGCTCAAGTGGTCCACCACCTCAGCCTCCCAAAGTGCTGGAATTACAAGCATTAGCCACCGTACCTGTCCTGAAACTGTCTTCATTGGACCTAAAATGCTTTTTTCATTTGAAATTTAAAATTTAGGCCATGCATGGTGACTCATACCTAAAATCCCAGTATCTTGAAAGGCTGAGATAGAAAGATTGCATGAACCCAGGAGTTCGAGACCAGCTTGGGCAATACGGTGAGACCCTGTCTCTACAAAACAATTGAAAATTATCTGGGCATGGTGATGCCCACCTACAATGTAGTCCCAGCTATTCAGGAGGATCACATTAGCCCAGGAGTTCAAGGCTGCAGTGAGCCATGAACACACCACTGCGCTCCAGCCTCTGCCACAGAGTGAAACCCTGTCTCAAGAAAAGAAAATAAATTTTCAAATCCAGCCTAAAATATGCCTGTTCTCCTAAATTGGGGAAGGGAGAAAAAACAAAAGAATAGCTGCTAAACTCTACTTTGGGTTCTAGAATAAAATATAATTAGCTGAAGAGGGATTCATTCACCTTTGAAGTTATCTTAGTGACCCCTCTCCAACAACCTTGTTTTGAAAATCATTTTATCTTCCATATCCTTTTGATAGTGGCTGATAGGACGTAAGAGCAGCGATTAGAGAAGTGGAAGATTGCCTAGTTACAGGTGAGAAGGTGAATTCACAGAGTGAGATGAAAAATCTGACATTCGTTGAGCACACACTCTTGATCACACATTTATACACATCCTTTTGTGTAAGACCAAAGCAGAGCTGCCAGCACGTTCAGTTGTCCCCATTGAAGCAGTGAGAAAGACCTGAATCACATAGCTAGGGAACGGCAGAGAGGTGATTTGAACCAGGTTGGACTAAGCCCAATGCTATGTCCTTTCCCCTACAACACCATAATTTGCACCTAACAAGCCCTTGATGAATGCCTGTTGTTGGGCTCTTTCTCACATACAGGACATTTGTGCAAGATACTGGAACTCATGGGATTAAGGAAAGCTGACGAGCTAATTAATTGGAAGACTGAAACCAGACCTTGTGTAAGTGTTGGAATAAAGCCAATGCAACTACTGGGAGAAATAATAGGAACGGTTCTTTTACAGAATGACTGGGGTGTGCCAGAGTTTTTGCACGTTTATCCCCATTCCTCACAAAAATTCTGCAAGGTAGAGGTTGTTATCCCAATAGTATAGATGAAGAACCTGAATCTTAGAGAAAAGGGGCATTGCCTGGGGTTCCACGGCTAGCAAACTGCAGAGTGGCGTGGGTCAGCTGAGCACATGCTTTTAGACTCAGCAGAGAACAATGATCTCTATTCTACATTTTCCATGGGTGGAAGAAAGGCTGCCAGACACGCATCTGAAGAATAGAGGAGGTTGTGAGTCTGGGGGTCCCAGATCAGCGATGTGAGTCTCATAGGCAGGCCTCAGCCCATGAGAAGCATCGTCCAGATATATCTTTGTGGACAATTAGGACTTTTCAGCTGATAGGAACCACTGCAATGTAACCAATATCCTCTACCTCCTCCTGCACTCGAGAAGCAACAAATGAACTGGAGTCCTGGGGCTGCCACTGACTTGCTATGTCACTAGATATGTCACTCTTTGAGCCTCTGCAAAAATAGCAGGGGGTCCGGGGGGTGGGAGGGAAGAGGAAGTGGCCTGATAAAATGTACTTGTGTCCCAGAAAAGTTGCTGGCAATAACTTTTTATAAGAAATTTTTACGGCCAGTCATGGGGGCTCACATTTGTAATCCCAGCACTTTCGGAGGCCAAAGCAGGTGGATCACCTGATATCAGGAGTTCAAGACAAGCCTGGCCAACATGATGAAACCCTGTCTCTACAAAAATACAAAATTAGCTGGATGTGGTGGCACATGCCTGTAATCCCAGCTACTTGGGAAGCTGAGGCAGGAGAATTGCTTGAACCCAGGAGGTGGAGGTTGCAGTGAGCCAAGATCATGCCACTGCATGCCAGCCTGGGCAACAAGAGCGAAACTCCGCCTCAAAAAAATAAACAAATGTTTATAAGGGATAAATGTATGCAAATGTATTTTGAAAAAGCTCGGGCCGGGCGCAGTGGCTTAGGGCCGGGTGCGGTGGCTCAAGCCTGTAATCCCAGCACTTTGGGAGGCTGAGGCAGGTGGATCACAAGGTCAAGAGATAGGGACCATCCTGGTCAACATGGTGAAAGCCTGTCTCTACTAAAAATACAAAAAATTAGCTGGGGGCCGGGCGCAGTGGCTCAAGCCTGTAATCCCAGCACTTTGGGAGGCCGAGGCGGGTGGATCACGAGGTCAAGAGATCAAGACCATCCCGGTCAACATAGTGAAACCCCGTCTCTACTAAAAATACAAAAAATTAGCTGGGCATGGTGGCACGTGCCTGTAATCCCAGCTACTCAGGAGGCTGAGGCAGGAGAATTGCTTGAACCCAGGAGGCGGAGGTTGCGGTGAGCCGAGATCGCGCCATTGCACTCCAGCCTGGGTAACAAGAGTGAAACTCCGTCTCAAAAAAAAAAAAAAATTAGCTGGGCATGGTGGTGCATGCCTGTAATCCCAGCTACTCAGGAGGCTGACGCAGGAGAATTGCCTGAACCCAGGAGGCAGAGGTTGCGGTGAGCTGAGATCGCGCCATTGCACTCTAGCCTGGGTAACAAGAGCGAAACTCCGTCTCAAAAAAAAAAAAAAAGAAAAGAAAAAGCTCTAAGTGCCATAGAGGTATGAATTAATCCTAGAAACAGTATCTAATCTGTATTCCATTCTCAGGGCTACCATAACAAAGTACCCCAAACTGGCATGAAACAACAGAAATCTATTATCTCACAGTTCAGGAGGCTAGAGGTCCAAAAATGAAGGTGCCAGCTGGGTTGCTTCCCTGCGGAGGCTGAGAGAGTGAAACCGTTCATGCCTCCCTCCTGCCTTCTCTTCCGGTGGCTGCTGGCCATGCTTGGCATCCTTGGCTGGTGGATGCCTTGCTGTTGTCTCTGCCTATCTTGTCTTCACATGTCCTTTTTTGTCTCTTATAAGGATATTTCCACCAGATTCAGGATCCAGCCTAATCTAGCACAATCTCATCTCATATTCCTTTACCTTAATTACATATGCAAAGACCTTATTTCCACATAAGCTCACATTCTAAGATTGTAAGTGGATAGGAGACTTTGGGAGAGACACTATGCAACCCACTACAGAACCTATTGTCTTCATTTGAGGACGCTGAAGGCTTGAAAATTTAAGTGACTTGCCCAAGGTCATATAGTTTTATACAATTTAGTGTGCATAAACGATGTTAGAGGAGAGGCAAGTGCATGGTGTGATTTTCAGAAACCATACACCAGCGAACAAACAAACCTTCCTAGATCAAAATAAATAGGACCATCCTACATGAACAAAGTCCAGAGGGAGCCCGCCCAAATATGTTCAATAACTCCAACCCATAATTCTCCCTCCTGGGGAACAGAAAAGGGTAGGTTTTTAGTACCACAGAAAAATTATCAAAGCCAGAGAAAAAACTCAGAGAGCCAGCAGTGTGTTGCCAGCCATCTCTTTAGCCAAACACGCAGTTTGAGAGAAGCCTCCACCTCAAATGTGCCCTTCCCCCTGCAATTTCCTCCACTTACAGTTCCAAAACCCTGCCATGATATCAATCAGAGAAGTGCCAACCTGGTCCACACTTTATGAGGTGCGTCTCCGAAACCTCGCCAGCTCTCGTGGCCAGGTGTAGCCACTAGGAATTTAAGTGGCAACTTGATCCTTAGCTGTTTCTCCATGATTTTCTGCCTGATTATAAATATTGCTTTGTGAAAATCCAGCCACACCACAGTCTCAGTCGAGCTGCATTTTTCTGAAACTTAGCTTTCCTTACTGGTCATAGACATCTGTTTCCAGTCAAGAGCCAGGGCGAGCCCGGATTCCACGTGGTCTGCCGCAGAAGGCCCAGCCATGGTACTTAAAACCTCGTGGGCCTCAGATAATTGGCCTCCAAACCAAATTCAGCTGCTGGGGCCTGATCAGAAACTGCTGGGTTTCTTTTTCCCTAAGCCGATTTAATTCCGACCCCCAAGCCCTCTGACCTTGTTTCCTCTCTTTCTCTGGCCTAATTCCTGGAAAATGGAGTCTGGAAATACCCAGGGACTACTTGGGTGGGCTCCAAAGGTTCGGGGAGAAGAGATAGAACTGAAGGGTACAAAAGGGATGAAGAGAGAAGCCAGGCATGGAGGCCACATCTTGTGACTCCATTTATAGGAAATGTACCAAATAGGTAAATCCGTAGAAACAGCAAGCAGATTGGTGGCTGCTAAGGGCTGGGAGAGACCAAATGGGGAGCGACTACTTATGGGTACGGAGTCTCCTTTGAGGGTGATGAAAATGTTTTGGAGCTAGTTAGAGGTAATGATTGCACAACATTGGGAATGTACTGACACTGAATGGTATGCTTTAAAATGGTTAATTTTATGGTATGCGAACTTCATCTCAAAAAAAAAAAGAGAGAGAAGGAAAAAAGAGGGGGTGGAGCAGAATGAGGAAGGAAGCCCTGCAGCTCAAGAGCAAGAACTACAGAGATGTTCTAGAAAATAAATTAACTCCTCACTTTCCAACCCAACGCCTCAGGCTGAACGCCTGCAGTTTCCCCAGGAGCTTTGGCTGAGGAATCGTGCCCAGGGCCAGCTGGTTGGCCCCCTAAAGCTAAGAAAGTTCTGCCTCTTCAAAGCATATGCATCTGGGCTTTTTTCTCTGACAATGTTTTTAAAGGGAGGGCCCCTTCCTATTTCAGGAGCAGAAAATGAACTCAAGTGTCATGAAGTAAAGTTGGGGGTGGGGGGGAATGTTTGTTTGTTTGTTTGAGATGGAGTCTTGCTCTGTGGCCAGGCTGGAGTCAGTGGCACAATCTCCACTCACTGTAACTCCGCCTCCTGTATTCAAGTAATTCTCCTGCCTCAGCCTCCCCAGTAACTGGGACGATAGGCGTGTGCCATCATGCCCAGCTAGCTCTATTTTTAGTAGAGACAGGGTTTCACCATGTTGGCCAGGATGGTCTCAATCTCCTGATCTCATGATTCACCTGCCTCAGCCTCCCAAAGTGCTGGGATTACAGGTGTGAGTCACAGGACCTGGCCTATATTTTTTAATAGAGGATTCTCAGGCTTCTTATTCAGAAATACTAAAAATATACATTGCCTTTTCTAAATTAAACTTAATTCCTATTTTGAAACCACATCCTGCTTCATATCAAAAACTTAATTATCTTATTCAGTTCAGTGTGGCACTTCCCTTCTCCAGGATACCCCCTGAATTACAGGTGCCTCACATGCTGTGAAGATGTTTGCTCCTTGCCATCTTCATGTATTCATGCCAGCTGCCGTGATGGCCTGGACGTCTAGATTACATTTGCTTTGTCTCTGCAGCAAGTCTTCCCCAGCTCTGCAGAGTCTCTATGCCACTACTCTGCTCCCCATGGAGGTCTGGGGACACCTGAGGGCCCCTATGCCATGTTGGCACCACAAGAAATGAGGTAGAGGCTGAGCACGGTGGCTCACGCCGGTAATCCCAGCACTTTGGGAGGCCAAAACAGGCGGATCATGTGAGGTCAGGAGTTCAAGACCAGCCTGGCTAACATGGTGAAACACTGTCTCTATTAAAAATACAAAAATTAGGCCTGGCGCGGTGGCTCAAGCCTGTAATCCCAGCACTTTGGGAGGCCAAGGCGGGTGGATCACGAGGTCAAGAGATCGAGACTATCCTGGTCAACGTGGTGATACCCCGTCTCTACTAAAAATACAAAAAATTAGCTGGGCATGGTGGCGCATGCCTGTAATCCCAGCTACTCAGGAGGCTGAGGCAGGAGAATTGCCTGAACCTGGGAGGCGGAGGTTGCGGTGAGCCAAGATCGCGCCATTGCACTCCAGCCTGGGTAACAAGAGCAAAACTCCGTCTCCAAAAAAAAAAAAAAAAAAATACAAAAATTAGCTGGACTCAGTGGTGGGTGCCTGTAGTTCCAACTACTCAGGAGGCTTAAGCAGGAGAATTACTTGAACCTGGGAGGCAGAGCTTGCAGTGAGCCGAGATCACGCCATTGCACTCCAGCCTGGGTGACAAGAGCAAAACTTTGGGGAAGGGGATTTTTCTTAGATACACAGAAAAATCATTCTACTGCTCCCATGTTACCCAGGGTATTGGAAACTCTTCAAGGCTGACTCAGACCCAGGATGGAGCAGCTATTTCACCCTACTTCTTTTGTGCCGTCTTGTGGCACAGGAAGAGATCCGTGTATGGGCTCCTTTCCCACGTTCTACCTGCAAAGTGGGCACAGGTCTTTTCCTTTCTCCAATTCCCCAAACCTATATACAGTCTCTGAAGTGGGATACAAATACACGTTTGACTCAAAAGCTCATGTACTTCCTCCTACACAACATTACCTTGTTGGAAAGAGAGAAAGTGAGTGAGTGTGTGTGTGTGTGCACGCGCGCATGTCTTGCTCTGTCACCCAGGCTGGAATGCAGCCTTGCCCTCTCCTGGGCTCAAGTGATCCTCCTGTCTCAGCCTCCTGCATAGCTAGGACTACAGGCATGTACCAGCACGCTCAGCTACCTTGTTGGATTTAATTGGCATCTTAGAAAGATGTAAATGTTTTTATAGCAGTTGAGGTAAGATTTCAGATAGAAAAGCAAGTAGTCCTACATAGTGGAGCCTCAAGAGCATTGTTAATAGGGTGCAAAAACACACTGTCAAGGAGAAGTTTGTCAGTGTACCCCTGCCTGCTCTGTGCTCACTACAACACATTTCGCCAAAGCTCCAGGGTCTGGATAGAAAAGCCCCTGGGAAGTTCACTTGGAAGGTCAAAAAGACACAGGGGTTTACATAGAAATGAATAGCGGAACAATTCCAGGCAATGAGCAAACCTTGAAAACATGCTGGCCGGGCGCGGTGGCTCATGCCTGTAATCCCAGCACTTTTGGGAGGCCAAGGCAGGTGGATCACTTGAGGTCAGGAGTTCGAGACCAGCCTGGCCAACATAGTGAAACCCCATCTCAGTTAAAAAAATAAAAATTGGCCGGGCGCGGTGGCTCAAGCCTTTAATCCCAGCACTTTGGGAGGCTGAGGCGGGTGGATCACGAGGTCAAGAGATCGAGACCATCCTGGTCAACACGGTGAAACCCCATCTCTACTAAAAACCATCTCTACTAAAAATACAAAAAATTAGCTGGGCATGGTGGTGCGTGCCTGTAATCCCAGCTACTCAGGAGGCTGAGGCAGGAGAATTGCCTGAACCCAGGAGGCGGAGGTTGTGGTGAGCCGAGATCGTGCCATTGCACTCCAGCCTGGGTAACAAGAGCGAAACTCCGTCTCAAAAATAAATAAATAAATAAAAATTGAAAAAAGAAAACATGCTAAGTGAAGAAAATCAAACATAAGAAGCCATATATCCATTTACATGAAATATCCACAGTAGGTAGATCCATTAAGATACAAAGCAGACTGGTGGTTGCCAGGGACTAGGAAGAAGTAGAAATGGGGGTGACTATTTAATGGGTTTGGCATTTCTTTTTGGGATGATGAAATTGTTCTGGAATTAGTAATGATAGTTGTACATTGTGAATGTCCTGGAAGTTACTAAATTACACACTTCATAATTGTAAAAATAGTGAATTATTATGTGAATTTTACTTCCTTTAAAAAAAATTCCAGGCCAGGTGCAGGGGCTCAATGCCTGTAATCTCAACACTTTAGGAGACTAAGGAAGGCAGATTGCTTGAGTCCAGGAGTTGGCAACTGGCCTGGGCAACATGGGGAAACCTCATCTCTATTAAAAAAAAAAAAATGCAAAGTTTAGCCAGGCATGGTAGTGCATGCCTGTGGTCCCAGCCACTGGGGAGGCTGAGGTGGGAGGATCACCTGAGCCCAGGGAGGTCAAGGCTGCAGTGAGATGTGATCTCACTACTACACTCTAGCCTGGGCAACAGAGTGAGATCCTGTCTCAGAAAAAAAAAAAAAAATTAAGATACACTTGGGTTTAGTCATTAAGACCATTTTGTCTCTGGTTAGAGGTCTCAGGGAGGAAATCTACCTTGGAGTAGGGTTTGGGGGTATGCTATCATCTCCTAGCTTTTGTCTTTGGATATGCAGTTCAGGACAGTTTAACTCCATCATCTCGCCACTTTAAAATTTTTTGATGTATCTAGTTCAGACCCTTCAGCCCTTGGTAAGTCTTAACCGCAACAGAAGAAAATTCTGAGATTTGGAATTTTGCTCGCTTCTAAACAACTGAATGTCTAGAGTTGGAGGCAAAGACTTCTAGTCCCAGTAGAAGGCACCAATCTCCTGTCTGGAAAAATCCTTTAGCCCTGTGTCCCTCTCCTTCTAGCCCCTCTGTGAAAGAACATATCGTTCTCTACTTATAGTAGTGACCACCATAGGTTAAACCCTTACTATTTGCAAAGTCTGATACTAAGCATTTCACTTAATCCTCACCCAAAGAAAAACAAAATAGAAGAAGAAAATTGTATTAACATTTCTATTCAGCAAATGGCAATACAAGGTCTCAATCAGTTAAGCATCATTCTAAGGTCACACAGCTGATAAGTGGCAGGACTGAGATTGCCTCCAAAGTCCCTGTCCTTAACCATTATATCATTCTGCCTCTTTCCTATTAACCCTGGTGAGGTTCACTCAGGGCTCTTATTATTGCTCCCTTGGCTTCTTAGCACTCTCATATTCAGTGGTGTTGAGATTCTAGGGTGAAAATTGAGGGAGAGGTTCAGGATTTGGTAATATCAGAATAGCTTATCAACTAGCCCTCCCACATGTAACAAGTATCTAATCTGGACAAAATAGTTTAACACACAATTGCTTTAAAGCACTGGACAGCAACCAAAAGAAGGCAGAAAGGAAGGGGATCCAACCCTTTAATGAAAGGCAGCATATTGGGTGAGAGCTGCATTTGCTGGATCTTCCCCTGAAGGTGTGTCTCCATCTATACCTTGCATGGGGAATAGAGTGGCTGCAAATTTAGGGAGAAAAATCTTACTTCTATGTGACGGAACAACAGAAGGGTGCCCAAAAATCTGTGAACCAATTCTCTTCAAATCCTGTCTGACTGCTACACAGTTAATACGCACAGTGAGATTCTGTTTCCCAGAGGCAAGAAACTGCAGCAAGATGAAAAAGTCAAGCCATGCCAAGATACAGAAGCTTTGCAGACATCGTGTCCTTTTTGTTGAAACACTTTCAGGGCCGCAATAAGGACCACATCCTAGAACTTAGGTTTATACCCTAGGAATAAGGACAAAACTGAAAGAGATCCACTCCAATAAAGACTAAAACTAAGCTTCCGTAGGACTAAGGTGGTCTGTCAAAGATTTAACTATCTGCTAGGGCAAAACTTAATGCCTTTCATATAAAGACAGCAAAATCCAGAGACTCTAGAGTGTGTTACATAGAATAAACATATAGTAAAAGCCAGACACAATGGTACACATCTATAATCCCGGCTACTGGAGAAGCTAAGGAAGAAGGCTTGTTTGAGCCCAGGAGTTCAAGACCAGCCTGGATAATACAATGAGACCTTGGCTCAATTTTTTTTTTAACTACTTATCATGTGATATGGTTTGGATATTTGTCCCCACCCAAATCTCATGTTGAAATGTAATCTGTGTTGGAGCCTGGTGGTAGGTGTTTGGGTCATGGGGGTGGATCCCTCATGGCTTCGTGCTATCCTCACTATAGTGAATTTTTGAGAGATCTTGTTGCTTAAGAGTATATGGCACCTTCCCCACTCTCTCTTGCTCCCACTCTTGCAGTATAAGACCATTCCTCCTGCACTTTCTGCCACAATTGTAAACTTCCTGAACCCCCCTCCGCCAGAAGCCAAGCATATGCCGGCACCATGCTTACACAGCCTGCAGAACCGTGAACCAATTAAACCTCTTTTCTTTATAAAATACTCAGATTTTTTTATAGAAATGCAAGAATGGACTAATAGAGCATACAAACAGCTAGGAAAATATGACAGTCAAGAGAATAGTCAATAGAAGCAGACCCAAAGATGAGTCAGATATTGGAGTTAGCAAAGACCTTGAAAAAAATTAGAAAATACTTGAAAAATACAGCATACAAACAGCCAGGAAAATAGGATAATACAATCATGTGTCACATAACAACAGAGAAACCTTATGAGAAATGTATCATTAAGCAATTTTATGTATGAATATCATAGAGCATACTTACACAAACCTATATAGTATAGACTACTACATACCTATGCCGTATGGTATAACCTGTAGCTCTTAAGATTACAAACCTATACAGCATGTTACTGTACAGAATGCTGTAGGCAATTATAACACAATGACAAATATTTATATAGCTAGAAATGTCTAAACATAGAAAAGTTACAGTAAAAATATGATATACAAGATTTTTTAAAAATGATACACCTGTATAAGGCACTTACCATGAATGGAGCATGCAGGACTGGAAGTTACTCTAGGTTAATCAGTGAGTGAGTCATAAGTGAATGTGAAGGCCTAGGACATTACTATACACTGCTGTAGATTTTATCAACACTATACTCTTAGGCTGTACTAAATTTATTTTAAAATATTTTTTCTTCAGTAATAAATTAACCTTAGCTTACTATAACTTTTTTCCTTTATAAACTTTTTAACTCTTGCGACGAAATGTGTTTGTGCTTAAAATGAGTTTTGTAATAATTATTTTGTAATGGCCGGGTGCGGTGGCTCAAGTTTGTAATCCCAGCACTTTGGGAGGCCGAGGCGGGTGGATCACGAGGTCGAGAGATCGAGACCATCCTGGTCAACATGGTGAAACCCCGTCTCTACTAAAAATACAAAAAATTAGCTGGGCATGGTGGCGTGTGCCTGTAATCCCAGCTACTCAGGAGGCTGAGGCAGGAGAATTGCCTGAACCCAGGAGGCGGAGGTTGCGGTGAGCCAAGATCGTGCCATTGCACTCCAGACTGGGTAACAAGAGCGAAACTCCGTCTCAAAAAAAAAAAAAAAAAAAAAAAAATTATTTTGTAATTAGTTATTTCATAAGTAAAATTATACAAATACAAAATAATACAAAATATTTATTTTTAATAATTTAATAAAACCAATATTACATTATTTAATTATATTACTCAAATTATTTCATAATAATTTAACTTTTTTAATGAAACAGTTTAAAAAGTAAAAAAAAAAAAAATTAAAAATAAGGCTGGGTGCGGTGGCTCAAGCCTGTAATCCCAGCACTTTGGGAGGCCGAGGCAGGCAGATCATGAAGTCAAAAGATCGAGACCATCCTGGCCAACATGGTGAAACCCCATCTCTCCTAAAAATACAAAAATTAGCTGGGCATGGTGGCATGTGCCTGTAGTCCCAGCTACTCGGGAGACTGAGGCAAGAGAATTGCTTGAACCTGGGAGGCAGAGGTTGCAGTGAGCCGAGATCGTGCCACTGCACTCCAGCCTGGTGCCTGGCAACAGAGTGAGACTCTGTCTCAAAAAAAAAAAAATTAAAAATAGATAAAAGCTTATAAGAATTATAAATATTTTTGTACAACTGTTCAACGTGTTTGTATTTTAAGCACAAACACATTTGGTAATAATTGTTATTTATTATAATTTATTACATAAATTGCTCTTATTACAAAATAATTAATTGTATTATAACATTAATTATAACATGATTATAACATAATTATAATTGCTATTAATCTTGATTAATAATTCATTATTTATAATTTATTACATGCCTTTATTATAAAATAATTACCAAATAATGTGTTTGTGCTTACAACACAAACACATTAAACAGCTGTACAAAAATATTTCTTTATCATCCTTACAAGCTTTTATCTATTTTTAATTTTTTTAACTTTTTTATTAAAATCTAAGACACAAACACATTGGCCTAGGCCTCCACAGGGTCAGGATCAATGTCACTGTCTTCCACCCCTATATCTTGTCCCACTGGAAGGTCTTCAATGGCAATAACACACACAGAGCCATCATCCCCCATGACAACAGATGTCTTCTTCCAGAATAATGCCTAAGAACCTGCCTGAGGCTCTTCTTGTGGAGGTGTCACTCTTTTCAGAAATGTGTCGATGGTTATTTACTTGATTTGTTTCATTTTTTTTCTCATAGATTTGCTTATAAGCAGATTATGCACCATTCCTCTCTATTAATGAAAACTCTGCAGTCCCCATGACAAACAGTTTACCTATATAACAAACCTGCAGATGTACCTCTGAACCTAAAATAAAAGTTGTAATAAAAAAATAAAACTGTTTGGTGTTGGGATCCATGCTTCCAAGTTTTAAAAGGAACTTGCTAAGGTCTGCAAAAGCTTGTGCTACACATCCTTCACTGTCCATTTTCTTGGGGGTTCTTCTTTTTCTTCTCCTGCAGAGACATGGTTTGGCTGTATTCCCACCCAAATCTCATCTTGAATTGTAGTTCCCATAATCCCCATATGTCATGGGAGGAACCAGGTGGACATAACTGAATCATGGGGGCAGTTTACCCCTACTGTTCTTGTGATAGTGAATAAGTTCTCACCAGATCTTCACTCTGTTCTCATTCTGTCTCATGCCCACTCATGAATAGATGCCTTCTGCCATGATTGTAAGTTTCCTGAGGCTTCCTCAACCATGTGGCACTGTGAGTCAATTAAACCCCTTTCCTTTATAAATTACCTGGTATTGGACAGTTCTTTATAGCAGTGTGAGAACAGACTAATACATGCAGTTTCCTTTTTTCTTGCCTCTCCTTCAGCTATGCATTCTTGTTTCATTTCCAACAACTCCTCATTAGTCAGTTCCTCAAGAACCACCTCTAGGAGCTCCTCAGTGTCATTCTCATCCACATCCAGGTTAAATCTCTTTTCCATCTCAACCACAAACTTGATTTGCAACCTCCTCATCCTTGGCAAATCCTTTGAAGTCATGGATGAATGCTAAGTGTCTTCTAGATGCCATTCATATACTTCTTGGTGACATCACCCCAAGCCCAAGCGACAGTTCTTGATGCAATCATAGCTGTTGTAATCCTTCTGGAATTGTATCATTGTCATCTGAGTCGCTCCCTCAGGTGCAGCAATAGCCTGGGCCAAGTTCTTCCTCAGGTAGAAGTCCTTAAAAGCTGATGTCACTCCTTGATTCATTGGTTCAACCAAAGCAGTGATGTTTGGAGGGAGAGACCCTACATTGGTATTGGGATAAAAATCACCAATAAGAGGAGGATGTGTGGGAACATCATAAACAATTTGCAAAACCTTGAAAAGTACATTATTCTCCAAATACTACTTCATTTCACTGGCATAGCAATTCAAGAGGAGCTGGGTCATCTGTGACTTCTTATTGCTCCTGTAGTATAGGGTGATGTGTGCTTATTGGTATGCTTGAAGACCCTGGGGTTCTCACTGTGCCAGATCACAGAGGATCTCAGTTTGTAGCCTGCAACATTGCTTCCAAGAAAAACTATTGTCCTGTCCGTAAAAGCCCTGAAACCTGGCATTGACTTGGCCTCCTTCTAGATAAAAGTCTTTTCAGGCATCCATTTCCAGAATAGGGGGTTTTCATCCATTTTGAAGATTTTCTCTGGCAAATGATTTTCCTCCACAATCAGCTTTTCTAGAGTTTCCAAAAATTCTTCAGCTGCCTTCACATCAGTACGTACAGACTTACCACTCACTTTCACATTATGTAATGAATTACAATACTCGAATTGTTTAACCCAGAGCTAACAAGACTTCAACATTGTAGTCAGGTCCAGCCTTTTCTCTGAACACTGCAAACAAACTTATGCTTTAACCATGATTGTCATAGTGTTGAGAGGGTTATGCTCTGTGCCTGGTATCCAACCCAGGTCATCAGAAGTTTCTTCATATCTTATAGAGGCCCTTCCCGAATTTCTGTTATTGCCTTTAATGAAGCAAATTCTTTAACAGCTTTCATCACTTTTTTTTTTTTTCTGAGACAGAGTCTCACTCTGTTGCCCTGGATGAAGTGCAGTGGCTCAGTCTTAGCTCACTGTAGCTTCCACCTCCTGGGTTCAAGTGATTCTCATGCCTCAGCCTCCCAAGTAGCTGGAACTGTAGATGCATGCCAATGGACCCAGCTAATTTTTGTATTTTCAGTAGAGATGGGGTTTCACCATGTTGGCCAGGCTGATCTCAAAATCCTGACCTCAAGTGATCCACCTGCCTCAGCCTCCCAAATTGCTGGGATTACAGGTGTGAGCCACCACACCCAGCCAGCTTTTATCCCTTTGTTCTTGTCCTTCAAGATGGTAGCTAGGGTTGATGGAGCATGTCTTTCTGGCAAGCAGTAACCATCACTGGTTTTCCACTTTCATAGTTCTTAATCTTTTTTTTTTTTACTTTTTTTTTTTTTTTTTTTTTTTTTGATAGAGACAGGATTTCACTATGTTGCCCAGGCTGGTCTGAAACTCGCGGCCTGAAGCCATCCTTCCAACTCAGGCTCTCGAAGATCTGGGGTTATAGGAATGAGCCACTGCAGCTGTCCCTCAATTAATCACTTTTAATTTCATTTCCAGATCAGTTACGCACGTGGCCTCTTTCTGACAACATTAGTAGGAGATCTTGTATGCTTAGGGACCCACAAGGAACAAAACAAAATCACACACAAGAGAAATCTGTGCAATCAAGAGTTACAATAAAATACAAGATACATGAAGCTGCTGCTGGTGTAACAAGGCATACCATTTTACAGTAAACTTTTTTTACAACTGGAAGACATACAAACTAAAATAACAATAAAAGTATGGTAGTCATTTATATCTTTATCAAGTATATACACTACATAATTGTATGTACTATACTTTTATATCACTGGCAGCACAGTTGGTTTACACCAGCATCACCACAAACACCTGAGTAATGCATTGTGCAAGGACATTATTATGACCACAGTGTTACTAGGTGATAGAAATTTTTCAGCTCAATTATAATTTTATGGGACCACTCTCATAGGTGGTCCATAACTGACCAAAACATCATTATGCAGTGCATACTGTCAATTTTTTTAATCCTATAGGAACGGATTAATGTAACAGAAGAACTGGTAAATTAAAAGAGAAATAAGAAAACTCTAAAAACCCAAATGTAAATCCAAAAATTGAAACATATAGCAATTGAACTTAAAAATTCACTAGACAGGAGGACAGCATATTGAAACTTTGAAAGTATAAGAGAAAACAGGTTGATAGAAATTATTCAAAGTGAACCATAAAGGAAAAAAATGTTTTTAAGATGAACAGATCTTCAATGGGACAACCTAAAGGAGTCTGACATATGTGTCAGAGTCTCAGAAGAAGAGGAGAGAGGAAAAAAAAAAAAAACAACTGCAGAAATGATGGCCAAAAATATTTTGCAAATTCAATAGAAAAAATTTCAGTCAAGAGATTGAAACCAGGTGCAGTGGCATATGCCTGTAATCCCAGCACTTTGGGAGGCCGAGGCAGGGGGATCACTCGAGGCCAGGAGTTTGAGACCAGCCTGGCCAAGATGGCAAAACCCCATCTCTACAAAAAATACAAAAACTTAGCTGGGTGTGGTGGCACACGCCTGTAATCCCAACTACTCAGGAGGCTGAGGCATGAGAATTGCTTGAACCTAGGAGGCAGAAGTTGCACTGAGCCGACATCTTGCCACTGCACTCTAGCCTAGGTTACAGAGCAAGACTCTGTCTCATAAAAAAAAGAAAGAAAGAAAAAGAAAGAAAGAAAGAAAGAAAGAAAGAAAGAAAGAAAGAAAGAAAGAAAAGAAAAGAAAAAGGAGATTCGAGGCTGGGCATGGTGGCTCACACCTGTAATCCAAGCACTTTGGAGGCCAAGATGAGCAGATTACCGGAGGTCAGGAGTTCAAGACCAGCCTGACAAATATGGTGAAACCCCGTCTTTAAAAAAAAAAGGCCAGGCCCGGTGGTTCATGCCTGTAATCCTAGCACTTTGGGAGGCCAAAGTGGGTGGATCACCTGAGGTCAGGAGTTCAAGACAAGCCTGGCCATCATGGTGAAACCCCATCTTTAAAAAGAAAAGAAAAAAAAAGGAGATTCGAGAAACTCAAAGTACCAAAAATATAGTGAATACAAAGAAAACCATGTCTAGATACATCATAATCCAATTACTGGTGACTAAAGACAAAGACAAAATTATATCCAGAGTAAAAGACAAATTACATACTGAGGAACAACTTATTCATCAGAAACAATGGAAGCCAAAAAACAATAGGACAGCATCTTTTAAATGCTTAGAGAAAAGGGAGGGATCCAACCCTGCAACACCCATGGAAAACCTACCCACATATGAAAATTACTTTCTTCATCCATCTGCTCCCAATATAGAAATATTTAATATTGTATCATTTATACAAAAGCAGCCCTGAACTTTTTGTCTAAGTCCCAGTTCTACAAGTGCATTAGCCATGTGCCTTTTTTTTTTTTCTTTTTTTTTTTTTTTTGAGATGGAGTTTCGCTCTTGTTACCCAGGCTGGAGTGCAATGGCGCGATCTCGGCTCACCGCAACCTCCGCCTCCTGGGTTCAGGCAATTCTCCTGCCTCAGCCTCCTGAGTAGCTGGGATTACAGGCACGCGCCACAATGCCCAGCTAATTTTTTGCGTTTTTAGTAGAGACGGGGTTTCACCATGTTGACCAGGATGGTCTCGATCTCTTGACCTCGTGATCCACCCGCCTGGGCCTCCCAAAGTGCTGGGATTACAGGCTTGAGCCACCGCGCCCGGCCAGCAGCCATGTGCCACTTAACATCCCTGAACCGGAGCCCTCATCTATAAATGTAGATGATAATAACATCTATACTTCACAGGGGTACTGTGAAAATTAAATGAAATTAGAGATGTATATTAGTCCATTCTCACACTGCTAAAAAAGATACCTGAGACTAGGTAATTTGTCTCAACCAAGGAGATGGGATCTTCTGATATACTGAGACCTCAATCACAAGTAATTTATTAAGGAAAGAAGTTTAATTGACTCACAGTTCAGCATGGCTGGGGAGGTCTCAGGAAATTTATAATCATAGCAGGAGAAGAAGGAAACACGTCCTTCTTCACATGGCGGCAGGAGAGAGAAGTGCTGAGCAAAAGAGGGGAAAGCCCCTTATAAAACTTTCAGATCTTATGAGAACCCACTCACTATCATGAGAAAAGCAGCATGGGAGTAACTGCCTCCATGATTCAATTACCTCCCACTGGGTCCCTCCCACAACACATGGGAATTATGGGAACTGCAATTCAAGATGAGATTTGGCTAGGGACACAGCCAAACCATATCAAGATGTAAAATCCTTTAGCACAGTGTCCAAAATACAATGGGCTAGAGACCACACAATACAGAGGATGGAGAAGACAGTGTGGCCTGTGCCTCCCAAAGACCTTTCCAAGTAGCCAAGCAACCAAGGAGATGGGATCTTCTGATATACTGAGACCTCAATCACAAGCATCTCTTTGACAGGTGAATGGGACTGTATCTGAGCTACCTGGACAGAGAATGAAGGAATGCAAGGTAATACCCCAGATTAAAATTAGAAGGTGTTACAAAAAAAAAAAAAAATGAAGAAGAATGGAGGTGGGAAGGCAAACAACAAATGTTCACCCTGGGCTCCAAAGATGGATCAGTTTTTCCTGCAGCCGCTGGTGAATTAGGAAACAAGTTGGTAGAGTGGCAGAATACAAAGCGCATTAGGACAGAGGGATACACCAATTATAAAGAGGCTAAAAGGGAGAAGAGAAAGTGATGGCCAGGAAAAGCTTCCTGGAAAAACTAAAATTAGAAATGAATATTGGAGGACAAGTTGGAGTTCACAAACAAAGAAAAGGGAAAAAAAAAAATTGTCAATCAAGTGAGAAGAGACCTGGAATAGTGGGTGGTAGATAAGGCAGCAGAGAGAAGCAGCAGGCCATGCCCAGCCTTGTAAGGCATGCCTAGCAGTGCTAAGGAATTTGACTTTTTCCTCTCATGAGTAGCTTTCAAACTTTATTTGTTTTTGTTTTTTTACCAAGACCCATAATAATAAAATTATTTAACATGGCCACCTAGACCACATGTATATGTATATACACATCATAAATACATAGACATATCCCAGCTTGGCCAACATGGTGAAACCTCATCTGTACTAAAAATATAAAAATTAGCCAGGCCTGGTGGTGGGCACCTGTAATCCAAGCTACTCAGCAGGCTAAGGCAGGAGAATTGCTTGAACTCAGGAGGCAGAGCATGCAATGAGCCAACATCATGCCACTGCACACCAGCCTGGTCAAGAGAGTGAAACTCTGTTAAAAAAAAAAAAAAAAAAGAAGAAAAATACATAGGTATATGTATGTATAAGTCTCAAATGTAACCACTTTGGAAAACTGGCAGTTTTCATAGTTATCATACATCTACCCTGTGACCCAGAAATTTATTCTTGACAGTATGAACAAAAGAATTGGGTGGATATGTCCACAAAAAGACATGTACAAGAAGCCAGGCCCATGGTGGCACATGCCTGTAGTCCCAGCTACTCAGGAGGATGAGGCAGGAGGACCCCTCAAGCCCTAGAGTTCAAGGTTACAGTGAACTAACATTATGGCACTGTACTCTAGCCTGAGCACCACAGTGAGATGCCATCTATAAAAAATGAATAAAAATAAAATTTAAATTAACAAAGACATGTACAAGAGCGTTGTTCATAATATCCAAAAATTTGAGAAACAGCCCACATGTCCATCAACAGGAGAACTAGATCATTAAATTGCGGTGTGTGTATACATGAAATACAACAATGAAAATGGACAAACCACAGCTATCTGCATCATCATGAATGCATCTCATGGACATAATGCTGAGCCAAAGACCCAAACCCCAAACGCATACATTCTTAGATTCCATTTACATGGAGTTCAAGAACAGGTCAAACTAACTAATGGCATAGCAGTCTGAATAATGGTTGACTAGGAAGGGGCATGAGGCCTTTTTGGGGGTACCAAATATATTACATATCTTGAAGTAAAAGAGTATGCATATGTGAACATTCGTAAAGCTATACCCTTAAGACTTGTACACTTTACAGAATATATGTTACACCCAATACAAAGTTGTTTAAAATCATCACACATTTGACAGTATGTCAAAACTATCCCGCCGGGCGCGGTGGCTCAAGCCTGTAATCCCAGCACTTTGGGAGGCCAAGGTGGGTGGATCACGAGGTCAAGAGATCGAGACCATCCTGGTCAACATGGTGAAACCCCGTCTCTACTAAAAGTACTAAAAATTAGCTGGGCATGGTGGCGCGTGCCTGTAATCCCAGCTACTCAGGAGGCTGAGGCAGGAGAATTGCCTGAACCCAGGAGGCGGAGGTTGCGGTGAGCCGAGATTGCGCCATTGCACTCCAGCCTGGGCAGCAAGAGCGAAACTCCATCTCAAAAAAAATAAAAATAAAAATAAAAATAAAATAAAAAAACTATCCTAAATAACATGTCAAATATGGTGTCTCAAATTCCCACCTAGAATATACACTTAACGTTTTTAAAACTCTAAAACAAATTTGCACAGAGCAATACTTACATGTGATTCAGGCTGGCATTCAGTCTCCTAAATAGTTTAAATCCTAGTTACAACTCACTAAACTGATTCTACAGCTCACAAACAGGGTCATAACTCATCATTGAAAACCCCATTTCTTTTTTTTTTTTTTTTTTATAAAGATGGAGTTTCACCATGTTGGTCAGGCTGGTCTTGAACTCCCGACTTCAGGTGATCTGCCCGCCTTGGCCTCCAAAGTGCTTGTATTACAGGCATGAGCCACCACGCCTGGCCGAAAAACACAGTTCTAAACAATAGGGAACCACTGAAGAGTTTAACAAGGAGGAGAGACATGAACAGGATAGTGGAGGTCTGGAAGGGCCATCTCCCTTTAGAAAGCTTCCTTTGGGGCAGTGTGGAAGATGGATTGATGGATCTGAGCCAGGGGATCTGGTGAGGAGGCCATTAGATTTCGGAAAGGGCCCTAGAGGAGAGGTCCTGGAGCCAAATCCTTCAGGCCATGGGGTTTTGCCTGTCCCTTTGGGCCTCTGCACTGAACCCTCAATCTGCATCACACCTGGCCCCTGGTGTCCCACATGGCATCATCCCCACTAGTTCTGCAGGTGATGGCATTCCCCATTAGGAGTGGCTGGCTGAGAAGAATTGCACTTACTACAAGGCTGTGGGGCAGAAAACTTCTCTCGCTGTCTCTTTCCAACAAGCAGTGGTCGCCCCATGAATACTATTAGAGATGGTGTTCTGGGGAAGAGGGAAGAAAGAAAAGGAAAGAAAGCAACTTCTCTACCTATTCTTTCCAGGCACCGTGACAGTCACTTTATGTGTATTATCCCATTCATCCTTACCCTTCTTTTTTTTGAGACGGGTCTCACTCTGTCACCCAGGCTGGAATGCAGTGGCACAGTCACAGTTCACTGCAGCCTTTACCTCAGGTGATCCTCCCACCTCAGCCTCTTGAATAGCTGGGACTCCAGGCACACACCACCATCCCCAGATAATTTTTTTTGTATTTTTTATAGAAACGGGGTTCCACCATGTTGCTCAGGCTGTGTCTTGAGCTACTGGGTTCAAGCTATCTTCCTGCCTCAGCTTCTTAATACAACCACCCTTTAGAACAGTGCGATCGCCAGGTGCGGTGGCTCAAGCCTGTAATCCCAGCACTTTGGGAGGCCGAGGCGGGTGGATCACGAGGTCAGGAGATCGAGACCATCCTGGTCAACATGGTGAAACCCTGTCTCTACTAAAAATACAAAAAAATTAGCTGGGCATGGTGGTGCATGCCTGTAATCCCAACTACTCAGGAGGCTGAGGCGGGAGAATTGCCTGAACCCAGGAGGCGGAGGTTGCAGTGAGCTGAGATCGCGCCATTGCACTCCAGCCTGGGTAACAAGAGCGAAACTCCGTCAAAAAAAAAAAAAAACAAAAAACAAAAAAAAAAAAAAAAAAAAACAGAGCTATCTCCAAAGACAAAGAAACTGAGGCTTAGAGAGGGAGCACCATACACACAGCCAGGGTCCTACAGCTGGTACGTGATAAAGCCAGGCCTAGAATCCAGGTCTGTGGACGCAGTGGCTCGCCTCTGAATCCCAACACTTTGTGAGTCTGAGGTGCGAGGGTCACTTGAAACTGGGCATTTGAGACCAAACTGGGCAACGTAGCAAGACTCTGCCTCTATACAATTTTTTTTTTAATTTAGCCTAGAATCCAGGTCTGTGGACGCAGTGGCTCACCTCTGAATCCCAACACTTTGTGAGTCTGAGGTGCGAGGGTCACTTGAAACTGGGCATTTGAGACCAAACTGGGCAACGTAGCAAGACTCTGCCTCTATACAATTTTTTTTTAATTTAGCCAAGTGTCATGGAATGCTCCTGTGGTCTCAGCTGCTTGGGAGGCTGAGGCAGGAAGATCCCTTGAGCCCAGGAAGTTTGAGATCATAGTGAGCTATGATTATACCATGGCACTACAGCCTAGGTGAAAGAGGTTCTGCCTCTTAAAAAAAAAAGTCCCAGTGGTCAGGTATAATCCCAGCAATATGGAAGGCTGAGGCAGGAGGATTGCTTGAGGCCAGGAATTTAAGACCAGCCTGGGCAACATAGTGAGATCCAGTCTCTACCAAAAATAAAATAAGAATCTAGGTCTACCTGACAAAAGAAATTTAAGCTCTTTCTCAACAAGAGGCCTAACAACATGAGTATAACCTGTCTTGCTTTGAGTTGCTGACCAAAGAAGAGGGGCCTTGTTCGTACATGTGCCTGGTTTATGGATATACCCATGGGCTCTGGAGGGTGGAGAAACTTTGACAATGCAGTCTTCTGTCTGAGTGGTACTGAGATTTCACACACTCTGTCAAAGTGTGGTAACTTATGACATTTTCCCCCACATCTTTAATCCTTTTCTCAACTAAGCCTAAGTGCAACAAGTCTCAAGGTTTCAGCACCCAGCACTGGCAACTTAGGTGGTTGCTCTTTTACCCCATCTCCTTGGCCAGGGACAACAGGCTATGTGATGGACAGCGGGAAGACTGGAAGCTCAAGGAAAGTGGAGGTCTAGAAGGGCCATATCCCTGGAGACCAGGCCTAGGCTGACCCAACAACCATCCTTATATTTGCACACAAGTATCACAAATGAGGAGAAGCTGCCAAAATGTCTTGGCTCTGAGCTAAGCATCATGTTTCTTTCACACACTCCCACCCAGAGAATTCTAGAAGAGGATACTACTTGGAAGTCCTGAGATCATTCTAAGCTGGGGATCTCTAAAGGAGGAAGCTGAGAATAATGAGTGTCCCAGCAGAGGTTGGACTTTATAAACCAAAAATAAAACTTCAAGTCTTTCAGCCAACTGAATGGACTCCTCCTCTCTGCCAAGGTCATTCCAAAGTTAACCTGAAAAAGTAGTTCAGGCCATGACTGGGAGTAGGGGTCAAATATGCCTTATTATATCCTCCTCCCTTTGGAATTCAGGCACGCCAGACCAGTAATAACATTAAAACAGAGAAGACTGATGAAACAAGACTTTTTTTTAGCAATGAGACACTGAATTCCAGCCTGAGGCCCTAAAAGAAACAAAAGCATTTTACCCCAAAATGTTTCTTTGACATTTTTTGAGATGGCCCTGCAAAGCTATCTTCTGAGGAGATCTACATTCTGTCAAGAAGCACCTTCCCTTTCCAGGTCTTTTCCCTGATCCAGGAGAAAATTAAGAATCTGACACTTTTTAGGTCTGGTAAGAGCTCTGAAGACTGCTACCTGGAGGCTTCATCTGCATGATAAAACCTTGGTCTTCACAACCCCTTATCTTAACCCAGACATCTCTTTCTATTGATTCCAGGCCTTTAGATAATAATTATTTTAAGAGATTGCCAGTCAGAAAATCATTGAATCCCACCGGGCGCAGTGGCTCACGCCTGTAATCCCAGCACTTTGGGAGGCCAAGGCAGGTGGATCACGAGGTCAAGAGATCGAGACCATCCTGGTCAACATGGTGAAACCCCGTCTCTACTAAAAATACAAAAAGTTAGCTGGGCATGGTGGCGCGTGCCTGTAATCCCAGCTACTCGGGAGGCTGAGGCAGGAGAATTGCCTGAACGCAGGAGGCAGAGGTTGCGGTGAGCCAAGATCATGCCATTACACTCCAGCCTGGGTAACAAGAGCGAAACTCCATCTCAAAAAAAAAAAAAGAAAAGAAAATCATTGAATCCATCTATGACCTGGAAGCCCCTGCCCCACCCCCACCTTTGAGTTGTCCCGCCTTTCCCTTCTGAACCAGTGTACCAATGTGCATCTTACATGTATCAACCAATGTCTTATGTCTCCTAAACTATAGCCTGACCACTGTGGCCACATGTTCTCAGGCTCTCCTGGTGTGTGACACTCATATTTGGCTCAGAATAAATGTCTTCAAATATTTTACAGAATGTGACTCTTCTTGTTGACAACTTCCAGTTCTCTCTCACTCTCTCTCTGTCTCTCTCTCACACATACACACACACATACGCAGCACACACACACAAGCCAATCCAATCATCGTCATCTCTGTACCCTGAAAGGCCAATCCCAGAGGACTGCATGACTTGGGTTCCCTCACCAGCTGGAAGCCCAGCTTGCTCTCCTGGTATCCTTGCCTACTCAGAGAAGTTCTAACCAGCCCCTTGCCTTTAGACAATTCTAAGAAGGAGAGGGCATCTGTCCCAGGTCGCCCCCTAAACTTCAGGAGATCCTTGTCACATTCTCCTTAGTTCTCAGAGAGTCCTCTCTTCACTTAAGGTATGTGTGGGCCAAGGAAAACACACAATACTTAAATAAGTTCCTGCTGTTAGTCCTCTCTCCATCATCAACCAGGCTCTTTTAGATCCTCAAAGGACCAGGTTTTCTACATCCCCATTTAGCATATTCTGGATAGCTTGTCTAGCACCTCCCTTTGGAAATCAAGGGCTCTTGACACCTTTTGTTCTCAGCTATATGGGTACTTTTTTTAAAAAATGGTGCCATGACTTGGATATATGGGATATATGGGTACTTATAAGCAAGATAAGTAGAATATTAGAAAATCAAGACTACTATTATCCCTCCCAGACCTTTTAAAATTTTTTTCTTTTTTTTTTTTTCCCAGAAATACATTTGTCTACACCTTCCTTGTTTGCTTGGTGTTGTTTTGGTTTTTTTTTTTTTTTTTTTTTTGCATACTTGAATGTAGTGGATAAATTCCACCTTCCAACACACACATACATACAAACACACACACACTCACCACAAATAGCTGAAAACAGAGTCTAAGAGGTGTTATTGAAGCAGGAGCGGCTAGAAACAAACCTCTCGAATGAACACCGAAATGGTAAGGAAGTGGTGATCTATTCTGCCAGGAACTGAGGTGGGCCTGAATGCCCCAATAGCTGAGCTCGCCAACAAAGAAAATCCTTGCCCTTTTAAAGGCTTACAACTCTAGAAATTACATGTGAAAGGGTCTTGATCCATGAAGTAGGTGTAGGGTACATGACTTAGGTGGGGGTTTGATTGTGTTTAAGCATAAACAATGCCTTCCAGAAAAATTTCTGCATACCATGCCTGTGATCTGCAGGCGTGGGATTAAGGATGGCACCCAGGTCTGCTAGCCTTTACTTCTCCTATTGAAATACAATGTAGACATCTAGGGGGAAGAGCTCTTAAAAGCTTAAGAGGATCAATGGTCTCCTTCCTCATTATCTCGACTAATATCATCCGAGCCCAAAATACCCTGTCACAGTCCACCTGTGAAGACATTCAGCCTGGGTATGGTGAAGTTTTGCAGGCCTGGGGTCCATTTGGCGCCCTTCAGTTGTATTTCTGTATGTCCATTTTGTTGTGGGACTGTGGAAGACAGCCTGTTTCCTTATTTCTAAGCTCCCAGGGGCACCTCACAATGAAGTAGCAGTTCCCTGATAACTACAGTGGAATCCCTCCCAAAAAGGAACTTCCAGCCATAATCTCTCTGTGTCTGCATCCCCACAAGAGTCATCACTGGGTCTGAGCTTGAATCATTGAGTCCTGGCATGATCTGAGCCAATAATCAGGCAAAACTTGCTATCTCTGATGAATGCCTTTACCTCATCAGCACTAATGGCAGTTCATGGAGCCCTTCCCCACACCTGGTCTCATCTCAGTCCTGCATGGAATCTCTGCGGGAGGAATATTCCCAGTCTCTGGTAAAACTGAAGATGTTAATTTCAGGCATATTGAGGTTTTTCATCAACCAAACTGAATGCAATGCAAGGACCCTTGATTATTCCTCCATCCCATTTTCCCCCATTGCAAATTCACCTACCTGCCGTGACAGCCATTTACCCCTCCCGGTCTCCTGCAACTGTGGGAAATGATCTAAGCCCTGCCCTCAAGGCCACCCTTCTTCCTTCTGAGGGAAAGTCCTCATTAACCATTTATTCCTTCCCTCCTTCAGCAGCCCCAATCTCAATCACTCTCCTTTCAATCTCTCTCTCCACCTCCTCCCTGTCCCCTCTCCCCCTGTCTACCCCCATCCCTGGATTTTCCTAGTCACCTAGGATACATCTTTAGAATGATGCCAAGTTAAACATATAGACATAAACTGGAAGAAAGGAAGAGAAAAGAGAGAAGGAGCGCAGGAGAAGGAAGGAGGAAAGGAAAGGAGAAATAAATGGGGGAAATGGATCTGGCTCTTTCCCCACAAGAAACCAGCCCACTTGCATTTCTTCTAACTTGACACTCCTGCTAGCTATTGCCTTAATCTCTCTCCTTTATAGCCAAGCATTTTGGGGAAAAGGTCTATATTTGTCTCTATTTCCTCACCTCCCATTTATTTCTCAAGTCAGTGCAATCTGGCTTCTGTCCCCTTTTCTCTACTAAAACTGATCTAAGTTCACCAGGGAGCATCTACCTGAAAATTCCAAGAGACAAGTAGACTAAATTTAAAAAAAAAAAAAAAAAAGGAAAAAAAAAAAAGCTGGTTTCTGCTGGGCATGTGGTCCTAAGGATGGCTCCCTATACACACCTCAAAAGTGTCCTTTCTCTGGCCTCTCCCTTTGGCAGGATATACCCTCCATCTCCATCTTATTCTCTTATTCCCTCCACTACCCCTTAAACAATGGAGCTACTTCCCAAGCTTCCTTTATTCCTTACTCTATTAACTCGTTTACGGAAATGACATTCAAATCTACCATCCAACCACCATCCTCAGCTCCCTACCCAAATGACATCATAACAACAACAATGAATGTTTGTTAACAGATACCATGTGCCCATGCTATGCCAGCCTTCCAACAGCCTCTGAAGCAGATACCGTTATTATTCAGATTTCATACATGTGAAAACTGAGATATCACCAACTTCAGGGACTAGCCCAAGGTCACATGACTATGAAGAGGCTGCTCTTAAAGTCCAGATTTATGACCACTCTGGTTTCTGGCAAGGTGATAAACTAACAAGAGTTGCAGGCTCCTTTCCCTCCATCCAATTCTGGAGAAACCATGAAGGTGCTAGGAAGGTTGATGAATCCGAGGAAATGGTATAAAAACTATGATCATCTCCTGGGCAGCCAGAAGATGGTTGGGTCCCAAAGTAGGATGGAAAACAGCTCAGAAAATAAGAGGGTGGGCAGGCACCAACCCAGGAACAGTCTGTAAGGAATTTTAGAGACACTCTCCCCTCCCCCTCCCCCCATTTCCATGGCTGGGGGCATGGGGTAGGGAGGAATTGCCTGCCAAACAGGGCTTCGAGAGTAGAGAACAGCAGGTATACACAGAATGCCTGGCTCTGGCCACTCCTCCCCATCCCCTTAGCCAAGGAGACAAGGAGATTTCAGCCAAAAAAAAAAAATGACAGTTCTTATAAACAGCATTGTCCAAAGGTAAAGCACAACAAGGCCTCCCAAGGATAGGAAAATAAGCAGACCTGGGTTCCGGTTACAAAGCCAGAGATCACCCGAGGCCCATATCCTGTGCTGCACATACTCACATGCTCAGCACTACAGAACACCAGCCATGGCCCACCCCTCCCCCTCCCCGTATGGCCCTGGACACACATTACCAGACAGGTGAGACACCCAGGGGAAGGCTAGTGCGTCTGGGCTCATAAGGTAAAATAACTTCTGAGTGGAGGAAACACCATTTGAAAAGTCAAAAGGATGGAAAATAAACACTGGAGGCCGGACCCAATGGCTCATGCCTGTAATCCCAACACTTTGGGAGGCTGAGATGGGAGGATCCCTTGAGCCCTTGAGTTTGAGACCAGCCTGGGCAACATAGCAAGACTATCTCTACAAAAAATTTAACTAAGGCAGTGCATGGTAGCTCATGCCTATAATCCCAGCACTTTGGGAGTCCGACACAAATAGATCACCTGAGGTCTGTAGTTCCAGACCCAGACTGGCCAACATAGTGAAACCCCATCTCTACTAAAAATACAAAAATTAGCCAGGTATGGTGGTGGGCACCTGAAATCCCAGCTACTCAAGAGGCTGAGACACGAGAATCACTTGAACCCAAAAGACAGAGGTTGCAGCGAGCCAAGATTATGCCACTGCATTCCAGCCTGGGCAATAGAGACTCTGTCTCAAAAAAAAAATTAAATTACAAAAATTTGCTGGGCATAGTGGTGCACACCTATAATCCCAGCTACTCAGGAGGCTGAGGTGGGAGGATCACTTGAGCCTGGAAGACTGAGGCTGCAGAGAGCTGTGATCATGCAACTGCATTCCAGCCTGGGTAACAGAGAAAGACCTTGTCTCGGAAAAAAAAAAAAAGAAAGAAAAAAAAAAATTAAACATTAGTAAAGCACAGCTGATGGGACACAGTTCAAAATAAGAACAACAAATATCTTTAAATACAAAACATGAGATCTCAGTTTATAAAATGTTTCAAGAATAAACACATATTGAAAAACAGTGAGCAACAATGGATCAAAATATATCTGTGAAAAGATAGATTAAAAATATAATGGTGTTTAAAAAGGAACTTAATAGATTAAATAGCAGAATGAAGAACACTGAAGAATGAACTAGTGAGATGGAAAATTTGGATCAAGACAATCATCCAGACAATGTTGGAAAGAGATTAAAGGGTATGAAATATGTATTTTAAAAAAGAAGTCAAGAAATATGGAGGAGAGAAGTAGAAGTGTCAGCATGTAGATAGTAGGAAAAAAAAAACCTAGAAGGGAAACAGTGTGGTGAATCACACCTATAATCCCAGCGCTTGGGGAAGCCAAGGTAGGAGGATGGCTCAAAGCCGGGAGTTCAAGACAAGTCTTGGCAACACAGTGAGATCCTGTCTTTAAAAAAATAATTAAAATACTAGAAGGAGGAAAGAACCAAGCATAGGTAAGAAAAACATTTATTTATTTACTTGTTTATTTTGAGGTAGGATCTCACTCTGTTGCCCAGGCTGGAGTGCAGTGGCGCAATCACAACTCATTTGCAGGTTCGATGTCCTGGGCTCAAGCAATCCTCCCACCTCAGCCTCCTGAGTAGCCAGGACTACAGGTGCATGCTATCATGCCCACATAATTTATTTTTTATAAAGATGAGGGCTCACTAAGTTGCCAGGCTGGTGTCAAACCCTTGGCCTTAAGTAATCCTCTCTCCTTAGCCTCCCAAAGTGCTGGGATTGCAGGTGAGAGCTACCACACCCAGCTGAAAACATTAAAAGAAACAATAACTGAAATTTGTTCCCATGATTAGGAAAAAATCAAAGACATTAGATTAAAACTCTTATGAGGGATAAACAGGTAAGAATAAACCCACTCTTAGTCACTTTATATTATTTCAAAAGGGGTAGAATAGTCATTACTTAGAACTGGAGAAGGGTAAGGGGGTGGGAAGATTAGGGAAAGGTTGGTTAAAATACAAAAACTAGATAGGAAGAATATAGTTCATAGCGCTACAGGGTGACATAACAACAATTTATTCTATATTTTCAAATAGTAGGAGAGAAGATTTTGGATGTTCCCACCACAAAGAATTGATACATGTTTGAGATTATGGATAGGCTAATAACCTCAATTTGGTCATTATACATTGTGTACATATGTTGAAGTATCACTATCACACTGTACCCCATAAATGTATAAAATTATCTGTCAATTAAAATAATTTTTTTTTTTTTTTTTTTTTTTTTTGAGACGGAGTTTCGCTCTTGTTACCCAGGCTGGAGTGCAATGGCGCGATCTCGGCTCACCGCAACCTCCGCCTCCCAGGTTCAGGCAATTCTCCTGCCCCAGCCTCCTGAGTAGCTGGGATTACAGGCACGCACCACCATGCCCAGCTAATTTTTTGTATTTTTAGTAGAGACGGGGTTTCACCATGTTGACCAGGATGGTCTCGATCTCTCGACCTTGTGATCCACCCGCCTCGGCCTCCCAAAGTGCTGGGATTACAGGCTTGAGCCACCGCGCCCGGCCCTAAAATAATTTTTAAAAGAAAAAAAAATATCAAAAGCAAAAAGGTAAACACTTCCAGAGAGAAATGGCAAATCACCTTTTAAAATCAAACAATGGGGTTTTGGAAAAACTTTCATTCAAGTATTATATATATGGAAGGATGGAAGGGGAGCGGGGAGAGACAGAGAGAGAGAGAGAAAAAAAACCATCATAAAGTACAGCTTGATTTTCGCAATGTGAACACATCTGTGTAACTAACCCTCATGTCAAGACAGAGAACATTACCATCACCCAGCAAGTCCCCCTTGCCCCTTTCCAGTCACCATTTCCCCGCAAAGAACACCATATTCTAAATTCTAACTCCGTGAGTTAGTTTTGTTCTGATTTTGAGTTTTACATAAATAAAAGCGCACTGTATTTACTCTTTTGTATCAGGCTTCTGTTGTTCAACATTCTGTGCATGAGATCCTTCTATGTGGCAATAGTTCATTGATTCCCACTGATGTATAGCAATTTCTCATCCTCAACACTGTTGACATTTGGGTCTAGATAATTATCTGCTGTAGGGAACGATGCTGTGTATTGCAGGGTATTCAGCCACATTTCCAGCCTCTGCCAACTGAATGCCAACAGCAATCCTCTCCCTCCCATGCAAGTTGTGATAATGAAAAAATACTTCCAGATATTGCCAAATGTCTCCTGGGGGGCAAAATCATCAGCAGTTAGAGCCACTGTGGTGTAATATCTGGTCATATAAATATACCAAAGTTTATTATCTGTTCTACTGTTGATGGACATTTAAATTGTTTTCAATTTGGGGCAATTGTGAGAAATACTATTATGAGAAGAAACAATACTTTCAAACGCTTTAAAGGAAAAGAACATCAAACCCAAAATTGTAATCTATATAACAAGCCTCAGTTGTACCATTCAAAGAGCTGCCATGAAAATACTGTCGTAGGTAGCATTCTAGTAGGAGGAGAAATAAATCCAGGGAAACACTGCAAGCCACACAGGAAGCAAAGGTGAGTAAATAGCACAGTATGCTGTTATATAAAATAATCAGAACAAAGAACTTCCCCTTCTGGGTAGGCTGTCAGAAGTTGAAACAGGCCACACTACCACTAACCACAACTATTAAGACCTAAATAGGCTGGGCACAATGGCTCATGCCTGTAACCCCAGCACTTTGGGAGGCCAAGGTGGGAGGATTGCTTCAAGACCAGACTGAGCAACATAGCGAGATCCCATCTCCATAGTATAACATATACATAATATCATATTATTTAAAAAGCAAAAAGACCTAAGTAAATTTTAAAATTCACATTTTAAATGTGTCAAAGGGTTGTGGAAGCAATAAGGACTAGATGGACTAAAAATCCCAGAGAAGAGAAAATAGTTCAGAATGGTCAGATTGGCAACTGATGTTTTCCCTTGGGAGCAGTTGCCAAATTGAACATGTGCTCAAGACTGGATCAGAGCTTTCTATTAATGCCTAAGGCTCGAGTGACAAAATCAGGAACATGAGGAGCCTCACATACACTTGATTTTCTTCACTAGACACTCACTTAATCCTAAGGCTAGGGGTCAATGAGGCTAAAGAGCCAAGTTAATCCATCCCTCCCTTCCTTCCTTTCCTCTCTCTCTCTATCTCTCTCTTTCTCTCCCTCTTTTCTTTTATTTGTTCATTTTATGCAAGGCTGGCATTCTGATTGTTCTATTTTCAGGTTTATTTCTTATTTTAATAAAGTTTTCAAGAAAAAAAAAAAAAGCTAAGTTCAAAGTTGTTGGGAGTCAAGTAGAATCTAATGCAGAGGCTAAGCCATAAAACAAGTTTTGACAAATATAAAAGGATTGAAATCATACAAAGCATGTTCCCCAACCATGATGGAATTAAATTAGAAATCAATAATAGAAAGAAATGTGGGAATTCCTCAAATATTTGGAAAATAATCATGTTTATAATAATCTATAGGTCAAAGAAGAAATTACAAGACAAATTAGAAACACATTGAACTGAATAAAAACAAAAATATATCAAAATTTATGGGATGCAGCTACAGCAATGCTTAGAAGTATATACCTTTAAATGCCTATATCAGAAAAGAAGTCTTCAAATAGGCTAAGCTTCCACTTAATAAACTAGAAACAGACTAGAAACTGAGTAGCTAGGACTACAGGTGCATGCTATCATGCCCAGCTAATTTTGTTATTTTTTTAATAATAAATTTGTCTGTTTCTAGTTTATTAAGAAGTGAAAACTTAGCCTATTTTTTAAACTGGAAACAATTTTAAAAGATACAAAAAATCTCTTTGCAAAAAAAGGATACCCAAATGTCTAATAAACATATGAAATGGCATTCAACTTTCCAACTTTCTTTTTATTTTATTTATTGTAGAGGCAGGGTCTTGCTATGTTGTCCAGGCTAGTATTAAACTCCTGGCCTCAAGTGATCCTCCCTTACAAAGTGCTGGGACTACAGGCATGAGCATCGTGCCCAGCCAATTTTGGAACTTTCAATCTTGCAGGAAAATGTAAACAAAAAACACATGATACACACTCACCAGCAACAGAATAGTTAGACAAATACCACATGATCTCCCCTATATGTAGAATGCTAAAAAAAAAAAAAAAAATAGACTCATGCAAACATAGAGTAGAATAGTGGTTACCAGGAGCTTGGAGGTGGAAGAAATGGGAGATGTTAGTCAAAGGGTACAAACGTTCAATGATAAGTTGAATAAGTTCTGGGAACCTAATGTACAGCATGGTAACATGTACTAGATAATAGTACTGTGTTGTTTACTTGAAATTTGTTGAGAGAGTAGATCATTAGTGTCCTCACCACACCTACACTAAAAAAAATGGTAACCATGGGTGGTCACAGATGTGTTAATTTGATTATGGTAATCATTTCACAATGTATATACATATCAAATCATCGCATTGTATACCTTGAATATCTATAATGTTTGTCAATTATGCATTGTATACCTTGAATATCTATAATTTTTATTTGTTAATTATACCTTAATAAAGCTGGGGGTAGGGGAAGAACGAGAACAGCCCTAATGAAAAGGATGGGGAAGTATCACATGTAAGCGAGACTGTGGAGCAACTGAAACTTTTTTTTTTTTTTTTCTGAGACAGGGTCTTACTCTATTGCCCAGGCTGGAGTGCAGTGATGTGATTATGGCTCACTGAAGCCTCGACCTCCTGGGCTCAAGAGATCCTCCCACCACAGCCTCTTGAGTAGATGGAACTACATACAGGCGCAGACCACTACATCTAGCTAATTTTTTTTTTCTGGTAGAGACAGGGTCTCCGTATGTTGACCAGGCTGGTCTTGTACTCCTGGGCTCCAGCAATCCTCCTGCCTCAGCCTCCCAAAATGCTGGGATTACAGGTGTGAGCAACCACGTCCAGCTGCAGCTGAAACTCTTATGTATTGGAGATGGGGGTGTAAAGTGGCACAACTACTTTGGAAACCTGTTTAACGTACTAACTGAAGCTGAAATATGTATACCTCATGAACTAGAATTCCATTCCTAGTTATATATTCAACAGGAATGCCCACCTATGCTAACCAGAAGCCATGCACTAGAATGTTCGTGGTAGCTCTATTCATGATGGCAAACCAAGCAGGAACTGGAAAATACCGAAATGCTCATCACCAGTAAAATCAGTAGATTTACTGTGTCACATAATGAAATACTATATACAAATACTATACAACAACAAACTACTACTACATACAGCCACATAAATGAAGCTCACAAACAAAAGTTTGAGCATAAGAAGACAAATACAATAATATACACTGTATATTAAGTACAAAAATTGGTGAGATATATCTATATTTTTTAGAAGTCAGTTGTGGTTTTCTTTATTGAGTATGAGTGGTCACTGAAAGTGGGCATAGGGTAGCTTCTTGGGTCCTAGGAATGTTTTAGTTTTTTATCATGCTTCTTTAACTGTTGCATTCTGTTTTGAAAATTCATCAAGCTGTACCTTTATTATATGTTTGTTTGTTTTTCCTTTGTGAGACAGGGTCTTCCTCTGCAGCCCAGGCTAGAGTGTAGTGGTACTATCACAGCTCACTGAAATCTTGAACTCCTGAACTCAAGCTATCCTCCCACCTCAGCCTTCCTAGTAGCTAGGACTATAGGCATGTGCCACCATACCTTGCTAAATTTTATTTTTTATTGGTAGAGACAGGGTCTCACTATGTTGTCCAGGCTGGTCTCAAACCCCTGGTCTCAAGCAATCCTCCTGCCTCAGCCTTCCAAAATGCTGGGATTTCATGCATGAGGCACCAACCTCAGCCTTTCTCATTTTTCTATGTGTATATTATGTTTCAACTAAAAATGTTTAAAAATCATGCAGTAAGTGACTGAGACAGAATTCAAACCCAGCCAGTCAGATTTGAGAGCCCAAACCCTAACTTATAAATGTAGAATTAGAATCAGGGTTATATCATTCTGTAACAGTTCAGAAAAAAATGTTTTCTAAGGACACAGAATCAAAAGGATATGTGTATGTGAGAATATGTGCACTTGTAAAGAATGAGAGAGATTTTAAGGAACTGGCTCATGCAATCATGTGAACTAGCAAATCTAAACTGCAGGACAGACCAGCAGGCTGGAGACCCGAGAAGAGTATATGCTGCAGTTCAAGTCCTAAGGCAGTCTGGAGGTGCGATTCCTCCTTCCTAAGGGAACCACCATCATTTTGTCTCTTAAGACTTTTACCTGGCCAGGCGTGGTGGCTCACGCCTGTAATCCAAGCACTTTGGAGGCCAAGGCGGGAGGATCACCTGAGGCAGGAGTTCAAGACCAGCCTGACCAATATGGTGAAACCCCGCCTTAAAAAAAAAAAGACTTTCACCTGATTGGGTGAAGCCCACCCACATTATAGAAGGTAACCTGTTTGACTCAAAGTCTACTTGTGATGTTATGATATAACAAGAAATATATTTTTATATATATTTTATATATACAGAAAAATATATTTTTAAATATATTTTTATATATCTTCATCCCCTAGCACAGAGCTCCTAAAACTCTGTGAAAGACTAAAAGACTGTGTTTTGTCATTTGTAATAAGTCCTTTTCAAACACACTTGAGTTTATGTTAATGAGGTGACTTTTGGAAAGCCCCCCAGGATGGAAGGGGGAACTCTTTACCAAGGGAACCAATCATATGATTAGAGGGCTGGGAGTTCCAGCCCCGTTTCCACCACTTCCCTATCTCCAGAAAGAGGAGAGGGCCTGGAGATTGAGCTTAACTACCAACGACCAACGACTTAATTAATCATGCCTTCATAAAACCATTAACTGGCATGGTGGTGTGCACCTATAGTCCCAGCTACTTGGGAGGCTGAGACAGGAGGATCGTATGACCCCAGAAGTTTGACTCCAGCTTGTGCAACACAGTGAGACCCCAATCTCAAAACAAAAAACAAAATCCCTAATTGAGGCTGGGTGCAGTGCCTCACACTGTAAGCCTAGCACTTTGGGAGGCTGAGGTGGGTAGAACATTTGTGGTCAGGAATTCGAGACCAGCCTGAACAACATGGTGAAACCCCATCTCTACTAAAAATACACAAAAATTGCCAAGTGTGGTGGCATGTATGTAATCCCAGCTACTTGGGAGGTTGAGGCAGGAGAATTGCTTGAAGTCAAGAGGCAGAGGGGTTGCAGTGAGCCAAGATGGTGCCACTGCACTCCAGCCTGGGCAACAGAGCAAGACTCAATCTCAAAAAAAAAAAAAAAAAAAAAACCAGGCCTCGGAGGCAACACAACATATCCACAACCATCCAATCTTTGACAAACCTGACAAAAACAAGCAATGGGGAAAGGATTCCCTGTTTAATAAATGGTGTTGGAAAAACTGGCTAGCCATGTGCAGAAAGCAGAAACTGGACCCCTTCCTGACACCTTACACTAAAATTAATTCCAGATGGATTAAAGACTTAAACATAAGACCTAACACCATAAAAACCCTAGAAGAAAATCTAGGCAAAACCATTCAGGACACAGGCGTAGGCAAGGACTTCACGACCAAAACACCAAAAGCCTTGGCAACAAAAGCCAAAATAGACAAATGGGACCTAATCAAACTCCACAGCTTCTGCACGGCAAAAAAAAACAGTCATTAGAGTGAATCGGCAAGCAACAGAATGGGAAAAAATTTTTGCAGTCTACCCATCTGACAAAGGGCTGATATCCAGAATTTACAAAGAACTAAAACAGATTTACAAGAAAAAAACAAGCCCATTCAAAAGTGGGCGAAGGATATGAACAGACACTTTACAAAGGAAGACATACATGAGGCCAACAAACATATAAAAAAAAAAATGCTCATCATCACTGGTCATTAGAGAAATGCAAATCAAAACTACATTGAGATACTATCTCACGCCAGTTAGAATGGTGATCATTAAAAAATCTGGAGAGGATGTGGAGAAATAGGAACACTTTTCCACTGTTGGTGGGAGTGTAAATTAGTTCAACCATTGTGAAAGACAGTGTGGCAATTCCTCAAGGACCTAGAAATAGAAATTCCATTTGACCCAAATTCCATTTGATTCCATTACTGGGTATATATCCAAAGGATTATAAATCGTTCTACTATAAGGACATATGCACACGAATGTTCACTGCAGCACTGTTTACAATAGCAAAGACCTGGAACCAACCCAAATGCCCATTGATGATAGACTAGACAGGGAAAATGTGGCACATATACACCATGAAATATTAGGCAGCCATCAAAAACAATGAGTTTGTATCCTTTGTAGGGACATGGATGAACCTGGAAAGCATCATTCTCAGCAAACTGACACAAGAACAGAAAATCAAACACCGCATGTTCTCACTCATAGGTGGGTGTTGAACAATGAGAACACATGGACACAGGGAGGGGAGCATCACACACTGGGGTCTGTTGGGGGGACATAGGGGAGGGACAGTGCGGGGTGGGGAGTTGGGGAGAGATAACATGTGGAGAAATGCCAGATATAGCTGAAGGGGAGGAAGGCAGGAAATCATACTGCCATGTGTGTTCCTATGCAACCGTCTTCATATGTTCTTCACATGTACCCCAAAACCTAAAATGCAATTTAAAAAAAAAACTCTAATCAAAGGGATTCAGAGAACTTTTGGGTTGGTAAACACATCTACATGCTGGGAGAGTTCTGGGAAAATGGCAGGCCCTAACTCCCTGGGTACAAGCTCCTGCACTTAAAACCTTTCCAGACAGCATCCTAGGTACCTCCTCATCTGGCTATTCTTCTATATTTTTTGTCACATCTAACAAATAGGTAAACATTAAGTGTTTCTCTGAGCTCTGTGAGACTTCATAGCAAATTATTAAAGCTGAGGAGGGGGTTGTTGGGACCCTCAATTTATAGCTAAATCAGACAAGAGTGGGTAACCTCAGGACACATGCTGTAATCAGCATCTGAAGTGGGCGGCAATCTTGTGCTCTTAGCCTTGGAGTCTGCACTAACTCTGAATAGTGTTATAATTGAGTTTAGGATACAAAATTGGTGTCTAAAAAGTTGCAGAATTGGTGTAGGAAAAACTGCCACATGTCTGGTGTCAGAAGAGTTGAGTACAGTAAAGTCTGTGCTTCCTATATACTACAGATTTAAATGTTAATCTAAAAAATATCTTCAGCATAGTAACTAGCCAGTGCATATAAAAAAGAAAAAGAAAAATACAAAAAATACCTTCAAAGTGGCCTTTAGACTGTTTTTTAATAAAATATCTGGGTCCTGTGGCTTAACCAAGTTGACACATAAAATTAACAATTATACTGGTGAGACAGGTGCTTTCTGGAAAAAAAAAAAATCATCATTACAGTCCCTAGCAATTCAAAACTAAAAATCTAGACAATACTATCATAACTGGGCAAGGGACAAGGAGAGGAATGGAGTGGGATCAAGAGAGGGAGAATAGGGAAGTGAAAGCATGCTAACATGTTTGTCTTGTTCAGAAGGAAGACAGCAGATGGGCTCATATCTGTAATCCCAGTGCTTTGAAAGGCCAACGTAGGAAGATCACTTGAGCCCAGGAGTTCAAGACCAGCCTGGGTAACATAGCAAGATGCTGTCTCTACAAAAAAATAAAATAAAACAAATTTGTTGAATGTGGTGCTGTGCACCTGTAGTTTCAGCTATTTGGTAGACTGAGGCAGGAGGACTGCTTGAGACTAAGAGCTGGAGGCTGCAGTGAGCTATGATTGCACCACTGCGCCCCAGCCTGGGTAACTAACCATAGCAAAGCTCTGTCTCTAAAATTCTATAAAAGGAGGATGAGGAGGAGGAAGAGGAGAAGATAGCAATGCTGATACGTTTTTTAAAAGTTAGACAAGATACGTGCAAACATTTGTCTTAGTTAAAAATAGGATAAATTTCAAAACAAAATTCAATTTAATGTAAGGCAGGAAAGGAAAAATAGTTTAGTAAATGTGAATATAGAAATCAATCCATATATAATATTACTTTTAGTTTCAATCAAAGTAAACTCACTGCTTTGAGACAGACTACTGGATTTTTATTTTATTTTATTTTGAGACAGGGTCCTACTCTGTCACCCAGACTGAACTGCAGTGGCACAATTTTGGTTTCTCAGCCTCAAGTGATCCTCCCACCACAGTCTTCCAAGTAGCTGGGACCACAGGCATGTGTCACCACTCTCAGCTAATTTTTGTAGAGACAGGGTTATGCCATGTTGCCCAAGCTGGTCTCAAACTCCTGGGCTCAAGTGATTCTCCCACCTTGGTCTCCCAAAGTGCTGGGATCACAAGTATGAGCCACAATGCTTGGCCATTTTTTTTTTTTTTTTTTTTTTTTTTTGAGAAAGAGTCTCACTCTGTTGCCCAGGCTGGAGGGCAGTGGCTCAATCTTGGTTCAGTGCAACCTCTGCCTCCTGGGTTCAAGTAATTCTCACATCTCAGTCTCCTAAGTAGCTGCGAACACAGGTACGTGCCACCACACCTGGCTAATTTTTATATTTTTAATAGAGACGGGTTTTCGCTGTGTTGACCAGGCTGGTCTCAAACTCTTGACCTTAAATGATCCACCCACCTTGGCCTCCCAAAATGCTAGTATTACATGCATGAGCCAATGCACACAGCCCATGCTTGGCCTATTTTTAAAAAGATATAGTAAGTACATTTCCTATAAGTGATTGGTAAAATATATGTCTACAAATAGCTAAATAAATCTGGGGAGAAAAAAGAGCAAGGAAGAGATGCTCAACTTACTAGATGTGAAGGCATATTTTTAAATCACAATAATTAATCCAGCATGGTGGTATTTGTCAGGCAAGGTATCAGAGCCCTGGCTTTGTTAAGTGGTTGACTTACAGGTTAGTAAGAAGGATTTACTAACAGCGGTATATGTTTGAAAAAGGAAAGTTTTATTAGAAAGAACACTGCAGATGGGGTGCAGAGGGTATGTGCCTTAGCAAGACAGAATTGAGCCCACCACGGTGAATTTTCCTTAGGAGTATTTATGGACCTCAAAGCAGGAGATGAAGGGTAGTTTACCTGATAAATGATTACATTTGTAGACATTCTGATGCCTTAATGTCAGCAAGCACTGCACAATGAATTTGCCATGTGTGTATCTGGAGATGTATAGAAATTCTAGTTACTTATAAATGTTAAGTTGAAACGAGGCCTGGAACCAGATGCTGACTTTAGATAATATGGAAGTCTAATTACTTCTAAAATTCCTCAAATAAGGAGGTCTTTTGGTCTCTAAATGGCCTACTCGATGGCCACCAGGTAATCTTTGCTCCCTTCACCATACTTCTAAATTCCTCAGATAGGAGTTTTTGTCTCCAAAGCTGCTGTATGGTCACCAGATGATTTTTGCTCTCCTCAGTGTTAAGAAATAAACCAATGGAACAAAACTGAGAGCTCAAAAATAGGCCCATGAGAATTTCTTATGTAATAACAAATAAAATGGAAAGATTTTCTTAAAGATCGTGTTGGGAAAACCAGTTTACCTAGAAAAATAAGAGTGGATGCTCGTATACCCCCATATGCAATGATAAATTACAGAAAAACTAAAGACATAGATGGGAAAGGTATAACTATACAATTAATAGAAAATTCTGTATGAGCTGTAAGGAAGGACCTGTTAAAACAATAAAAGCATACACCTTATAGGAAAAAAAAGTACTACACTTTGACTATATCAAACTTAGAGATTTTACAAGCAAAATACACAGATGGAAAATTAGGAAAACATACTAGCAGTATGTAAAGTTGATAAGAGGTTACTATCTGATAGACTGGATAGGGAAAATGTGGTACATATACACCATGGAATATTACGCAGCCATCAAAAACGATGAGTTCACGTCCTTTGTAGGGACATGGATGAACCTGGAAACCATCATTCTCAGCAAACTGATGCAAGAGCAGAAAATCAAACACCATATATTCTCACTCATAGGTGGGTGTTGAACAATGAGAACACATGGACACAGGGAGGGGAGCACTACACACTGGGGTCCGTTGGGGGGAAATGGGGAAATGGGGGAGGGGCGTGGGGGGTGGGGAGGTGGGAAGGGATAGCATGGGGAGAAATGACAGATACAGGTGAGGGGACGGAAGGCAGCAAACCACACTGCCAAGTGTGTACCTATGCAACAATCTTGCATGTTCATCACATGTACCCCAAAACCTAAAATGCAATTTAAAAAAAAAAAGAGGTTACTATCTGAAATACTCCAAAACTTTTTTTAAATCCCCAGGAAAAGAATTGGAAACCCAACAGAAAAATGAGCAAGTGATAATATACCCAATTTACAAAAGAGGAAACTTGAGTGGCTAATAAGTGAAAGAAAATAAAAGAAAGAGAAAGCAAGAAAGCAGCAAAGAAAGAAAGAAAAGAAAGAAAAAAAGAAAAGCCTAGACTTACTGCGAACAATAAAATATAAACTCACATTAGATATCTCCATCAGATTAGCAAAAATTTGGCAGTCAGAAAATACCAGTGTTGGCAAGGATATGAGGAAATGCCAACAAATCCTTTTGTACGACTGATGGGAGAGAAAATCAGTAGAGCTAAACCAGAAACCAATCTGGTAGAAGTTCCATACTCATCAATTATAACAAACATTTTTGGTGTGCCATGAACTAAGGAGAAGATGGCCTGCAGATAACCTCATGCTCACTCCTCCAATGTCCAGTAAACCTTCAGTTCCTCATGATCTAAACAGAAGTCCTCACCTTGCCCTACCTGCCGACTCCGCCCCTACTCTGTTTCTGCTACTGAAGTCCCTACTAGTGATAGTGACAGGAGACAGACAAATCCTAGGTAGACAAGGACAGGGCCCTGGTGAAACACTACCGTCAAACCAAAGACAGTTTAAAACCTGAAAACCAAGCTGCTGCTTCCAGACAAAGTCTGGACCAGAGTGAGAACTTGCATTCCTGTTTGCCCGCTCTTTCCTGATTGATTCTTTCCGAATAATGCCTTTGAACCAATCAAATCTTGCATTTTCTAAAGCTACCTACAGCCCACATCTCCCACATTATGTGCCTATAAAAACCCCAAACTCGGCCGGGCGTGGTGGCTCATGCCTGTAATCTCAGCACTTTGGGAGGCAGAGGCAGGCAGATCACCTGAGGTCAGGAGATCAAGACCAGCCTGGCCAACATGGTGAAACCCTGTCTTAAACAAAACAAAACAAAACAAAACAAAAACACCTCGAACTCAGCCACACTGGGACATAGACCACCCGACTTTGGGTAGTCGACCGTCTTCGTGTCTCTCTCTGCTGGGAGCTGTTTTGTCACTCCATAAAACTCTTCACCTTACTTACCCATGCCTGTCAGCATAACCTCATTCTTCATGGATGCAGGACAAGAATTCAGGACCCTGCTGAATGCCATAAAGAAGGTAGTAACACTGTAGCCCATCAGCCACCCCCTGCAACTGGAAGCAGTGCTGGGGCTGAACCAGGCTCAGGGCCACTGGCCAGAGGAGGTTCATGAGACTGACAGAGACCTCTTAACACACTGCCATCCTTCAGACTGTGGATGGTGGACTGAACGAGCTATCATCACATCCCCTCTGGGGCCTTTAGCCCTCATGCAGGACAAGGTCAGGGAGCTGCAGAACCAGGGCAGAGATGTGGGCATAGTGCTGGATAATGCCTGCTAGGCCTGCAAGGACCCACTGCAGCCCAGGTGCTACAGGCTGGTGTGGCAGATGACCTGAGGAAACTGCCCTTCGTGACCAGTGCTGTGATGGAAGTGTTTGGAATGTCTGGCTGCCGCATGACCTGCTGTGGCTACACAGGAGAGGACAGTGTGGAGATCTCAGTGCTGGCAGTGGGAGCAGTTCACCTGGCAATGGCTCTTCTGGAAAACCCAGAGGTGAAGCTGGCAGGGTTGGCCACGAGGGATAGCCTGCCCCTGGAGGCAGGCCTCTGCCTGTATGGGAATGACATTGACGAACAGGCTATACCTGTGGAGGGCAGCCTCAGTTGGACACTGGGGAGGCACCACTGAGCTGCTATGGACTTCCCTGGAGCTAAGGTCATTGTTCACCAGCTGAAGGGCAAGGTTCAGCGGAGCCGTGTGGGCTTAATGTGCGAGGAGGCCGCAATACAGGCGCACAGTCCCATCCTGAACATGGAGGGTACCATGATTGGTACTGTGACTAGTGGCTGCCCCTCACCCTCTCTGAAGAAGAATATGGTGATGGGTTACATGCCCTGCAAGTACAGTCGTCCAGAGACAAAGCTGCTGGTAGAGGTGCGGTGGAAGCAGCAGATGGCTGTGGTCAGCAAGACGCCCTTTGTGCCCACGAACTACTATACCCTCAAATGAAGATGACTCAGGGTGGGGCTGTCCCCTCCAGGAGTCTCGCCTTGGAGGGCATCCTACCAGGGGTTAGTCAAGAAGCTAAGGCAGAACTCACTAGGGTGGGCAGCTAAGGTGGAGGCTGATTTTAATTATCTGGTTGAGGGGCCATACCACCTATTCTCCCCACCTAACTCATGCCACTCCAGCTTCCTTCAGGACCCTGCTTCTGAGGGATGGATCAGCTCACACAATGTCTTATTTTAGTCCATGATCCCACTGACCCACTCTTGCCTGCTGGAGGGTAATAAGAAGCTTTGGTTCTGCCATCTCTCCTACCCTGCCAGGTGCTGGCTGTGGAGCAAAGGCTCACCTTTGTGGGGAGGATAAAACCTGCCCAACCTACCTCACCAGGGTTTTTCACATTGCCAAGGGTAGTAGCACGGGTAGTGTGGACTTAGGCTACCCCCTCCAGTTTGCTTTTCATAAACGCAAATTGTTCCTACTGCCAGTCAGAAATGATTGTTGACTCATAGTAGGGCTGCTATGCCTGTGTGTAAACTTGGGGATGGCTGAGAGAACACTGATTTACTCTTCCACATTTCCAAGTTGGTCCAGTGTGCTGCCCAGTAGCAAACCATGGCAGGCTTACCACCTGTTCTGAGCTCTAGGGCTGTTGTAGGGCAGGGTGAGCTTCCTCCTGGACTTGCCTTACCCTGGGCTGACCTTTGCCCCGGTATCCATTAATGGAGTCCACTGAATCCTGAAAGAAAAATTAAACTTCCTTCTGCACTGGCATGGATGAAAAAAAAAAGAAAAATTAAACTTACTTGCCCAAAAAAAAAAAATCTCAAGACCCTGCTGAATGCCACGAAGAAGGCAGTAACACTGTAGCCCATCAGCCACCCCATGCAACTGGAAGCAGCGCTGGGCTGAACCAGCCTCAGGGCTGCTGGCCAGAGGAGGTTCATGAGACTGACAGAGAGCTCTTAACACACTGCCATCCTTCAGACTGTGGATGGTGGACTGAACGAGCTATCATCACATCCCCTCTGGGGCCTCAGGGTCACAGGCACTCCTGTTTGGGACCACCATGTTCCCCTCTGTCTGGACATGGGAATCTACCTCAGGAGTCGCTTGCAACCTGCCTGGTCCAGGCACAGCCCAGCACAGAGCCTGCTCCTGGAGCAGTCGGCCATACCCCATACTCACTTACATTCACTCACTCACACACCTTCTCCCACCATGGGCTGAGCATGCAGTCACTGTGGCCACAAGATCTGCGCCAGAGTAGTCAGGGCATCTCCTACCATGAACCTGTACTCCAGCAAGGCTCATGAGGGGCATCGCCAACCAGAAGTTTTCGGCCCACAGAGTGACCAAGAAAAATCCTGCATCACTAGGTTAATAGTATCATCACATTCTAGTGACCTAAGAAGGCAACTTGGGATTCAGTGTTTAGTGTTCCCACTCCCTCCCTGTCACGCCTCAGTTATCCATTTGATCATTCCACCTCTGAAGAGTCATGCATCCCTCCACTTCATTTTATCCCTACTGCCATAGATTTAATGCAAGACCCAATTACTCCTCTTGTCAGTGACTCCAGTAGCCTCGATCCTGCATCTTCCCCTTCCCTCTCCTATTCATTCTGCACTCCTGCTGCCAGGGTGATCTTTCTGAAACATAAATGAGTTCACATCACTCCCATGCTTAACAATATTTCAGCAGCTCACCAAAGGTCAAGTCCTTTAAATTGGGTACATCTTCACCATCTGGTCTCTGCCTCTCTTTTCAGTCTCCTTGCTCTGTTCTCCCTCGTGCAACCTTTGATCCCAAACATTAACTTGTGGCACCACACTCTATTCTGCCTGGAAGGTCCAAGGTTGGTCAGTTAAGAGAAAATGAGATTATCTAAATAGTTAGTCAGAACAGATTAGCATAATAAATACTTACCTTAAGCATTTTACAGCTCTGGATTTTATATCACTGCAGTCTTACCGGAAAATTGCATAATCAATACAAAGAACTTCTGTATACCTTTTACCCAGATTCACCTATTGTTTTTATTTAGCCCTATTTGCTTTGCTTTATATTTTTATTCTTTTATATCAGTTATCTCAACTCTTTGAAAATATATTGGAGACATTACTCCCCTTTACCCCTGAATACATCAGGGTGAATTTCCTAAGAAGAAGGACATTCTCTTACATAATCATGTATAATTATCAAAATCAGGACATTTATCATTAATGATTTTATTTGTTGAGAGCTCATCTACAGTCCCTATTCAAATTTCATCAGTGGTCCTAAAAAATGTCTTTACTGTCCTAAAAACGTCCTTTAAAAATGTTCTGGATTACATATTTCATCTACTTGCTATGCCTCTTTCATCTCCTTTAATCAAGCTGTTGTTGCTGTTATTGCTGAGATAAGGTTTCCCTCTCTTGAGCCCAGAGGTTCAAGGCTACAGAGAGCTATGATTGCACCACTGCAAAAAAGTATCATAACACACTTTTGGCTGAATAAAGGGCAATATTTATATAGTTAGAGTAATACAATCTCTAACTATTGACAACAAAAATGATGTATACCTAGAATGTAAACTTTATGACAGCTGAGATTTTATCCTATTCACTGCTATATCCTAGTATTTCAAAGGTTAGTATTGGTCATATTAGTGATAGAAAAATTACCACCTTTAAAGTAATCTGAGTGCTGAATTATTCTAGATTTTCTATTTTCTCCATTTTTTGCATAAGCAACTTGCCTTTATCAATTTTTTTTTCCCATGTTTTCAGCTTTGTTTTCTTGGTAACAACTCTCTTTTTATACCCATAGTGATTGGTAGATATAACATTTAACTAATTTATATAATTACTACAACAAATGTGGAAGGTGTGGCTTAATCTAGCAAGGCAATTAAGTAGAAGTCAATTAACAGAGCTTTTGCTGTAAATTAAGCTTTGCAGAACTGAATGAGTTTTCAAGTTGAAAAATTCTACCAAACACCAAACAAAACAAATTTAAGACTCATCCCAAAGGTTCATCATTGTGAACTATCTCTTTACTGGATAAAGAAATAATCCTAAAAGAAGCCAGAGAGAAGGGAAAAAATTCACATATAAAGGAAAGGGAGCCATAATTGCATCAGATTTTTCAACAGGCTTCAAAATTCTTATGAAAAATTATTTTCAATCAAGACCTCTCTGGAGGAGAGAGATCCAAGATGGCTGATCACTAGCAGCTCGGGATTGTAGCTCCCAGTGAAAGCGCAAAGAACGAGAGGACGCCACACCTTCACATGAATTCTTGTTGCTCATGCACCAGGAGATTCCCAGGGGAGGAGCCCCACGGGTCGCCAGCGCGACTCTTGTAACCGGCGAGGCGGTTTTGCCGGCGCCTTGGAGCGTCGGTTCTTGGTGCAGAGTCAGAAAAGCACCATCAATCTTAACGGTGCTGATTTAGTCAGTGCAGTGGGTTGCTCAGATTTCGTCGCTGAGAATCAACAAGTCGGACGTCCACTCAGAAAACCAATTACAAAGACGGTAAATACAAAGACCACAGATGGATAAATTTATAACGAAGGGAAGAAAACAGCCAAAAAAGACTGAGAATACCCAAAATCAGAACACCTCTCCCTCAGCAGGGGATCACAGTTCCTCATCAGCAATAGAACAAGGCTTGGGAGAACAAGTGTGTTCCAATTACAGAAGCAGGCTTCAAAATGTGGATAATGAGAAACTTCTCTGAATTAAAAGAACTTGTTTTAAACCAATCTAAAGAAACTAAGAACTTTGAAAAAAGATTTGATGAAATGTTAACAAGAATACACAATTTAGAGAGGAATATAAGTGAATTGATGGAGCTGAAAAACACAATACGAGAACTACGTGAAGTATGCACAAGTTTTAACAGCCAAATTGATCAAGCAGAAGAAAGGATATCAGAGGTTGAAGACCAACTCAATGAAATAAAACAAGAAGACAAGATTAGAGAAAATAGGATAAAAAGGAACGAGCAAAGTCTCCAAGAAATATGGGACTATGTGAAAAGACCTAATCTACGCTTGATAGGTGTACCTGAATGTGACGAAAAGAATGAATCCAAGCTGGAAAATACGCTTCAGGACATTATTCAGGAAAATTTTCCCAACCTAGTAAGGCGGGATAATATTCAACTCCAGGTAATACAGAGAACACCACAAAGATATTCCTCAGGAAGAGCAACTCCAAGGCACATAATCGTCAGATTCACCAGGGTTGAAATGAAAGAGAAAACACTAAGGGCAGCCAGAGAGAAAGGTCAGGTTACCCACAAAGGGAAAGCTATCAGACTTACAGCAGATCTCTCAGCAGAAACCCTACAAGCCAGAAGAGAGTGGGGACCAATATTTAATATCCTTAAAGAAAAGAACTTTCAACCCAGAATTTCACATCCAGCCAAACTAAGCTTCACAAGTGAAGGAAAAATAAAGTTTTTTGTGAATAAGCAAGCACTCAGAGATTTCATCACCACCAGGTCTGCTTTACAAGAGCTTCTGAAAGAACCACTACACATAGAAAGGAACAAACAGTAATCAGCCTTTCTAAAAAAAAATACCAAAAAGAGCATCAATATAATGAAGAATTTACATCAACTAATGGGCAAAATAGCCAGATAATATTAAATGTCAGTATTAAACTCACATATATTATTATTAATTCTAAATTTAAATTGACTAAATCCCCCAATCCAAAGACAGACAGGCAATTTGAATAAAAAACTAAAACCCATCAGTATGCTGCATCCAGACCCATCTCACATTCAAGGATACACAAAGACTCAAAACAAGGGATGGAGAAGGATTTACCAACCAAACAGAAAGTTAAAATAAATAAATAAAAAGCAGAAGTTACAATTAAGCAACAAAGATCAAAAGAAGCAAAGAAGGACATTATATAATGATAAAAGGATCAATGCAACAACAAGAAGAGCTAAAGATCCTAAATACATATGCACCCAATACAGGAATACTTAGATCAGTACCACATCATATCAACTTAGAAATTTAAACGAAATGCTGGTTGGCTCCTTGTTTGTTATTCTCTTCCCTCATTTTCTTTTATATCTCCATTATTAAGGACAATTATAGGCATACCCATATTTAGATTGCATTCTAGCCCGGGCAATAAAGCAATACCCCCATCCTCTCTCCCTCTTCCTCTTTCTCTTTCTTCCTCTTCTTTATTCTTTTTCTTATATAAAAAAAAATGTTTAAAGAACTGAAAATCAAGAAGAAAAGTAGAAAAGAAAAAAAAAGACTTCTGAATACTGGTAATAATTTTATAAACATAAAATGACAAGGTAGAAAGTAACCTAACAGGTCATTTAATCCCATGTTTTTCAAACTGTACCCATTAACAGGTCACAGCCACCAACTTTATTTAAAGAAAAGAAAAAAAAAATCAGAGATTACTGAATGTAAACAGTTTATTATTTTGTGAACATTTATTTAAGTTATATATGTGTATAACTTTTGTTATTGTCCATCACAGTGAAAACGTAAAAAAAAAAAAAAAAAAAAGACCTCTCTGCAAAGCCAAGCTATCAAGCAAGTGTGAGGGAAGCCCAGCCTACTTAGTTATTCTCAAGCAATCTTTATTGGGGAAGCATGAAGAATGTATAAGGAATGCAGTAACACAGTGTAAGAGAAAATAGCCAACCCAGACATGTGGCGGGTATCAGCAGGCTAGATTCAAGAATGAAGATGTAGGGAAGCAGAAGAGAGGTCTTTTGGGGGGTGTGGAATAGGGGAAGCATGGAATTGATAATCTGATGTCCTTGAACATTTATAAATCTTATGGTAAACATTTGACAAATCTGTAAAAACACTGGAAACAAAAAGCAATAAGTACCTTGAAAACTAAGCAAATGGCAAAAACTGAAGCACCTTATTAATGAGAAAGAAAAGCTAGTTATAAAAGGAAAAAGAGAGCCACATGCAGTCATTCACACCTGTACTCCCAGCAACTTGGGAGGCTGAGGCTGGAGGATCACTTGAGCCCAGAAGTTCAGGGCTGCAGTGAGCTATGATCACATCACTGCAAAAAAGCATCACAACACACTTTTAGCTGAATAAAAGGCAAGATTTATATAGCTAGAGTAATACAATCTCTAACTATTGACTTAACAAAAATGATGTATACCTAGAATGTAAACTTTATGACAGCTGAGATCTTCTCCTATTCACTGCTATGTCCTAGTATTTAGAAGCTTAGTATTGGGCATATTAATTTTTTTTCTTTTAAAGATAGCATTTGAGCCCAGAATTTTCATTAAAAGGTAACAGAGCTTTTCTTTAAGAACTCTAATGTGAGAAGATTTTTTTTTTTTTTTTTTTTTTTTTTTGAGACGGAGTTTCGCTCTTGTTACCCAGGCTGGGGTGCAATGGCGCGATCTTGGCTCACCGCAACCTCTGCCTCCTGGGTTCAGGCAATTCTCCTGCCTCAGCCTCCTGAGTAGCTGGGATTATAGGCACGTGCCACCATGCCCAGCTAATTTTTTGTATTTTTAGTAGAGACGGGGTTTCACCATGTTGACCAGGTTGGTCTCGATCTCTCGACCTTGTGATCCACCCGCCTCGGCCTCCCAAAGTGCTGGGATTACAGGCTTGAGCCACCGCGCCCGGCTAATGTGAGAAGATATTAAGACATTCTGGGGACAAACAGAAAACTAGCTGGTGAGAAGCAGCCTGCTGTTCTCCCTAGCATTTCATCTGTATGAGAGTATGTTGCTCTTACAAATTGTCCATGACATCAATTTCCTCTCGTAGCTTCCCAGCCTAAATATTCACAACTAGGTCACTTTGTACTCATGCTATGCCTATTAGAATAATTCACTGTACTTGAAGCGATGTGAGTCATCAGGAATGCTGTGAATGTCCTAGTGAAGATTTCTTGTTCTGAAGGCATGCTTGTTCATGGGTTAGCCTATCTTAACAGAAAAGAAAAGCTTCTAAGGTTCTTGGGCCCCTCAGTCTGCCTCGATGGGTTCTAAAAGGTTTAATTTTCCATACAGCTGTAGATCTCTGATTGCTTACAACATAGAAGATCCTTTTCCCCAGTTGTCTTTAACTTTTTGCTTCCTGATTATAAACATCGGAAACAAAAACCACAGAATTTTTAGAAAATGTAAAATAAGGCCAGGCGCGGTGGTTCACACCTGTAATCCCCACAGTTTGGGAGGCTGAGGCAGGCAGATCATGAGGTCAAGAGGAGACCATCTGGCCGACATGGTGAAACCCCGTCTCTACTAAAAATACAAAAATTAGCTGGATGTGGTGGCATGCACCTGTAGTCCCAGCTACTCGGAGGCAGAGGCAGGAGAATTGCTTGAACCTAGGAGGTGGAGGTGAGATGGTGCCATTGCACTCCAGCCTAGTGTGCCTGGTGACAGAGTGAGACTGTCTCAAAAAAAAAAAAAAAAAAAAGAAAAGAAAATGTAAAATAAAAAAAAATCCTTCCTAAAAACCAGTGACGACACTCATAAGCTTTTCATTTTTCTAAGTGATTTCTTCTTCCCGTTGAGATAGTAATTATCTCTATATAATTCCCTAAGAAGCCTCTGTAGGTGTCCAGTTTATTAACCATAGGAAATAAATATCTTTTTACTCATTAAAAAAACTCTTAGGGCCTGTAATCTCAGCACTTTGGGAGGCTGAGGCAGGCGATCACTTGAAGTCAGGAGAAAAAGACCAGCCTGGCCAACATGGTGAAACTCCATCTCTACTAAAAATACAAAAATTAGCCAGGGGCCGGGTGCGGTGGCTCAAGCCTGTAATCCCAGCACTTTGGGAGGCTGAGGTGGGTGGATCATGAGGTCAAAAGATCGAGACCATCCTGGTCAACATGGTGAAACCCCATTTCTACTGAAAATACAGAACATTAGCTGGGCATGGTGGCGTGTGCCTGTAATCCCAGCTACTCAGGAGGCTGAGGCAGGAGAATTGCCTGAACCCAGGAGGCGGAGGTCGTGGTGAGCCGAGATCGTGCCATTGCACTCCGGCCTGGGTAACAAGAGTGAAACTCCGTCTCAAAAAAAAAAAAAAAAAAAAAAAAAAAAAAAAATTAGCCAGGTGTGGTGGCAGTTGCCTGTAATCCCAGCTACTTGGGAGGCTGAGGCAGGAGAATTGTTTGAACCCAGGAGGCAGTGGTTGTGGTGAGCAGAGATCATGCCACTAAGCTCCAGCCTGGGCTATAAAGTAAGACTTTGTCTCGAAAAGACAAAGAAAACAAAACAAAAAAACTCTTAGAAACAGTATGAAAGATTTTTAAAGATTATTCCCTTTGGCCAGGTGCGAACAGTGTGAAAGATTTTTAAAGATTATTCCCTTTGGCCGGGTGCAGTGGCTCACTCCTGTAATCCCAGCACTTTGGGAGGCCAAGGCGGGGGCCGGATCATGAGGTCAAGAGATCGAGACCATCCTGGCCAATATGGTGAAACCCTGTCTCTACTACAAATACAAAAAAATTAGCCGAGCATGGTGGCGTGCACCTGTAGTCCCAGCTACTCGGGAGGCTGAGGCAGGAGAATTGCTTGAACCAGGGAGGCAGAGGTTGTGGTGAGCTGAGATCACACCATTGCACTCCAGCCTGGCACCTGGTGACAGAGTGAGACTATGTCTCAAAAAAAAAAAAAAAAAAAGTATTCCCTTTATGGGGGATTTATAGCTGTTAGGTAAATACCTTTTTATAAAAGTAGTAACAGATTCCATATTTCTTAAGAAGCCCTCTCACAGGGCATTTCCTTGGCATTTTGACTCTAGGAAAGTACATGTAATATAGTGGGGTGCTGCTTATGATCTGAGACTCTCTACTCAGGCCGACTTCTATTCTAATCCCAGCATGCCTCTTACTAGCTACTGACTTTAGAAGTTTCCTTCTCTGTGACTCACTTTCCTTATCGGTAAAATGGGGATGATTATATCTCCCTCACTGAGTTATTAATAAGATTAAAAGAAATATGGCATGTGAAGTGGTACCTTTCCTAGAAAAGAGTAAGTGCTCAATGAATACTAGCTGCCATCATCTTCCCTCCTTTCATCATTATCAAAATTAGGGATTAGAAGAAGCAGACATTCCTAAGGATTGGTTACACCTCCTGCTATTAAGATGACAGCTCCAAGCCTCTTGCCTTTGTTTATTTCATCCTGCATATTTCTGTTCCAATTAATACATAGCTTCTTGGAATGCAGGAGGACTTTGCCTTCTAAATTGGGCATTTAATGAATGCTCTCGTTCATTCTGTGCCCTACCTTCAATTCCTTGAGAAACTTAAAAGGCTAATTGCCAGCTTTGGCCTCAAGCCACATGAGAGTAAATAGAAGCATGGGCTAAATATGTGGTTGTAAAATAAGAAGAAAATTGGCATTCACTGAGTGCCAACTGTGAGCTATAACCTGGGATAGATGCTTTACTCACAAAAATTCTGCAATACAGGTGTATGACTCTTCCCTGGCATATGAGAACACCTTGGCTCAGAGAGGAAGTAAATTGCCCATACTCACATAGCCAGAAAGTAGTAGAGTCAGAAATATAAGCCAATTCTCTCTGAATTCAAGGTACTGGCTTCTTCCACTCTCTCACACTGCCTCCAGAAATTCAGATAACACTTCATTATCAATAACGTAATTATCAGGAGGAAGAAGCAGAAGGATTGATTGAGCCAGGAATTTGAGACCAGCCTGGGCCACATAGCGACACCGTGTCTCATTAAAAAAAATATGGCCAGCTGGGCGCGGTGGCTCAAGCCTGTAATCCCAGCACTTTGGGAGGCCGAGGCGGGTGGATCACGAGGTCGAGAGATCGAGACCATCCTGGTCAACATGGTGAAACCCCGTCTCTACTAAAAATACAAAAAAAAATTAGCTGGGCATGGTGGCGCGTGCCTGTAATCCCAGCTACTCAGGAGGCTGAGGCAGGAGAATTGCCTGAGCCCGGGAGGCGGAGGTTGCGGTGAGCCGAGATCGCGCCATTGCACTCCAGCCTGGGCAACAAGAGCGAAACTCCGTCTCAAAAAATAAATAAATAAATAAATAAATAAATAAAAATATGGCCAGGCCGGGCGCGGTGGCTCAAGCCTGTAATCCCAGCACTTTGGGAGGCCGAGGCGGGCGGATCACGAGATCAAGAGATCGAGACCATCCTGGTCAACATGGTGAAACCCCGTCTCTACTAAAAATACAAAAAATTAGCTGGGCATGGTGGCGCGTGCCTGTAATCCCAGCTACTCAGGAGGCTGAGGCAGGAGAATTGCCTGAACCCAGGAGGCGGAGGTTGCGGTGAGCCGAGATCGCGCCATTGCACTCCAGCCTGGGCAACAAGAGCGAAACTCCGTCTCAAAAAAAAAAAAAAAAAAAAAAATATGGCCAAGTGTGGTGGCTCAGACCTGTAATCCCAGTACTTTGGGAGGCTGAGGTGGGTGGATCATGTAGTCAAGATTTTGAGACCATCCTGGCCAACATGATAGAACTCCATCTCTACTAAAGATACAAAAATTAGCCAGGCGTGGGGGTAGGTGCCTGTAATCCCAGCTCTTTGAGAGGCCTGAGGCAGGAGAATCACTTGAATCCAGGAGGCAGAGGTTGTAGTAAGCCAAGATGGCACTACTGCACTCCAGCCTGAGCAAAAGAACAAAGCTCCATCTCAAATAATAATAATAATAATAATAATAATAATAATAATATAATCGTGTTTACTCAGCAGTCACTAGAGGCCTAGCATGATCCCTAGGTATCTTTCATGTGTTATCTCATTTCATCCTCATATCAACTCTATGAAATAGATGTAGCTCTCATCACCATTTAACAGAAGAAAGAACCAAGGCTCAGAGAAATCATCACTTGCCCAAGGTCATGCTGCTGCTAAGAGTCATCGCTGGGATTTCAACCCAGACCTGGAGGAGCAGGCTCAAATACTACAACCTCTTCCTTCCCTGCCATCCCTGCCTCTCATGCCTACCCAGAACATCTGGTTGAAAAGCATAAAATTGGTTCTTACACCCCAAGTTCTTCAGGTTTCACACTGATTCTCTAACTCAGTCAGTAATTACTGAACATGTATCAAACATCCCAGGAATCAAGAGAGACAAACACAATCCCTGTGGTGTCTGTGATTATCTAACCATAGGATCAATCCCACAGGGAAAACCTCACTCTACAGCCACATTTGCCAGGCCTCCTCATTGACCCCATGCCAATGACCATCCCAGCGTATCAGTGATGTGGCATCACAATGAATTAAAATGTCTTCAAGCCTGAAAGTGTTTTCCAGAGAAACTGGGCCAAAGGCCAAACCTTTTCTTGGAGCTTCTCTACCCTGAGGCTGAGAATCTCCTTTCTCCTGAGATAGATTTGAAGAGGAAAGGAACAATACAAACTGTGCTCCTTGGCAGAAGAGGAAGCCCATGACTGCCTGGCATTGGGAGAGAGGAGGAAGGCTCCCTTGCCTCAAGTTGGTGCCATCTCTGTGGCACCATTTGTGCTCCAGAGAGTCACAGGAAAACCAGGCTAAAACCAGATTCACACTGAGGCCACATTCTGAAAAGCACAGCTTTTCACCAGCCTTATCTTGTTTCTCTCATTCTCCTTCTTCTTTTTTTTTAGATGGAGTTTCGCTCTTGTTTTCCAGGCTGGAGTGCAATGGTGCGATCTCGGCTCACCGCAACCTCCACCTCCTGGGTTCAGGCAATTCTCCTGCCTCAGCCTCCTGAGTAGCTGGGATTACAGGCACACACCACCATGCCCAACTAATTTTTTGTATTTTTAGTAGAGATGGGGTTTTACCATGTTGACCAGGATGGTCTCGATCTCTTGACCTCGTGATCCACCCGCCTCGGCCTCATTCTCCTTCTTTTTTGCTCTCTAAAAACAAACAAACAAACTCATCTTAGTAACAATCCCCGTATCACGCTTTGCTTCTAGGAAAACCAACCCAAGATGAATGGTACCAGAAGAAGCAAACTCTGTGGTTAGGTCCCTCTCTGAGAAGATGGCAGTAAGCACCGATCATTGGTGGCACCATTGAGAGTCCCTGGTGTGCCATAGCGCACAGGGGGCTAAGATTTTCACTCCCGGTAAACAGGGTCAGGTAATGTTGGAAAGGGTGCATGAGTTGATAAGGCCTCTCCAGCATTTGAGAGGTCAGGGGTGGGGGGACTGTGAACAGAGTGTGGAACTGATCGACTTCCTAAACACTGCTGATTTGTTGAAGAGAAAAAATGATGAATACATTGGACAACAACTTAAAGCAAAGTCTGTCAGCGGCCCACTTGGCAGCATTTAAGGAGACCCTCATCCCCTGAAGCAGGAGGATGGACACAGTTGAAGAACAAGCACAGGACTGCATTATAAGAGTGCAGGAGGCTGGGCGTGGTGGCTCACGCCTGTAATCCTAGCACTTTGGGAGGCCAAGGTGAGTGGATCACCAGAGGTCAGGAGTTCAAGACCAGCCTGGCCATCATGGTGAAACCCCATCTTAAAAAAAAAAAAAAAAAAAAAAAAAGGCCGGGCGCGGTGGCTCAAGCCTGTAATCCCAGCACTTTGGGAGGCCGAGGCGGGTAGATCACGAGGTCAACAGATGGAGACCATCCTGGTCAACATGGTGAAACCCCGTCTCTACTAAAAATACAAAAAATTAGCTGGGCATGGTGGTGCGTGCCTGTAATCCCAGCTACTCAGGAGGCTGAGGCAGGAGAATTGCCTGAACCCAGGAGGCGGAGGTTGCAGTGAACCGAGATCGCGTCATTGCACTCCAGCTTGGGTAACAAGCGCGAAACTCCGTCTCAAAAAAAAAAAAAAAAAAAAAAAGAGTGCAGGACTTCAACAAATGCAATTTACCAGCAAAGCCCGTGTCTTTATACCAAACACAAGGCTCTAATACCAAAGGAGGAGGCCCCGAGTCTGAAGAAGGGCTATTTAAAGGTATAAACTTAAGAACTTTGAATTTCCAGGTAACCCTGAACCCTTGGAAACTGCGGAAGTGTCCCTGTAACCCCTGCTGGATGATGGAGCCCCCACCTCCACACATCTTACTGGAATACCATGCAGAGGCTTCAAATAGGTCAGGTGCCTTAGAAAACATGCTGCCTTCCCTCAGAATTGGCCCCACCTCTTTTCCTAGCCACCACGCTGATAACCCAGGCGAAAAGTATCTACTTGGATCAACTTAGGAAATACTGGGCCTGCTATGGAAAGAAAGGGATTATAAATCAGACCTGACCAACATGTACAAACTCAAACTTGCAGTGGCGGGGGTGGGGTGGGAATTACTGTGGAGGATTCTAGGGGATGCCTCAAGGAAGGTGAAGTATTAATGGGGTAAGGTAGAATTTGTTGATGTGCAGCGGTTCTCTCCAGTGTCATAGGATCTAACACCCTGGCAAGGGCCCCAGAGGATGGTTCAGATGTGCTGCCCAGACGGCTCTTAAAACATGGAAAAAGTAATGACCCACACTGAACAATGTAGAGATGCCAGAAGTACCACTGCAAAGTAGAGGGAAGCACGAAAAGGCTCAGAGAAATGGACATGATAGAATGGGCCTCCTGGATGAGAGAGAAAAATCCACCAGCTGACCACGTCCCTGGGAAGGCCAGAAGGGCTTTCCACTGACCAAGGACATAGAAAATGTGAGGGCAGGCCAGGCGTGGTGGCTCATGCCTGTAATCCAAGCACTTTGGAGGCCAAGGCGGATGGATCACCTGAGGTCGGGAATTCAAGACCAGCCTGACCAACATGGTGAAATCCCGTCTTAAGAAAAGAAAAAGAAAATGTGAGGGCAAGGACCCAACAGTGTCATGAGAAGCTCAATGGTGGTTGTTTTCTGCAGGAGATGCTGTTATAGAACTGGGCTCTCTAGAAGAAACTGCATAATAAAATGTCAGTCTAGCAAAGGCTGAATGCAGGTACTGAAGAAACAAGATTTGTACAATTACTATAAAGGGCAGCAAGGGTAGGATAGTGGCCAGGGAGCCCTGATCTGCAGGGATCTAGGCAGATGGCTCATGGACCATAGTAATCTTAAGGGCAAATTAGAATGACAGTCAACTAGGATACTGCTTAGTAAACACAATCAAAAAAGATCATAAATGGATGACCAAAACAATGAGGTCAGCTCTGCTGCAGAAAATCAAAATCCCTTGCTCAGTTTCTAGATCTGAGCCAGTTCTCAGATCTAGAGTTTACCAATTGAAGAAGAGACTGGGTCTCCATGAAGAAGAATCCTGTAAAATCAATACGAGTAATTGCGCCGGGCGCGGTGGCTCAAGCCTGTAATCCCAGCACTTTGGGAGGCCGAGGCGGGTGGATCACAAGGTCAAGAGATCGAGACCATCCTGGTCAACATGGTGAAACCCCGTCTCTACTAAAAGTGCAAAAAATTAGCTGGGCATGGTGGCACGTGCCTGTAATCCCAGCTACTCAGGAGGCTGAGGCAGGAGAATTGCCTGAACCCAGGAGGCGGAGGTTGCGGTGAGCCGAGATCGTGCCATTGCACTCCAGCCTGGGTAACAAGGGCGAAACTCCGTCTCAAAAAAAAAAAAAAAAAAAAAAAAAAAATCAATACGAGTATATACGTAGTGTTTCCCATCTTTCCCAAAGAAATCTGGGGCCATTAACGTAGATAGCCATGCACAAAAAAAGAGAAATATTATAATATTTATAATTTATAATATTTTGAAGGCTGTTAGATAAAGGTTCCAAGCTGAGGCTGATACTAAACAGACACAAAGTACCACCAGAACTCCTCTTTTAGAACAAAAGCAGAAGAGGTTATGCAATTAAACGTCTGGCCCAGCGTCTTTCTCACGGTGGATCCACCGGGTCCATGAACTCCAAAAATGGGTTTCCCTTTCCTTCCCATGCTGTCTCAGCCAGTCAGCCATCAGCCAGTACAACCATCTAAGGACTCATAGGCTGTCTGATATACCCACATGGGATCCTGAATAATATTGCTTAACAAGAAGATTTAAAGCAAAGCAGGTGACCTGGTGGGCCCATGAGGTCCTACACGTGCTACACCATCCAAAAGCTGTCAGCCTGATAGAATAATGGAATGGCCACTTGAAGATGCAACTGAAACATCAGCTTAGAGATTTAAACCCTGTGTGTATGGGGCACAGCATATACCTTAAAACAGTGGCCATTATATGATATCATGTCCCAAACAAGTAGGAAATATGGGTCTTCAGACAAAGAATGACACACTCTCAGAGATTCACTTGGGTTATTTATGCTTTCTGTTTCCACCAAGGAGCACAGTAAGAGTCCCACTAAACTTCAAGTTACAGCCACCACCTGGTCACTTTGGGTTCCTTGAGCCAGAGACCAGCAGACACAGAAAGGAACCACCACATTGGCAGAGGTAAATATCTCTGATGAGGAGGAAGAGGTAGGATTGCTGCTACATCACAGGAGTAAGAAGAAATATGCAGGTGCTCCATGGCATCTTGTGTGTACCTGTGTCCTGGTTTAGCTGCAAATAGAAACAGCAACCACGGCCTGAAAATAGCATGGTAACCAGGAACTCACACCCACCAGAGAGCCACTCAGACCAGCAGATGCGCCAGTGAGAGGGGTAGGAAACCGAATACAGTGGTGGAGGAAGAAGATGACGAGTATCTGTGATGTCAGGGGAAACAACTGCAGAAGTGAGTGCTGCGATTTCTCCCACTCACCCTCCCCTGTGTTTTCCAGAATTGTGACCAACCAGGGATCCTGGGAAGGCATGGAGAAAATTCACATGAGAAGCAAGTGCATTTGAATTGATGCAAGAAGTGGTGGATTATGGTGGTTGCTTTTGGTGCCCAATCCAGATGCCCTTTCCTGGACCTGGGTACTTACTCCCAGCTTCTATGTTAGCTGATAACACCTGATAACTGCTCCCTTCACTGAAGAATTGCCCTCAGCCAAGTAGGAGCCATCTCTCTAGGGAAGCTGTACCCCACACAGCCTATGAGACTGTGGTCAATGACTGCGGGGTCTGGAAGTACCAGAGGACAGCCCCTTGCCTGGAGTAGGGACTAACACTGTGGTGTATGCTGCACTCAGCTTCCCCATGAGCTCAGACTGAAGCTAGTCTTTGAGTGAGACAGCATTCTTGCTTAGCTTTTTCTCCCTGCCCTATTCCCTTCTCTCACCCCAGGGCAGGATTCATGAGCATCAGATATAGGGCCAGGTGCTCAGAAAGGCCCTGTGTTTCTGAGAAGAAGAAGAAAAAAAAAGACTTTTTCCCTCTTTTTCTTGAGGGGTCCCTCATTTTTTATTTTGCTCTAGACCTCACAAATTAGGTAGCTGGTCCTTTTCCCTTCCCTCCTGCTGAGAGCACCGTCCTACTACATCACTGGAACATGAGTCCCTGCATCAGACTCTGCTTCTTAGGGAAGCTTAACTGGATCCAACTTAATCAGGAAAGAAAAACTAGAATTCCCAAGGACAAAAATAACAACAGCTGCAAGAGCCAGGACACTGTCTCCTGCAGGGAGAGCAACACCCAGCTGCCCTCACCCGAACTCCTCTCTGAGACTAATTGTCAGTTGTTGGTTTTGTCTCCTCAGTGCTTTTCTGATACTGCATAAGCAGGTGTGAAACACGTAATACTAACAGCTGTCATTTACAGAGCTGGGTCCACGCATCTGGCAAGTACTTCCCATGCCTTATGGCCAGTGCCCGGATCCACCTTAAACATGGGTACTGTACCCATGTCCTCTCCATAACATGGAGACCCCCATGTTATATTCAGCCTTCACTGAGGGGAACTTCCTTGCCCAGGGGCAGTCATCTAGCAAATGAACTCAGGATTAGACTCTTGGGCTTTTGCCATACTACCCAGTTTCTTTCTACCCTATACTACTGCTGAAGCTAGAGGAGGGAACAAGATTTGATCCTTACAAAGGGACCTTGTATTAGTGAAATATTGGCTTATTTACACATCTTCCAGGCTCAATGGTATTTTCAAACATTTTGCATTCCATCAGAAACTCCCAAAATAGAAAGGGAGCTCAAAGTCAGTCCAAATGTGCCCCCTCCCAGTGTTGTCACATTTCTGACTGGATCAATCCAGCTCCCCTCAGACAGCTCTAGTAACCTCCCAGACTTGGAAATTCCATCTCTACTCCAGCAATTACTATTGGAAGTAGCATACTTAGAATCTGCTCCTCTGTAACCTCCTCTCCTTGGTATTTTTTTTTTTTTTTTTTTTTTCCGAGATGGAGTCTCGCTCTGTCACCCAGGCTGGGTGCAGTGACTTAATCTCAGCTCACTGCAACCTATGCCTCCGGGATTTAAGCAATTCCCTTGCCTCAGCCTCATGAGTAGCTGAAACTACAGGCATCTGCCACCACTCCCAGCTAGTTTTTGTATTTTTAGTACAGACAGGGTTCTACTATGTTGGCCAAGCCGGTCTTGAACTCCTAACCTCAAGTGATTCACCCACCTTGGGCTCCCAAAGTGCTAGAATTATAGGCATGAGCCACTGCGCCCAGCTCCTTGGTCTATTTCTGCCTCCCTAGGAGCATACCTACCCAGAATAGACAGGCTACCCAGTGATAGCCCTTCCAGACAGGAAGGGCTCTTCCTCTTCCTCGGGCCTAAACACTGCTAGGCACCCTAAGAGTTCCTGTTACGACATGACTTTCAGACCCCGTCCCATCCTGTCTGCCTCCTCCACACACTCCACTTTCAGAAAGTCAGATTTATGACTCAAAACTCTTTTGATTCCAAGTGTCATAAACCACAATCAAACCGACTTAACAAACGCAAAAGAACACCACCAACAAAACCCAGAAGAACTGAGTTTACAGGCTCAAGTAACTGAAAACAAGATGGAAGAATTCAAATGGTATTATAAGCATGGGTCTCTTATCTGGTTGTTCTTTTTGTTGTCTCGTTGGCTCTATTCCAAGGTAATCTCTCCAGAGGGTTAAAGCAGAAGCAGCAGCTTACATCCTCAGAGTTTAGCATCCCTGGGGAAAAGAAAGACCAGTAAAAGCATCAAAATTGAGCCTTATTGGCCCAGCTTTGACTCACATTGCCATGTTTGAATTATTGTCACCAGAGAAACAGGACATGCTGATTGACGGGCCTGGTTACACACTTACCTGCCTGAAAGTAGAAGGTTGGTTCCCCTCACCACACAACAAATCATCGTTACTATTCCAAGAAGTGAGAATGGATATTGGAGAGGTGAAACCCACAGTTGCCTTCTGCACATCCATAGACAAAAGCAACACAAGGGTCCTCATGACACACATGCAACAAAACTACACATGTACCATGGAACTTAAAGAAAAGAAAGAAAAAAAGGCAGGGTACCATGGAGTCTGAAAAGCCCAATGATGGTGAGATTCTAATTCATTTTCTGGTCCTGACCAAAAGGAGTTAGTTTCTGTAGCTCCAGTGAGAACTGGGTATGACTTGGATATGAGTTCACATCTTTCTTTTTTCCCTCTTCTCATTTCTTTCTTACCCAGCCTACTAACACTGGCTCAGACTCCCTCCTGTTGAAACGGAAAGCAAAAAGAAAGGAGTCCCACAGTATGCCAAGGGACCTGGATTCCTCTGACCTCCAAGAACTCTGGCAGGGCACCAGCCCCAAAGACGCATTCAGGGGAAAGGGAATTGGGGACTGATGGGATTGCCCAGAGGTGCTGAGGGGAACTGATGGAAAACAAACTGCTTCTGGCCAGGCGCTATTGCTAATGCCTGTAATCTTAGCACTTAGGGAGGCCAAGGCGGGTGGATCACCTGAGGTTGGGAGTTTGAGACCAGTCTGACCAACATGGAAAAACCCCGTCTCCACTAAAAATACAAAATTAGCTGGGCATGGTCGCACATGCCTGTAATCCCAACTACTTGGGAGGCTGAGGCAGGAGAATCACTTGAACCCAGGAGGTGGAGGTTATGGTGAGCCAAAATTGTGCCATTGCACTCTAGCCTGGGCAACAAAATCAAAACTCTGTCTCAAAAAGAAAAAGAAAAAAACTGCTTCCAAGTGATTAATTTATGCAACCCACTCTTTCAGAGCGACCTCACTTCATGTAATACAGATGCTTCTGTAAAGTCAGTATTTTTTTTTTTGTTAGACGGAATCTTGCTCTATCACCCATGCTGGAGTGCAGTGGCATAATCTCAGCTCACTGCAACCTCCGCCTCCCAGGTTCAAGTGATACTCCTGCCTCAGCCTCCTGAGTGCCTACAGGTGTCTGCCACCACACCCGGCTATTTTTTTGTATTTTTAGTAGGGAGGGGTTTCACCGTGTTCACCAGGATGGTCTTGATCTCCTGACCTCATAATCTGCCCACCTCAGCCTCCCAAAGTCTGAGATTACAGGTATGAACCACTGAGCCCAGCTAAATAATATTTATTGTTTGAATGGACTGTGAAAAAGATAGCATAATAAATGGTAGCTAGTTTTTATTAAGTATCCTCTATTTGCAGAGATATTTTAGAACTCCGTGAAGTAGGTATTATTATCCCCATTTCACAGATAAAAATACCGAGTCTCAGAAGTTACCCAAGGTTCACAAACATTAAATGGCACAGTAAGGATTTGAAACCAGGTCTGTCCACCTCTGAAGCTCCCATTGTGTTTTTTTATTGTACACTCTAAAGGAATCCCATAGCAATGATTTTAATAACATTCTTAATAATCTCTCAAAATATCTATCTTGTACATGCAAGTTTCATATGCAAATTTGTTTATAGTGAAGTGCATCTGTGGGTGCAGAATACTGATGGTGAATGAGAATAATCAGTGCCGAATGTCTTCTAAAATTGAGGTTATAGCCATGTTTGACTTTGTTTCATCCCCTGAAATGTGCTCTGTGTTCTTCCATGCCTTCTACTTGCACTTTAGCGTGCTGGTTAAGAGCATCGGCTATGACATCAGAATGCAAGATCCAGTTCTGGTTAGACCTCAAACTAGTGATGAAATTGAAAAAGTGGCTCATCCATTCAGGCCCTTAATCATTCCTTCTATTTAGTACAACAATAGGACCTACCTCATAGGATGTTTTTTGATAATCAAACAAAATAATCTAAGTGAACGATCAGTATCATACCTGACACTCAGTAAGTGTTCAATAAATGTTCCCATAATATTATAACCTACGTGAAGGCATAGAGGATGTGTTCCTTTTTTTCACCATTATAACTCTAGAACCTACCACAGAGCCTTGCACATTGTAGGCACTTAATGGACATTTGTTGAATGAATAGTTTATTTAGGCTAGCTTGTATAAACCTTAACACAAACCTAGGAGGTAGGAATAGACAATAAACACAATTTTTTTAAATAAAAAATAATTATAGGTGTCAGGCCTCCATGTGCAAGCCCAGACCCAGAAAGTCTGAAGTCCTGCCTGCTTCAGCCAATCACCCCCAACCCCACCCCTGCATTCACCATTATCCCTGATCACCCAGGGGAGCTTCCCCTGAAGAGGGAGACCCAGACATCTCAGATCAACTTCCCTTTTCCTAAGACTGTAAACTTCCCCTTTTCATTCCTAAGACTGTAAACCAAGCCATTTTCATATGTAATTCCTAAGACTGTAAACTGAAACCCTTTTCATATGTAATTCCTATGACTGTAAACTGAAACCCTTTTCATATATAATTCCTAAGACTGTAAACTGAAACCCTTTTCATATATAATTCCTAAGACTGTAAACAGAGACCCTTTTCATATGCTAAGCTATGAACCTAAGATTCTTCCACATGTAGCATCTAAAGTATAAGCCTATATAAAGAAGGAACCTTCTTTTGTTAGGCGAGCTTGGATATTAGGCAAATATGCCACCTTGCTCCCAGCCGAATAGACTCCTTCCTCCAATATTCGGTGTCTGAGAGATCTGTTTCCCCGTGGCCACTCCTGCAACACCCCGACATTAAGCTTCTCACCCCACCCTACCATCTTAACTGTTATTATGATATTGTGAATACTCCTTACCCCACCCTGCCATCTTAACTGTTCTTGCTATGTGAATATCCCTCCACCCCACCCTACCATCATAACTACTCTTACGCTTTACCCCACCCAGCACTGTAACTAAACTTATGGTAATGTATACTCCTTGCCCCTACCCCCACCACTGTAACTGATCTTACTCCATAACACCCTTGCCCCCTCCCACAAAAATTTGCCCCAACCTGTAAAACCAATCCTATCCCACTGACCTTCGCTGATGCCCTTTTTGGCTTCAGCCCACCTGCACCCAGGTGAATAAACAGCCGTGTTGCTCACACAAAGTCTGTTTGGGAGTTGAGGGGGTCTCTTCATTCAAAGCCTGTTTTAACAATAGGTAGTGCTAGGCAGTAAAACAAAGCAGAGGAGAAAGACAGTGACAGGAAAAAGAGACAAGATGTATTGTAGGTGGCCAAGAGCTAAATCAAGGTAGGGACAAAGACAGGTAAGGTCTAACATGGAGTGTTATGAAAGGAATGTTTTGTGTCCCCCAAACTTCATGTGCTAAATAATCCCCAGAATGGCTGTATTTCGAGTTGGGACCTCTAAAAAAGTAATTAAGGTTAAATGAGGTCACAGGGGTGGGTCTCTGAGCCAACAGGACCAGTGTCTGCATAAGAACAAACACCAGAGTGTCCTATCACCTCACCCTCCTCCCACTGCAAGCCAAGAGAAGAGGCCTCAGAGTGAATCCTATTCTGCCAGCACCTTGGTCTGTGGCTTCCAGCCTCCAGAAACTGAGATATAAGCTTGTGTCATTTCAGCCACCCAGTCTGTGGTATTTTGTTATGGCAACCTGACGGACTAAGACAGGGTGTGTTCTAGGAAAAGAAAATGTCAAGTGCAAAGGCCCTGAAGGAGCTCGGTGTTCAAGAAATAGCAAGAAGGCCAATAAATGAACAAAGGAGAAAGTGGTAAAACAGTGTCACAGAACCATGCCAGTCCTACCCGACAAAGTCTGACTGCAGAATAATGCTGAAAGAAAGTCTCGACCTCAGATGAAATCATTATTACCATCATAATCTTTTTTTTTTTTTTTTTCTGAGACAGAGTCTCACTCTGTCACCCAGGCTGGAGAGTGCGGTAGTGCGATTTCAGCTCACTGCACCCTCTGCCTCCCAGGTTCAAAGGATTCTCCTACCTAAGCCTCCCAAGTAGCTGGGATTACAGGCGTGCACCACCATCTGTGGCTAACTTTCTTTCTTTTTTTTTTTTTTTCTTTTTTTTTTGAGATGGAGTTTCGCTCTTGTTACCCAGGCTGGAGTGCAATGGCGCCATCTCGGCTCACCGCAATCTCCGCCTCCTGGGTTCAGGCATTTCTCCTGCCTCAGCCTCCTGAGTAGCTGGGATTACAGGCACGCACCACCATGCCCATCTAACTTTTTGTATTTTTAGTAGAGATGGGGTTTCACCTTGTTGACCAGGATGGTCTCGATCTCTTGACCTCGTGATCCACCCGCCTCGGCCTCCCAAAGTGCTGGGATTACAGGCTTGAGCCACCGTGCCCGGCCCTGTGTCTAACTTTCATATTTTTAGTAGAGATCTCAGCTCACTGTACCCTCTGCCTTCCAGGTTCAAACGATTCTCCTGCCTAAGCCTCCAGAGTAGCTGGGATTATAGGCAGGCACCACCATCTCCAGCTAACTTTTGTATTTTTAGTAGAGATGGGGTTTTGCCATGTTGGCCAGGCTGGTCTTGAACTTCGGACCTCAGGTGATCCACCCACCTCAGCCTCCCAAAGTGCTGGGATTATAGGCATGAGCCACTGCACCCAGCCATAATCTTTAAAATAAACTTTTGTTCTCAATTTTACATAAAGTGTAAATAAAGGGCCTTTAAAAAAAAAAAAGTAAGATATTTTTATAGTTGTATAACACAATCTATGGGTCAATTAGGAGCTTGCCAAGTCAACTCAGTTTCTACCAAAATCAGATTGCTATGCCCATAGCCCCCCTATTATGAAATTCTGGAGCAGCCTCTGGAAACAGAACCCCTTCCCCCTCTCCCTCAGGCAATAACTAGTGTGTTGCAGTTAAGAGCCACCAAACCCATGACCCTCAACCCCAGCTGGGGCCCAGGCTCAGGTTTCTCTGCCCTATCAGATCTGGCCAAGCCTGTTGTTTCTTTATGACAGGGTGGATCAATAGCCCTGGTCTGGTGAAATCTCTGGAGGTAATTAAGAGGGCAGGACTGGACTTGGCCTCAAAGATGAAAGGAAGGAGGACGCTATGCAGATTTTCCTTTCTGCAGTGCTAGCGTTACAAAATTGGCATTGGTATCTAGTTTCCTCCTCCTGTCAGCTTGTTTTGGAGGCAAAAACGTAGTGAAAAGGAGTCATCTGTGAGGAGAGGAAAATCACCTGGTGACCACTGAACAGGCCCTAGACAAAAACTCCTAATGTGAGGAATTTAAAAGGGAGCAAAGACCACCTGATGACTATCAAGCAGGCCATCCAGTGACAAAATTTCTTATCTGGGGAAAATTAGAAGTAATTAGACTCCCCTAGTATCTAAAGCAGACATCCGGTTCCAGATTTCCTTCCCCGCCAAAAAAAAAAAAAAAAAAAAAAACCTGGTAAGTAAAACTAGAATTTCTATGCACCTCTGGAATGCCATGCCAAAACTTACTGTACAACCCTTGCTGACATTAAGGCACCAAAATATTTACAAATGTAATCATTTATCATGAACTACTCGGCTAATGTGATTCAAATTACCCTTAAGCTCCTGCTTTAAGGTCCATAAATACTCCTAAGGAAAAACCGCTGAGGTGCCTGGCTGCACCCTTCTGCAGCATTCTTTCTTTCTAATAAACCTTCCTTTTTCAAGCGTATACTTTTGTTGGTAAATTCCTTTTACCAGCTCACTAGTTGACCAATTCCCAATGCTGGGGCTCTGACACCTCACCCACAACATGAACTGGGAGGTCAAGTGCAAAGGTGGATGTTGAGGTCTGCAGCTTTAGGCATAAATGTCTGGCATTTTATTTAAAGCAGTGGTTTGCAACTGGGAGCTATTTTGCCTTCCACCCCAGGGCACATTTGGCAACATGTGGAGACATTTTTGCTTATCACAACTTGTGCTAGGGGGAACAGCTGCTAGCACCTGGTGGGTAGAGGCCAGGGATGACACTAAACGTCCTACAATGCACAGGACAGGCCCTAAAACGAAGAATTACCCAGCCCAAGATGCCAACCCTGATTTAAGAGAACAGGAAATAAAAGTAAAATATGTATGGGCTTTCCATGTGCCACATGATCCACACACACACACACATATACATATGCATAATTTAATCTTCATACCAACTCTGTAAAGTGACGCCCATTTCCCAAATGAGAAAATGAAATCCCCAATTCAGTGGGGATTTCACCCAGCTAGTAACTGGCAGAGATGGCATTTGAGTTTGGCTTTGGGTAATTGCTATTAGACTGTAAACTCCATGAGGACAGGGACATTGTCCATTTTGTTCACCTCTATGTATCCAGTGCCTAGTAGAAGTTATTACCTAACTTCAATAGAAATCAGTACTTTCTTAAATTAATAATGGATTAATAATAATGGATTAATAAATGCTAATGGGTTAATAAATGAATGTGGCCAAGTGAGGTGGCTCATGCCTGTAATCCCAGCACTTTAGGAGGCTGAGGCGGGTGGATCACGAGGTCAGGAGTTAACGACCAGCCTGGCCAAGGTGGTGAAACACCATCTGTACTAAAAATACAAAATAATTAGCTGAGTGTGGTGGCACATTCCTGTAATCCCAGCTACTAGGGAGGCTGAGGAAGAGAATTGCTTAAACCTGAAAGGCAGAGGTTGCAATAAGCCAAGATCCAGTCACTGTACTTCAGCCTCGGTGACAGAGTAAGAATCTGTCTCAAAACTAAATGAATAAATGAATGAATGAATGTATGATTTAATGGCCCTGAAGTCCATGCTTGTTCCTTCCCATCACTCCTTGAGAATAATGAAGATCCTCCAACATATTGCCTTCTAGGGTTCCACCGAAGGCAATACGTTACATGCCAGAAACAGAAACCTCCTCAGGCTAACTCAGGTCAAAATGGGAGTTTATAGTAGGAATGCAGAGATATGATGGAAACCAAACACAGCCAGGACTTATGGGCTCGCAAAGCCATCAGGAATCAGAGTGCCCTGTGGTCTCTGTCATCTCTGCATCTCAGTTTTCTCTCCTAACAGGTGACTCTCTTTGGGTGGCCATCCTACCCATGGCTCAGTATAACAAATGCAGCCCTATTTTCACTCTAAAATTCCACATAGCCTCTCAGCATGGTTCTCCTTATTAACCAGGTTAGTCTGTCAACATCTCCAGAGAAAGAATTCAAATTTCCAGAGAAAGAATTCAACTGGTTAGCTTGAGCTAACCTTCAAGATGACACTGGCCCCGGCCAGAAACTGCAATTTCATGAGAGACTGAGTGAGAACTCGTTAAACGAACCCAAGGCTGAGAACCAGAAGCAATAAAACATCAAATTACTGTTGCTATTTTAAGCAACTAAGGTTGGGGTGATTTGTTACATGGCAACAGGTAACTGGAACCCGATACAGACTGATACTAGAAGTGAGCTGCAACTATAACAAAAACCTAAACATGTACCACCATCCTTGTGTTTGAGCAGCAGGTAGAAGCCGAGGGGCCTTGAAGATCTAAAGTGATCTTAGTGAAGCCGAAAGGGTCTTGCAGACACCTTACCAGGAAGTGAGGGAAATGTCACTGGGAAGAGGTGAGAAAGGGGACCTTCAGAGGTGATGGAAGGTAGCAGCATGGTTTGCAGTTGTGATGTGGGAAAGCAGGAAATGTACCTAATGAATATGATTATCTAGCCCAGCTGCCTATAGTACAAGGCAAATGAGTAAAAGCAGCCTATGGGAGTCAGAAGAAGAGGGGGCCAAGCGCGGTGGCTCACGCGTGTAATCCTAGCACTTTGGGAGACTGAGGCGGGTGGATCACGAGGTCAAGAGATCGAGACCATCCTGGTCAACATGGTGAAACCCCGTCTCCACTAAAAATACAAAAACAAATTAGCTGAGCACGGGAGCGCATGCCTGTAGTCCCAGCTACTTGGGAGGCTGAGGCAGGAGAATTGCTTGAACCCAGGAGGCGGAGGTTGCAGTGAGCCGAGACCACACCATTACACTCCAGCCTGGGTAACAAGAGCGAAACTCCGACTCAAAAAAAAAAGAAGAAGAAGAGGAAAAAAAGCAGTTTAAAAAATGAAACTGGATTGCAAGCAAAATTAGAGGGCATAAAAAAAGCAGGCCAGGCAAGGTGGCTCACGTCTATAATTCCAGCACTTGGGAAGGCTGAGGTGGGCAGATCTCTTGAGCTCAGGAGTTCAAGACCAGCCTGGGCAATGTGACTAAATCTAGTCTCTACAAAAAAATTCAAAAAGCCTGTAATCCCCGTACTTCACGAGGCCAAGGCCTGCAGATCACCTAAGGTCGGGAGTTCAAGACCAGCCTGACCAACATGGAGAAACCTCGTCTCTACTAAAAATACAAAATTAGCCAGGCATGATGGCGCATGCCTGTAATCCCAGCTACTCGGGAGGCTGAGGCAGGAGAATCGCTTGAACCTGAAGGCAGAAGTTGCAGTGAATCGAGATCGTGCCATTGCACTCCAACCTGGGCAATGAGAGCAAAACTTTGTCTCAAATATATTTATATATATTAGCCAAGCATGGTGGCACATATCTGTGGTTCTAGCTAATTGGGAGGCTGAGGTAGCAAGATTGTTTGAGCCCAGGAGGTGCAGGTAACAGTGACCCAGGACTGTACCACTGCACTGCAGCCTAGGTGACAGAGAACCTGTCTCAGGAAAAAAAAAAAAAAAAAAAAAAAAAAGCCCTGATTTTTGGGGTTTGAAAATGAAATTGCTTCCCAGCTTCTCCAGAGGGCAAACTATTCTCAAATTAAGAAATAGCTTCCCAGTAAAGTGTGGGCACAGCATCTCTTGTTAAAAGCACAGAAAGTTTCAACGCAATAACACTTTCAAACAGACAAAATCCTTCTAAAAAGCTTAAGAGGTGCTTACTGTTTCTCTTTATTAAACAATTGAATTTCTAAGAATATTAAGGGCATTGTCCCACAGCAGCCTCAAAAGGAACCTAAGGCAGAAAGGACTCATATAAGCCAAAAAGATGTGAGGTCACAGCTTTTTTCCCAAAGGAGGAAACCCCTGTAAGACTCATATAAAATTCTCAAAGTGTTTTAGAAACTGCTTGGACTAAAAGGGAAGAAGACAGTACACGGTGAAAAGAGAGCTTTGGATCTCAAAACTTATATGGGCAAAAAGGAGGCTTAGAAAACCACCAAGGGAAAATACAGGTTACATTTTAGAAAAAGGAAGATTAAATTCAAAAAGTGGAACCAAGAGCCCAGAAGGCAGAGCTGTAGAGAATCACTGAGTAGAACTGGACCCTGATCAACGGTGCAGTGGGTAGCTCAGATTTCGGCGCTGAGATTCAATAAGTTGGACGTCCACTCAGAAACCCAATTACAAAGATGGTAATTATAAAGACCACAGATGAATAAATCTACAACGAAGGGAAGAAAACAGCCAAAAAAAAGGCTGAGAATACCCAAGATCAGAATGCCTCTTCCTCAGCAGGGGATCCCAGTTCCTCATCAGCAACGAAACAAGGCTTGATGGAGAACGAGTGTGTTCCAATTACAGAAGCAGGCTTCAAAATGTGGATAATAAGAAACTTCTGTGAATTAAAAGAACTTGTTCTAACACAATCTAAAGAAACTAAGAACTTTGAAAAAAGGTTTGACGAAATGTCAACAAGAATACAAAATTTAGAGAGGAAAATAAGTGAATTGATGGAGCTGAAAAACACAATACGAGAACTACGTGAAGTATGCACAAGTTTTAACAGCCGAATTGATCAAGCAGAAGAAAGGATATCAGAGGTCAAAGACCAACTCAATGGAATAAAAGTAGAAGACAAGATTAGAGAAAAAAGCATAAAAAGGAACGAGCAAAGTCTTCAAGAAATATGGGACTATGTGAAAAGACCTAATCTACGCTTGATAGGTGTACCTGAATGTGACGAAGAAAATGAATCCAAGCTGGAAAATACGCTTCAGGATATTATTCGGGAAAATTTTCCCAACTTAGTAAGGCAGGATAATATTCAACTCCAGGTACAGAGAACACCACAAAGATATTCCTCAGGAAGAGCAACTCCAAGGCACATAATCGTCAGATTCACCAGGGTTGAAATGAAGGAGAAAATACTAAGGGCAGCCAGAGAGAAAGGTCAGGTTACCCACAAAGGGAAGCCTATCAGACTTACAGCAGATCTCTCAGCAGAAACCCTACAAGCCAGAAGAGAGTGGGGACCAATATTCAACATCCTTAAAGAAAAGAACTTTCAACCAAGAATTTCACATCCAGCCAAACTAAGCTTCATAAGTGAAGGAAAAATAAAGTTTTTTGTGAATAAGCAAGCACTCAGAGAATTCATCACCACCAGGCCTGTTTTATAAGAGCTTCTGAAAGAACCACTACACATAGAAGGGAACAAACAGTATCAGCCTTTCTAAAAAAATACCAAAAAGTAAAGAACATCAATATAATGAAGAATTTACATCAATGAATGGGCAAAATAGCCAGCTAATATTAAATGGCAGTATTAAACTCACATATATCATTATTAATTCTAAATTTAAATTGACTACCTCCTGCTCCATATCTCGTTGGAAGCCAACAGCAGTTTGCAGATCAGGAGCTACCTGTGTATCCTACTTTGCATAGCATTGCTCTGGTCTGACCCCCAGGCTGTACAGTAAGTCCTCACTTAACATTGTCAATAAAATCTTGGAAACCGGGACTTCAAGCAAAACACATAAGGAAACCAATTTGGCATAAGCTAATTGATACAAACAAGAGTTAAATGCCTTTGGCATGTTTCTTGGTAACAAAATCATCATCAAACTTCTACATAAAGACTCAAAACACTTCTAAAATTAAATATTGAAACAAATGTGAGCTAGACAGACATTGAAACAAATGTGAGCTAGACAGACATTTAGGAAAGATTAATAAAAAAAAGATAAGAAAATTATTTACCCAATTATTCCAGTTCAAGGTCCTGGGTGGCCGGAGCATATCCTGGCAGCTCAGGGCACAAGGCGGGCACCAGCCCTGGATAGGACGTCATCCCATTGCAGAGCACAGTCACACACACCCACATTCACTCACACCGGAACCTTTCAGACATGCTGATTAACATCAGGTGTGCCTCTTTGGGATGGCGTCCTAGTGGGAGGAAGCCAGAGTACCCAGAGAAAATCCACGTAGACATGGGGAAAATGTGCAGACTCCACACAGATAGTGGCTCCAGCTGGGAAGTGATTTTTTTTTCCTCATCAATGTTATAATAATACGGTGTTGAAGGAAACGATGTTATTTGAAGACATGATATACTTCTTACCCTTCTTATTCCTTAGCTGAGGTCTTCATATGAAGCACCTGGTTTATTCCTGGCTCCTCCTTTTCTGCCTCCCGTGGACTTCTGCACAGGAACTGTAAGATAAGCTGTATCATAGATAAAGAAGGGATTTTTAAAAGTATATCCTACTTTTCAAAGCCAGCAAGAAAACCTTTTTTGGGATTATCCTCAGTTTGGGAATTTTCACAAGGCTGTAAGCTCTAGAAAGCTATTCTTGCTGGCTAGTTGGCTAAGCTTTCGGTAAAAACCCTGATTTCCACAGCAGAACTGTGCAAAGTATTCTTATATGCACTGGCCTCAGAGCCTAAGGCAGTGACAGCCTCAAAAATCCTATGATGCAGAATTTTATGATCCTGTCCTTATGTGCTCTTAGTCCTTCCTTACACTGATGAGGAGCTCTCTAATCAGTTTTCCTTCATTCTCCATCACCGTGGGCTTTCTACCAGCTTTTTCACTTCTAGCCTTACTGAATAGCCTTATCACATACATACATACATACACACACACACACACAAATACACTATGCTAAGATCTTTAGTGGTAGCAGCCATTAGGAAAGGCTTACTCATTCATTCAATTGTTTATTCAAATATTCAGTTGGAGCTGTTTATGTATCAGTAACTGTGTTAAGAGTTAAGGACACACAGTAAATAACAATGAGAGCCATGCCCTCTGGGAGCTTTCTGAGTTGAGTAAAAAAGTCAGACTAAATGACATCATGATGAATACTATAAACCAAAGTATTAAAGTTCTATGAGGGCCAGGCATGGTGGCTCATACCTGTAATTCCTGCACTTTGGGAGGCGGAGGAGGATGAATCACCCTAGGTCAGGAGTTTGAGACCAGTCTGGCCAATATGGCAAAACGCTGTCTCTACTAAAAATGCAAAAATTCACCAGTGTGGTGGCACATGCAGGTATTCCTAGCTCCTCAGGAGGCTGAGGCAGGAGAATCTTGAACCCAGAGATGGAGGTTGCAATGAGCCAAGATCATGCCACTGCACTCCAGCCCGGGTGACAGAGCCAGACTCTCTCAAAAATAAAAATTTATCTGAGAAAGTAAAGCAGACTTATCTGAAAAAGTAATCTAATCCGTTTGCGTGCAATACTAGGGGCAGAAGTGATACTTACATTGAGACTTAAATGTCAACATGAATTTTTTGTCTAATAGTCAACACCAAGCCCATCCTTTTGTTCCCAGTGCCAAATACTGAGTTAAACACTTCAGATAAAACGAAGTGATTTCATCTTCACAAAGGCTCAGTGGCAAGGGAGCCATTTTTATCCCCCTTTTTTTTTTTCACCTTTTCGAGCTCTCCTGTATGATTTATTCCCATTTTATAAATGAGAAAACTGAGACATGGAGAAGCAGAATTACCACTCTGAAGTTTCACAACCAATCAGGGATTGGGACCTAATTCTGCCAGATTACAATGCCCAGTTTTTAACCATTCTAACCTGATGGAAGCCTTAATAAGTACACTAGCAGGTATCCCAGACCCAGGAAGAGGGCCACCTGTGATTAGAGCTGCCCCTGACTAAACATGGTGTGAGGAAGTATATGATGGCTCCTAGGCCACACTGTCTGCTCCCTCCCTTCTAAAATACTGTGCTTCCCTCCTACGAGAAGTACCAACTGCTTTTGTTGTTGTCATTAATTATTTGTTTCTAGAAGTTTCTACAAGAATGAAAGTTTCCAGGTTGCATCTGAAGGACCTGGGCCAACACCCATCCAATTTTATTATTTGTAAGTCCCCATTCAGGTGCAGATCTCCTGCTAGGCTTGGGGACACTGAACAGAATAAGCCACAATCCTAGCCTTCAAAGAGCTCATCTGGCAGTGAAGGAGACAGGTAAGTAAATGGATTATTTTGCAGTGAGTGAGAAAAGTAGAAGCATGTACACAGACCAGAAGTAGCATAGAAGAGAGGAAGCTTTTCTGGAGAAGGGAATTTCTAGGTTGGGTTTTAAAGTAGAAATATGCATTCAATGGGAACTCAAAAAGAGCCTTCTACTTGTAAAAGGGGTGAAGACATCAGGCATCAGCAAGCATTCAGTTTGCTAGAAGCAGCTTTTTTCTGATTGGAGCATGTAATGAAGGGTAAGCAGAGGCATGAGATGCAGCTAAAGAGATACACAGAGACCAATCATGACTGGTCTTATACCCTAGACTCAGGAGCTGCAATTTTATCTTGAAGACAACATGTCAGGGAGAGACATGGTCCTAAGCCCTGAAAATGATACATTCTGGTTTCCTATTGGGAAAACTCTCTCTGGCATGAGTAAAGAGCGTGGGTCAGATAAAGCCAGGCAAGAGGCATGAAGAATCTTTTTGCACATTTTACAGACAGAGTCTTGCTATGTTGCCCAACCTGGTCTCAAACTCCTGGCTTCAACTGATCCTCCTGCCTCAGCCACCTCAGCCTTTCCAGTCACTGGGATTACAAGCATGAGCCATCATACCTGCCAGGAAGGGTCTTTTTTGTATGTATGTTTGAGATGGAGTCTGGCTCTGTCGCCCAGGCTGGAGTGCAGTGGAACAATCTCAGCTCACGGCAGCCTCCGCCTCTTGGGTTCAAGTGATTCTCTGCCTCAGCCTCCTGGGTAGCTGGGATTACAAGGTATGTGTCACCATGCTCGGCTAATTTTTGGTTTTTTGTAAAGACAGGGTTTCACCACGTTGGCCAGGCTGGTCTTGAACTCCTGACCTCAAATGATCCACTGGCCTCGGCCTCCCAAAGTGCTGGATTACAGGTGTGAGTCACTACACCCACTAGGAAGGGTCTTTAAGAGTATAAATGAGAGGCACAGAGGCTGGTGCTCAGGTGAGAGCAGTGAAGTTACACAGAAAGGAAGAGACAAGAAGGAACTAGCAGGAGGACTCAGTGACTGGTTGAATGTGCACTGTGAGGGGGCAGGAGGAGTCCAGAACGATTCCTAACTTTCTATACTGGACAAGTGGGTGTTGGCTGAAACCACCATCTGAAACAGAGCATTTAGGGAAATGAAGAGGGAGTGGGAGGATGATGAGACTGGGCTTTTAAGGTGGAGGTACCAGGAGGCAGGTATCAGCAGGCAGAGGAGAACTCCTGGGAGAGGCTCTTCCCTGCTCCCTAGGAAATGCCTGGTAGGACGCATTTCTGAGCAGAGCAGTAGTCTGTGACACCCACACTGGGGGCCTCTGAGATGAAAATCACCAACTGCTGAAACCAGCTGACTCCTGTGGCAAAACACGCCTGGCATCCCCAAGCTGAGGTGAGGAGTGGCTGGAAAAACAATCACTTATTTATTCTCCAGGCTTCCTTTCTTAGCCAATGACATAACAACCTCTTTCCTCCAAAGCTTAAGCTCAAACCCTGAAATCTACCCTTCCTGCCTCCTTTTCCCCATTCCCATCCATCTAATTAATCTTCAACAACCACTCCATCTCAAACAGCCTCGATTAGTCTTGGTCCCCTTATCTTGTTGTATCACCTTCATAGCATTTATATGATCTAAAATGATATACCTCTGCCTACTTGTTTACTACCTATGTTGCCTCTGGAGTGTAAGCTCCAGGTGGGCAGAGGCCTTGTCCCATTCATCTCCATATCCCTAATCCCTAGAACAGTGCTTAGTGCATTGCCAGAGCTCAATAAACGTTACTTAAATGAAGTTCATTTGGCCGGGCGCGGTGGCTCAAGCCTGTAATCCCAGCACTTTGGGAGGCCGAGGCGGGTGGATCACGAGGTCGAGAGATCGAGACCATCCTGGTCAACGTGGTGAAACCCCGTCTCTACTAAAAATACAAAACATTAGCTGGGCATGGTGGTGCGTGCCTGTAGTCCCAGCTACTCAGGAGGCTGAGGCAGGAGAATTGCTTGAACCCAGGAGGCGGAGGTTGCGGTGAGCCGAGATCGCGCCATTGCACTCCAGCCTGGGTAACAAGAGCGACACTCTGTCTCAAAAAAAAAAAAAAAAAAAAAAATGAAGTTCATTTTTCGACCTTCTTCAAATCTTCTTCAGCTTTACTAATATTCACTCTTCACTAATACCTGACAGTAATTGTCACTTTTTTCTTTTTCTCTTTCTTCCCTTTTTTTTTTTTTTTTTTTAAGAAATGGCATCTCACAGGCTGGGCGCGGTGGCTCAAGCCTGTAATCCCAGCACTTTGGGAGGCCAAGGCGGGTGGATCACGAGGTCGAGAGATCGAGACCATCCTGGTCAACATGGTGAAACCCCGTCTCTACTAAAAATACTAAAAAATTAGCTGGGCATGGTGGCACGTGCCTGTAATCCCAGCTACTCAGGAGGCTGAGGCAGGAGAATTGCCTGAACCCAGGAGGCGGAGGTTGCGGTGAGCCGAGATCGCGCCATTGCACTCCAGCCTGGGTAACAAGAGGGAAACTCCATGTCAAAAAAAAAAAAAAGAAAAAGAAATGGCATCTCACTATGTTGCCCAGGCTGGACTCAAGCCCTGGGCTCAAATGATCCTCCTCCGGGAGGAGCAAAGGTGCTACCTGGTCATTCTGTATCTTTATTTAAAGAGGCCACACATCTTTTTTCCGACTTGAATAAACTGAAACCAGATGACTCGGGAATTAATATAGCAGAAGCTGCTGCCCAGAATGTGTACTGCTTGAGAACAGAATACATTGCTGATTATCTTATGCAGGAATCACCTCCTCATGTAGAAAATTACTGTCTACCAGAAGCTATTTCATTTCTTCAGAATAATAAGGAACTTGGGCCTGGATTATCACAAAAGAGGAAAGCTTCTACAGAAAAAAATAAAATCTAAAGACTGAGAGTACACTAATCACATCTACTTTTCAGTTACCTAACATTGGTGTTGGGGGGGAAACAGTTACCAAACATTAAATGTTTTTAAAAGTTGAAAGCCTGAATGTGACTGTGATGGATTTGGGTAGTTATTTAAAGATGAGTACCTGAAGAATTTTGCTTCAGAGTATAATGATGACCCTTCCTGAGTTTTGAACACCTGAAATTTTAATCACTGAAATATTAACTGTTTCTTAATAAAAAGTTACCCGAAATAACAAAATACAACTCCTCAGCTAGCTTGCTGTTAAACCACATTGAAGTATGTTAAAAGATGTTTTTCTTGTAAATATCTGAAGCTGTAGCTTAGTGGAAATTTTAGTAAGGTGATGGATTTTGCTTTAAAATGTCTGCCTTAATTCATAACAAGATTTGTTAATCAGGATTTATTCATGTTTTCCCTGATTTTTATCTTCTCACCATTTTACCTCTTAACAGGAGCCTGAGCACACAGTTTAATGAGGAAGCTGGGGCTATAAATATGTGTATATATGTATATGTATGTTTGTACAAATCTACATGATGTTTGCCAAGTTTGGGTGCCAAAACTTGGAAAATATGATAATAAAGAATAAAAGTAGTGACTCAAAAAAAAAAAAAAAAAAAAAAAAGGAGGCCTTGACCTCCTGAGTAGCTGGGACTACAGGCACATGCCACCACACCCAACTATTAAATGAAGTTCTTGATCCAACATTTCCCTGCATCTCTGCTACTCCCACACTGATTCAAGCCCCTGTCAATTCCTGGAGCGCTCCAGGAACCTCTCAGACGTGGTGACTGACTCTGTGTGGGGTGAGACGATGGGAGTCTGTCAGTTTTTTCATTTCCAAGTCATAGCTCCTCTGGCATCCACTTATTCTCCACAAAGCAGCAAAATAATCCTCTAAATTCATGGACATGTCACTCCCTCCTTAAAATGTTTAGGTGGCCCTCAAGGGCCAGCAAGCTCACCTCTTTAATTCATCTGATATCATTTTACACCTCACTCTCTACTTCCCACACATTGCTGCTTCTGTTCCTCAAATCAAAGCTACTTTCAAGACCAGTCACACGCCTGTAGGGCGTACTTTTCCCCAGCAATTTGCATGGGTCCCAGTTTAAATGCCAGTTCCTGAGAGAAGCCTCCCTGGGCCATCCAATCTAAAATAAAGCTCACTCTTCCCCATCCCCCACCCCCACCCCCACCAGTCTCCCACAGCCCCAGGCACTCTTTAGCACATCAACCTGATTATTTCCTTCATATCACTTATTATAGCCTATTCTTGTTTATTGATTTGTTAGCTTAATTATTGTTTCTTTTTCACCTCTCTCCACCCCCAGCAGGCACTCCAGTGCCTGGTAAAGCTTAATTGGTATTTTTGAATGAAATTGTGCTTCCACTGTCAGGATAGTGATGATGATCATGATGATGACAAGGACAATGATTGAAGATGCTAATATTCATGATGGTCTACCCTAGCTTATTTGAGTTTGTAGATCCAGTGACTGACTGAAGTATGTTCTTTACCATTTAATTAGAGACAGAATCCATTGTTAAAAGCTTCATCTGGGCTTTGAAGGGTGTGTAGGGTGTATGTATGTGTGTGTGTGTTTATTCTTATCAGGAGACCTATAGTCATCCTTAGGTACAACTCACCACCTGTCTCTGCGGATACCTCCTCAGTAGAGGCAAAATGAAGACGCGTCAGGTCTCCTCTATCATTTTGCTTGATGGGCTGAATTTATTGTATTTTGTAGACAATAGATCTTGAGAAAAGAAGACAGTCTCTTGGCCCCTTTAGATGCTTTTCCCAGATCCGGCACTCACTCTGCCAGGAATGGATTTTGAGGACATGCTAGAAAAGAGAGAAAATGCAATTAACCAGATGGCACTGGGAGGAGGGACTGGGGCTGAGAGCCAATGGGGGCTGCAGAAGAAAGATTAGTCACAAACTGAAACGGGATGACCTGTCAATTTCAATCACACTGGTGAAAACTTTAGGAAAAACATGGCTGAACATATTTCACTTTGGTACTGAAAAGAGAAAAGGTTCTTACTGAAACTTAAAAAGCAGAGATGAAGCAAATCTCGAACAGTCATCTCATTTTGTAGATTGGTAATTTGAAGCCCAGAGAGAAAAACGACTTTTCCAGGGTCACACAGCAATTCTATAGCTGACTGGAGATGAGAATTCTCACTATTCAAAGTTCAGTGATTTTTCTGGCATACCAGACCAAAGAATAGTCTCATATTTGAACAAACAGCAAATAGATGATTAACTCTAGTCATATCACAGGTGTGTAACCTAACTTTTAAGCTAAATCATACATGTGTACACTCATCTTTGTGGCCACGGAAATTAGCAAGAGTTTATGCCTAAAACTTATCCAAATTTTTATGGCTTCTAGTTTCTAGTTCTTCTTTTTCTCAGACCATGGGCAGCCTATCACAAGGCATATGTATCACTTCCGCTTTGACTTCCAAGCTGCTACTATCAAAGAGAAGCCAGAAACAATCAAAAGATATATGTTGGCAGAGAACTTGGTGTGCCCACAAGACTTATAGAACCAGCAAGTAAATCATATTATATAGTGAATATTCTTTGAAGCCATGTCGGATCAGAAATCATGACTCTCATCCAATCAAATTGTGGAAAACAGGACCATTCTAGAATATCTAAGGTTCTGTGTGGGATAGAGTAATAACAGGAAATAAAAGAGGAAGAGCAGGTTAAGTCTACCCTTCAGGATTCTGACTTGCCATGTCACATTCCTGGTAGCTCAGAAGGATGCTTCTATAAAAAAATATAAAGGCCAGGTAAGATGGTTCATGCCTATAACCCCAACACTTTGGGAGGTCAAGGCGGGAGGATTATCTGAAGCCAAGAGTTTGAGACCAACCTGGGCAACAAAGCGAGAACCAAAAAAATTTAAAAATAAAATTTTAAAAATACAAAAAATTTAAAAATAAGAAAATTACCTGGGTGTTATGGAGTATGCCTATGGTCCCAGCTACTCAGGAAACTGAGAGGCAGGAGGATGCCTTGATCCCAGGAGTTGGAGACTGCAGTGAGCTATGATCATGCCACTACATTTCAGCTTGGGTGACAGAGTGAGACCCTGTCTCTAAAAAAAAAAAATTCTATACAACAAACATAAAATCTGGAATCAAAATAGTAAATCAAACATAAAATCTGGAATCAAAATCTGTTCTGATCCGTGCCATGTGGTTCCTTATCTTTTACTTAATGAGATCTATGGTCTGATCCCAAATAATGACCTTAGGCAAAATGTCTAAATAAATGAGCTTTCTACCTTTGCTTTTCAATAAGAATAACAATCCAAGGCCGAGGCAGGCAGATCATTTGAGGTCAGGAGTTTGAGACCAGCCTGGCCAACATGGCAAGAACCCCTCTGCTAAAAATACTAAAATCAGCCAAGCATGGTGGCACATACCTGTATCCCAGCTACTTGGGAGGCTGAGGCAGGAGAATCACTTGAACTCAGGAGGCAGAAGTTGCAATGAGCCAGGATCATGCCACTGCACTGCAGCCTGGGCTACAGAGCGAGACTCCATCTCAAGAAAAACAAAAAAAGAATAACAATCCAAATGATAAACATAATCAGGTCAGGCGTGGTGGCTCACGCCTGTAATCCCAGCACTTTGGGAGGCCAAGATGGGAGGATTGCTTGAGCCCACCAGTTGGAGGCTGCAGTGAGTTGATTGTACCACTGCACTCCAGTCTGGGTGACAAAATGAGATCCTGTCTTGAACGAAAGAGAGAGAGTCAAGGGGAAGGGGGGCGGGAAGGGAAGTGGGCCAGGCGTGGTGGCTCACGCCTGTAATCCAAGCACTTTGGAGGCCAAGGCAGGCAGATCACCTGAGCTCGGGAGTTCAAGACCAGCCTGACCAACATGGTGAAACTCCGTCTTAAAAAAAGAAAAAGAAAAAATAAATAAATAAAAATAAAAAAATAAACATAATCATCACTTACTGATCACTACATATATGCCAGACAATATGTTACATGTGTCTTAATCCATTTTCTGTTGCTTATAACAGAATACTTGAAACTGAGTACGCTATGTTGCTGGGGCTGGTCTGAAACTCCTGGGCTCCCAAAGTGCTGGTATTACAGGTGTGAGCCACTGCACCTGGTCTCACCATGTTGCCCAGGCTGATCTCAAACTCCTGAGCTCAAGCGATTCACCTGCCTTTGACTCCCAAAGTGCTAGGATTACAGATGTGAGCCACTACACCTGGCCTCAGCATCGTTTCATAAAACCACTAGTCCCGTGATAACTCATTAATCCATCAACTCCTTAAATCACCAATCCATGAATGAATTAATACATTCATGAGGGAAGAGCCCTCATGGTCCAATCACCTCTTAAAAGCCCCACCTCTCATTACTGAATTCAGACCATGTTTAAATACAAACATTCAGACCACAATGTTACCTTATTCGCATTTTTTTCTTTAATCCCCATCTCAATCCCATGAGATGCAGGCATCATGATATCCAATAAGAATCAGAGAGATGGCTAGGCACAGTGGCTCACACCTATAATCCCAATACTTTGGGAGGCTGAGGCAGATGATTGCTTGAAGCCAGCAGGTCAAGACCAACCTGGGCAGCAAAGTGAGACCCCATCTCTACAAAAAATAAAAAACTTAGTTGGACATGGTAACACATACCTACAGTCCTAGCTACTCAGGAGGCTGAGTAGCCACTGCCCCACCCACAGATCACTGAGGTTACAGTGAGCTATGCTCATGCCACTGCACTCCAACCTGGGCAACAGAGTGAGAAAATTAGAGAGATGAAGTAATTTGCCCGTGTTTGTTAACAAGTGGTAGGACCAATATTTGAATTTGTGTTAATTCTTCTTTAAACTTTGAAAATTTTTATTTTATTTTGGAAATGGGTCTCACTATGTCACCAATCCTGGAGTACAGTTGTTATCAGAAAGGGATTCCGATCCAGACCCCAAGGGAGGGTTCTTGGATCTCTGCAAGAAAGAATCTGGGGAGAATCCATAAAGCAAAATGAAAGCCAGTTTATTAAAAAGGAAAGGAATAGGCCGGGTGCAGTGGCTCACACCTGTAATCCCAGCACTTTGGGAGGCTGAGGTGGGTGGATCACAAGGTCAGGAGTTTGAGACCAGCCTGGCCAACATGATGAAACCCTGTCTCTACTAAAAATACAACAATTAGCTGGGTGTAGTGGCATGTGCCTGTAGTCCTAGTTACTCAGGAGGCTGAGGCAGGAGAATCGCTTGAACCTGGGAGTAGAGGTTGCAGTGAGCTGAGATCACTCCACTGCACTCCAGCTTGGGCGACAGAACGAGACTCTGTCTCAAAAAAAAAAAAGTAAAGGAATAAAAGAATGGCTACTCCATATGCAGAGCAGCCGTACGGGTTGTTTAGCTACTTATACTTATTGTTACTTCTTGATTATATGCTAAACAAGTGGTGGATTTTTCATGAGTTGTCCAGGAAAGGCGTGGACAATTCCCAGAACTGAGGGTTCCTCCCCTTTTTAGACCATATAGGGTAACTTCCTGCTGTTGCCATGGCATTTGTAAACTGTCATGGCACCAGTGGGAGTGTCTTTTAGCAAACTACTGCATTATAATTAGCATATAATCAGCAGTGAGGAGGACCAGAGATCCCTTTCAGTGCCATCTTGGTTTTGGTGGGATTAGGCCAGTTTCTTTATTGCATGCTGTTTTATCAACAAGGTCTTTGTGACCTGTATCTTGTGCCAACCTCCTATCTCATCCTGTGACTAAGAATGCCTTAACTTCCTGGGAATGCAGCTCAGTAGGTCTCAGCCTTATTTTACCCAGTCCCTATTCAAGATGGAATCGCTGTGGTTCAAACGCCTCTGACACAGTTGCTATTCACAAACTCGAGCACACACAGCCTCAAACTCCTGGGTCTCCCCGCTTAGTTTCCCAAGTAGCTGGGACTGCAAACATACACCACTGCACCCAGCAATTTTTTTTTAGTTTTTAATCATGTTATTTCAAAAAGTAGTTGGGAGGATTAAATTTAAATTGTAAAGTACAGCACTTTGCAAAGTGTCAGCTCTTAGTATGTACTCAATAAATGGTAGTTTGTGTCTTCTCCTGTCCTTCACATCACTTGGCTTATCATCTGCAAGAAGGGACAGGAAGGCTCTTTGGCTAATGGGCTTCTTTGACTGGAATGCCCAGTCCTCCATTGCCAACCCTCATTCCATCTGTTGTAAAAACCACTGAATTCCTGGCCATTTAACTGGGCAACAAATGTGAAGGGCAAAAGAAGATACCCAACGCCATCTTCCCCCGTTCCAGCTGGAGAACTAACATTCTATGAGGCATGGGGAAAGGTTGTCCTGGCTTTACTGTGAGAACTGGAGCATCTAAATATTCTCTGGGAGTCAGTTTTCACTTTAGAACCAGGGAGCTGGGCTGGAGGGCCCCGAGGGGAACATGGATTGAGGGGACTATGGATGGGTGGCAAAAGGATTGCTCAGCAAGAGATTTAACTCCTTGGATCCTGCCCCATCTTCAAAATGAAGGACAATAAAATGAATAATCGCACGTGGTCCACAAGGCCCCTGAACTGAAGTAAATCACAGAAGGTGCTTAGCAGAGTCCCCTGGACATAAAGCATTCAATTGATGTTACCTCTCTTCCTGCTATTGTCATCATTCCGACCCTAACATTCAAGATGTCTCTAATTAAGCAAGAGAACTTTGTGAATGACTTTAATTCACCAATGTACTCCGGGGTCTATCTAAAGCATGGCTCTAGAGCCCTGAATCTAGCGCTTTCCATGGCCTGAACACCAGCTTTCCTGGCTCAAAGGGAAGTCCGAGAACGGCCAAACAGCCATGACAGCCCCCCGCCAAGAGCTCACTGAGGTCTGAGCCCGACTTCCCCAGCCCGCCCCTCTCAGCCACCATTGGTCGCCTCGTCGCTGGCGTGACTAAGACCCGGCCCTCTTCTCGCTGGGACCACTCTGAGGCGATCTCCGGAAGCGGAGGGGCCCCGGAGGAGAGGCCGCGACGCATCCTGGGCTTTGTAGTCCACATTCACAACTACAGCCAGAGAGCGGGGCCTCACGACCCGGAGAACTACAATCCCCAGCAGCGGGGCGGAAGCGGAGCGAGGGGGGCTCGTGTCACGTGGGCGTTCGGCCTGGGCGGGCTATTTCTCAGTACGGCGGCGGCGGCGGCGGCGGTGGCGGCTCCCGGGACCGGGGCCTTTTGTTTGGAGCGGCTGCGGGGAGGCCCCGGAGCGGCGAGGCCGGCGGCCTTCCCCAGCTCGCTGGGTCCCGGCCGCCCCTCGCGGGGGTGGGGGGCCGCCCCTTGGGCCGGGCATCGCCTCAGGCGCCGCCGCCCCGCCCTAGGCCCGCCCCGCCCGGCCTGAGGGGAGGAACCGGCCGGGCCTCGCCGCGCGGCCCAGCCACCGCCGCAGTCGCCGCCTGTGCTCTCAGTGCTTCCTACCCGAGGCCGTCCCTTGCCCCTCGGGCCGACGCCATGAAGATCAAAGATGCCAAGAAACCCTGTAAGATGGGGGCCGGGGCCCGCCGGGTTGGGAGGGCGCCCTTGGGCCCCGTCTGAGCGCCCCTTCACCGGGCGGCCTGCTTCCGAGCCTGTCGGTCCTCGCAGGCGCCGAGTCCGGGATGGGGGCGGAGGGGCCGTTTGAGCCCGAGTTGGAGGCTTCCGTCCTGCCCATCCCCCTATCCGTGCATGGTGAATGCCTGCCGCCCCTAAGCCCTTTCCTCCCACTTCCTCTTCGAGATCTGGGAGGTGCCAGAGGGAATTTCTGATTAAGATTTTGTCAAACTAAGCTGGAGCTGCCAGTCGCCTCTCCCGGCTCTCCCGGAATTCACGTTGGAAAGAGGCGGTCGCAGCTGTCAGGTTGCGCCGGGGGCGCTCAGCACCTGTTTTTACGGATTTCCAGGCTTCCTGCTTGTGTTCTTGAAATGCCGGTGGGTTCCTGGGAGTTGTCGCTGTTGTTACGGTTCGAGCTTTCAAACGTGTGTGCATGCAACCTGCCGGTGTGTGATTGCCTTGGCTTATTTTTGTTTGGAATATCAACTAGTTCATGTTTGTTTTAGAAAACGCAGATAAACAAAAAAGAAGATAAAATCAACCGTATTCCCGGCACCCGGAGCGAACCACTATTAATATTATGGTGAATACTAGCAGAGATTTTTCTATGACTGTATATGCATGTACTTAAAAAAAAATTCTTACTATGCTTTTAGAAAGCAGGTCTACTTTCATTTGCTTCCTTTTATGTTTGTTCTTTTAAAAACCTTTTATTCTAGGAATTGACTTAATCACTCAGCGACTGTGATTGTCATACTTTAAAGTATAGCCTCCCAGAAGGACTAGGCATGTGGGGATTCATGCTCATATCTTAAAGTCATGTTGATACTTTGGCAGTTGTTAAAATGTTTCACGTGATCTCTTAACTGTTAAGAAATCCTCAACTACAAAACAGGGCGCTGACACCTTCCCTGCCCGCCCATCGGGGTTCCTGTAAAACTCACCTGAGAGGCAACAAGCCAGAACCCTCTGAAAAGTACAAATTCCTATTTAAATGTAAGGTGATTTGGTCTTAACTTTACAGGTGAGGAAATTGAACTTACTGAGCCCCAGAGTAACTTTTCCAAGGATATAACCAACCATGTGCTATGAAGTTCGTGACTCGAAGTGGACTGACTCATAATACAGTGTTCTTTCTCCTGCACCCATGGGGCATTGTCTAAGTACTTTATCTGGTAGTCTCATCTATTAACATTTTTTTTTTTTTTTTGAGACGGAGTTTCACTCTTGTTACCCAGGCTGGAGTGCAATGGCGCCATCTCGGCTCACGGCAACCTCCGCCTCCTGGGTTCAGGCAATTCTCCCGCCTCAGCTTCCTGAGTAGCTGGGATTACAGGCACCTGCCACCATGCCCAACTAATTTTTTGTATTTTTAGTAGAGACGGGGTTTCACCACGTTGACCAGGGTGGTCTTGATCTGTTGACCTCGTGATCCGCCCGCCTCGGCCTCCCAAAGTGCTGGGATTACAGGCGTGAGCCACCGCACCCAGCCTGTTAACATTTTTTTAAAAGAATTATTTATGATAACTCAATAAATCTTGTTATAGTTGTTCGAGTCTTTAGTTGATGTGAAGGCTTAAATGAAAGGTAATTTAGAGAGACTTTGAATTTACATTTGCTGAATTAAACTAATGCATCTTAAACAGGTGCGGTAGTTAAAACACTTGGACATCTTCCCTCACACATAGGTTTTCTCTGCTTATCTTAGAATTTCCATTTGGTGAACAGTATATGACCAACTCAAATTTTGACTCTTCTGGTGGTGATTATTTTCTTTTGTCATGATAGTGATTTGATTACTTAGATTTGAACATACTAATTATCAGGTACCAGTACCACCTCCTTCAAAGGCGTATTAGAAAAGATTTTAAAGATTTTTTTTTTTTTTTTTTTTTTTTTTGAGATGGAGTTTCGCTCGTTACCCAGGCTGGAGTGCAGTGGCACGATCTCGGCTCACCGCAACCTCCGCCTCCTGGGTTCAGGCAATTCTCCTGCCTCAGCCTCCTGAGTAGCTGGGATTACAGGCACGCACCACCATGCCCAGCTAATTTTTTGTATTTTTAGTAGAGACAGGGTTTCACCATGTTGACCAGCATGGTCTCGATCTCTTGACCTTGTGATCCACCCGCCTCAGCCTCCCAAGATTATAAAGATTATTATGAGAAGTTTATAAAATAGGGCCAGGCACGGTGGCTCACACCTGAAATCTCAGCACTTTGGGAGACCGAGGCAGGAGGCTTGCTGGAGGCCAGGAGTTTGAAACCAACTTGGGCACTGTATCAAGACCTCATCTCTACCAAAAATAAAAAATAAAAGATTAGCTGGGCATAGTGGCACACCACTGCAGTCCAGCTAAAGTCTTAAAAATACACATTAGGTTGAGAAATAAAAGAATATCCCCTTCCCCGCCCCCCCCCCCCCCGCAATAAGTTCATTATTAGAACAATGTGGTACATTGCGAGACCGTTAATTGTAAAATGGAATCAGGCTGAAAATCTGGTCAGTTACTATGATATAGAAGCCTAACATAACATTTCCCAGTTTTTTATACGTAAAAATAATTTTATTGTTTGTAGTAAAGAACATCACGTTTTGTGTGTGGGAAAGAAAGTATTTCAACCATGAACTGTCCTGGATAATGAAAAATAAACAGGCTGGGTACAGTGGCTCACACCTGTAATCCCAGCACTTTGAGAGTCGTAGGTGGGTGGATCACGAGGTCAGGAGTTTGATACCAGCCTGACCAACACAGTGAAACCCCGTCTCTACTAAAAATAACAAAAATTAGCCTGGGCGCGGTGTCCCAACTACCTAGAAGGCTGAGGCAGGAGAATTGCTGGAACCCAGGAGGCAGAGGCTGCAGTGAACTGAGATGGCGCCACTGCAGTCTAGCCTGGGCAACAAAGCCAGACTCCGTCTCAAAAAAAAAAAACCAATAATAATATTAACATTCTTTTAACTTTTAAATCACTCAGGCTAATGAAAGATATATTTGTTTTGTTTTTGAATACCTGTATGGGATTTTTTTTGGGCATAATTATAATGTTTATTGATCACTTAGTATGTGTATAGCATTTTCTTTATATGCATTGTATCATTTAACTGCATACTAGAAGAAGTTGTGTATCATATTGGCTACACAAGTGACCTTGGATTCACATGTATCCTTACATTATTCACCTAAGTGTTAGAAAATATTGCTTCTAGATACGTTACCAGTATCTTACAGGTTATAAACCAAATGCATATGTTAACCAGAAAATTTAAAAAGTAATTGGTTTCATTCTCTAAATTGTATAACTTGGAAGATTAGCATTTGAAATTATGTGTTAATTCAACCCCAGGGGAAGGAAGGAAAAAGTCAATCCTGTGTTACTCTCTTCCCTGCCTGACATGATTTCTCAGGGTGCAGGTTTTTAAGCTTATGTTTTGGTTACCTGTGTAGCATGTAACTGGATTAACAAGGTGATAGTAAAAGGTGATACATATATTTCAGGCTGGGCGTGGTGGCTTATGCCTGTAATTCCAGCACTTTGGGAGGCTGAGGCAGGTGGATCACTTGAGGTCAGGAGTTCGAAACCCGCCTGTCCAACATGGCGAAACCCCGTCTTTATTAAGAAAAAAAAAAAAAAAAGATACATATATTTCAGTGTGATATGGTATAGGTTTTGAGTTTGTGCTTTATTGATCTAATGAGTAAGGTACTTGAAGTTTTCGTTAAGACCAGAGAAAATGGTATAGCATATATGTGTAGTTTGCTTCTGTGTAATTTGATTGGCCTGTTTGTAAATTCAGTTATTGCAGAAGAATTATCACTTCCATTAGATAGGTGGGGTAGTAGTTTCTAATATAGCTCCCCTTAGAAATAAATAATTTACTAAAGAAAAAACAGGTGAAGCTGTCGTAAGGAATCATAGTACTGAAGGTGTGAAGATGATTATTTTCTTAGTCTGTTTCAGAACAAAAACCATTTTTGTTTGGAATGATTATTGAGAATAATGAAATGTCATATCCAGGAAGTAGAAGCATATCTAGAATATAACACTGTACATGCTCACTTTAGAATTTTGTTCTTTAAAATACCCGTGTTTCAAGCATTTTTCACATTGGTTTCCCTTTGTGCCTAAATAACAATTGGTCCTAATTTGGTTTAGTATCTCCCCCCACCATCTGTGGTTTTTTTTCTTTCTTTTGAAATGAGGTCTCACTCTTACCCAGGCTGGAGTGCAGTGGCATCATCTCAGCTCACTGCACCCTTGCCTTCCCAGGCTCAAGCAGTCCTTCCCACTCAGCCTCCCCAGTAGCTGGAACTACAGGCACTCGCTACCATGCCCAGCTAATTTTTGTGTGTTTTTGGTAGAAATGGGGTTTTGCTGTGTTGCCCTTGCCAGGCTGGTCTTGTCCTGAGCTCAAGCGATCCTCCTTTCTTGTTGAGTGCTGGGATTACAGGCATGAGCCATGTTCCTGGCCAGGATCCCTTGGGAACAGTAGTGATAGCTCTTTTTTTTTTTTTTTTTTTTTTTTTTTGGAGACAGTTTCGCTCCTGTTAACCAGGCTGGAGTGCAATGGCGCAATCTCGGCTCACCGCAACCTCCGCCTCCTGGGTTCAGGCAATTCTCCTGCCTCAGCCTCCTGAGTAGCTGGGATTACAGGCACGTGCCACCATGCCCAGCTAATTTTTTGTATTTTTAGGAGAGATGGGGTTTCACCATGTTGACCAGGATGGTCTCAATCTCTTGACCTCATGATCCGCCCTCCTCGGCCTCCCAAAGTGCTGGGATTACAGCCTTGAGCCACCGCACCTGGCCCTAAATAGCTCTTTTTTTAGTGATTGTTCTCTTCTTCCTTAGCAGCACTTAGTAAGGTACCAAGTTTATTGCACCTTGTTAGAAATTAACAGTCTGCTCTTGTGGCTAGATAGCTTCTGATATTTAGTATTTTAAAAGGTGATTGGACAAGATTTCTTCTTTTCGCATATATATTGTGTCTGGTAAGAAAAATAGCACTTCATCCTTGTAGTAGTTTGAAATATTTTTGTTACATATGGGGAACTAATGTCAACCTTTATAAGACCACTTGAGACATAGAATAAGAGCTATTGTTTTGTTAAAGGCAGAATGAACAGATCTTGAGAGATTCTAAGAATTCTCACGGTCTGGGACTATATATTGGCCATCATCAAAGTGCTTACATTTGTGTAATGTGTGCTTTGTTTTGCTTTTTAAATATATATTTTGATTCTTTTTTTCACCTTGGCAAGGAATGTTTTATTCTGAAAAAAATAATAATAATAAGGAATGTTTGGGTTCTATGCTATAAGTAGGCTGCTTATGCACTGGTGACCTACTTTTCAAGGGTCTTGGCCAGAAGCAGCAAAGCTATAAATATGTAGATACTCGCTTGATTTCTTAGGAAACTGGTATTTTTCTTTTTTTTTTCTTTTTTGAAATGGAGTCTCACTATTGTTGCCCCAGGCTGGAGTGTAGTGATGAGATCTCGCCTCCCAGATTCAAGCAATTCTCCTGCCTCAGCTTCCTGAGTAGCTGGGATTACAGACACATGCCACCATGCCCGGCTGATTTTTGTATTTTTGGTAGAGACGGGGTTTCACCATGTTGGCCAGGCTGACATCAGGTGATCCACCCAACTCGGCCTCCCATAGTGCTAGGATTATAGGTGTGAGCCACCATGCTCTGCCAGGAAACTGGTATTTTTCTTACCTCATAGAACTATTAGGTGGACCTGTGGTTGTACTTAATATCTGTATATTTACTCATATTTTCATTGCAAATAAGCAGAGTTTGAGCTTCATGCCCTCCTCTTATTTTGGTGACAATATGTCAATCATAAGTAATTTTGTGTATACTATGGAAAATAAATGTTAGTAATTAGACCACTTTTTTTTTTATTTTTTATTTTTTACCTTTCACCCCACCCCCTAGATCACTTATTAAATGATAGGAGTGTATCATAATTGAGAATTTGTGTCTCTTCTGTTTGTCCTGCCTTTGTGCCTTTTTTTTGGGTGGGGGGGCCTTGCTAGGTTCTGTATCTCATGCTTTTTAATAGTGAATTTTTTCTGGCATAAAGAAATTAATTCCTGAACTCTATTGAATTGAAAGGATCTCAGTTTAAAAGGTGGCCATTACCAGCCACCAACTTTTCTTTCTTTTTTTCTTAATTGGAGTTACATCAGGGCTGTGTTCTCTTTTAGTCCTACTTCATTGATTTTAAGGAGAAAATTGTAATAATTGATATGTGCTATAAATAATAGAAGGAGCGTGCAATTTTCTGGTTTGCACATTATGGTTACTAAGAAGTCATCTGCAGGATAGCTTCTCTAGTTAACCTTTCTCGCTTTCTTTTTTTTTTTTTTAAGACGGGGTTTCACCGTGTTGATCAGGCTGGTCTTGAACTCCCAACCTCAGGTGACCCGCCTGCCTTAGCCTCCAAAGTGCTTGGATTACAGGCGTGAGCCACCATGCCCAGCCAATCTTTCTTTAAAAACAGCACTCAAGGAACACATTTCTAGTTGGCTAGATGTGAAATGAGTCTTGCCTTTTTTGCATTGTTGATTTTTTTAAAAAACTTACCTCTTTGGGCAATAAGAAAATAGTATTGTTTTTCCAATTTAATTTATAGTATTTTATAAAACATTGTGTTTCTCTAGTCGAATACACTAATAATTGGATTACAAGTTTGAAATTTAATAATAATTTTGTTTCTTTTTTTTTTTTTTTTTTTGAGACGGAGTTTCGCTCTTGTTACCCAGGCTGGAGTGCAATGGCGCGATCTCGGCTCACCGCAACCTCTGCCTCCTGGGTTCAGGCAATTCTCCTGCCTCAGCCTCCTGAGTAGCTGGGATTACAGGCACGCACCACCATGCCCAGCTAATTTTTTGTATTTTTAGTAGAGACGGAGTTTCACCATGTTGACCAGGATGGTCTCGATCTCTTGACCTCGTGATCCGCCCGCCTCAGCCTCCCAAAGTGCTGGGATTACAGGCTTGAGCCACCGCGCCCGGCTATAATTTTGTTTCTTGAGTTCATGGTTGTTTATGTCTTATGTACACATTTTATAATATTCTGAAGTATCTAATATAGTTTTTTTTTTTTTTTTTTTTTTTGAGCCGGAGTTTCGCTCTTGTTACCCAGGCTGGAGTGCAATGGTGCGATCTCGGCTTACCGCAACCTCCGCCTCCTAGGTTCAGGCAATTCTCCTGCCTCTGCCTCCTGAGTAGCTGGGATTACAGGCACGCGCCACCATGCCCAGCTAATTTTTTGTATTTTTAGTAGAGACGGGGTTTCACCACGTTGACCAGGTTGGTCTCGATCTCTTGACCTTGTGATCCACCCACCTCGGCCTCCCAAAGTGCTGGGATTACAGGCTTGAGCCACCGCGCCCGGCCTAATATAGTTTTAAAACACACGAGAGATTCAATATATGTAATACGGCTTTGTTTAGGAATTTTACTTGAGAGAGAGAGAGAGAGAGAGAGAGAGAGAGAGTGTGTGTGTGTGTGTGTGTGTGTGTAAAAAATACAGATTCATTATCCCTTATCTGAAATGCCTGAGGCCAGAAGTATTTAGTGTTTCAGATTTCTGTTTCATTTAGGTTTTATAATATTTGCCTTATATGTGTTTGCTTACAGGTTGAGGATCTCTAATCTGAAATTTTAAATGCTCTGTTGAGCATTTCTTTGGAAGCCTCATGTCAATGCTCACAAGGTTTCAGATTTTTTATTTCAGAATTTTGGATTAAGGATACTCAGCTTTTAGTGTATTTCGCCACCTTTTATATGTTTGTCTTTAACACTTCACTAAATGCGTTACTGTGTGGCCAGAGTATGTGTCTTGTAATTGATTGTTGATATACCTTTGGAATCAGAATCTTTGGTACTCATTTATAGATTTAGAAAAGTAGATAATCTGTTTCTCCAATGTTTAGTCTATAAACTTGAACTCTTTTCCTGGACATTAGAGTTCCTTTGAAACTTAATTAATCCTTTTATGTAAGGATGAAAAGTTATTTGTGTAAGTGTTAATTGGTATTTTTGCTTTCAAGAATGACAGTATCCAGGTATTTATAAACCTGGGAGCAGAGACTTTTGGCTGAAAATAAAAATGGCATGAACTTTAAACTTGGTAATATATTAGCTTTGTAGTTTGCTCCCTGAGTGACATTTTTATATTTGTGTGTCTATTTTAACACCTATGTTTGATACAAGGCACAGACAGAAAACCTGCAAATATTTTTTTAAAAATATATTTTGAATTTTGGAAAATAAAGGTTTCTAGCTTAGTCTAACCTTGTAGAAATTTTCCTATCTCAGAATGTACTTGATGTAGCAATAGTGATTTCCACCACCACCACCCCCCGGAGATTTTCTAGAGTCAACCGTCAGTCAAGTAGGAGAATTCAGTTTGGTTATATAATATCAGCAGGATGCCTTTGTTTTATCTAATGCCCACTGAAAAGTGTCCTAATAACTTGTTTCAACAGATTAGGACATTTCTATTTTTTTAGACAGAGCCTTGCTCTGTCTCCCAAGCTAGAGTGCAGTGGCACAATCTCAGCTCACTGCAACCTCTGCCTCCTGGTTTCAAGTGATTCTCCTGCCTCAGACTACCAAGTAGCTGGAATTACAGGGGTGTACCACCAACTCAGCTAATTTCTGTATTTTTAGTAGAGATGGGTTTCACCATGTTGGCCAGGGTGGTCTCGGAACTCCTGATCTCAAGTTGTCTACCCGCCTCAGCCTCTCCAAGTGTTATGATTACAGGCATGAGCCCCTGTGGTTCCTGTGCAGCCAGATTGGGACATTCTGAAGGAATCTCTGGTTTATGGAATAAAGAGATCTGTTCTTGTTTTGTTTGTATTTGTCCAAGCAAACACCTGGTATGAACTTATCCTCTTTTAGTATTGCTGCTACCATTCTTTTCAAGCACATGTTACTTAAAGATGGCCTTTGTTAGCTGGGCGTGGTGGCTCATGCCTGTAATCCCAGCACTTTGGGAGGCCAAGGAGGATGGATCAGGAGGTCAGGAGATCAAGACCATCCTGGACAACGTGGTGAAATCCCGTCTCTACTAAATACATGAAAATTAGCTGGGTGTGGCAGTGTGCGCCTGTAGTCCCAGCTGCTCCGGAGGCTGAAGTAGGAGAATTATTTGAACCTGGGAGGCGGAGGCTGCGGTGAGCCAAAACCTTGCTGCAGCACTCCAGCCTGGGCCAGCGACAGAGTGAGACTCTGTCTCAAAAAAAAAAAAAGATGGCCTTTGTTGCTAGTCACTTGACAAAACTCAGAAAATTTAGTCAGTTTCTTCTGCTTATGTTGCGTATTTATTTATACCTGTCTGTAGGTGATATGAAAGTATGGCATTTGGCGCTAAGCTGCCCCTTGGCTTCCGCAATTATGGTTCAAAGTCACTTTGCTTTTTTAAAAAACTCTTTTTTTCCTATACTGGGAAGAACCTTCCCAGAATACAAAATACTATTTCTTTCTTAAGATTATCTGGCCGGGCGCGGTGGCTCAAGCCTGTAATCCCAGCACTTTGGGAGGCCAAGGCGGGTGGATCACGAGGTCGAGAGATCGAGACCATCCTGGTCAACATGGTGAAACCCCGTCTCTACTAAAAGTGCAAAAAATTAGCTGGGCATGGTGGCAGGTGCCTGTAATCCCAGCTACTCAGGAGGCTGAGGCAGGAGAATTGCCTGAGCCCAGGAGGCGGAGGTTGCGGTGAGCCGAGATCGCGCCATTGCACTCCAGCCTGGGTAACAAGGGCGAAACTCCATCTCAAAAAAAAAAAAAAAAAAGATTATCTGTAATGTAGCTCCAGATTTGTAATTTGAGTTTCAAATATAAAGACAAATGAGCTGTTTCTCCAAAAGAAGATAATGAGCATTACTCCTTCCTCATATTCAAAATTATGTGCTACTTTTAGTAAATGTGTGAATTCTTAAGTGGAGAAATGTATAGAATCCTTTCTCATTGAATTACATGTTCCTGGTTTTCTAATGGCACACACATACCAATTAAGTTAAATGAGTAAGAAAGAATTTTAGAATTAATTTTTATTTACAACTTTTACATAAAATCTGTTAAATATGTTTTGTTGCCAGACATTTTAATCCATGTATCTTGTGTATTAAACTCTTTTTGAGTCTCTCATAGTAGTTAAGATCCCAGAGAATAGAAATATATATTTTTAGGATGGAATCTTGTTACTGACACCTAACAGTTTGACTTTAGGCAAGTTTGTAATTGCTTTGCCTCCTTGTCTAAGTGATACACTTAATGGAGCAATCTTATAGTAGGGGTATTGATTAAACGAGCCTCTATGTGGTTACCATATTTCTGGCAGATAGTGCGCACTCAGTAAATGTTAGCTGTAATTCTGTAGAGAACTGAATGAATCAGTTGTGCTTTAATCTACTTAGAAAAATTTGAATTTTGTAATTCATGCTAGATTGAGCATTCCTTGAGGGCAGGTATTTTATCTTATTTGCATTCCCATTTCCTGGTGTAGAGAAGATAATGATTACTTACTGAAGGGAATTGCTTTTTGGGTTTGTTTGTTTTTTATGACAGGATCTCACTCTGTTACCTAATCTGCAGTGTTCAGACATGGCTCATTACAGCCTCAACCTCCTGGACTAAAGTGATCCTCCTGCTTCAGCCTCCCATAACTAGGACTGCAGGTGCATGCTGCCACGCCTGGCTAATTTTTAAATTTTTTGTAGACAGGATCTTGTTATGTTGCCAAGGCTGGTTTCAAACTCCTGTCCTCAAGCAGTACTCCCACCTCAGCCTCCCAGAGTGCTGGGATTTCAGATGTGAGCACTATGCCCGACAGGAATTGGTTTTTAAGGAGGCATTTTTCTCCTGGGTTACTTTAAGTGATTACAGGCCAATTTTATTGTATTAAAATGTTTATAGAAACAAAGATTTTCAGGCTCTTGGTGATGACCTATTTATTGAAGAAAAAAAATCTGAATTTTTTTCTCATTCGTAGAGCACATGGTAAGTATTTAGTAAATGAAAAGGAGTGCCTACAAGGCCAGGAATTAAAAAGTCCTGGGTCAACTCTAAGCACCTTACACGTTTTTTAGAAAATATATTAATAAGACTTTGAAGGGAAAAAGGTGAGTTCCACATAGAACATGTGTCTTACCCAATACATATTATTGCCTGAATGCGTGATGCAGAGTAAATGAAGTTTGTGGCTAATTAACTATTTTCTAGTTTGTGTTTCTAAGATGTATGTGTGTGTGTGTGTGTGTGTGTGTGTGTGTGTATATATATATATATATATTTTTTTTTTTTTTCTTTCTTTCTGCCATAGCTTTCCCCTGGTTTGGTATGGACATTGGGGGAACTCTAGTAAAGCTCTCGTACTTTGAACCTATTGATATCACAGCAGAGGAAGAACAAGAAGAAGTTGAGAGTTTAAAAAGTATTCGGAAATATCTGACTTCTAATGTAGCATATGGATCCACTGGCATTCGAGATGTACATCTTGAACTGAAAGATTTAACACTTTTTGGCCGAAGAGGGAACTTGCACTTTATCAGGTTTCCAACCCAGGACCTGCCTACTTTTATCCAAATGGGAAGAGATAAAAACTTCTCAACATTGCAAACGGTGCTATGTGCTACAGGAGGTGGTGCTTACAAGTTTGAAAAAGATTTTCGCACAGTAGGTATCTTTTACTCAAAACTGAAAATTAATGCCTGTTAGTTTTTAAATATGAGGGTAGGTTTCCATCTAGCATGTTCTTTAACTCTCCCTGCACATGCAGGGGAAATATGTATTCATGATTTCCTTTCACTTGGGGCTTTTAAACACATTTATGGGATGACTAAACATTACCCAGATTTGGGCATGTTGCTGCAAATAATATTTGGTAAAACTTGTTTAGGGCTGTACTACAAAGCTACAGTAAAAAGGGGACTTGGGACATTAATGAATTTAGCATTGTACAAAGCCAGATATAAATGAAGCTTATATTATTCTCACTATTGTCCTACATTTACATGGTTTTAGGAATATTATTCAAATGTTAATTTTCCAGGGCCATCTCCTTCCCAAACCCTAAGTTTGGAAACCAGTGTCTTCTGGTTAGTATAATAGACACCTGAATGAAAATCTGTTACCCTTTCTGTTTTTACACTGTCAGTCCTTCCATGGTCCTGTGTCAAATGGGGTGATTTGAATGGACAAGGCAGGAGAACTATGAGTATTGTTTTGAGTTATGTACTGTTAGTTTGCCATCTTCTAGTCTTTTCCATTACAATGAGAGTTCAAAGAGTGGTTTGCCAAGCAGCTAGTCTTTTCCATTAGAATAAAGAGTGGCCTTGTTTAGGGCCACTGAAATTTGTTTTTCCTGAAAATGTAAATATGAATCGTTTCTCTAAATCAAAAGAAAATACTGTTAATGGAATGTAAAGGCTGATGTGAGAGGATCACTTGAGGCTAGGAGTTTGAGACCAGTCTGGGCAACATAGTGGGACCTGGTATCTACAAAAAAAAATTTTTTTAATTAGCTTGGCATAGTGGCCTGTGCTTGTAGTCCCAGCCACTTGGGAGGCTGAGATGGGAGGATTGCTTGAGCCCAGGAGATTGAGGTTGCAGTGAGCTGTGATTCAGCCATTGTGCTCCAGCCTGGGTGACAGTGAGGCCCTGTCCCAAAAGGAATGTAAGTAATTTAAATGGCTTATGTAAGTGAGACCCTTGTAATTCGGGGTAAAGATCTATAATACTGTTTGAAAAGAGGTGCCATGGGAACACAGTGGAGTAATACCTAACAACTCCTAAAGAGTTGAAGAGATTCCCAGAGGAAGTGATGTCTAAGCTGCAGTGTTTTATAATAATACACTTTTTACTAACCTGAAATAATGAATTTAATAATTTCAAACTAATACTCAAAACTATATTATAAAGACAGGAGATTAAGGTATCATTGATCATTCAGAAATTAATCTATCAGTGGATAGATTAACGAACAGTATGATCATTCCAGAGGACATCATCAAGCAGTTATGTGCTTGTACCTATGCATAGATTCATCATGAATACAAAAGCTCCAAATGCCAGATTGATATGGTATGTTCTAATCAGATACCATAAATGGCGTTGCTGTTGGTGACATGACCCTCCAACATGCTAAACACTTGGTAAAATTCCAAACAGTAAGAAGTACAATATTCCCATGCTTTATATGGTTGTTCAGTTCCTAGCAAATTTAGTATGTGTTTAAGACCGTGTGGGTTGGGCACAGTGGCTCACACCTGTAATCCCAGCACTTTGGGAGGCCAAGGTGGGTGGATCATTTGAAGTCAGGAGCTGGAGACCAGCCTGGTCAATATGGTGAAACCTCATCTCTACTAAAAATACAAAAATTAGCCAGGCGTGGTGGTGGTAATCCCAGCTACTCAGGAGGCTGAGGCAGGAGAATCACTTGAAAACCCTAGAGGTGGAGGTTGCAGTGAGCTGAGATCATGCTGTTGTACTCCAGCCTGGGTGACAGAGCTATATTTCATCTGAAAAATAAATTAATTAAAACAAACCATGGGATGAATACTTTTGTTTTTATATACACAGACATATAGGTAAAATAACTTTGTCCTTCTCTAGGCTCAGATAATTATAAATAATTTTTCTGCTGCCACTATAAAAATGACTGACAGAACACTAAAAAATAATGCATAGATGGAATAATTCTTTGGTTTGCAGAAATGTTCACCTAAAGATGTCTGGCATCCCAAGTCCCTGCCCACTAAATGTCAGTTTGGTCCTTTTTTTCTCCCCATAATTTAGAAAGCTAGTAGGAAGATGGTATCCCCCTCATTGAGGACCAGTGGACTAGATTAAATCCCTAAGAGATTTCAACAGGAAATAAAATGAAAATGTGGGGGTCATAGATTATTTTTAAATTTTGTGACGTAGTATAGGAAAATTACAGAGTTAATTTGTTTTTGAATGTCTTTTTTTTTAACAGATTGGAAACCTCCACCTGCACAAACTGGATGAACTTGACTGCCTTGTAAAGGGCTTGCTGTATATAGACTCTGTCAGTTTCAATGGACAAGCGGAGTGCTATTATTTTGCTAATGCCTCAGAGCCTGAACGATGCCAAAAGATGCCTTTTAACCTGGATGATCCCTATCCACTGCTTGTAGTGAACATTGGCTCAGGAGTCAGTATTTTAGCAGTCCATTCCAAAGACAACTATAAACGAGTGACTGGGACAAGGTAGTGACATTTTGGTCATATTGCTGCATTTACATTGTTTTATACACAAGTTATAAAATGAGTATAATAATGCTATTTTCACTAGGAAAAGAACATGTATTTGCATAACAGCATTGTTTTTTTCTTTTTTTTTTTAATTTAGTAAAAGAGGGTACCATATTGCCCAGGCTAGTCTTGAAGTCCTGAGCTCAAGCAATCTGCCTGTCTCAACCTACCAAAGTGCTGGGGTTACAGGCATCAGCCACCGTGCCTGGCCAACAATGTATTTTTGTAAGACGTGTATGTCAGGACTCAAACTGAAATTATTGAATGTTCATTAGTCAGCATCAGTTGGCATCAAAATTTGCATAATGGTAAAAGTGAATTTTCATCTATAATGGATCTGGTAACATTTTTTTCTAAAATTTAACTGAAGAGCATTTACTTGGAAGCAACTGTTCTTTTGATTTTAAAACTTTACTATCTGTTTATATTTTGTTCTTTTTTCCAAAGCATTTTTCTTTACCTACCTTTTACTTTTTTTTTTTTTTTTTTGAGACGGAGTTTTGCTCTTGTTACCCAGGCTGGAGTGCAATGGCGCGATCTTGGCTCACCGCAACCTCCGCCTCCTGGGTTCAGGCAATTCTCCTGCCTCAGCCTCCTGAGTAGCTGGGATTACAGGCATGCACCACCATGCCCAGCTAATTTTTTGTATTTTTAGTAGAGACGGGGTTTCACCAAGTTGACCAGGATGGTCTCGATCTCTTGACTTCATGATCTGCCCGCCTCGGCCTCCCAAAGTGCTGGGATTACAGGCTTGAGCCACCACGCCCGGCCTTACTTTTTAATAGATATTAATATATTGACACCTAGCTTGCCACGTGCTGAATAGGTTTGCATTTAAACTGCAGTATTAGAGAACATTGTAATTTATTCTTACAGGATGAATTAATGTGATTTCTTTGTGTGATAACATTAGTGTTCCCAAATAGCCCACAAACTTTTCTGCAATACCTGAAATACAAATGAGAAATAAGATGTAAAACTCATGATTCTTTTATGTATTTTATCAACTTTACAGAGAGGTGAAGACTCCTGTTTAAGGAAGCAAGATTTTGGGATACTTTAGATTGATTTGTGAAAAAACTGATTTTAATTTTAAAGTAGTAATTATGTTTAAATTATATTTAAAATTAGTACTTTATTTTTATGATGGTTAAAAGTTTACCTCTGTTGTAATTCTCAATGCCAAAGAATTATACACTACTATTACCTTCTTCAGTTAACTCTAAAAGTTTAGTCTGTTAACTAAATCCATCAGTGATTCAGGGATAGAACTTGCTAGAAATTTAGGTGACACTAGAGAGCAAAGGTGTAAAGTTTAAGAATTAGATATGATTTCATTCTGTGAGCATATCCAAAAGAATACTAGAACCAAATAAATTTCTGTAGTTGACATGTTGGCCAGCTGGACATAAATTTACTCATTGTATTTATGTCTAGGGCATGTTAAATATTAATGTATCACAATGAATTGATTTCATCCATGTGCCTTTCACAAAATCATTTCTTGGAAACCATTTAAAATTACAAGGCCTGGCATGGTAGTTCATGCCTATAATTCTTGCACTTTGGGAGGCCAAAGTGGAGGATTGCTTGTGGTCAGGAGTTCAATACCAGCCTGGGAAACATAGTAAGACCCCCATCTCTACAAAAATATATACATATATATTAGCCCAGTGTGGTGGCATGCACTTGTAGTCTAGCTACTGAGGCTGAGATAGGAAGATTGCTTGAGCACAGGAGTTTAAGGATGCAGTAAGCCAGGCGTCCCCAAACTTTTTACACAGGGGACCAGTTCACTGTCCCTCAGACCGTTGGAGGGCCGCCATATACTGTGCTCCTCTCATTGACTCCTGAAGTGCGGCGGGGGGCCGGATAAATGGCCTCAGGGGGCCGTAGTTTGGGGACGCCTGCAGTAAGCTGTGATCATGGTCACTGCACTCCAGCCTGAGGGACAGAATGAGACGCTGTCTCAAAAGAAAAAGTAAAGATTTTCTCTTTGTAATTAATATGGTACTAATTTTTTATTTATTTCTTTTTAATGCACACACAAAAATTTGTTTTTGGTGACTACAGCGTATAAGGTATTGGGTGAAGACTTTGGGAGATATTTAAGTCTTTCCTGTCCTCATGTTTCCACCAAGTGATTTTTTTTCTTTGGTTTATTCTTTGATCTAACAAGTTTGGTTTTACTAAACAATTTTTGTTGCCTTCATTATGTTGTTTCAGCACTTAGCATTAGTCATAGATTTTTAACTATGTGTTTATTGAATACATGAATGATCCACCCTTTTAGTTTAGCAAAATAATACAGTGTATAAATGCAACTTAGCAAGTTTCTTTATTTTCTTTAGCCTTGGAGGGGGTACCTTTCTGGGTTTATGCAGTTTATTGACTGGCTGTGAAAGTTTTGAAGAGGCTCTTGAAATGGCATCCAAAGGTGACAGCACACAAGCTGACAAGCTGGTCCGTGATATTTATGGAGGAGATTATGAAAGATTTGGTTTGCCAGGTTGGGCTGTAGCATCTAGGTAAGTTTAACATTTATGTAATAAGTTATGGAACTTAAGTAATTCAAGTTGCTTATTTAGTTTTTGGAAAGCAATATTACAGAAAGTTGTAAGGATGCTTTCTCTTACCCATTTTTGGTTCCACGTTTTGAACATTGATGTCATTTAAAAATTAAGTTTACATTAAGAAATCTACCCTGAGTGTACCTTGTAAGAAACTTTTTTTTTTCTAATTTTTTAGTGTCCTTCCAGTGTTTCTCTATGCAAATACAAATACATATTCTTTCTTTTCTCCCCATATACAAAAGGTAATCTACCATTATATGGCATACTATATATAGTCTTAAAGTATCCATATACCCTAGAAATCTTTACATGTTGTTGTTGTTCTTATTTTATACATGTGTAGGCCTATGTGTAGGATAAGTTCCCAAAAGTTGGACTGCAAATGCATTTTTGAGATACTGTTAATTATGCAAAGGAGCAGTACTGTTTCACTCTCACCAGCAATAAATGAAAGTGCCTGTTTCACCAGTAGAGTGCTAACTTTTGCATTTTTGCTAATCAGATGGACAAGTGGTATCTTAATGTAATTTTAATTTGTGTTTCTCCTACTAACACTGAGGTTAAGAACCTTGTATATTTTATTTTCTGTGAGTTATTCTGTGTTCTACTTTTCTGTTGGATTGTTATACTGTTGAATTTATCAGTCTTTTCTTTTATGGCTTCTGGATATTGATTCATAGTAAGTAAGTCTTCTACATTCCAAATATGTAAAGGAATAAACCCTTGTTCTGATACATTAATGGTGGTATATTTATATTTAAATATTTGATTTACTTATAGTTTATCTTAGGATATTATGTGAGGTACAGACCATGCTTTCATTTTTCAGGTTTTTTTTTTTTTCTTTTAGAAGGCTCTAATGTCTAATGGTCCATCTTTATTTCACTGATTTGTGATGGTTTTTTTTACATATGCTGGCTTTTCATTATTCTGGTGATGTATCACCATTATACTTTAGCTTTATAGAGGCATAAAAGTGTGTTTTAATCCCTTTGCTTGATTTTCTGTATGAACTTTACAAGCATTTTCTCTATTACAAAAAGTTATTTTTGGAATCTCAGTAAATTTACATATTAACTTAGGGACAAATGATGATCTTTATAGTAAGTATTGCTGTCGAAGAACTTAGGTTGTCTTTCTGTTTAAGGCTACTTTTGTGCCTTTCACACATTTAAAGAGGCCTCTCCAAATAATGTCCATACATTTTTTTCCCCCCTAGATAGCTTCAGGACATGCATGGTTTTTAAAATCGATTCCTAAATATTTTACATTTACCATTCTGTTATATATCAGTCTTATCTCCCATTACACTTCCTAACCATTGTTGCTTGTGCACCCCAAGTTCTTCGTCAGGGAATCCAGTGCCCTTTGATAGTGGACTTTGTCGCATTCTTCAGTAATATCTCCTGCCTCTCCCTCACATAGATGTTTCACTTTGATCAACATCCTGTGATTTCATAGATGTTTTCATTTCTCATTACTGTGTGCCTTTAACCTTTAGTTGCCTCTGCCTAAGATTCTCCTTCTGTTTTTTTCTGGCTTTTTATGGTCCTTTTACTCTGAAAAGCCCTGTCTCATACCTTCTTAACTTTTTCTTCTTACCACAGTAATAAAAGATCTTTTTTTCGTTGTATTTCCATGGTTAGCCTTTGTTTGGGGTTAGCTTTTGTTTGTTTTTTTCCTGTTACTGTTAGTGCTTCTCTTGCTGTCTTTTGTATCTAGGCCTGCATCGTCCATTACGGTAGCCTCTAGCCACATCAGGCACTTGGTATATGAGTGCCATATGTTGAAATGACGACATTTGAATATATTGGCTTAAATGTACAATTAAAATTAATTTCACTTGTTTATTTTTACCTTTCTAATGTGGCTAATAGAACATATATGAAATTACATATTACTCATATTTTATTTCTGTTGGACAGTGCTGCATTAGAGTAATTCACTGTTTGAGGGACTATTTGTGTCTCCAGCAAAAAGTTTGGTATGTCATAAATGTTTCTTGTGACTGAATGAAAACGAATTTGAAGTTAAAGCTGACATACTTTTGGAAACATCTTGTAATTTTGACTGCGTTAATTTGTTTTGAATCAGGTTTACAAATGAATATATTTTAGTAATCTTTGCTTTCTTATAATAACTATGCTTTTTTGAGATGTAATTTTAATCTTAATCGTTTGAAAGGTATTTATACTCTTGCATAGATTTTTTTATTAGTTTGTTTTAGCTTATCCTTATGTATTTCTACTTTTTGGTCCTAATTTTATAAAAATATCCAGGTTGTAAATATATCTGTTAATACGTAAAATGTTGCGTTTTATCAGCAGATTTGACTTTTGTTTTTCATTTTTCTGCAGTTTTGGGAATATGATTTATAAGGAGAAGCGAGAATCTGTTAGTAAGGAAGATCTGGCAAGAGCTACTTTAGTTACTATCACCAATAACATTGGTTCTGTGGCACGAATGTGTGCTGTTAATGAGGTAAAAAACATAAAACTTGAATTATTAAAAATGTGAATGCTCCATCTAGCAGGGCTTCTTCACTTTCCCTAAGGAGGCCTCTGGGATTGAGATGTAGCCAGTTAAACACCAAGACTCATTAGGTATATATGTTACATATGTTAGGTATATGTTGCTGTATTACCTTTAAAGAAAGTAGAAGATAATTCAAATTGAAATAGGGGATATTTATCCAGAAATTTTTTTCAGAAAAACAACCTAAATCCCTTGAAGTTATAAAAGAAAATTCTAAGCATAAAACATTCTGAAGTAACTACTTTGTGAAAGCAGTTTTTTTAGTCTTAATGTTGCATTTGGAAGGCAGCTGTGCTCACCACTGTACCACCAGTGCTTAATGTTGCATATGTTGCATTTGATTAGTGGAATACTTGGAAGTTTTCTTACTGCCCTCGGCTTCTTTACAGTGCTGCCTTGTTGCATATGGATCAAGCAGCATTGTACAGGGCTATGAAGGCACTGAGACCTGTTCTTCATGATATTTAAGTGGTGTTTATTGTTTGTTCCAGGAAAAGTGTAAAAAGCATATACTGTTAGATTGACCATATAGTTGGGATTTTTTTGTTTGGAAGAGAATGAAAAAAAATATATGTGTGTGTGTGTATATATATATATACACACACACACACACACACACACACACATACACACACACGCACGCACATGCGTGCATATATGTATATTTAATTCTAGCTTCCTTATATAATAATAGATATATTCGCCCATTTAATTTTTATAAATATCAAATATTTTAAAAGATTGGGAAGTAGGCTTTTGTTCATTCGCTCATTTATTCATTGAGTAAATATTTACTAATTACCAGATGCCAGACATTGTTCCGGGCATTTAGAATATATTAATGAAGAAAACAAAGATCTGGCTTTGTGGAGCTTACATTCATTATGGTGATATATTAAGTAGATTGTTTAGTGTGTATTAGGTGATAAATGCTTATTTTTAAAAAATAAACCACCAAACAGGATAAAGAGGGTTGGGAATAGGGCAGAGAGTGGTAGAGGACAAATTGCCAAGTAATTGAGGGTTAAAGGAAAGCTTTATTGAAAATGTGATTCTCAGGCAGAGCTTTGAAGGCGGTGAGGGGGAAACTGCATGTAGACATTTAGAGGAGAAAGCTTCCAGCAGAGAGAACAACTATGCAAATCCTCTGAAATATTCTATATTTAAATCCAGAACTTGATCTCATTTTTTTTTTTTTTTAATAACTTAAGAAACTTAAGTGTTAGTTGATTGATGGAGCTACTAGTAGGCCATTTAACCTCGATTTGGGTAATACTTCACTTTGGGCGCTGACAACAATTTGGGACCTTTGTTCTTACCCTTGTATGTCTAAATTTCCACTGACCAATTGAGCTAACAATAACTAAGGCCGTGGTTTACAGTATCCCAACTTATGTACAAAGATTTCTACTCAAAAGTCAATATTGTGAGAGTCAAAACACCAGTTCCCCTATCTAAGATTTCCTAATCATAAAGGTATCTAAGAAACCAAATTAGTACGGAATCTTAGCAAAGAGAATGACACGTTGAATCAGGCAGGGGATGGATGAAGAGTGCTAGAATCCTAGGGGTTTGAAGGCATGTGCCAGTACCCCAGTCAGTATTACTCTCGAACTCTGTAGAATCCACAGTTGCATGTCGTTGTCCAACATGCACTGCAGTATAGGGGCCAAATTTGCTACTTGTCCTAAATGCATTTTACAGTACTTACCATGGTTTTATTATTAGTTTTTAATCACATCAATAATGTATCTCCAAATGACTTTGTAAAGGGGCTATTTACTGGCCATTTTCAAAAACAAGCCTCACCTGAAAACATCTGCTAGGATGTTTCTAGAATCTTTTTTTTAAAAGTAGATTTTATTTATTTATTTATTTATTTGTTTAAAGACGGGGTTTCACCATGTTGGCCAGGCTGGTCATGAACTTCTGACCTCAGGTGATCCACCTGCTTCGGCTTCCCAAAGTGCTGAGATTATAGGAGTGAGCCACTGCGCCCGGCCAGACTTTATTTTTAGATCAGTTTTAGGTTCACATTAAGTGGAAAGTTATGTGAATTCGATATACGCCCTTCATACACACACAGTCCTCCTCCATTCTCAGCATCCCACAGTAGAGTGTTCATGTGTTATTATAGTCCACCATCCTGTGTTCACACAACATCACCACCCGAAGTCCATAGTTTAAGATTCGCTCTTGGTGTTATACACTCTGTGGATTTTGACAAATGTATGATGATGTATCCAGAACTAATTTTCAAATACTCAGGATTATAGAGCTATATGCCAGGAATGTAGTAGGTATTGTACTAATAAAGGGTAGTTGTTTACATTTGTAAGTAAATATTTTGAAACCTTTTGTATTGTAAAATCTATTATTTTCATAAGTTTTTTCTTTGTTCTTTTCTTTTAGAAAATAAACAGAGTTGTCTTTGTTGGAAACTTTTTACGTGTCAATACCCTCTCAATGAAACTTTTGGCATATGCACTGGATTATTGGTCAAAAGGTCAACTGAAAGCATTGTTTCTAGAACATGAGGTATGGTAGGAAAATGTTTTGTGAATTTTAATAGCATGTTTTTTAAGAGATAGGGTCTTGCTCTGTCACTCAGGCTTGAGTTTAGTGGCATGATGATGGCTCACTGCAACCTCTTCTAGGCTCAGCAATCCTCCCACCTCAGCCTCCTAAGTAGCTGGGCCCTCAGGCATGCACCATTATACCTACCTAATTTATTTTTATTAATGTTTTTTTGTAGAAACAGGATCTCCCTTTGTTGTCCAGGCTGGTCTGGAACTCCTAGCCTCAAGCAATCCTTTATAAAAGGTGTGAGCCACCATGCCCAGCCTTAAGAAGACTATTGGTTCCTTTACTTCAGTTTCAGTTTTAGGGAAGAGAATTACAGTAACCTGGTAGGCACCCCTAAATTTTTGTCTGTACATTTACTACATGCATTTAAATTCTGATCTGACCAATTATCAGTCTACATAATGTTTTGGATTAACTTTACTTGAATCATTTTGTGATCAAAGTCAAATGGCTATATCATTACAAAATAGTAACACAAAGTATTCTGCTCTTAAAAGCTTCCATGTCTCATTGTCACTGCTTACACGATATAAATCAGATGGTATGCTCCTGTGCAATTCCACATGGCATGCAGTGAGAGTGTCAGGCACAGCCACAGGAAGTTTGTTTATTAAGTAAAGGGGAGAAGGTACAGAATTGCTATTACAGTTCTGAAAGCTTTAGTGTCTAAAGGCCACACTTTTAGAATACATATATCAGTGTGAGCCTATAGTCCGAGCTACTTAAGAGGATGAGATGTGAGGACCACTTGAGCTCAGGATTTCAGGGCCAGCCTGGGCAACATAGTGAGACCCAGTCTCTAAAAATAGTAATAATAAATAAAAATACATGTTGCAGAGAAGTGTAGAAATCAAGAATACAGATTGAGAAATTTTTTAATAATAGCTAACAATGCAGAAATTGGTAGATTTCCAAATTTTATTAAACAAATAGATTGTGCATAATTGTGTGTTCTCAAGTGATTAATATTGTATGCTAATTTTAAAGCTGCACTGTATAACAGTTATTTTTTAATTATACAGGGATACTTTGGAGCAGTTGGTGCGCTTCTTGGGCTGCCAAATTTCAGCTAAAGAATCAGGTCTCTCTCTCTGCTAATAAATGTCATCCAAGAGGAACTAAAACCAGAGGCATTATTACTGCATTGTCACTGGGAACCAAAGGGTAAAAGAGTAGCATAAGCTGCTGAATGTTGCCATATTAAAGGAGAGAACTTAGTAATATGAAGTATTTCTCACTGAAATGCTTTCTCTTTTGTATATAGCCAATGTTAAATCCTTAAATGCAATACAGCCTCTGATTATTGAGCTTCCTCTCAAAAAGATTTTTTTATTTTATGTAGCCAACATTGCAGTACTGTATGCTCAAACACAAATCTTAAAGTCTTGGAAATGTTTAGCTTATGAAAATAATTGACTCTGAATATTTGTTACAAGTCTGTTTTATGTGTTTTGATTACTAGTGAGCAGAAAATAACATACCCTGTATCCAAAATTATTGAAATGGCAATCAAAGATGATCATTTTTATGTGATTTTAGAAATGTTAAGGCAATACTTCTAATTATTGTAGTTTTTTTTAACGTATCACCCCACAGCATGTTTATGTGTTCTTTCCCCATAAGTATCTTTTCTCAAATCCCATAATTAACTGAAATACTATTATTAAATTTTCACATGAATTCTAAAATGAATCCTAGGAAATGCACATTTCGTGACATTGCACTTTCTGTATTTTACAGGAATTAATCAATACATGTTGAAATGTTTAACATTTTAAGATTGGAGGCTTAATTACTTAATTGAGAGTCTGTCTAATGAGGTCCTGGAACTATTCTAATGGAATCTGATTTCAGTACAGTGTGCTTTTTTTTTTTTTTTTTTCCGGTCATATGGTACATTCAGAATTTTTATTTTAAAATAACCACAGTAACAATAATGGAAAATTAATATGGAAATACTAGTGACTGAAAAATGGGAAAACCTCTACCATGCCTTATTATCACCCTTCACTGTTTGAGGAGCCAGAAATACAGGTACAGTTAGAGGAAGGTTGCCTTTTCCAAAAAAAAAAAAAAAAATTCTCCATAGCCATGTGAATTTTTATCCAAAGTCTCAACAACCAGAGGGAATGGTGAGAACTGATAATTAAAATACTGTTATTGGCAAGGGATTGAAATGTGTAAGAGTGAAGGAAGGAAAGGAAGATTGAGCAATATAGGAAAAGGGGAAGAGACACCAAGTGTCATAGAGGTCCAATCTCCATTTATTCCGTTTATAAAAATTCTGCAAAATCAGGAGTTGATTGTAGAAGTGCCCATGATCCATTGCAGGATTTCTCCCACCTCCTCTAACCCTCTGAAAGCCCCAGAGTTAGAAGCAAGTTTTCCATTTGCTTCATCACCTTAAAAGAATGCCTTCCACTCCCCCACAGCCCCCATCGAGGGACCCCAGGAGGCCACATGCTCTGATCTCACACTTTCTTTCCTGTTCCCGTTGCCTGAATCTGGAGTGGGGTTGAGCCCTCTACCCTCAACCTTAAGATTTAGGAAGTTCTTTCCCCAGCTGTCTAACTTGGAAAGGGATGAGTCTGAATTTTGAAGTTCTGGATGCAAATTCCCCTCAGCAGAGGCAATGTTACTTATATACGTAGGGATATAGTGGGATGAGTTTTAATACACCAATCCAAAAGGGGTTTTTTTTCTCTTATTTCCTCCATGTAGGAAGGTATGTCTTGGGCAACTTTATCAGTATCAGTGGAAAAATGATAGGCACTACAATGAAATGGCAGGATGCCAATATGAGATATTTCAGGAATAATCAGAAATACAGTTTGTTTGTATAAAATAAACTAGCTCAAATAAAGTTTTCAAGGACAGTGATAGGGTTCATTTTTAAGAGGCAATTCTAGAACTGCGCTGTCCAAATACAGCAGCCACTACCCATATGTAGCTGTTGAGCATTTGAAATGTGGTTAGTCCAAACTGACATGTGCTGTAAGTGTAAAATATACACTGGTTTTGAAGACTAGGGACAATAAAAGGTTAAATATCTTCTAATTTTTTGTATTGATTACATGTCGAAATGTTAACATTGGGAATATTGAGTTAAAGAAAAACATACAATTAAAATGAATCTTGTCCAGGCACGGTGGTTCGTGCCTGTAATCCCAGCTCTTTGAGAGGCAGCGGTGGGTGGGTCACCTGAGGTCAAGAGTTCGAGACCAACCAGAGCAAAACTCTGTCTCTACTAAAAATACAAAAATTAGCCAGGCCTGGCGGTGCGTTCCTGTAGTCTCAGCTACTTGGGAGGTAGAGGCAGGAGAATAGCTTGAACCCAGGAGGCAGAGGCTGCAGTGAGCCAAGATTGCACCACTGTATTCTAGCCTGGGCAACAGAGTGAGACTCGTTTTAAAAAAAAAAAAAAAAAAAAAGATCTGTTTCTTGTGGGGTTTTGTTTTATTTTTAATGTGCTTACTAGAAAAGATAAAATCACACATCGTTCACATTTTATCTCTCTTAAGACAGTACTGTTTAAGAACTTAGAGCTTTGAGGCAGTATAATATTAGAACCAAATCTGTTTACCACAGTAAGCTTACAGGGAGTTACTTGAGATCTTAATAAAAAATTATACTCTTTGGCAGCCTTTATTAAGATGTTGTATTCTTATTATTCCAGTAATTGTAGAATACATATGAGAAAAGCTAAGAGCCACAGTGGTGAGATGGTCGCTGACTTTACATGGCACTTTCGCAGATAATTTCAGTTTGAAAGGGCAAAATTTGTAAATCATAGTTCCGCATTAACCAAAGTACAGTGATCAGATAACTTAGACTCTGACCATTCCGTTTTTTCTTAAAGACTGCCCTAAATCTATAGTTGCTAATACAGTATTTGTCCCAGGTATAAAACTTGGCAGTTACTGTCATTCAATTAAGATTCTTATCTATACAGATTTACAAATCAGAAACTTTTAAAATAAATTGGACTAATGGAATTTTGGCTCAAATATTTAGTCGCAACGATGGAAACATTAAAGCAAGGAATATGAGGTCATTGTAGGGTTTTAAAATGGCTACTGACCTGAATTCAAAGTTTCAAACAGTCTAAATTCTAAAATTACCTTTACATGCTTTTCCTCCTAAATAACCACTCTTAGAATTCATACATTCATGTCTTCAGGTAAAGAAAACTGAATTTTAAACATTTGAGGCTGGGTGCAGTGGCTCATGCCTGTAATCAAATGTAAGAACTTCAGTACAAAATTTGAAAACTACATGGGGAAATGTTTTTATCATGCATCTCTTGATAGTCTACTGAAAACTGTCTATTAAGTAAAACTGTGGTCTGTAAAACAAGCAAAAAAAACCCCATATTGATAACTTCCTTGCGTAATGTAAACAATTTTTTAAGTTCTTTAAAGTACATCTAAATTTACTGGTAATGTATAGAAGTCAATTTTATGCTGGGCCCGTGGCTCATGCCCATAGTCTCAGTACTTTGGGAGGCCAAGGCAGGTGGATCACGAGGTCAGGAGTTGAAGACCAGCCTGGCCAACATGGAGAAACCCTGTCTCTACTAAAAGTACAAAAATTTAGTAGCCAAGTGTGGTGGCACATGCCTGTCAATCACAGCTACTTAGGAGGCTGAGGCAGGGAATTGCTTGAACCCAGGAGGCAGAGGTTGCAGTGAGCCTAGATCATGCCACTGCACTCCCGCATGGGTGACGGAGCATGACTCCATCTCAAAAAAAAAGTCAGTTTTACCCCCAAGTATTTCTACTTCCTAAACCATTAGCAAAAGACTCAAACAACTTCACTAAACTATTGGACTTCCAGTGTTACCTTGCCAACATAAAAATCTAAAAAACTTTGTAAGCACTATAAAAAATAAATTCAAAAGAGAGAATAAGTTCCCAGGTAAAAGGATTTACAAATTTTGGAACTATTATGCTTTTATTACCAGAATGTACTAAATATTGATCCTTTAGTAATTCTTCAATATTGCCTCAGACTCCCACAAAATTTCAAAACAACTCATCTGTTAGATTTCCATAATGTTTATTTGGCATGAACATGGTTTCATTGCTGTTGTTAATAATAGAATAAAATATTTAGTTTTGATGGTTCAGATGTAATAAAAAGAAATAACAAAGTTTGGGCCTGAGATAAATGTGGTTTAATGATGAGTGAGTTATAGAGTGTTACTGAGGACCTGAAAACTTGCTGCACACTTTGAAGGTTTTGTTGGCTGGAAGAGGTGTCTTTGGAATCCCACTCCTAGCTCTTTTTGAAGATTTGAAAAGAATTAGATAAGGGCCATGGGGGACACAGAAGGTCACCCCACTTCTTTTCAGTTTGGCTACGGCATTGGAGTCATCAATGCTCCTGAGACAATCATAAAGGACTTTGTCAATTATACTTTGAAAGAGGTTAGAAGACTCTCCGTCTGAGGTGTTGCTCATGTACCCTTGGCCCTTGTCTGTGGCCATCTTCCCCAATGATGATATGATTGGCTTCTTTCTGTTGCACTCTTTGTTAACCACTTTGACAGGTGCAATTCAATGCTTACCAATTTGTTGGCTATCACTGGTGGCTGCCTCACTGGATTCTGCAAAAAAACTGAGTTGGTTGAAATGCTGATCATGGGCCACTTGGTTATTGGCTTGTTCTGTGGAGTCTGCACAGGTTTTGTGCCCATGTACATTGGAGAGATCTCGCCTACTGCCCTTTGGGGTACTTTTAGTGTTCTCAACCAGCTAGGCATCATTGTTGGTATTCTGGAGGCCCAGATCTTTGGTCTGGAGTTCATCTTGGGGTCTGAAGAGCTATGCCCAGCAATACTGGGCCTTACCATTCTTCCAGCTGTCCTATAAAGTGTAGCCCTTCCATTTTGCCCTACAAGTCATAAATTTTTGCTCATTAACAGAAAGGAAGAATACTAATGAGACCCTCCAGTGATTGTAGGAGACTCTGGATGTGTCCCAGGACACTAGGAGATGAAATAGAAGAATGCTAGGGTGGTACAAGAAAAGCAAGTCACTATGCTGGAGTTCTTTACCCAGCTACTGACAGCCCACCATTGTTTCCTTTGTACTCCAGCTCTCAGTAGCTCTCTGGAATCAATGTTGTCTTCTCTATTACTCAGTGAGAATCTTCAAGGACGCGGGTGTTGAGAAGCCAATCTATAGATTAATGCAGGCCTGGTTAATACTATCTTCTTTACTGTAGTCTTTCTGGTTGAAAGTGCAGGAAGGACTTCACATATGATAGGTCTTGGAGGGATGGCTTTTTGTTCTGTCCTCATGACTGTTTATTAAAGGACGAGTATGGTGGATCAGCTTTGTCTGTAGTGGGGTTACCTTGGTCTTTGTGGCCTTCTCTGAAGTTGGACCAGGCCCCATTCCCTGGTATACTGTGGCCACACCCTTCAGTTTGCAGTAGCAGTGGCTGGTCGCTCCAACTGAACCTCCAACTTTGTAGTGGATTGCTCTTCCTGAAAAATTATTACCTAGTTTAAGTGTGTTGTTGCTTTATGTCATGCTTATGCACATCTTTTAACCATTTGACCTTGGTACTGTGCCAGGTTCCCTTAAGGGAACTGAATCTTTGTAGTAGAACACATTTGAGATAGTATGGGTCAACTGGGCACAGTTCCCAGCAATCCAAAATACTATACATACTTCACTAAAGCAAATCTAACGATTCCATTGACTTCATTTCTAAAATTTAAATTGGACTTATGAGCAGCCAGTTTTTAAGGATTAAAAAGAAACTTTAATGCATTGTAGACCTATACACAAAACAAAATCTTTGTAACTTTTGGGCTTAATTTTCATCTTAAAAAATGTGGTAACTTTCAATTGCAAGGAGCACTGTTAATTTGCTGTGAGGCTAGACAAAGAACACAAGATACAGAATTTCCCATTACCACCACCCCGCCCCTGTGAGAAGATTGCCTTTTAATTAAGAGACTTTTAGAACTAGTGATTTTAAGTTCTACTCTCATCTTTTCCAAAGACTAAGTCTTTATTAGTAAACTTGTCATGTAATTTGACGTGGCAATTCCTTGCTCAGCTACTCTAAATAAGTTGGAAATTAGGTGGTCTCTTAGTTTGGGTAAAGTCAGTGCTATTGCCAGTAATATATATGATAATTGAAAGCCCTTAAAGTAGTTCAGATTATTTGCCCAAATATTCCATAAAATTTTCTGAGAGTTTTTTTTGTTGTTTTTTTGTTTTGTTTTGTTTTGTTTTGTTTTGTTTTGTTAGCCTTTGAGTGTACATGTGATTGCTATATTGTAAATACCAGTTCCTGAAAGACTGTTTCTGTAAGTAGAATGATGCAGCACAAAGTGAAAAGGTTTTCCTCTTATTCCAGCAGTATTCTTGCCTTCAAAGAGTAGTCTCTTACATCTTGTCTTGATTTTTAAGGTTTATTCTTGGATGGAAAGCTTAACTGGGTAGTAATTTCCAAATGTTCGTTATAACCACTCTATATGTTATTAGCAAATTTTTGTCATATTTTATTGTATCTTTTTCTGTTGAGCACTTTATGCTTTTTAGTCTTTTGCATTTAGAAAGTAGTTTAGAAATTCTTTCACTGTTTAAAGCCATGTGAAACTGATAGAGGATAATGAAAAGGAATGTACATTATTTTGTATTTAACTTACTGTTTTGTGGTATGTGTAAACAAAACATTAGAAATATATTGTCTTTTTGGAGTAATACTCTTTGACCTCATTTAAAGTGATCTGCCATGAGCTATCAATGATCAAATTTATGTTTATTCTAATGTGTTTTATTCTGATACCTAAGGAATTCAGCCAACTTTGTTTCTATCATCAGATAATCTCAGAAAATAATGTTTTATCTAAATTACTGCCTCTTTTTTTTTTTTTTTGAGACGGAGTTTCGCTCTTGTTACCCAGGCTGGAGTGCAATGGCGCGATCTCGGCTCACCGCAACCTCCGCCTCCTGGGTTCAGGCAATTCTCCTGCCTCAGCCTCCTGAGTAGCTGGGATTACAGGCACGCGCCACCATACCCAGCTAATGCTTTGTATTTTGAGTAGAGATGGGGTTTCACCACGTTGACCAGGATGGTCTCGATCTCTTGACCTCGTGATCCACCCGCCTCAGCCTCCCAAAGTGCTGGGATTACAGGCTTGAGCCACCGCGCCCGGCAAATTACTGCCTCTTTTCAATATTTAAGAGAATAATTGTCTTCTGATTTCTACTGAGCCTAGTAATACACTAAAGACCTAAAAAAGTGAGTAACTCTTTCCTATCATTCAGAGTATTTGGATGGCCCATTCAAGATAATGGTAGTATGAAAATGAATTGTCCCAGCTTTTCTGCCATATCTAAATTTTGAATAATTAATTTTTACCTGCAAGAAGTTCACGTTTTCTTAAAGTAGTCACTACTATTTGCATTAATCCTGTATATTCAGTGAATATGAGGTCATATTTGGTATTGCATTAGAGGTAGTGTTGGTCACTGGTCTTGCCTCTGTGAACATTATTTTTATTTGTAAAATGAGGGAATTGGTTTGTTATGATGGGAAATGAGCCCATTTTCTGGGTCCTGAGAAAGTTGCTTCATTCATGGCAGTGTTTGGGATAACTGAAGTAATTTTTTTTCCAGGTATTTGGTGTCATGCTTTGTAGTTAATGTTTAGTGCTTATATGATTTTAAGTTATTACATAATTTTTATTGGTGTATATTTATAGGTACTAGGCTTTGGATTCTCCCCAAATCAGTAGAATGGTATTCTCTCTTAATATGTTATTGCCTGTAATGGCCAAGTAGATACACCTTAAAGTAATATGAAAGGTTTTATATGTATATTAAAATGTATGTGTGTACTTTTAAATCTGTAAAGGTTATCTGGAATTTTTATTGTGTTAGCTTCAGAATTATATGGGCATTATGACTTTTTCATTGTACAAAAAACATTCATAAATGTTGGAATATAGATGTTCCTTGACTTGTGATAGGGTTATGTTCCATTAGACCCATTATAAACTGAAAATCCCATAAGTTGAAAATGCATTTAATACACCTAACCTAGTAAACGTCCTAGTTTAGCCTAGCCTATCTTAAATGTGTTCAGAACACTTAACATTGACCTATAGCTGGGCAAAATCATCTAATACGAAAACTATTTTATAATAAAGTGTTTAATATCTTACATAACGTTAGCCCAGGATAATACCAAAATACAAAATTTTGAAGTACAGTTTCTACTGAATGTGTATTGCTTTTGCACCATTGTAAAGCTGAAAAACCGTAAGTCCAAATCATTGTTAAGTTAGGCTGTTTATGTTACATATATTTGGGGGTTTTTTAGTGGCCCTTTTTAAAAAGCTGTTTATTATTTTTGATCATTGCGAGTGGGGATAGATGTAGGAAGAACCACGTCTCTACTAAAAATAGAAAAAGTAGTCAGGCTTGTTGGCGCACACCTGTTGTCCCAGCTATTCGGGAGGCTGAGACAGGAGAATCACTTGAACGTGGAGGCAGAGGTTAGATCATCCCACTGTTCTCTAGCCTGGGCAACAGAGTGAGACTCTGTCTCAAAAATAAGGAAATTAATAAATAAATGTACACTGAGCTGATACTGGGATTTCAGGTACTACAGTTAGCATGAATGATGTGTTTGGGGTAAATCAATTTTTTTTTCTTAAGAAAAATCTAAAAATCTTAATTTACTTTCTAGCTCCTGTAGTCAAAATATTTTTTCTTTTAGAATTTCAGTGTTTTTGCTGTAACTGCCACTAATTTTGCATTTAAAAGAACAAAAGAGGAATGCATTTTTCAAAGGAGTGAATGAGGTTAAAATCAAGGTTTTGAATGATATAAATATGCAACTGATTCAATTGTAGGATATTATTAAATTTTTTTATTTCTAAATACCTTTCTTTTATACATTGCAGTTCTTACAGTTCCAATAGCTTTCCAAGAAAACATTTCCATGTTTACATATTTGTAAAGTATGCATAAATAATGTAGAATAATTTGGGATTATCTCAACTTTACATTGTATGTCTCAATTTCATCAAGGTCATAGCTAGCTCAGTCAATAGTTTTCACAGGTATTAAGCCATTTGGAATTTGCCACTTTTTTCTGGGGAACCTGTTTTAGTTTAGTTTAGTTTAGTTTGCAGCATTTAGAAATAGAAGGTAACTTTATAGAAGTAACACCAATATCCCAGTCTGCTTGTCCTGAATATAATTAATAATATTAGGATGTAAGTGATAATAAGGTGGTTTTTATTATTTTTTATACACTATGTGCTTTTACTTTTTATTTAAACTACAGCTAAAAACTGACTTTTTAACTAAAATTGAATGACATTTATCTTGATGCCCTGTTTTTGACCGAATCATACTCAGAAGATGTTATTATGTCCCAGTGTAAGGAATCCTTTAATTTGAGGATTAATTTTACTTACACATGCCATTTCAGTTTAAGTTGCCTTACTCTGTCTATTACTTTATTCTTGTCAAATCTAAGCTTTATCATGTTTGAATTCTTTCAACACTGAATCTGTGATGTAAAAATGTATGATGTGCTACAAATTTTATTCATAATAAACTAAGTTATAGCCTATTGCAACCTGTAAAACATTTCTTGTAAATTACCTAATTTATTTTTTCATTTATGTACAGTTTCTTATGTAAATTTGAAAAATATTTGCCATGGTGCATTCTGTAAACATTCCCATATTCTTTTCCTTAATGCTTATTTGCATGAAAGCAACTTGGCTTTTGCTTGTTTCTGTTTGTTCGATAGCCATTAAACCAACTTCAGTATCTCTGTATTTTTCTGTAGCTTAAGTTTCTTATTTTGTTTATATTCTAAATAGATGTTACGGCCATACTTTTTATTTTCTACTTTCTAAATAAATTCTCTAAGTTGTTTACTATTTGTACCTTTTTATTTACCTTACATATTTCCACATTTTCACTTTGATTAAATGTAAGGTGGTAGTTAATTCCGTGAGAGTAAGAACTTTGTAAAGTCTTGTTCACCTCTAGATCCCCAGCACCTGGCACAGAGAAAGCATTTGTGGAATTTAAGAATTGCATTTATTAAGATGTGAAAAGCTTTCCCCCCACCCCCACCCCTTGAAATGAGAGACCATGTTATCCTTCATCAGAAATGAATGTTGTTGGCCGGGCGCCGTGGCTCAAGCCTGTAATCCCAGCACTTTGGGAGGCCGAGGCGGGTGGATCACGAGGTCGAGAGATCGAGACCGTCCTGGTCAACATGGTGAAACCCCGTCTCTACTAAAAATACTAAAAAAAAAATTAGCTGGGCATGGTGGTGCGTGCCTGTAATCCCACCCACTCAGGAGGCTGAGGCAGGAGAATTGCCTGAACCCAGGAGGTGGAGGTTGCGGTGAGCCGAGATCGCGCCATTGCACTCCAGCCTGGGTAACAAGAGGGAAACTCTGTCTCAAAAAAAAAAAAAAAATGAAATGAATGTTGTTATTTTTGTTTTGTGGGGGTTTTCCCTAGACAGACTCCGTTGACCAAGTTGAAGTGTAGTAGAGCAGTCATAGCTCGCTGCAACCTTAGCCTCCCAAGTAGCTGAGGCCACAGGCATGCACCACCATGCCTGGCTGGAGTTTTGTTTGTTGTTTAGGTGTTTTGTTTTGTTTTGTTTGTGTATGTGGTGGGGGGTTGGAAATGGGGTTTTGCTATGTTGCCCACGCTGTTCTCAAAACTCCTAGGCTCAAGCAATCTACCCACCTTGGCATCCCAAAGTGCTGGAATTACAGGCTTTATGGGATACATAAGATATTTTGATACAGGCATGCAATGTGAAATAAGCTCATCATAGAGAATGGGGTAGCCATCGCCTGTTAAGTTTGTTTAAAAAAAAAAAATCATCTTAATATGTGAGGCAGTAAATTGGAAATTTGACTGCTGTGTTTTCAAATTGTATGGTTGTCTTAACTCCTGGCATAATTTTCATATGATATTACTTTCTTTACTTGGAGCATATAGGAATGGTTGAGAACATGAACATGACTACCATATGACATGTGAAGTATATATCCTTTATTTTTACAAAAAAAAAACTCAGTAAGCAGGAACTAGGATGGAAAAAAAATAGAAGATCTGGACTAAAGGAGAACATGATGTGGTGTGAAGTAAGAGATCTGAGGTGTAGTTTAGCTCTTCAAATAAGTACTGCTGCCACAAGCACTTAGAAATAAGCTCCTAAAGAGCAAACATTCAAGGCTACACACTTAAGTCCTTCATTTAAATAAACTTTCCAAGTGGATAAAAGTCTGTACTGGAGTCAATACACAGTCCTATATAAATTTTGAAAGCAGCCAGGAGCGGTAGCTCACACCTATAATCCCAGCACTTGGGGAAACTAAGGCAGGTGGATCACTTGAAGCCAGGAGTTCCAGACCAGCATTGCCAGTGTGGCAAAACCCCATCTCTATTAAACTTAAAAAATTAGCCAGGTGTGGTGGCACACACTTGTAGTTCCAGCAAGTCAGCTGAAGCATGAGAATTTGCCTGAATCTGGTAGGTGGAGGTTGCAGTGAGCCAAGATTGCACCACAGCTCTACAGCCTGAGCAACAGCGAGACAAAAAAATTTGGGGCCAGATACGGTGGCCCATGCCTGTAATCCCAGCACTTTGGGAGGCTGAGGCGGGCAGATCACGAGGTTAGAAGATCAAGACCATCCTGACTAAAATGGTGAAACCTCCTCTCTACTAAAAATACAAAAAACTAGCCAGGCGTGGTGACACAACGCCTGTAGTACCAGCTGCTCAGGAGGCCGAGGCAGTAGAATTGCTTGAGCCCAGGAGGCAGAGGTTGCAGTGAGCCGAGATCATGCTACTGCTACTCCAGCCTGGTGATAGAGCAAGACTCTGTCTCAAAAAATAAATTTTGAAAGCAAGATGTCTACTCTCGATGATACATTCCTTAATGAGTGTTAATATGTATTAAGCAAATCTTAATGTTTCTACATCTAAAAATCTATTGATCAATTTCTACGGTAATACTTTTTAAGTACCTGTCTTAAGATATGCATTTGGTATTGGTGGGTGGAGAGGAGTAAGATTTGACTTTTTCCCTAAAGTAAACCTGGAAAACCTGACTTGCTCCTGGAACTTTACATCCTTTTCATGGAAAGTTAGTACTTTTTGATACTTTTTAATGTTACCCAAAGGTGAACAATACCCCAGAAGTGGCAGCTGACCACATGTTTAGGTCAGTAAGTGCTCATCCCCAGCCAGGGCTTTAAGTTTCCGGAAACAGTTGCAAAAATTACCAAAACTATGAAGGAATGTCCTTTTTGATTTAAGCTGACTATGCTCATTTTCCTCTAGCAAGAGTTTTGGAATCCGGCTACCCCAAGGTGGGAGGATTGCTTGAACCCAGGATTTCAAGACCAGCCTGGGCAATATAGTGAGTCCTTGTCTACAAAAAATTTAAAAATTAGCTGGTGATGCCTGCCTGTGATCCCAGCTACTAGGGAGGCTGAAGTGGGAGGATCATTTGAACCCAAGAGGTATAGGTATAGGTTGCAGTGAGCCCAGATTGCACCACTGTACTCCAACATGGGCAACAGACCAAGACTCTGTTTCAAGAATAATACCACAAAAAATCTGGTTCTAACAAGAAAGAGCAATCAATACAGAAAAATTTCTAAACCTGTGCCTTACCACTTGCAAAATGAGGCTAGTAATAGTATCTTCTGATGGCTCAGCAGGGATTGTCAATATTCCACTTTTTGGTTACATGGTGGGATTGTGCTTGCTGGCTCCCTGTGCAGTTGAGAGAGTGGGTTCATAGGATTCGCTCTGGCCGACTAGCGAGTGAGAGTTGTGTTTGGAAGTGGTGCATGCTACTTTTTGGCTGGAGCACTTGGTCACCTGTCTGAGACCCTCCAGAGCCCTCTTTTTCTGCTAGTCGAGGTCAGCAGCATTCAAAATAGTGACTGCTCTGTCAGCCTGGAACCCTAAGTGACAAAAATTAGTAAAGCTCCTTTCTCCTTGCTCCCTCACCACAGAATTAAGGTCTGGAGTATAAGGAAGAAACAAACTGGTTTTTTTTTTTTGCACCACAGATGTAGGGGTTTGTTACCCCAGCATGACCTGGTCTGTCCGAACTGATACAGAAGTTGGCACCAGAGATGGGATGCCACTGAAGAACAAAAACCTAAAATGTGTGACATTGGATTAGAGGCTGGCAGCTCGTGGCAAAGAAGCTGTTATCAGAAGCTAGAAGGATGCTGTTCGTTTAGGAAGAGGTGAAGCTGATAACATGATACGCTGGAAGGAAGGTAATGAACCGATAAACCTGTGGCTTTAAGAGAAGCTGGCAAACATCATTAGTAGCTGGTATTGTCAGCTTTGTTTCCATTTGACGATTTACTCCAAGAAAGAGGTAGGTTCTGCATAGGACTAGCCCACCTGCAAGGAAAAATGAAGGGGGAGAGGGATAAGGCGTTATATAGGGAAGGGATGATAATGACGGACCATGAAATCTCAGCCAGGTGAGGCGGGAAGTGAGGACAGCGGGAATTACTTGAAGGGATGGTGAGAAGATGGTGAATCAGAAGTCCTCATGGGTTAAGAAACTGTTGTATTTGGAGTTCCTAGAGGCAGTGAGATGGAAGGATAAGCGGGAAGGACAGAGGTTTGGGTGGGAGAAGATTAAAATCACAAGAGGAGGTAAGAAAGACCGTGTTCTCCATCGAAACTACCTCAGGTTCTTTCTCAGGTTTTGTTTTGTTTTGAGACAGTCTCACTGTTGCCCGGGCTGGAGTGTAGTGATGTGATCTCAGCTCACTGCAACCTCCACCTCCCAGGTTCCAGTGATTCTTGTGCCTCAACCTCCCAAGTAGCTAGGATTACAGGTGCCTGCCATCACGCCCAGCTACTTTTTCTATTTTATTTATTTATTTTTTTTAGTAGAGACAAGGTTTCACCATGTTGGTCAGGCTGGCCTTGAACACCTGACGTCAGGTGATCCACCCACCCCCGGCTTCCAAAGTGCTGGGATTACAGGCAGGAGCCACTGTGCTGGCCTTCCTCAGCTTTTGTCCAATGTTTCTGGAAGCCTTCCTGTGTGGCAGAAATTAAAAAATAAAAAAAAATTTAAAAACTCTGCCAAACACAATGGCTATTACAAGCAGCTAGAATTCTTGCATTGTGTTTTCGGGCACCTGAGTCCTCCAGGCAGGAAGCAGAGGCTCGGCTGGAGGCAGTGGCATGGGAAGGATGTAATGACCAGTGGGTCCAGAGCAGCAGACATGCAGCTTGGTGCTCACCAGGGGATAGAAGTGGCAAACATGAGAAATGGGTGAAAAATGCAATGACAAGATTTAGAGAGAAGTTCATGAAATGCTTCTGCTCAAGAAACCAAAAAACCAGCTTCAGTTCTGGGAGCCTATTACTTACAGTCTGTAAACTCCAAGGAGCCTGACTCCTGGCCAGCACCTATGTGTGATGCTTTTAGGCCTGACCAAAGGCTTTCCCTGGCAGTCCTCAGGAGGACCCTGGAGCGCTGCAGTCTCCGAAGGGAGTTGCAGTCAGGGACGCAGTCCCCTCCACCACGCATGCTCTGCATCTTTGTTTCTGGGTCCCTTTTTCTGGGCAGAGGCCATCAGGAGGGGGAAAACCTGAAGACACTGTTTCCCACTAACTCAGGGCTTTTCTGCTCCTAGCCCTTCCTCCTCACCCTCCTCATCTTCCTTACCTCAGGGCTCAAGAAACTGCCGGAGTCTTTTACTGGGGACTCCTTCAGTACTGAAACAACCCTGCCTGCGCTGACGGACTTGGCCCTTGCCGGGTGTGCCGTTCCATGGGGGAAAGTGGAACTGGGAATGAGTGCTTTCTCTAGTTCAGTCTCTTGCTTGTACAGTCACAGTGACTGCAGGCTTCACGCTTGCATTCTGGGCTCCTGGCTTTACTGGTGACTGCGTCACCTGTCAGCTCAGCTCTCTCCCTGAAAAACATCACCAGCATGCAGCGTGCAGTCAAGTGACCAAAGAACAGGAGTAGCAAGAACTTTGCTTTCAGGCCCTGATTTCAGTCACGGGCCTTGTTGGAATCTGGGGAGCATCCTCTGTTGTCAAAGAGGCCCCGAGTGCCAGGAGGCACCACAGAAATGCTCAGCCGTTGTCTTCCAGGTATTCAAAATACCGTCCTAAATCTGCCTTTCCCAGCCGATGACAATGATACAGGATTTTAAATAGTGGCCCTCAGTCCTGGCCGCACCTTAGAATCACATAGTCAGCTTGTAAAATACAAATGCCAGGCCTTTCCCTGGAGCATCTAATTTTAATTTCACTGACTTAGAGAAGAGATACAATTCTGCTCCAGAAATCTCCGCTCTCCCACCCTCCAGCCACACTACCTTGACTGACCGACGTCACCTTCCTGAGCCTCAGTATCCTCATCTGTGATACAGGGGTGATAACACTTGCCTCCTGGGGGCTGCTGTGCAGATTCAGTGAAAGAAGGTGCATGGAAGCACCCCACACGCAGTGTCTTCATTAGAATACTAACCAAGAGTTGTAATTTCAGAAGGAGTTTCCTGTGAGTCAACGAGCCTGGAAGGACTCCTGGGAAGGGGTGGACTTTGCATGTTCATGGAGGAATGCTGAGATTGGATAGGTGGACAGGCAAAGGGGACACTCTTGGTCATGGGCAACTGGGCCCCTGTCCTAGGCCCTGCACTTTTTTTTTTTGAGACAGAGTCTCACTCTGTAGCTCACCGCAACCTCCGCCTCCTGGGTTCAGGCAATTCTCCTGCCTCAGCCTCCTGAGTAGCTGGGATTACAGGTACGTGCCACCATGCCCAGCTAATTTTTTTTTTGTATTTTTAGTAGAGACGGGGTTTCACCATATTGACCAAGGATGGTCTCGATCTCTTGACCTCGTGATCCACCCGCCTTGGCCTCCCAAAGTGCTGGGATTACAGGCCTGAGCCACTGTGCTGGACTCATTGTAAACTCTTAATTCTCAGCTACTTTATTATTCTCTATTGACAATAAGAGAGGAAAAAAAGAAAAAAAGAAAAAAAAAAGTAAAAGGGCAGAGCACTTAGTGCCAGGCTGTCGGCAGGTATTTTCACACTGAACATTGGTCTTCTCAGTCAAGGCTCACAGTCCAGTAAGACAGGCATTTTAGCAGAATGCTCTCCTCTAACCCTAGGGTTACGCCCTCAATTGTGTTTCAGAAAATTTATAAATTGAAGCCCCAGTCCCCAATGTTAGTTACTATATCTGGAGAGAGGGCCCTAAGGAGGTAATTAAGGTTAAAAGAGGTCCTCTGTTCTACCAAGCCTGGCTAATTTTTATATTTTTATTTTTATTTTTATTTTTTTTTTGAGACAGAGTCTCGCTCTGTCACCAGGCCCCAGGCTGGAGTGCAGTGGCGCGATCTCAGCTCACTGCAACCCCCATCTCCAGGGTTCAAGCAATTCTCCTGCCTCAGCCTCCCGAGTAGGTGGGATTACAGGCACATGCCGCCACGCTCAGCTATTTTTTGCATTTTTAGACTAGATGGGGTTTCACCATGTTGGCCAGGATGGTCTCGATCTCTTGACTTCATGATCTGCCCGCCTCAGCCTCCCAAAGTGCTGGAATTATAGGCATGAGCCACCGTGCCCGGCCTTTTTTGTTTTTGGCTCAAGAAATCCTTGAGTTGAGAAATCCTCAACTCCTTGCCTCAAGAAATCCTCCTGCCTCAGACTCCCACACTGGGTTAGAGGCATGAGCTACGGTGCCTGGTCCAAATCAGATTTTTTTTAAGAGGCTACTACTGTTTCACATTCCCACATCCCAGAAAGCAGAAAGGTAATTACAGTTCAGATGTATCAGCAAGACTCACTCAGGAGTAAAAGAGAGAATGGGGTACATGTCTATTTCCATAAACAATGGAAATCTGCATTACAACCCTGCAAAGCCAGGATCACTATTCCTATTTAACAGTTGAAGACACCAGTTCAGTGTCCTAAGAGCAGGACCCTAATCCAATAGGATCGGTACCCCTGTAAACAGGGGAAGAAATACCAGAGAGCTCTCTCTTTCTGTGTGTGAACAAAGGAAAGGTCACATAAGGACACAGCGAGAAGGTGGCTGAATACAGCCAGGAAGAGTGTCCTCACCAGAAACCGAATTCTCTAGCACCTTGATATTGGACTTCTAGTCTCCCTGCAGAATAGTGAGAATGACTGTCTGTCGTTTAAGCCACCTAGCATGCAGTATTTTGTTACAACAGCCTGAGAAGACTAATATACCTAGAGAACCAAATGTAAAGCCTCCTGCGAACCCAAGCTGATAGTCACTGAAGCATTCCTGGCTCTGAGCGGGTCCGTTACCCAGGGTCACTGCTACCTCTAGGTTTCTTGGGGCCCAGTGCCCACTGGAGTTACAGTCTCTTTTTTTTTTTTAGACAGAATCTCACAGTGGCATGATCTCAGCTCACCGCAACCTCTGCCTCCCAGGTTCAAGCGATTCTCATTCCTCAGCCTCCCGAGAAGCTGGAATTACCGGCACCTGCCACCACACCCAGCTAATTTGTATACTTTTAGTAGAGATGTGGTTTCGCCATGTTGACCAGGGTATTCTTGACTCAAGAACCCAGTCAAGGACTCAAGTGATCCACCCGCCTCGGCCTCCCAAAGTGCTGGGATTACAGGGCTGAGCCACTGTGCCCAGACTCCAGTCCCGTCCTTTTCCCTGCCCTCATCCTCTAAAACCAGGTTGCAGCTCCCCTCCTGCATTCGCCTGTATTTTCCCTCGTACTCACCATGTCATCCCGTTGACTCAGGAAGTCGTCTGCAACGCAGGGAAATTCTTCAGGAGATTGTTTTCTTGCCATTTCTTCATGAATGGTTCCCACTTTGAGAAGCTTCAGACGTGACTGTAAATTTCACGTGGGGCAGGACGGGCAGGGAATGGGAGTGCGAATGCCAAGGAAAGAGGTCATGTTTCCCCTGCTTCATCCCCCATCCTTGGGGGAAAAAACCCTTTAAGGAAGAATCAAGAGCTCCTTTATGGAGCCCATCTGGCTCTGATGAGGGGCTGGATCATGGGCCTCAGCTGCTGCAGAGCCCCTCCCTCCTTGAGTGCCCAGCTCCTTTGTCTTCCCCTAGTGAAGAAACAGTTCCTGTTCCCAAGGAGCCCACTCCAGCCTCATGGCTTCATCCTAGCAACTAACAAATTAGCCTAGGATTGGAGAGAGGGCTTTTCAAGGGAACAAAACCAGCATAGACTTCAGTGACAACAACATAGATTTTGGAATCAAACTAACAGGGCTGTGATTTCTGGCTGTGAGCCTTTCTAGGGGATCTTAAACCAGGCACTGTCATCTCTGAGCAATGTCTTCATCTGTTAAATAGGAGTAGTGATCCTGTCTTTGTGTGGTTGTAATGAAGATTTCCATTATTTATGAAAATAGACATGTACCCCATTCACTCTTTTCTTCCTGAGTCAGTCTTGCTGATACATCTGAACTGTAATTACCTTTCTGCATTTTGGGATGGGAGAGTGTGAAAGAGTGGTAGCCTCTTAAAAAAAATCTAATTTAGCTGGGCGCAGTGGCTCAAGCCTGTAATCCCAGCACTTTGGGAGGCCGAGGCGGGCGGATCGCAAGGTCAAGAGATCGAGACCATCCTGGTCAACATGGTGAAACCCCGTCTCTATTAAATATACAAAAAATTAGCTGGGCATGGTGGGGTGTGCCTGTAATCCCAGCTACTCAGGAGGCTGAGGCAGGAGAATTGCCTGAACCCAGGAGGCGGAGGTTGCAGTGAGCCGAGATCGTGCCATTGCACTCCAGCCTGGGTAACAAGAGCGAAACTCCATCTCAAAAAAAAAAAATCTAATTTAGCACCATAGCTCATGCCTCTAATCCAGTGTGGGAGTCTGAGGCAGGAGGATTTCTTGAGAAAAGGAGTTGAAGACCAGGCTCGGTAACAAAGTGAGACATTGTTTCTACCAAAAAAAAATAATAATAATAGCCAGGGTGGTAGGCTGAGGCAGGAAGATCACTTAAGCCCAGGAGGTCCAGGCTGCAGTGAGCCATGATTGTGCCACTGCATTCTAGCCTTGGCAACAGAGCAAGACCTGTCTCAAATAAAATAAAGAAAATAAAAATAAAAAGTCTGATTTATCCTTTGTTGTTGTTCAAGAAGTGTGACTTCAGAAAAAGCAGACTAACCACAATTGCTGCCCAAGCACATCTCCAGAAAGGCAAATCCACCCTCCAAATGATACATTAGTGAGCAATCATTCAAAGACTAAATGTTGATGACTTTGGCAGTGGGGATTTTTTTTTTTTTTTTTGGAAGGTATGCATGCATGAATGAATGAAAGGCCTTCCTAAGGTCTGGCTTGGAGGGATATACTAAGCCTTGGGGGCATTCTCAGCTCTCCTCCTATTACCCACTCTCCCTTCTCTTTGGGTTGCTTTGGAGAGAGACTCCAAGGTACTGAGACCAGCATCTTGGGAACTGCAGGACATGCCTTGCAAAGATATAGCACATCTTTCTGGCAGTCATTTCTCAGCCTGTTCTGCCAGGCACTTGGTGATGCCACTCAGGGTATGATTTGCCCTGCAGTGGAGACAGTCTGCTAGTTAGACCCATATCCTGCCCCTACTTTGTTTTGTTATTGTGAAAACAAACAAAGGGGCAGCCCAGTGGGGTACAGGGAGGGCGAGAACATAGTAAGGTCACAGGGCCCTGCTCTAAGTGTGTCCCGTGCATGCCATAGGGGTTGGGGGCCAGAGACAAGATCCTCCTGGTGCTGAGGAAACAGCAATGGATTTAGAGCCCCAAAAGCTGACATTTAAGCTCTGCCTCCTTACTGGCTGTGTAAGTTTGGGCAGCCAGTTTACCTTCACATGTAATATGCAAGGGCTAACAAAGCCGAGATGGCCTGAGATAGGGCTAGTGTGAGGAATACATTTCACATTTATACATTTATTTATTATTCACTCTAATAGTGAATGCAAAAGGGCTTAGTTGAAGAGTAAAGTACTAAAAACTTACCGTGGTTAAGACTTTAGCTGTGGGTCTGATGGTTGGTGTGTTTGACTGTATTACTGTCCATCAATACTCAGCGTCCTTCCCTGGAGTCAGGCTTGGTCATGTGACTTGGCCAATGTGAGCAGAAGTGCCCCATGAGTTCCAAGGGGAAGTTTAAAAACTTATTAGCCATTCCCCAGCTCTATCCTCTGCCCTAGGGATGGAGGGAGCATGTGTGAAAATGGGGCCCTGGGGAATCGGGGACCTGAGTGATTAGAATGAGCACAGCTCCCAGGCTGCTGCTTGATGGGCCCGTTACACCAGCTGGTTTAGGCCACTGGGATTTGGGGGTTGATTGTGACTGCAGCAAAACCTAGCCTGGCATCACCGTACAGACGACTACCGTTTCTTTACGCAGTTTAATAGAAAAACAACAAAAGAAAACACGCACAAAGAAAACACATAGAAAATAACAGCAAACACAACACCGGCTTGGGGAGATGGCGGGCGGGCCTGAGCTGGGTGCTACTTGCTGCTGCTCTTGGGAAGAGGCCGGTAGACTCCGACCACCACAGCGTGGTCCCTCTCATACGGCTCCAGGGTCAGCTGCTCTTGAGGCTTCAAGTTCTCCTGCTGCAACTTCCTCACCTCAGAAGCAAACACAGCCTCGGCGGATGCAGTGGAGTCGATGCAGTTGGCCTTGATGGAGATGAGAAAGTGGCCCCCGTTGCGCAGGAAGGTGTGGGCGTTCAGAGCCACGATGCGGGACTGGTCGGGCTGGGCCACGTCGGCGAAGATCACGTCCACCATCCCGATGAGCATGCGGTACTTGAGCGGGTGCCGCGCGTCCTCCAGGACCGGGATGATGTTGGTGCGCTTCTTGGCCACGTTGACCAGGTCGCGGCCGGCGCGGTGGGAGAACTCGACGGCGTAGACCAGGCCGTCCGGGCCGATGATGTCAGAGACGTGGGAGACCGTGGTGCCCGACGCGGCGCCCAGGTACAGCACCTTGGACTTGGGCTTGATGTGGATCTGGTCCACCCCGCCCAGGATGGCCGCGGCCAGCTTGGAGCGGAACGGGTTCCACGTGCGGTACTCCTGCTTCACGCCGCCCTCAGTCACCGTGACGCGCCTCTCGCCGTACACCGAGAGGCCGGGCACCATGTTCAGCGTGACCAGCGCGTCCTCCGCCCCGCGGTAGATGAAGACGCCCTCGTGCCGGTGCGGCTCCACCGACACCACCATGGCGCCCTTCCTGCGGCGGCTCCTGCTCTTGGCCACTCCGCCCCGCCGCTGCCCGCCGCCGCCGCGATCCCTGCCGTCCCCGCCGCCGCGCCCCCGGCCCCGGCCGCCCCCGCTGAAGCCGCGCGCCCGCGCCCCGAAGCCGCCCTTTCCCCCCGGGCCGCCGGCGCCGTCGCCCCCGCCGCCTTTGCCCGCGCCTCCGCCACCGCCGCCGCCGCCGCCTCGGCCTCCGCTCCAGCCGCCCCAGCCGCCGCCCCCGCGGCCTCCCCCACCGCCCCCGCGCGAGCTGGCCGCAGACTTCATGGCGCGCCCCGGGGCGAATCCGCGGGTTACCGGTGCCTCGGGCCGGGTGTCGGGGGTCTCCGGTGGCTCTGGGTGGTCGTCCCGGCGGGGGACGCGGGAGGCCGGCGGCGGCGGTGAGCGCGGTGATCGGCGGCGGGCGGCGGGGGCGGGATCGGCTCTACCGCAGTCCCCGCATCCCGGAGCCGCCCCTTGACGCAGCGGCTGTGGCGCGATTGCATCACACCCGCCCCCGCGACCCCGCGACCCCGCGGCCCCGCGGCCCGGAAGCCCCGCTCCCCAAGCCCGCGTGCAGACGCGGCCTGCTGCCCTCTCACCCTGCCCCTTCCCCATCTCCCGCCTTCCCAGGGACCCCTGGCACTTCCCGGAGCCGCAGGGGCGGGGGCATCTCTGCCGCAGGAGAGGGGGAGGTAAACATCAGCTTCAGCCCCTGCTGGGCCACCAGTTCTGGGAATATTGATCGGCAAGGAAGTGTTGATTCTTGTGTGAGTGGGGATACACAGGCCGGTTCCCGAAATCACAAGGCACTTCAGCAAGGGCCAAAATGCCGTGTTGATCCTCGAAGTCTAGTCTGTGCTTCAAGAGCACACTCTCAACCTGCAGCATTTCCTTGAGGAAAGAAAGAGAGAGAGATTCGGCGGGGGGCGTGGGGAGGAGAAAATAAAAGAGTAACTGAGCAGCACCAAGTACCAATGGCCCCAACACTGCAACGCTGAGGCGTTCGCGTTTGGTCAGCACCAGGGACAGCGATAGCAATTGGGGCCCTTTGGGGAACTTTGAGATCCCTCAAAAAGAGCTGAGGAAAGCGGGGCAGGTAGTGAAACAACTGGCCAGCCTCCTGTTAGTTGCGGTAAGTGCCCACTCCAGAGAAAGAGACAACGCATACCTGAAGACCCGTGCATGTACGAACGCCCAGTATGTGCATTACAACTTTCGTTCCATCCTGGACCACAGCTCTTCCCGTCTCACACTCACGGATGGCAGGGCCAGCTCTGGTTTTGCCTGAGGACTGGGGCGTCTCCTTAATGGGGCCCAGAATTCTACGAACAGGAATGTGAGCAAGGGATCAGTGAGCGAAATGTATGATTCCTGAGGTTGAATGGTTCACACAAAATACTTCCCTTAGAGGTTTCCACGCTTGCTACGAGTTGAATGTTTTCCAAAATGAACTGCACTTGGTGTCTGTGAGGGTTAATTTTATGTGTCAACTTTATTGGGCCATGGGTGCCCAGATACTTGGTCAAATAGTATTCTGAATGTTTCTGTGAGGCTGTTTTTTGATGACATTAACATTTAAATTGGTAGATTGATGGCCGGGCGCGGTGGCTCAAGCCTGTAATCCCAGCACTTTGGGAGGCCGAGGCGGGTGGATCACGAGGTCAAGAGATCAAGACCATCCCGGTCAACATAGTGAAACCCCGTCTCTACTAAAAATACAAAAAATTAGCTGGGCATGGTGGCACGTGCCTGTAATCCCAGCTACTCAGGAGGCTGAGGCAGAAGAATTGCCTGAACCCAGGAGGCGGAGGTTGCGGTGAGCCGAGATGGCGCCATTGCACTCCAGCCTGGGTAACAAGAGCGAAACTCTGTCTCAAAAAAAAAAAAAGATAAATTGGTAGATTGAGTAAAGCTGATTGCCTTCTAGTATGTGGGTGTGCCTCATCTAATCAGTTGCAGGCAGAAATAAAGCAAAATGCTCACCTTCCCCAAGGAAGAGAGAATTCTCCTGCCCAATGGCCTTTCAACTGGCACATCAGCTCTTTTTGCCTGACAACCTTTGGGCTGGGACATTGGCTCTGCAGATTTTGGACTTGCTGGCCTCCATAATCACTTGAGCCAATATATATCCTACACGTCTGTGTCTCTGGAGAACCTTGAATAACAGAGATCCTGAGACAAAGACTTGAGTCCAAATGAGTGATCCCAGGAAGCACGAGTGGGGGTGGGCAAAAACGAGATAGAGAAGATAGAAAGGTTAAGAAGGAACTGGGCACAGTGCCTCACACCTGCAATACCAGCGTTTTGGGAGACTAAGGTGGGAGGATTGATTGAACCCATGAGTTCAAGACCAGCCCTGGCAATATAGTGAGAACCTGTCTCTATAAAAATAAAAAGCAAAAAAAACTTAGTCAGGTGTCATGGTGTCTACCTGTAGTCCCAGCTACTCAGGAGGCTGAGGTGGAGGGGTCGCTTGAGCCTGGGAGGTCAAGGCTGTAGTGAGTTCTTCTCACACCATTACCCTCCAATCATTTGCTCTGAGTACTCTCTGAGAAACTGTGTGGAGGGCATCTCAGAATTGTTCTACAGGTTGGAGGCTGGGGCATTAATTCACTGTCTTAATTTGTTTTGTTTTTCTGTACCTGAGACTGTGTAATTTACAAAGAAAAGGGCTTTTAAAATTTTTTATTCTAAGACAAGGTCTCACTCCATCTCCCAGCCTGAGTGCAGTGGCACAATCATGGCTATTGCAGCCTTGATCTCCCAGGCTCAAGAAATCTTCCCACCTCAGCCTCGTAAGTAGCTGGGACTACAGGTGTGTGCCACCACACCAGGCTAATTTTTTATTTTTTATAGAGATGGGGTCTCACTATGTTGCCCAGGCTTGTCTCAAACTCCTGTACTCAACCAGTCTTCCTGTTTTGGTCTCCCAAAATGCTGGGATTATAGGTGTGAGCCGCAGTTGCCAGCTAGGTTTCTTTCTACATACGTACATAGAGAGGAGTCTTGCTATATCATCCAGGCTGGAGTGCAGTGGTGTGATCATAGCTCACTGCAGCCTTGAACTCCTGGGTTCAAACGAACCTCTCACCTGCCTCAACATCCTGAAAAGCTGGGTCTTCAGGTATACACCACCATGCCTGGCGATTGTTGTTGTTGTTGTTGTTGTTATTGTTTTTGAGACGGAGTTTCACTCGTTACCCAGGCTGGAGTGCAATGGCGCGATCTCGGCTCACCGCAACCTCCGCCTCCTGGGTTCATGCAATTCTCCTGCCTCAGCCTCCTGAGTAGCTGGGATTACAGGCACGCGCCGCCATGCCCAGCTAATGTTTTGTATTTTTAGTAGAGACGGGGTTTCACCATGTTGACCAGGATGGTCTTGATCTCTTGACCTCCTGATCCATCCACCTCGGCCTCCCAAAGTGCTGGGATTACAGGCTTGAGCCACCGCGCCCGGCCTGGCGATTGTTTTTTAACTTTTTGTGGAGATGAGGCCTCACTATGTTGCCCAAGTTGGTTTCCAACTCCTGGACTCAAGCGATCCTCCTGCCTCAGCCTCCTGAGTTGCTGGAATTCTAGGCACAAGCTGCCACACTTGGCACCATGTATACTTTTGTTTACAATTGACTTGTTTTCCATAAGATGTGCCCTGTAGTAATGATCATAATTACATCTGTGTCTAGCCCTCATTAGTAGACATGGGGCACATCAATCATTCCCATAGACTTAAAAAATGCGTGAGGAATTTTATTTATTTTCTCGCATAACCATTCCAACAAATTGCCCAAGATGTAACTAGTCATGATTGAGGTGAAACCAGAGGTAAGGCTCTATAACCCCATCCCCATTCTCATTAGTACTTTAAGCATCCATGCAGGAAGAAACTTAACCTGTTTTCTCTAAGCCATGGTCCACCTCTAAAGGTGATCGAGGGATCTGATCTCGACCCCAGCGACAGGCATAGCTATATTTGCTCAAGATGAGTTGGGCTATGATGCGGTAACATAGAACTCCCCCAAATCTCAATTTAGTAATATAATACAACTATGTTTATTTCTTTTATTTTTTATTTTTTATTTTTTGAGTTGGAGTCTCACACTGTCATCCAGGCTGGTGTGCAGTGGTGTGATCTCAGCTCGCTACAACCTCCGTCTCCGGGGTTCAAGCTATTCTCCTGCCACAGCTTCCCAAGTAGCTAGGTTTACAGGCACCTGCCACCAAGCCTTGCTAATTTTTTGTATTTTTAGTAGAGATGAGGTTTCACCATGCTGGCCAGGCTAGTCTCGAACTCCTGACCTCCTGATCCACCTGCATTGGTCTCCCAAAGTGCTGGGATTACAGACGTGAGCCACTGCGCCCAGCCGGTTTTTTTCTTTCTTTTTATTTTTTCTTTTCTCTCTGTTGCCCAGGCTGGAGTGCAGTGGCATGATCTGAGCTCACCACAACCTCCGCCTCCCAGGTTCAAGCAATTCTCCTGCCTCAGCCTCCCAAGTAGCTGGGACTACAGGTGCCTGCTACCATGCCTGGCTAATTTTTGTATTTTTAGTAGAGACTCGGTTTCACTATGTTGGCCAGGCTGGTCTTAAACTCCTGATACCAAGTGATCCGCCCACCTCGGAGTCCCCCGGTACTGGTATTACAAGCGTGAGCCACCATGCGTGGCCTTATTTCTTATATGTTATGTCCATTGAGGGTCAGTGTGGGGTTTGCTCCACACAGCCACTGAAGAACTCAGGCCCCGACATCTCGTGGCTGCAACATGAGAAAAAAGAGGGCCTCCGCTGTACGGCTGAAGAATAGAGTGCGCAGAGAACTCACAACCTTTTCATAGGTTTTAGTCTGGACTTTGACGCAATCATTTCTACTCACCACGGATTGCAGCCTTAATCTCCCAGGCTCAAGCAAGTCTCCCACCTCAGCCTCCTGGCTGATGACTGGCCAAAGCCCTGCCTAGTTGAAAGGCAGCTGAGACGTGTGAGTGCCATAATTGCAGAACAGTAAATGTTTTTACCTAGATGTCCACTGCGTAATGCCAGCTGGCACACCTGGATCAGTGTGTCCAACACGAACATCCCAGGTGAAATTTTCTGTTTGGCATGTCTATATTTAAATTTACTCATCAAGACAAAATATAATACCTCCTTCCTAACACATGACTAAAACTCAGAATCAAAGTCAACTCCCAATATATCTAATATAGCTGGTTAATTAATTAGAAAAAGAGAATCTTCTCCCTTTTTCTAGCCTCTGGGCCTTGGAGAGTAGCAAAAATCCCTCACTTGGGATGTCATTATGGTTTAGTCCAGGCGTCCCCACACTTTTTACACAGGGGGCCAGTTCACTGTCCCTCAGACCGTTGGAGGGCCGCCACATACTGTGCTCCTCTCACTGACCACCAGTGAAAGAGGTGCCCCTTCCTGAAGTGCGGCAGGGGGCCGGATAAATGGCCTCAGGGGGCCGCATGTGGCCTGCGGGCCATAGTCTGGGGACGCCTGGTTTAGTCATTACCTCTGCTGGGGGACACTTCGTCTCTTGGTGGCTCAGACTCTCACTCCATTCCCCACTGTAGAACTAGTGACTGCCATTCAGGAAATGCTCAAAAAGCTTAGCTGGACTAGTTTTGCAAAGGTCTTCTTTCCAGAATACACCTTAGAAATTCTCTGTAATTCTTCATTTTATAGAATACGAATCTCAGATTTGGACTGGACGCAGTGGCTCATGCCTGTAATCCTAGCACTTTGGGAGGCTGAGGTGGGTAGATCGCTTGAGCTCAGGAGTTCAAGACCAGCCTGGAAAATAAAAGGAGACCCCATCTCAATATATTAAAAAATTCTACAAACTATCAAATTCCTACAAACAATCTAAAATCCCCACAAAAATTACAGTGAGTCTCATTGAAGGCAATCCATTACATTTTATTTTTATAAGCACCATGTATATATTTTTTTAATTTATTTTTTATTGCATTTTGGGTTTTGGGGTACATGTGAAGAACATGCAAGATTGTGCACAGGTACACACATGGCAGTGTGATGTGCTGCCTTCCTCCCCATCACCTATATCTGGCATTTCTCCCCATGCTCTCTCTTCCCAAAGGACCATGTATATTTATGTAATTAAACTGGTATGGAAATGGAAAGCAAGCCGAACAGCAAAACAAAGCAAAATTTTTTTTACTTTGGATGACCCTGTGTACTCTCATTAACCAGTGAAATTTCTATAATGCAACTATTTTTTTTATTTGTACAAATTTATGGGATACATGAGAAGTTGTGTTGCATGTTTAATGCACAGTGATCAAGTCAAGGTATTTAGGGCATTCAGGAATTAGGGACCTGAGTACAGGACATTTTTATTAAGCATAGTCACCCTACTTGGCTATCAAGAATTGAATTTGTTCCTCCTATCTTACTGTATGTTTGCACATTTTTCTTTTTCTTTTTTCTTTTTTCTCTTTTGCTTTTTTATTTTTTTTGAGACAGAGTCTGCTCTGTCTGTCACCCAGGCTGGAGTGCAATGGCATGATCTCGGCTCACTGCAACCTCCGTCTCCCGGGTTCAAGTGATTCTTGTGCCTCAGCCTCCCCAAGTAGCTGGGACTACAGGCACGTGCCACTACACCTGACTAATTTTTTTTGCATGTTCAGTAGAGATGGGGTTTTGCCATGTTCGCCAGGATGGCCCGAAACTTCTGACCTCAAGTGATCCACCCGCCTCGGCCTCCCAAAGCGCTGGGATTACAGGTGTGAGCCACCTGTGTCTGGCCTGGATATCTATTCTTGAACCAGACAACTAGGCTCTCATCAACCATGAGTCTGAGGTCTTAGGGCCTATATATTTGTGCCTTTTAACGCACTTCTCTTCATCTTCCCTCCTGCCCCTATTCACCCTTCCCAGTCTGTTATCTTTTTCCATTCTCTATCTTAGCTCCTAGCCAGGTGTGGTGGCCCACCCACGCCTGTAATCTCAGCACTTTGGGAGGCTGAAGCAGGTGATCACTTGAGGCCAGGAGTTGAAGACCAGCCTGGGCAATATGGCAAAACCCTGTCTGTACCAAAACTACAAGAATTAGCCAGGCATGCTGGCACGTGGATGTAGTGCCAGCTACCCAGGAGCCTGAGATGGGAGGATCACTTGAGCCCCCAAGGATCACTTGAGCCCGGGAGGTGGAGGTTGCAGTGATCTGTGATGATCATGCTACTGCACTCCAGCCTGAGCAACAGAGCAAGACCTTGTTTCAAAAAAAAATCTTTTTTAGCTCCCTCATGTAAGTGAGAACATGTGGTGTTTGTGCCTGGCTCGTTGCACTTAAGATAATTACCTCCATCAGCTGAATATTATCTAGCCAATTTTCTAGAATAGTTAATACTGGCCATTTTGGAAGCTAACATTGGCCAAAAAGGAAAGTCAAAAATGACAAAATTAGCATAAAATTACGTTGTAGACGCATATTAACTTCTCTGTACCATTTGTGCCCTAGTTTAAATCTGCTTTAAAATTTATTGTTTAAAAAACTGTGGGCCAGGTGCGGTGCAGTGGCTCACACCTGTAATATGAGCACTTTGGGAGGCCAAGGAGGGTGGATCACTTGAGGTCAGGAGTTCAAGACCAGCCTGGCCAGCTTGGTGAAACCCTGTCTCTACAGAAAATACAAAAGTTAACCAGGAGTGCTCACTTTGTCACCCAGGCTAGAGTGCACGGGCATGATCACAGCTCATTGCAACCTTTGCCTCCCAGGCTCGAGCAATCCTCCCACCTCAGCCTCCCGAGTAGCTGGGACTACAGGCACACACCATCATACCCGGCTAATTTTTTTACTTTTTGTAGAGACAAGGTCTCACCACATTGCCCAAGCTTGTCTCAAACTCCTGGGCTCAAGTTATCCACCGATCTGGGCTTCCCAAAGTGCTGGGATAATAGGCATGTAGGGGGTGGGGGTGTGCACGGCAACATATTCAAGTTTATGTACCTGGCATTTGAGGTCAGGCATGGAAAAACACTGAGCTCTGTGTGTGTGTCATTTGTGCATGGGAATGAAACTCCCTGGCTCTGAAAACAAGACTGTGAAGTGTGTGGTGTGATAAGGAACGCTGGAAACAGCCTCCTGAGAATGCAGTTTGAGTGTATACAAGGTCACAGGTGTCTCAGTAACCCACCTTAAATGGCCATTTAGTTGCTGTTTATAGTTTATTAACCTTCAGTAAATACTTGGCGGACGGATGCTGGGGCGGACTCTCCCGGAAGAGCTGCCCCCTAGCGCCGCTCAGCTGGAACTGTCTGAGTACTTCATTCTTGGCGTTTGCTGCAAGCTATAAGCTCTGCAACTGGTGACCCCAGCGTGCCCGCCTTGAATTCACATGTGAAGGTGGAGAGCTTCATCAGTTTTCGGGGAATCCGGTAAGAGACAGTCCTGACTCCCATCAGGAAGACAGGATACACGCATAAAATATCAGGGGTTAGGTTGTCATGGGTCAAGAAATGACCAAAGAGCAGAATATTTTTTAAAACAGCGCAACAGCTACTTAATGCTATCCAGTACACTTTAGAGCGGGCGTCCCCAAACTTTTTACGCAGGGGGCCAGTTCACTGTCCCTCAGACCGTTGGAGGGCCGCCACATACTGTGCTCCTCTCACTGACCACCAATGAAAGAGGTGCCCCTTTCTGAAGTGCGGCGGGGGGCCGGATAAATGGCGTCAGGGGGCTGCATGCGGCGCGTGGGCCGTAGTTTGGGGACGCCTGCTTTAGAGCCTGGAGCTCTACACAAGCTTATGCTCTTAATTAGGCAGAAATGTCCTTGGTTTCCTGATCAAGGGACCTTAGACTTAAGAGTTATGGGAGCAGGTAGGTTGCTGCCTGAAAAGAGGAGGTGAGCAAGGTCATTTTACTAATGCTGCTATTTTGACCACCTGGGTGCTGGTACGCTCTGTGTTGAATCCTCTTTATTTGCCAGATTGCGGTGAGTCAAACCGCCCGTCTTCTCCACCTGAAGGGAATTCAGGAGATTTAAAGAAGGAAAATCAGAAACCAGAACAACAGGGAGAGACTTCTCTCCCCACTTCATTTCCTTCCATATGGGGAATAAGGAAGAGCTTTTTTCTAGTGAGGATAAGGCCATTTAGTCACTGGCACTCTGGGCAAATTGCCGCCTTCTGGGTTTGTGGTGACGGAGGGGAAGAGGTGACTGCAGGCAGCTCCAGCCTGGTCCTGAGAATCCTCCTCACCATGGTCCCGTGCCTTAGTAACTGTGTCCAGAAAGTGGCCTGCTGCTTGCTGTGCTTTTTTCTTTTCCTTTTCTTTCTTTCTTTTTTTTTTTGAGACGGAGTTTCGCTCTTGTTACCCAGGCTGGAGTGCAATGGTGTGATCTCGGCTCACCGCAACCTCTGCCTCCTGGGTTCAGGCAATTCTCCTGCCTCAGCCTCCAGAGTAGCTGGGATTACAGGCATGTGCCACCATGCCCAGCTAATGTTTTGTATTTTTAGTAGAGACAGGGTTTCACCATGTTGACCAGGATGGTCTCGATCTCTTGACCTCGCGATCCACCCGCCTCGGCCTCCCAAAGCGCTGGGATTACAGGTGTGAGCCACCTGTGTCTGGCCTGGATATCTATTCTTGAACCAGACAACTAGGCTCTCATCAACCATGAGTCTGATGTCTTAGGGCCTATATATTTGTACCTTTTAACGCACTTCTCTTCATCTTCCCTCCTGCCCCTATTCACCCTTCCCAGGCTCGGTTATCTTCTTCCATTCTCTATCTTAGCTCCTAGCCAGGTGTGGTGGCCCACCCACGCCTGTAATCTCAGCACTTTGGGAGGCTGAAGCAGGTGATCACTTGAGGTCAGGAGTTGAAGACCAGCCTGGGCAATATGGCAAAACCCTGTCTGTACCAAAACTACAAGAATTAGCCAGGCATGCTGGCACGTGGCTGTAGTGCCAGCTACCCAGGAGCCTGAGATGGGAGGATCACTTGAGCCCACAAGGATCACTTGAGCCTGGGAGGTGGAGGTTGCAGTGATCTGTGATGATCATGCTACTGCACTCCAGCCTGAGCAACAGAGCAAGACCTTGTTTCAAAAAAAAATCTTTTTTAGCTCCCTCATGTAAGTGAGAACATGTGGTGTTTGTGCCTGGCTCGTTGCACTTAAGATAATTACCTCTATCAGCTGAATATTATCTAGCCAATTTTCTAGAATAGTTAATACTGGCCATTTTGGAAGCTAACATTGGCCAAAAAGGAAAGTCAAAAATGACAAAATTAGCATAAAATTACGTTGCAGACGCATATTAACTTCTCTGTACCATTTGTGCCCTGGTTTAAATCTGCTTTAAAAATTTATTGTTTAAAAAACTGGGCCAGGTTCGGTGCAGTGGCTCACACCTGTAATATGAGCACTTTGGGAGGCCAAGGATGGTGGATCACTTGAGGTCAGGAGTTCAAGACCAGCCTGGCCAGCTTGGTGAAACCCTGTCTCTACAGAAAATACAAAAGTTAACCAGGAGTGCTCACTTTGTCACCCAGGCTAGAGTGCACGGGCATGATCACAGCTCATTGCAACCTTTGCCTCCCAGGCTCGAGCAATCCTCCCACCTCAGCCTCCCGAGTAGCTGGGACTACAGGCACACACCATCATACCCGGCTAATTTTTTTACTTTTTGTAGAGACAAGGTCTCACCACATTGCCCAAGCTTGTCTCAAACTCCTGGGCTCAAGTTATCCACCGATCTTGGCTTCCCAAAGTGCTGGGATAATAGGCATGTAGGGGGTGGGGGTGTGCACGGCAACATATTCAAGTTTATGTACCTGGCATTTGAGGTCAGGCATGGAAAAACACTGAGCTCTGTGTGTGTGTCATTTGTGCATGGGAATGAAACTCCCTGGCTCTGGAAACAAGACAGTGAAGTGTGTGGTGTGATAAGGAACGCTGGAAACAGCCTCCTGAGAATGCAGTTTGAGTGTATACAAGGTCACGGGTGTCTCAGTAACCCACCTTAAATGGCCATTTAGTTGCTGTTTATAGTTTATTAACCTTCAGTAAATACTTGGCGGACGGATGCTGGGGCGGACTCTCCCGGAAGAGCTGCCCCCTAGCGCCGCTCAGCTGGAACTGTCTGAGTACTTCATTCTTGGCGTTTGCTGCAAGCTATAAGCTCTGCAACTGGTGACCCCAGCGTGCCCGCCTTGAATTCACATGTGAAGGTGGAGAGCTTCATCAGTTTTCGGGGAATCCGGTAAGAGACAGTCCTGACTCCCATCAGGAAGACAGGATACACGCATAAAATATCAGGGGTTAGGTTGTCATGGGTCAAGAAATGACCAAAGAGCAGAAAGTATTTTTTAAAACAGCGCAACAGCTACTTAATGCTATCCAGTACACTTTAGAGCGGGCGTCCCCAAACTTTTTACACAGGGGGCCAGTTCACTGTCCCTCAGACCGTTGGAGGGCCGCCACATACTGTGCTCCTCTCACTGACCACCAATGAAAGAGGTGCCCCTTTCTGAAGTGCGGCGGGGGGCCGGATAAATGGCGTCAGGGGGCTGCATGCGGCGCGTGGGCCGTAGTTTGGGGACGCCTGCTTTAGAGCCTGGAGCTCTACACAAGCTTATGCTCTTAATTAGGCAGAAATGTCCTTGGTTTCCTGATCAAGGGACCTTAGACTTAAGAGTTATGGGAGCAGGTAGGTTGCTGCCTGAAAAGAGGAGGTGAGCAAGGTCATTTTACTAATGCTGCTATTTTGACCACCTGGGTGCTGGTACGCTCTGTGTTGAATCCTCTTTATTTGCCAGATTGCGGTGAGTCAAACCGCCCGTCTTCTCCACCTGAAGGGAATTCAGGAGATTTAAAGAAGGAAAATCAGAAACCAGAACAACAGGGAGAGACTTCTCTCCCCACTTCATTTCCTTCCATATGGGGAATAAGGAAGAGCTTTTTTCTAGTGAGGATAAGGCCATTTAGTCACTGGCACTCTGGGCAAATTGCCGCCTTCTGGGTTTGTGGTGACGGAGGGGAAGAGGTGACTGCAGGCAGCTCCAGCCCGGTCCTGAGAATCCTCCTCACCATGGTCCCGTGCCTTAGTAACTGTGTCCAGAAAGTGGCCTGCTGCTTGCTGTGCTTTTTTCTTTTCCTTTTCTTTCTTTCTTTTTTTTTTTGAGACGGAGTTTCGCTCTTGTTACCCAGGCTGGAGTGCAATGGTGTGATCTCGGCTCACCGCAACCTCTGCCTCCTGGGTTCAGGTAATTCTCCTGCCTCAGCCTCCAGAGTAGCTGGGATTACAGGCATGTGCCACCATGCCCAGCTAATGTTTTGTATTTTTAGTAGAGACAGGGTTTCACCATGTTGACCAGGATGGTCTCGATCTCTTGACCTCGTGATCCACCCGCCTCGGCCTCCCAAAGTGCTGGGATTACAGGCTTGAGCCACCACACCCGGCCTTGCTGTGCTTTTTTCTACTTCTACCCTTCCTTGCCACCCCTCACGTATTTCAGTTGACAAGCAATTCCTTATCTTCCCTAGCTCCCTTGGAAAGGGCTAAGAAACAGTCCATGCACACCCCAACCTTATTAGCCTAAAGTGGGCAGTAGGGTGTGGAGCAGCCTAGAGTACAAAGCTCTGGGCGAGAAGCCTGCTAATGAGGGGTACTGTCCTGTAGCCATGTGTTAAACGCTCACTAGGCTGAGGTGGACGACTGTGCCAGCTGCCAACATCTTCAGATGATAGATGCAGCAGTAGGGAATGTTTGTTTTGCTTTTTTATGAAATGTTTAAAAACACGGTGGCTGGGAAACTTCAGAGCAGACCCTTTGCAGCATGTCGGCTCCTCCCCTGAGCCTCTCTGCTTGGAGGTGGTAAAAATAATAAAAAGCCCAGTATATTTTCAGTACCTTTCCTAACAAGGTTGGCTCCAGGCGTAGGTGGTCTGGAGGATGGGGGGGGAGGTCTTCTCCTAGCCTATGACCCTCTTGCCTCCGGCTTCCGTGCTCACACACACACTTTACCACCTGGTCATTCTCTGGCCTTTTGCTGCCACTTGTAGTCTTGCTTCCTTCCTCTCAGGATAAGGGCAGTAACAGGTGGCAGGCTATTAAAAAAAGAGGCCGCCTGAGGAGCCCAGGGCAGGTGGGAGGAAACTAGCGACAGCCTTGCTTTCCCAAGCTCACTTCTAAGACATTCCAGCTAAAGACTAATGCAGAAAAATGGCCAGCACCTAAAGACATTTTAAAACGTTTTTTGGGTTTTGTGTTTTACACACTTAGGCTAACTCAGTGCAGCTTTATTATCTTGATGGCTCGCAGTCACATTCTAATGATTTTCAAAGGCCAGAAAATATGGGGAATAACCTTAAAATATCCATCCCTCCCATCCTTAGTTTAACAGGTAGGCTCTATCTTTTGCCATTTCTGTATTTTATGTGCTATTTACTTCTAAACATTTACAAAAGACCACAGATTTAATAGTTTCTCTTGGCCGGGCGCGGTGGCTCACGCCTATAATCCCAGCACTTTGGGAGGCCGAGGCGGGTGGATCACAAGGTCAAGAGATCGAGACCATCCTGGTCACACGGTGAAACCCCGTCTCTACTAAAAAATACAAAAAATTAGCTGGGCATGGTGGCGCGTGCCTGTAATCCCAGCTACTCAGGAGGCTGAAGCAGGAGAATTGCCTGAACCCGGGAGGCGGAGGTTGCGGTGAGCCGAGATCGTGCCATTGCACTCCAGCCTGGGTAACAAGAGTGAAACTCCGTCTCAAAAAAAAAAAAAAAAAAAAGCTTCTTATCATAAAGGGGCGCTGACATGCATCCAATTGTCAGGATATGACCCTGCGACTCTTTTCTCCCATTAAGCAAGGAACAATTTCATACTCTCCTAGCTTGTGATCTTGATTAGCAAGTAGCCATGGCTGACTTTATTAGTACTATCAGCTTTCATTTACCAACCTCTAAGCTCCTGAACTTTTGACAAACTGTGCCTGTTAAATCTGTATCTGTTGGAGCCCTTGCTTCATGCCTTTACAGATGGTTCAGAAAAAACTGGAAGAGCAGCTATAGGGTGGCAAGATGCCGTGCAAAACTGGCAGCACAAAATCCAGGAACATTTTAAAACTATGCAACAGGCAGAGTTAATATTGGCCTTACAAACTTGTCCTCACCAAGACACAAATAGAGGGAGTGATTCTGCTTATGCGGTGTGTAGCATTACTCACTCAGATCTTGCACATGTGAAGGGCGTTACTAATGAAATCTTTTTTTTTTTTTTTTTTTTTTTGGCGGAGTTTCACTCTTGTTACCCAGGCTGGAGTGCAATGGAGCGATCTCGGCTCACCGCAACCTGCCTCCTGGGTTCAGGCAATTCTCCTGCCTCAGCCTCCTGAGTAGCTGGGATTACAGGCATGCGCCACCATGCCCAGCTAATTTTTTGCACCTTTAGTAGAGACGGGGTTTCACCATGTTGACCAGGATGGTCTTGATCTCTTGACCTCGTGATCCACCCGCCTCGGCCTCCCAAAGTGCTGGGATTACAGGCTTGAAGCACCGCGTCTGGCCCGACTAATGAAATCTTTACCAGCTTTGTTTCTTGCAGTGCAAGAGCTCCTCTGTGTTCACTGTCACCATCTTTACGTCACCCATATTTGTTCTCGTTCTAGTTACCTGGTCCCGTATCAGAAGGGAATGCTAGAGGTGATGCTCTGGTACAACCACAGATGCGGTTTGCAGACTTTCCTGCATTTTTCCAAGCTCAAGCTGATCATGCTTTTTTTCATGAGAATGCTTGCAGTCTTAAACTTCATTTAGCACTTGCTGAAGCTCGCATGATTATTAAAACTTGTCCTCATTGCCAAGGGCATTCTCTCTCTCCTTTTTCTTTAGGGCTTGGTGCCAGCCCACAAGGTCTGGTGCCTAATGCTATCAGGCAAACTGATGTTACTCAGTATCTACCGTTTGGTTGTTTTAAATTTCTCCATGTAGGCTGTGTGCGGTGGCTCAGGCCTGTAATCCTAGCAGTTTGGGAGGCTAAGGCGGGTGGAGCATGAGGTCAGGAGCTTGAGACCTGCCTGGCCAACATGATGAAACCCTGTCTCTACTAAAGATACAAAAAATTAGCTGGGTGTGGTGGCGCATGCATGTAGTAATCCCCTCTACTTAGGAGGCTGAGGCAGGAGAATTGCTTGAACCCGGGAGGCAGAGGTTGCAGTGAGCAGAGATTGCGCTGTTGCCCTCCAGCCTGGGCAACAGGGCGAGACTCTGTCTCAAAAATAAATAAATAAATGAATAAACAAATAAATTTCTCCACATTACTATGGATACTTATATAGGTTTAATACATGCTACCCCTGGACAGGAAAAAAAAAACTAAAAATGCAGTTGCCCATTTGTTTAAAGCTATTATGACTTTAGGCCTTCCACAAACTATAAAAACTGATAACGGACCTTGCTATCTTAGTGCTCGATTTGCATATGCAAACATATGATGAAATCACCTAATACTACATTTCTCAGACTTACTCCTGTTGGTAAGTGACATATGACTGTATTTTGATTTTGGCCTAGTGATACTGACTTTGGACTTCTGGCCTCCAGAACTGCCAGAAAAATAAATTTATATTGTTTTAAGCCACCAAGTTAATGACAATTTAGGAAATGTGGACATGCCCATCATGAAAGAATGTTTGCTCCACAGGGCAGAAGCTGTGGGCTGGCCAACAGCAGCATTTCCAATTCCCTTTTTGTAAGAGGGGTGTGTGTGTGTGTGTGTGTGTGTGTGTGTGTGTGTGCGGTGGGGGATTTTAAGGCTGCACAGCCTCATGGGAGATAACGCAGTCCAGAGGACATTTCAGAATGACAGAAAATCAAGTCACCAGCAAGGTACAATTGATCCTTATTAGTCAAGGACTCTCCATATTTGCAAATTTGCCAATTCACTAAAATTCATCTGTAACTCAAACACCAATACTCACGGAGCTTTTGGACATTTGCACAGTGGCAAAAAAGGAGTCATCCAGTGAACACACTTCCAGCTGAGGCCAAACGAGGTTACGTCCTGCTTTCTTGTTTCGGTTCCCATACTGTAAACAACTGTTTCACGGCCTATTTAGTGCCATGGTTTTCATATTTTTGTGCTTTCTCTTGGTGATTTCACTGTTTAAATTGGTTCCCAAGGGCGTACCTGAAGTGTTTCTAGGTGCAGGGCTGTGGTGTGCCTTATAGAGAAAATACATGTAGGCCATATGTGATGATTCACGCCTGTAATCTCAACATTTGGAGGGGCCAAGGCAGGAGGAGCACTGGAGCTCAGGAGTTTGAGACCAGCCTGGACAACACTGCGAGATTCTATCTCTAAAAAATAAAAAAAATAGCTGGTGTGACGGCATGTGCCTGTAGTCCTAGCTATTTGGGAGCCTGAGGCAAGAGGATCACTTGAGCCCAGGAAGTTGAGGCTTCAGTGAGCAAAGGTCATCCAAGATCATGCCACTACACTTCAGGCTGGGTGCTGGGTGACAGAGTTACACCCTGTGAAAAAAAAGAAAAAAGAGAAGATACACGTGTGAGTTTAAGTTTTTTCAGGTATGAGTTATAGTGCTATTTGCTGTGAGATCAATGTCAACAAATAACAATACATATGAAATAAGGTGTCTTAAAACAAGGTTATGTATTAGTTAATGAAGATGCTGTGAAGAGAGTTCTGCAGGAAACTAATTCTGTATTTCCCCATGGAGAAATGGTTAATATTCACTCATTCAGTATTCATGATAACTTTATTGAAATAACTATGACAAATAACAAGGATTGACTTCATGACAGTTCTAAACTTCTATGTATCTAATAACATTACCTCAAAATACGTAAAGCAAAGTTGAATAGAATTAAAAGGAGAAATAGACAAATCTAAATTCATAGTGAGGCTGGGCATAGTGGCTCATGCCTATAATCTCAGTGCTTTGGGACAACCAGCCTAGATAATAAACAGAGACCCTGACTATAATTAGCTAGGTGTGGTGGTGTGAGTGTGTAGTCCCAGCTGCTCAGGAGGCTAAGGTGAAGGCTTGCTTGAGCCTAGAAGTTCAAGACCAGACTGGTCAATATAGAGAGACCCCTGTCTTTACAAAAACAAATAAATATAGTACAAATAAAACGTAAAATAATAGTGGGAAATTTTAACAAACTTTTCAGCAACTGATAGAAAAGCAGATAAAAAAATCTGTAAGCATATGATAGAGTTTAGACTTAGAAAAAATTCACATAGCCGGGCGCGGTGGCTCAAGCCTGTAATCCCAGCACTTTGGGAGGCTGAGGCGGGTGGATCACGGGGTCAAGGGATCGAGACCATCCTGGTCAACATGGTGAAACCCCGTCTCTACTAAAAATACAAAAATTAGCTGGGCGTGGTGGCATGTGCCTGTAATCCCAGCTACTCAGGAGGCTGAGGCAGGAGAATTGCCTGAACCCAGGAGGCGGAGGTTGCGGTGAGCCGAGATCGCACCATTGCACTCCAGCCTGGGTAACGAGTGAAAACTCCGTCTCAAAAAAAAAAAAAAAATTTCACATAATATAAAATTAATGATTTTAAACTGTATAATTAAGTGGTTTTTAGTGACAGTCACAATGTTATGCAACCATTACCATTACCTAATTCCAGAACCTTTTCATCACCCTAAAAAGAAACCCCTTATTCATTAAGTAGCTACTTCCTATTCCTTGCTCACTAATCTACCATCTGTATTTATAAATTTACCTATTCTGGACATTTCATACAATTTATGCATGGCTTCTTTTACTTGGCATAATGTTTTTAAGGTGTATTCATGTTGTAGACATACTTTATTCCTTTTTTTTTTAATTTAATTTTTCATTTTTTTTTTTAGAGATGAGGTTTCACCATCTTGGCCAGGCTGGTCTTGAACTCCTGACCTCGTGATCCACCCGCCTCGGCCTCCCAAAGTGCTGGGATTACAGGTGTGAGCCACTGCACCTGGCCTTCATTCCTTTTTTTTTTTTTTTTTTTCTTTCTTTTTGAGACGGAGTTTCACTCTTGTTACCCAGGCTGGAGTGCAATGGCGCGATCTCGGCTCACTGCAACCTCCGCCTCCTGGGTTCAGGCAATTCTCCTGCCTCAGCCTCCTGAGTAGCTGGGATTACAGGCACGTGCCACCATGCCCAGCTAATTTTTTGTATTTTTAGTAGAGACGGGGTTTCACCATGTTGACCAGGATGGTCTCGATCTCCTGACCTCGTGATCCACCTGCCTTGGCCTCCCAAAGTGCTGGGATTACAGGCTTGAGCCACCGCGCCCGGCTATTCCTTTTTATAGACTAATATTTCATTTTGTAGACTACATTTTGTGTTTCCATTTCATCAGTTAATGGACATTTGGGTTGTTTCCATTTTGGTCTATTAAATACTGTCTGATAAACATTTGTGTATAAGTTCTTGAGTAAACACATATTTTCAATTCTCTTAAGCATATTCTTATTCTATAGTCTGAGTGTTTGTGTTTCTCCAAAATTTATACATTAACACTTAATCCCAAATGTGATGGTATTAAAAGGTAAGGCCTTTTGGGAGATGATTAGGTCATGAGGGGTTCAGCTTCTTGTTTTGAGATGGAGTCTTGCTCTATCACCCAGGCTGGAGTGCAGTGGCAAGATCTCGGCTCACTGCAACCTCACCTCCCTGGTTCAAGTGATTCCCCTGCCTCAGCATCCCAAATAGCTGGGATTACAGGTGTGTGCCACCACGTCCAGCTTTTCTTTTTTCTTTTCTTTTTAGTAGAGATGGATTTTCACCATGTTGGTCTTAAATTCCTGACCTCAGGCAATCCACTTGCCTGGGCCTCCCAAAGTGCTGGGATTGCAGGCATGAGCCATGGCGCCTGGCCCACGTTCAGCTTCACGGTTGAGATTACTGTCTCTATGAAAGATATTGAGGAAAGCTAGCTAGCTAGTCCCTTCTACTATGTGAGGGTACAGCTAAAAGGCAATCTATGAACCAGAAAGTGGGCCCTAACCAGACACTGAATCTGCTGGTGCCTTGATCTTGGACTTTCCAGCCTCCAGAACTGTGAGAAATGAATGTAAAAAAAAAATTTTTTTTTAAAATTTCCATAGGTTTTTGGGGAACTGGTAGTATTTGGTTACGTAAGTTCTTTGGTGGTGATTTGTAAAATTTTGGTGCATTCATCAGTATATATTGAACAGTATACACTGAACTTGATTTGTAGTCTTTTATCCCTCACCCCTTCCCACACTTTCCTCCTTAGTCCCCCAAGTCTATTGTATTATTATTTATTTTATTTTATTTTAAGATGGGCTTTCTCCATGATGGCCAGGCTGGTCTTGAACTCCTGACCTCAGGTGATCCACCCACCTCGGCCTCCCAAAGTGCTAGGATTACAGGCACGAGCCACCGTGCCCGGCTCTTTATTTATTTTGATATGGAGTCTCCCTCTGTCACCCAGGCTGGAGTGCAGTGGTATAGTCTCAGCTCATTGCAACCTCTGCCTCCTGGGTTTAAGCAATTCCCCTGCCTCAGCCTCCCGAGTAGCTGAGATTACAAGCGCCCACCACCATACCCAGCTAATTTTTGTATTTTTAGTAGAGACAGGGCTTCACCATGTTGGCCAGGCTGGTCTTGAACTCGTGATCTCAAGTGATCTGCCCACCTTGGTCTCCCAAAGTGCGAGATTAAGGCGTGAGCCACTGTACCTGGCCTAGTCATTCTTATGCCTTTGCATCCTCAGAGCTTAGCTCCCACTTATAAGAACATACTAGCTTATAAGAACATTCTAGCTGAAGCAGGGTGGACATTGCAGTGAAACACCTGCACATTGGAGCAAGAAGCCAAGCACAATAATCTGGACCAGGACTTATTTTTTAGAAGAATGAAGTTATAGGTTAGGGATGATTATTTTGTTTTTGAATCGGGAAAGCACTGCCAGACCACCAGTTGTAGATTATGAAATCTGGGTTATGTGCATCATTGGTGGGGTGGTTAGTGGCAGTGTTGTGTGTTTGCTCTTCTTCCACCAGTTTGTGTGTGTGTGCGTGTGTGTGTGTGCGTATGTTTTCTATCTTGAGACAGATTGAGAGTGGAGAGTAGCTGAGGCTCTGGAATGTTTACTTTGTGGATTTGTTTTTCTGTTTTCAGACTGGTTCGCTGGACCTCCTCTCTGGTCTCCCACGCTGCTCTTCTTCAGACTTTCGGGATCTTCTATTCCATGATGATTTTTTTTCTAGGCAATGCAGCCTCTTGGTGATCTCTCTTTCACTAAACTCCCCTGTCACTGGTTGTGCCTTGTGATGTTTCCCCAGGGAATCATGGGCTCTCTGGGGAATTTCTTGGTTGCATAGTGTACCTGGGACAGTTGTATGCACAGGAAGTCACTTGATAAATATTTGTTGATTGAATGAATGTATGATTTGATAGATGAGTGTAAGTGAAGTGTGGGTTGCCTAGTGAGAGCTGGGCTTTTGCTGGACTTCTGAGGGGTCTCTTTGAGTGACTCTAGTTGTCCAAGTGTTTTCTCTTGTATCCTGTTTTGTCTCTAATGGCCGTTTTCAGGCTTTGCAGGGATGGATAGGGTAGTGGAGGAGAGACAAAAGCTGCAGTTTGGGAATTTTAAAATGAATAATGGTATGACAGAGGATTGTTCGGTTGGGCACATAGACAGGCTGATTTGTAAGATTTCCTGTTGCTCTTCCAGAGCCTGTGCATTGTACAGGGTGGAGATTTTCCTATGTAGTGGATGGCTTAACTCATGTAGTGGGAAGGCACACAGAGAGTGGACTTGACATTTTGAATGGGGGAGAAGGCATGTCAGGCCTGTGCTTACTGTCTTCGATGTCCCAGCACTGGGTGATGGGGTCACCATATTTTACATCTTGGCGTCTAGCTCTCCTACAGAAAGGGGATTAAACTGATTAAAACTTCAAACAGGATTACCGTTATATAGAAAGGCTACATCTAATACTAATAACAGTGGCAGGTACAGGACTGTGCTTGTCTTCTAGCTCAACTTAAATGCGAGTCAATATTCCAATCAATCTAACATTAATTCAGAATAACTCCTGGTAATGGGATCTTAATAGAATAAATCCTGTTTAGACAATGAAAAAAAAAAAAAACATACGATGTTTGGTTTTCCATTCCCGAGTTACCTTGCTTAGAATAATAGTCCCCAATCCTATCCAGGTTGCTGTGAAAGCCATTAATTCATTCCTTTTTATGGCTGAGTAGTATTCCATTGTATATATATATACCAGTTTCTTTTTTCCACTGTGTTCTTTTGGTGTTATCGTAAGTGAAATTGTTCTATCATTTTTGTGTTGTTCATTCCAAGTGTCTAGAAATACAAATTTTTATATTGAGTTTCTATCTTGCAACTCTGCTGATTTATCAGCACTAATTTTGTATATGTGTGTGGTCTTTAGAATGTTCTATATGTAAGACCATGTTATCTGGAAATAGTGATAATCTCATTTCTTCCTTTCCAATCTTAAAGCCTTTTATTTATTTATTTTTTTTTGAGACGGAGTTTCGCTCTTGTTACCCAGGCTGGAGTGCAATGGCGCGATCTCGGCTCACCGCAACCTCCGCCTCCTGGGTTCAGGCAATTCTCCTGCCTCAGCCTCCTGAGTAGCTGGGATTACAGGCACGCACCACCACGCCCAGCTAATTTTTTGTATTTGTAGTAGAGACAGGGTTTCACCATGTTGACCAGGATGGTCTTGATCTCTCGACCTCGTGATCCACCTGCCTTGGCCTCCCAAAGTGCTGGGATTACAGGCTTGAGCCACCGCGCCCGGCCCTTAAAGCCTTTTATTTTTCCTCACCTAGCTGTCCTGGCTAGAACTTCCAGTAGAGTATTGAATAGATGTGACAAGAGTGAACATCTTTGTTTCTGGTCTATTGAGATTCTCATGTGGGGTTTTAATTTCCCTCTTCAGTTTATTAATATGATGTATTACTGTGATTTTTTGTTGTTGTTGTTGTTTTTGAGACAAGGTCTCATTCTGTTAAACACTCAGGCTGGAGTGCAGTGGCTCAGTCTCAGCTCACTGCAACCTCTGCCTCCCAGGTTCAAGCAATTCTTGTGCCTCAGTCACCCAAATAGCTGGGATTACAGGTGCATGCCACAATGCCTGGCTTAGTTTTGCATTTTTTTGTAGATAAGGAATTTCACCACATTGGCCAGGCTGGTCTTGAATACCTGACTTCAATCAGTCCGCCTGCCTCTGCTGCCCAAAGTGCTGGGATTACAGGCATGAGCCACCAGGCCATCCTGTGATTTTACTTCGTATGTTGAATCACCTTTACATTTCTCAGCTAAATCTCACTTGGTCATGTGTACAGTTCTTTTAGTATTTTGCTGAATTCAGTTTGCTATTATTGAATTTTTTGTATTGATGTGATAATTGATCTGAAGTTTTCTTATTTTATGATGCTTTTGGTTTGAATATTGGGATAAAAATATCCTTGTAGAATGAGTTAAAAAGCAATCCTTGACATTTTGGGCTGGATGATTAAAAAACAAAAAACCGATCCTTTTTTTTTTTTTGAAGAGTTTTAGAAGGAATGGTGTTAAGTCTTTTTTTTTTATTTTTTTATTTTTTATTTTTTTTTTAGACGGAGTTTCGCTCTTTTTACCCAGGCTGGAGTGCAACGGCACAATCTCGGCTCACCGCAACCTCCGCCTCCTGGGTTCAAGCAATTCTCCTGCCTCAGCCTCCCGAGTAGCTGGGATTACAGGCACGCGCCACCACACCCAGCTAGTTTTTTGTATTTTTAGTAGAGACGGGGTTTCACCATGTTGACCAGGATGGTCTCGATCTCTCAACCTCGTGATCCACCCGCCTCGGTCTCCCAAAGTGCTGGGATTACAGGCTTCAGCCACCGCGCCCGGACAAGTCTTCTTTAAAAAATTGGTAGAATTCACCAGAAAAGCCATCTGGTCCTTGGGTTTTCTTTGTTGGAAGTTTTTGACTATTGACTAAATCTCTTTGCTACATAGGTCTATTCAGATTTTGAGTTAGTTTTGGTAGTTTGTATGTTTCTAGGAATTTGTCCATTTCATCTAAATTGTCTAATTTTTTTGGCATACAATTGTATTCTCTATTCTTTTTATTCTGTAAGGTCAATAGTAGTATCTCTACTCTCATGCCTGATTTTAATAATTTGAGTGTTATCTTTTTCAGTCTAACTATAAAGGTTTGTCAATTTTGCTGATCTTAAGAAACCAACTTTTGATTGAATTGATTTTCTCTATTGTTTTTCTATTCTCTAATTCATTCATGTCTCATCTTATTTTCTTCTTTATACCTTCAACATGTTAAGCAGGTATTTTTCATTTTAGTGTGCTACGTTAATTACCTTGTTATTTCTCTTACCATATATTTTGGAGTTATTTTCTTGGTGGTTGTCCTGGGGGTTACAATTAACATCTTAATTTATAACAATCAAGTTCAGATTAATATCAACTTAGTTTCAGTAGTATACAAAATCTCTGCTCCTATACAGCAGTCTTCTATTTCCTTTTATAGCTTTGTTTTTGTCACGAATTACATCTTTATACAGTGTATGTCCATCAACATAGATTTATGTTGTTTTACATCTATCAGCAGTTTTTATACATTATATGTCCGTCTTTACACATTATATGTCCATCAACATAGATTTATGCAGTTGCCCTTTTAATTTTTAAAAATTTTTATGTTTTAGGGATGATGTCTCATTATGTTGCCCAGGCTGGAGTGCAGTGGTTATTTACAGAGGTGATCATAGCACACTACAGCCTCAAACTCCTGGACTCAAGCAGTCTTCCCACCTCGGTCTCCTCAACAGCTGATACTACAGGGCCTGTGCCACCACACCCATCTCCACAGTTGCCTTTTAAGTAAGAAAAAAGTTACAAATAAAAAATACATTACTATTAATTTTTATACTTTTATATACTTGATTTTATCTTTTACACTTTTTATGTACTTACCTTTATTGATGTTACTTGTGTTATTTTTGTTAGTCTAGGGTCCTTACATTTCAACATTTAGCATTTCTTGTAAGGATGGTCTCCTAGTGACAAACTTTTTGTTTATTGGGAAACATCTTAATACCATCTTTATTTTTGAAGAACTGCTTTGCTGAATATAGAGATCTTGATTAAGTTTCCCCCACTTTTGGACTTTAAATGTCATTCTACTGGCCCTATGAAGTGCCAGTGGTGGTGAGATTGGCACAGAATTCTCATTGGGGTTGGGATTGGGGAGAGTAACTGAATTCTGGCAAACCAGGTATCTTTGGATGATGGAAGCCTTCAGGTAGCCCTGGGAAAGCATTGAGTAGAGACTTAAGAAATAGATTAGCTCAGCAAACAGGTCTGTAAATTAATTTAATTCTGTAAATTAAAGAATGGAATGTGGAAAATTTATATTTCGACATTGGACCATACCAGGTCAAACTTTTTCCTACCAACTTCATTTTCCTCATTCCTCACACTATTGTGTTTAATCAATTTTGGGATGTACATTCTAACATTTCTGTAATTGCAATGTATCTCACAGATGATGGTTGTGACAGTCATCACTGTCTTCACATGAATATTAGGACTCAGATAATAATCCTGGGAACTACAGTGGAACATCAAAACACTGCATCATCAATGTTTTTGACAGCATAGAGGATGATATTGTCTAGTAAAGACAGATGTTAATGACCGCATCAAAAAGTGTCTCAACAGAGAGGACTGGTAAGTTGTGGGAGTATTTTAACCCATTTACTTCAGTTGTGTTTTTCTTTGCTAAATTTGCACATAAGTGATACGTGATAAAAGTCTAAAACACTTCAGTACACGTGAAATGAAAATTCGAACTTATACAAACGTTCTATCAGTTTAAAAGTTGGTCAAGTTTTTTTTTTAGTAGTGCAAAACCATAGTATATTGCAATCAATGGTGTTTAGAGCTATTGCTATACAGCACAGTAATTTCCTAGAATGCAGTAAATAAGCTTGAGGTCACAGAAAAGATTATTCCATTTGTTAGGATAAATGAATGAACATCTGAAAAGCATATTTTTTCTTGTAACCAATGAAAAATTATTTTGACTTTTTTTAGAGGTCAAGCGAAGGCAAGTTTGAGAGTCACAAAGGCCCACAGGCTTAAATAAGATTAAGGATTATCTTAAGTCAAATTGGCTTTGTTTTCCCAAAGGCTAGCACATTAAAAACAGGCTAGGCTGGGCGCAGTAGCTCATGCCTGTAATCCCAGCACTTTGGGAGGTTGAGGCGGGGGCATCACAAGGTCAGGAGATTGAGATCATCCTGGCTAACACAGTGAAATGCCCTCTACTAAAAATACAAAAAGTTAGCTGGGTGTGGTGGCACACACCTGTAGTCCTAGCTTCCTGGGAGACTGAGGCAAAAGAACTGCCTGAACCCGGGAAGTGGAGGTTGCAGTGAGCTGAGATTGTGCCACTGCATTCCAGCCTGGGTGACAGAGAGAGACTCTGTGTCAAAAAATAACTTAGTAAGTAAGTAAGTAAATAAATAACAGGCTAATCAGCACACCCATAGTCAGAGCTACTACAGAGGCTGAAGCGGGAGGATCACTTGCGCCCAAAAGGTATGGTGAATGGCTGGGCACAGTGACTCATGCCTATAATCCCAGCACTGTGGGAGGCCAAGGTGGGCGGATCACCTGAGGTCAGCAGTTCGAGACCAGCCTGGCCAACACGGTGAAACCATGTCTGTACTAAAAATACAAAAAATTAGCCAGGCATGGTAGTGCGCGCTTGTAGTCCCAGCTACTCGGGAGGCTGAGACACAAGAATCACCTGAACCCGAGAAGTGGAGGTTGCAGTGAGCCAACATATCGTACCACTGCACTCCAGCCTGGGCACTGAGACTCTGTCTCAAAAAAAAAAGGCACCATTGCACTCCAGCCTGGAAAACAGACCAAGACCTTGTCTCTAAAAACAGGAGAATCAGAACTATACTATTCCTAAGGAAAGGTTTCTGATAATATCTACATTATCAAATGGTATTTATATATCTATAAATTATGGTAAGACAATGTATTTTTTTTGTTTTTTGTTTTTTTTTGAGACGGAGTTTCGCTCTTGTTACCCAGGCTGGAGTGCAATGGCGCGATCTCGGCTCACCGCAACCTCCGCCTCCTGGGTTCAGGCAATTCTCCTGCCTCAGCCTCCTGAGTAGCTGGGATTACAGGCACGCGCCACCATGCCCAGCTAATTTTTTGTATTTTTAGTAGAGACGGGGTTTCACCATGTTGACCAGGATGGTCTCGATCTCTCGACCTCGTGATCCACCTGCCTCTGCCTCCCAAAGTGCTGGGATTACAGGCTTGAGCCACCGCGCCCGGCAAGACGACAATGTTTTAAAGACATAGTTATGGTCTTGGGAATCTGAGATGATACTACAGTTTATGAACTTATCATGACCTTTGGTTAACATACTCCCCTAGTCTTTCATCTTTTTCTCCCCCATCTCACTGAATCCTGTTTTTAATTCATAAAATCTCCAAGTCTTCTGACCCCTGGGCTCAGTAGTCTAGGTGGACTGTCTTTGCAGTTAGTAGAGGAAACTGCTTAGCCTCCCCATGTTTGCTGGCGGAAGCAGAGATCTAATGTGGACATGATAGACTTATATATACCAGTTTGTTTGTGAATGGAAGCTATTATTATGACTCATTAAGATCCTAAGGTTCCTCTAAGCTTGTAGACTTTTAGAAACAGCATAGTATGATACAATTCATGCTCATTAAGCGTTCATTTTTCTATTGTGTTGGCTTTACATGCAATCTCATTTCATTTTTAAAATTTAATTAATTAAATTTTTAAAGACAGGGTTTCACCATGTTGGTCAGGCTGGTCTTGAACTCCTGACCTCAGGTGATCGGCCCGCCTTGGCCTCCAAAGTGCTTGGATTACAGGCATGAGCCACCACGCCCGGCCATCTCATTTCATTTTCAATTTGTATTGGCAGATTCCAGTAACTGCCAACTCAATAATCAGTGTGTGGAGTTGTACCCCAAAACCTCGCTTGCTGCCACTACCCATCTCCACATTCTGTCCTGCTACAAGTACTCCAATTTCATGAAATGAGACAATATGCCTTGCCTGGGGGATGAATCGTGACTGGTCTAAGGGAAATCATGGCAATCTTCTTCTTAGCCTGGACGTTCATGCTAGGTTTCCACTCTCCTTTGCAACTAGGATTGGCATACGGCCAGTGAGATGTTAAGAGTTAATCTTGAGCGTCAAGAAAATTTCCAGTCTATATTTCCTTGCCCCCTTCCCCTGAACCCGGATTTGTTATATTGCCAGGGTCATCTTTTCTTAAAAAAAAGTCTCAAATTCAGGCTTTTCTTAAAAAAAAGTCTCAAATTCAGGCTTTTCTTTAAAAAAAGTCTCAAATTCAGGCTTTTCTTTAAAAAAGTCTCAAATTCAGGCTTTTCTTAAAAAAAAGTCTCAAATTCAGGCTTTTCTTAAAAAAAGTCTCAAATTCAGGCTTTTCTTAAAAAAAAGTCTCAAATTCAGGCTTTTCTTAAAAAAAGTCTCAAATTCAGGCTTTTCTTAAAAAAAAGTCTCAAATTCAGGCTTTTTCCATTTTAAGAAAAGATGACCCTGGCAATATAACAGATCCGGGTTCAGGGGAAGGGGGCAAGGAAATATAGACTGGAAATTTTCTTGACGCTCAAGATTAACTCTTAACATCTCACTGGCCGTATGCCAATCCTAGTTGCAAAGGAGAGTGGAAACCTAGCATGAACGTCCAGGCTAAGAAGAAGATTGCCATGATTTCCCTTAGACCAGTCACGATTCATCCCCCAGGCAAGGCATATTGTCTCATTTCATGAAATTGGAGTACTTGTAGCAGGACAGAATGTGGAGATGGGTAGTGGCAGCAAGCGAGGTTTTGGGGTACAACTCCACACACTGATTACTGAGTTGGCAGTTACTGGAATCTGCCAATACAAATTGAAAATGAAATGAGATGGCCTGAATTTGGGATTTTAAACATGCATGGGTGTGAATGTAAATTTTGTTCCTGAGCAATCCAGGGCAAGTTACTTATCTCTGTGCAGTCTCAAGTTTTGTTACTTGTAAAACAGGGATAAATATCTCTCTCAGAACAATGAAATGAGACATGAATGGGACAATGGAGATGTGTAAAGTTCTTGGGGCCTTTTCAGGGTCAATAAATGGAATTCCTTATCTAATTAAAATTAATAAAACATTTCTGCCAAGTCAGTCTTTTCAGGGTCAATAAATGGAATTTCTTATCTAATTAAAATTAATGAAACATTCCTGCCAAGTCAATACTCTCTTACTGTGGTGCACAAATCCTGTTATTTCATGGCCTCCACTAAAAGCCATTTTGATTTAATGCTCAGCAAGATATAAGCATATTTGTGAAAATGATTTTTTTTCTTTTTAGAATTCTAGTTGTTAGAGATAAAAAACCACATTTTGCATAGTTGACAAATTTTCTTTACTTACGCTTGTGTCCACATGATTGTAAAAAAGCAAACAGTGCCAATGGCCACTTTGGTAAAAACACACAGTGTTCAAACCTAAGAAGGATTACATCCTCTGGACAGGTTTTATTCCCAGGATATCGAACCCCTTGGCCATGACAGCAGCTACTGCTTCACATAACAGCATACGCCACATGTTCACCTTCAATATTTTTCCTGAAAAGACAGAAAAAAGCTGCTTATTAACTTGTTTTCCTTTTTGAAAATCATTATTAAAGAACCTATATTACTTGCAAATTTTAGTCAGAAGTGCATAGCCCAACCCACAGATTTTTTGGGTTTTAACTAGAATCTTTTACCTTAAACTATGAAGACAGACAATTAAAAAAATAAAGGCATTTCTGTTAAAAAGAGCTATAAGGTCTGTGATGATTAGAACAGCAAATTTTACTTTAAAAAAAATTTTTTCCTAACAGTCTGAAATAACTATAAACCTTATTATTAACATATTGGTGATTTTTTTTTCCTTAATAAAGTTTCAGTTCTCAGGCATGACTCTTAACAAATGCCTATTTGCCTTATAATACATTAATTCAGTCAACTTCATTAACTATGTAATAAGACAGACAGCAGAGAGTCTAAGGTAAGAAAAGATAATTGTTTTCCAATGTTTCCATTATCAAAAACACTCAGATTCCTTCTGGGACCCACAAACACACTGTTTGTTGGAAATGTCCTACTCTCAGTAATCTTCCCAATGTTTTCTTTGGAGTCCTAAGGTTCTATCTCATGTGCCTGATGGTAGAAAAACACACTAACTGGGCAGGATTCCCATTTCTGGTTTAATGTGCTACTTCAAATTTTGTTCTTTTATATGATATGAATCACTATACAACTGTTAGGGAAAAAGGGAAAGTTTCCATGAATAAAATAAACCTGAAAACCACTCCTACACAATTCAAATGCCTTGATGGCACCCATCCCCAACATGGCTACTAATACAGTAGCTCACATGTATAATTCCAGCCATTTGGGAGGCTCGAGTGGGAGAACCACTTGAGGCCAGAAGTTTGAGGCTGCGGTGAGCTATGATTTCACCACTGCACTCCAGCCCAAGGGACAGAGCAAAGATCCATGTCTCCTAGGAAAAAAAAAAAAGACAAGACACTCACCAGTCTGTCTGTCTTTCTCCACACAATAGCAGCTATCATAGAACTCTGTGAAAGTAGTTGCCAGCTCATATATATAATCACAGAGAGTGTGGAGAAATAAGTCATCTAAAATCTTTTGCAGAATCTCAGGGAACCGTAAAATGCAACGGCCTAGTTTCCATTCCTTCTCATGATCCAAAAGAATCTTGGTTTCTCGAGCAGCTTTTTGGAGCATTTCTTCATCAATATTGGCCAGACGTGCAATAGACCTTAAAAGAAAAAACCATCAGGCAACCACCACTGTTCCCTCTTCTTAGGCACACTCGTTCTCCACTCAACATGTACTAAGAAGTGATTCATGTAAATCAGAAATTATCACCAACTATAAAGAAGTTCCTATATAAATGAAGTATTTTATTATAGGGCATACTATTAGGCAAAACTAATAACCTGACCGAAAGCATTTCATAACACTAAAAATGGAAATGTAATTCTTTTAGGGGATTAGCTGACACTTCCCAGATATTTAAACACAGAGCATCTAGGAGAATACTGGCAAGTGCAATTAGAGCCAGGTTTAGGGATGCTGGGATAACTTGCAATTCTAAAAGAGAACATATTTCCAAAGATACTTGTAGACAGAAAAATAAATCTAAACAAAAAAATAACCACTCTAGGGTGGGTGTGATGGCTCATGCCTGTAATCTCGGCACTTTGGGAGGCCAAAGTGGACAGATCACTTGAGGTCTAGAGTTCGAGACCTGCCTCACCAGCATGGTGAAACCGTCTCTAATAATGATACAAAAGTTAGCTGGGCATGGTGGTGGATACCTGTAATCCCAGCTACTGGGGAGGCTGAGGCAGGAGAATCACTTGAACCTGGGAAGCAAAGATTGCAGTAAGCCGAGATCGCACCATTGCACTTTTCGCCTGGGCAACAGAGTGCGACTCCTTCTCAAAAAAAACAAAACAAAAAACAAAAAACACCAAACAAACCATCTTAGAGCCAGGTGTAATGGTGGTACATCAGTAATCCCAGCTACTCAGGAGGCTAAGGTGGGAAGATCATTTGAGAGCAAGACCGTTTCATTTTGGAGTAACATGCTTTTCATTTGATTCAATATAAAACAATGTCTACCAATAATTACCTGATTCTAGTGAAGGCATACAACAAGTAAGCAGCTGTATTTCCTCTGTCATCTAGCATTTTGTCAAAGGAGAAGATGTAGTCATTCAACCGGTTATGGGAAAGGTCAGCATATTTGATACAGCCATAAGCAACAGATGTCTGAGCAGCTTTCAATTCCTCTGCAGTTAAGACCTTTGGGAAAAACAAAACAATATTTCATAGCTTACTGATTGCTGCTTTTGCCCTGGTGGCTCATAGATATTCTTTTATCAATAAACTTTAATAAATGTTGACACTGGCCGGGCGTGGTGGCTCACGCCTGTAATCCAAGCACTTTGGAGGCCAAGGCGGGCAGATCACCTGAGGTCGGGAGTTCAAGACCAGCCTGACCAACATGGTGACTGTCTTAAAAATAAATAAATAAAAATAAACGTTGGCACTGAGGCAGGACATGGGCTAACGTACAAAGAAAATAATGAAAATATAAAATGCATTATGCACAATGAAGAATGTTTCTATGAGACACTGAATTTGTAAAATGTCAGCATAAATACCTTTTCCCAATGTATTCCATAGATATGAAACCAGAAGCATCAATTATTAGTTTACATCTACTTTATACTATGAACATTATGAGGTTATAGGAAACACAGTAACAAAGAAAAATACAAATAAAAAATTTGGGTTAAGTAATTAATTGAAATCAAGGGTGTATTAAGAGTAGACGAAGAAACTTATTCACTATTTTGCTAATATTTGCTCAAGTATTCTAAAGCAACATTAGGCCACAAGTAAGTAATTAAGGACTTTGCTTCTGGCCATGACAGAGTACCTTGCAGCAGACTAACCATTCTACCAAAAGCAACTATTTAAAAGCTGGGTTAAACATATGAAACAACTGTTTGAAGTCACTAGAGAGCATCAACACAAGCAAAGTTGGGGCTACAGTTCTTGAAAGAAGGAAAACATAGGGAATAAGGAGTGAGTCCATGCTCACTTGTTTTTTTCCCTAAGGGCATTTTTCACAACCCTACACAGTGGACAAGGGGGACCGAACCCAAGCAGAAAGAAGTGGTCTTACTGGGGTGAGAAGACGAGAGTTTAGAATACAGGGCTGCTAAACAAGCAAGGCCAAAATCCCCAAAAGGAGCCACAGAGGAGTCAAAGATTCTGTGAACAAATTTCTTTCATACTGTCATATGGCTGCTATGGACAAGGCAAGACTCCAAAAAAAATCTATCAGGAAACAGCAAGTAAAGACCTGAAGCAGTGATTTCAGCAGCTGTGTAACACTGGGCAGTGCCACAGCAGCAAACTGGAAGTGCATTAGCACACACCATTGAAATATGGTCAGAGGGCCATATTTTAGGAGTAAGGAATTCACTCTAGGCATAAAGGTAAAATTTAAGTAGTTCAACCCTAAAGAAGCATAAAACCAGTATCAACAGGGTCACGTTAATCAGCTGGTATGCTATCTGCCAGCTAGAAGAAAACTTAACAGTCTCTGGAGGGAAATAACCTCAGCCAGAATCCTTGTATTTTCCCTTCATAATGCCCAGCACCCAATAACATTTTCTAAAAAAGCAAGATGAGCCAGGTGTAATTGTTTGTGCCTGTAATGCAGCAGCTACTTGGGAGACTGAGGCAGAAGGATCACTTGAAGCCAGGAGTTTGAAACCAATCTGGACAGCACAGTGAGACCCCTATGTCTTGGGGGGGAAAAAAGATAAAAGAGCAAGATGAAATGACCAAATACTAAGGAGAGGGAGTAGAAAGGGCTATGAGAGAATCGAGACAACAGAAACAAAAGAAAAAAGATAATAGCAACTTTAAAGTCTGAAATTGTTTAAGATGAAGCTACTTAAAAAATACTTATTAATGACAGGGGGAAAAAACTAACTTTACAGCAGAGAAAACTGACACTATGATCTTACCAAAGAGATCAAAATTACTATTACTAATCATAAAGCTTATCAGCATCATGTGCATCGATTCTTAGAAGACTGTATAACCTGGAAACAATGTAACAGAACAGGAGGTAGTATCAGACAAATCCAACCAAGTGATATTAAAAAACAGTAATGGACCAGCAGACTTCATAAGTGTCAAAGGTCATGAAAGTCAAAGACAGACCAAGGAACTGCCCAGATTAAAGAGGAGGAGACTTGATAACTAAATGTAATATGTTATCTTGGACTGGATCTTAGACTAGAAAAAGGACATTAGTGATGACACCAACTGTGCAACCAGAATAAGGACTGCAGATTCGTTAATGGTATTGTATCAATGTTAATTTCCTGATTTTGAAAACCATACTATATAGCTATTAAGGATATTAGTATCTGGGGATATTAAATGAAAGATATAAAATTCTTTTTGCTATCTTGTAACTTTTTTTTTTTTTTGAGAGAGAGTCTCAGTCCGTCACCAGGCGCCAGGCTGGAGCGCAGGGGCGTGACCTTGGCTCACTGCAACCTCCTCCTCCTGGGTTGAAGCAATTCTCCTGCCTCGGCCTCCCAAACAGCTGGGACTACAGGCCCGTGCCTCCATGCCCAGCTAATTTTTTTTGTATTTTTAGTAGAGACGGGGTTTCACCATGTTGGCCAGGATGGTCTCAATCTCTTAACCTTATGATCCACCCGCCTCGGCCTCCCAAAGTGCTGGGATTACATGCGTGAGCCACTGCACCCAGCCTCTTGCAACTTTTTTATGCCTAAAACTGTTTCAAAATGTTTAAGACTAACATGTTAAAAAAATTAAAAGGAAAAGAGGAAGAAACCTGGATGGAAAGATGAAAAATTTCAAGAAATACCTTAAGCACAGAATATCAAAATATAATATCTGAAGTAGAAAATATTCAAAATAAAGCAAGAGAAAAAAAATGAATCAGAGCATAAGAAACACATGAGATACAGTCACAAGTTCTAACATTATGTACTTGGAGTTCCAAAAATAACAGAATGAGGAAAAGTAGTAGTATTTGAAGAGATATGGCCAAGAATTTTCCTAACATGATGAAAGAACTCAACCCACATATTTAGGAAGCTCAGCAGGCCCCACAGGGTAAAAACAAAAATGACTCCCCAAACCACACTTATGCATTTCTTAGTGAAAGTACTGAAAATAAAGCATAAGAAAAATACTAAAAAAAGTGTGAGAGAAAGATACATACTTTCAAAGGAGAAACAATGAAACTTTCAACTGATTTTCAAAGGAAACTATGGTAGCTGAAAGACAATGGAATATCATTTTTATTTATTTCCTCCCCCCAGCCCCACTGGTCCTCTCCAGTTCTGTGGAATGTCATCTCTAAGAATGCTGAAAACAGCTGCCAAACTAGAATTCTATACTCAATAAAAACACTGTTCAAAACTGAAGGCAACATAAAGACATTTTTGGACAATAGAAAATTCTGAAAGAATCTGTCACCCCAGCAGACCCATGCAAAAATAAAATAAAATAAAGACCTTCAGACTGATAAAAAAATAATCTCAAATGGAAGCAAAACAACTGCAGGAGGCCGGGTGCGGTGGCTCATGACTGTAATCCTGGCACTTTGGGAGGGCAAGTTGGGTGGATCACAAGTTCAGGAGTTCGAGACCAGCCTGGCCAAAATAGTGAAACCCTATCTCCTTAAAAAACAAAACAAAACAAAACAAAACAACAACAACAACAAAAACCTGCAGGAATGGGCAAAAATGTATAAATATAAATATTGTCTAAAGCAAAATAATAATAATAAGCAAAAGACAACAGATTCTTCACAAGAGAAAGTTATCTAGATGATCAATAAGCTTAAGAAAACGTAGTCAGGCTAGGCACGGTAGCTCACGCCTATAATCCCAGCACTTTCGGAACCTGAGGCAGGCAGACTGCTGGTTCCAGGGGTTTGAGACCAGCCTGGCCAACATGGTAAAACCTTATCTTTACAAGCAATACAAAAATTAGCCTGGTGTGTTGCCATGTGCCTGTAGTCCCAGCTACTAGGGAGGCTGAGGCAGGAGACTCACTTGAACCTTGGAGATGGAGGTTGCAGTAAGCTGAGATCATGCCACTGCACTCCAGCCTGGGTGACTGAGATTCTGTCTTAAAACAATAAATAAAAATAAAGAAAAGGTGGTCAATATCATTATTAATCAGAGGAATGCAAATTTTAATCACGATAAATCACTACACACTCATCAGAAAAGCTAAAATAAAAAACACTGACTAAGCCAATTGTGATGTTTAATACTGTTAACTTGATTGGACTGAAGGATACAAAGTATTGATCCTGGTGTGTCTTTGCAAGTGTTTCCAAGGGAGATTAACATTTGAGTCAGTGGGCTGGGAAGGGCAGACCCAACCTTAGTTGGGTAGGCACCATCTAATCAGCTGCTAGCGAACATAAAGTAGGGAGAAAAAAGTGAAAAGGAGAGACTGGCCTAGTCTCCCAGCCTGTATCTTTCTCCTGTGCTGGATACTTCCCACCCTGGAACATCTGACTCCAAGTTCTTCAGTTTTGGGGCTAAGACTGGCTATCCTTGCTCCTCAGCTTAAAGAAAGCCTATTGTGGGACATCGTGATCATGTAAGTTAATGCTTAATAAACCTCCCTTTACATATATCTATCCTGTTAGTCCTGTCCCTCTAGGGAACCCTGACTAATACACCAATGTTGGTAAATATATGGTACAATGAAACTCTCATATGTTAGTAGTGGGAGTATATACAGTCACCACTTTTTCCTTGGCAATTCTTAAAAATAAAGTTAAGAACAAGACAATCCTACAACCCAGCAATGCCATTCCTAGATATATATCCAAAAGAAAAAGCACATGTACCTCTAGAAGGGCTTCAACAATAATGTTCAAAATAGCTTTGTATTCTGAACAGCCAATAACTGGAAATAATCCCAAAGTCCACCAATAGGAGAACGCGTAAACAAAATGTGGCACCTTCATATAACAGAATATGCAGCAATAAAAACAAATGAAGTACCGCTGGTGTGGTGGTTCATGCCTCTGATCTTAGCACTTTTGGAGGCCAAGGTGGGTAAACTGCTTGAGCCCAGGACTTCCAGCCTGGGCAAAATGGCAAAACCCCATCTCTAAAAAAAATACAAAAATCAGCCAGGTATGGTACCGTGTGCCTATAGTCCCAGCTACTCAGGAGGCTGAGGTAGAAGGATCGCCTGGATTACATGAGTCCAGGAGGTCAAGGTGCAGTCAGCTATGATCTTGCCACTGCACTCCAGCCTGAGTAACAGAGTGAGACTGTCTCAAAAACAAAACAAAACAAAACAAAAAACATATGAACTACTGATAGACATGGAAAAGAACACATACTATGTGATTTCATTTATGTGAAATTCCAGAATAAGCAAAAGTGATTTATAATGATAGGAAATTTCTGGGGTGATGAAAATACATCTTAAGCGGTATTGTAAGGCATAAATATGTAAAAATTCATGAAGTTGTGCATTTTACCATACACATTTAAAATTAACTTAAAAAAATACGGCCGGGCGCGGTGGCTCAAGCCTGTAATCCCAGCACTTTGGGAGGCCGAGGCGGGTGGATCACGAGGTCAAGAGATCGACACCATCCAGGTCAACATGGTGAAACCCCGTCTCTACTAAAAAAAAATACAAAAAATTAGCTGGGCATGGTGGCGTGTGCCTGTAATCCCAGCTACTCAGGAGGCTGAGGCAGGAAAATTGCCTGAACCCAGGAGGCGGAGGTTGTGGTGAGCCGAGATTGCGCCATTGCACTCCAGCCTGGGTAACAAGAGTGAAACTCCATCTCAAAAAAAAAAAAAAAAAATACTAGCTGGGGTGATTAAATAAATGAAAGAGCCAAAGCAATTTTTGTCAACAGGCAGACTAGCAGACTAAACAAACTGGCTAGATGACTAAACTTTCCACTTTTCATCTACTGTGCCAGATGTGCCTAGACCTGTGATTTAGTTGGCTCATCGGGACAGATTCCTTATGGCTTGGTGCCGTCTTTGTGACAGTGAGTTCTTTTGAGATCTGGTCATTTAGGTGGGAGAAGGTGTGGCACCTTCTCCCACCTTCTCCCCCGCCCCCAACTCTCTCTTGCTCCTGCTTTCACCAGGTATAGTTGCCTGCACCCCTTTTACCTTCCACCATGAGTAAAAGCCCTGAGGCCTCCCCAGAAGCCAAGTGATACTGGTGCCATGCTCATACAGCCAGAAGTACCATGAGCCAATTAAACCTCTTTTCTTTTATAAATTACCAAGTCTCGCCGGGTGTGATGGGTCACGCCTGTAATGCAAGCACTTTGGAGGCTAAGGTGGGCGGATCACCTGAGGTTGGGAGTTCAAGACCAACCTGACCAACATGGTGAAACCCCGTCTTAAAAAAAAAAAAAAGTAAATTTGGGCCGGGCGCGGTGGCTCAAGCCTGTAATCCCAGCACTTTGGGAGGCTGAGGCGGGTGGATCACGAGGTCAAGAGATTGAGACCATCCCGGTCAGCATGGTGAAATCCCGTCTTCACTAAAAACACAAAAAATTAGCTGGGCATGGTGGTGCGTGCCTGTAATCCCAGGTACTCAGAAGGTTGAGGCAGGAGAATTGCTTGAACCCAGGAGGCGGAGTTTGTGGTGAGCCAAGATCGCGCTGTTGCACTCCAGCCTGGGTAACAAGCGCAAAACTCCGTCTCAAAAAATAAAAAATAAAAAAATAAATAAATAAATAAATTACCCAGTCTCAGGCATTTCTTTATAGTGATGCAAAAATGGCATAATACTAATACGACCAGGATTAAAAGGCAAAACTATTTTGGAGATCCCAGCTTGGTAAACTTCAAACTATCTACTGGAAGTAAAGAAAACCAATTTGAGATTTCTTCTTGCTGGCATTGGAAATGGAGCAGTGAAAAGGATAAAGTCATAATTACAGCCTGCCTTCATGCTCTCTGGATTGTAAGTGATCTATTTAAACTCAAATACAGCTTTTCCTCAAAACCATTTTTTGGGCCGGGCGCGGTGGCTCACGCCTGTAATCCTAGCACTTTTGGAGGCCGTGGTGGGTGGATCACCTGAGGTTAGGAGTTCAAGACCAGCCTGGCCATCATGGTGAAACCCAATCTAAAAAAAAAAAAAAACCTGCTGGGCACGGTGGCTCAACCCTGTAATCCCAGCACTTTGGGAGGCCGAGGCGGGTGGATCACGAGGTCAAGAGATCGAGACCATCCTGGTCAACGTGGTGAAACCCCGTCTCTACTAAAAATACAAAACACTAGCTGGGCATGGTGGCGCGCGTCTGTAATCCCAGCTACTCAGGAGGCTGAGGCAGGAGAATTGCCTGAACCCAGGAGGCGGAGGTTGCGGTGAGCCGAGATCGCGCCACTGCACTCCAGCCAAAAAAAACACCTTTTTTGCATTGGGATATTTCATGTGACATCACATCTTAGTCTGTTTCTTCTTTTGTAGTTTTACTCCTCTGTTTACAGTAGTGTGTTCCTTCCAAAATGTGACTTTCCTTGCTGGTGAGGTTATAGGATCCTGGGCATGACCTCTCCTCTACTGCTCCAAACTTAAAAAAAATAAAAACAAAAAACAACCAATTTTTCTTGTTGACTTTTCTTCATTTTGAATTCCTTCAAATTCCATACAAACCCAACCTCAGTCATTTCTAAGGGTGCTATGACAGACCATCATGTTGCCTGCTCTGAAGGTTCATCAATGGCCGTGGGTGGCAAGAATTGACTGCTATAACCACTCTACAAATGCTCCCAAAGAACGAGCTTGGCACATGTAGACTCTGACGTAAGTCAAAGAATCAAAGCCCTTCAGTCTGCAATATTCTTCTATCACTGGGAATTGCCGTTAAGCGGCAGAGATACTAAGCTACATTAACAAAGGAGGAAAAAGACAAGGTCTTTTTTAATTGCCAAGAACTGTATTTTCTAAATAAATGCTCAGCAATTCACAAAATAAACTTACTATTCAATAAAATCAGAGCAATATAAGCCTTGTCCTAGGTGGATTGACTCCTTATAATGCTCAGGATATACATTATACCAATAAGGCTTTGGATTACCTTGTCTCTTTGTTTTTCCTTCAATTTGTCCATGGATCGTTTTAGTCCTTCTTCCAGAAGGTCCATGAGGCGCACTGTTTCACCCGAACGCGTTTTAAACTTTTTCCTAAAAAATGTAAAAGCCCCAATCAGATTTTGAAACAGACTTTTAAACTTAGAAATCTTTGAAAATGAAGGTCTAAGAGACCTGAGCACAACCTGCAACGTATGACTGTTTCAAATCTCTACCTGTAACATATGACTGTTTCAAATCTCTAAGGCAGGCGTCCCCAAACTACGGCCTGCGGGCCACATGCAGCCCCCTGAGACCATTTATCCGGCCCCCCGCCGCACTTCAGGAAGGGGCACCTCTTTCATTGGTGGTCAGTGAGAGGAGCACAGTATGTGGCGGCCCTCCAACGGTCTGAGGGACAGTGAACTGGCCCCCTGTGTAAAAAGTTTGGGGATGCCTGCTCTAAGGTATATGTTGCCCCTGAGAACTATTAACAGAGGGCTTCATGCCAATGGTAACAATGCCTTATGCGAGTCATCAAACAGGGAGGGTGCTGAATAAAATACTGTGCTATCAAGTGTCTTTCTTTCATCTCTTGCCCTCAACTCAAAGCATCCTATGCTCTCGCCCTCAACAGCACTCTATACATGTTTACCTTTAATACATTTCCTAATAGAGAAAAGGTATTTGTTAATTTGTTCGCTTTCTTGGAATACAAAGTTTGGCTCAGATGTTTCACCTTTTTAGAAAAATTACTAATCAAAATATATGTGTCTAGAATTGCTTGGAAAGTCAGCAAATTCTTTGCCAAAATCTCACTTGAATTTCTTGGTATACTAATTCCTCTTGTTCAGTAATAACCAAGCCTTGATTCATACCAAAATCACCTGGCAAGGTTTAAAAAAAGATGTTTGAACAGCCAGTTGCTTGCTTGCTTCATTCACTTATTTATTTTTAGAGACAGGGTCTTGCTTTATTACCCAGGCTGAAGTGAAGTATTATGGTCATGGCTCACTGTAATCTTGAACTCCTTGAGCTTAAGTAATCCTTCTGCCTTACCCTCCCAAATAGCTAATTCTATAGGTGAGCCATCACACCCGGCTAATTTTTTAATTTTTATTTTTTGTAGAGATGGTGTCTCTCACTATGTTGCCCAGGCTCCTATCAAACTCCTGGTCTCAAGTGATCCTCCCACCTCAGCCTCTCAAGTGTTGGGATTACAGGCAGGAGACACTGTACCTGGCCCAGTTGCGCTGAAAAACAAACAAACAATAACAACAAAAAACAGAAAAAAACCCCAGGATGCCAGAACCCTGTTCAGATGTACTGCAATCAAAATCACTACGGATAGGGCAAAAGCACTAGTAAGTACTGCCCTGGATAGTTGCTGTTAAAAAGCATTTAGAAAAAACTGAATTTTACCAATTAAACAAAAAAGTTCATACAACACCAAGGATATAATATCACTTTTGTTAAAAATCCTTCAGACATAACAATGAAGCATCCCTTTTTACACAAAGCGTACCAAAATAAATGCACTACTTTCTGTTGAAGTTTTATTTCCAGAGGTTGCCTGAGAGTTTACTTGCCCTGTAAAATTCTGCTAATAACAGAATTAAAACTCCTTTATTATTCCACAAATACATTATATATTTCCATAGCTTTCGTTTTTTTTTTTTGAGACGGAGTTTCACTCTTGTTACCCAGGCTGAAGTGCAATGGCGTGATCTTGGCTCACCGCAACCTCCACCTCCTGGGTTCAGGCAATTCTCCTGCCTCAGCCTCCTGAGTGGCTGGGATTACAGGCACACGCCACCATGCCCAGCTGATTTTTTGTATTTTTTAGTAGAGACAGGGTTTCACCATGTTGACCAGGATGGTCTCGATCTCTTGACCTCGTGATCCACCCGCCTTGGCCTCCCAAAGTGCTGGGATTACAGGCGTGAGCCACTGAGCCCGGCTATTTCCATAGCTTTCTTTATGCCATAAACCCCTTAAGTGTCCCACTTTCAAATCTCTGATAAAATGAAACTCATCATGAAGACCAGTCAAAATGCTAAAGGAAATCGTCTTTAATGTTTGTGCTTTGCAATTACTGTTCCTTTCAGTTACTCCCTACCTATGCCTGCCTTGAATTTTTGTTTTTGGTTTGGTCTATTCTGACTAGTGGCTCTACAATGAGAAATGCATATCTAAATACCAAGAAAGAGCTCTAAAAAAACCCACAGATGCCTAATACCCACTTTAGACCCAATAAGTCAGTAACTCCCACAGTGGGCCTTGCATGTGTATTTTCACAAGCTCCACAGGAATCTGATCTGCTCTAGATGACAGGCTCCTTCAGGGAGGAGGTTATGTTCTGTGTATCTGTGTGTACACACTCTGGAGCATCCAGCCAACAGCATGCACAGCACATGCTCCATATGCAGATGTACACAGAATAGCAGGAAGATGAAATAAAATTATCATTCAAAAAACTAAAACAGAAAATGTCATTTAAAAATAGAATCTGTATTTTAAAAAAAAAAACATTTTTTAATACACATTCCCCTCTGTGAGCATGTTGAGATAAATATTTAAAATATGCTAAGTTGTCACAGGTTAACTATCATTTAAATTATTCTTTAAAAAAAAAAAAAAATGAGGCCGGGCACGGTGGCTCAAGCCTGTAATCCCAGCACTTTGGGGGGCCGAGGCAGGCGGATCACGAGGTCAAGAGATCGAGACCATCCCGGTCAACATGGTGAAACCCCGTCTCTACTAAAGTGCAAAAAATTAGCTGGGCATGGTGGCGCGTGCCTGTAATCCCAGCTACTCCGGAGGCTGAGACAGGAGAATTGCCTGAACCCAGGAGGCAGAGGTTGCGGTGAGCCGAGATCGCGCCATTGCACTCCAGCCTGGGTAACAAGAGTGAAACTCCGTCTCAAAAAAAAAAAAAAAAAAGGCTGGACATGATGGTTCATGTCTGTACTCTCAGCACTTTGGGAGGTCGAGATAGGAGATGACATGAGCCCGGAGTTTGAGACCAGCCTGGGCAACATAGTGAGACCCTGTCTCCACTAAAAAAAATGGAAAACATTAGCCAAGTGTAGTGGTGTGCACCTGTGGTCTCAGCTACTTGGAAGGCAGAGGCAGGAGGATCATGTAAACCCAGTAAGTTGAGGCTGCAATGAACTGTGATCATGCCATTGCACTCCAGCGTGGGTGACAAGATGAGGCCCTGTCTCAAAACCAAACAGAATAACAACAAAAAAATTTTTTTAATTAAAAAAAAAAAAAAAAGGGCTAGGATATTATAATTACATAATGCTGAGTGCATAAAAATTTTTTGAATTATCAAGAATCCTTTAGCCATTATATGACAAATGAATTATAAATGCCATAATATGAGCACTAGTGAGTAATTTTAAGCAAGTATAGGAATATCATCGAAATGTCCCAAAAACCAACTGTTAAGAAACTAAGACACTATTAAGTAACATTCTACTTATATAAAAAATTTTTGAGCCGGGCGCGATGGCTCAAGCCTGTAATCCCAGCACTTTGGGAGGCCGAGGCGGGTGGATCACAAGGTCAAGAGATCGAGACCATCCTGGTCAACATGGTGAAACCCCGTCTCTACTAAAAATACAAAAAATTAGCTGGGCATGGTGGCGTGTGCTTGTAATCCCAGCTACTCAGGAGGCTGAGGCAGGAGAATTGCCTGAACCCAGGAGGCGGAGGTTGCGGTGAGCCGAGATCACGCCATTGCACTCCAGCCTGGGCAACAAGAGCGAAACTCCGTCTCAAAAAAAAAAACTTTCTTATGTTCATAAACACTATAGTAAGGACTTAGTGTCTTTTTTGTTTTTGTTTTTGAGACAGAGTTTCAATCTGTTACCCAGGCTAGAGTGCAGTGGTATGATCTTGGCTGACTGTAACCTCCATGTCTGATGCTCAAGTGATCCTCAGCTGGGACTACAGGTGCATGCCACTATAACCGGCTAAGTTTTCTCTTTCTTTCTTTGCTTTTCTGTCTTTCCTTTCCCTTCCTCCCTCCCTGCCTCTTCTTCCTTCCTTCCTCTCTTTTTTTTTTTTTTGTGGGGGCAGAAATGGAGTTTTACCATTTTGCCCAGATTGCTCTTAGAACTCCTAGTTTGAAGCAATCCTCCAGCACTGGCCTCCTAAAGCACTGGGATTATAGGCATGAGCCACCATGCCGGCCCCTAGTGTCTTTTGATTTCGAGAATGTACAGATCCATCTACGGAGAAGTAACACAATTAGAAAATGTTGTTTTCAACAAGGTCTCTGAGCTCCACATAATCTATATCTAAGATAGTATCTTAACATATCTAATCTGCCTTTGACATGTTCAATTAGGGCTTTTGTACACTGGCTGGCCAAACATCTTGAGCTACCTCATATGATTTTTAGAAGTATTACCACCTCTGTGGGATGGCAATATTTAGGTCCTGTCACCAAATCTAAGATGCCATGGATTTTTGGTAAGTGATCCAAATATACTAGTGAATACAAGAGGTTAAAATACAAAAGATGTAGCTGGGCACGGTGGCTCATGCCTGTAATCTTAGCACTTTGGGAGGCGGAGGTGGGTGGATCACCTGAGGTCAGAAGTTCAAACCTGGCCATCATGGTGAAACTCCATCTTTTTCATAAAAAAAAAAAAAAAAAAAAAAGTACAAAAAAAACCCCCCACAAAAGATGTTGTGCCTTTGAACTGAGGAATACTGTATCAAAACACAGTTGTATTTACCTTATTTCATAAACACTGAGAATATAGAAAAATCATTTAAAAAAAAAAGGATGAATATTAATATGCAGTTCTTAATAAAGAGTATTTTTGGAGTGAACATAAAAACAAAACCAATTAATCTTAAAACTTAAATTGGAATCTCAGTAACATGGCTTTTGCCTATGTTCAACCTGAAGGAAAAAATATTTATAAAATGCATAAGCTATATTGTTGAACACTGTCTGAAATCTGAGCAGACTATTTAGGTTTGTGGGAGAGGAAGAAAACCGTTATATATAATCTATTAGGTCTACAGAGGATGGTTTTCATTCAACTTTGTACATACTACCTACCTAAAAGGCTACATTCTCTGGCAGTGATGTTATAGATACAAAATCACTTAGCTGGGCTTACAGAGGACTAAAGAAAACTGTAGACTTTCTTAATTCTAACATGGTATCAAATGAAAAGTAGCCTCTTGAAAGGAAATGTGGGGACCAAGTATATCATTACCATCTTCAGATTTTCCAGACTTACTTGTCTTCCCCTAGCACCACACCAAATCCAGCATGGGAGACTCGTGTTACTTTAGGGTCATACCAACCAATCATTTGAGCAGCAGCAAATACTGTCTGGAAGTGCACAGACTACAAATCAACAGAAACAGAAAGTTACTTGCTAGTCCTCTTTTTATTTATTTCTTTTTATTTTTTAAAGACGGGGTTTCACCATGTTGGTCAGGCTGGTCTTGAACTCCCGACCTCAGGTGATCCGCCTGCCTTGGCCTCCCAGAGTGCTGGGATTACAGGCGTGAGCCACCGTGCCCGGCCTAGACTTCTTTAAAAAAAAAAAAAAGGCCGGGTGCAGTGGCTCAAGCCTGTAATCCCAGCACTTTGGGAGGCCGAGGCAGGTGGATCACGAGGTCAAGAGATCAAGACCATCGTGGTCAACATGGTGAAACCCCGTCTCTACTAAAAATACAAAACATTAGCTGGGCATGGTGGCACGTGCCTGTAATCCCAGCTACTCAGGAGGCTGAGGCAGGAGAATTGCCTGAACCCAGGAGGCGGAGGTTGCGGTGAGCCGAGATGGCGCCATTGCACTCCAGCCTGGGTAACAAGAGCGAAACCCCGTCTCGGGGAAAAAAAAAAAAAAAAAAAGACTTGAGACTCTTTGCTTAGGAATAGATTTGTAAAATTCAAATCGCTCAAAAATCTTGTGAGACAAGTGTTACTATAAAAGCTCTTCTTTTATTCCCTATATATGAGAAACACTAAAAGCAAGAGTTATACTTTGTACTATGTTCAAAGGTTTTTAAAAGCAACTGAATTAAGGGCAGGTTCACATGCAAAAAGTTCGATTACATTTTAGGTCTCACAACAACCCAACCTCCTCTGAACCTCAGCAATTGACAGGAACAACTGCTGAGGTTCAGAGGAGTAACAACCTTCTCCAGTTTGTGGAGGCAAGCTGGAAAACTAGGAAGCATCCAGTTTGTCTGGGGCCAAACCCTCTTCCTTCTATGTTATACTGATGTTCTGAATCTTAGTCTTCTGGGAAAATTTATAGCCATTCAGCATCAAATGCCACCAACCTCACCATACTGTTTTACTTCCAATCAGACAATGTAAAACACATACAAATCTATAAACTCACTTGTCCACTGTCCACCACATAGATAATCATATCTGCTTTTTCCTCAAATAGTCTTTGTTTAATAGCAGCCAGGTCAGATGTATCATAGGTATAACCTCCATCTGATTTTACTATGGTTAATGGTATGGAACACCCTGGAACAAACACAATCTTTCTGCCATCATCCACCTGCACAAATCCTACGGGGTTAGAAAAAACTTCATTAATAAAGTTAAAGAACCCTGAAGGAAAATGAATGCTTAGTCATTCTACTACGTAAATATTTAGTTATTTGAAGAATATTTTAAAATATATTTATTAGAGAGCTAAAGAAATCACATAATTTTTTCCTTACGATGATCTACTAGAAGCCTTGGAAAATGTTAACCGTCAAGGTTGCCTGGACACTCAGGGTGCTATCAGAGCCCAAGTCAGATGTTCTGGCAGTTTTTGAGACTTACACTAAACTTGGCTTCCAAATTCTTTCTTTTGACACACAGTCTCACTACGTTGCCCAGGCCAGTCTCAAACTCCTGGGCTCAAGTGATTCTCCTGCCTCGGACTCAAGTGATTCTCCTGCTTCAGACTCAAGTGATTCTCCTGCCTCGGACTCCACAAGTACTGGGATTACAGGTGTGAGCCATCGTGCCTGGCCTCCCGAACTCTTTAGTTGGAACCCATCAGCTCATTAGGCCCAGAAAATGAAAATCTGTGCTTTGCTTTCAAGCTGGAGCCATAACCTTCCTTTTGGAGAAAGATGCAGTTCTTCTTATACTGATCTCTAACAATGTGCTAAAGAGTAGTTCACACCATTGCAAGGTCCAGGAAACAAACACCACACGATTTAGCATTTGGAATAGAAGTGCAAAGAAAAATTAAATCCATGTTCATACACTCATTATAAAAAAGGTGAAATTCTTGGATGCAAGAGGTACAGGAAGAACATGGTAATAGCAGCAGCTATGCAGGAGTGCTACTACGTGCCAAGTACTACGCTAACTCCTTAAATTTATCCTTCAAAAGAACCCTATGTAGTAAATAACTCTATGCTTTCTTACAGTTTAGAAAATTGAGACTTGGTAATATAAAGGCAATATAAAATAGTAGTTAAAAAGCCAGGCATGGTGGCTCAAGCCTGTAATCCCAGCACTTTGGGAGGCCGAGGCGGGTGGATCACGAGATCGAGATATCGAGACCATCCTGGTCAACATGGTGAAACCCCGTCTCTACTAAAAATACAAAAAATTAGCTGGGCATGGTGGCGCGTGCCTGTAATCCCAGCTACTCAGGAGGCTGAGGCAGGAGAATTGCCTGAACCCAGGAGGCGGAGGTTGCGGTGAGCCGAGATTGCGCCATTGCACTCCAGCCTGGGTAACGAGAGCGAAACTCCATCTCAAAAAAACAAAACAAAACAAAACAAAAACCACAAAAAAACTTAAGCTTTGTTTTCTCTGATAATGTTTGTAAAAAGAAAAAAAAAAAACACATAAGCTTTGAAGACAGACTGGCTACGTTTCAATCTTAGACATATCACTTATTAGCTATGTGACCCTGGGAAGTTACTAACCTCTCTGTGCCTATTTTCTCATAAAATAAACATTGTAAAAATTGCATTTATTTATTTTGTTGAGACAGGGCCTTGCTCTGTCACACAGGCTGGAGTGCAGTGGTGTGAACATGCTCACTTGACCTCCTGGGCTCAAGCAATCCTCCTGCCTCAGCCTCTGGTGAAGCTGGGACCACAGGCGTGCTCTATCATGCCTGACTAATTTTTTAATTTTTTTATTTGTAGAGACAGGGTCTAACATTGTTGCCCAGGCTAGCCTCAAACTCCTGGGCTCAAGTGATCCTCCCACCTCAGCCTCTCAAAGTGCTAAAATTACAGGCATGAGCTGCTGTGCTCAACCTCTCTCTCGTTTTTGTTTTTTTTTTTCAGAGACAGGGACTTATTCTGTTGCCTAGGCTGTAGTGCAGTGGTGTGAGCACAGCTCACTATAACCTCAAACTCCTGGCTTCAAGTGGTCCTCCTGCCTCTCCAACGCTGTGATTACAGGTGTGAGCAACTGAACCCAGCCAAAATTTTATCATCTTAAAAAGTATGGTCACTAGGCCCTAGACCAGGCATCCCCAAACTTTTTACACAGGGGGCCAGTTCACTGCCCTCAGACCACTGGAGGGCCGCCACATACTGTGCTCCTCTCACTGACCACCAATGAAAGAGGTGCCCTTCCTGAAGTGCGGTGGGGGGCCGGATAAATGGCCTCAGGGGGCTGCATGCGGCCCACGGGCCGTAGTTTGGGGACGCCTGCCCTAGACTATGATTAAAATATGATTCTCATTCAAGGAACCAAGCTTCTTTAGATATATGGTTGATTTCAGATCTGAGGAAGAAAATGTACAAAATAGGCCTGGAATATTATATACCAGGAAAGCAATTAAATAACTACCAAAGGAACTGAAAAAAGCAAAACCACATCCAAAAATAAGAAAGCCAATTTGAGGTTACTTAGCCAAAATGGGACAATTTGAGCATTACAAAAATTATAAAGACAACTGATTGAAAAATATAAAACATTAAAAGCCCACTACAATAATGTTAAAAATCAAGCAACTTACTTTGAGATACTAAGAAACACACTTATTATTCTGCAATTGATAAAAAAAAAAAATTAAGCACTTCCACTACCCTACCTGTCTTAAATGAATTGTACCCAAGGATAACAACAATAATTAGTAAAAGTCAAGCATACGAGAACAAATGGAGAAAGAATAACAGAACAATACCATTTTCCAACCTCCAATGAAGTGGTGGAACCAACTCGCGGTCGTAAATAGCTGACAAAACCAACAGGGAAAAGTCTGATAGGGAAATGTATGGATCCATCTGGCTGACAATACTTGAACTCATGAATCAATCTTAATATGACAAAAAGAGGGACAACTAGACACTGCCTCATTGCCTGCATTTTTGCAACAAAAAGAAAACACCAGGCCGGGAGCAGTGGCTCACGCCTGTAATCCCAGCACTTAGGGAGGCTGAGGCAGGCAGATCACGAGGTCAGGAGTTCAAGAACAGCCTGGCCAACATACTGAAACCCTATCTCTACTAAAAATACAAAAATTAGCTGGGTATGGTGGTGTCTGCCTGTAGTCCCAGCTACTCAGGAGGCTGAGGCAGGAGAATCGCTCACTCCAGCTCTGGGAGAGACTCAGAAAAAATAAAAAAGAAAGAAAACAACAAAACAAGGAATAATAAAACATAAATTAGAATCTAATGAAGCCTCTTGAGAGAAACACAGAAAAGACATTATGCTAAATAGGACCATATGGGAAATTCTTTAGGACAAATGTCCGAGTTTCTTCAACAATAAAAGAAATTTAAAGAGAGGGAGAAACCTCAGAACTTAAGATACATATCAAATAAATGTTATATACAGACACTGAAAAAACGATTAAAAAACTCATGAATTCAACACTTCGGAGGCTGAGGCAGATTGATTACATGAGGTCAGGAGTTTGAGACCAGCCTGGCCAACATGGTGGAACCCCACCTCCATTAAAAAAGCAAAAACTAGCTGGGTGTGGTGGTGCATGCATGTAATTCCAGTTACTTGGGAGGCTGAGGCAGGAGAATCGTTTGAACCCAGGAGGTGGAGACTGCAGTCAGCTGAGATCACTCCACTGCACTCCAGCCTGGGTGACAAGAGTTAAGACTCTGTCTCAAAAAAAAAAAAAAAAAAAAAATCAACTTGAAAAATGTGAACTCGGTATGTTTAATGATACTAAGAAATTATTACTCACTGGGTATGGTAGTTCATGCCTATAATCTCAGAACTCTGGGAGGCCAAGGTGGGAAGATCACTTGGGGCCAGTTCCACACTGGCCTAGGCAATATAGCAAGACTGTTTAAAAAATATATATAATTACTTTTCTTGATTTTATGATGATATTATGGTTTTAGAGCAGGAAGAAGGGCCTGTTATTTCAGAGACATGTACCAAAGCTGTTATAGATGGAATTATATGATGGAAGCAGTGTGTGTAAGAAGGTATAGATACAATAAGGTTGGTCAGTACCCATAATTGTTGAAATTGGATGATGAGTATGTACATGAAGCTGGTGTTACTATAAATTCTACCCATTTTTGCTTATTTGAAAATTTCCATAATAAAAAGTTTAAAAAAGAGAGCCCACCTCTATCTTCAAGTTCCTTTACAACATCATTCATCCTATCTTGATAGAAGGATTCTCCTCTCTCTATTAAAGTGACGTCCAATGCATCATAGATTTTATTAAACTCTAGGGAAAAAAATAAAAGGTCACGAAATAAAGAAAATAAGAATTTTTTAAAAACAGGAAACATGCATCTTATTACATTAAAAATGTATAATAGAGAGCATTACATTCATGCTGTCATTTTGAAAAAGGGAAATAAAAGATACACATCAAAATATTAATGATTGGGACTGTAATTCTCATTTTCCTCTGTCTACATTTACTGTTTTCTATAAGAAACACGTCTTTCTTGTATAACTTTTTGAAAATTAATTATTAAAAAATGTAAGCAAAAAAAAGCTCTTCCTATCTGGTGATCAAAGTTTTTCCTCATTTGTACCACTTATCTCTCTATGTAGCAATGCATTGGTGACACAGTATATATATATCTCCACCTCCCAGGTTCAAGCGATTCTCCTCCCTCAACCTCCTGAGTAGCTGGGATTACAGGTGTGAGCCACGACATCCGGCCTCACAGTATTACTTATTGTAATTATAAAACATTTTACTACCTAGTGCTACAAACCAGTCATGAGTCATCTTTTTCAAAGATCTACTGGTTGTTCTTTAACCTATTTACTCTTCAAAGAAACCTTCAAAACTATTTTGTCAAGTTAAAAAACTTGCTATCGCCTTAAAACCATAAATAAATTTGGCAAACTAGGGAACTGGGCATGGCACTCTATCCAAACATTCTATTACATCTCATTATACACTTCTCATCATTTTGGTCCTATACATTTATGGATAAACTCATTCCTAAGTGCTCCTAAGTGTTTTATAGGTTTTGTTACTATTATAAGATTTCTATTTTGTTTATACTATATTTTCTACTTAATTTTTGCTGACTTCTAAGAAAGTTAAATCTTGAGCCTGTCTGTCTGAAGACAGGCTAAAAATTTATCAGTTGTTTCAGAAATACATTTAAGAAAAAATCTATTTGCCTGTCCTCTGAAGTTTAAAATATCATTCGAAGTCAAATCAAAATTACGACTCAAGGAAACCATATACACAGTATTTGCTGGATGAAGGAACAAAGCCCAGAATCTCACCTTGGCGGGAGACATCACAGATAAGGTTCCAAGCTTTTATAATATCTGGGTTTTTACCCTGGAGCAGAACTACACACTGATACGCTCGCTTCTTAAATTCCTCTTCAGTATCAAACCTCTTCTTAGATTCCTGTGTGCATACATATTTTATAAAGTAAGGTTTGTAAAAAGATCTAATCCTGTATTTCTGAAAATAAGAACTTACACATTTCTACACAAACACAGTGAGAAAACACAAAATTAGAACCCCAGAAAAAGTGCTCTCCCTCAACAGCTGAGAATGCTGCTACAAATGAACACGCCAAAGAACTCTGAAATCATTTTTCTTTTTTTTTTTTGAGATGGAGTTTCGCTCTTGTTGCCCAGGCTGGAGTGCAACGGCGCATTCTCAGCTCACCGCAACCTCCGCCTCCTGGGTTCAAGCAATTCTCCTGTCTCAGCCTCCCAAGTAGCTGGGGTTACAGGCATGTGCCACCACGTCCGGCTAATTTTTTTTGTATTTTTAGTAGAGACGGGGTTTCACCATGTTGGCCAAGATGGTCTCGATCTCTTGACCTCGTGATCCACCCTCCTCGGCCTCCCAAAGTGCTGGGATTACAGGCGTGAGCCACTGCGTCCGGCCCTGAAATCATTTTTCTTGAAAATAGAACAATCTCGCCGGACGCAGTGGTTCAGGCCTGTGATCCTAGCACTTTGGGAGGCCGAGATGGGTGGATCACCTGAGGTCAGGAGTTCAAGACCAGCCTGGCTATCATGGTGAAACTCCATTTTAAAAAGAAAAAAAAGAAAATAGAAAAATCTCACCACAGTTTTCCTTGCACTTTTCCAATTCATAAAAGTCTACTCCAGCTAATACTTTTGCGTTCATGAACAGTTAGTACAGAATAGCTAACAGGTAGGACTGAATTTTCTGTGTTCCAATCTCCATTTTGGATGTGGTCCTGAAAGAATTTTTTCTTTCTTTTGTGACACAGTCTCACTCTGTCTCCTAGGCTGGAGAGGAGTGGTGCAATCTCCATGTCTCAGATTCAAATGCTTCTCGTGCCTCAGCTTCTGAGTAGCTGGGATTACAGGCACATGCCACCATAATGGGTTAATTTTTGTATTATTAGTAGAGATGGAATTTCACCATGTTGACCAGGCTGGTCTTGAATTCCTTACCTCAAGTGATCTGCCCACCTGGGCCTCCCAAAGTGCTGGAATTACAAGTGTGAGCCACCATGCCTGGACAACTTATTTATTTATTTTTTACTAAAAAGAAATTGTTTTCATTGTTTTATTTCTATTTTGAAATCAATACATACTTAAACATAATTAGTTAATCCCATCTCAAATTAACTGGTGTTAACATTTAGTGTATAAATCTAGATATTTCTTTGCAAATTCACAAACACGTTTTAACAAAAATTGGAAATGGCTTTTCTTTACTGTGGTTTGTAAATTTTAGCAATTTATTTATACAAACAATTTCTTGCATTAATAGATCTGCTCCATTATATTCAAAGTACAGAACTCCAAAAGATGATTGATAACATTAGTTACTTTTCCAGTCTCCTATCAATAAACATTTAGCTTATTTTCTTTGACATGGAGTTTTGCTACTGTTGCCCAGGCCCAGGTTCAAGCGATTCTCCTGCCTCAGCCTCCTGAGTAGCTGGGACTACAGGCACGTGCCACCATGCCCAGCTAATTTTTGTATTTTTAGTAGAGACAGGGTTTCACCATGTTGGCTAGGATGGTCTCAACTGCTTGACCTCGTGATCTGTGTGCCTCGACCTCGGCCTCCCAAAGTGCTGGGATTACAGGTGTGAGCCACTGCACCCAGCCACATTTAGCTTATTTTCAACACAAAACATTTACGAAAAGTAAAATCAAGCAAACAAAAACAAAACTTGCATCTCACATTAAAATAAATTTGTTAATCAAAACATTTGACAGAAAATTACAATCTTTATGATCCCTCTATCACAAGGAATTTTTTTTTTTTTTTTTTTTTTTTAAATAAAGTCTCACTCTGCTGGAGTGCAGTAGCAAGATCACAGCTCACTGCAGCTTTGACTTTGCCAAGCTCGGGTGATCCTCCTACCTCAGCCTCTCAAGAAGCTGGAATTACAGGAGTGCACCTGGCTAATTTTTTGTGTTTTCTGTGGAGATGGAGTCTCCTCATGTTGCCCAGGCTGGTCTTGTACTCTTGGACTCAAGTAATCCACCTGCCTCAGTCTTCCAAAGTGCTAGGATTACAAGCATGAGCCACTGCACCTGGCCCATAAAGAAATTTTTTAAAAACATTTTTTATTTTTAATTTTTGAAGAAATAATTTTTTTGAGACATGATATCGCTCTGTCACCCAGGCTGTATAGTGCAATGGTGTAATCACACTGTACTGCAGCCTTGACCTTCCTAGGTTCAAGTGATCCTCCCACCTTAACCTCCCAAGCAGCTGAGACTACAGGTGTATGCCAACATGCCTGGGTAACTTTTGTTATTTTTTTTTAGGGATGAGGTTTTCCCATGTTGCCCAGACTGGTTTCAAACTCCTGGGCTCAAGGATTTTGCCCACACTGACCTCTCAAAATGTTGGGATTACAGGTGTGAGCCACTGAACCCAGCCAGGAAGTAATTTTTAAAAAGGGAAAAAAAGGCTGGGCGCGGTGGCTCAAGTCTGTAATCCCAGCACTTTGGGAGGCAGAGGCAGGTGGATCACGAGGTCAAGAGATCGAGACCATCCTGGTTAACATGGTGAAACCCCGTCTCTACTAAAAATACAAAAAATTAGCTGGGCATGGTGGCACGTGCCTGTAATCCCAGCTACTCAGGAGGCTGAGGCAGAAGAACTGCCTGAACCCAGGAGGCGGAGGTTGCGGTGAGCCGAGATCGCGCCATTGCACTCCAGCCTGGGTAACAAGAGCGAAACTCCGTTTCAAAAAAAAAAAAAAAAGAAAGAAAAGAAAAAAAAATCCACGTGAACAAAGCTATTTACTGAATAACAGCACCTCTAAAATAGAAAAAAATTCAATTAAGGATTAATGCAAACATTGGTATATCGATTCAACAAAATGTGCCGTCATAAAGTAACACACAAAAGTTTGCAGTATTAAACAATACGAAAACTACAATATAATAAATGATTAATACATGTTGGTACACAGTTAAGGTGTCAAAGAAAGTTGACCACAATGGGCATTTTACAATTATGGATTATGTGAAAATTTGTCTTTTAAATTGTTTTTACATATACTTAACATTTTCAAAATTCATGTAATTAAGCATCAAAAATTTTTCGCTATAATGTATTCTGATTAATATTCTAAATTCACATAGTAAGTAATGTGGTAGAATTCATTTTTTTAACTTTCATTTTTAAATGTAATTTTATTTTTTAAGACAAGGTCTTACTCTGTCACCCACGCTGGAACACAGTGGCATGATCACAGCACACTGCAGCCTTGACCTCCTGGACTCAAGTGATTCTCCCACTTCAGCCTCCCTAGTAGCTAGAACCACAAGCGTAAACCACCGTGCCCAGCTAGTTATTTATTTATTTTTTTAAAGATGGGGTTTCACCATGATGGCCAGGCTGGTCTTGAACTCCTGACCTCAGGTGATTCACCCACCTTGGCCTCCCAAAGTGCTAGGATTACAGGCATGAACCACCACACCCGGCCCCAGCTAGTTATTTTTGTATTTTCTGTAGACATGGGATCTCACTTTGTTGCTCAGGCTGGCCTCAGACTCCCGAGCTCAAGCAATCTGCCTGCCTCAGCCTCCCAAAGCGCTGGGATTACAGGCATGAGCCCTGCACCTGGCCTAGAATTTCATTTTTAACATATACTAATAAACTAATAAACAAAGTAAAGATGACATATTAACAGGTGGGGGATGGATGTTCCTATGCATGCAACCAAATGTAATCTATCTAGTAGTGGTTCCACATACCCAGCCAAATACAATGAATCTGGGGGCAGGGGATGGCTGTTTATAAGGCACACAGCCAAATGCAATGAATGTCAGAATAAAAAAGAATCCACTTCTTCAGGTAGGTAAACGAAACAAAACGGTTTGTCAGTGTAAGTGAATTTAATTTAGTCTGTTCCCATTTTGCCTTCCACCATAAATAAAAGCTCTTGAGTCCTCCCCAGAAACTGAATAGATGCCAGTGCCATGCTTGTACAGCCTACAGAACTGTGAGCTAATTAAATGTCTTTTCTTCATAAATTAAGTTCAACAGTGTCATTTATACAGAGAGAACATGTACTACTAAGGCCATTAGCAACTTTCACTTAACTCCATAGCAGCTTTTAAAAACCATTTTAAGTTTCCAAAGGAAAACACATAATTATGATTAATGGCAAACATAAATAATGTAAAATCAATGGTATCAAACCTTATAAAAGGCCTGAAGATCCCCAATAGGAGGTGAAACTGTTAGATAATCTGGAAATTTATCTTGCAGGTGAGCGATGAGCATGCCAAACTGGGTGCCCCAATCTCCTACATGATTCAACCTAATACCAATCAGAGAATATAAAATCAGTAATAAACACAGTTACGTTAAATTAGAGAAACTATATTCCACTAGGAACCACTAACATTTACATGCCATTACATCAACATTTAGTAGTATCTGTTTACTTGGATATTTCTTCAACTGGTCTGAAAACTCCACAAGAGATGAAAACTATGTCTGTTACATTTAGCTCTGCATACTCAAGTAATAGAGGCTGCACATGGCAGGCATCCAGGAATTCCTGAATGAATGTGCTTTCTGTCAATGGACTATAATCTGTTTATTTTGTAGCTAACTGAGCCAATGACAACTGAGCCAATGTTGGTTATTCCTACCATTTTATGAAAACTTAACATTTTAACCAATTATCTTAGTGTAATTTAGATCAATGGTTCCCAAATATCAGTATTATATATTCTTGAAAATATATGTTGGGCTGGGCCAGCGCCATGTAATCCTAGCACTTTGGGAGGCGGAGGCAGGAGGATCACTTGAGGTTAGGGGGTTGAGACCATCCAGGCCAACATAGTGAAATCCCGTCGCTACTAAAACTACAAAAATTAGCTGGGCTTGGTGGTGCAGGCCTGTAGTCAAGGCTACTAGGGAGGATGAGAAGGAAGGATCGCTTGAACCCAGGAGGCAGAGGCTGCAGGGAACCAAGGTTGCACCACTGCACTCCAGACTGGGAGACAGAGAAAGACTCTGTTTCAAAAAAAAAAAAAAAAGGAAAATATATGTTGATCCAAACACTTCTTTCTCTCTTTTAAATTTTTTTTTAAGACAGGGTTTCACCATGTTGGTCAGGCTGGTCTTGAACTCCTGACCTCAGGTGATCCACCCGCCTTGGCCTCCAAAGTGCTTGGATTACAGGCGTGAGCCACTATGCCCAGCCGTCTCTGCTTTTTTTTAAATCCAAACCACTAGATCATTTTTCAAGTGCACCATGATGACAGCCTCTTCACTTACTGTTACAGTCTCCGTTCTTTGCCTAGCTTCCTCACAGTAAGTAACCAGAGTAATCTTTAATTTGTATGATTTAAAAATTTTAATTTCTCTAAAAATATAAAAAATAGAGACAGGTTCTTGCTATGTTGCCTAAGTTAGTTGAAAACTCCTGGCCTCAAGTGATCTTTCCACCTTGGCCTCCCAAAGTGCTGGGATTATAGGTGCGAGCTGGGGCTGGGCGTGGTGGCTCACGCCTGTAATCCAAGCACTTTGGAGGCCAAGGTGGGTGGATCACCTGAGGTTGGGAGTTCAAGTATAGGTGCGAGCCACAGTGCCCAGCCTAATCTTTAATTTGATCACATTGCTCCACAAACTAAAACTCTGTAATAGCTTTCCATTACACTTAGAATAAAATCTCAGTTGCCTATCGCAACTTACAAGCAAGGTCCAACGTAACCTATTTCTTTACTACCTTTCTCCCTAGCAGGATATAAACCCCTTGTATACAAGAGGTCCTCAAGAAATATTTGTTGAATGAACAAACAGTTTAATCCTTGGTTTTACTAAGAGTCTAAAAAAAGTAAAATAGTAAAAAAGGTTCAGAGGAGAGGCTCAGGACATACATTAAAAGCTTGTAAAGCAGAACTAAGCTGATGAACCACTGATTTAGTCGAACGAACGATCTTTCTCGAGTGAGATATTTCATGTTCTATAGAATTTTCCAAACAAGAAACTAAGGCAAGAGAATAGGAAGCAAGGCAAGAGCACATACCTGAGCACATCATATCCTGCAAATTCAAAGAGGCGGCATATACTCTCTCCTATGATGGTTGACCTCAGGTGGCCTACATGCATCTCTTTAGCTATATTAGGAGAGGAAAAGTCAACTACAACCTGTGGTAGACAAAAAGAGAAGGCTGTTAAGAAGGGCATAAATTTTTTTTTCTAATATATTAATAACACATTTAATAACAGACTTAAACATTAATTTGGGTTGTAATTCAATCATGTTCAATTTTATGATGGATCTGCTTGTATATTTTTAACTGAAAAAGAATCAAATTAATTTATAAAAATTACCTATTTCAGTGATACCTGTTTATCAACTGGCTACCTCAAATGCCTTGTGGAATTAAGTGAAAAAAAAAAAAAAAATCACACAACATGCTAGACTCAGGAGAAAGGCTACTTCATAAGTATGTTCATAATCTCAAATGTTAATGATTAAATTTCAATATAAAAAGTGAAATCCATTCCCAGTTTCAGCACTTTCCATGTGGTTCGTTCTTCCTTTTCTTTATTAGTCTCACTGTATTGCCCAGGCAGAAGTGCAGTAGCTATTCATAGCCTTTAACTTCTGGGTTCAAGCAATTCTCCTGCCTCAGTCTCCCAAGCAGCTGGGACTATAGGCACATACCACCATGCCTGGTTCCATGAGGTTCTAAGATACTAATATATTAATTAAAAAGTATACATATACCTTTTTATTCTCTCCCAGAGCAGGCAGTTTAACTCCATTTACTAGGAGATTGGTCAACTGTTCTGATACAAAGTCCTTTCTTAAGTGGACATTAATGAAACCTAATGATAGAAGAGAAAAAATATCAGATAGTGTCTTATTTGGAATAATCGCTCACTCCTAAGGATTTGCTCCAGATGCTGACTTGGCTCTGGCAAAATTCTTCAGAATTCCAATACCAGTTGTGCCTTGACTTAAGCTGTCTTGTAAGCTCCTGTCTCCTATCTACTTCAAGCCTTCACCACTCTCCTGAAACCTTCCTACTTAATTCAGGAACCTTTCACTATCAGCAAACAATCTGTCTGCCTCTTAACAGAGAAGAGAATGCCCTTGTGCTGAAGACTTATCTACTATTATCCATTCTAATTTTGCTAATGAAAAACTGAATCACAAAGAGGCAAAGTAACTAATTCAAGATAAGGCAGCTAAAAGTGGTAGATGAGTCTAGATTAAAACTTCAATTTCCTACTTCGCAATCCATAGTGCTTTCACTATCTTGTTCAGTATATACATTTTAAACCTGTAATTAAAATGTGTGTTCTTTTTTAACTTCAAAAAGGACTCATCTTCAATACAACTATTAAGAAGGATAACAATGTCATACCAGGACCAGCAATTTCAACTTTTTCAATATATTCATTGTCTGGGAGGTGTTTGGTAATGTTTTCAGCAATTTCTCTTGTATTAACTTTCTGTTCCTTGGTTTTGAGCATCTACAACACAATATAAAATGATTCATTACACAACAGGTTTCAGCAAGTTACTCGAAAATGCACACCTGACAAGGCACAAGATGCATTTTACGTAAGAACCATCAAAAGGGCCGGGCGTGGTGGCTCACGCCTGTAATCCAGGCACTTTGGAGGCCAACGCGGGCGGATCACCTGAGGTCGGGAGTTCAAGACCAGCCTGACCAACATGGCGAAACCCCATCTTTAAAAAAAAAAAGAACCAGCGAAATGCAGAAGCAGCAAAGTCCAACCACATTACGAATGACAGATCAAAGTGTCAACAGTGCCAAGGGGAATAGAAAAGTGCCCAAACTACATGATCTCTATTTCCAAATGTTACACAAAAATACCTGGAACTCTTTTTTTTTTTTTGGAGACGGAGTCTTACTCTGTCGCCCAGGCTGGAGTGCAATGGCGTAATCTTGGCTCACTGCAACCTCTGCCCCAAGTTCAAACAATTTTCCTGCCTCAGCCTCCCTAGCAGCTGGGATTATAATACCTGAAGCTTTTTAATGATGACACAATAAACTCTACAGTAGCCTGGTTCCAGCATATTTACATTACTAATTTTCAAGTCATTAAGATGTGCAATAATCACACTTGAGAAACAACACTATAAAAGATCTGGACTCTTCAGAGTAACTCTTTCTAATCCAGCAAAGAAAGGAAAACAGAAAGACCCAAGCCAGATGCAGTTAACCACAAACACATCAGACAATGTAGCTATTTAAAATGGGGAAATCCTCTGCTTGAAAATGAATACACAAGCCTGGCTCAAAGACCACAGTTACATCAAATATTTAATAAGGATGCTGACTGGTAAATGGCTAATTTTAATTTTTCACCTCCCAACACTCATCAACAACACGCAGCAATCCTGGACACAGCAGGAGGGAAATACTTAAACAAAAGAGTACCAATGATTGTTCTTAAATATTAAGAGTATATGTAAAACTTAACCAAAACTTAAAACTTGTGCTTAAAAAAAAAGTCAAAACATATGCCCTCCTGCATCCCCTTTCTCAAGTTTTTCAAACTGTGGCAAATGTCCTTTTCACCAAGGATACAATTTGCAATAGTATTATTTCTATAAATGCTAATGATGATATTAATACTTAAAAAAGACAAATAACTAAGAGTCATGACAATACATCACCTGAGAAATACCCATAGCACTATTACACTGATAGTCCCCAAACTTGGGCTGCTGACTTGGTGTCACTATCAGAGGAGGATTTTCCAAATCTGGATATGCAGCCTTAATTGCATGGCCAAAGACCTCTTGCAGGCGGCTATTAATGTTAATCATATTTTTAGTTGGTTTGTTTCTTTCTGCCTGAAGACTCTGTAGCAAAAGAATGGAAACATGTCAATAATGTACAACATCATCACCATACAAAATTTCTACAAATTATTTCAAGTACAGACCTTTAAATATCTTAAGAACCAAAAAGGAAGGCTGGGCATGGTGGCTCAAGCCTGTAATTTGGGAGGCTGAGGTGGGTGGATCACGAGGTCAAGAGATCGAGACCATCCTGGCCAACACGGTGAAACCTTGTCTCTACTAAAAATACAAAAAAATTAGCTGGACGTGGTGGTGCGCGCCTGTAGTCCCAGCTACCCGGGAGGCTGAGGCAGGAGAGTCACTTGAACCTGGGAGGTAGAGGTTGCAGTGAGCCAAAATCACACCACTGCACTCCAGCCTGGGCAACAGAACAAGACTCTGCCTAAAAAAAAAAAAAAAAAAAAAAAAAAAAAAAAAAAAAAAAAAAAGAATAAGTGGAAAAGCCCAGATTCAAACTCAGATCTATTGGAATGAAGAGTCCAAGTTTCATGCTCCCCTCATCATCCCTATCACACAAAGAAATTATATTCTTAAATTCACTAAAAAGCCTGATTTCAAGTTTGTAGCTAATTAATAATTGACTCCTCTCTTTGGTAACATACTTAAAACATAGAAGATACGTTTATCACCATCTAAAGATTTCCAACAGCAAATACCAAAGTTACTTGGATATGATTCTTTCTTCTTCTTTGTTGTAAGACACAAGAACTCACTGTGCACTCTGTTGAGGCTACAGTGCAGTGGCATGACAGCTCACTGTAACCCTGAGCTCCTGGGCTCAAGAAAGCCTCCTGCCTTGGTCTCCCAAAGCACTGGGATTACATGCAGAAGCCACCATATTTGGCCTAGATTATGATCTTATACACAAAACTTGCTATAATTGTGGGTCAAGATGGCCAGGGGCAGACCTATGTTAATTAGATCCAAATAATTACAAGCTTGCTTGGCTCAGAGTATGCTGAAGTTTATACATTGAACTAAACTATGTTATTGGTGCAGTTAATTAGAAATCAAGCGGCAACAGGAGGCCTAAAGTAAAGACCATCCGAGAGCACAGTAATATCAGGGAGCACCTTGGGGTGGCTGCAGAGCAGGGGGTGCTGCTCTGGTCCCACGAATGCCTTCTCAACATGGAGACTGCATGAGGGCCTCCTAAAGAGGGCTTACACAAAGATTTCTGAGAAGCGAGACGACCTCTGCTCCGGGAGGGTCTCTGCAGATGGGAGCTGGCAAGGAGAGAAGCCTTGCAGGGCAGAGATCCAGGAATACCTCAGGCTCTGCCTAGGTTCTCCAGAATAAGGAGTGATTTTAATTGCTCTATGTCCTCAATGTCCCTTGATGCACTGGGCTCCTCATCCGCTATACTTCTGATGCAGGGGTACCCTGATAACAATCACAATCGGTGATAAACTCAGAGTACTAGTTTACAATGTCTTAGAAGGATCGCAAGTGCTGTTAAATGCTCAGAGCACTAGCTTAGCATGTCTTAGAAGGATCTCAAGTGCTCTTCTTCCATGCCCATAAGATCAATGAGACCATGCACATAATAAAAGTGTTTGGAGCCCAGAGCTAGGGACCAACAGGGTTCCCACACCTGCATTGGTCCCCTGGACCCATGCAGTATATTCTACCCTTGTGTCTCTGTCTATTTCCTTTTCTCAATCCGTCGTCACCTCTGGGACTAAGGGTACACATGTATGGGGTTCGGCTGGTTCCCAACAATAAATGCCAATTTTTTATTTTTGAGACAGGGTCTCATTCTGTTGTCCAGGCTGGAGTGCAGTGGCATGATTTCAGCTCACTGAAACTTCCACCTTCCAGGTTCAAGTGATTCTCATGCCTCAGCCTCCCAAGTAGCTGGGATTACAGGCACATGCTGCCACCCCTGGCTAATTTTTTTATTTTTAGTAGAGACAGGATTTCACCAGATTGGCCAGGCTGGTCTTGAACTCCTGACCTCATATGATCCACCCTGCTCAGCTTCCCAAAGAGCTGGGATTACAGGTGTGAGCCACAGTGCCCGGCCTCAATTTTTTTATTTTTAAAGGATAGGAGTACCTATTCTTTAAGGAAAGGATAGCATGTACATGAGAGAGAGAGAGAGAGAGAGAGAGAGAGAGAGAGAGAGAGAGAGAATATGAATGTGTATACCTCACATACAAAATCTACTATACTTAGTTTGGCACCATGCTAATTACTATCTGATTATAACCAATCAGTATGTTTTCTCTATCAGTTTCGTATGTGATGCTTTCAATTCAGAGCATGTGGCCAAAGTGAACCAGGGAAAGAAGATAGGGTGAATGGCTATCACACACAGTACTTTATTACCCTGTGGTTTTTAGTTCGGCTATGTACATTGTGTTCAGCTGCTCATTCGGTAGAGCAAAGTATCTGTCAAAGAATCAATATGCCTTCCACATTACACTAAGAGCATTTTCCTATCTATATGAGAGCTAATCTGCATTAGAGAAAAAAATGAGTATTAGAATATGCTGTACTTCCATCCCAGCTACTTGGGAGGCTGAGGTGGTTCCAAAGAGTTCGAGAAAATATTGCACTTCCTTTTGTATCTTTTCCCTTATAGTCAGTCTCTAGCACATATTAGACATTTAATAATACTTTTGAATTAAAATAAATGTAAAAGAGAATTAAGTATATGTAAGTGCAGAATGAATGACATAACCAGAAAAGTGAGATTCTTTTGGGAAGAGTCTACAGAAAAGGAATTTTGTGATTTTAGAACACTCAAAGAAAAGCACAGCAGATCACATATAGGTAACATGAACTCAAGCACGGCAGATCACAAATAGGTAATATGAGAAATGTCATGAGAGTGGGGCAGACAGAGTCTGAGGTAAGTAAATGGAATCAATCAGCTTTGGGAAAAAGATGTAATGCCAGAACAGTTTGTCTGAGAGTAGAACATACACACAGGAAAATAATACGAGGTCAATACTCTGGGATATGTCATCGCCAAACCTGAAAAGTGGGCCACAAAACTGCAGCAAGTTCATTTTTGTTTTAACAAAACTGATAAACACTGTTAAATTATGAGACTATTAAATAAATATAGCACAAACTTCATGGGGAAAAAACATGTTTTGAAATACTAGGTGGAAAAAAAGCCCAAATGATAAGATACAAAAGAAAAACTGTAAAATAACCAACTTAGGGTGGAGAAGGTATGTAGGTGTATTTTTAAATATTTCTTTTATGATAGAGGCAATGACTTAAAAATCAAATTTTTTTTAAAGGCATGGGCATAAACTGCTGAAAGAAATGCCTCAACCTTGCTGGGTGTAGTGGGTCACACTTGTAATTCCACCATTTTAGGAGGCCAAGACAGGGAGGCTTGAGGCCAGGAATCCCAAGGTCAGCCTGGCCAACACAGCAAGACCCCAACTCTATTAAAAAAAAAATTATGGAAACAGACTATTAACAGTAAAATAGTTAAAAAAAAAAAAAAAATTAGCTGGATGCGGTGGCACATGCCTGTAGTCTCAGATACTCAGGACACTGCAGTGGGATGGCTGCTTGAGCCTGAAGGCTGAGGCTCCACTGAGCCATGATCATGCCACCGCACTCCAGCCTGAGTGACAGAGATCCTGTCTCAAAAAATAATAAATGCATAAATAAAAATTTAAAAAGAAATGCCTCAACCCTACCTAAATCCTACTTTTAAGTCAGCTAAATAGTTTCAGGATGAAACATCTCAAAGAGTCCTAAAGGACTGGACAATACCAACTTTTCACTATTTGCACCAACTACTTCAGTCCTAAGTTATCCAGTGCAAGAAAAGGAATAGGGTTTCTTGGCTTCTTTTTCCAGATTCCACAGGATATACTTCCAGAATCTTTGGTAACAAAGGTTTTAAAAAAGGTATAATAATTCAAACTGGAGAATAATGCTGGAACCCAAAGTACTCACCTTTCGAAGAATATTCAGTCTATACTTTAATTTTAAATTTTCTTCTTGTAACTGCTCCAAATTTGGAGAAGCTCCTAAAGAAGCACAGGTTTTCAACCGGTCAATTTCAGCAGTCAGAGATTTAATCTCTTTTTCCTGGGGGAAGAAAGGCACTTTTTTCAGTCCATAAACTTACTTCCACATTTACCCTCTCCAACAAGGCACAGCATAGACCATGGGAATCATTAATGTGCCCTTTGACCATGTGTGATTTTTTTCTCCTCTGAGACTTTTGCTGACATTGGCATATTATCCTTAATAAGAAAATACTGGCCGGCATGGTAGCTCATGCCTATAATCCCAACACTTTGGGAGGCCAAGGTAGGTGGATCACTTGAGGCCAGGAGTTCGAGACCAACATAGACCATCAGTGTTACCAACACAGCAAAACGCTGTCTCTACTAAAAATACAAAAATTAGCTAGGAATGGTGGTGCATGCCTGTAATCCCAGCAACTTGGGAGGCTGAGATGAGAATCGCCTGAATCCCAGAGGCGGAGGTTGCGATGAGCTGAGATCATGCCAGTGCACTCTAGCCTGGTTGACAGGGCAACTCTGTCTGGGAAAAAAAGAAAGAAAGCCAGACACGGTGGCTCACGTCTGTAATTCCAGCACATTGGGAGGCCGAGGCAGGCGGATCACGAGGTCAGGAGTTCAAGACCAGACTGGCCAACATGGTGAAACCCCATCTCTATTAAAAAATACAAAAATAAGCTGAGCCTGGCGGCTCATGCCTGTAATCCCAGCTACCTGGGAGGCTGAGATAGGAGAATTGCTTGAACCGGGACCTGGGAGGCAGAAGCTGCAGTGAGCAGAGATCGTGCCACTGCACTCCACCCAGTCTGGGCTACAGAGCAAGACTCCATCTCAAAAAAAGAAAAAGGAAAGAAAAGAAAATGTTAAGCACGCATATGTGTGTGTTGGGAGACAAGAATAGGAGTGTTAAGTGTATAATGAAATATATCTTATATCCCTAGTAAGACACTCTGATTTAGCAAGAGTACTTAGTTAAGTTTCAGGTTGACCAACCTGCTTTTATTCCCAAGTCTTATGACTTGGGACTCTTAAAAAACCAAATGTCTTTTGTCACATTCAAAATAGCTCAAGGGTCTACCTTTTACCCTTTCCAGGACTAAACAATTTTCCCATTTCTTCCTACTTCCAGTGTCTTAGGTCCTAGACTAGACGAGACGAGACCAGGCTTTGTACTTTAATATCTAAAACTAAACACATGTCAATTCAGAAAGAAACAAAGCTTCTAACTTAACTGCAAAACTTAGAGGGAGAGTCCTCATCTGAAATTTCAGAATACTTACAGGGAGATAGCTACAGCCAAAGCTAAATTGCCATAAATGAGCATACATTATGTTCCAGGAGCTGAGCTAAACACTTTTCAGAAATTACCTTCATGATTATTACAACCCAGTGAGGCAGTCCTTATAACCCCATACTGATAAACATATGGCTCAGAAATGTAAAGAACCTGCCAATTTACTCAACTAACTTGTACTTTGTGACTGCTGATAAAGTATAAAACTGTAACGAGTACTTTGAACTACTTTCCTACCATCCTCCCTACCTGGGGATAAAAGGTAATGGAACTGTCCCGCTTTCACTTTCATAAAGTGTGGCTGTTGCTTCTCAGCGAATGTGGAGGGCAGAGGGCAAACTCCCGTTGGTCTGATAATTAATCACTCCACGGGCTTATTAGGAACCCGGAAAGAACTCTGGCTGAGCAGCAAACCAAGACCCAGAGCACCTGAGCGTATCCCGCCTCTCTCTCTCTCATTTGCCTATCTCTCCGCATCCCCTAAGAAAACACGTGTGTAAGCAGAGGAGGAGGTGGATTGTGGGGAGGAACTTGTTCTGAACACGCCAGGCTCCAGCTCACGAAGACGCTGGGTTGGGGAGGCCTGGGTGAGGGCGGGGACCCTCCATTCCGCCGAAAGTCACAATCACACGGGCTTTGGAATCATGGGCGCTTCCTCTCTCAACCCTTCCTGCTCCCACAGGGACCCCACCGCCCGCCTCAGAAAGGACCAGGATGGTCCTTGCCTAGCGGTTCCCTCCCTCGACACCGTTAGGGCAGGAGCCAGAGCCTGCCCCATCTCTTCCAGGCCTTCCCGCCGGTTTCCTGCGGCCAAACCTGCTGCAGCAGCCGCTCGGAGCACTGAACCACCAGTCCTTCCATCCCGTCGGCGTCTCACTCGCCAAGTGGGCGGAAGCGGAAAAAGTCAGCCTCTCCCGGAAGCGGAAACCCCCTCCGGTCCGCTGTCACGTCGGACTGGGTGCCGCCGCCTCTGCTGCCTCCTGGTGGGATCCAGGAAACACTGCGAGGAGAACCCGCGGGGATGTCGGCCAGAGGAGGGGCTGCAGCCCAGGGACATTTGGGTGAGGGGAGAATCATTGAGCAGAAACGAGCCACAGCTGCTCTGTGCTTGGATTGACTTGGACAGGCGCTAACCTAGAGCTTCTGGCTCTCAAAGGCCTCACTTTGTCCCTCTGTGAAATGGGCACAAAACTAACCAATCCAGTCATTTGTGCAACAAGCATTTATTGTGTACTTTAAAATACCAGACACTCTTCTAGGCCCTGAGGGCACAGAGAAAACAAAACAGACAAGATCTCCCCTCTCATGGCAGCTACATTTTAGCGTGGACTGATAAAATAGACCAAAAAAGGTAATAATCTCAGATGGTTTAAATTGCCAGGAAGGCAATGTGTTAGAGTGACTTGTGTCAGAGAAAGCACCTCTAAGCAAGTGACATTTGAGTTAAAATCCTATTTATTTATTTTTCCAGTTTTATTGAGGTATAATTGACAACAGACATTGTATATAATAACGATGTACAACATGCTTTGATATATGTGTACATTCCGAAATGATTACCACAATCAAGATAATTAACATCACCATCATCTCATATAGTTATCATTTGCATGCGCGCGCGCGCCCGTGTGTGTGTGTGTGTGTGTGTGTGTGTGTGTGTGTGTGTTGTGAACATTTAAGATCTCTCCTCAGCCTGGGAAACAGTTAAGACCTCGTCTCTACAAAAAAAAAAAAAAAAAAAAAAAAAAAAGGAAAAATAGTTGGGCATGGTAGCGTGTGCCTCTAGTCCCAGATATGTGGGAGGCTGAGGTGGGAGGATCACTTGAGCCCAGGAATTTGAGGCTGCAGTGAGCCATGATTGTGCCACTGTATTTCTGCCTGGGTGACAGAGTGAGATCCTGTCTCTATTTAAAAAATAACAACAACAAAAAAAACCTGCATGTATACAACATACATTACGTCTCCAGTATATATGCCTAACTGAAACTTTGTACCTTTGAGCAACATCTCCCATCTTTCCTACCCCACAGCCCTGACAACCACCATTCTATGCACTGCTTCTATGAATCCGAATTTTTTAGATTACACATATGCATGAGCTAATGTAGTATTTGTCTTTCTGTGCCTGGCTTATTGCACTAACCTAATGTTCTCCAGGTTCATCTAGGTGACAACATGTCATCTATGTTGAAACCATAACAGGGTTTCCTTTTTAAAGACTGAATATATTTTATTGTATATATATATTGAGTTAAAATTATAAACAGCAAACCTGGGACTTAAGAAGGCAGGGACCTTAATTATCTTGTTCACTCTTCCCTATGGCTCCAGAACTTAGAAAGTAGCACTCTCTGAACTTTTTGCTTGTGTGCTTCATAAAAGAATTTTAATAATTCATATCCCATTTTACACTTTTAAAAGTTGACATCAGGCTGGACACAGTGGCTCATGTCTGTAATCCTAGAACTTTGGGAGGCTGAGGCAGGCAGATTGCTTGAGCCCAGGAGTTCAAGACCAGCCTGGGAAAAATGGTGAAACCTTATCTCTACCAAAAATACAAAACATTAGCCAAGCATGGTGGTGTGCACCTGTAGTCCCAGCTGTATAGGTGGTTTAGGAGGGAGGGTTGCTTGAACCCAACAGTTCAAGGCTGCAATGAGCCATGATTCTGCCACTGCACTGCAGTCTGGGCAATGAAGTGAGACTCTATCTAAAAAAAAAAAAAAAAAAAAAAAAAAAAAAAAAAAAAAAAAAACCCAACAACAACAACAAACCCTGACATCTAAAAACTCTTATCACAACTTTAAATAGTGAGAATGGATTATTTTTGGAATGATGTTTTGTAAGTGCTCTCATTGTATGTTCATCAAAACTGTGGATTTGCAAGTTTAGCTTGTCCAATTGATGGAAAATGTCTGCCATATTGTTTCATTGGCAAAGCCAGTCCTCTTTGTCCAATCAAATAATCCAAATTATTTTACTTAATTTTTAACCATTTTAAAATTGCCTTTGTCTCTTTTCTTTTTAAATTAATTATTTTACATAGAAGTATATGAACTATGCTTTATTTTGTAAATCAAATGAAAGTGTTAATATAGGGCCGGACGTGGTGGCCCATGCCTGTAATCCCAGCACTCTGGGAGGCCAAGACAGGTGGATCACCTGAGATTCGGAGTTCGAGACCAGCCTGACCAATATGGTGAAACCCTGTCTCTAAAAAAAAAAAAAGTGTTAATATACTAGTCCTTCCTTATCCATGGGAGATACCTTCCAATACACCTCAGTGGATGCCTGAAACTGTGGATAGTACCAAGCCCTATATATATACTATGTTTTTTCAATCCAGTAATTCAGAAGGCTACGAAGTAACTAACGGATGGGGAGTGTAGACAGTATGGGTTTGCTGTACCAGGGGAGGATTCACATCCTGGGCAAGACAGAATGGGACAGTGGAGATTTCATCATGCTACCAAGAAATGGCGTGCAATTAAAAACCTATGAATTGGTTATTTTTGAGTGGGTTGTTGAAACCTATGAAGTGGTCATTTTCCACTTAATATCTTTGGAATGTGGTTGACAATGGGTAGCTAAACCACACATGGGGTTGGGGGGGACTACTGTACACGTTCCTGAAAAGGCCTTTGCAAAATTATGACAGTAAGAGATATTTGACATCTTGCTTGTAGCCTCACAGGTGATCTGTCTTTGCTCATTTCTGGGTGTGGGCCAAGCTAACTTGGGGGAAAATTTAGTTTATAGTTAAAATGATAATAGCCCTTCCTCCAAATCGAACTGTTCTTGTAAAACGAATGCAAGGTAACAAAGCTATGAGGATGAGAGGGGCTTGAATTCTAAATAATTGTCACCCGTCATTCTGGAGGTCAGATTTGCAGCTTCCATAATAACTCTTGCAGACAGGCTCTGGGGCCACAAAGAGAGCAAAACAGACAAAATCTCCTCTTTTATGGCAGCTACATTTTAGAGAGGAGAGATAAAATAGACCAAAAAAAGGGCAACAATCTCAAGTAGTTTTAATTGCCAGGAAGGCAGTGTGGTAGAGTATCTTGAGTTGGGTGGCCCCACCTGGCCCCACCAGCCAGTCCTGTGGCCCCTAACCAGGAACTGACTCAGCACAAGAGGCAGCTTCGATTTCTTATGATTTCATCTCCAACTGAGCCAATCAGCATGCCCCTACCCTACCCCACTGCCCAGCAAACTATCTTTGAAGAACCTCTAACTTAGGAGCCTTCGGGGAGGTTGATTTGAGTAATAACTCCATCTCTCTTTTTTTTTTCTTCTTTTTTTAAAGATGGGGATCTACCACGTTGGTCAGGCTGGTCTTGAACTCCTGACCTCAGGTGATCCACCTGCCTTGGCCTCCAAAGTGCTTGGATTACAGGCATGAGTCACCACGCCCGGCCATAACTCCATCTCTTATGTGGTGTGGCCAGACTTGTGTCAACTAAACTCTTTCTTTATTGCAATACCATAGTGTCCATGAGCCAATTTTGTTTGTGCAGCAGGCAGGAAGAATCCACTGCGTGGTTCCATCACTCTGACACCTTATTTCTAAATTCTGAGAAAGATGGAGGGAGGGATGGACAAGTTGGTGGAGAGAGAAAGGGATAGGCAGATAGATCTCTATCTTCAAGGTAAGGGAAGAAATAAAAGCAATCAATCATTTTGCTAAGCCGCCTTTGTTTAGTGCTCAAGGATATGCCCTCTGGAAAAAATACATTCTTGAAGTGCCCCTTGTTCAATTCCTGTTAGTTTACACCCAGGCAATGTGGAGTCCTGATTTAGGGAGGTGGAGTCCGGCTGGTGGGAATGAAGGAAAGCAAAAAGAAAAAGCAGATAAGCTATAAGTCTACCTTTCTTCATGGTTCAGGATACATAGTCCTCCTGTGCAAATAACTCACAATCTTCCTGCACCCAGCTATTATCAGATACCTCAGGTGATAGAAAAATGTAAGTTAGCTCACTGCAATCAGCATTATCAGTACTGCACAAAGTCCTCTTTAACACAGCCCAAGCACCACTCTATCAAATTCCCAGCAAGCCTTTGTTTCCTGGAAGTCAGCTCCTGTCTTACTGATTTGCCTGTTGCATCCTTGCAATGTACTTTCCTGCTTTGTCGAATACATCTGCCTTTCTTTACCTCCAACAGTCTTGGTAAATTCTTTTCACCACCTGCATGACACAGGCCCCAGATAGTCACTACCCACTACAGGCAATGGAAAGGGTGCTATGCTTTTGTTTGTGGAAGGGGAGATGTAAAAGGAGAATTGGAAAACTAAGTTTGCAGGCCAATCCATTTTAGAAAAGAGTATACAGAAATTCAGGATTCTCCTGATGTATCTGGACCCACAGATCCCTTTGAAGGATCTTCCCAACTGTGCTACATGCACCTCAGGGTACAGAACTTCGCAATCCCCCAACAACAAAAAAAGAGGCGGGGCGGGAGCGGGAATGGGTACTAGCCCAGGTGGAGAGACTGGCAAAAGTGAGAGCACATAGGAATTTGTAAGTTATACAGGATTTCCTGTACCCTGAGGTACATCTAGCCCAGTTGAGAAGACCGTTCATCTTACTGACCTAAAGGAAGACACTGGAGCAAAATTAATGTAAGTAGAGAGCCTATTTGGGCCAGGGTTGAGGACTACTGCCTGGGAGTCATGGATTCAAGTTGCCCTGAATATATGCTCCCGTTAGCAGCCGTCACAAGTGGGTTAAAAAAGGAAGAAGATGAGGCTCACGCCTGTAATCCTAGCACTTTGGGAGGCCGAGGTGGGTAGATCACCTGAGATCAGGAGTTCAAGACCAGCCTGGCCATCATGGTGAAACCCCATCTTAGAAAAAAAAAAAAAAAGCCGGGTGCGGTGGCTCAAGCCTGTAATCCCAGCACTTTGGGAGGCCGAGGCGGGTGGGTCACGAGGTCAAGAGATCGAGACCATCCTGGTCAACAAGGTGAAACCCCGTCTCTACTAAAAATACAAAAAGTTAGCTGGGCATGGTGGTGCGTGCCTGCAATCCCAACTACTCAGGAGGCTGAGGCAGGAGAATTGCCTGAACCCAGGAGGCGGAGGTTGCGGTGAGCCGAGATGGCGCCATTGCACTCCAGCCTGGGTAACAAGAGTGAAACACCGTCTCAAAAAAAAAAAAAAAAAAAGAAAGAAAAAAAAAAGGAAGAAGATGAAAAAGTTAGGATGCAGTTCCTAAGTTGCTTACCAAGAATTTACAATGGTTCATTAAAATAACATAAGCTACCATTGTCTGTACATTGATCTTTGTATCATAAACCCCAGGAACATGAAGATACTAGGTGAGGGTCATATTGTATAACTTGTGATAATATTGTGGGTATTTTATCAGTAACTCTGAAATTACAGTAAGGGAAAGAGAAAACAAAATGCCTTTAAACAATTACCCCCAGGCCTGGGTGCAGAGAATGTGACAGATGTCTCATGCTCTTGCATCTCTGGGCCTAATCAATTTTGCATACCTCACATTCCTCAGACTGCTCTGAGCCACTTTCTCAATGTAGAGCAGTGCTTGACACAGTGTATTGCTCTAAAAACATTTTTTTTTTTTTTTTTTTTTTAGATGGAGTCTCACTCTGTCACCCAGGCTGGAGTGCAGTGGTACAATCTCAGCTCACTGCAATCTCTGCCTCCCAGGTTCAATCAATTCTCCTGCCTCAGCCTCCTGAGTAGCTGGAATTACAGGCATGTGCAACCACACCTGGCTAAATTTTGTATTTTTAGCAGAGACAGTTTTCACCACGTTGGCCAGGCTGGTCTCAAACTCCTGACCTCGTGATCCACCCGCCTCGGCCTTCCAAAGTGCTGGGATTACAGGCATGAGCCACAGAACCCAGCCTAAAACTGTTTCTTAATTGAATGAGCAGGAATGAAGCAGGAGCTAAGTTTACAGTATGGTCAGTGATGAACTGCCCATGTGGTCATGGTACCGTAAGATTATAATGAACCTGAAACATTTCTACCACCTAGTGACATCTTGATGAGTCTGACCCTGTGTAGGACCACATGAATGTGTTTGTGTCTTAGTTTTAAAAGTGGAAAGAAAGCTCTAGAATAAGGCTATAAGAATGTTTTTGTACATCTACGCTGTTTTGTTTTAAACGAGTGTTATAAAAGAGGCAAAAAGTTAAAAAAATAGAACACTTATAAAGTAAAAATGTTATAGTAAGCTAAGGATAATTTATTACTGAAGAAAGAACATCTTAGTTTTTATTTCTATTTTTGTAGAGATGGGAATCTCACTGTTTTCCCAGGTTGATCTTGAACTCCTAGGCTCAAGTAATCCTCCTGCCTCTTCCGGGATCACAGGCATAGCCTAAGTGTACAATGTTTAAAGTTTATAGCAATGTACAGTAATATTCTAGGCCTTCACATTCACTCGCCACTCACTCTCTGATTCACTCAGAGAAACTTCCAGTTTTGCAAGTTCCATTCATGGAAAGGCCCTGTACAAGTGTTCTAATTTGTTTTCATTATTTATCACTTTTTATTTGAGATAGTCTTGATCTGTCTCCAGGCTGAAGTTCAATGGCGCGATCTCGGCCCCCTGCAATCTCTGACTCCCTAGTCCAAGTGATTCTCCTGCCTCGGTCTCCTGAGTAGCTGGGACTACAGGCACTCCCCACTACGCACAGCTAATTTTTTTTTTTTTTTTTTTTTAAGACGGGGTTTCACCATGTTGGTCAGGCTGGTCTTGAACTCCCGACCTCAGGTGATCTGCCCGCCTTGGCCTCCAAAGTGCTTGGCTTACAGGCGTGAGCCACCACGCCCAGCCGTAATTTTTGTGGGTTTTTTTTTTTTTTTTTTTTGAGAGTGTTTCACTTTTGGTACCCAGGCTGGAGTGCAATGGCGCGATCTCGGCTCACCACAACCTCCGCCTCCTGGGTTCAGGCAATTCTCCTGCCTCAGCCTCCTGAGTAGCTGGGATTACAGGCACGTGCCACCATGCCCAGCTAAGTTTTTTTGTATTTTTTTTTTTTTTTTTTTTTTAGTAGAGACGGGGTTTCACCATGTTGACCAGGATGGTCTTGATCTCGTGACCTCGTGACCCACCCACCTCGGCCTCCCAAAGTGCTGCGATTACAGGCTTGAGCCACTGCGCCCAGCCAATTTTTGTATGTTTAATAGAGACAGGGTTTCACCATTGGTCAGGATGGTCTCGAGCTCATGACCTGGTGATCTGCCTGCCTCAGCTTCCCAAAGTGCTGGGATTGCAGGCATGAGCCACCGCGCCTGAGATGCCATCTTTAGGGAGGAAATGTGGGGACACAAGTGTGAAAATGACTTACTTGTCACTGTAGAGATGTGCCTTAAAGAGCAGACACTGGGTTTAGTCCCAGTTCTATCACTTATTATCGGTTGGGGCATGTAATGTCACCTTTCTGGGTAAGTTTCCTCAACTGTAAAACAGGGATGATCATAATAGTACCTATATCATAGGACTGCTGTGAGGATAAGTGAGCTAGAAATAAGCAGACCCACTCCGCTGGGTGTGGTGGCTCACGCCTGTAATCCAAACACTTTGGAGGCCAAGGCGGGTGGATCACCTGAGGTCGGGAGTTCAAGACCAGCCTGACCAACATGGTGAAACCCCATCTTAAAAAAATAAATAAATAAAATAAGCAGACCTTAGATCAGAGCCTGCGTCTGTCAAATGAGTGGAAAGCCTTGCTGCCATGACCCTCATGCACCCTTTGTCATACTTCTGGTGTAAATATTCTGCAGTAAATATTAGCTATTTAAGTAATAAAACTGTTACAAGAATACAAGGGTAAAGGAAATGGACCCATCCCAGGGTAAATAAGCTTTTTTTCAAAAAAAAATTTTTTTTTTTTTTGAGACAGGATCCTGCTCTATTGCTCAGGCTGGAGTGTGGAGGCATAATCATGGCTCACTGCAGCCGCAAACTCTTGGAATCCTTGCTACGTCAGCCTCTCTAGTAGCTAGGACCACAGGTGTGCATCAGCATGCCTGGCCTTTTTTTTTTAAGATGGAGTTTCGACTGTTGCCCAGGCTGGAGTGCAATGACACAATCTCGGCTCACTGCAACCTCTGCCTCCTGGGTTCTGCTGCTATTCACTTGGGGTGGTTGGCAAAATATTACAGCAAATATTTAGGAAAAGTTATAGATTAGTCTCAAACCTTTTGGAAGGCCAAAAGGTTTTACTGGGGCAGGCCTAAGGCAGCCGGCAGGTCCATTAAATTAGGAAGAAAATAGGGACGAGGCTCTTCCAGTTAAGTCTGTTTACTCCATACCTATTTGCCTCCACTCTGTTTACTCATGTTAACTTTGTGCTGGATGGCTCTCTCAGAGGGAGTTCAAAGGGGAATTGCCTGTTAACAGCATTTAATCTGGGCCCAGAACCTAAAGCTTTTATCAGTCATAAAACCACTCTCTTAACCATGTTAATGATCCACAAGTATGTTAACTTAGAACCTCTGTTGTAAAATCTTAAGGGAATAAATGTGTGGACAGACAGAGGGTCTGAGTAGATTGGTTGCATTTTGCCCTCTGAAAGCAGCCAATGGCCATCCTTGGCCCACTTGAAACACTGTAATGGTGCGAGAGTGCATTCAATCATCCATAGTCGAGTCGGGGTCTGCAGGTCAGACTTCTGCAGGTGGTGAGACCCACGTCTTAGGCGGTGACCCCGACGTGATAAAGGGCACAGGGTTCAAGTGGTTCTCCTGCCTCAGCTTCCCTAGTAGCTGGGATTACAGGCACCCGCCACCACACCTGGCTAATATTTTGTACTTTTCTTAGAGACTACTAAAAATTTTAGGTTTCACTATGTTGGCCAAGCTAGTCTCGAACTTCTGACCTCAGGTGATCCACTAGCCTCAGCCTCCCAAAGTGCTGGGATTACAGGTGTGAGCCACCACACTCAGCTTTTCTTTTCTTTAATTTTACTTTTTGTAGAGACAGGGTCTTACTACGTTTCTTAGGCTAGTCTTGAACTCCTGGGCTCAAGCAGTCCTTCTGCCTCAGCCTCCCAAAGTGCTGGGATTACAGACATGAGCCACGATGCCTGGCTCTTCAGAGAATTTAAACGTTATGTGTGTGTTAGCTCCCAATCACTTCTGCTTCTTTATGCTGTGGGGTCACACGTGTGTCTAGGGGCAGGGCATGAAGCCCTGAGTTGCATCAGAGCAGGGTCTGTACCCTGGTGCCTGTCAAAACCAGCTTTTAGTACCCCTGTTCTACCCAGGGGCTTCCTGATTAGAATGACAAAGGTGTAGAGACCAAATACACCTTTGGGGCAGACCTTTCATCACATTCATTCATTCAATTCATTCCACAAATGTTAAGAACCTGCTCTACATCAGACCTAACAAAAACAAGGCAAATGAGGTTTCTGCTTTAAGAGCTTACCTCCAGGGCGGAGAGGGATCTTGAAGGGTGAGGCTTCAGCTGAAACCTGAAGGGTGAGAAGGAGCTGGCCATGTAAAGTCGGTGTGAAGACGTGGAGGAAGAGTCCACCAGGCAGAAGGAATTAGGACTGCAAAGGGCTGGTGGTGGGAAGGAGAAAAAGAAAGGCCAGCCTGGCTGGAGCCTGCTAAGGCAGGCGATAGTTAACTGGAATAATCTTAGGTCCTTAGCCTTGCTGAGAGTCAGAAAGCTCGTGTGCATATTGCAAAAAGGTCTGGACTCAAAGGCAACCACTGCCTTTAGGAGCAGGAGAATCAGAGCCAGTGAGGGTTGCTGTCTTTTTTTTCAGACTAGTATCCTGGTACCCTGCCTTTCTCCCTACCCTATGCAGAGAAACCACAGGAATGTGTGACTTCATTCTTCAAGACCAAGGATTCTAAGGCCCTACAATTAGGGCCTCCTGTGGTGCAGTGTGGTAATGCCACACTGTGAAACAAGCTGGAGCTGAAAGAAAACAGATTTTGCAGTTGAAAGATGGGATCAGCATCCTAGCTATAGCCATTTATTATGTACGTGAGCTTGAGGGGGTCATTTTACATTTCCCAGCTTTGTTTCCTGAAGGTTCTGGAAAGGACACATGCACCATTACAAGTGAACGTTTATTTATTTTTTGAATTTCTCTCTAGGCAAACAACTGAATGGTGGTTTGCTGGTGAAGTGTTTATAGAGAATTCAACTCCATGACTGGAAGAGACTCTTGCCTTCGGCAGAGGCAGTCTGGTTCTCCCCACAAATGTCCTCACAGTTGAAGTGACTCTGAGATGCGCTTCTCCGGGTGGGAGGATTTGCTCCATGTAGCTTTCTCCATACACAGGGAGGGTGTTTACAGCTCCACTTCATAGCAGCTGATGCTGCAGGGGTGTGAGGGGCTGACCCTTGCTGGGAGAACTGAGCACAGATGAATGTGTCACTGAGAAGGAATTCCGTAGCACGTGTGCTCTTCAAAGTTTTGAGTCCAAATGGACTGCAAATACAGTCTTCTGCTGCCTCTCGGACAAATGAATTCAGGCTCCAAGATGCCCAGGACACCCCCATTCTGTCTCCATCCCTGGCATCTGCTTCCCTTTGCAGGTTGGCCTCATTTTTCCAATCCCATTGCCCCCATTGAAGCAGGAGCAGCTGCAGACAAACCTCTCAAACACCGGACAGGGAAGGAAGTTAAGGTATTTTCACCTGCTGCTCAGCTGGGAGCCGCAGCAGGTGAAAATACAAACAACTGAGCTCTTCGACAAAGAAAATTCTTGCCCTTTTAAAGGCTTATAATTCTAGAAATTACATGTGAAAGGGTCTTGATCCATGAAGTAGGTGTGGGGCACGTGACTAGGTGGGGGTTTGATCATGTTTAAGCAAAAACAGTGCCTTCTGGAAAGATTCCTCCATACCATGCCAGGGATCTATAGGAGTGTGATTAAGGGTGGTGTCCGGTCTGCCAGCCTTTACTTCTATTGAAATGCAATATAGAAGTCTAGGGGGAAGGGCTCTTAGAAGCTTAAGGGAATTAAGGGTCTCCTTCCTCACCATGAAGCTGGAGCTTTGCAAGAGAAACTCTCATCTCTAACCTGTAAGTGGAAAATGGTAGAGAAGGGTTCTGAATGGCTTGGCTTGGCCCCATGCCTCTCCTTGGTCTAGTCATGGGAGCCAAAGAGATGGGTCAGTTATAGCCAGCTTGGGTCATCTGCCCCGTTGCTGTGGACAGTGCCCTTAGCAGAAAAGATCACGGGGTCAGCAAAGAGGGCAGCCTCCTGAAAACTCAGAACTGTGTAGGCACGGGGGCCACAGAGCAGCATGAGACCGTCCTCATGCTCTACAACCTGGTACAAGTGAGTTGGGGAAGATGTTGATTGATACACATAGGAAGACATTATAAAGTCAACCCTTAATGCGTCCCATGGAATTCAGTGGAAGGAGAGAACATCAGAGATTGATGCCATGGGGCAGGAGGAAGCCCCAGGCCAGCAGTGAGAAATTGGGCCGGATACCAGCTATCCAGGGGGGACTGGCTATCAAAGATCCTGGAAGCCACAGGGGGAAGAAGAGTAGATTCTCCGTCACTGTACATGAGGAGAGACAGCCAGGTAAGGAGTGTGCTGGGAGAGGGAGAAGAGTCTCAGCAGCAAGTGAAGGTGGCACCACTCCCTCCATCACTGCCCCGGGTCCCCAGTGGCCTGGAGAGGACCATGAACTTCAGCGTTCCCTGTGCGACTCACCGGTAGGGTGCTGGCCTCACCGTTTTGCCTGTCTCTGCCTGGGCTTCACTCACTTTATACCAGCGGAGATCTCAAACTGCAGCATGCGTAAGACTTACAGAGGGAACACAGGTAAAACACTGGCATTGGGGACCGTCCCAGGGTGGGTAGGATAGTTTAGTGGGTCTAGAGAGGGGCCCGACAGTCTGCATTTTTAATAGGCTGCCCCAGGTGATTCTGATATAGCTGGTGCAGCATGCTTTGCTGGGTGGTACAACAGGGTAATGTCAGAGAGGAAGGAGGAAGAGATTTGTGCCTGTTGCTATTTGTTAGAGGTTGACTTCTGATGTTGATGCAATAGACCCTGCAAAGCTCTAAGCTGGGCCGGAATACGGGACACATAAGCAGCATGAAACACATAAGCTCTAGGACCTACTATCCCCAAGCTGGGGACGACATGGAATGATGCTCATAGGAAGAAACTGTAAAGTCATCTCTCACTGGGTGGGGTGCAATTCCATAGAAGGAGACAGTGCAGAGAGCATCCCCAATCTAACTTCGGGGTGTGGATTCCCAATGATCTGAACAGTCATTTAAACTTCATGAGCAAATGAAAGGAGTGGGCAAAAGAAAACATCAATGTTTCCTAGATGGGGGGTGGGTGGGAAAGAAATGACTGAAAAGGGGAGAGTCAAAAATCAGGGAGACACAGACTAAGTGAGGGGTGGAGAAGAGAAGGAGCGCGAGGAGGTTCTTTTGGAAAGGCCACTTTATTGATGGAGATAAAACTGAATGGAGCTCCCCACAGCCCTCCCCGCACTCACGTTAGTGGCTTCACTGGGCATCTGAGACCTGCGTGGCCTGAAACGCACATAGGCTGGGCTGCTTAGCCCCCCAGCCTATCACACCGCCCGCTCCGTGTCAGGCAGCCACATAAAAACACGTCACAGCTCACGAAGATTCGTGGATGCACCTCTGAATCCCACCCCACAAATGGTTTCTGTGCATTGTTTTTTTAATATTGTACAAAATATGTTAACTAGGAAAAGTTAGCTGTTCTGTGACAAGTTTGGGACGTCCTATTAGGATTCCCGTCCCCCAGGCATTACTTCTTATTGCAGTAAGACCTCTAAAAGGTGGCGCTGTACAAACAAAAAAATCTAAAGGATTTTAAGAAGAGCAGCAACACAATACTGCTTTAGTTCATTTAAATTTTCTTTCCCAAAAATACACTCCTAAATATACAAACTATACAATCTTATCATTTTAATGCTGGTTTTTTTTGTTTGTTTGTTTCTGGTTTTTTATGTGTGTTTTGTTTTTGTTCTTGTTTTTAATAATAACAATAGGATCCAAAATAAAAAATCGGTTCATCTTCAAACCAACAAGAACACTAGAGGACTTGTGACTCAGTACCTTCATATAACACCACATAAATAACTTTAGCCACAGTCAATGTTCACAGCCTGGTCAGTAGAACGAAGGAAACACTTTTCTGGCGATTAGACGTCATCTGCAGAGAGGGCTGGAATATTCATCCGAGGCCGGGTGAAAAACGCCATCTTCTCCCTATAAGAGAGGCCATCCCTTTAGAGCAGGGGTTTTCAACCTCACTCTACAGAGATTCTGGGCAGGAGAATTCTTTGTCATGGGGGCTGTCCTGTACATCACTGCATAACGTTTAGCAATGTCCTCAGCCTCTGCCCTCTAGATGCTAGCCGTATCCTTGACCTCCAGTTCTGACAACCCAAAATGTATGCTCATTGCCAAATGTCCCAGAGGGAAGGGGAGAAATCACTCCTGGTTAAGAACGACTGCTTTAAAGGACCATTAGCATGAACAATGACCCTTAGTTCAAATCAAATCAGAGGCTTCTCAGAGTTTCAAAGGACCCTTGGGCCGCTTCCAACGTTTGTTTTAGATTCTCAATTTGTTAAAAAGTTAAGAGATGCCCAAAGACAGTTGTACAAATTATTGTACATTTAAAATGTTTGTATTTCACAAAGGAGTTTTTTTTTCCTTTTTTCCTTAAAGCGCATACACAAATGTGTACCTGAGAGGACATTAGAAGTCTAAACGCAAGGCCCTCTGTGAATGGGAGGTCCAGGCCAAATGGCACTCAGGGCCCTCCGAGGATACACTGGGGACCAGCATCGCAAGAAAGCACCTTCCTGAGATCCTAGCAGGTGGCAGGCAAAGCCAGGGACACCCAGCGAGCAACCATCATCCCCAGGCTTATTTATCAACCTCCACAATTACCAGCGATGAAAACACTACCAGGGGCCGGGCGCGGTGGCTCACGCCTGTAATCCTAGCACTTTGGGAGACCGAGGTGGGTGGATCACCTAAGGTCAGGAGTTCAAGACCAGCCTGGCCATCGTGGTGAAACCCCATCTTTAAAAAAAATTAATAAAAATAAAAATAAAAAAATAAAACACTATGAGGGAAGGCTGCAGCAGGCGGCTCATTCGTTAAACAAGAGGATCTAACAAATTAGCTCAGTTGTTTGGGACCGATAAAGACAGCCAGGGGAAGGGCGCTGCAGAGCTCATGGATCGCCAGGGATGGCTTGTCGGAGGATGAATGTCGGTTACAGAGAAAGCCAGTGCTCTGTGAGCAAGGGGTGGGAGCAGCAAGACCAGAGACAGAGGCTAAGGCCGGTGGGTTGGCTGAGAAAGGGAGAGGGGGGCTGTGGGGCCCTCTGTTTACCTGAAAGACTGCACTTCTGGGGGCTCCTTACAGCTCTGGCCTCGGAGCCTGTGCACATCCTTGGCAGCTGCCCTCATCATCTTGTCTGTCTGAAGCTCACCCTTGTGCTCTGCGCGGTCCATCTGCTGGGCAAAGCAAGCAAGGCCCTGAGTCAGTGGAGGGGGTCTCCAGAAAGGGGCAGCCAAGGAGAACTCACTATCACAACCGAGGAGGCTACTGTAGGGAAGGCATTCTCCCTCCTGCTCCACGTGGGATCCACTTCATTCAGAATGAGAATGGGAAGTGCTCAAATAATCTGAGTGACTAGATTTTTGGGGCCAGGGAACTGAATACCTGTGTGGCTCTGAGAAAGTAAGGAGGTGAGGGGTGCCTGGTGAAATGTGCGCTACCTCTAATCCTCAGGCCACGTAGGAAGATAGACGCTATTACCTCTTTTACCCAGGGAACTGAGGCTCCAGCGTAGTAAGAAATTTCTTTGGCTGGGCGTGGTGGCTCACAAGGTCAGGAGTTCAAGACCAGCCTGACCAACATGGTGACACTTCATCTCTACTAAAAATACAAAAATTAGCCAGGCATGGTGCTGCATGCCTATAATCCCAGCTCCTCAGGAGGCTGAGGCAGGAGAATCACTTGAACCTGGTGGAGGGTTCAGTGAGCTGAGATCACGCCACTGCATGCCAGCCTGGGCAATAGAGTGAGACTCCATCTCAAAAAAAAAAAAAAAAAAAAAAAGAAATTTCTTTGATGTCAGACTACTAAGAAGAGGTAGAAACCCAATCCCAAGCTATGCAGTGGTCCTTAAGAGGCTTGGGTATAACACTATGCCCCTTCCTCTGAATGTAAACCTATGCAAACACTTTTGAGAACAAACCACAGACAACTCTAAACTATCCACTTACCATATACTTGAAACCATTGCACAAAGACAGAACTTTGGTAAATAAAGCCATAATTTCAAAGGTTCTTTGTTAGAAGGCATAGATGTTACTTTTTTATTTTCTTTTATTTTTACTATTTGAAAGCTCAAGTTTTCTTTGTTTTTCTTAAGTCAGGGCATGTATGACTTCTTAGTCTTTTGACTAAGATCAAGTGCTAAGGCAGGGCACATAGGCACTTATTTTCTGATTTCTTTTTGCCTTGGCTACCAGAAAGCTCAAAGATAAATACAATACCTAACTATAACTAGGTTACTTTAGGTTTGGGATATATTTATTTATTGCCTTGCAATTTTCTATTTTCCCTCAATGCTCTTGTTATAATGCTGTTTGTAAGTAAACAGGGTATAAATAAGAAATAAATAAACTTTTCTACAACTTTGGAACTGCCAGAGTCAGTTTGAAGCTGCCACATCAGTCCAGGCCTAAGAAGTCCAGCATCATCTTCCTGCCCTAGGGCATCAGCACCTGCACAGAGCGCTGAGATTTCAGCTGATGGCTCTCCTGACCGTTCAGGTAGGCACCCTGTGTAAGGTGCTCTCAGCAAGTCTGGCCTTGTGCAGAGAGAACTAGCAAAGGTCTTTCTTGCCGTGGGTGGCGATCACAGACTGGCAGGTATTATTTTTTATAAAAGAGTAGAGAATGGCCCTTGTATATTGGCACTGTATTATTTATTTCTTCATGATAGTCTGGGACCTGCTGGCTCAAAAGCCTGCAGTGCCAAACTCAAATTTTTACCCTTCCAGTTGTTTTAAATATAGCTCAAATAAGCAGTTTTTTAAGAAATATACAACCTTTGTGTTTTGCATACCCTGTGAAACTGTATCCGACATTTGCTAGCCATAGATAAGATACGCCCTGGGCCTATAAAAGACTCCAGTCTGCTGCTGTGGCTTTGGAGTTCTCTGACCCCGAGACTCCCCGTCGTGCTGCAGAGCTACCCGCCCTAGATGGCCCTTTCCCCGGCTCTCCCCTGGGAGTTCCCTTGCCTTCCTCCACACTGGGTAGTAGCCCCCAGCACCTTTGGAAGGTCTCATGCTGTGAGGGACTTCTCCTGCATGCAAACCAGTCAAAGTGCAGCGCACGCCACGCACACTGGCTCAAGCCTGTAATCCCAGCACTTTGGGAGTCCAAGGTGGGTAGACTGTTTGGGCCCAGGAGTTAGAGACCAGCCCGAGCAACAAGGTGAAACCTCATCTCTACAGAAAATACAAAAATTAGCCAGGTATACTGGTATGCACTTGTCATCTCAGCTACTCAGGAGGCTCAGGTGGGATGATTGATAGAGCCTGGGAGGTGGAAGTTGCAGTGAGCGGTTGTGCCACCACACTCCAGCCTGGGCAACAGAGTAAGAACCTGTCTCTGGCCGGGCACGGTGGCTCAAGCCTGTAATCTCAGTACTTTGGGACGCCGAGGCGGGTGGGTCACGAGGTGAAGAGATCGAGACCATCCTGGTCAACATGGTGAAACCCCGTCTCTACTAAAAATACAAAAAAATTAGCTGGGCATGGTGGCACGTGCCTGTAATTCCAGCTACTCAGGAGGCTGAGGCAGGAGAATTGCCTGAACCCAGGAGGCGGAGGTTGCGGTGAGCTGAGATCGCGCCATTGCACTCCAGCCTGGGTAACAAGAGCTGAAACTCCGTCTAAAAAAAAAAAAAAAAAAACCTGTCTCCAAAACAAAACAAAACAAGCACACAAGCACAACTAATATAAAACTTGTGTGTGTGCTAACACCATTTTGTGGTTGTATCTTTCTCCTTGATCAACCCTTAAATTCACTATAGCAGGGCAGAGATGCCAGCAGGCTTGTACTCCAGGGCATCCTTGTTAGCAGAAAGCCCCGGTGTGACCAGCCCCTCTCCTGCTTTGGCAAGGGCTACCCTGTGGGACTGCCTGGGCAGGCACTCAGGCAGGTCCGTGTCCTATTGTTACTCTGTTAAAGTGTGTGTCCTGGCACAGATTAGGTGCCCAATGTATTTCATGAAGAACTGCATGATGAGCACATGTGTGAATAATAAGGGCCAGCACATAAAAACACATCAACAAATGCAGTACATAGGCCTTGCAACCAGGTGAAGGGTTAGTAAGGCTGAGTGGGCAAAGCGATTCCTGGATCCCTCTGCTGATGGGAATGAGGGATGGGTGGAATACCCTCAGTGGAAACCATAGTGGGAATGGTAGGATGCATCATGAGCTCTGGCCTCTCTTCCCCTGGGCAGTGCCCCCGACTTCCCGGGACAGAATGCAGGGCTCCCCTGCCTTTGAGCCGCACTCACCCGCCTCTCCAGCATCCTCAGCAGCAGGCGGAAACGCTCGTCCTCGCGCACCCACTGCGGCAGCTCCTTCTCCCCGTGGCTCTTGGCTTGTTCCAGCTGCTCCTTAAGCTCCTTCAGCACCGAGATCTCCTGGGTCAGCTGGCTGTGCCAGGTTCTCGTTGCCTGCAAGTCTAACTCCAGGTCCAGCGAGGTGCGGATCAGACGCTCGGAGCGCAGGGACTTGACGGAGGAAGGCTGCGGGGGTGGGCACGGCTTCTCTTGTTATTAGAGCTCTGCCCTGTGAGCCCACCCAGCCCCTTCCTCTGACCCTCAAATACCCTCCCTTTGTTTATCTGTAGGCTTTCACTCCTTCTGAATGGGGCTTGCCCTTCCCTGGGAAGCCTGTCTCCCACTCAGCTCATGTTTATTGAGCATTTATTATGTCCCAGGAATGGTGCTAAGTGCTTCATTTCCATTGCCTTGTTTCATTTTCACAAACCTAGGAGGTTCCAAGGCTTATCATCCGCACAGATGAGGCTTGCAGAGGTTAAGTCCCACAGGGTATGTGTGGTAAGGCTGAGATTTCACTCCAGGGAGCTGGCTGCAATCCCCACCCGCCCTCTCTCTACACTGTGCCAGCTTCAGTACTGCCAGCGCCCTTCACATGTACGTTCTCAGTTATTGATTCCTGTCACTGTGCTATTCTGAAGTTGTTTCCCCAGTACAGGTCTGTTCCTGCTTGAGGGCAGAAGTCATGTCTTCTTGACTTTGTGTTCCCGTAATGGGCACCTATTGCTTCTGCTTGTCCAGCATCTGTTTCCCCAGCCTTATAGTAACAATTCCCTCACCTTCCCTTGGATTTCTCCTCCTCCACACTCAATCCACCTGGTTTGTGTGGGGCAACAGGGATAGGAATGTGACCTGAGCTTGGCCAATCAGAATCTCAGTGATGGGTTCAGAGGTGAGTATGTCATCAAAGCCCACCCATTAATACTCAATTCTGGCACTTTGCTGAACTACTCAGAAAAGAGGCAAGGCCTTTTTTTGTTGTTGTTTTTTGACGGAGTGATTTCACTGTCACCAGTGCTGCAGTGCAGTGCAGTGGCATGAGCTCAGCTCACTGCAACCTCTGCCTCCTGGGGTCAAGTGCTTCTCCTGCCTCAGCCTCCCAAGTAGCTGGGACTACAGGCACCCACCACCATGTCCAGATAAATTTTCTATATTTTTTTTAGAGATGGGGTTTCACTGTGTTAGCAAGGATGGTCTTGAACTCCTGACCTTGTGATCCGCCCACCTTGGCCTCCCAAAGTGCTGGGATTACAGGCATGAGTCACTTTGCCCAGCCAAGAGGCCATGTCTTTACCCAGAGGTTGCTAAGCCTTCAAGATATAAACCTGGAACTGATCACAGTCACTTTTGGTATCATATGGGGTGACCTGTTTGAGAATTAAGCTCTACAGGGGGAGCAATACCATGAGAGGGGGGCTGAGGCCTGATACATCATTTCAACCTCTGGATCAAGCCATGACTGAAGGTAGTCCAACATCCTGGATTTTTTCATTAAATGAGACAATAAATTCCCTTTTTCATTCTTAAGCTGTATTTGAGTTGGCTTCTTTAGTTATCTATATGTAAAAGGCCATAATTAATACAAACATTAACTCTCCTCCCATTGAAAACCACTAATGATTAAAAAAAACAATGAATGACTATGGGAGTCAGAATTCTAAAATGGTTTCTCAAATCACATTCCCAATATATACACCCTGTATAATCTCCTCCTCTTCAATTCCAATGAGACCTGTGCATGTGAACTCTCACTCCCACTAATCAGTTGACTTTGAGTTAATCAAAAGGAAGATGATTCTGGGTGGTCCTGACCTAATCAGGTAAAGCCCCTAAAAGATGTCCTGGGCTTTTCCTGGTTGAACTCTTCTGCTGGCCTTGAAGAAGTAAATAAAGCATGTTGTAGAGAGGGTCACAGGGCAAAAACCTGAGAGTAACTTCTAGTAGCCGAGAATGCCCCCTAACCCCACATCTGACAGCTAGCAAGAAAATACAAGGAAATAAATTCTGCTGACAGCTGGAGGCAGTGCCTGGATGCCGATGTTTGCTTGCTTGGTCAGGCCTCCAGATGAGAATGTGGCCATTTAACACTTAGGTTTCAGCCTGCTAAAACCCTGGGCAGAGGGCTCAGCTAACCTGTGTTTGAATTCCTGACATGTGCAAACTGTGAGGCAAGACGTTTGTATTATTTTAGGCTGCTAAAGGTTGTGGTGATTTGTTATGCAGTCATAGAAAACAAATACGATGACCCATAAAGAGATTTCAGATACAGTATAAGAAGCATTACCAGACAGGTGCAGTGGCTCACGCCTGTAATCCCAGCACTTTGGGAGGCCAAGGTGGGTGGATCACCTGAGGTCAGGAGTTCAAGACCAGCCTGACCAACATGGTAAAACGCTGTCTTTTTTTTTTTTTTCTTTTTTTATAAATAGAGACAGGCTTTCACCATGTTAGCCAGGTTGGTCTTGAACTCCTGACCTCATGATCCACCTGCCTTGGCCTCCCAAAGTGCTGAGATTACAGGCGTGAGCCACCATGCCCAGTCAAAACCCTGCCTCTACTAAAAATACCAAAAATTAGCTGTGTGTAGTGTTGGGTGCCTGTAATCCCAGCTACTCAGGAGGCTGAGCCAGGAGAATCTCTTGATCCTGGGAGGCAGAGGTTGCAGCAAGATGAGATCACACCATTGCACTCCAGCCTGGGCAACAAGAGCAAAACTCCGTCTCAAAAACAAACAAACAAACCAACCAACAAACAAAAAAAACAAACACAAAAGAAGGAGCATTACCATAAGACCTAGTCTCATTTTGCAAGGCTGGCAAGCATACTATTAGGAATATAAGACAGCTCTAGGCAGAATTTCTAGGATGCTCTTCTATGGTCTGCTCTGTGCTTATAAATGAGCAGGATCAAGGAAATCCGGCTGAGTGATCTATGTGGCTCAAGTTCTCAGAGCAACAAATGAAGATTCTTTTGCTTTGTCTGACGCATGTCCAGTCTCAGAAGCTGGGCAGGCTGCGGTAGAGAGCACAGCTCAGGCAGTACGTGGAAGCAAGGAGCAGTGCCCGAGGGTCCAGGCCCAGCATCTGGACTCTCCCGTTCCTCAGGACCCGAAAGAAATGTGGGCTCAGACCCACCATCGGGGCTCCCTTAGTAAGTCATCCCTTTGGGTAAGGGGAACAGGAGGTGACGAAGGGAGCCTGCTTATGTGGGGCCTGCCTTAGAAGAGAGCTGTGGGAATACAGGGGGAGCAAGCAGGAGAGCAGTGGCATTTCTGCAGGAGTGGATCCTGAACGTCTGCTCCAGAAGCCTGAGGAGCTTTGTTAAAATGCAGTTTTCAGGGCCCATGCCAGCTGCCTGAATTAAACGGTCAAAAGTGTGGCCTCAGGATCTGCATTGTCACCAAGCTCCCCAGGTAACTTTTCGTGCTCCAGAGAGTACAGTACAAGCCAACTACAGAAGATGGGGTCAAGGTGGGGGACCCAGAGTGGGCAGTTGGTCGGGTCTGTCACCTGAGGCCATGTCTTTCTCCCAGAGCTGGCACACTCTCCCTTCCCGGTGCAGCCTCCCCTGCCTTGCTGTCTCTCTTGTGCTTTCTCCAGTTCCCCCTCAGACTCGTTAGGGTATAGGGTTTTGGGCAAAGGAACAGATTCTGGCTGTCAGTAGGCAGTGCAGGAGAGGCAGGGGGCCTCGGGGGGCCTGCCCCTACTGGGGACTGTTGGCATTCTTTCCTTCCATGTTCTCTTTTGCTTTGCTTTCTCTCTCCTTTTTTATTGCTTTTCTTTCTTTTTTTTTTTAAAAACAGTTTAGCTTTTGTTGCCCAGGCTGGAGCGCAATGGCATTATCTCAGCTCACCGCAACCTCCGCCTACCAAGTTCAAGCAATTCTCCTGCCTCAGCCTCCCAAGTAGCTGGGATTACAGGCATGCACCACCACACCTGGCTAAGTTTTGTATTTTTAGTAGAGATGGGGTTTCTCCATGTTGGTCAGGCTGGTCTCGAACTCCCGACCTCAGGTGATCCACCCACCTTGGCCTCCCAAAGTGCTAGGATTATAGGCGTGAGCCACCGTGCCCAGTCTCTCTCTCCTTTTTCTTTCTGACATTCTGGCTTCTGGTTTCTTCTGGTCTGCAAACTCATTAGACAGCACTGCTTTAAAGTTATGTTGAAAGCCCACAGTGGGGAGGGCCCTCTGCATCTCCTCAGCCCTTAATGGTCAAAGACAAATCAGGGTTGCTCCTTCGCCTATCACCATCCCATCTGGATCGCTCCACTCAGTGCCCACTAGGAAAGGCAAGACTTCTGCAGGGAAAGTCTGCAACCTCTTCCCTGTGGGCTTCCTGCTGGTCTGAGAGCAGCCCATTCGCACTTCAGGCTGGTGCTCAGAGTCACCCAGCTTCTCTGCCAGCAGGAGAGGCACCAGGACCTGGACGACAGACACATTGCACAGAATCTTGCATGAGGAAGTCTCCTGTCAGATGACGCTCTCTGACTGGTAACTGTGATGTACTGGGTTGGTGAATTTTTTTTGAGACGGCGTGTTGTTCTGTTGCCCAGGCTAAAGTGCAGTGGCATGATCTCAGCTCACTGCAACTTCTCCCACCTGGGTTTAAACAATTCTCCTGCCTCAGCCTCCTGAGCAGCTGGGACTACAGGCATGTACCACCATGCCCAGCTAATTTTTGTATTTTTAGTAGAGATGGGGTTTCACCATGTTGGTCTCGAACTCCTGACCTCGTGATCTGCCTGCCCCGGCCTCCCAGGGTGCTGACATTACCGGCATGAGCCAAGGCACCTGGCTGGATTGCTTAGTTTTTACTGACTTTGATTTTTATCCAGGAAGGCAAGGCCAAGTGTATGCATTCCTCATCTAGCCTATTTGTCATAATAAGACAAATACATTTACCCTTCAGCACCTTCCTTGGTGCCTACAGAGGCCTCAGAGTTCACGAACATTTGTTAGCAAATACCATCATACTTGCAAGAGCAACAGTTTTCAAGCCAGTGGCTGAGGAGAAATGGCCAGACATCAGGAGACGTGTGTGCAGGACACAGGGCTTGGGGCAACAAGGGAGCGGCAGGCAGAAAAATAGTTTTGAGGTGATTCTCTTACCCGCTTCATCCGGACACTGCGTCGCTCCAGGGAATTTCGAACAAAAGGTGGCTTTTTGGACAGAGTGGAGCTGTCACTATCACTCCGATTCAGCTGCAAGAGAAAAGTCATGGAATGTTAAACATGATCAGAGTGCATTCTGGAAGATGCCCTGAGGCCCAGAGGGAGGTCAGGTTCCTCCACTCAGCCAGTCCTTCCTTTCCTTCTGCAAACACTCAGACTTTCCTGTTCCAGGTTTCATGCTGACCTTTCTTTATCAGTGCATATTCATTGAGCATGTACTATGCATGATGCACACTGCCTCATCTCCATGCTAGTATCTGCACGATGCTAAATGACACGAATATCCCTTTGAACCTTTCCAACAACCCCATGTGATAGGAGCAAATCCATTTCACAAATGAGGTGACAGAAGCTTAGAGGCTGCAGAACTGGCCCAAGGTTGGTGAGCTGGTCAGCCGCACCGCAAGGCTGGGCGCTGGGTGGTGTGACTTCAGAGTATACTACCCTCTTGACCAACTACACAAAGGGCTGTTTGCATCAACTCTTCCCTGGTGCCTACAGAGCCTGCCTTTACAGACTCGAATAGAGCCACTGGCAAGATTGATGATTTAAAAAAAAAAAAAAAAAAAAAAAAGGAAGCTCAAAGGCAAAGCCTCAGGGACCATATCCTTGGATATGATGGGGCAGATCATAACTCTCCTCGTGGGCATCCCCTCAATCACTGAATTATCTATACTCCCCCCAGAGGGCTAGTATTTCCCATCTAAGACCAGAAATCGTGCCTGCAGTCAGGATGGGGAACTTCTGTATTGAGAATGTGCCCCACCCTTTGAGGAATGCAAGAGAGAGTGGGTAGGATGACAGCACCCGCTGGGAGGTGGGTGCAGGCTGGGAAGTTCTTTCTCGAGTCCTGTTTCTAAAGTCGGTTGGGCTGTCACGGGCTGATGCTATTGTGCTTGTGTCTAGCAGCTGTCAGTTCACTGCTGCAGGTCTCCTGAGAAACTTTTTGTGGTTATTGATAATTATTTGTGATAATGATATTAATAGTCCTGCTAAGCTGATAAACACAGCAACTCCAGGGAAGACTGATGAAATAGCCACAGGGCTAGGCAGAGCCTCAAGCAGGACCAGACGCTGAAGAGTAAAAATAATGACTGCCACATGGATAGAGCACCTGCTATGTGCCAGGTGCTTTAGTGACAGTTTCATTTAATCATCAAACAATTCTAACATGATGGGAACTGAGGCCCAGAGAGATTAAGAAGCTTGTAAAGTTGAATAGCTGGGGACCATCAAAACCAGAGTTTAAGGCCCAGTCTATTTGATTCCAAGGGTACCAGCTCTTATGCTCCAGCCTGCAGGTAGGGCTCAGAGATGAAAGTAATGTGCAGGTGGAAGGGTGTATCATCTTGACAACTAGGGTAGATTCACATAAACTGGCTGCATGTGGTACCAGAAGGGGGCTTTATCTTCCTATTTTTTTTGAGATGGTTTCACTCTTACCATCCAGGCTGGAGTGCAATGGTGCCGTCTTGTCTCACTGCAGCCTTGACTTCTCTGGCTTGGGTGATTCTCCCCCCTCAGCCTCTCAAATAGCTGGGACTAAAGGCATATGCCACTGTGCCCACCTCATTTTTGTATTTTTTGTAGGCAAGATTTTGCCATGTTGCCCAGGCTAGTCTCAAACTCCTGGGCTCAGGTGATCCTCCCGCCTCAGCCTCTCAATGTCCTGGGATTACAGGTGTGAGCCACTGGGCCCCGCCTTTTATCCTATGTTTTTTGTTTTGTTTTGTTTTGTTTTTTTGGAGACGGAGTTTTTTTGCTCTTGTTACCCAGGCTGGAGTGCAATGGCGCAATCTCAGCTCACCGCAACCTCCGCCTCCTGGGTTCAGGCAATTCTCCTGCCTCAGCCTCCTGAGTAGCTGGGATTACAGGCACGCGCCACCATGCCCAGCTAATTTTTTTTTTTGTATTTTTAGTAGAGACGGGGTTTCACCATGTTGACCAGGATGGTCTCGATCTCTTGACCTCATGATCCACCCGCCTCCGCCTCCCAAAGTGCTGGGATTACAGGCTTGAGAAACTGTGCCTGGCCTTATCTTATGTTGTTTTAATCTAGTGGTGGCATGTGAAGGATGTGTCAGATATATATTGTCAGTATCCTACTGACCAGAAATGGGTATCAGGATAACTGATCCTTAAGTTGTGGTTGTTTACATGTTAAATACTATGTAATATAAAAGAGAGACAGGGCCAGGCGCAGTGGCTTATGCCTGTAATTCCAGTACTTTGGGAGGCTGAGGCAGGTGAATCACCTGAGGTCAGGAGTTCGAGACCGGCCTGACCAACATGGAGAAACCCTGTCTCTACCAAAAATACAAAATCAGCCGGGCGTGGTGGCTCACACCTGTAATCCCAGCACTTTGGGAGGCTGAGGCGGGCGGATTACCTGAGGTCAGGAGTTCTAGACCAGCCTGACCAATATGGTGAAACCCAGTATTTATAAAAAAAAAAAAAAAAAAAAAAAAAAAGAAAAAGAAAAAGAAAAAAATAATTAAAGAAAAAAAAATACAAAATTAGTCGGGTGTGGTGGCGCATGCCTATAATCCCAGCTACTCCGGAGGCTGAAGCAGGAGAAACACTTGAACCTGGGAGGTGGAGCTTGTGGTGAGCTGAGATCGCACCATTGCACTCCAGCCTGGGCAACAAGAACAAAACACTGTATCAAAAAATAAAATAAGAGACAGAAGCTACATTAAGTCCTTTAATTTAGTTTTCTCTAATATAAAGATATTTTAATACATTTAATTTCAGACATGGTAGAGGATATTGTTACCTTATTATTACTTCCATTTAATAAGAGAAACTGATGCAGAGAGTGGTGAAATTCATTTAGAGTCACAGGAAGCTAGTTCAGAGATGGGAATTTCGAACAGGCTGTTATCTATTTGGTCAGTCGATCAACTCACAAATGTGGCAGCCCTTCAGGTGAATACACGGGGGCTGAGGAGAGCTGTAGGAAATGTATCTCAGGCACTTCAAGTTCAGTGGGGGAACTCAAGACAGGGAAACTAACCAAGTGACACAGGCGATGCTGAAGACCAAACAAGGGAGCCACCTGGCAGAGGACGCCTTTTGTGCAGAGGCCACTGGAAGGGGCTACTCATGATCAGACTGGAGGAGGCCAGAGGAAGCCCCTCAGGAGATGGCTCTGAGCAACAGAAAGGCTGCAGGCTTTGGAGCTGGACTCTAAAGCTTTGCACTTAGTAGCTGTGTGACCCAGAGCATAGTGCTTTGAGTTTTTGAGTCTCAGCTTGTGTGTCTATAAAACGGGGTTCGCACAACTCACCTCGGAGGGCTGTAAGATTAGATGACAGTAAATATATTTTTTGGCTGCAGGGGCTGGAAGTGTTGTTGATTAGCATTTGAAATCCCATCCTGTGGGTGGGAAAACCCCACCTTATGACTCTTGGTGGGAAACAAAGCCCACCTTAAAGTGATAAAGCTGAAAGTAGCAGAACCTTGCTTTTACCACCTCCCTTGCAGCTAGAGGCAGGCACAGGACTAGCCTCTGTCAGTCGGATGCAAATGCTCCAGGCCTTGAATCACAACCGGGTGGCTTGCACCCAAGTCTGTTACTATGCCTCTTGAATTGAAACAGGCCACAGCTTCTCTCCTTTGTTCTACAAATGTGCCAGATTTGTTGTTATCTCAGGGAAAAGCCATGAATGGTGAGTAGCGGCAGTGGCAGCAGTGACCAGAACGTCCATGACAGCCATGACAGAAACCTGGTGGAGACATAAATACTGAATGCCAGCAGCAGCAGTGTGGCCAGCTGGGGCCAGATTTTGCAGCAGTATCAGTCAAGGTGTCACCCCATTGGCTTTGTGGTGTGATTTTGACTGTTGTCTGGCCTGCTTTGCTCCTACCTGATTTCGGAGGTTGGTGCTACAGCCTTGTGATGAGTGTGTGAGCTCTTCAATTTCCTTTCCCCCCAGTTTTCCCCCATATAGTGCTCACCGTCTGTTTCCATTGCTTGCAATGAAAAACCCTGACCGGTACGGGCAAAGTGGAATGCTATTAGTTACCGACTGAGACATGTGGAGCTGGCTGTGGAGGGGGCAGAGTGGAGGCATAGCACAGCCCTAGCATTCCCTGTTGGGAATCTGGTAATGCTCATCTGTGGGTACAAAATAAAGGATTAAATTGTTCCCTGTTATACCTCAGCAGACAGTCTGCAGACCTGCTGAGTTTTAGAGGAAATAATAGGAAAATCTTCAGGATGTTGTACTCTTGGCTACATCTTGTAAGCCTTCGGTAAGTTTTTTTTTTTTTTTTTTTTTTAAAAAGATGGGGTTTCACCATGATGGCCAGGCTGGTCTTGAACTCCTGACCTCAGGTGATCCACCCACCTCGGCCTCCCAAAGTGCTAGGATTACAGGTGTGAGCCACTGCACCTGGCCGCCTTCAGTAAGTTTTATTTAAAAAATGACATAAACTTGAGCTGAAGTGGGCCAGCTAAAAAGCAAAGAAGGAAAAACATATGACTCTGCCAAACAACAACAACAACAACAAAAAAAAAAAAAAGAAAAAAAAAAGAAAAGCCCTTTCTACCTGTGGCATGTGATCTCCGTTGACTGGGAATCTCTTAATTTGTGATCTTGGAAGGTTAGAAATGGTACAAATAATAAAATATGAGAAGTGGAAGCACAGTGCTTGGTGTGTTACACATGCTTCATAAATGGGGCAGGTGCTTTTTGTTATTTGAAGATGCCAATCCTGGAAAAGGGTCACTTAAAAGTTATCAATGCATTTGGCCAGGTGCAGTAGCTCACACCTATAATCCCAGCACTTTGGGAGGCCGAGGTAGGCGGATCATGAGGTCAGGAGATTGAGACCAGCCTGGCTAATACAGTGAAATCCTGTCTCTACTAAAAATAAAAAAAAATTAGCTGTGTTTGGTGGCATATGCCTGGTGGTCCCAGCTACTCAAGAGGCTGAGGCAGGAGAATCGCTTGAATCTGGGAGGTGGAGGTTGCAGTAAGCTGAGATCGTGCCACTGCACTTCAGCCTGGGTGGCAGAGTGAGACTTTGTCTCAAAAAAAAAAAAAAAAAAGAAAAAGAAAATTCCTTTAAACAGGGAACCAGAATTTTACAGTAAACACTGGGGAAAAATGCTTGAAGCTTGAGTCTGTAGGTGGAAAGATAAACATTTCACCAAAGTTATTCTATTTTATAGTTCCCGTTTAACAGAATTACAACCACATTCTAATCCTGATGAAAATGAACGAAGGAAACAATTTTTTTTTCTGTGGTTTTTCTAATGAGCGAATTCTTCTCTTTGTGTTTTATACTGTGTGTTCATAATGGCAGTAATTTTCCAAAAAAAGGTGGGGAGCTTATTCATGGTCTTAAGGGCTTTTCTAAATCATTTAAATTATTCATGATTTTTTTTTTTCTTTTTTTTGAAACAGAGTTTCACTCTTGTTGCCCAGGCTGGAGTGCAATGGTGCGATCTCAGCTCACTGCAACCTCTACCTCCCAGGTTCAAGTGATTTTCCTGCCTCAGCCTCCCAAATAGCTGGGATTACAGGCATGCGCCACCACACCTGACTAATTTTGTATTTTTGGTAGAGAAGCACCGATTGGATTTTTCTCTGCTGCAGCTGTGAGCCAGCTTAATTGCAGCATCTTCTCTACCTGTGATTTAGGAAGCCCAACATCACATTCAGTGAGGTCAGGAAATCCTGTACCTTGTGCAAAATACAAAGCCAACATGATTGTGCCTGCATTATCTTTTCAGATGTTTACAAGTTCAAACAATTAGCTAGAGATCTACCACAGAAGGGAGAGGTTTATGTTGCTCCTGGGAGGGACTGCAGGGAGTGTTTTCATGGGAACTCATTTGACAAGTAGCCAGTCATTAGTAACATTTTCACATTATAAAGAAGTGAGCTTCCCTACTCAATCTTACATAATTGCAGGCCTTGAACACAGAATATGCAGATGATGAGACCCATCCCTTCCTCTCCCCTTCCCTCCATAATAATAATCAGGTAAGTGGCAGGCAGAGGATGAAGTATGTTCTTGACACGCCTCCCGTTCTGTGACAACTTATTGGGGCATTAGGCAGGAAGATTCTGTTGAGGCTGGAGCTATTATTCACTGGTTCTATATGGTGTGGGGGAAGGAAGGACAGTGATATTACTAGAACCCAGGAGGCAGGTAAAGGAGGCACATGTCTTATCTGTGCCATTCCACGGAAGGTCAGGAGCAAGGGCTGGTTCTGTAGCTCCAGCAAAGGCATGATCCTTCAGACTCAGTAAGCACTCAGACCTCCCATGCAGGGGGTTCTGAATGAATGAAGGAAGGCGGGCTGGCCTAGAAAGGGAAAGGAGCAGGGGAACTGGAAGGCAAGGGAAGTGAGGCTATGAAGGAAGAAAGGCCACTGCAGGGCTTGTACTTCCTCTGGGGTCTACAGGAGCTGGTGGGGAAATGGAAGAGGTTAGGAGGGCCAGATCGAGCCTGGAGCGGACTGGAAAGCTCCCCACCTCCATCACCTAAGGGCAATTGCCCCACCTCAGTGCTAGCCAATTGCTGCCAGTGTGTGTGGTCTGTGGTGACATACAGTCTCTTTTTTTCCAAGAAGAACTGGAATGTTATGTCAAATTCTTATTTTACTTTATTTCATTTTTTTGATAGGGAGTTTTGCTCTTGTCACCCAGGCTGGAGTGCAATGGCGCAATCTCAGCTCACTGCAACCTCTGCCTCCCGGGCTGAAGGATTCTCCTGCCTCAGCCTCCCAAGTATCTGGGATTACAAGCATGTGCCACACACCCGGCTAATATTTTTTATTTTTAGTAGAGACAGTTTCGCCATGTGGGACACGCTGGTCTCAAACTGCTGGCATCAAGTGATCCACCCACCTCAGCCTCCCAAAGTGCTTGGATTACAGGCATGATCCACTGGGCCCAGCTTTATTTTTGTTTTAACTGCCCTTTAAGTTAAAATAATTTTTTTTTTTTTTAAAGAAAGGGTCTTACTCTGTTGCCCAGGCTGGAGTGCTGTGGTGCAATCATGGCTCACTGCAGCATTGGACTCCTGGGCTCAAGTAGTTCTCCTGCCTCAGCCTCCCCACTAGATGGGACTATAAGTGCATGCCACCATGCCCAGCCAATTTTTAATTTTTTCTCAGGTGGAGATGGTCTCACTATGTTGACCAGGCTGGTTTTAAACTCCTGGCCTCGGTGACCCTCCTGCCTCAGCTTCCCAAAGTGCTGGGATTATAGGTGTGAGCCACTGCATCTGGCAGCCTTTTTTTTTTTTTTTTTTTTTATTGTTGTTGTTGTTATGTTTCTGGCCGCCTTTTTAAAAAGTTTTACATGTTAGGCCAGGCACAGTGGCTCAAGCCTGTAATCCTAGCACTTTGGGAGGCCGAGGTAGACGGATCACAAGGTCAGGAGTTTGTGACCAACCTGACCAACATGGTAAAACCCCATCTTTACTAAAAATATAAAAACACCAAATCAGCCGACTGTGGTGGTGGGCACCTGTAATCCCAGTTACTTGGGAGGCTGTGGCAGGAGAATCGCTTGAACTGGGGAGGCAACAGAGGGAGAATCTGTCTTAAAAAAAAAGTTTCAAATGTTAGTAACAAGTTCGATTAAAAAATAAACTGGCAGCAACAGGTTCAATTAAAAAAAAAACAAACTGGTAGCCAAGTAATACAGGTCTGCTGTAATTTTGCAGCCTCAGGCTGTACATCAGAATTGCCCTGGAGGTGGGAAAGAAATGCCTGTGTATCTCGAGGATATTGAGGGGTCCCCCTCTGATCTCAGCACATGGTTGTAGGAGGATAGGCCAGAGTGTGAACAAGGAGGAAGTGAGTTCGTTGGAATTATAATAACATTGACCAAGTCCTAACTACCAAGCCTTTTTTATTGCTTATCTAAAACAATCCTATGAAGTAGGCCTGTGAACTTCACCTGAGTCAACTGAGGCTCTGAAGTGTTTAACATGGCCAAAGTCACCCAAAAACTTGAGAGTAATGGGATTTGCACCCAGCCCTGTGTGAGGCTCTCGGCTACCCTGAGGGGAGGAGGAGGGGGCCGCACCCTCACTTACCCGGCACACATACTGGCTCTGGGGTCCCGGGGAGAAGGTCTTAGAGCGGATGATGGTGCTCCCTCGAAGAAATGGCCCCGGGGACGGGGTGCCCACCCTCCGGTCCTTGGGTCGCACCACTGTGGGGGATGGGGCCGGGGTCTCGGTGTTGGTCTCTTTGTCCACCTGAGGAAGAAGTCACACCTTGAAGCCACCAGTGTCCAGAGCCTCAGCTACCCACCAGGACCACTCAGCTGCCCCTCCTCCGTCCTGCCACCTCACCTTTCCCCACAGAAACAACCAGGACTTCCTCAGCGTTAGCCCTGTTCGATGAGCTCAGCCTGGTGCAGCCAGGACTGTACCCAAGGCCCAGAGTGCCGACCCCCACCCCTGTGGCACATGTGGTTGGGGGCTGGTGGGAACACACTCAGTACATCAGAGGCAGATGACTTCATGACTTCATTCTTTTTTTTTTTTTTTTTTTTGAGACGGAGTTTCGCTCTTGTTACCCAGGCTGGAGTGCAATGGCGCGATCTCGGCTCACTGCAACCTCCGCCTTCTGGGTTCAGGCAATTCTCCTGCCTCAACCTCCTGAGTAACTGGGATTATAGGCATGCACCACCATGCCCAGGTAATTTTTTGTATATTTAGTAGAGACGGGGTTTCACCATGTTGACCAGGATGGTCTCCATCTCTTGACCTCGTGATCCACCCGCCTCGGCCTCCCAAAGTGCTGGGATTACAGGCTTGAGCCACCGTGCCCGGCGACTTCATCCCTCTTAAGCCTCCATTTTCTCATCTCTAAAATGGGCACAATAATGCCCACCTTGCCGATAGGCTCTAAAAATGTATTTCCTTATGTGGGTCTTCACGTCGCACTCACAAAACTTTTAAATCAGGCTGGGTGTGGTGGCTCATGCCTGTAATCCCAGCACTTTGGGAGGCTAAGGTGGGCGAATCATTAGGTCAGGAGTTCGAGACCAGCCGGGCCAACATGGTAAAACCCCATCTCTACTAAAAATACAAAAATTAGCCAGGCGTGGTGGTGTGCACCTGTAATCCCAGCTACTCGGGAGGCTGAGGAAGGAGAATCACTTGAACCCAGGAGGTGGAGGTTGCAGTGAGCTGAGACTGCACCATTGCACTCCAGCCTGGGTGACAGAATGAGCTCTATCTCAAAAAATAAATAAATAAATAATACACACACAGAAAACTTATAAACCAAGCACATTTTGAAAAACCACATGCAAAGCTTCCACACCCTGGCAAAGAACTATCGTTGCTTTCATCGAACTCTGAAGGCAATCAGCAAGTCTTGTTTTTAAAACCAACCCATCAGGTTTTTTACTGCCCGTGCACACAGTAGTCATCAGGAAAAGATAAACAAAAACACCTATATGCAGGACCTTTGTCAGCCAAAATAGTGCCTTTATATAATTTTTAAAGAGTGCACCCCCTCTGGCTGGAGACATTGCAAAATGATGCCCCCTTGGTGTGGAGGAGTTAGAACGAGGGCCCAGGTTCTACCGCACCTGCCGTGGCCGGTACCTCTGTGCGGTGCTCCAGCTGCAGCCTCGCTCAAACACGGCAGATGCTCTAGCTCCAGGAGTCCCGGAGCCAGCTGTCTATGGGGAGTGACTCCTGCTATAACACGCAACCCTAGTGCAATAGGGAAGCAGGGAGCAATGGGAGTCTGGCCTTTTTCCTATGGCACTGTGAGCAGACACACATGAAGAAATACATTTTTAGAGCCTATCTGCAAGGTTGGTATTACTGTGCCCATTTTAGACATGAGAAAATGGAGGCTTAAGAGGGATGAAGTCATCTGCCTAAGACTACACAGCCAGGAAGCAGCAGAGCCAGAATCTGAACCCAAACTCATCTGACTGCAAGGCTTGAGGTCTGTCCAGAGAAGGCAGGGAAAGTGAAGAGGGCAGGAGAAAAGAGATGGGTGAGTTGGCCTTTCCTGGTTTACTCTCACCAGAATGATCCAAAGGTCACTCCATTGTAAGGGCTTATGCCCTGATGCTGGAGGCCAAGATTTAGTTCTGAGCCTTTTCTGACTGCTTCAGCACAAGGACTGAAGGCTCTGTTCCCACGACAGCCCTTCCACGCCCCCAGATCTTCCTACCTTTAATGCTGGGTACCCATCCATATCAGGTGAGGCTTTCTCGGTGAAAATGTCCTCTTCTCCTGCCTCCTCCTCCACCTCCTCTTCCTCAGCCACTGCCTCATTCTCGCTGGTTTCCTCGTACCTCCTGTGATGACAAAGCACTTTGGTTACCCACCCAGAAGCTGTTCTGCCTCTGTTCACCTGCCTTTAAATACATCCAGGGCAGGGCTTCCAATCCTTCTGATGATTGAGGACACATTAGAAACTTTTGGTGGGGCTGGGAGCAGTGGCTCATGCCTGTAACCCCAGAACTTTGGGAGGCCAAGGCAGGCGGATCACCTGAGGTCAGGAGTTCAAAACCTGCCTGGCCAACATGGTGAAATCCCATCTCTATTAAAAATACAAAAATTAGCCGGGCGTGGTGGTGTGCACCTGGAATCCCAGCTACTTCGGAGGCTGAGGCAGAATTGCTTGAACCTGGGAGGTAGAGGTTGCAGTGAGCCAAGATCATGCCACTGCACTCGGCCTGGGCAACAAGAGTGAAACTCTGTCTGAAAAAAAAAATTTTTTTTTTTTTTAAGTGAGGCATAATTTGTTTCCAACAAAATGCATTTTCAGTGAATAGTTTGTTGAGTTTTGGCCAATGTATTCACCTGTGTAATCACTACTGCACTTGAGATGTAGAATGTTCCATTCCCCCCAGAATTCCCTACCTTTCCCAGTTTAATCTCCCTCCAGGCAGCCACCAATAAGCTGTCATTATAGATTAGATTTGATTTTTCTAGAGTTTCATGCAAATGGAATCAGACAATATATGCTGTTTCATCTTCGACTTCTCTGTGTCTGCATAGCATTTCTGAAGTTCATCTGCAATGCTCTATGCATCAGCGGTTCATTCCTTTTTTTTTTCCTTTGAATCAGAGTCTCACTTTGTCACGCAAGCTGGAGTGCAGTGGGATCATCTTGGCTCACTGCAGCATCCACCAGTGGGCTCAAGTGATCCTCCTGCCTCAGCCTCCTGAGTTGTTGGGATTACAGGTGTGTGCCACCACACCTGACTAATTTTTCTATTTTTTGTAGAGACAGGGTTTCACCATGTTGCCCAGGCTGGTCTCGAACTCCTGGGTTCGAGCGATCCACACGCCTTGGCCCTGCCAAAGCGTTGGGATTATAGGCATGAGCCACTGCGCCCAGACAGTTCATTCCTTTTTATCATTAACATTCCATTGGATGGATATATTAATCTATTCACCTGCTTTTCAATGCACCCAGGGTAGGGCTTCCAAACCTCGGAATGAGGCAATAGTTGAGAAAGAGGAGGAGACAGAGGAGGAGGAGGAAGAGGGAGAGAAGGAGAGTTTAGTTGATCAACATTTGGATTATTTACATTTCAGAGCGAATATGAATAAAGCGTCTTGTACATTCATGTACAAGTCTATGTACGGATAAAGATTTTAATTTCTGTTGGATGTTGGTAGGGTTGCCGAAATAAAACACTATATACTAGGTGGCTTAAACAAAGGAAATTGCCTCTGGCAGTTCTGGAGACTGGAAATCCATGCTCAAGGAGTCAGCAGGTTTGGTTTCACCTCGGGCCTCTCTCCTTGCCTTCTCACTGTGTGCCCACACTGTGTTTCCTCTGTGCATTGCGCATCCCTGGGTCTCTCTGTGTGTCCACATATCCTCGCATGAGGCCCCATCCCAACTTTAATGGCCTCATGCTAACTTAACTACCTCTTTAAAAGCCTTATCTCCAAATACAGTCACATTCTGAGGTACTGGGGGTTAGGGCATCAATGTATGAATTTTGTGGGGGACACAAATCAGCCCCTAACAGATAACAGAATTACTGGGTCATAGAGTAAGTATAAATTTACCCTTTTAAGACACAGACAGGCTGGGTGCGGTGGCTCACACCTGTAATCCCAGCACTCTGGGAGGCCGAGGCAGGTGGATCACTTGAGGTTAGGAGTTCAAGACCAGCCGGGCCAACATGGTGAAACCCTGTCCCTACTAAATATACAAAAATTAGCTGGGTGTGGTGTCGGGTACCTGCAATCCCAGCTACTAGGGAGGCTGAGGCCAGAGAATTGCTTAAATCCAGGAGTCAGAGGTTGCAGTGAGCCACGATCATACTACCACACTACAGCCTAGGTGACAGAGTAAGACTCTGTCTCCAAAAAAAAAAAAAAAAAAAAAAAAAAGATACAGACGAATGGTTTCTCTACTGGGTGTGTATTTGCATCTTATTGGGTTTTAATTTGCGTTTTCTTTTTTTTTTTTGAGATGGAGTTTCACTCTTGTTACCCCGGCTGGAGTGCAATGGCACGATCTCGGCTCACTGCAACCTCCGCCTCCTGGGTTCAGGCAATTCTCCTGCCTCAACCTCCTGAGTAGCTGGCATTACAGGCACGCGCCACCATGCCCAGCTAATGTTTTATATTTTTAGTAGAGACGGGGTTTCACCATGTTGACCAGGATGGTCTCGATCTCTTGACCTAGTGATCCACCCGCCTCAGCCTCCCAAACTGCTGGGATTACAGGCTTGAGCCACTGCCCCTGGCTTAATCTGCATTTTCTTCTTCCTTTTTCTTTCTTTGTTTTTAGAGACAGGGTCTTGCTGTGTCGCCCAGGCTGAGGCTGGAGTGCCATGGCGTGATCATACCTCACTGTCGCCTCGAACTGTTGGGCTCAGGTGATTGATCCTCCCGCCTCAGCCTCCCAAGTATCTAGTACTAGAGGCACATACCACCATGCCTGGCTAATTTTTTAGAGCCTTTGCAGAGATGGGGTTTTATTTTGTTGCCCAGGCTGATCTTGAACTCCTGGCCTCAAGAAATCCTCCTGCCTCAGCTTCCCAAAGTGTGAGGATTATAGGTGTGAACCACTGAGCATGGCCTAATTTGCATTTTCTTGTTGAAAAACTCTTCATGCATTTATGACCATCTTCTTTGGTGAAGTTTCTGTTAGAATCTCCAGCCCCTTAAAAATCAGGTTGTCTTATTATTGAGTTGTAAGAGATCGTAATTTATTTGAGCTATGAATCCTTTGGCAGGCATGTGTACTGCACGATTTTCTCTAAGTCTGCGCCTTGCCTTTTCCTTTTCTAAGCGGTGTCTTCCAAAGATCATAAGCTTTTGATTAAGGTAAAGCCCAATTTATTGAGTTTTTTTTTTCTTTTACAGTTTATGCTTTCTATGTCCTAAGAAATCTTTGCCTACACCAAAGTTGCAAAGAGATTCTTTTTTATACTTTCAGATCTTCTGTAATTTCAGTTTTTATGTGTAGCTCTATAACTCATTTCAGTTTTTTTTTTTTTTCCTGGAGATGGAGTTTCCCTCTGTCACCAGGCTGGAGTGCAGTGTTGTGATCTCAGCTCACTGCAACCTCTGCCTCCTGGGTTTAAGTGATTCTCCTGCCTCAGCCTCCTGAGTAGCTGGGATTACAGGCACATGCTGCCACGCCTAGCTAATTTTTCTATTTTTAGTAGAGATGGGGTTTCACCATGTTGGCCAGGATGGTCTTGATTGTCTGACCTCATGATCTACCTACCTCAGCCTCCCAAAGTGCTGGGATTACAGGCTTTAGCCACTGCACCCGGCCACAGATTAATTTTTATATGTGATGTAAGTGTCCAAGTGTATTTTTTTCCCAAATGAATATCTACTTGTTCCAACACCATTTGCTGAAGAGACTTTTGGTGATAGTCCTTAAAACCCTCCATTTCCTTTGGACTCCAAGGTTGGAAGGATTCAGTGTGACAAATAGACTGCATTTGTTAAATAGTAATTTATCTCTATTCCCATCTTGACTTCTGAAAGACATACAGAACTGCCAGGCTTCTGATCAGCATGAGGCAGTGTTATCATACTGAGCCAAAAGAATCCCAGCCAAAAGCAGAGAATTTGACATCCAGCTAGCTGGCTCGGCAAGAGTGTGGGGAAACACAAAATCTCCCTGAGGATTTTCCCAATGGGGAGAATACATTTTTGGATCTCTACTCACAACTCTGCAATTAAAACGTCTTCTGTACTTAGCTGAGGACTGCTGCTGTGGAGGGGCCTTGGCTCTCCTCTTTGGCCCCAGAGGCCTCTCTATCCACAAATAAAAGAGCTGTCGGCCAGGCGCGGTCTATAATCCTAGCACTTTAGGAGGCTAAGGTGGGTGGATCACCTGAGGTCAGGAGTTCAAGACCAGCCTGGCCATCATGGTGAAACCCCATCTTTAAAAAATAAAATAAGATAAAATAAAATAAAGCTATTGGCCTGGCGCAGTGGCTCACGCCTGTAATCCCAGCACTTTGGGAGGCTGAGGCAGGCGAATCACCTGAGCTCGGGAATTTGGGACCAGCCTGACTAACATGGAGAAACCCTGTCTCTACTAAAACTACAAAATTAGCTGGGTGTGGTGGTGCATGCCTGTAATCCCACCTACTTGGGAGGCTGAGGCAGAAGAAAAGCCTAAGCCCAGGAGGTGGAGGTTGTGGTGAGCTGAGGTCATGCCATTGCAATTGTACTCCAGCCTAGGCAACAAGAGTGAAACTCCATCTCAAAAAAAAAAAAAAAAAAAAAAGCTGTTAAACATGAAAACACATGGCGAGCCCCTCCACGAAGGCCTCTGCAGAAGCCACATTGACCAGTATTAATTGAGGGCTCAGTAAGCTCCACTCCAGGTCCTAGGCCTCACCACAGTGCTGAAAGAGATTATCTCCACTTCACAGATTTAAAAAGTGAGGGGCAGAGGCCTGACAGGCCTTGTCCTGTGCGGCAGGCTACGTGATAGAGCCAGGTTTGCAAAACAGGTTTGTTTGGACCCACTGAGTGCTCATCCATTATGGGAGTCTCTTCTATTTAACTGTGAATCTGATCTAAATATTCCAAGATGAGAAAAACCAAAAAAAATCCAACTTAATTGTAAAGAGAAAAATAATTAAAATCAACAATATCTTTTCACCCACTGGAGTGGCAAAACAAAACAAAAGAAATCTGGTAATATCAAGTGTCGGTGAAGGTGCAGAAGCAAGCGTATCCCTGTGGGAAGCGTGAAGGAGAGCAGCCCATTTACATTCTGAAGGCAATTTAGCCTTGTCTGTTAAAATAAAAAATGTACATATGCTTAATTAAGTTATAGCAGTTTGATTAGAGTGAGTGTCACAGAGGGTGTAGGTTAGGGTACTCTTAATTATTGCTGATGGGAGCATTTATTAATAAAATCTTATTTGAGAACTACTCTATGATGTCTACTAAAATATAAAAAACACACACCCTGGGATCCAACAATGGCACTTCCCAGCATCTGCCCTAGACAAAAACAAGTCCCCAAGGAGGGCAAATACGAAGATTTTTCCCCATAGCATTGTTTGGTGTTAGATTCTCCTGTATTTTCTAACATTCTTAGTTTTATTTTGCTTGTGAATCTTAAAAAAAAGGAAAAATCCAGTGTTCTGATTATATGACTTAAAGACATATAAAAAAATAAATAAAACGAGGGAGTTCCAGTGGCACGCTAGGTTTTGGGTACCGAGGAAGGACTATAAACTGAAACAAAAACACACCAACACTCTTTTGGAGACCAGAACTCACGACTCCAGAGCTGCCAGGAACAGCAAGGCCAGTTAACCTCCCAGGACCAATAGAACCTTCCAGTTTTGGGGGAGGGGGCTGCAGATGGTTTACCCTACTACAGCAGTTCCAGGATCCCCAGCCCTCTTTGTAGGGCAGCGTCTGGGTGAAGTTTGAATGGCAGGGGGTGGGGAGACAGGGGGCCACAAAGGGAGAAGGAACAGAAGGCGGTTGCTAGGAGACGGCTTGAAAAGTCTCAGCACAAGCTTGGAATTTGGTGGAAACCACTGATCTTGTGCCAGGGTCTTGGGAGATAGGTCCTGGGCCTATTTCTGGCATCAGACCTTTGCCTGTGTGATCTGTAGTAGAGTGTGGCACAGCAGTGTGCCAGGGAGAAGGCGAGAGAGGGAGAGAAAGAGAGAGGAAAGGAAAGAGAGAGGGAGATGGCCAGGGGTCGGTGGGGAGAGACAGGGAGAGATAGAGAAAGAGAGAGAGAGAGAGGAAGAAAAGGAGGGGGAGAGAGTGACGGAGACAATTTAGAGAGAACCCTAAACTAACAAAGGAACATATAAAAATTCCAGGAACCTTGCCATCGGCTTTATCACACGAAAAAATAGTAAGAGAGAGGAGTAAAACAATGATCAGCAAACTATAGCCCATGGGCCAAATCCTGCCTGCTGCTTTGTTTTTGGACAGTCTAAGCCATGAATGGTTTTTATATTTTAAAATGGCTGGAAAAAAAATCAAAAGGGGAATACTTGGTGAAAAGGTGCAAACTTCAGTGTTCATAAATGACGCTTCAGTGGAACCGAGACACTGAGGCTGGTTTACACACTGCCTATGGCTGCTTTCCCTCTGCAGTAGCAGAAGTGAGGGGCTGCAACAGAATTCCCATGGCCCACAAGGCAAACAATATTTACCATCTGGCCCTGTGCAGAAATCATCTGCTGACCCCTGGAGTCAGCAGATATTAAGGGGGGGCACCCTCTGAGACTAAATATGTAATCTGGGGATCTAAGAGAATAATAATACAGAAGAGTTATTGAATGCTTCCTCTAGGTCAGGGTCTGTGTCAAGTGCTTAACATGAATAATTACACCAAATTTTGCAATATACCCCATGACATAGTGGCTGTTTTCTAAATCTCTATTTCATAGATGAGGAAACGGAAGTTCACAGCTGTGATATTCAGCCCAGGCTGCACGGTAGAATCACCCAGGGAGCTTTTAAAACTTGCTAATGCTCAGTAAGGTCTTACCAATCAGACATAGGATCCCAAAAGGATTTTGGCTGAGCTAGACTCTAGCTCCATATCTGTCTGAATTTAAAGCACATGCACTTAAGACCAACTTATATTTCCTTCCAAATGGCAAGACTTACAGGCTGTGGCCATTTCCTACGTGGGATTAACCCTATTTCCAGCCAGCAGTGAGCAATGTTCCTTCTCTTTTTCCTAACAATAATTTTAACTATGTATTGAGGGCCTACTCTGCGCTTTGTAGTTGATCTTCATTAGTGCCTTTCCCTTGAGTTTCTTCCAGTAACGTTATTAGTATTATTTCCCCAGTTTTCAGATGAGGCTCAGACAAGGTTAGAGCGACTTGCAGAGCACTGACGCAAGCTGCAGGCTTCTGTAGTGCTGGTCACATCCTGCGTCTTGATTTGGTGCTAGTTACGGAGGAGTTTTGCTTTCTGAAAATTCACTGAGCTCTATGCTTAGGTGAATTTTCTGTATTTTACCCTGCAATAAAAAGTTTACAACATATTTTGCCTAAGGTTACACAAAACGTGAAGAATCCAGGATTCAAACCCTAGTCTACATCATTGTTTCTTACAGCGTGTGACGAGACCTTTCTCATAACACAAGGAATTAAATAGCACTGATCACAAAGTGAGAAAGCTGTCCCCTTTTCAATTCTTGTTCAGACATTTTGATTACATCAAGGAGAACGTCTCTCTTTGGCAGTAGCATGTCTTCGACATTGCTGAAACACATGCTAACCTTCCTTTTTAATAACAGAAGAGAAGGCTCAGTCAGGCTTAGCAAGCAATATATCTAACTAGACTTTAATAATATTGCTTTATTTTCATTACATTGTGTTGTCCACAGTTACCTTTCGAAGCAGACTTGGCTCTTGGCCTACCCAGTATCCGCTTTTTCCCTTAGTAACAAAAATTTAATTTTTTTACCCAAATAACAAACCTCATTCTCCAGTCTCCCTTGCAGTTAGGCAGGCTACGTGGCTAAGCCTGGCCAATGAGAAGCAAGCAGAAGTTGCTGTGTGGGACCTTCAGGAATGCTTCTTGGTTTTGTCTTTCCTCTTTCCTGATGGCTACCTGCGTGATGGCTGGTGATCCAGCAGCCATCTCGGGCTATAAAGCAGCCTCAGTGATGGAGGCCACATAGTAAAGACAACAAAGCAGACAAAGGAAGGGAGCCTGGATTCCCAGTAACACCGTGGGTCTGACAGAAGTGGAGCGCCTTGGATTGCTTCCTCCCATTGTTTTTTTTTTTAGACAGTATCTTGCTCTGTCACCCAGGCTGGAATGCAGTGGTGGGATCTTGGTTCACGGCAACCTCCCCCTCCTGGGTTCAAGCAATTCTCCCTGCCTCAGCCTCCTGAGTAGCTGGGGTTACAGGTGCCTGCCACCATGCCTGGCTAAGTTTTGTATTTTTAGTAGAGATAGGGTTTCGCCATGTTGGCCAGGCTAGTCTTGAATTCCTGACCTCAGTTGATCTGTCTACCTTGGCCTTCCAAAGTGCTGGGATTATAGGTGTGAACCACCACTCCTGACCTCTTCCATTCTTTAAAAAAAAAAATTTTTTTTAAGAGATGGGGTCTCGCTATGTTGCCCAGGCTGGAGTGCAGTGGCTATTCACAGGCGTGATCCCACTTCTGATCACCACGGGAGTTTTGACATGCTCCATTTCCAACCTGGGCTGGTTCACCCCTCCTCAGGCAACCTGGTGGTCCCCTACTCCTGGTAGGTCACCATACTGATGCCGAACTTAGTGTGAACACCGAGTTGGCATAGCGCACTACAGCCCAGAGCTCCTGGGCTCAAGCCATCCTCCCACCTCAGCCTCCTGAGTAGCTGGGACTACAGGCGCCCGCCACCCCCGGCCTTTAAAAAAATTTTTTTGAGATGAGATTTCATTACAGTTTCAAGCAATTCTCCTGCCTCAGCCTCCTGAATAGCTGGGATTACATTCTTCTCCTTAAGTGAAGAAGAAGTAAGCTCCTATTTTATTTCTGTCTAATATTTCTGCTCACTATTCCTGGAAGTCAAATGCAATTCCCAAGGACTCTTTAATTTATAGCAAACTACACAAATTTTCCATTTAGAGTAACAAAGTTTCTTTAAATTTTTTTTAGCAAAATAAATGTCACTATATCAAGATAAAGAATAATACTAGGTGTGAACTATCATGGGTGATTCATGGGACACAAAACGGTGAATTCGGACAGAATTCTGGGAGCCATCATACTAGGTTACATGGCCTTTTTGCCTGTAGAGAACCCATGAGGAGAGAGGTTCTCAGTCTTCCCAGTGGAACCCTTCTCTCACCTGCACTGGCGTTTGAAGACCTCGTTACTGACCTAGGTCCAGGGCAGGGCAGCTTCTGGGGCCCAAGGGCATGCTCACTTACCAGCTGTCTTCCAGTGTCTGTGTGCTGCTCCTGCCCTCCTGCCTCTTCTCCAGCTCCACCGCTGTCTGTTCCAACAGAGCAGACACAGCGTCCTACAGAGACAAAGGCTGCTGGGTCACTGGGTGCAATATGGGTGCCACCCCTCCTGCCAGGAATCAGAGCATCTCAGAGCTGTGACCCTCCCAGTGAACTGATGATGAAACCAAAGACCAGAGTGGTCAAGCATCTTGCCCAAGGTCACTGATAAACTAGAAAAATGGTCCTTAGTTCCCCCAGCTAGCAGTTCTCCAGAGAATAGCTCCTGTATGTATGAACCTACTTAGCACTGTGGTGGAAGACAGCCAAGTTTAGCAGTGAAGTAAGAGAGAATTAAGGACCCTGACTATAAGGAGATCATAGCATCATCAGACCAATGTGTGACCCATCAATAATGTAACACAATAAGGATACAATAGAGAAGAGAGGTAATAGGAGAGATAAGTATTGGCTGTTTGAGAACAGTGGAGCAGTGATAAAGCTTGGGAAGCTGCCTTCAGGGAGGGCTTCCTGAAAGAGGAACATCTATACTGCATGGTATCTGCAGTGAAAAGCCCCTGTGACTTGATGAAATTATTTAACCTCTCTGAGACTGTTTCCTCTAATAACTACTAAAAAGGGTTGTTATGAAAATTAATTGAGACTCTAAGGAACATAGAAGAGTACCTGGCACATAATGGGCACCCAGTAAACGGCAGCTAATACTAAAGCAAAAAGTGGATCCTGTAGTTTTCTGAGCATGTGGCTAATTTGTAGTTACCCTTGGTAGCTTGGGCCAGAGCCTGAAAAATTCCTAACATTTGCTTGTAAGGAAGGTAAAAGGGAACTAAAATCAACAAGGCCTGGTATACACGAGGCACTGTGAACGATGGGTTACATGTAGCTCCTTATTTCATCTTTACAACCATCCTGATTGGTGGGAATTATTATGACTTGCTTGAGAAATGGGAAGGAGAGAACGAGTGTGTCTAGGGTTGATGTTTCTGACTCAAGATCATGTTCTAGAAAGGAAAGGAGTTTGTTCTCATGACCTTTGCTGGCTCACTGTCTCCCGAGTGAGAGACCTGGGTTTGAGACCTCGCTTTGCTGATGAGATGTGATTTGGTTAGTCTCTCTGAGCCTTGGTAAACTGCACATAATAAACAGAATAGTGCCTGATGCAAAAGGAAGTACAGAAAATGACGACGATGATGACGATGAAAAAGAAGGTGGGAGTGGGGAGGGAAAGGAGAGGAGGAGGACAAAGGGAAAAAGAAAACAGACTTAATTTATCTATTTGCTACCCTTATCTTTACCTGTATGTCCGAACCCATCCCCTCCATTAAAATTCTAGGCAGTGGCTGTCTAAACTAACCAAGAGCTGACAGACGGGATCATCTCTACAGAGAGGGAAAGATCGCTGCAGAGAGTTACAAGAAAACTTGAATCCAAAACACTCTCTATTTAACTTTTTGGTGTGGTCAAGATCCCGTAGGAGTCCAATACCCTATATGTAAGGCTAACTTCGCTGCTCATCTGAGTCCTGGCCAGTAGGCTTTCCAAATCAGGGAGACAGTTTAAGGATATTTTAATACATTAAAGCATACTGCACTAAAATGAAAACAATACATATATATATATATTTTTTTTTTACTGAAAATAGGCAAACAAGATTTTCTTCTTCTTTTTTTTTTCTTTTTCTTTTTTCAGGTGGAGTCTCCCTCTGTTGCCCAGGCTGGAGTGCAATGGTGCCATCTTGGCTCACTGCAACCTCTGCCTCCCAGGTTCAAGCAATTCTCCTGCCTCAGCCTCCCTAGTAACTAGGATTACAGACAACTGCCACCACGCTCGGCTAATTTTTGCAATTTTAGTAGACACAGGGTTTCACCATGTTGGCCAGGCTGGTCTCGAACTCCTGATCTCAGGTGATCTGCCTGCCTCAGCCTCCTAAAGTGCTGGGATTACAGGCATGAGCCATCACTCCCGGCCAAGATTTTCAAATAATAAAGTCATAATGGAACCGTTACCAAGTGTTCTTTACATATATTTCTTCAGAGCATCTTAAAAACTTTCTTTTTTAAAATATATATATATTTATATATATTTTTAAAGGCCCATCCTCATAACAACCTTTTAAGGCTCTTATCAGACATTAAAAGATGGAGGCTCAGAGAAGGGATATGACTGACCTAGCCCTCTGATTGTCTTCCCATAATTTCCTGCTGCCTCTTACAAAAGCCTCCACTCTGGGCCTTGAACAAAGTAGACGTTCCAGAAAGGTTAATCTTTTACCTTCCAGTTTTCTCCCTCCTTATCCATCTGGTTTGTAAAAAATCATGAATTAAGGTTTTCATCAGCCAAGTGGTATTAGGTAGAGCACAGGACAGAGGAGGAAGCACAGCTGTGGAAGCAAGTTCCAGAAGGGGAGCTGCCTGCCCCTTAGTGGAGATCTCTCCTTCTCTGTTCTCTTCTCCTACTTCCTCCACTCCATTTTTCTCCTCTCGTGATGCCTAACCACCTCCAGTTCTGGGAGAGGCTTTCCCTTCCGACATCCAGGTGCTGCCTGTGGGAGGGTGGTGTCCCTGGTCCCAGCTCACCGTGCTTGCAGGCCCTGGGGTGGGGGCCGTGGCTCCCACTGGCTTGGGCTCCCTGCTCTGTTTCTTCAAGTATTTGTAGCTGAGGAGGTTGTACCAGCGAGTCGACCTCTCCCCAGACCAGCAGACCTCCGCCAGGCTGATCTGGGCACTTCCCTGTTGGGGATGGAAACAAGGAGAGTATAAGCAGGGGGGATCAGGTGTCAGGGGGATTTGGCCCCCAGGGATGGTATGGAAAAAATACCACTCTAGATGTGAGGGAGGCATCCTGGCAGGAAGAGAGGCCTAGCTGTTGACATTTCCAATAACTTACTTGTTCATTCATTCATTCATTGGTTTAATTATTTGCCAAGTCTTTATCGAGGTCTCGAACTCCTGACCTCAGGTGATCTGCCTGCCTCAGCCTCCCAAACTGCTGGGATTACAGGTGTGAACCACCATGCCCGGCCAAGATTCTATGTTTTTTTAATTTAAAAAACTATGATAAAAAATCCTTTACTTTACCGTCTTTGCTGCTTTTAAGTGCACAGTTCTGTTAAGCATTACACATATTGTTGTAAAAGAGACCTACTGAACATTCTCATCTTGCAAATCTAAAATCCTACACTTATTAAGCAACAACTTCCTTTATCCCCTTCTCTGCAACCCTGGTAACCGCCACTGTATTTTCTGTTTCTACGAATTTGATGACTTTGGATACCTCATATAAGTTGAATCATACAGTATTTGTCTTTTTGTGACTGGCTTATTGAACTTAAGAATGTCCTCAAGGTCCGTCTGTGTTGCAGCATGTATTGGAATTTTATTCCTTAAAAGTTGTTGTTTTTTTGGAGATAGGGTCTCTCTTTGTTGCCCAGGCTGAAGTGCAGTGGTATGATCATAGCTCACTGTAATCTCGAACTCCTGGGCTAAGAGATGCCCCTTTCTTTTTAAGGCTGAATAATATACCAGTGTAGCATACCGTGGGTATGCTACATTTTGCTTATCCATTCATCTGTTGGTGGACATTTGCGTTATTCTACCTCTTCACTATTGTGAGTAGCGCTGCCGTGAACATGGGTGTACAACTAATTCTTTAAGAACCTGCTTTCAGGCCTGGCACAGTGGCTTACACTTGTAATCCCAGCACTTTGGGAGGCCAAAGCAGGAGGATCACCTGAGGTCAGGAGTTCGAGCCCAGCCTGACCAACATGGAGAAACCCCATTTCTACTAAAAATACAAAATTAGCTGGGAGTGGTGGCACATGCCTGGAATCCCAGCTACTCAGGAGGCTGAGGCAGAACAATCACTTGAACCCAGGAGGCGGAGGTTGTGGTGAGCTGAGATCGCGCCATTGCACTCCGGCCTGGGCACAAGAGCAAAACTCCATCTCAAAAAAACATAAAAAACAAAACAAAACAACAAAATCTGCTTGAATATATACCCAGAGGTGTGATTGCTGGGTCACATGGTAGTCATTTTTAATATTTTGTGGAACTACTATACTGTTTTCCTTAACACTTGTTAAAGGAAGTGCTTATAATCCCACCAACAATTCACACGAGTTCCAATCTCTCTCCATCTTCACCAACACTAGTTATTTTGTGTGGTTTGTTGCCATCATCCACATGGGTGTGAGGCAGTATCTCACTGTGGGTTTGATTTGCATTTCTCTGATAATTAGTGATGCTGAACATCTTTTCACATGCGTCTTGGCCATTTGTATATTAATTTTGGAGAAATGTCGATTCAAGTCCTTTGTCCATTTTTAAGTTGGGTTATTTGATTTTTTCATTATTGAATGCCCATTCTGTGTTAGTTACATTAAACACTAGGTTCTGTGTTAGGTAATGATGGTCCCCACATGGTTCCACCTTCTGGGAGCCAACACTCTCCCAATGGACTCAGGAAATGAACAAGTAATTAATTCCAAGTGAGGTAGAAAACGGCATATCATTTCTCTCCGTTAAATTTGCAAAAGTTAAAAAAATTGACAACAGGTACCATTGGTGAGATTATAGGGAAATAGGTCCTCTCTCACCTTGCTTGTGGGAATGTAAAATGGCAGAAACCCTATGGAGGGAATTTAGTCATAACTAGCAAAAATATAAATGCATTTTACCCTTTGACCAAATAATTCTCCTTGTAGCTATCTATCCCACAGTACACCTGCAGAAACCTACACAAGTACAGAATGACCCACAAACAAGAGTCTTCATTCTGACCTTCTTTGTAATAGTGAAGGATTTTAAACAACCCAAAGGTCCAGCCAACAGGGAACGGACTGAATGAACTATAATCCATCTACACAACGGAATATTACATAGCCATGTAAAAAAGAGGAAGATCTCTTTACACGGATGCAGAGAGATGGCCAGGCTATACTGTTAAGGGAAAAAGTAGCATGGTACAGAAAAGAATATATAATATGCTACCTTTTGTGTAAGAAAGAGAGGGGGGATAAGTATAACTATATCTATAGACTATCTATATATTGCCCCATGTTTCAGGTGTGAGGGGGAGTGAACATGATCATACGTACACAAGAAATAATGGAAAGATGAAAAAGAAATTACATAATCAAAGTGGTCACCTATATAGGATAGGGGGTGGGACCGGGATGGGGAGAGAGAGGATTTCTCTTCAGTAAACCTTTCCATAGAATTTTTCTTTGAATCATGCAAATATATCCCTTAAAATAAAAACAAACTATAACAAACTAACCTGACTGAATATAAGCTCACAGAGAAGGAAATTATTTCAATTGACTTAATATTTTTACTGTTTTGCTTTCCTTACATCCTTCCTAGAAATTACTACAAACTAATTAATCATTCCTCAGAGGCTTGTTTCAACATGTCCAAAAATGAGCCCTGGTCAGGTTTGGGAAGGTGGTCAGCTCACTTTCCCTAACACACCAGTGTTGGTGGTTGGAAGGGGCTACCCAGACTCTGTGCCAATGGGTGGTAGAAATACCAAATGCCAGTTTGCAAGGTGGACCTGTAGCCAAGTGTATTAATCTGTTCTCATGCTGCTAATAAACATATATCTGAGACTGAGTGATTTATAAAAGAAAAAGATTGAGTTGACTCAGTTCAGCATGGCTGGGGAAGCCTCAAGAAACTTATAATCATGGCAGAAGGGAAAGCAAACACGTCCTTCACATGGCAGCCTCAAGGAGAAGTGCTGATCAAAAGTGGGAAAAGCCCCTTATAAAACCATCAGATCTCGTGAGAACTCACTCATTATGAGAACAGCAGCATGGGGATAACCATCCCCATGATTCAATTACCTTTCACCAGGTCCCTCCCACAACACGTGGGGATTATGAGGGCTACACTTCAAGATGAGATTTGGGTGGGGACACAGCCAAACCAGATCACCAAGCAATGGCTCAGGTGGGTGCCTAGGACCAGGAGGGGGCTCTGCAGTCCACCTGGGATGCTTCCGATTCTTCCTTCCATCAGGATGCACGGGAACATGGCAGGGCTGTGCTAGGTCTGGGGCAGTGAAAGGTATTTCTGAAAGCACAGAGTTGAGTAGGGAGAGGAAGCAAGCACGATGATGGCACTTCACTTGTTTAGCACCAGCTTCCTCATCTGGAAAACAGGGAAAATAACTCCTACCTACCAGCCTATTGGAAGGATCAGAGTGAATTAAATGCTTGTCACATTTCAGGCACCCAGAATAAAGGTACGTATATACAAATATTTGTCTATTGCTCATTTATTAATTCAATAACAACTCCCTAAGCCCTTCGCAGACTCTGGAGCCACATAAGCATGTAAGACTTGATTCTTCCCCCAAAAGGCTCATGGTTTCCAGGGAGATAGACAGCTGTGTTGGATATTACAGTGTAGAACATGCCAGGCCATTGTGAGGCACGAGGGGGAAGGACCAGAATCACAGCTTTGAGGTGTGACACCTCCAGCGATTATTATGAATTCTAATAAGATACATCATTTTTCTGGGGCCGGCTCACAGGGTGAATATGGTCTACCTCGCTGTCCACCACCTTACCACATTCGAAGAGTCAACCTACATGAAAACCTAAAGGAGAAAGGAAGGAATGGAACCTCCAGAAACTGGTTTCAAGCCAATCAACTCATTAAACCGGATGCAATTTTGAGGGCAATTACACATTCATTCATTCATTTATTCAACACACAAAAATCTGCTGAGAAGTCTTACGTACCAGGCACTGTTCTGCGTGCTGCAGAGACAGCAGAATTGAAGGCAGATACACATTCCTGCCCCATGACCTTATATTTGAGTCTAGGGGAATCAGATAACAACTCAATAGGTCAACTCCACACTGTGTTTCATCGATTCTAAGATGCTATCAATTTAAAAGCATACCATTATTTTGTGCACTAAGAAAGGGAAATAGTTGCTAATTAAACTACAACCTGTTATTTAGTACAAAGTACATCTTGATTTCAGAAATAAAATTTGAAGAATCTATGAAGTACAGTGAAATGTTAGGTGATAAAAGGTGCTGTAGAGAAAAATGCTACAGAGAAAGGGACTAAGAAGGGATCAGAGAGCAGAGAGCGCAATGGGATTGAAAGAGGGCAGAAGGAGGCCCTCACTGAGAAGGCGACATCTGAGTCAAGTCCGGAAAGCAGTGAGGGAGCAAGTCTTGCCCATGGACACCTGGGAGGAGAGAATGCCAGGCAGAGAACACAGCAAGTGCAAAGGCCTGGAGTGGGGGGCGGGAGGGGGCATATGTTGGTGTGATCAAGGAATATGAGGCTGGAGGGGGAGTTTTGGGGAGAAAAATCCCAGAGGTAAGAAGTGGCCAAATCCCAAGGGGCCTTGGAGGCCAGGCAAAGGACACAGGTGTTGACTTTAGGTGGACACATAAGGCATCTTGAGGTTTTAGCAGGAGAAGGGCATGCACCGATTTACATTTAAACAGGATGAGTCTGGCTACTCTGCTGAAAAAAGAGGAAGGGAAAAAGGACAGAAGCTGGGAGACCAAGTAGAAGATGGCTGCCATCATCCAGGTAAGGGAAGACAGTGGCTTGGGTCTGGGGAAGTGGTGAGAAGCGGAACTTAGGGTTCTTTTAAAAGGTGGCACTAAGACGATGGGGTGAGGGGAAGAGGGGGTCAAGGATGACTGCAGGGTGTCTGGCCTGAGCAATGGAGGAATGAGGTTGCCATCGGCTGAGACCGCGGAGATACAGGAGGAAAGATCAGGGGCGCTCTTGTGGCCATGTTAGTTTGAGGTCCTATTTTACGTGTTAAGTGAAGATACAGAACAGGCAGTGGAGATAGAGATTCGAGAGCAGTGGGGAGGCCCCGGCTGGAGCCCTGCACTTGGGATGGGTTTGCAGCTGGGAGATAAAATGACACCACCAAGGAAACGAGTGGAAAAGGTAAAGATCAAGGACCCAATCCCGGGCCCTCTGACATAGGGAGGTCAGGGAAATGAGGATGAATCGGCAAAGGAAACCGGGATGCTAGAGGTGAGGGGAGAACACTGGAAGAGTGAGGTAACCGGGAGGCCAGGCAAGGGCGAAGGACATTGAGGGAGGTGAAGTCAGCAACTGTGGCAGGTGCAGCTGGTGGGGCCAGTAGGAAGATGGACAGCTGGCCCCTGGTCTAGGAACAAGGAGCTCACTGATGAACATGAGGAGCACACCCTTGGTACAAAGCTGAGGGTCAGGCTGGGCATAGTGGCTCATGCCTGTAATTCCAGCACTTTGGGAGGCTGAGGTGGGTGGCTCTCTTGCGGTCAGAAGTTTGAGACCAGCCTGGTCAACATGGTGAAACCTCATTTCTACTAAAAGTGAAAAAAATTAGCCAGGCATGGTGGCTTGTGCCTGTAGTCCCAGCTACCGGGGATGCTGAAGGAGGAGGATCACTTAAGCCCAGAAGGTCAAGTCTGCTGTGAGCGGAGTTCACAGCACTGTACTCCAGTCTGGGCAACAAAGCAAGATCCTCTCTCAAAAATTTTTTTTGTTTTGTTTTGCTTTGAGCATGGGGGAAATAACAGCATGACGATATACTGATAGGAGGTATCCAGTGGAGGAGGGAAAGTTAAAGATGGAGAAAAGAGCAGAATGGCTGTTGGGGTATGTTCTTGTGAGAAAACGGGGGTGGTGGCCTCAGATAGCAGTGAAGAAGGACCATCCTCAGAAGCTAGGGAAATGGCAGAACCGACAAGAACAGCTAGATGTGGTGTGGGAGCGCTCTTCTGAGTCCTCCTCTCTTCTCTCCCTGAGAGAAGTATAAATTAGTCATTGTGATGAGTGGGCGAGTCAATGGTCCAGGGAGATACAGTATAGTTTCTGGGCAGCATTCAGGGCTCATGGGAAGTGAGTGATCACCATTTCCAAATGACGCCATACAGCGTGGTTGTGTGCATTTTTTTTTCCAGTTGCTCATTTGGAGAGGAGGGGGTGGAGAGTTCACTTTGACAGGGCTGGGGTTTTGCCAAGTTAGCATGGCAAAGTGAGAGGGGGCAAGGGAACGGTTTCACTGGTGAACCAGGGGACGTAAGTGGGGCATGAGAAGTGGGTTTCCTCAAGAGAGCCTGGGCTGGGTGGTGTGGAGCTCAGCAGCAGAGCAGGGGGCAACTAAGACCCCTGCAATGCCATGCTAGGGCATTTGGTGGAACTGTTGCCTGTGATATTGGGAAGACAGGCTGTGTATTTCTCCAAATCTATAATCTGGGTCTGGGGACATGAAGAGACGCTCATAGTAACTCCCTGAGAAGTAGCATGATGTGATGGCTACACATAAGGAAGCTGGAGTCTCTGTTCAAATCCAGGCTCTGCCATCTTCTCATTGGATGAACTGGCAGGTTACTTGGGCCTTGATCCCTTATTTTCCTGGGGCCATCGCAAGGATTAAATGAGATACTGCACACAAAGTTCTTAGCCCACTGACAGACAGATAGACTCAGCTCAGTACAGATACTGCTGCTGCTGAGCTGAAAACAGACTGGGGATTCCACACACCCTGCTGCCTGGAGTCTCTGCGTGGGAGCGGACAGGCCCTTTTTCCTCCCATCTCACTTCTTCTCCTCCAGCCACCAAAATACAACAGCCTGACACTCCATGTCCCCACCGTATACGGGAAAGGAGGTTTCCCATTGGCCACAGGCAAAGACCAGCCACGGTGAGATGAGCGCTTTGGCCGCTGCCATGGCAACCAGCAATGACCAGCCTTCAATTAGGAAGGAGGAATAAAAGGCATCCAATTAGGAGAAGAAAACAGGATTGAGCCTCTTCTGGCTTCAGAATGCCCAGGGCCAGGGGAACGCTTCGCTGGAGGAGCCCAGGCTTGCCAACCCCTTCAAGTCACCACCCCCACCTCTGGGCTCCAGGGAGTGGGGCAAAGAGACAACACAGAGGCGCTGACGTGTGTGAACTTCAGAGGTGGACCTGCTGGGGTTCGAATACGGCTTCTGCCACTTTCTAACTGTGTGATCTAGGAAAGGTCTTTCACCTGTTTGTGCCTCAGTTTTTCCACTGGAATATGCTACCTATTTTGCAAGGTTGGAGTGAGGATCAGTAGAGATAATGGGCTGAGTGTGGTGGCTCACACCTGTAATCCCAGCACTTTGGGAGGCCGAGGTGGGTGGATCACCTGAGGTCAGGAGTTCAAGACCAGCCTGACTAACATGGTGAAACTCTGCCTCTACTAAAAAACAAAAATAAGCTGGGCGTGGTGGTGCGTGCCTGTAGTCTCAGCTACTCGGGGGTCTGAGGCAGGGGAATCGCTTGAACCAGGGAGGTGAAGGTTGCACTGGGCTGAGATAGCACACCACTGCACTCCAGAGACTCAGTGAGAGTGAGACTCAGTCTAAAATAATAATAATAAAAACAACAGAGATAATGCATATAAAGAGCTTAGCTCAGTGCCTGCCATATAAACTGCATCCTACTGATACTAACTTCTGCATTACTGTCAGTAACAACAACATAAATGGTAGTGACGCTGCTTTGTACCCAGCTAAGGAGGAAAGAGATAGGAACTGATATCCAGTGAGCACGAAGTACAGACACTTTGCATCTCTGCATTCTTGCTACACAAAGTGTGATCTAGGAACCAGCAGCACTGGCCTCACCTGGGAGCTTGTTAGAAATGCAGAATATCAGGTTCTGCTCCAGACTTGCTGAATCAGAATCTGCATTTTAGCCAGAGCTCCAGGGAATTCATGTGCATGGCACAGTTTGAAGCGCTGCTGTAGCATCTCATTTAGTTTTCAGAGAACCACCTCCAGGAAGTCAGTATGAGCCAGATTTTACAGATAAGGGAACTGACCAAGAATTAAAGATTCTGAGGAGGCCTGGCTGGAAGGGCAAGCCTGGTGTCGGCCCCAGGCTGCAATCCAAGGATATGGCCCCACAATGCCATGACAGAGGCTTTTACAGCACAAGCAGATGAAGGCAAGGATGGAGAGCAAAGAGATTCCCTACTCTGGGCAAAGGCCTGTGATTTACAGCAGGAGAAAGGTGGTGAGCCCTCTGAGGAGGCCGTGAGAGGATCCACACTCCAGCTTCCAGACGCCGAGGCGGGAGAGGCTCGGAGAGGTGTATGTATCTTGTTTCTCTCCTTTGCACATATCCCACATTTTCCTCCATCACTTCAACCCATCCATTTCCAAAACAGCCCTCCTCACAGTTTGTTTACAAGTTAGCCATCAATGCGGGCGCCTTGTCTATTTGGTTTTCCGTTTGAATCCCCAGCCCCAGACACAGGGGTGGGACACAAGCTCCCAGTACAGATCTGAGCATGAGTAGAGCAACCTCCCAGGTATAATGCCCATGCTTGGGCTCCCTCCTTTGTGCCCATAGTTAAGTTAGCATTAAAATACTCTAACACTAAATGGCATCAGGGTTAACACAGGCCTTTACTTCTTTTAACTCACTTGTACATCACAAGCCCCTGAGTTAGCTGTTCTGTAAGTCCCCCTTCTACAGATGGGAAAGCTGAGTATCTGTCTGCACTTGGGTCTGCCTGTCTCTAAGGGGACAGTTTTTTAGGAAACAGTGTACCCGGGGCTACTTCATCTCCAGTCCTGACTCCTGCCAGTGCAGTGAGGAGATGGAAGCTGGAGGAGGTCCGTTTCAGGGAGGAGTCTAGCAATGGCCTCAATCAACGAGAACCCGCTGTGTGTCAGATGCTTGAAGAGGTGCTATCTGAATCCTTACAAACATTCTTCTAGTGGGCATGACAGAGGCATTATTATTCGCATTTTATGGGCAAGAAAAATGAGAATCAGAGATGTTAAGTAACTTGTCCAAGGTCATCCAGCTATAGAGCAAGTGGTAAAGGTGGGATGTGAATGCCTATGTGTTTGTTTTCATTATTCTGTGCTACTTTTTTTTTTTCTTTTTTTTTGACACAGGGTTCTGCTGTTGCCCAGGCCAGAATGTTGTGGCATGATCAGTTCACTGCAGCCTTGAACTCCTAGGCTCAAGAGATCCTCCCATCTCAGCCTCCAGAGTAGCTAGGACTACCGGCACGTACCACCATGCCAGGCTAATTTTATTTTTGTAGAGATGGTGTCTTGCTGTGTTTCCCAGGCTGCTCTCGAACTCCTGCGCTTGAGTGATCCTCCAGCCGTGGCCTCCCAAAGGGTTGGGATTCTAGGTATAAGCCACCACGCAGCTGTAGTCTGTGCTGCTTACCTCGTCTCTCATGCCTGTTGTGAAGCTGTGGTTTGAAGCGGTGCTAGAGCACCTCGGCTTTACTATAGTAAACAACAGCTTTACTACACGCATGAGGGATGAGGTAAGAAGCACAGACCACGGCTGTGGCTAGCATCTTCCAGGTTCTGGCGGTTTTAAAAGGCACTTTCAGGTCCATTACTCTTCCTCTTGTGAAAAGAGCTCCTTCCCTCCCACCCTGTCTGAGAACAGCATTCACCTGTGGAAGCATCTCTGCCTAGAATCCAAGATAAGCCTGACAGATAGCACAATCTGCATCTCCTTTGAGCCTTCTTCCTGAAGCCCAGGGTGGACCAATCCCCATAAACACGGAAGGCCAGACAGGCAGACAGACACGGCCCTTACCAGGCACTCTTCCAGATGGCTCTTGTCGGTGGTACAGACATCGACTCTTAAGGTCTTCTGGTGAAGGGCCGGATAGGACATGGATACCCAGAACACCTCATTGAACACTAGAGTATCTGAGGCATCCAGGGGCCGGGTCCGGAACAGGCAGGTGGTGCTTTCAGAGCAAGGAAGGACAGCGACGCGGATATTCCTAGAGGGAGACAGAACCACAGGAAATCTTGGGTCAGCCGAGGTCTGGGGCTAAACAGCTGCTGAAATCCCTAAACGAACCACAGAGGATGAGAGTTTGCAGCACTGAGGAATCTGGGCAATCAGGCCCCTATGCACTGGAAGGGACTTAGACGAATCGAACAAAATTCCAGATGCATTTATCTTTCGGTCCAGACCCCTCACTTCCAGGCATTATCCCACAGATACCCCTGCATGAGTACCAGTGAGACACAGAGAAGGCTATTCAGCCTGGCACCGTCTGTGTGGGCAAAAGACTGAAAATGACCCAAGCGTCCCATCTTGTCTTCCTTCTGTTTTGTTCATCATGTGCCCTTCCTTCTTCCTGCCCTTCCTTCTTCCCACATGTGCCACCCTCACAGGCTGGCTGGGTGTAGACCACAGACACATCAGCTCCTGTTGCCACCCTCCATGCCTTACGGTCTGGTTAAGAAGAAAACTCATAGGCAGATGAGTGCAATAAAGGATAAACCCATCTACCATGGGAAGAGCCCACATTCGGACAGAGCACGTGTTTGCCGTCTATCAGCATCAAGGTGACATGCAGTCACATCCCTCCAAGGGAAGCACAGTGATTGGTGTTGACTCTTGGAAACAGAAGACCCATCTCTCTCTGCAAGAAACACTTGAGCTTAGGAGAAGACAGACTGTGACCATTCTTCTCCACGAAGCTCAAAGTCTGGGAAGGTAGGGCCCAGGGAGGATCTGCTCACAGCCCCATACCTAGAGCTGGCATGCAGCAGGTGCTCAGCAAGTAATGGGACAGGAATTCACAGTGAGCTAGAGTGCGTGTCTTTACTGCTGGTGTGCTTGCCATTGTGCCTATATTCACATGCATTTACATCATGTGACATTTAGCATCATGGTCATATGCATTACAAACTCACAGTGCCTTGACAAGCCCATAAGTGGATCAGGACAGGGCAGAAAAATGACCCCCAGGGGTGACTCCAGAGGGTGAGAGTATGATATACACATGTCCAGCTACATACTCACACTTTCTGGTCCTGTTGCTGCAACAGAGCAGAAAGGTTACTCAGCTGGATGATTAATATTGCAAATTGCTTATTCTTCTCATCATACCTGAAATGAAAAAGGGCATACCTATTAGTAAAACACTCATCACTCTCACTCCTTCTCTCTGTTAAAAGTCACAGGATGTGGCTGTTGGCTGCTTTGGGGACTGTGGTGAGCTCAAGAGCACAGGCCCAGTGCTTTGCTGCCATGCAGGAATGCAAAGCTAGAACTGCCAGTTCTTTGAAAAAAAAAAAAAAAAATTTTGTCATACAGTCTGGAGTACAGTGGCATGATCAGGGCTCATGGTAGCCTCGACCTCGCGGGCTCAGGCGATCCTCCCACCTCAGCCTCCAAAGTAGCTGGGACTATAGGTGTGCGCCACCACGCCCAGCTAATTTTTTGTATTTTTAGTAGAGATGGGGTTTCATCATGTGCCCAGGATGGTCTTGAACTCCTGGAGTCAAGTGATCCATCTGCCTTAGCCTCCCAAAGTGTCAGGATTATAGGCATGAGCCACTGCGCCCAGCCGGTTGTCTAAATTTTTAAAAAGAACTCATAAATGTGGGTGAAATTTCATGATATGGAAATGTTGGCAATTAATTCCTATTAAAAAATACTGAAGGCCGGGCATGGTGGCTCATGCCTGTAATCCCTGCACTTTGGGAGACTGAGGCAGGGGGATCATTTGAGGTCAGTTTGAGACCAGCCTGGCCAACATGGTGAAGCCCTGTCTCTACTAAAAATACAAAATTAGCCAGGCGTGGTGGCGCACACCTGTAGTCCCAGCTACTTGGGAGGCTGAGGCAGGAGAGAATCGCTTAAACCAGGGAGGCAGAGGTTGCAGTGAGCTGAGATCGTGCTACTGCTCTCCAGCCTGGGCGACAGAGTAAGACCATGTCTAGAAAAAATAAAAACATATTGAGTTATCCCCCAAGAAGAGAAAACAAAAGGAACCACCATGTGTGTGTTGACCCAATCTGGGCTGCGGCCCCTAGTGGTCAACTTCTGTCCAGTTCATTGAAACCTGGATGGGCTGGAAAGACAAAAGCCACCATAACAATGAACACACACGCCGAGGCAGGAGGTCTCAGCCCTGTTCCTGGCTCTGCCACCAGTCAGCTCAGTGAGTTGGGGCAAGTTACAAGGTCTTTGAAAACCTCGTTTCTCCAATCTGTAAAGTGGACAGCTGGGAGCTGAAGAGTGAATTGGCATCTTTTTAGTTAGGAAGCTGCAACGGCCAGCAGGTCCTGCCGGTGCTGCCTTCCACCCTGGGTGGCTGTGAAGGTAAATGCGGATGAAGAAGTGACCCCACACAGACCATTAGCTCTGTCCTCATCATCCATGTCACTTACTTCAGGGCAATCTGGACTCGGGTCGCACCCACTGCTTCCGATTCATCACTGTCAAATGCAGCAGCTTCTGAAGCACCCAGTCTGAAAGGCAACAGGGGAGGGGGAGTTAGGCTTCCCTGCAGTGAACAAACTGTTTCGGGAGGCTGCGGTTGGATCCCCAAGAAGGAAAGTTAGGGTTTGCTCAGCCTCCCTCCAAGTCCTCTTAAAAAAATTTTAATTAAAGTAAAAATTTTTTTAGAGATGGGGAGGTCTCACTATGTTGCCCAGGCTGGTCTCGAACTCCTGGTGTCAAGTGATCCTCCCACTGAAGCCTCTCAAGTAGCTGGGATTACAGGCTCACACTATGCCCAGATTGGACCCCTCTCTGAAGGGGACTTCCCTTTCTCTAGCGCTTGCTCCTTAGCCATACACCTTTTCATAGCTACCACAGAACTATCACTACCCCAAACCTCAAGCACCTCCAAGGTCCCAGCAAAGGTTATGCTGCTGCGCCTTGGGCTGCCAAGAGGAAGGTGGGGTCATGCGCTCTTGGGGCTCCTCCCACACACTATGGGGGCCAAAATCTAAGCCATCCCACAAGCCTAGGCTCTTCATATTCAGAGTTCATGGCTCACAGGGCCACAGAGTGAGCCAGCACCCAGGCACCCACCTCTGCACGGAAGCCTCGTACACACCACTGTCTCCAGCCACTGACTCGTCTGACACTGCAGCTGAGACACAGGCCACTTTCAGGCCACACCCCTGGGCCATATTCACAGCTAGAGAAAGAAGACGGAGAAGGAAAGGCAGGTTCAGGAACCAGAAAACTGTCTTTGCAACTCCCAATTTTGTTTTGTTATGTTTTTGAGGCACGGTCTCACTCATCCAGGCTGGAGTGCAGTGGCACAATCATGGCTCGCTGCAGCCTCGACCACTCTGGGTTCTGATGATCTTCCCACCTCCGCTGCCCAAGTAGCTGGGACTACAGGCATGTGCCACCACACCCAGCTAATTTTAAAATTATGATTATTTTTTGGTAGAGATGGGGTTTTGCCATATTGCCCAGGCTGGTCTTGAACTCCTGGTCTCAAGCGATCTGCCTGCTTTGGCCTTCCAAAATTTTGGAATTACAGGTGTGAGCCGCTGTGCCTGGGCTTAACTCCCAATTTTGATCCACTCTCTATGGATAAAAGATGGTTCCAGCAAATTCCAACCACCTCTAAATGCTAAAGCAAAAAAATATAAAGTCTGCTTTAGGGTGATGGAAGGAGTCACATGTGATTTTGTGTTTTACCATCCCAGGCTCTGGAGTCAAACTGCCTGGATTCAAATCCAGTTCCACCACTTACTGCTTCATGACCTTGAGATACTGACTTAATCCTGTTAAGCCCCAGATGCCTCATTTGTAAAACCTGGATAATAATACCTACTTATAGGGCTGCTGAGAGGACTCAGCGAGGCATTATAGGGGAAGTCCTTAATACAGAGACTGGTGCAGGCAGGCAAAGTGTTCTACAAAACTCATTACAACTATCCTATTGCCACTACTGTTCCTATCACGGTAGATATCTATACTTTCAATGGCAAAAATTGATAGATTTCCTATCACGGTAGATATCTATACTTTCAATGGCGTAATTACTTTTGTGCCAACCTAATAGATCCATCCCTACCCACCTGGGGCAAAATAACAGCCCCTGGACTCTTAGGACAGAGAAGGAAGAGATTAAGCACCTGTTCTTCCACTCGGCCTATCCCTTTCCACTCCTAATTCAGCTCATCCTCTTCCCTACCCTTAACAGGGGTCTTTGAAAGTCTCTGCTCTGAGGCTCATAACCACGCACTCAACACATGTTGTACATTCCTTCCTTGCCCAAGTAATGAACACCCACGATGTGCCAGGACCATCGCCAGGTTCAGAACTACGAAGATGAATAAGACAGTTCCTGCCCTCCTCGCAGCGGGGAAGGCCAGATCCAGATCTTAGAGCCTCACAGCTAATACCTCTGAGTACCTGCGGACAGAGTGGAGGAGGGCAAGGGCTTGCAGCACAGAGGGGCATAGAGTCCAGGGCATGGCAGGCTGGGGATGACGATCTGTGACAAAGCGGGTCTGGGAGACTGCAAGTGCTGCTATTGGGGAAGCCGAGCCCGCGTCCCCTGCCTGCTGAGCCTGCGGAGACCTCCTGCTTTCAGACCCATGCATCTCCACCCTCCACTAAACCACTTAAGGAGATTAATTTGTCTGCTGACTGAACAGCAGCACTAATCGCATAACCTGCTTAGCGTCTGAGCTCTGCCTGGCATTGCTCGCTGCAGGGAAGGCTTCTGGAGATGGCACGAAGGAAGTGCCATCCAGAGACCTGTGTGTGCTCAGCCTCATGTGCTGTCTTAGGCTCACAAGCTCCAAGGACACCACTCGGGAGAAGAGGGGAGGGGAGGGGGTCACTTCACAGGACACAGCTGGCACCTGAGCGTCCTGACTTGGCTTAACATTGCCATCAGAGGGACAATCCTTGAGCTTGTTAGAGGTTCCACCTGTAACCCCTCCTCTCCAGGGAACGATTTTCCGAAGCTTGCCACCTGCTATAATAGGACGCTTGCTTTTATTTTGAGAACACTCAGTAAGACTCCCTTCCTGATAAGGGAACCCCAGGGATCTCTCGGCTCCCCTTCTAAGGAAACCACTGGCACTCAAAGCCTTTATTTGACAAGGAAACCTCATTTCCCTGTCATGCTCCTACTGGCCCTCGCACACAAATGGACAATTCTGGGCACAGCAGTGGCACACTCACCCATGCCTGAGAGCCATAGGGCTCAAACGGGTCTGGCTGCTTCTAGCTGATCTCACCTGGAGCCAGGAGCATGAGCTCCTTGTAGATGGAACTGGGTGCATGGATAATAGTGTGCGTTCTGAGCAGGTGGTCCTTGTGTCAGTCCTGGTCTTGCCATTTCACTCTGTGGGACTAACCTCAGACAAGTCATTTAACCTCGCTGTCCCTCACTTTTTTCATCTTTAAGATGGGGATAAAAAGGGCCAGGTGTGGTGGTTCACACCTGTAATCACAGCACTTTGGGAGGCTGAGGCGGGCGGATCACCTGAGGTCAGGAGTTCGAGACCAGCCTGGCCAACATGGTAAAAGTCCGTCTCTACTAAAAATACAAAAAATTAGCCCGGTATGGTGGCACATGCCTGTTTTCCCAGTTACTTGGGAGGCTGAGGCAGGAGAATTGCTTGAACCCGAGAGGTGGAGGTTGCAGTGAGCCGAGATTGCGCCACTGCACTCCGGCCTGGGCGACAGAGTAAGACTAAGTTTCAAAAAAAAAAAAAAAGATGGGGACAAAAACAGCACCCACTTCCCAGAGGTGTTAGGAGGGTTACATTAGTAACTATTTACAGAAGTACCTGAATCCTATACACCTGTACTCCATATATCATAGCTATGATTACTGTGGCCAGGAAAGCTAAGGAGGTCCAGGTGAGTTTACTGAGCATCCTACTCAGTCCCGATCTACACACCCAGAGTCAGATGGGCTTGGTGGGGCCCCAAGCACCAGGAGTTGGCCTGAATGTGCACATGAACTGCCTCCCAGCCTAAGGCATGACAATAAAGGAGGTGGGTTCTGGGGCCAGGAAGAACCCAGTTCCTATCCTTGCTTCCTCACTTGATGGCTGGGTTACTTAAGGCAAGCGACATCACCTCTCTGAATCTCCAATTCCTCATCAGTGAAATGGACAGAATAGAAATAACTGATTTCACCATATATCAAGCACATTGCCCAACTCACAATATATTCCCAATAAAAGTTAACGATTATGATTTATTATGTGGTTGCGGCTAAAGATAAGGTTTCTCCAAATAAATCTTAGCAGTCAACATCAGCATCATCTTCTATTTTGAAGATTTCAACTTAAATTTCGACTAAGACCAAAGTGTTCTTTCTGACTCCATGCAGAATGGGAGTCAGATCATATCATTCCTGGCTTCAAACAGTCACATGGGTCCCCAGTACAGTCAGGATAAAATGCAAACTCCTTAGCACCTCCCACCAGGCCTTTTAGGATCTGGACTCTGCCTAATTCTCCAGCCTTGTTGGTAACCCCCTACCTGTGACTCATGGCTTCCTGGCTTACCTTCTAGTCCCTTGCTCTGACTTTGGAGATTTTGCTCTTGCTTTTCCCAAGGCTGGCTCCATCTCACCATTGAAGCCACACTCAAATGTCATCTTCCTTCACAACCCAATCTGCCCCGGCGGTCCCACCTCCAACCTCAAAGGCTCAGTCACATTCCCTGTTTTATTTTCTTTGTAGTGCTTCTGTTTGGTTGCAGGTTTATTGCCTGTGCTTCCATTTGAACATAAGCTTCATGAGAACAGGGACCCTGTCTGTCTTCAACACAAAATTTTTAGTGATCAGCCCAGTGCCTGGCACACAGCACGTCTTCTGAATGAATGGCTAGATGAATCCATGTATATCCACTAGCACAGGATGACCTGACACTTGGTTTCATAAGGTGCTCAATGTTGGAGGACAAAATCTACCACTGAAAATCCTCAGCACAGGACCCCCAAAATACTGAGCTAATAAATAACCACCCAATAAATATGCTCACCATACAAAGACCTGGCACACAGAAAGCAGTCAATAAATATCGACTAGAATGATCACTAGGGGTTCTCAGCACAGTGTCTCTTTCCCTCCTCCCAGTTCCCACCCTCTGGGCTCGGCGCTCTCTACCTTGGCCCAGCTGCTTGCCCTCTATTCCTGGTTCCTCCATCCGGTATCTTTCCTGGGTGCTGTTACCAAGGCTCAATTCACAAAGAGTGGCACTCAGCTCCGGGTCTTCAAACTCCAGGGAGTTGAGGAAGGTATCTCCAGCCAGGAGGGGGTCGGCCATGAGAGGGGAACAGGGTGGGGAGGGGGAGGAGAGAGAAGAACGTGGGGACAGGGAGGTCATTGACTTTGGGGTGCCGGACAGGGAACGCAGAGCCTGCAGGCGGCCACCTCCCTCCGCCTTCTGGGTCTTGGCCACCTCGTCCTCATGGATGGTGGTGATGCAGCCCGAGGGCCGGAAGCCAGTGGCCCCCTCCAGGAGCAGGAACTCCACCTTGCTCTGCAGCTCCGAGTCCAGTTGCTCAAAGGGGTCATAGTAGAGGTCAGTGAAGCTGGCTGAAGTGGAGGAGTCCAGGCTGGATGCAACCAGGGAGCCCCGGCTGGACGTGAGGGATCCGGGGCTGCTGCCGGAGGACAGGGACTGCATGCTGCTTGAGAGACTGGGCCACAGAGGGGAAGCACTGTGAGACACACAGAGTGAAGTGGGCCCCCTGAGGCCTGCTGCTGTGCTCTGGAAAGCACTATGATGTCACTAGACTTGCTGGGCAATCTCTAGGGTAGACCCTTCACCCCCACTTCATGGAAAACCGACACCCCCAAGAAGGCCACATAATCAAGACGTGGCAGAGCTGGGCTTCGGACTCAAGTTAGCTATCTTAAAAGTCCACTTTTCCCTCTAAACCAAAGCTCCAATTGGCTACATTACATTGTATGATTTTTTTTCATAGTTGAAACCATCATGAAATAAAGACTTCTTAACATCTTTCTTGAAATCAACTGTGTGTGTGTGTGTGTGTGTGTGTGTGTGTGTGTGTGTCAGGCTCGCTCTGTCACCCAGCCTGGAGTACAGTGATGTGATGTGATCTCGGCTCACTGCAACCTCCACCTCCCGGCTTCAAGCGATTATCCTGCCTCAGCCTCCGAAGTAGCCATGCCCGGCTAATTTTTTGTATTTAAGTTGAGATGGGGTTTCACTGTGTTGCCCAGGCTGGTCTCAAACTCCTGAGCTCAGGCAGTCCGCCCGCCTCAGCCTCCCAGACTGCTAGGATGACAGGCACTGCACCCGGACCAACTCAGTTTCAATACTTTAAAACATCTGTCTCAAAAGAAAACTTGACGTCCTAAATGTCATTTGAAAAGCAGTATCACTTACTACAAATAGGATACCATTAGAAAAAAATCTAATGAAACAAAATGTTGTCACTAAATTCCAGTGATGCATGTTGTCCGTGGAGGCCCAGGCCTGAGGCTACTCTCTCTGTGTGGTACAGGCAAGTGGCAGGTATGAGTTTCCTTTTTTTTTTTTTTTTTGGAGACAAGGTCTGGCTCTATCGCCCAGGCTGGAGTGCAGTAGCACAATCTCGGCTCACAGTAAGCCTCTGCCTCCCAGGCTCAAGTCATCTTCCCACCTCAGCCTCCTGAGTAGCTGGGATCACAGGCATGCACCACCACACCTGGCCAATTTTGTATTTTTAATAGAGACGGTGTTTCGCCATGTCGCCTAGGCTGGTTTCAAACTCCTGAGCTCGAGGGATCTACCCACCTTGGCTTCCCCAAGTGCTGGGATTACAGGTGTGAGCCATGACTTCCAAGACTTCCTAGTACCTGCCTGGGGGCTTCTTTGTGCTATCAGTCTGGAGAGGTCAAGGCCCCTATTCCTAGCCACGCCAGGCCACGCCAGGCCACGCCCCGGTCTGCTGACGATCCATTTGCTGTGCTTCTAAACATCCACACTCAATCCACAAAGGACCAGTGAAGGGTAGAGCCTGGGCTGGGACGCAGGGGACACCCACGTCTGGCCATGTGCAGGGGAGCCATGGTCCCACCACCCACCACTCACCTTTTCAGCTGGGAGTGCAGACTTGCCACCTGTCGAGTGGCTTCCTCCAGTTCTCTCACCAGCTGATTCCTCTTACTGTTTAACTTTAACCTGGAGGGAGAGAGGGAGAGAAAGCAAGAGTGGGATGCCCGGAAAGGAAGCACAGGGCATGCACGCTTATCCATGTACACCCAGACCCACAGGCACAAGAACCTTCGGCAAGCATTTTACCATGAAAGTTGTTGTAAGAAGCAAAGAAAATTTTACCATGGCGTCTGGGGACCTAGAGCCTCCACATACATTATAATCCTATGAAAGCTGCAATACCGCTCACCCACTATATATATGTGTGTGTTTATACATGCATCAGTCACTGTGCCAGGAACCTTAGAACACTGCCTTAATTCAGTTGCATGAAAATGCTGCATAGTAAGAATGATTTTTACCGCTTAGGAGAAAATCGAGGCCCTTATTAGAGTTGCATAATTTGCTTAAAGCTGTGCAATTAGAGGCAGAAGTAGGATTTCGCCCAACCACAGCCCCTCTTCTTTCCCTTCCTCTCTCTTTCAGCTCATATTCACTGAGTACCCATTTGGTACTGGACCCTGCCCATGCACTGCACTTGGGACAAAACAGTGAGTGACCAGAGTAGTACTTCTTTCTGCTTTTTTTTTTTTTTTCTTTTGAGACAGTCTTGCCCTGTCGCCCAGGCCGGAGTACAGTGGTATCATCTCGGCTCACTACAACCTTCACCTTCCAGGTTCAAGTGATTCTCCTGCTTCCGCCTCCCAAGTAGTTGAAATTACAGGCACGTGCTACCACGCCCAGCTAATTTTTTATATCTTTAGTAGAGACGGGCTTTCACCATGTTGGCCAGGTTGGTCTTGAACTCCCGACCTCAGGCAATCTGCCTGCCTCAGCCTCCCAAAATGCTGGGAGTGCAGCCGTGAGCCACTGTGCCCAGTGTGTTTCTGCTCTTATGGGGCTTACACTCTACTAGGGAGAACCGATAATTAAAGAAATATTCAAATATCTAGTTAACACAGTGTGACAAGGTCCATGAGGAAAAAGTACACAATGGTAGAAAAGAACACAAAAGGAGAGGCCCAGTTTACATTGGCAGGTGGGCCTCTTCCAGCCAAGCGACTCTGTGGCAGAGACTGGCAGTGTGTACCCTGCTCTGTCCCCAGACCATTTTCCCAGCCTTCCCTGCAGCTGGCGGGGCAGTGCGTATGACCAAGTTCTGGCCAATGGGATGTGAGCACAAGTAGTAAAGAAAAGTGAGTGTGTCTTCTTCACTGTCTCACGCATGGACTCTTGTGGACTCAAAGAGGCAGTGCCACATATGGGAAGAGCCTGGGTTCCTGAACGACCACGTGGAAAGCTGCCTGTTAACTGGACATACCCAATTAGACATTATATGAGCAAGAAATAAACCTCTGTTGTGTGAAGCCACGGAGACTCTGGGGGCTGTTTCTTGCAGCAGTTAGATTCCTGACTAGCAGAGAAATTTAAGGATGGAGCATGGACAGGTGTTGGCTAGGAAAAGTGCAGGAGGAAAGAACATTCCAAGTAGGGGCTTTAGCATAAACTTCTTCCTTTTGATGTCACCATGACTGCGGTGAGGACAATGGGCAGGAGGCTGAAGACTGAAGGCAGGGAGGGTGGCTGTGAGGTGTCACTGAGATGGTGGAGGCCTGAGAAATGCTGAGACAGAAACAGGGCCTGGGCTGCCAGAATGGGTGAGGCTGAGGGAGTAAATGAGAAGACTGTGCGGCTACTGCGGTGGGCAGCCAAGTGGACCTGCAGATGGCATCTGCTGAGAGGAGAAGGCGGAGGCAGGGGAACCCGGGGGAAGAGAAGAGCTCTCTTATGGATATGTGGGTATGAATGCTGAACAGGCGGGCTGCTATAAAGGTCGGCGGTGGGTGGGTGGGGGGAATCCCCATCACATGGATCAGCACCTCAATGAGATTACCATCTGTTCTGGGTTGATTTTTGTCCCCCTGAAATCCTACATTGAAGTTCTAAGCCCCAGTACCTCCCAATGTGATTGTATTTGGAGATAGGGCTTTTAAGAAGTAATTAAGGTAAAATGAGGTCAGTAGGGCAGACTCTAATCCAGTATGACTGCTGTCCTTACAAGTGGACAGGGAGAAGGCCATGTGAAACAGAGGGAGGAGGAGGCTATCTACAAGCCGAAGGAAGAGACCACAGAAGAAAGCAACCCCGCTGACGTCTAATCTTGGATGTCTAGCTTCCAGACTGTGAGAACATAAATGTCCGCTGTTTAAGTCCCCCAGTCAATCTGTAGTATGTGGTTACGACAGCCCTGATAGACTCATGCATCATCTTAGGGTAAAATACAGAAGTGAAAACAAGGGAAGGCCGAGGACCCTGTACACAGAACACTCCGAGGTTGGATGGACCAGCCACAGTTAGCAAGGGTGCTGGAGAGAATGGGACCAGGGAGTCAGGAGAAGCTAGTGGACATGATGGAATGCCACAGAACTGGAAGCAAAGATTTTCACCCAGGCATGCCTGACGCCAAAGCCCAATTCAGCAAACTATCTCCCCAGACACAAAATCCTTGTGTTTGGAAGAGACCTCTGGCTTTAGGACCCTAACTCAGCCCGACCTCTCCTGAAATCCCCCCTGGAGGGCAGCTTGGGTGGGCTCCAGTGTATGTCTTTGCCCCTGGAATGGCTCTCCAACCCCTGGAGTGGGCCCACTACAAAATAAAGGGCCCCATCAAGCAAGACTGTGCCCTCACAAACTTACAACCTGGTCTGCTCCTGTGTGTCTACTAGGCTAGTCATGATCAGCTTGTGGCCCACAGGCCACCTGCATCAGAAAGAGAGGAGTGCTTACTGAAACACACATTCCCAGGCCCTACTTTGACCTGCTGAATCAAAAAGCCTAGCAGCAGGGCCCAGAAATCTGCCTTTTCATTAAGGCACACCAAGGTTTACAAGCTGCTGCGCTGATGGGGGACGGCAGAGAGGCAGAGGGTGTATCTTGCTCACCCAGCACCTAGCACCCAACACAATGCCCCCCAGGTAGACATGCTCAGTATCTGCTGAATGGATGGCTTTTGCTCCAGATGAAGCTGGCAGAGTTTATGAGCTCTGCTGAAAGACCTGCATGTTATACCTTCCATAGACAGATGTGTTCCCCTGTTGGCCCCCATCCCCTCATGTCGCCTGCTAAAGAGGGAATGGCTGACTAGTTGGCCCCTGGACGCAACTAGTGGACCCAAGATACAGCTAACCCAGTCCGGGGCCTGGGAGAAAGGGCTCATTTTCATGGAAAAGCCAAATCATGCCATCCCTCTACCCACACACCCAAACCCCCGGCACATGTCCTGCAGTAAAGACCAGAGTTTTCTCTGGACACAACAGAAAAGTCTTGTGGGATGGGTTAGGCTCATTACTGGGCAACTAAATCTGTGAAATTACAGAAAAGACAACAGGAGCAGGAGGCAGAGTGACCTTGGCATGGTTCTTGGTCAGCTCAATCCCTGGCACTGTTCTAGAGTCCTGCCTGAGGCTGGGGTGGGTGTGTGCAATAGGCTGGCAGCTGGAACCTGTGATGAACATAAACCTTGACTTTCAACAGAATGGACAAGGCTGTGGAATCTCTTGACTCTGTGTAAAAGGAAAGCTGAGGAACAGTTTAGGTCCAAGATCAAGGAGCAGCTGGGGCTCACCATTTTTTCCTTGGCTTTCCTCTTCTCTGTGGGAGAAAAGCCAGAGAGATGTGTTCTGGGAGGAGACGTGGGTCCCCAGTGAAGCCTCAACAGGATGATGAGGAGTCTGGGAGATAGGCTGCCATGATGTCCTGGCACTGGGGGCTAGCTGCTGCTAGCACCACACAGGTGCCAAGGCCACCTCCCAGTGGCATTGAGCTTTGCAGGATAGATGGCACGTGTGTGTGATGCCTGGCACACACTGGGAGGCCAAGAACACATTAAACGTGGAGGCAGGTAGAGGATCCAGAAGGTGGGGCTGGAGTCCCCACATGCTGTAGCTCAGCACCTCGGGTGCTGCTTAAAAATGTAAGAACCTGGGCTGCATCTCAGGGCTGAAGGATCAGTCCCTAGGGTGGGTCCAGGAAGCCTGTGCACTAACGAGCATCCTGCGTGACTGCACACCTGCTCTAGGGAGCAGCGGGGAAGGCCCTCGGGAAGGAGGGAGAGGCAGAGGGTGGGATGAGGTTTGTTCGGATGCCGGTGAGTCTGACTGATTTGTGAGCAGGGTTTGGCAGGTCCTATAGTCAGTCTCTCCTGGATGTGTCTATTCCTGTCCTCAAAGGCACGCTGAATTCGAGGCTGTTGTGCGAAGGTGAAGAGCATAATGGTCCCATTTTGAGACAGAGAGAGAGAATCGAGAAAGAGGAGCCAGGGGAGACAGAGACAGACACTAAAAGATACACACCATGAAAAACAGAGAAGGGAAACAACGCTAGCGTCAGAAGGATGAGCAGACAGACACAGAGCTGGAAGGAAACAGCTGCAGACACAAAGACAGCTGGGGTGGCTTTCCTGTCTCCCCACTGCGGGAGGCTCGCAGCCATAAGCGTGGTACCCCATTCCTGCGGGCTCCTTCCTTAGACTCCTCGTAGGGCACACGTGGCTGCCTGCCTGTACGCCCTCCAGCTTCGCTACCATTGCATTTGCTCCAAGCACCCTCCTACCAGGCCCTTCGAGCTGTCCACTCAGCAGCTGCAGAGGAGTGGAGGTTCCGGCCTCCCGGTACTAGCTGTGTGAACTCACTGCTCCGGAGGAGCCAGCAGACCTTTGAAAGATGGGGTTGAAGGCAGTAACAGAACGTCTTCTGAGTGGGCAGCACTCTAAAGTGAGCACAGCCTCTGGGGCCAGCAAACCTGGGCTCTTCTAATCCCCGTTCTGCCACTTAGGGATGTCGGGTGAGTTTCAGTTTCCTTATTTGTAAAATGTGGATTAACCTCAGGGTTCTGGGGAGGTTTAAATGAGATTACATAGGCTACAGTGTGGCACAGGATGGGAGCTTTTACATGTAGTATATCTTAGGGGTCCCTAAGAGCCTCCAATTGGAGTTTCAAGAAACCCAACAGTTTTACAGAAGGGAAGAGCCTCAATTCACAGCCTGGTCTAATTGCCTGCCTTCCTACTATATATGTAGTTAATGTAACTACAGTAAATCCACAATTAACATTATAGATAGGTTCTTGCCAACTGCAACTTTAAGCAAAATGATGTATACCAAGTTCTCAAATAATTTTTTTTTTTTAATAAAGTTGATGGACCTGGGAGCAGTGGCTCATGCCTGTAATCTCAGTACTTTGGGAGACCAAGGATGGTGGGTCACCTGAGGTCAGGAGTTTCAGACCAGCCTGGCCAACATGGTAAAACCCCATTTCTACTAAAATACAAAAATTAGCCAGGTGTGGTGGCGCACACTTGTAATCCCAGCTACTCAGAGGCTGAGGCAGATGAATCCCTTTAACTCGGAATGCGGAGGTTGCAGTGAGCTGAGATCACACCACTGCACTCCAGCCTAGGCGACAGGGCGAGACTCCATCTCGAAAAAATAAAAATAAAAACATAAAGTTGATAGAAAAAATTGGTTTCATTGTATGTTCTTTTGCTTCAAGTCACAGTTTTCCAAAAACTTGTTAACAAATATTAAGTGAGGACATAATGTATCCCATTTTTTCTCTATTAGGCAAGTGAAACCCATATTGGTCGATGACTTGCTCAAGGTCAGCAGGTGAGAAGGGTGTTGCTTCGGACCCAACAAGGAGTGAGGCTGCCATGAGTCTGTTCTCTTTACCGGCTGGCTGTGGGGATGATGAATAGCTAAGGGCTTCCCAATGGCAGTTATAGGGTCTGGGAGCAAGTGAGGGACTCAGGGAGACACAGAGGCCCAGTAAGGGTCTGCCCAGGTCAGCTAACCATTTATTCTTTCAACAAACACAAAAGGCATGAGGGCATATAGACACAGGCCTTATCCCAAACTCTCAGAGAAAGCAGAGTGGAGCCGTGGTGCTAAAGAAAGCTTCTAGCAAGTGCTTGCAAGGGTTGCAGAACGCAATTATTCAAGCTCTGTCCTTCTTCTCCCACCAACTGGTGGTGGGTCAGGGCTAATCAGCTGCTCCTGCCAGTAAAGAATGGAAGAGAGGAAATGGATACGCTTTGGACATTACTGCTAGCAGTTCTGACGAAGCAACTAGTGGGAGAGATTCCCAGCATCGGTGAGTCAAGGGAGTTTCTGAAGCCATGAGAGGCTAGGCAAGGGCTTGGTCAACCTGACCCACCTGGCACCATGCCATGTGCAAGTGGGGCTTACTCAATTGCTAGGATGATACTGCAAGGAGGGTGCCTTAGAGCTCGAAGTTCCCCTGAAAGACCCATGATGGGGTGACAGAGTGAGCATATACAGGCATCTCTAGGACTCCGAGACTGCTTCAACTGAGGCAATAGGCATGTTTACTGGCTTCATAAACTGGGCTTCTGCCTCTGATTTCACTAGCAAAAGGAATTTTGCTGGCCCCAAACACCACCACCCCGCCCCCCCCCCCACACACACAAACACACACACTCTTGAAAATCACTAGCTTCACTTCTAAGCTCCTTAGAGGCAGGAACCTTGCTGAATAAAGGCTCCTGCCAAAAAATGGTGAAAATAACTAGAATAGATTTAAAGGTCATGGGGCAGGGACCATGTCTTATTAATTTCTGAATCCCCCAAACTGCCCTGCACACACAATCTGTGCAGCAAAAGGTTTCTCGAATGAATGAGTAAACATTGGCTGATGAACAGAATGAATGAATGAACGTGAAGCTGGAGAGGGTAAAGCCTACAGTGAACACAGTGTTGCATTCTGTGCAATGTGGGTGAGGAGGCTGGTGGGAACACTGAAGGAAATAAACAAAGACAATGTCTGTAATAAGCTCTAAATTAGAGAATATAAAGCAGTGGCTTTTAGGTTACATCAAGCCCATAGATGCAGCTGATTTGCATATATATGTATTTTTTAAATTTTGGATTAGTTCCCAATATTTAAAAATAAAAAATCCAAACGATTCTTTTGTTTGAAGTACCGGCAGCCCTGGCAGCCCAAGGCCTGCACTCCCGTTAGCTGGAGCAGAGAGACAGCACCTGCTTTAGACAAGTGGGGTCTGTGCACTCCGGTCTGACACGGACCACTGCCAGATGGGTCTCCAGCATTTCTGTGACCTGCTTCGCTCCCATAAGCATGCCAGTTTGCAACCCCCATCCACATCAGTGTTTTTCAAACTGCAAACTGCAACCCCTTACTTCGCATGTGGTGAAATCAATTTGGTGAGTCATGACCTGCGTAAAAAGAAATGCAACAGAAGGGAGAAAACATCTGAGGACCACTCAGCCGGGCACGGTGGCTCACGCCTGTAATCCCAGCACTTTGGGAGGGCGAGGCGGATGGATCGCTTGAGGTCAGGAGTTCGAAACCAGCCTGTCCAACATGGCGAAACCCCGTCTTTAAAAAAAAAAAAAAAAAAAAAAAAGCATGCACTATTTTGTGAAACTTGTATCAGGTCACAGTATAAAATGTGCATCACTGTCAAAAAGTCAGAAAATGACTGCTCTAAATTATATAGAGTTATGTGGCTTAGTTGAGTCAGAAGATACGTTTTTGAACACAATCACCTAAGCAGACTTTTTGGTAGCATGATTCACCATGCAAAGTACCAGGGTAGCTGGTGCACTGGATGGTGAATCATCTTTGCTGATTTTCTATGTCGGCAAGCTGAGAGATCTCTGAACTGAGCATGCGCAGGGTGGAGCCCTGGCACCCTGGAACCCGCTCATCCTCTATCTGGGGGCTGGAGGACAGACTGCCAGTGAGAGAAAAGTCCTATACACCCTGGGGCCCCAGCCCCACCTCTCGGTCAGCGCCTTGCTCTGGGTGTCCCGGGCTGCCTGCAGGTCCTTCTCTAGCTGCTTGCGGGCCATCTCCAGCTGCTCCACCTCCCCCTGGGTCCACTTGCGGGGGCTGATGAAGCGCATCTCCTTCAGCAGTTCCTCCTTCTCGTTGATGAGGATCAGTCGGTCCCTTTCTGAGTCCAGCACCCCAGGCCAGGCCTCACTGTCAAGCTTGGCCAGCTGGATCTTCAGGTTGGCGATCCTGGGGGCCAAGAAAGCAAGCGTGATTGGTGTGCCTGATAACACTGCGGGAACAGGAGAGGCCATGAAGAAACAAGACATCTCAGAGCAATCTTTGACAGTTAACTGTCTTCCTTTGATCAGCATGTCATCTCAAGGAACCTATTTTTATCTAAACAAACACATGTGGGTGCCTGCCATGTGCCAACAATGAAGTAGGCTCTGCAGGGATGGGGTACAGACATGAACAAGGCAATGTCCTTGTCCTATTCCTGCTACAATAGAGATGTGGATTCAGCAGCAGGCAATAACCCCTTACCACTGGCTGTGTGGTCTTGGGCAAGCTGCTCATCCTTCTCAAGGGAATAACAAAATCTCTTTTCTTATGCCATTTTGATTGAAGGTTTTATGATATAACCTATACCCTGCAAAGCACAGTACTCGGCACATAGTTAAGTCCTTGCTACTGTTGTTATGACCCAGTGTAACCACTTATTAGGTATGTAACATTGGGCCAACTCCTCAGGCCTTAAAGATAAGAAAAATTCATTCATCAGAATGGTTGTGAAGGGTGTCTGGCACATAGCAAATACTGAGTCACTGGCAGTTCCAGACCATTAAGACTACAACTACTGACCATGTATTCTCTCTCTTTTTTTTTAAAGATGGGGTTTCACCATGTTGGTCAGGCTGGTCTTGAACTCCCAACCTCAGGTGATCTGCCTGCCTTGGCCTCCAAAGTGCTTGGATTACAGGCGTGAGCCACCACGCTCGGCCTTACTGACCATGTATTCTCAACTCAGAGAGAGGTAGTGGCACTGTGCGAACAACTGTGGATTTGGGGTTAGAGGCCTGGAGTTGGAGTCCTGGTTTGCTCTGGCCTTCCTTATGGAAGGGACCATTTCTCAAGAAATCATTTTGGTGTCAGAAGCTTCTAGCACAGTGTCTGGTATACACAGGCACTTAATACCAGTGAAAGAGCTGGCAGCCTTATCCCTTAACTTCTCTAAGACTCAGTATCCTCACCGATAAGGCAGAGATGATATGATACCTATAGGGTGGGTTATGAGGGCCAAATGAGAACACAGCAGTAAGAGCCCTTTATACATTGCCAGGTGTTAAATAGACCTCCGGTATTATTATCATTGGGCCAAAATAAGATTCACAGTATAACAATGAATATTGCTACAAATATCTAACAACAATCATGACATCATCCTTTAGGACTTGGCCTCTGCAGAGTACCATCAGCTCTCATGTCCTGGCTACCCCATCCCTACAGGGTGGGGAGGATAGGAGCTGTTAACCTGGTTGGACAGATGCCCAGGTAGGATATGATGCACCTAAAACTGCAAATCATAAACCTGGCCAATACTTGTTGAGACCAGAGGCCTCTGGGATCCCAGTTCAATCTTACCTGCAGACAGTGTGGCCCAATTCTTTGTGAGAACATGGCTGGGGACAAGATTCACCATGAAGTGCAGCAAAAATTCCATATGGAGAAGCACATCTAGAATTGCTTATTCTCTAGCCAAATGTTCTAGGAGGAATTCTTATACACTTGACCCCTGCAGGACCTCCCACAGATGCCAAAACCCATGGATGCTCAATGCTTTATATAAAATTGCATAGCATTTACATACAACCTGTGTGTGTCCTCCTGTATACTTTAAATCATCTCTAGATTACTTACAATACCTAACACAATGTAAATGCTATGTAAATAGTGGTTATACTATATTTAAGCATTTGTATTATTTTTAATTTTTTTCCTGGATACTTTTGATCCTTGGTTGGTTGAATCCACAAATGCAGAACCTGAGGGTACAGAGGACCCACATATTACTGTATACATGAATAAAATTCATGTATACAGTAATCTATCAAGATTGGCTTTGAGACAATTTTGTAGCTGCTGTTCTCCAGCACTTTGATAATGAAATGGTATGAGGCCTGGCAGGGGCTCCCTCATATGCTTTACTCTCTAGCAGACTTTTCTGTCAAAGTGGCAAAGCATCTCCCAGCAATTCAGGGCTTATATACTACCAGGTTAGCATACCAGCAAGCAGGTTGAAGAAAAGGAGAGAGACTAAGTCTGTGTGGGCGTGGTGGCTCAAGCCTGTAATCCCAGCACTTTGGGAGGCCGAGGCGGGTGGATCACGAGGTCAAGAGATCGAGACCATCCTGGTCAACATGGTGAAACCCCGTCTCTACTAAAAATACAAAAATTTAGCTGGGCATGGTGGCGCATGCCTATAATCCCAGCTACTCAGGAGGCTGAGGCAGGAGAATTGCCTGAACTCAGGAGACGGAGGTTGCAGTGAGCCAAGATCGTGCCATTGCACTCGAGCCTGGGTAACAGGAGTGAGACTCCATCTCAAAAAACAAAAAAAAAACAAAACAAAAAAAACAGTACCTGAGTCCCTAGATCCAGCTGTGCCTGAAGCTAGCTATCTCAGGACTTTGGTGTTAAATAAGCCAATACATTCCCTTTTTTGCTTCCTCTGGTTTCTATCAAATTTCTGTCATTTCTGCAAAGAGTTCTATTATTCACACAGCATTGGCAGAGGGGCAGAGCTGGGCACTGCCATACTTCACCTGGCCTGGCTGAGAAGGTCCACAGGCCAGGCAAGTTAGTCTAGGGAGGAATGGATGCAATGTGCCCAGTTTCCATCCACACCACAATGCCCAGGGCATGCTTTGTCAATAAGGCTGGCTCAGAGTACAGAAAGATCATAAACTTGAAGCCAGACTGCCCAGGGTTCAAATTCTGCCTCTACCACCTAGAAAAATCATGAAGTATCTTGGTCTTACCTTTTTCCTCTCTAACATGGAGATAATAAGATAGAACCCGTGCTGTAAGGTTGCTTTGAAAATTAAAGAGAAGACATATATACAAATGTTTTAGTACAATAAACGATCTCAGCCAAGTGTAGTGGTGCACGCCTGTAATCCCAGCTATTCAGGAGGCTGAGGTGGGAGGATCAATTAAGGCCAGGAATTCGAGACCAGCCTGGGCAACATAGCAAGACCCTGTCTCTATAAAAGATAACAAAGTAATTTTTAAAAAATCCAATCGGTGTAGGCCTATAACAGATGTTCTAAAAATGTCAGCTTTGATTATTATTTTGATTTTATTTGTGGTAGTGGAACCTGACTGCTTAGGATTCTGTGAAGCCATAGAACATCTATATCCCAGAGGATATAACACTGCTTAAAAGCCCAGCTTGCTCCCAGCTGCACAGGAAGCACTGAAGTGGGTAGTGTCCATAGTCTTTTTAGCCTGTTGCTCACATTCCAGTTGTGCCTCTTTAAACCAAAATGCTTATAGGATCATGGAAAAGCCTTGGTTATAGAAATCAAGACAGGCAAGTGGGCAGGTAACTCGGCTTTGAGGTTAAACAGATCTGGGTTCAAAGCAAAGTTCCACTCTCCACCTCGTGAGGTGTCCTGGGCGAGTCATTTCCTCTCTGAGAGAGGATTAAAAGATAAAGATGACAATCACTATCTTCATAATCTTTGTGAGGATTAAAGAAGACGAAGTGTGTCAAAAGCCAAGCACAGAGCGGGCATCTACTACAGCAGTTATTATTTTTGGAACCATCGTGCCCCAGCCCGAGCCCCAGCCCAATTACCTTCTCTTAGCTTCTTCGTATCGAAGGCGCAATCTGACCTTCTCTGCCAACTGATTGTTGCTGTTGGTGCCGAACTAGAGGAGAACAACAAAGTCAGGAATTATGTGGCTGTTGTGGCCGGTGCTGACTTGGGTTTCAAGAACTCATGAGAGACTTGACAGCTTGCGTGGGCAGTAGCCAAGAATAGCCCCCCGTGACTGGGCTGGCGGTACAGATCGCAGGGAAGCTGGTTAAGCAAAAACACTTTCCTCCCTTCCGGCCACAGGGAGAGCCGTAAACTCAGACATCGATCACTTTGAAAATAGAAGCCAAAGGCTCGGAATATCATCCTGCAGCCCCAAATGACTTGGCTTGGAGCCAATTCAAGCCATAGAAGCGTGGGGGACAGTTGGTGAGAAGAAAACAGGGATAGCCAATATCAAGAAAGCCATTCTGGGGGGCACTGAGGAGGGGATCAATAGAAAACTCAGAGAGGTGGCTAGGTGCGGTGGCTCACACCTGTAATCCCAGCACTTTGGGAGGCTGAGGCGGGCGGAACATGAGGTCAGGAGTTCGAGAGCAGCCTGGCCAGCATGGTCAAACCCCGTCTCTACTAAATATACAAAAAATTAGCCAGGTGTAGTGGTGCCACACCTGTAATTCCAGCTACTAGGAGGCTGAGGCAGGAGAATTGCTTGAACCCGGGAGGCAGAGGTTGCAGTGAGCTGAGATTGTGCCATTGCACTCCAGCCTGGGTGACGGGGCAAGACTCCATCTCAGGATAAAAATAAATAAATAAAACTCAGAGAGGCTGCAGTCAGGAGTGAAATACTGGGTAGGTGGGGAGAAGACCCCAGAACTCACAAAGAGGGGTACAGTTCCTTTACAAAACTTTGGCCCACAGGTGGCTTGTAGCTGGGCACATGGTGGTATAAGAAGGGAGAGCCACTTTTGCTGTGCCAGTCCGTCAAGAGCAGCAAGAAGCTCTAAGGCTCACCGGTCACCCATGGGCAAGTGGGAGACAGCTATGGAAATCACATAAGAACAACATTTAGACGCTATCTGCCACAGAGGCTGGAAGGCAGATTCATTCAATGTTGCTTGCTCTAGTAAAACAAAAGCTCTCCAAAAGTAACAAGGCACCATCGGTCAGCCCTACTCCAACCCCTTTCCGAGCTCCATCTGGACCGCACTTTCACTATCCGTAACGAGGACCCGGCTGAGCTTTGGAACTGGAAGTCAAGGAGCTGCCTGAAAGCTGCATGCATTGTTTTGGGACTAACGGGAGGAAGATATCCCCTGCTGTCCAGCTGGTGAAAGGAAAATGGAATGCAACTGCAAAATGCTATGAAAAAAAAACTGAGAAAGACATTTTGTCCTTTAAACATGCTTTCTGTGCAGCATTAAGGAGACACAGCACCTGGCCAGGCAATACTCGGGGCCAAGGTGTTTGCTGGTACGGGCTGTTCCTCCACAGCATCGCATCATATCCTCCCGGCCCCAGGAGGTCTGCAAGGGAACAGAGCTCCAGAGAGCTGAGGCAGCAGCCAGCCCCGCACAGAGCCGCTGGCCAGCTCCCTGGTGGGCAGAGGGAAGGCAGCTGCCCGTTACAGCAGCCTCCCAGCTGCCGCCCTGTCTACTCACGCTTCCCGAGATGTCTGTCTGGGAGCTCATGTCCAGGTACTGTTTCGGCAGTGGAAAACTCGAACTCTCCAGAGAGCTGCTGCTGGACCACAGGTCTGAGTGAGACCCCCTGTCAGTGTGGAAGCCGTCCTTCAACATGGCAAGGCTCTAAAGGAGGGGAGAGCAGGGTTAGTAATGTGCCTTCCCAGGAGGGAGCTCTGGGTCTGCCATGCTCTCCTCTCTACCCTCCCTTCATTTAGGAACCCATGCCCTCCCCAGACATCCTACAGATCCTGTGATAGAGAGCTGGCAGTAAGTGGGTCCTTGCTGTGTGTCAGGCTCTTTGCTGGGCCTATGACATGGAAGAAACTGGTGTGGATGCCGACTCTGGAGCCATACGCTCTAGTTGGAACCCCTATTCTGCTGCTTCCCAGCTGTGTGACTTGACCTAGCTGAATAACCTCTCTTTGCCTCAATTTCCACTCCCGTAAAATGGAAATGAATGGCTGGGTGCTCATGCCTGTAATCTTAGTGCTTTGAGAGGCCAAGGTGGGAGGATCACTTGAGGCCAGGAATTCAAGACCAGCCTGGGCAACATAGTGAGACCCCCAGCTCTAAAAAAGAAATTAGTTGGGTGTGGCGGTGCATGTCTGCAGTTCCAACTGCTCAGGAGGCTGAGGTAGGAGGATTGCTTGAGCCCAGGACTTTGACACTGCAGTGAGCTATGATTTTGCCACTGGACTCCAACCTGGGCGATAAAGACAGACACTGTTTCTTGAAGAAAAAAAAAGGGAAGAATCACAGGTCTTATCTCACAGGGCTATCATATTGATTAAATGAGATGACAAGTATCGAACACTAAGGAATACAGCCCATACTCAGTAACTGTCAGCTTTACCAGAGTCTTACTGATTCCTGACAATAGTCATGCAAAGAATGACCTATGATTATCCCCAATATATTGATGAAAGGCTGGCAATTGACCGAGCCAAGATTTGGACCTGGTCTATTTGGCTTAAGGCTCCACGATCTTAACCACTCATCATAACAGGAACACGCCTCACTGTCCATGGACTCCTCATCTGAATGTTTTCACTGGGTTGCTGTCCTGGGCAGGAATTTCAAAACTGTTCTGTTTGTCATAGAGCATAGAGCTTCCTTCACTAAGTCAGTTATAGCATCTCTGAGGACTCCTAAAAATCTGCCAGTGAAATATCTGAGGTCAAGGTCGTTCCTGTGAAGGGAGGTGATATGAACAGGCGGTAAGAGAATGGGTTTGTGAGTCAGGGGTTCATGGGTTTGAATCATGGCTTTAGCTTCCTCTCTGAGTTGTACAGCCTTTTTCTGTAGGATGGGGATAAACTAGGGCTGATTTAAGAGATGAGACATGATGCATGCAAAGGGCTTGGCACAATCACCTGGCACATTACATAATATCTATTATAATTTGTTCAGTTCCCAGCATAGAGGCAGAACACACAATGAAATGCTTATAGAGATGCTACATTCTGATGTCAAAGGCTAACGATGTTGAAACCACCTCCCTCCACTTGATTCTCTGAAAAATAAGTCAGGGGTCAGGTACGCTGGCTCATGCCTGTAATCCCAGCACTTTGGGAGGCTAAGATGGGAGAATTACTTAAGCCCAGGAGTTCAAGACCAGCCTGGGCAACATAGCAAGACTCCCTCTATTAAAAAATAAAAGTTTAAGAAATAAAGAACAAATAAATCAGCTGGTTAGAACTAGTGGCAAGGATATGACCTTTGGGCTAGGCCAGATGGCTTCCATTCCAACTCTGCCATTTACACTAGCTGTGTGACCTTATGCAAGTCACTTAATGCTTCTGCGCCTCCGTGTCCTCCTCTATGAAATGGAACCAAAACCCCAGGAAAACTAGTAATGAGAATTCAGCGATGTGTGTACCATGTGGAAATCTCCCGCATAAGACTGGCATACAGAAATATTCAGGAGAAATCAAGATGGTGCCCATATCATCAGGAACTTGCATACCTTAATGAGATCTTGCTTTTCCTTTTCCCCACAGGTAATAGCTTTTTTGATGGCTTTTGTTTCTCTCAAGACAGCCTGAGCTTCATCCAGTTTGTAGCTGCCCTGAGCATCAGACATTTTCTTATCGATTCTAGGAGACAGTTAATGGGAAAGGTCAGCCTTAGACAGGGTAGGGACAGGGTCTCCCCAGGGGAAAACCACCAACCACAGGACTTTGATACCTTAAGAAGGCCCCTCCCTCTGTCCTGCAAACCCTTCCTCCACTGGCCCCACTTGTGGGAATGAGACATAGAAGGTCCCAGGCTGTGCAGTGGCTCATGCCTGTCATCTCAGCACTTTAGGAGGCTAAGGCAGCTGGATCACTGAGGCCGGAAGTTTAAGACTAAACTGGGCAACATGGTGAAACCCCATCTCTACTAAAAATACAAAAATTAGCTGGGCATGGTGGCGCGTTCCTGTAATTCCAGCTGCTCAAGAGGCTGAGGCATGAGAATTGCTTGAACCTGGGAAGCAGAGGTTGCCGTGAGCCAAGATCCTGCCACTGCACTCCAGCGTGGGAGACAGAGCAAGACTCTGCAGAGGCAACACTGCTCGTGAAGTCAGTGTCCTCTCAAGATCAGCTCTTCCCTGATTACTTCCCTGGGTCCTCCAGGCTCATTAGGAGCTTCCCATATACATCACACATAGCTGTGACACTGTAGTCGTTACACAGTGTAATACATAGTTTACGTGGTAGAATCTTTGACTTGACTCTGGGGAGGCTCGGGAGCAGGAGGCAGAGTTGAACATGCTTCGCTCATTCTTTGTTGGAGGGAGGACAGGCTGTCCTGTGTACTGTATGATGTTTAGCAGCATCCCTGGCCTCGACCCACAAGATGCTGGTGGTACCCCCACCCTGCATGATGACAACTGAAAATATCTCCACGTATTACCTAATGTCCCTTGAGGGAGAGAGGGAGCAAAATCATGCTGGTCAAGAACCACTGTCTTTAATAAGCTTGTGTTGAGCTAATGAACACAATGAAGAAGAGGATTAGAAGGAGGAAAAACTCCCAGCCCTATTACCTATTAGTAGGGTGACCCTGGGCTCATCTCTGAAGCACACAGAGCCTCAGTTTCCTCCTCTACAAAACCTGGATAACGTTATCCGCCTGGCCCATATTCATGGAGTTGTCAGGAACATCAAATGGAATACGGGATGGAAAATTTTGTGGTGAACTGGGAATTACTGTATAAACATAAGGGATTAAAACGCTTAGCCTGGAGAGCTTATTGGCTTCTCCAGGCTCTATACACAGGCTCATTTTGATGGGGTGGGGGGAAAAGGGTTCTGATATAGTTTTCTGAAGGTCAGACCAAACCAGAGACAGGCAGGGGTGAGCTTCTCTTCAGTGAGCCAAGATCGCACCACTGTACTCCAGCCTGGGAGACAGAACAAGACTCCGTCTCAGATAAATGAATGAATGAATGAATGAAGAAAAAAAAGGCAAAGAAGGTCCCTGTTTAAATGTGCCACAGTGTGTGGCTGCAGAAGCAACACTGCTCGTGCAGTCAGTGTCCTCTGAACATCAGCTCTTATGGGAAGCCTTCCCTGATTACTTCCCTGGGTCCTCCAGGCTGGGAGGGCCTGGTGATGTAAAAAAGAGATGCAACTTAACTCTATCACCCTTTTGCCAAAGGCTAGGCCTGAGGTTTCAGTCCAAGGTGGAGAAAAAGGAGTTTTACAGTCTGCGGGAACACCACAAACCCATTATTTCAGGATGAGAAACTGCTCACAGGCATTCCTTTGTGGTTTTCAGCTACAGGCCAAACTGTCCTGGGCTAAAAATAACCCTCATGGGGAATCCTGAGCAGAAGCAGGTTTTCATCCTGGCCTCATCGTCTGGGCCTCTGAGCGGAGGAGAGAGCGAGGCAGGGAGCTGGGTCTCCACGCAGCTTCCCCTGCGGTTACTTCAGCCTCCATGGAGAGAAAACAAAGCCCCGTTTATGTCTCCCCACTAAAAATAGCCCGTCTACTCCTTTCCAGGACTCGGGCCCGGGCAGGCCTATCAGGTCGGCAAGGACTGGCCCCAGATTTAGTCTGAAAAATTAGTCTGAGGGAGCTTAGAAGATGCTCCGTGGCAAGGAGGCTCGCCAGCGACAAGGTCCAGGACAGAGAGTGGCTGTGCTGCAGACGGGCATAGCGGGTGCAGGGAGACGCTGTTTGTTGGCACATGTCCGAGGGCTGGGGACTCTGGGGAGGGGGCTGTGCCCAGCTGTCCTCTGCCAAAAGGGTGAGAATGGCTTCGAATCTCTGGCAGGATGAGACAGAAGCGGTTTGTCTGCTGGGCCTCCGACAGCCTCTACCTGATGTCTTCAAGGGCCTTAGCAACCCGGCCTCTGGAATTTGGCTCCAGAGAGCGGCTCTGACAGGGAACACTCTTGGGATGAAGCTGGGTGCGGAGGGGGTGCGGGGAGAACAAAGGGTCACCATTATGCACTTGGTGAATGAATCTCTTTTTTTTTAAAGGGGAAAGAAAAGTGTGTGTGTGTGTGTGTGTGTGTGTGTGTGTGTGTGTGTGTGTATTGGGACGGGAAATGCATGTGTTTTAGGATTTTAAAATCCCTCAGCTGTCCTCTCTTCAGGCCCTCAGAGATTCACACACCCTGTAGCCACACAGAGAGGTGGGGCAAAGCAGACAGCAGCCGACTCCTGATCCTGTTCAGACACCTCCTACCTGGGCACGGCAGCGCCCGAGCTGTGTAGGGAGGCGCTGCACTGCCCTCCTCCCGTAGGGCCGAGATGCCAGGTCTCCACTCTTCCCCAGTTTCAAGGAAGCTGGCAGGTCAAAGTTCCAAGCTTTTGTCTTGCTTTTTCTTTGCAACCTCTTCTAAGAGGCAATTTTCAATCCTCACCAACTTCTCCCTCTTTTTAAAACAGGTTGCTGACTATGAATTGAACTAATATGGATTCGTGGCCCAGAGTAACTCAGTTGCCCAAGGAAGCTTAGCTGGGATCATGACAATCATGGCAGGTGACAGAGCTGCTGTTAAGAAACAACAGAGCTTTTGGCTGCTAAAGAGAAATTTTCTGAAAGAGAAAATTGCATGTGGTCAGTTATCCTGGAAATTCCTTAAGAATGAGCGGTACCTTTCTCCATGTTCTGCCATAAGAGGAGGCACAGAAATAGAAGTGACTGGATAGCATCCCTGTTGGACTCTGAAAAAGGGGCCTTATGTTTTCTGGGAGTGCGGAGGGAGTGATCTGGGATGATGGGGAGAAGGGAGATATTGAGATATGAACTTTAAAATTCAGTAGTCCTGGGTTTCAGCCCCAGCCCTGACCCCTGCTAGCTGGGTGGCTTTGGGCATATTTTCAACCCTGCTAGTGCCTTCATCTGTAATATATGGCAGAACAAAACCTTCTCTTAAAAGGGGGTGAAGAGAATGAAATGAGGTGGCTGGCATGAAGGGCTTCCCCAGCACACTGCTTAGCTCAGGGCAGACATAGAGTTCATCCAAGTTCCCTTACCAATGCAAGCAGGCAACCAGCTAGAGGTCACCACCCCAGCCACGCTCAAGGAGCTCATCGCTCATGCCAGGCATTATCACACACTTGACACGGATTTTCCAATTCAATCTTTACAACCCCTAGTTTTTCAAAGGAAGTCAAAGCTCACAGGGGTTAAGTCACTTTTCTAAGGACCCAGGAAACCAGGATTTGAACCCTGACTACCTGCCTCTCAAGACTACATTCCTGACCCTCTCTGCCAAGGTGTACGTTAAAGGAGGCATCTTCCCCGACAATGGATGCAGAGCCTGGCTTCCGGCTAAGGAGTGCGGATGGCTGGAGCTGCCGTGGAGTCTTATCTGGGCCCGATATTAAACATGGGGCGGAGGGAGAAGGGAGAAAGGACGCTTGTCTTGGGGTTTCAGCATCAGCTTACCAAACCACAAGCGTTTTCAATGCTGCTACAGGGTGACAAAGTGGTAAAACAGGTTTGCGGTGGCTCAGAGAATAATGGGAAGTGTTCTAACCAGAAGCTCTTGGGGACTGCAGGAGCCAGGAGGCAGGGAGAACCCATTCAGGAAGATGACGTGGGAGTGAGCAGCCCTTAAACTGTGTGCTCAGAAGCCGTTTTACTGCAAAGTGGAGGAATCAGGTTATTGCTTAATAGGTCAAAAATAGGAATTTTCTGAGCTTACACTATTACCCCAAACTGTTCATTGGTGCTCCTGAAGATTACCAAGAAGCATAAAGCATGGTTCCAGGCCTTAACAAGTTCAGAATCTGGTTTGAGAGACAAGATTGGTGTATGCATACGCACATCTATAAATAACATGTACATATCATAGATGCAAACGTATAGAAAGCCATAATTTATAATACTTTGTAAGACAAAAAAATAACATACAATTTATAGTAATATAAAGCCATACTTACAGCATGTGATGTGCTGAATTCACAGTGGCTCATTCAAGGTGGTGGGGGCTTGTGGGGTGGGAAGATATGGAAAAGAACCAATTGGTCCCTCGACAGATGGCCACAGTTCCCTCAGCTAATAGGGTTGGAGACAGACATCCAAAGGCTAAGGGCTACGGCCACACAGTGATGAGGGTGGATTTGAAATTCATGAAATGAGGAAAAGGTATAGTAGTCAGGGAGCAACAAAGAGTGAGCGATTGCAGAAACAGCCATCCTCATAGGAGTGGCCTCCCCGGGAACGTAACTGAGACGCCCGTCAGAAGGGAGCAATCTGCCCAGTGTCCTGCCTAGAGCGTTTGAGAGGGCTACCAGGTGACCTTCTTAACGACTGTCCAGTGAGCCCATTACATACAATGAACACAATTTAATGAATGAGTCTCAATTATATGCTGTAGTTAAAAATAACAATAAACTAGCGTCTTTCTATCTCCCTTTCTTGATTTCTTTCTCTCTCCTTTTCTCTCCTTCCTCTCTTCCTTTTCATTTTTTTTTGAGACAGGGTCTCACTTTGTCACTCAGACTGGGGGGCTTTTTTTCTCTCTCTCATTCTTTCTCTCTCTTCCTTTCCTTTCTCCTTGCTTCCTCTCTCCCTTCTTCCCTTCCTCCCACCCTCTCTTCCTCCCTTCCACCCTTCCTGCCTCCCTCCCTTCCCCTCTCTTATAAATCTTTTTTCTTTTTTTTTAAGACGGGGTTTCACCATGTTGGTCAGGCTGGTCTTGAACTCCCGACCTCGAGTGATCCACCCGCCTTGGCATCCAAAGTGCTTGGATTACAGGCATGAGCCACCATGCCTGGCCCCCTCCCCTCCCCTCTCTTCCCCTTCTCTCTCTGTCTTTCAAGACGGGGTCTCACTTGGTCACCCAGAGTGGAGTGCAGTGGTACAATCAACTCACTGCAGCCTCCAACTGGTGGGCTCAAGCAATCCTCCCACCTCGGCCTCCCAAAGTGCTGGGATTACAGGCGTAAGCCACCATGCCCAGCCACAATAAGCTAACCTTTCTTCAGTACCTGCTAAGTGACTCAGTTTTCTCACCTATAAAATGGGGTTAGATAAGAAAGCATTCCTTATAGTGTTGCTATAGGATCAAATGAGCACACCTACATGGAAATACTGCAGAGATTCCCTGGCACAGAGTAACTGCTCAACAAAGCTTAGCTAGTATTGTCACAATCACGACCAGTAACACAACTGCTCTTAAGAAGCAACAAAGCTGCTACATGTTCTCATGTAGCAGGTGGAGGGTGAGAGGAGGGAGAGGATCAGGAAAAATAACTAATGGGTACTAGGCTTAATACCTGGGTGATGAAATAATCCGTACAACAAACCCCCATGACACAAGTTTACCTGTATAACAACCCTGCACGTGTACCCCTGAACTGAAAAGTGAAAAGAAAAAAAAAAAAAAAGACACAACAGAGCTGTATCTCACTTGGCCACAGGTCAGCTTCTAAAAGTGAAAATTACATTTGGTGAAAGTTATCCTGGAAACTCCTTAAGTCACCCATAGAGCACAATGTACATGGCATCGTGCATACTTTTCTAGTAACTAGTTGTTGCTAGAAGAGATCATTATTCCTTCAGTGAAGCACTTGGTGAGTGCTTTAAGGGGATACGTAAAAAAGGAGTATGCTTTGTTTGTGTGCATATGAGACCCTACTGGATCGACGAGAGATGAGTCACGTGCATGGAAATGCTCAGCAATGCTTCTTTCTGTGACTGGCTAGTAACACTCGGCTGAACGGAACAGATCTTACTGGCTTCAGGAGTTCACAGGACAATGAGAGTTCTGTGGTCTGAAATGATTCCCTTTTCCTCCTTCCAAACCCCACCCTTGGGTGGCAGTATCTTCAGGAAATGCCAGTGGAACAGAACTTCACTTGAATGACGAGAGCACCACATTTTGAGAAGGGAGGAAAGGGACTGAAGGAGAGGGGGACAGAGAGGGCAGGAGGGGAGCCTGGGTGGGGAGCAGCCCCCATGCTCTGCAACACAGGGTGCACTTACTTCTTCAGGGTCTGAAAGCCACGCTCTTTGAACTGCAGCTCGTGCTGGAGGTGGACCATCTCTCTCTTCAGCTTGTTGACCTGGAGGTTCAGCAGACCACACACAGGCTGGGTCAGAGGCTGACTCAGGGTGCGGGTTGCCTTCTTCCTGGAAGGGGAGCCCAGAGCCCCCCGCACTGTGCCTGTGTAATGACTCAGGACAGCACCCCTTGGGCCACACTGGTCAGAGCCCCCTCCCCTCACCGATGCTGGTCTTGGTCTCTGCAGATGCCCATTCAGCCAGCATCCCAGGCAACATTCCTGTAGGTCATTCCTAGCCAGTCCTTGCTCCAGGGAAACAGGAGGTAGACAGGAGCTGACCTGGGATAGAGTGGGCCTTCCGACTTCCTTGCTGTGTGACCTCTCTCAAGCCATCTTGCCATCCTGAGCCTCCCTTTACTGTTCTGATGGGTGAGGACAATAGCAATTCCCAGGGCCATGTATCACTTAAAGCTGGCAAAACCTATGAAAGTGCTTTGCGTGGAGATGAGAGGCAGTGTGGTAACTTTAGTGGCAAGATGTGTCCTAGGAACTAGACTCAGTCTGTAGGCTTGTATGGCCTACACTGTATTATTCAGTTTTTTTTTTTTTTTTTTTTTTTTTTTTTTTTTTTTTTTTTGACGGCGTCTCCCTCTGTTGCCAGGATGGAGTGCAGTGGCACGATCTTGGCTCACTACAACCTCCGCCTCCCGGGTTCAAGTGATTCTCCTGCCTTAGCCTCCCAAGTAGCTGGGACTACAGGTGCACGCCACCATGCCCAGCTAATTTTTTGTATTTTTAGCAGAGATGGGGTTTCACCATGTTGGTCAGGATGATCTCGATCTCTTGACCTTGTGATCTGCCCATCTTGGCCTCCCAAAGCACTGGGATTATAGGCATGGGCCATTGCACCTGGACTATTCAACTTTTAAAGTGAGTTGCTAATAACCAAAACTTCAGAAAGTTTACATAATAAACCTAGACATACAGTTCATTTCTGAAAACATCTGAAGATCTGGTAACACTGAGCCCACATTCCAGCATGGGCACAACAGACTGGAGTTCAACTGCAATCACCTTTTAGACTGGGCAGACGTCTCTCAGTTACACAGTCACTGTTACTCTCTACTGCCTCACCTCCAGCCCACAACCCTCATTTAGGTCTTCTTGCAGGCATGTGAGTCTGTGGAAACTATTAAATACGCCGAGTCTAACTAAAACACTCTTCAAAACATTGACTTTACTGCAAACAAGTAATTTAATTGCTATGCCTCAGTTTCTACGTCGGTAAAATTGAAATACTAGTATTTATTCCCTAAGGTAAAGTAATCATGAATTAAATTAAGATCATGCAGAATAATCAGTAGCTAGGAAGATAGTATACCATATTAGAAACTCTGGAGAAAGACTTGAATCTCTTGTGACCTTGTGCAACTTTCTTAGCTCCCCTAAGCCTCTGTCTGCTCATCTTTAAAATGCAGATGATGACAGCTTAGTGGTGGCTCACACCTGTAATCCTAGCACTTTGGTAGGCCGAGGTGGGTGAATCACCTGAGGTCAGGAGTTCGAGACCAGCCAGACTAATATGGTGAAAGCCTGTCTCCACTAGTAATATCAAAATTAGCTGGGCGTGGTGACATGCACCTATAATCCCAGCTACTTGGGAGGCTGAAGGTATTAGAATCCCTTGAACCTGGGAGAGCGGAGGCTGCAGTGAGCCGAGATCGCACCACTGTACTCCAGCCTGGGTGACAGACAAGACTGTCTCAAAAAATAAGTAAATAAAGCAAAATGCAGATGACAGCAGTTACTTCACAGAGTTGTTGCAAGGACATGAGGTACTGAAGTATTTCATACTGTGCCTGGTATATGGTGACTGCTTGTGAAATGGTAGCTGCTGTAACCATTACTATTACTGTGACTGCTGCCTCTACTGTTACTACTCAGGGCCTTGCTAGCACTGGCTGTCATAGCCTGGCTGAAGCATCTGCTCTGGCCTGGTGGGTGGGCTTGTGGCCTAAGACCTCAGTGGCCCCCATCACTAGCACATAGTATAGGCGAAGAGGTCCTACCCGGGATTTTGCAGTGGCAATTTCAGCTTTCAGGATCTCAGGGTCATACTTAGAGCTGGATGATGAACCAGAGACCACTGTAAGGAAAAAAGAACAAGAATATCAGTAGAAGCAGCACACTTCGGCAAAGTTGGCTTATTGGCCATCTAAATAAACCTAGAAAGGAAGGACTAAAAGTGAACAACCTACATATTCAGCAAAGGGGGATTTGTTACGTAAATACGGTACACGCATAAAATGGGGACTACACAACTTAAAATGATGACGAAGAATATTGAATGGCAAGGGAAAACATCTGAAACTCATGTGAAAGCAAGTTTACAAAAAAGTGTAAAGAATAATTTAAATCTGGGGCCAGGCATAGTGGCTCAAGCCTGTAATCCCAGCCCTGTGGGAGGCTGAGACAGGGGGATCACCTGAAATCAGGAGCTGGAGACCAGCTTGGCCAACATGGGGATATCTCCTCTCTGCTAAAAATACAAAAATTAGCTGGGCATGGTGGCAGGCGTCTATAGTCTCAGCTCAGGAGGCTAAGGCATGAGAACTGCTTGAACCTGGGAGGCAGAGGTTGCAGTGAGCTGAGATTGCGCCACCACACTCCAGCCTGAGCGACAGAGTGAAACTCTGTCTCCAAAAACAATAATAACAAAAACAAAAACAAAAATATCCAGTTTCCAAATATATACATACACATATGCATTTTAAAAAGTGAAAAAAATAGCAAAGAGAACACTGATATCTAGAGCAGATGGTAAATGATATTATCTTATCATCTTTATATTTTTCTCTTTAAAGAAAAATATTGTTTTATGCCAAATCCTAACCACTAGACCACCAGGGATCTTTTTTAAAAACATAAACATATGCTTTACAATCAGAAAAAAATTACTAAAAATATTGATACTTTATAATATTAATGTACATTCAAAAAAGAAAATAAATTACTCACAATCTTTTTTTTTTTTTTTTTTTCTGTTACCCAGGCTGGAGTGCAATGGTGTGCTCTCAGCTCACCGCAACCTCTGCTTCCCAGGTTCAAGCAATTCTCCTGCCTCAGCCTCCCAAGTAGCTGGGATTACAGGTGTGCACCACCACGCCCAGCTAATTTTTTTGTATTTTTAAGTAGAGACTGGGTTTCACCATGTTGGTCAGGCTGGTCTCAAACCCCTGACCTCATGATCCACCCGCCTCAGCCTCTCAAAGTGCTGGGATTACAGGTGTGAGCCACCGTGCCCAGCTAATTACCCATAATCTTACCACCCTAATACAATTATCTTTTTCCCAGGCTGCCTTCTAGTATAAATCCATAGTTATGTCATATAGTTGTAATTTCACTGTATTTTAAAAATAGTATTTATTTATGTATTGAAAAAGGATTTTAGGCTTATGAAAGTGAACACTACAGAGTAAAATATATTTAAGCTATGGAAAATGAGACAAAGGGAAAATAAGGATAAGAAAGCAAACTGGCCCCAGGCTCTGTGCCTCCTAACTGGTAGTGTGAGGGGGAAACAGGACCAGGTTTAAGATTTGTGGTGTCCGTAAGATAAACACAACTCCACTGTTCAGAAAAGCACAATTATTCTTAGTCGGGAGGCCAGAGAAGTATTTCTTCTGTGAGTCCTTAATCACACTGGCGGAACAATTTCATCATCTCCCCTGTCTACCTACTACCATCTGAACACTCTTTCCTGTTCACATGTTACCAGATCATCGGCTGAGATCTGGGTTTTTCTTTCCTTTTTATTTTTTGAGATGGAGTCTCGCTCTGTTGACCAGTCTGGAGTGCAGTGGCACAATTTTGACTCACTGCAACCTCTGCCTCATAGGTTCAAGCTGTTCTCCTGTCTCAGCCTCCTGAGTAGCTGGGATACCCGAATAATTTTGTATTTTCAGTAGAGACAAGGTTTCACCATGTTGGCCAGGTTGGTCTTGAACTCCTGACCTCAGGTGATCCCCCTGCCTCAGCTTCCCAAAGTGATGGGATTACAGGTGTGAGCCGCCGTGCCTGGTCATCATCTGAATACTCTTTCCTGTTCGCGTGTAGCTAGATTGCCTGCTGAGATCTGTGTTTTTCTGAGGATAGGGAAGCTTATTGGTGATTGCTGGCAATTATCAGTGTCTGGAGGTAGACATGACAGCCATGAAGGGAATGCTACTGTTTGGCTTTGTTTAAAAATATTTTAATAGGCCTTTTGATTATGCATGAGGCATTAAAATGTAATATTTGGAAGTTTGGGGAAAGAGAAGCCTGTTCTGCATAATAACATAAAAGATGTTTGGCACCACAGAAAGTGTTGCGTTTCTGCTGAATTTACAATATAATGATGATGGAAAAGACTGAGGTTTACTAGAAGAGATGAGCGGGGACAACACTGGGGTGGAAAGGGCCTTGTAGCCTTTGTCTCAAGCATGGAGCAGGGAATCCATGTACAAAGACGTTTCATTACCAATTTAAAGTTTTCATTTCCTGGTGTCTAATTCCTGTGGTTTTTGCTGGACTTGGAGATTTTGCTGGACTTGGGATTTCAAAGCTGGCTGGATATTTAGCTGGAGGTATCACGTTAGGTGTACAGTAACTCCTCACTTAGCTTTGGAGACAGGTTTTTGGAAAATGTAACTTACAGTGAAACCACATATAATGAAGCCACTTTTGCCTAGGCTAATGATATAGACAAGAGTTAAGTTTCTTTCTCTCTTTTTTTTTTTTTTTTTTGAGACGGAGTTTTCGCTCTTGTTACCCAGGCTGGAGTGCAATGGCACAATCTCGGCTCACCGCAACCTCCGCCTCCTGGGTTCAGGCAATTCTCCTGCCTCAGCCTCCTGAGTAGCTGGGATTACAGGCACACGCCACCATGCTCAGCTAATTTTTTGTATTTTTAGTAGAGACGGGGTTTCACCATGTTGACCAGGATGGTCTCGATCTCTTGACCTTGTGATCCACCCGCCTCGGCCTCCCAAAGTGCTGGGATTACAGGCTTGAGCCACCGCACCCGGCTTTTTTTTTTTTTTTTTTGAGATGGAGTAAGCTGGAGTGCCGTGGTGCAATCTCAGCTCACCATAACCTCCGCCTCCCCGGTTCAAGAGATTCTTCTGCCTCAGCCTCCTGAGTAGCTGGGATTACAGGCATGTGCCACCATGTCCAGCTAATTTTTTGTATTTTTAGTAGAGACAGGATTTCCTCCATGTTGGTCAGGTTGGTTTCGGTCTCTAATCTCAGGTGATCCACCTGCCTTGGCCTCCCAAAGTGCTGTGATTACAAGCGTGAGCCACTGCACCCAGCCAAGTTTCTATGGCATATTTCTGGTTATAAAACACCGCCGGGTGCGGTGGCTCAAGCCTGTAATCCCAGCACTTTGGGAGGCTGAGGCAGGTGGATCACAAGGTCAAGAGATCGAGACCATCCTGGTCAACATGGTGAAACCCCGTCTCTACTAAAAATATACAAAAATTAGCTGGGCATGGTGGCGCGTGCCTATAATCCCAGCTACTTAGGAGGCTGAGGCAGGAGAATTGCCTGAACCCAGGAGGTGGAGGTTGCGGTGAGCCGAGATCACACCATTGCACTCCAGCCTGGGTAACAAGAGTGAAACTCTGTCTCAAAAAACAAACAAACAAACAAAAAAAATCACCAAACATCTACAGAAAGACCAAAACACTTCTAATATTAAACAATGAAATTCGTGTGAGCTATATGTACAGTATAGAAAGAGTAATAAAAAAAAAAGCAAGATCATTATTTATCCAATTATTCCAGCTGGGGGTCGTGGGGGGCTGGAGTCTGTCCTGGCAGCTCTGGGCCTAAGATGAGCACCAACCCTGGACAGGATGCCATCCCATCGGAAGGCACACTCACTCTCATAGGGATCGTGCAGACATGCAGATGAGTCTAACAACGTGTGCTTCTTTTGGGTGTGAGAGGAAACTGAAGTACCCAGAAAAAACCCACTCAGACATGGGGAAATTGTGCAAACTCTACACATGAATGGCCTCCCTGGTAAGCAATTTTTTTCCTCATTAAGGTTATAATAAAATGACCTTGGACAAAATGATGTTATGTGAGGACCTGCTGTGTTTCCCAAATAGGTACTTGCAGCAAAATACTAAGACAGTTAATACCATTTACCACTCACTGATCAACAGTAATAATAGTTAAGGACAGAGGAGTTAGTCAGTCTGGCAATAACCTGGGATACACAGAAAGGTCCTCAAGGGGGGTGGGGCAGGGCGGGGGATGTTTGTTCTATGAGCACCCTGTCCTGCCAGCCACCCGACTCCTCAGGCTGTGCCTCTGGACATGGGTCTGTATTTTGGGGAAATGTTGAGGTGACTGTGGTAGCAGCATGGAAGAGCCTCTAAAAATGACAAGACTTGACTCAGACAGGGAGAGGTTGGCTGTGGAGACCAGCCCTCCAGGGCCAACTTGAGGCATGCATTGTGTTCCTTGGGCAAGCCCAGAAATCCTGGAGACAAGGGATGCCACAAAGAAGAGATTTTTGCCAATTGGGCCACCAGGAGCTTTAAGTCTTATCCCCTGAAGTATCACTGTGAAGTGCACAGTTTGTACTCAAAGCCTCTGACACAAGATGTAGACTGTTACTTATCACTTTGTAAGTAAACATTTGATTGAGGTAAAACAAAATATGTATATAACACAGAAGTGCATACATCACGCATGCACAGCTTGAGGAATTTTCACAAAGAAACATGCTCAAGCAATCAGCACTCCAATCAAGAAAGCAGGTCATCAGCCTCTCCTTTGTGTTCACATCGATTCACTTCCCTCTACTACAAGAAGTTTTTTTTCTTTTTTTGAGATGGAGTTTCGCTCTTGCTACCCAGGCTGGAGTGCAGTGGCACGATCTTGGCTCACTGCAACCTCCGCCTCCTGGGTTCAGGGAGAAATTATCCTGCCTCAGCCTCCCAAGTAGCTAGGATTATGGGTGCCCACCAGTATGCCAAGCTAATTTTTGTATTTTTAGTAGAGATGGGGTTTCACCATGTTGATGAGGCTGGTCTCAAACTCCTGACCTCAAGTGATCCATCTACCTCAGCCCCAAGTGCTGGGATTACAGGTGTGAGCCACCGTGCCCAGCCCTACTACAAGAATTTTATATCCAACAGAACTTTAAATACTGTCTTGCCCCAATGCTTAATAGCTCTTAATTTTTAGTTTTTATTACAGTTACACATGAACACAGTTTAATGGTCCAACATAGCACAAGGTTTGCTATAAAAAAGAGCATTCCATAGCCCCTATCCCCATAAATCACACCCTAAAAGAAAATCATTTTCAATTTCTTGGTTGGCTACCTCTATGTCTCTAATAATGCATGCATTACTGCTTCTTGAACTTTTCTGTTTTTGGCATTACTTATTTATTTATCTCTCAGGAAGATGGGGACTTAGCCTCCCTTCCTTCCCCAGCCCCTACACCACACACGCACCTCTCCCATCTCCCCATTCTCCTAAAAGCAACAGCATACTTTTGGTGAAAGCAATCTTCAGTGTTTGCATTATTTTTACTTTGCAAACACTATTCAGGGTGGAATCATCTAGCTGACTTTGCTTACTTTTACTTTTCAGCACTTTTTTTCCCCCTTGAGTTAATTATTGTCATTTTTATGTTTGCTTAGTTTCTACAAACTTATCACTAATTCAACCTCACATTCTGCTAGTTAAATCTAAATCCCTGCTTATAGAGTCCAGATCACTGTGAATCTGGTAAGTTTTCTATTTTGGGATCTCTCCTGCCTGGGTTTCTCCCCTGCCAGTGTGAGCGAGCTACTCTCTCTGCACGGCTGGCTTCCTGAGATCCCCCTTCATGTTCCTCTGTGTGTCTCCTCATCTCTCTGTATACCACGTCTTCCTATTTATGGTCTACCCCTTCATTTTGGTAGAACATCATCTCCAGTAGCTTCCTGAGAAAGAAACCATGAAGGAAATGAACTTTTTGAAATCTCACATGTCTGAAAATAGCCTTATTTGGCCCTAGATTTGATTAAAGGTAGTTTTGCTGGATATAGAATTCTAGGTCAGAAATAATTTTCCTTAAAACCTTGAAGGCATTACACCATGGTCTTTTAGGTTTTCAATGCTATTGGTGAGAAGTCTGGAGCTATTCTGAGTCCTGATCATTTCTGTGTGACCTGATTTTTTCTCTCTGAAAGCTTTTAGGATCTTGAACTGTCCCGGTGTTTGAAGTTCCACAATGAGATATCTTGGTGTGAGGCAACTTTCATCCGCTGTGTTGGACACTCAGTAAACCTTTCAGTCTAAAAATTCTCCTCCTTCATTTCTGGGAAATGTTTCTGAATTATTTCAATGATGCTTTTCTCCCCTGTTATATCTGGAACATAATTTCCTCAGATAGTAGATTTCCTGTCCTTGTAGTCTATTTTTTTTTTTCCCCTCTTACTTTCAATCTTGTATTTTTGCTCTGATTTTTAGGTTTCCTCAGTTTTATTTTCCAGTCTTCCTTTGGCGTTTTCATTTCTACTCTTGTAATTTCCATGGGCTCTTTTTTTTTTTTTTTTTTTTTTTTTTTTTTTTTTTTCTCTGAAGGTTCCTTTTTAAACAATGTAGCACTGTGTAGCTTCACTTAATGATCTCTTCTTCAGGCATACTCCTTGTTTCCTACAAGCCCTGCCTTCAAAGCCACGTGTTGGTTTGAGTGTCTATTTTCTCTGTCAGAGACTTTCCTTAGATATCTGGAATCTTGGTTGTCCACTCACATTTAAGGGTGGGAGCCCAAAAGGATGACTGGATGGAGTTTGTGGGCTGAGTTGCACAGCATGTGATTTGTTTTCTTCTTCTTTTTTTTTTTTTTTTTGAGATCAAGTCTTGCTTTATTGCCCAGCTGGAGTGCCATGGTGTGATCTTGGCTCACTGCAACCTCTGATCCAGGGTTCAAGCGATTCTCCTGCCTCAGCCTCCTGAATAGCTGGGATTATAGGCACGTACTACCATGCTCAGCTAATTTTTGTATTTTTAGTAGAGATGCGGTTTCACCATGTTGGTCAGGCTGGTCTTGAACTCCTGACCTCGGGATCTGCCCACCTTGGTGTCACAAAGTGCTGGGATTACAGGTGTGAACCACTGTGCCCGGCTGTTTTCTATTTTTAAAATTTATTTATTTTTTTTTTATTTTATATAAAAAAATTTTTTTATATTTTATTATTTATTTTTTCTATTTTTAAAATTTATTATTTAAGAGACAGGGTGTCTGGCGCCCATGCTGAAGTGCAGTGGCACAATCATTGCTCACTGTAACCTTGAACTCCTGGGCTCAGGGAATCCTCCTACCTCAGCCTACTGAGTAGCTGGGACTACAAGTGCCTGCCACCACACTCAGATAATTTTCTTCTTTAAATTTTTTGTAGTGATGGGGTCTTGCTATGTTGCTTAGGTTGGTCTTGAACTCTTGGCTTCAAGTGATGCTCCCACCTGGCCTCCTGAAGTGCTGGTATATGAGCGCCTGGCCACAGCACATGATTTGGCTGGACATGATTTGGTTTCATCCAGGAATCCTCGATATCAGTGTCTTTTCTCTTTATATCTTTGCTCTGGTCAGATTTCCTGTAGAGTTCTCTACTGTCCAGCCCAGAGGATAATGACCTGGTAACGTTCTGGGCACCAAGTGGCATATGAAAGCGGTCTCAAAACCTTTCACTTACTCACTGTGCTTTCAGGATAGTGCACTCCGGCTCTGAATTTGTCTTGTGTCCTGGAATTCAGAGACTATTTTACCCTCTCCAAAAAATAAACCTCCAGTCATTTACTAGATTGAAGATGGTGGTTGCCTGACTGTAACGATTTGAGGAAAAGATGTGATGGTCTAATAGCCTCAGAAACAACTTTTACCCAATCCTCTTTGAGACACTCCTCCCTTCAGTCTTACTTCCAGAACTAGCTGCTGCCACTGACATCCACGGTTTTTGCAAGTGTTCTATAGGACAGTGTTGTGAGCCTTCCTCACTATCAGCCCGTTTTCTCTTTTCTTAGGTCTGCTAAGTAGGTTGCCACCTGTCTGTCTGCTTTCCAACTTCCAAATTCTACTGCTGCTCTTTCTTCTCCAATTTCCCCTAACCTCATATATATTTATGTATGCTTTAAAAAAAAACTTTTTATCTGTTATTCTCCTAGTTTTGCAGTGAGTAAAATCTTGTGGTTTAACTGGCATTTTTGAGTTTTTAGAGATGAGGTCTTACAATGCTGCCTGGAATGGACTTAAACTCCTGGGCTCAAGTGATCCTCCCACCTCAGTCTCCTAAGCAACTGGAACTACAGGTGTATGTCATCATGCCTAGCTTCAACTGGCATTTTTAATGGCAAGGCCCCCAGTGATTTATTTTCCAAATGGGAAATCAAGGCCTAGGAGGGGAAGAAGTACGGTGAGGTCCCAAGGAACCCAGCTCTCCTGAGTTCTCACCTTTTCAGAGGGTGGAGGAACCAAGTGTAGCTAAAGAACCTTAGCTTTGACTGACTGACTTGGGTTAAATTAAGAAAACGGATTTTGGATCAGATACATCTGGTGACAAAGGCTACCCTGCCACTCTTTACCAGTGTAACTTTGGGGAAGCCACTTCCTCTTTAGGGGCCTCGGTTCCCTTGTCTGTAGAATGGGAACTATATTGTCTTAGAGGACTGCCTGTGTGATTCAGGAAGGAGGTTACTTACATAGAGGTTACTAGCATATCGCCCTCCAGGCATACGATAGGTGCATATTAAATGTTAGTTCCCTTCTTTCCCATGGAGCTAGAGATTACACCAGAGAGTAGACAGCAAAGTCTCCATCCCCAAGGCAGGGCCCCGTCTGTGTCTGCGACCCACAGAAGCCAAGGCCAGGTGGCAAAACTCTCACAAGCCCTAGCAAGCCATCTGAGTTAGAGAACAGGCATGTCAGTTAATCCATCTGTCATACCAAGAGCTTGACTTGGAGGCAAACCTGCCTTGGAAAACTTGAAGACAGAGTCATGATGAGGCTTGGGTCACGCCTTGTTTAACTGGGATGCTTGGGCTTGGGGAATCCCAGCTTCTGTGTGGTGTGCATCGCAGTTCCAGTTGCCTGAAGTGACCCCACTTCCTTCAGATGAAAGATCTTTAACACTGAAACTGGTGGTGGTGCTGTGAGCCCAGTGGAGCTCTTGGGATTCCCTGGAAGTCATATGACAAGGCTGAGGAACTGCGTTATTTATTTCCTACCTTTGATCATATATTTATTCTTGTTGGTTCCAGAGATATGCAAAAAAAAAAAAAAAACCCTCTTTTTCATTTACAATGCTAATGAATTAATAGCAATAATTATTTACTGAGAGCTTAAGAATATATTGCTGGGCGCGGTGGCTCACGCCTGTAATCCCAGCACTTTGGGAGGCCAAGGCGGGCGGATCACGAGGTCAAGAGATCGAGACCATCCTAGTCAACATGGTGAAACCCCGTCTCTACTAAAAATACAAAAAATTAGCTGGGCATGGTGGCGCATGCCTGTAATCCCAGCTACTCGGGAGGCTGAGGCAGGAGAATTGCCTGAACCCAGGAGGCGGAGGTTGCGGTGAGCCGAGATCGCGCCATTGCACTCTAGCCTGGGTAACAGGAGCAAAACTCCGTCTCAAAAAAAAAAAAAAAAAAAGAATATAAAAAGTACCATTCCAAGCACTTTACACTTGTTAACTAATTTAGGCCCCTTAACACTCCCATGAAGACGATAGATACTATGATTAGATTGATTTTTCAGATGACAAACACTGAGGCACAGAAATGGCATAACTTGCGCAAGGTTCCAACAGCTAGTAATTTGCATATCCTGGATTTGAACCAAAAAGCTGGGTAGAGTCCACAGTCTCAAGAAATTATGTGGTTCCTATCAGTAAGACTATTTATTGAGCCATTAATACGTTCTCAGGAAATAATACCAAGTGTCTTACCTAGACCAGTGATGGGTGATGACACTTTTGACAAAGTCCAACACTTTTCATTATCACAACTTGGGTGGGGGTGCTACTGGCGTCTCGTGGGTACAGAACAGGGATGCTGCTAAACACCCAGTAATATGCAGCCCCCACAAAGAAGAGTTACCCAGACCAAAATGTTAATGGTGCCGAGGTTGAGAAACTCTGACGTGAACCCACGAGATGAAGGTACTAATAACATTTCCACCCAACTGGCTCAGTCAGTAGAGAAGGAGACTCTTAATCTCAGGGTCACAGATTCATGCCCCACATTGGGTGCCAAAAATTTAAAAATTATCTAAAAAAAAAATTCAACAGTTAAACATAGATTCTGAGGCTTAAAGAGGGAGTAGGTTCCCCTAGAGAACACCCAGGCCATCTGAAGTCAAGAGTCCAGTTGGCACCTCCTACCGTGTGCTTCTCATTACTGATCTGCTCAGTTTATCCGACACTGGAGTTTTTTCCTTTTTTAAATTTATTATTTATTTTATTATTTAATTTATTTATTGAGACACAGTCTCGCTCTGTTGGCCACGCTGGAGTGTAGTGGTGCAATCTTGGCTCACTGCAGCCTCTACCTCCCAGGTTTAAGCAATTCTCCTGCCTGAGCCTCCTGATAGCTGAGATTGATTACAGGCATGTGCCTCTGTGCTTTGCTGATTTTTGTATTTTTAGAAAAGAGACGGGGTTTTACCATATTGGTCAGGCTGGTCTCAAACTCCTAACCTCAGATGATCCACCCACCTTGGCCTCTCAAAGTGCTGGAATTACAGGTGTGAGCAACTGCGTCTGGACTTTAAAAAAAACAAAAAACAAAAAACAAAAAACTTCTTTATTTTTTCAGACAGAGTCTCACTCTGTCACCCATGCTGGAGTGCAGTGGCGCCATCTCTGCTCATTGCAACCTCTGACTTCTGGGTTCAAGAGATCCTTGTGCCTCAGCCTCCCAAATAGCTGGGACTACAGGTGCACGCCATCACACCTGGCTAATTTTTTATTTTTAGTAGAGATGGGGTTTCACCGTGTTGGCCGGGCTGGTCTAGAACTCCCGGCCTCAGGTGATCTGCCTGTCTTGACCTCCCGCAGTGCTGGAGTTACGGGCGTGAGCCACGGTGTCCTGCTGAGTTTCCCCCTTTCTCTTTCCTTTCCCTTTTTTTCTTGGACCTTTTTTGGAATAAATTGCAGGTATGTTGCCACATGCGTCTGCATAAAATCTATGTAGACATTCTCCTACATATTCATAACTCCATTATTACAACTCACGAAAGTCTCCAATTGTCTGAGAATGTCTTTTATGGCTGCTTTTCTCGCCCATTTCAGACTCTAATTCAAGGTACAAACATTTCATTTGGTGCTATACCTCAAAAAAAAAAAAAAAAAAAAAAAAACCTAGGCCAATTGCCTTATAGAATAATCCATATTATGGATTTGTCTGGCTGTGCTCTTGATTAGATTCAGATGAAATATTCTCATGAGGGATCCTCCATGATGTCTTTATTGCATCGTACCAGAAGGCATCAATGTCACTCGGTCTCATTATTGGTCATGCTGATTTTACCACTATGTAAAGTGGTGGCTGCGCATCTCTCCAGTGTAAAAGTACATCCTTCTGAAATCAGTGAGTGTTTTTTGGGGTAATAGTAATTACCTGCACGTAATTATGGGTCCATGTAAATATCCTGTCCCCCAAAACAGGAAGGTTTGTTTTTATACACACCTGACACTTTTTCAAACTGCAGAACTTGAGAGAGAGAGGGGGGAAAAACCACTTTGCTTCTCTAAACCTGAGGTTCGACAGGGACAATAACGATCTCCCTTCCAGGACTGTCTTAACGATGATGCTATGGAGTGAATTGTGTCTCCACCAAATTCGTATAATATATTGATGTCCTAATTCCCAAAGTGATAGTATTTGAAGATGAGGCTTTGGGGAAATAGGCTTAAATGAGGCCTTGAGGGTAGCGTCCTCATGATGGGATTAGCACCCTTACAGAAAGAGGCCCTAGAGAAGGCAGTCATCTGCAGGCCAGGAAGACAACCTGCCCCAGAACCCGACAATGCTGGGACTTGGATCTCAGACCTCCAGACTCCAAAACTGAGAAGATAAATGCCTGTCGTTTAAGCCACCCAATCTATGGTATTTTGTTATGGCAGCTCGAGTTGATCAAGACAGGTTAAGTGCTAAAACCTTCCTAAGAGTCTCCAGAACATTACTTGACACAGAATAGCTAATGAATGTAATACAGTTCTTTTCTATAATCTCCGAGATTCTGGGGGTTTTCCTGAGCTGCTAAGGAAAAAGGCAGGGCTGGGGCAGTAAGTACCCTGGCAGGGTTTCTCCCGTCTTGGTAGCGGACAGAACTTCTCACGGTGAGAGCTTTACACTAGAGGAAACCCCGTCTCTACTAAAAATACAAATATTAGCTGGTTGTGGTGGCACATGCTTGTAATCCCAGCTACTTGGAAGGCTGAGACAGGAGAATTGCTGGAACCTGGGAGGCGGAGGTTACAGTGAGCCGAGATTGCACCACTGCACTCCAGCCTGGGCGACGGAGTGAGGGTCTGCCTCAAAAAAAGAAAAAAACAAACAAAAGAACACAGGGACTTTGGCATGCTTGCTCTCCTCCTTTGGGTACCAGGGATAGGAAGACAGGAGCCCCGCCCTTACCAAGTTTATATTCTAGTGGAAAAAATACGGGTAACATACAAGCAGATGTACTGTGATACGTGCTATGAAGAAAATAAACGGAGAGCTATGGCCGAGACTAGAGTTGAGGAAGACAGGCTTCTGATAGAGCTGTCAGAACAAGCCTCTCAGAGGTGATGACTTGAAGGATGAGACTTGAAGGATGAGAAGGACTTAGCCTTGCAAATGGATGGGGGAAAAGCATTCTAGGAAGGGGACTGGCAAATACTGAGGCGCTGAGGTGGAACACTGCAGGGTGGGGTAGGGGTGCAGAATGCGGGGCTGGGGACTCAGTGCATCTGGAGCCTAGTGAGGAGAGCATGAGATAAGGCTGAAGTGGCTGGCAGGGGCCTGGCCATGGAGGGCTGTGTAGGCCATGGAAAGACTCAGGGCAAGCCACTGAAGGGCACTGGATTGTTTTACAATTGCGGTAAATAGACGCAACATAAAATTTACCATTTTAACCATTTTAAGTGTACTATTCAGTAGCATTAAGTACATTTACACTGTTGTGAACATACTACCATCTGTCTCTAGAACTTTTTCTTCCTCCCAAACTGAAGCTCTGTACTCATGAACTAAGAAATTCCCCACTCCCAATTCCCCTAGTCCCTGAAAGCTTTTAAACAAGGAGATATGTGATCCAATTGTTATTCTGAGATGATTACAAATGAAATGAAATGAAATGCAAATGGCAAATGAATCACTGCCACAGGGAGGAGCAGGAAGAGCAGTAGACAAGATGGTGGTTTGGGCAAGGAGTAGAGGTAAAGAAAAACGGGCAGACTTAAGAAGCAATATTGGCAGAACGCAGTGTGGCCGTTCTCTGTTGGTGTTGGTGGGGGTGGTGGTACTGGAAGGTACTCACAGCTAACCTGGGAGCCCAGCTTGTGCTCCCAGACGGCATGTAGTTGTTGGTACTCCTGCTGTGCAAGCTCCAGGCGCTGCTGCTTCACCTGGTAGATCTCCTTTTGTGCACTCAGAGCCTCCTGGGCCACCACCAGGTAATCCTTCAGCATGTGTTCCTGCTCCCGCCGCCATTGTACTCGAGGATCCTCAATCTGAGTGGTTTCTGGAACAGACCCCAGAGATTCTAGGTCAGCATCTCACAAATATCTGTTGGGCTGGTGGCCTGTGGAATCCACTAGCAGAAAACAAAAAGCAAAATGCATAGACAAATCACAATAAATATAAGTGGGTCAAACTCATTTACTAAATGACAGTGATTCTCCATTTGGAGTAGTCAAACAAATAATAAGCCATAGGGGGCCAGGTGCAGTGGCTCATGCCTATACTTTTGGGAGGCCAAAGTAGGCGGATCACCTGAGGTCAGGAGCGAGACCAGCCTGGCCAACATGGTAAAATCCCATCTCTACTAAAAATACAAAAATTAGTCAGTGTGGTGGCAGGCACCTGTAATCTCAGCTGCTCAGGAGGCTGAGGCAGAAGAATTGCTTGAACCCGGGAGGCAGGGATTGCAGTGAGCCGAGATCATGCCACTGCACTCTAGCATGAATGACAGAATGAGACTCTGTCTACAAAAAAAAAAAAAAAAAAAAAAAATAAATAAACCAGGATAAATTTCCAAACCCAACGTCAATCTCTGAGAATAGCCTGAAGAATAAGGATCATGTTAGAGTACTAATCTAAACAGAGAGGCTCAAGGACATTAGAGACGCTCAAGGTATGTTTCAGAGGATGTGGAGAAATAGGTACCCCATAGCCAGCTGGAAATGTAAATTAGAACAGCCTTACTAGAAGGCTATCTGACCATTCTCCCTATAGCAATTCATTATAAAAAGTAGGCCAGGCACGGTGGCTCACACCTGTAATCCTAGCACTTTGGGAGGCCGAGGTGGGTAGATCACCTGAGGTCAGGAGTTCAAGACCAGCCTGGCCATCATGGTGAAACCCCATCTTTAAAAAAAAAAAAATGTAATTTAAATTCAGTCAAACATATATTTATACAAAACCACGATAATAATGATATATTATGAAATAGCAAGCACATGTCATTCTGTGATAAGTGCTGTTCTGAGTACTTTACATATGTTTACTTCTTTTTTTTAATTATTTTTTTATTTTTAAATTAAAACTTTTTTTTTTTTTTTTTTTTTTTTTTTTTAACATAGAGATGAGGTTTCATCATGTTGGCCAGGCTGGTCTTGAACTGCTGACCTCATGATCCACCCATCTCGGCCTCCCAAAGTGCTGGCATTACAGGAGTGAGCCAACGTGCCCGGCCATGTTTACTTCTTAAATCGTTATACTAACCTTATAGATTCTATTACTATCCCCATTATACCTATGAGAAAACTGAGGCATAGAGAGGTTAAATAACTTGCTCAAAGTCACACATGAAATAACTGTTCAAATATGACAAATGAGAAATTGTACAATCAGTGCCATGTGGTGAATCCAGCCTTCAGATAGGTATGCATGCTGTATTCACAGAATGCACTATTATAAAGATAATGTCTTTGAAGAAAAATTAATAAAATGGAAAGGTGCTTATGATATGCAGGCAGGTCATAAAACTGAATAAATAACTGTATCACAATCAATATGCACATCCTCAAAAAGATGAGAAAATAAGAAAACATCAACAATTATCTTGGTGGCAGGATATTTTATTTTTTTAAAAAAATTATGTGTACAAAAAACATAAACGATAATAATCTGAAAAAAAGTAGATGACTAGGCATGAAAGAGGTTTAAATAATGTCAAAGAATCAATGCCCATGGACCATTAACTCCTCAGTCAGCCCCAGCTGTTGGGTGGCGTTAGGAATTGACAAACCAGAAATTGTACAATCAGGGCCATGTGGTGAATACGGCCTTCAGACAGGTGTTGCTTCTGAATTGATTACTGGTATGTAAAAACAGAGAGATGTATTCATTAAAATCCTGTTTCATGGATTTTCTTAATCATTCAGAAGTTCTGACCACCTTGGGTTCATAACTGGCCAGAAATCCCAGCACTCATCTGTCAAAACCTGGTCTGCCCTTTCATTTAAGTCATATGCCCAGCCCTGGGAACATTTGAGTTTATGCCTCCCCATCTAGGCCCTTTAGCTCTCATTCCTCCTAAACAGGTCCATTCGGCATCTCCAGTGAAAGAAAGATCGAAGCAGCAGTAGGGCCAAGTTCTCATTCCTGCAATTATTGCTGTGTTACAATGGAAGGGCTGTTTAACCTCTCTGAATCTACTTTTGTATCTATTAAAGAGGGTAATGAACCCTGCATCACTACTCCCCAGGAAACAGGAAACTAAAGCACTTGTACCCAGGTAAAGAAAACAAAAGATGGTGAAAGTGAAACCCAAACTATTGCCTAGGATCACTTTTTGTTGTTATTTTCTCTCTCTCTCTCTCTCTCTTTTTTTTTTTTTGTTTTTGAGATGGAGTCTTACTCTGTCACCCAGGCTGGAGTGTGGTGGTGTGATCTCAGCTCACTGCAACCTCTGCCTCCTGGGTTCAAGTAATTATTCCTGCCTCAACCTCCCGAGTAGCTGGGATTATTGGCATTTGCCACCACACCCATCTAATTTTTGTATTTTTAGTAGAGACAGGGTTTCACCATGTTAACCAGATTAGTCTTGAACTCCTGACCTCAGGTGATCCACCCACCTTAGCCTCCCAAAGTGCTGGGATTACAGGCGTGAGCCACCATGCCCAGCCTTAGGACCCATTTTTGAACTGTCTTGGAATAGCAATTCTTCAAGCTTTTCCTCCTTAATTCTGAGAAGGAAAGTAAGGTCGGGAGGCTGCTGACAGTAGCTACAAAAAAAACTGCCCCTTGTGAGGAAAGCTTTCCATCCCTTCAAACCAAGCAAGAGGCAGGAACGACTGCAAAAATAATGCAATGACAAAATAGAAAAACAAGGGGGAGGCAGACTTTGTAAAACTGGGCTACAGAACAGCTGCTGTGGGTTCCCATCTCCCATTAGCAGCTGCGGATTTCCCCTGCGTTTGGGACTCATGGGTCTCCCTGAGGAATCTGCCCTACACCTCCAGCTAGCACGGGCCACAGAAAAAAAGCAGCTCAGCCTGTCTTGAACAGGCTGGCAATGTTTCTTCAAGTTTGTAACTTTTTAAAGATCTGCTTTTTCATGGAAAAATAATGAAAAATACAAAAAAGAAAAATCCCAAAATTCCACCATGACAAGTTTGTGAAATAGGAGAGTTTCCATCTCTCCAATCCCACTGCCCAGAGGTAACTGTTGTTGAGACTCATACAGATACTGTCTTCTGATTACATACGAATTTTTGGTTATACATACATGCCTGTATATACAAGGTCACTTTAATGCAACATGGAACATGCCGTATATATCGGTCTGTGACTTGCTTTCATCTCCAAAAGATACAGCATGCTCATTTTTGCTGGTAGGTACACCGTCTTTTAAACAGCTGTACATCGTTCATTTCTATGGTACTTGGGTTTATTTAACCAGACCTTGATGGGAAATATCTGAATTGTTTTCAGTTCTTTTGCTACTACATTCAATGCTGCATGAGGTTTCTTAAAAACATGCGTCTATGAACTCGTTCTAGTAATTCTGCGGGATAGATTTCTTAAAGAGAAACTACTAGATCAGAGGGTACACATACATACATTTTTAATAGATATTACCAAATTACCTTCCAATGGTAGGTAATTTCTGTTCTCAAAAACAGCCCATAAGCGTGCCTCTCCCCACAGATTCTCAGTGAAATTGCTTTTAAAAAAAAAATCAGTGCCTCAGCTGGTGATTCTGGGTCTTTGCTGCATATTACAATTAGCAGAGAAGCTAAACACACACACACACACACACACACACACACACACACACACACACACACACACACCAAGCCTGAATCCTCCCCCAGAACACTTAAATTAGAATTTCCAGGAGTGGGGCTAAGGTATTCACAGTTTTAGAAGCTTCTCTAGGTGACTCTGGTGCAGACATCGCTGAGAGTCCCTGGCTGAACATTAGAATAATCTGGGAGAAATTTTAAAAAATCTTGATCCTGCTCCTGGACCAATCAAATCCCAATCTCTGGGAGTGAGAATAAAGCAATGATGATGTACATAATTCCAGTGTGCCACCCAAGGTGAGAACCAGTGTCTATGCATGTTGGAATCAACTGAGAGATTTCCACCCAACTGATCTACAGTGTGAAGTGGGCATCAATTTGCTACATTTCTACGAATATTTCCTTTACCTCAAATATGCCTTGGATGCTCCCAGGCAATCTCCCTCACCCACCCCCTCTCCCAGTTTGCCTGTTTTAGAACTTCACATGCATAGACTCACATGGTATATGCTCTTAGGGCCTCAGTTCTTTCACTGAGCATAAGATTTTTGAGACTCATTCCTGTTGCTGCATTTGTTGTACATTTCTTGTTATTGCTAAATAATATTCTGTTCTATGAATATATCACATTGACTCTGTGATAAATTGTTAGTTTGCTTCCAGTTAGGGATTACTATGACTAATACTCTTTGTGTAGGCACATTTTCATTTCTCTTGGGCAAAAATACCAGGGGTAGAATTGCTGGGTCATATAGGGCAAGTATATGTCGAATTTCATAAGAAACTGGCAAACTTTTCCAAACTGGTTGTACCATTTTACATTCTCACCAACAGTATATCAGAATTCTAGTTCTTCCACATCCTTGCTAGCAATTGGTATTGTTATTTTTTTCTTCATTTTAGTCATGATAGTGGGTATGTAATGATACCTCGTTGCAGTTTTATTTTTTGAGATGGGGGTCTCACTTTGCTGTCCAGGCTGGTCTTGAATTCCTGGTCTGAAGTGATCCTCCAGCCTCCCGAGTAGCAGGGACTACAGGCATGCACCACCATGCCCAGCTAATTTTCTGTTTTTATCTTTATAGAGATGAAGTCTCACTATGCTGCCTTATTTCTCACTATGGCTGGTCTTGAACTCTTGGGCTCAAGTGACCCTCCACCTCAGCATCCTGAAGTGCTGGGATTACAGGCATGAGGGAGTGTGTCAGTTGCTTCTTATTAAGTTGTAAGACTTCTTTACATACTTGGAATATGGGTTCTTTGTTAGATATATGTTAGGCAGAGGCAATATTGTCTCCTTATCTGTAGCTTGTCTTTTTAGTTTCTTAATAATGTCTTTTGAAGAACAAAGGTTTTTAATTTGATGAAACCAAATTCATCAATTTTTCTTTTCTGGTTAGTACTTTTTATGGCTTGCCCAAAAAAATCTTTGCCCATCTTAAAATCTTGCAGATTTTCTCACGTTTTCTTCTAGATGTTTTATAGTTTTAGCTTTTACATTTAGGTCTGTGGTCCATTTTGAGTTTAATTTTACACATGGTGTGAGACGAAGGTAGAAGCGGAGGCCTTTTTCTTCCACGTGGATACCAGTTGTACCAGCAATTGTTGAAAAGATTATCCTTTAGGGGCATTTGACCTTTTATAAGTTCTTTACATGGTTCTAAAGAGCTGTGTTGGCTGGGCACAGTGGCTCATGCCTGTAATCCCAGTACTTTGGGAGGCTGAGGCGGGAGGATAACTTGAGGTCAGGAGTTCAAGATCAGCCCGATCAACATTGCAAAACCCTGTCTGCACTAAAAATACAAAAATTAGCCAAGTGTGGGGGCACATGCCTGTAATCCCAGCTACTCAGGGGGCTAAGGCGGGAGAATCGCTTGAACCCAGGAGGTGGAGGTTGCAGTGAGCCAAGATCATGCCATTGCACTGGGTGACAAGAGCAAAACTCTATCTCAAAGGAAAAAAAAAAAATAACTGTTAAATGCTGTTAGTTCTGAACTGTCACACCCTAAGGGGGTCTTCCCACAGCCCAGCCCTTCTGCTGACACTGTCCTTGCTTAAGTCCATTTCACCAAAATGGATAACTTTATAACTGGCAGGCCCTTAGAGATCTCCTTGGCCACTACTTTTTTAGTTCTTGTTTCAATTAAAAGTATACATAGATACAGTTTAATAATACAGCCCACTATAAAATTTCCTACATAAAACATCTCCCGGCAGGGTGGAGAAAAAAAAAATCTCCCTCATATCCCTTCCTCCCAAAGGCAGCTACTTCCCAAACTTGTATCTGCTTTAGTGCAGTTGTCACTGAGAAGCACTTCTCCACTTCTTCCGCTCCGTGCTCTAAATCTCTCACTACGAACACACTCTACACATATCCTCCATACAGCACACAGCAGCACACTCCTGAGCTCTCCATACACCCACCCCTTCCTACGCTCGCCAAACACCTGCTTTCTCCGCACTGCACACACACTTATGCAGCTAACAATACTGCATTTTCCGAGGGCTTCAGCAACAACTAAAGCAATTCTCTTAAAAACATCTGGAGAACATTCAACCTTGTTACTATGCAAAGGCGGGCAAATTCAAAACAATGAAGAGTTTAAACCTATGATAAATGCATCAAAAGAAATGAAGATAGCCCCATACTGATGAAGCTCTGAAGAAAACAGGACCCTTATGGCTTGTGGCAATACAGGCTGATATAATCTCTTGGAAATATTCACCAATCTAGGAATACATACTAAAAGCTCCCAAGGTATTTATAACTTTGTCTTAAAAATCCTATACTTGGAAATGAATCTTCAGGAAATTATCAGAAAGAAAGCAGCATGCATAAAGACTCTTCCCTGAGTGCTATTTAGTGAAAATAAATAATCAATGGAAACAACGCAAAAGCTTGGCAACAGGAGCATTATGGTACTTCCATTATGTGTTTTATATTTCCCTTTTTAAAAAATTTTAACTTTAAAATTTTAGATTTAGGGGTACATGTGCATGTTTGTTACATGGATGTATTGCATGATGCTGAGGTTTGGGGTATGATGGAACGGGTCACCCAGGTACTGAGCACAGTACCCAACCGGTAGTTTTTCAACCTTTGCCCCCATCTCCCTACACTCTCTAGCAGTCCCTAGTGTCTACTGCTGCCATCTTTCATGTCCATGAGTACCCATTGTTTAGCTCCCACTTATAAGTGAGAACATGGTATTTGATTGTTCTTGTGTTAATTTGCTTAGAATAATGGCCTCCAGCTGCATCCATGTTACAGCAAAGGACATGATTTCGTTCTTTTTAATGGCTGTATACTATTCCATGGTGTATATGTACCATATTTTCTTTATTCAAGCCACCGCTGACGGGCACTAACACTGATGCTATGTCTTTGTTATTAGGAATAGTATTGTCCTCAACGTGTAAGTCCATGTGTCTTTTTGGTAGAATGATTTCTTTCCTTTTGCATATACACAGTAACAAGACTGCTGGGTCAAATGGTAGTTCTAAGTTCTGTGAGAAACCTCCAAATTGCTTTCCATAGAGGCTGAACTAATTTACATTTCCACTGACAGCATATAAGTATTCCCTTTTCACCACATCCTCGCCAGCATCTGTTGTGTTCTGACTTTCTAATAATAGCCATTCTGACTGGTGTGAGATGGTATCTCACCATGGTTTTGATTTGCATTTCTCTGATGATCACCGATGTGAAGCATTTTTTCATGTTTGTTAGCCTCTTTTATGTCTTTTGGGAAGTATCTGTTCATGTCTTTTGCTCACTTTTTAATGGGGTTGTTTTTTGCTTGTTAAATTTTTTAAGTTCCTTACGATTCTGGATTTAGACCTTTACTGGATGCATAGTTCACAAATATTTTCTCCCATTCCATAGATTGTCTGTTTACTCTGTTGATAGCTTCTTTTGCTGTGTAGAAGCTTTTTAGTTTAATTAAGTCCCATTTATCAATTTTAGTTTTTGTTGTAATTGCTTTTGAGGACTTAATCATAAATCGTTTCCCAAGACCAATGTACAGAATGGTGTTTTCTAGGTTTTTTTCTAGGCTTCTTATAGTTTGAGGTCTTACATTTAAATCTTTAATCCATTTTGAGTTAATTTTTGTATATGGTAAAAGGTAGGGGTTTCGATTTATTCTTCTGCATATGGCTAGCCAGTTATACCAACACCATTTATTGAACCTGGAGTCCTTTCCCCACTGCTTATTTTTGTCAACTTAGTTGAAGATGAAATAGCTGTCAGCGTGTGGCTTTATTTCTGGATTCTCTATTCTGTTCCATCAGTCTGTGTGCCTGCTTTTATACTAGTATCATGCTGTTTTGGATACGGCAGCCTGATAGTATAGTTTGAAGTTGGGTAATATGGTGCCTCTGGCTTTGTTCTTTTTGCTTAGGATTGCTTTGGCCATTTGGACTCTTTTTTGGCTCGAAATGAATTTAGAATAGTTTTTTCTAAGATTGTGAAAAATGATGTTGGTAGTCTGATACGATTAACATTGAATCTGCAGATTGCTTTATGCAGTATGGCCATTTAAATAATACTGATACTTCCAATCCATGAGCACGGAATGCTTTTCCATTTGTTTGTGTCATCTGTGATTTCTTTCAGCAGTGTTTTGTAGTTCTCCTTATAGAGATCTTTCACCTCCTTGGCTAGATGTGTTCCTAGGAATTTCTTTTTTAATGTGTGGCTACTGTAAATGGGATTGCATTCTTGATTTGATTCTCAGTTTGAACATTATTGGTGTATAGAAATGTTACTGATTTTTTTTTTTACATTGATTTTGTATCCTGAAACTTTACTGAAATAATTTATCAGTTCTATAAGTCTTTTGGCAGAAGAGTTTTCTAGGTATAGATCATATCATCAGTGAAGAGAGAGATTTTGACTTCTTCTTTTCCTATTTGGATGCCTTCTATTTCTTTTTCTTGCCTTGATTGCTCTGGTTAGGACTTCCTCCATTATGTGTTAAAATGTATTAACACATCCTTTTGATGTGTTAAAAATGACAAATATGGGCCAGGCATGGTGGCTCACACCTGTAATCCCAGCACTCTGGGAGGCCCAGGTAGGCGGATCACCTGACGTCAGGAGTTTGAGACAGGCCTGGCCAACACAGTAAAACCCCATCTGTACTAAAAGTACAAAGATTAGCTGGATGTGATGGTGCATGCCTGTAATTCCAGCTTCTCAGGAGGCTGAGGTAGGAGAATTGTTTGAACCCAGGAGGTGGAAGTTCCAAGTGAGCCAGGATTGTGGCACTGTACTCCAGCCTGGGGACAGAGCAAGACTCTGTCTAAAAAACAAAATAGACTAATGCAGCCATAAAAAACGATGAGTTCGTGTCCTTTGTAGGGACATGGATGAGCCTGGAAACCATCATTCTCAGCAAACTGACACAGGAACAGAAAATCAAACACCGCATGTTCTCACTCATAGGCAGGTGTTGAACAATGAGAACACATGGACACAGGGAGGGGAGCATCACACACTGGAGTCTGTTGGGGTGAAATAGGGGAGGGACAGCAGGGGGTGGGGAGTTGGGGAGAGATAGCATGGGGTGAATGCAAGACATAGGTGATGGGGAGGAAGGCAGCAAATCACACTGCCATGTGTGTACCTATAAAACAATCTTGTATGTTCTTCACATGTACCCCAAAACCTAAAATGCAGTCTTCACATGTACCCCCAAACCTAAAATGCAATTTAAAAAAATAGACAAATATGAAGATTATGTAGCATCCCTTAGATATTTATGATATAGTATGAAGAGAAAATAGACATATAATTTGATCACTGATTGAAACCATCTAATCATGGTGCATGTAGATAATCAGTGGGGATACTGAATACTGACATGAAATAATAAAAATGAGTTATGTTTTAGAAAGAGTTATCTGTAGGCTGGGCATGGTGGCTCATGTCTGTAATCCCAGCACTTTGGGGGGCCAAGGCAGTTGGATCACCTGAGGTTAGGAGTTTGAGACCAGCCTGGCCAACATGGTGAAACCCTGTCTCTACTAAAAATACAAAAATTAACTGGGTGTGGTGGGGTGCACCTGTAGTCCCAGCTACTAGGGAGGCTGAGGCAGGAGAATTGCTTGAACCTGAAAGGTGGAGGTTGCAGGGAGCTGAGATTGCCTTACTGCACTCCAATCTGGGTGACAGAGTGAGACTCCATCTAAAAAAATGAAAAAAAGAAAGAGTTGCCTGCATTGCTGCTTCCAATTCCTCCCCTTTATTTTCTTTTAGACTCACTCTAGTCAGGCTTTTGCTCCCAGTCCTTGTCCAAAGCTTCCCTGCAAAGTCAGGGTCACCCAGGTTGCTAAATCTATTGGTCTGTCCTTGGCCCTCTTTATATTTGCTCTGTCAGAAGCATTCAACACTGTTGGCAATTCTCTGCTTGATAAGTTTCCTTCACGTGGCTTCCAAGACACTCTGGTTTCCTGCCCTCCTTTCTGATCACTCTTTCTCAGAGTCAATGCTGCTTTCTTCTTCTTGCCACCCTCTGCTGTCTGGAGACCCATGACTTATTCCTTGGTCCTCTTCTCTGTTTCATTCATCAACGACTTAACGTCTTTACATTCAGCTATATGCCAGCAACTCTCAAATACTTATGTTCAGCCCAGATCTCTTTCCTAAACTCCAGATTTGCATATTAAAATGTCAAGCCACATCTCCTCTCAAATGGGTAACAGGCATCAGAGTCTCGACCAGTCCAAATGAACTTGTGCTCTTCCTCCTGTCTACTCTCCTGCAGTTTTCTCCAGTCAGTTGATAGCAACTCCATCCTTCCAGCTGCTCAGCCCCTGGAGCTCTTCTTCCCCGCCCCCCGCCCCGCTTTTTTTCCCCCACACTTTGCATGCAATCTATTGGGAAATCCTGTTGTCTATACCTAGAAAATGCATCCAGCATCTGGCCAGTCTTCATTCTGACCACTGCGACAGCCCTGGTCTAGGGTGCCCGGACTGTGGCATTTCTCTCTCACAAGTCGCCTTGTCTCAGCCCTTGTCCTACTAAGATGTATTCTCAGCACAGCAGTCAGATTGGCCCTTTTAAGACATAAGTCAGATCATGTTGCCTATCTGTTTAACTCTCTCCAATGGCTCACTTAGCAAGAGCTAAGGCTTTAGGGCACTGCCTGATCTCTACCCTGCTCTCCTCTGTCCTGATGTCCATCCCCCTCTCCTCATTCATCATGCTATAGCACACTTACCTCCTTGCTATCCCTTGACCAAGCTAAATGTGATCACACCTTGGAGTTCTTGTTCTATCTATGCTTTCTATTTGAAGTGCTCTCTCACCTCTTTCAGGTCTTAGCTCAGATCTCATTTTCTCAACAAGATTTTCTTTTCTGAAGACCATATTTAATGGTGCACTTGGTCGTCATTACCATGGTCCTTACTTCGCCACCCCAAGCACACCTCAGCCACCCACTTTGCTCCTTTTTTCCGTGTACTGAACATTCTCTAACATACTACATAATCTACGTATTTATTTCCTGTCTCTCCTATCAAAATGAAATTTCTACAGGAGCAAGGATCTTTGCCATTTTGTACTCTCATGTATCGCAAGCTTCCAGAACAGGTGGCCAATAAACATTTGTTCAATAAATGAATGTTTGATGGTGAATGTAGGAGCAAATTATTGTTTGATCATATTGTGCCTATACCTCTTTTTTCTTTTTCTTTTTCTTTTTTTTAAAGAGACAAGCCCTTGCTATGTTACCCAGACTAGCCTTGGACTCCTGGGTTCAAATGATCCTCCTGCCTCAGCCTCCCAAGTATCTGGGACTACAGACATAGGCAATTGTGCCCGCTATTGTATCTATAACTCTTTTTTTTTTTGAGACGGAGTTTCGCTCTTGTTACCCAGGCTGGAGTGCAATGGCGCGATCTCAGCTCACCGCAACCTCCGCCTCCTGGGTTCAGGCAATTCTCCTGCCTCAGCCTCCTGAGTAGCTGGGATTACAGGCATGCGCCACCATGTCCAGGTAATATTTTGTATTTTTAGTAGAGACGGGGTTTCACCATGTTGACCAGGATGGTCTCGATCTCTTGACCTCGTGATCCACCTGCCTCGGCCTCCCAAAGTGCTGGGATTACAGGCTTGAGCCACCGCGCCCGGCCATGCATCTATAACTCTTAAGAGAACTTCAGTCCATGAACAATGCACACACAGAACTGGTCCAAGTTCATGGCTCTGAATGCTTAGGCCTTGGTGGTCATATTCCTACTATACTGGCATCAATGGCTCCATCTACTGAGGAGGTCCCACCAATCCAACCAGACCTCCTCAAACCAAGAGAAAACCAGTAGCCTGACAGCTTGTGAAACTACCAGATAGAATTCTTCCTACTATGGCCCCATATAATCACCCCCATACATCCCATTTCTGCCTTCGTTCCCTCAAGACTAAACTCTGCCATCGCCTGCTACTCCTTTCTTCCATTTCTCCAACAGCTCTGAGAAGCACCTTAAAATCCCACTCCTGCCATGAGATTTTAATGAGGGGGATGCACTCAGCAATTAGAAACAGGAAAAGACTGATTAGGGCTCCTGCACATCAGTGTTTAACCCAGCATCCCATGCAGCCCTCCAAGCATTAACCTCTTTCCCCATACACACTCAATTAGGCATATTTACTTCTCATTATCCAGTACGCAATCATGAGTGCTAATAAAAACCTTTGCTACCCCCAACAATGCAATTAATGCCATTAGCTGTCTCTCAGAAGCTCTTCTACACTTTGGTGCCAACAACAGTCCGCTCATGCCTCCATTTATTCATGCATTCATGCACGTATGCCCTTTTCTGTTTAGCAAAGGTTAAGTTCACACCTACTATGTGCCTTACCAGGCACAGGCCTGGGACTAGAGAGATGAACTAGACACAGTCTCTGCTCTAGGAGACTTGTAACAAGAGGGACATTATTATAATACAGGGTGATGAAGCTCGGCCAGGGCACTACTGAAACGCAGAAGAGGAAGTGGATGGAGAAGTACTTCATTCTCTAGCACCAGTTCAAATCCCAGCCCTACCACATTTTAGCTGTGAGTCTTAAATAGTCAATTAACTCTAAATCCCATTTAGAACATATGGATGATCATCCAAACATCTCACCAGGAATTGGGAGGATTAAAAGAGATAATGCCTTTCAAGTGCCCAGCACAGGACATGGCACGGGTGGTGTGTGCTTGGTAAACAGAGGCTATTAGGATTTGATGCTCTCGTGTCAGCCTTCAGACTTTGCCAGGAACATCCCATTTCGTTCCATTTTCTTCTTGCCTGAGAGGATTAAGAGGATGCTACAGTTCAGAAGGCTGAGAGTGAGGCAGAAAAATCCCTTTTCTCTGTACACATGGACAAGTGGGACAGCAAATTTCAGAGAACAGTCTTGGCCAAGAGGGTGCTCAATGGATGAGGCTCAAACGCACATCAAGTCTCCCCCGCTGGAGGACTGCTCCCTGGGTTCCTCCACCTATCAGACCACCTGCTTCTCCTTAAGTCATTTCTCCATCATCATCCCAGAGACAAAGGTACTTGGAATCTTCGTAATGGATCAGAATACTTGGATCACAGATACAAAGTGAGGGTGGGCTGACTGGTATGATGGGCCAGACACACACACACACACACACACACACACACACACACACACACACACACTCACACTCTTGCCAATCCACTATGGACACATATGCATACGTGCCGTGGGGAACTTGATAGAGCTCTGGCTGCTCTAAGATGGTCTGACAATGACAATGATGCATCTTTCTTTTACGGAAAAACAAAGGTATGCCCATAAATTTATCTATGTAAGTATATATGTGCATATATACACATACGCACGCAAACACATGATTAGAAAATTTCTGGAATGACACATAAGAAACTGTTTGCAATGGCTACCCCCATAAAATTGGGGAGCTGCATTGTGAGAGGAGTTTTAGATTCTATTAAAAACCCTTCTAAACTGTTATTTTTACATGAGCATACATTATCTATCTATATCTACATCGACATTGCTATCTAAATCTATATAAAACAAAATACAATCTGGCTCCAAGAGTCTGCAAGTGGTTCTTCCAGACTTGGAGGGAGGGTGGGCTTGGAGGTAGAGGGATAAAGAGGGCACGGGGAAGGGAGGACCGTCAGGAACTTACTGGTGTTGTGGTCTATGAAGTAATCTCCAACCTGTGGGTCATATGCCTCTTCCCATCCTAGCGGCAACTCATCACTAATGCAGTCAGCAAAGGTGAGCGGTTTGGTGTACCTGGCAAGGGAGAGGAGAAACAGACTCCATCAGCCTACAATCCCCAAACGCCTACAACTTGCTGCTTCTCTGGGCTTCTTGCTTTTCTGGGCTGGCCCAATAGATCCAGAAGTTTTGCACTGCAGCAGCACCAGCTCTGTTGTCCCCTTTGTTCCCAGGAAGGCGAACACGTAGTTGCAGCGGCAGGAAGAGATCACCCTGTTGGGGAGGCAGGGAATCTAGTCCCAACTTTGCCACTCCTTCAGAAGTGACTGGAGCAAGTCACCCTACTTCTTGGGGTCTCTATTTCTCCATCTCTAATTGAGGGTTTGCAGGAAAAAGGTCTGAAGTCAAGTCTTGCTACTTGGACTCCAGCCCTCCTTGGCTTCTCCAACTGCAACTCACTCAGCCAACCCCACCTCCAATCTTTATCCTGGCTCTGTCTCACATCTGTCATGGTCACTTGCCCTTTGGAAGCCTGGCTTGCCGCAAAATCAGGAATAGCAGATGTTCCATCCCTGTGAGTTTGGCCAATGAGTACTATTTATTTTCCTCTTGAGCTGATTCCCAAATGCTTGCACCCACAACAGCGCCTCCCTAGACAATCCAGGCCAAAATGATCTTTTTGCAAGAACCACTCTCTATGTCCCCACCTTGTGGGGAGTGAAGTGGTAGTAATCACCAAGTCTCAGCAGCCGAATCAAAGAAACATATCACTCAACTAAACTAGCAAAGGCGTGTCAGTGCTGGAAAACTATCACAAATGATTTGTTAAGTATTTTAAGCAGAGTATGGGAAGCCAGGAATCTGGGTATATGAGATTCAGCCTGGGTGGTCCCTCCAGACAGACACTTTGGCTTCTCCCTGTTGCTGCCTCTGCCTAAAATACATATTCTACAATCTCCTTCTCCTGTCTGCTTCCTACCTGATCCCAATTCTAGAAGCCCAGAGGGCTCTGCTTCAGATTCTTTCTATAGATTGGCAAAGTGAAGTACAACGGGGCAGGACGGGAGATGACTGGCCTGGGGTCTAGGATTGCTCATCAGGATCTTCCTTCCTAGGAATGAGACTTGTTAGATACGGCCCCTCTCAACAGCTCCCCTGCTGCTGCATATGGATCATCACCTTTTAAATTCCTTCTTGGGGCCGGGCATGGTGGCTCATGCTTGTGATCTCAGCACTTTGGGAGGCTGAGGCGGGCAAATCACCTGAGGTCAGGAGTTCAAGACCAGCTTGACCAATGTGGAAATATCCTCCCTCTACTAAAAATACAAAACTAGCCGGGCGTGGTGGTGCATGCCTGTAATCCCAGCTACTCAGGAGGCTGAGGCAGGAGAATCACTTGAACCCAGGAGGCGGAGGTTGCAGTGAGCCGAGATTGCAGCATTGCACTCCAGCCCAGGCAACAGGAGCAAAACTCTGTCCCCATCCCTCCTCCAAAAAAAATCCTTCTTGGGGATTAAATGATTTTAATCTATGGTGCAACCAAGCTACAGTCCTGTGTCCAGGACAATTGGTGCTCAATAAATACTTGTGCAATGGGGTCCAGTGCGGTGGTTCACACCGGTAATCCCAGCACTTTGGGAGGCTGAGGTGGGTGGATCACTTGAGGTCAGGAGTTTGAGACCAGCCTGGCCAATGTGATAAAACCCCATCTCTATTAAAAATGCAAAATTAGCTGGGCATGATGGCTGCTGCCTGTAATCTCAGCTACTCAGGAGGCTGAGTCAGGAGAATCGCTTGAACCTGGAAGGTGGAGACGGTAGTGAGCCAAGATCGCACCACTGCACTCCAGCCTGGGTGATGGCGTAAAACTTTGTCTCAAAAAAAAAAAAAAAAATTGCGCAGTGGGTGAATAATGTAATGAATACATAAGAAGAAACAAAAAAAGATAAGGATTACACTCTCCTGCCCTCTAAAGCCCACTCCAAATCCAACTTAAAGAAAAATGCATGAAGAAAGGGGCACTGAAAGAGCCCCTGCTGGAAAGGACCTGGCATGTTCATGTACCACTATATACCCAGGCTCTGGCAGGCTATGAAAAATATCTTTTGGTTGAATGAATGAATACTCAAAAGCTTCTGATAGTAATTTACTGCTGCATTGTGGAAGACTGTTGGTTCCATGAGGATGAGGCCAGAAGTGTGTGGTATGCAACACATTATGTGCTAAGTTAGCCAGGTACGGTGGTGTGCACCTGCTGTCTCAGCTCCTCGGGAGACTGAGGTGGGAGAACTGCTTGTGCCCAGGGGTTGGAGGCTGCAGTGAGCTATGATGGCACTACTGCCACTATAAGCTGGGTAACAGAGCAAGACCCTGCCTTTAAAACACCACCACCACCACCAACAACAACAAATAAGGGTTCAGTAAGCATTACTTATTGGCTGTGTGAGTTAGGCAACTTACTTTACTTCTCTGAGCCTCAGTATTCTTATCTGTATAACGGGGACAGTACTAACACTCTGGTTGTTGGGTGGGTTAAATAAGACCATGTTTGTGAGTACTTTTGGCACAGGTACCAGTGTGAAAGGGAAATTAAAAATCATTAGGCTGGGCGTGGTGGCTCATGCCTGTAATCCCAGCACTTTGGGAAGCTGAGGCGGGTGGATCGCCTGAGGTTGAGAGTTTCAGTACAGTCTGACCAACATGTAAAAACCCCGTCTCTACCAAAAATACAAAATTAGCCAGGCGTGGTGGCGGGTGCCTATAATCCCCGCTACTTGGGAGGCTGAGACAGGAGAATCACTTGAACCCGGGAGGTGGAGGTTGCAGTGAGCTGAGATCGTGCCACTGTACTCCAGCTTGGGCAACAAGAGCAAAATTCTGTCTCAAAAAAAAAAAAAAATCATTAGTTATCCTTACCTCCATTTACCAGAAGGAGAAACTGAGGCTAAGAAAGACTAAATAACATTCTCAGTGTCAAAGACAAAGCTGGGATTTCAAGCAAGATGGCTGGTCTCCAGGGCCCCTGCGAGGAGCTACCAGATTCTCTTAACAGTTCACACCTTCAGTGCATCTCCTAAGCCCCATGGGAAACACAAGCCACAGTTTTGGAGTAGAAGGAGGGAAAATGGGGAAGACACAGATGATGGAGTCCTCAGCTCAGGATGCAGTTGGTTCAGGAGCACTTGCTCCAAACGAGCTGGATAAAGTCTCTGGACCACTTGCCACTGCCCCCCATGCCGTGCTAGATGCCAGAATCAAAAGGCCACATCCCTCGGTGTCTTGCTCAACGTTAAGTTTGTTCCCTCTTCCTTATGGAGAATGAAGACCAGCGACCAAGAGCCATGCCTCACCTAACATCACCTCATCTAACAAAGCCTTGAAAGGGACTCTGAAGGAAAGCTCCACACACAGGCATGCCCTCCATGGGGAGGGACTGGCTGATGACAGGCCAATCTGTGGGGGAAGAACAGGCATGGCTAGGCCACCAGCGAGATCTTTCTTTCTGCCTCATCCTCCACCTGCACTGTGCCCAGAGAAGTCCCACCTACCAGCAGAGGTACAAATCTTTTTTTTTTTTTTTTTTTTTTTTTGAGACTGAGTCTCACTCTGTTGCCCAGGCTGAAGTATAGGGGCGTGTTCTCTGCTCACCGCAACCTCCACCTCCTGGGTTCAAGTGATTCTCTTGCCTCAGCCTCCCGAGTAGCTGAGACTACAGGTGAGTGCCACCACGCCCAGCTAATTTTTGAATTTTTAGTAAAGACAGGGTTTCACCATGTTGGCCAGGATGTTCTCGATCTCTTGACCTCGTGATCTGCCTGCCTCGGCCTCCCAAAGTGCTGGGATTACAGGCATGAGCCACTGCGCCCAGCCACGAATCTTTTTTTTTTTTTTTTTTTTTTAAAGACGGCGTTTCACCATGTTGGTCAGGCTGGTCTTGAACTTCCGACTTCAGGTGATCCGCCCGCCTTGGCCTCCAAAGTGCTTGGATTCCAGGTGTGAGCCACCATGCCTGGCCTACGAATCTTAATAATAGACAGTTTGCAACTTGGAAAACCAAGAAGATACATCCCCTCCCAACAGCTCCCCCGTTTCTATGCATGGATCACCACCTTTCAAAGTTCCTCCTTGGAGATTACTTAAGTGATTTTAATCAGTGGTGCACCCAAGCTACAGAATCCTGTGTCTGGCACAATTGGTGCTTAATATATATTTGTGCAATGGGTGAATAATGTAATGAATATATAGGAACAAGCAAAAAAGATCAAGTGTTCTTTACTTTGTTAACATGGAAGATGCTCTCAATATATTCCGAGAAAAACAACATAGTTGAAAGATAAAAACGACAGGATACTGTTACAATATGACATTTTACAGAGAGAGAAAGAAAGAGAGAGAGTTTGTAAAGAAACTGGATAGACATTAAAATGCTATCTGAATATAGGGATTTCAGTGTAATTTTCTTTTTTTTACTAATTGATTTGCAATGTTTATATATGAATCATAACTTTAATAATGGCTAACTCTAGGCCTAGAAAGCAAGTTGTGTATCTGTCAGATTCCCTTTCCGGGTAGCAGGTGCTCTTACTCTGTTTTACAAATAAGAAAACATGCTTGACATCATGCAGTCAGTAAACACCAGGGGTATAACCTGAAGCTCCACTGCCAGATTCCAAAACTCGAGCTCTGCTAATAAACATTAACAAGACAAAGTGAGTCTGAGAACAATCTGGAACACAGAGCAAGCCACGTTAGAAGTACAGATGGTGAAACCGACCACAGGGACATCTGAAGCAGGCAAAAGGCATGGGAGCTTTAGTGTATTTGGGACCTTTAGTTATCTATGTGTTAGTGCAAAGATATTCAATAGACCTGGGGAGTCCATGGCTGCTTAATAAAAAGGCAATTGTTTCAAAATCATTAATACAAATGATTTACTGAGCTTGCCGTGTGTAAGGATGGAGATGGGGTTAGGAGGAGAGAACTGAAACACTGAAAATGTGTCACTATCTGGAAAACCATTAACTCCACTGATTGTTCCAGCCTTACACATTGAGAAGTCAGAGCTTAATACATTTGTTTGCTCCAAACATCAGTAATGTGACAGATATGTGGATACGCTAGCAGGGCACAATGCTGATTCCCACTTGCAGTGAGCATAGACATTGTACCCAAGAGCAGTAAAGAAGCGGGGGCAGGCAAGAAGACCAAAGCTAGAAGCAGAGGGCAGAGGAGAAAGAAACACTTTGGGCCTGACATTCTGGCTCCCCTTTGATGCATTCACAGGGGAAATGCCACAGGGCCAGCTGACTGATATCCTCACTCCGAGAGCTCTTCCATGGGAAACAAGGAAGCTCCTATGGAAGGCTATGCAACTTACAAGAAATCTGGACAGCAAGATTCTCTCTGGAACAAATGCCAAGAGGGAGATGAATTATTCAGTGTGTAGAGATGTGTCACTCAGGATGAAGAGATGTGTTTTTGGCTGCACAAAGATTTAAACAGACACACTCACACATATATACATACACTCACTCTTCCTGCCAGATAAGGAGAGGAACTGTCCATTTAAACCAGCCACCCCCACAGCCCCGGGAACTGTGGGTGCTCTTCTGACCTGCAATGTTTCACCTTGGACAAGTGCTAAGAATGCAACCTGGGAAGAAATGTCCGCTTTCAGATGTGGCCAGGACTTGGGGGCCGGCCTGGAACTCCCAGCCCCCACCCTCGGGTGAAGCAATTCACCACCATCCACTCTGGTCCAGTCGGTCCCTACTTCCAGCCTCCACATCTTGGGCTGCCGAAAACCCCACTTGTGAAATCAAATGGCCCAGATGCTGGAGGGGCAAGAGGTAGGGAGGGGAGGGTGCCAGACAAGAACGAGTTCTGCCTCTTCTTAATTACAAATCTCTGGAGGAGCACAAACATTCCTGAATGTTTACCAACAGGCCCTCCTGGAAAAACGGCCGGATGTGTCGCCGTGGAGACAGGTAGGTTCTGCCAGGAGCACCCTGCAAGCAGTACACAGGCACACCTGTCAGGGAGAGCCGTCTGGGGGCTGGGAGCCTCCCGGAGACCCCTTACCCTCCTCTCAGGGGCAACCACCAGTGGGTAACTGGTTGTCACTTTCCTAACGCTGTGAGGACATGAGACCACGGTGGGCATTCGGTATTCAGACAGTGTGTCTTTTCTAAGGAGGCGGCTCAGAGGAGGAGAGAAAAGCCTTTTGCCAAGTCTAATACTGGGTGGTGATTCTCTTGGGACCGAAGAATGCATAACCTATCTTTCATGTTCCTAGTGTTTCCCGAACAAGCTCCAGCTTCCCACAGTAACCTCTTTATTACCGTCCAGCAGGATGCTGGCCTGCTCTCTCTGAGGGCTGGCTGGGCGGGATCACTTTCTAAAGGGCCCTCCAGACTCCAAGCCAAGAACTGTCCAAACTTTCAGCCCAGCCTCTCCTCCCCAGCCCAAGCACAATGGCCAGGCCGGTTCTTCCTGCCCCGGGCTTTTTCACATGCATAGTTCCCATAGCTGAGGTTGCACAATTCCTGATAACGCTCCTTCACCTGGGGCTGCTGCAGAATACCATTTCTAAGCAGTCCCTTCACCTTGAGCTCCGGGGAGGCCAGAGTGAACAGGAAAAAAGGCAATGTTTGAAGTCCTCCTTCCTTTAATGCAGTTTGGTTCAGATGCTTTTATTCATTGTCTAACAAATCTGGGGATGATAAAAATAACTATCTCTCAAGTTTGTTAGGAGAGCTGAGCACATGACACACAGCAGAGGCTTCGTTAGCACCAGCTACAGAGGAAAGAGACAGATAGGGCCCTGCCCTTACAGTCTAGAGAGCGAGATGCACCCCGACCTGAAGCAAATCAACAAGGTCATTTCAGAGAGATCCATGCTATTCAGGTGGGGTGGAGGTCAGTTTTGGGGCTCTGGGTCCCGGTATGCACTTCAGATTTGACTCCTCTGAGCACAGCTTTTGTGTTGAGCTGGAGGGTGACCGGGAGACACTCTCTGCCCCACACTCCACTCTTATCCTTTCACTCTCCTTTCAATCAATCCACCAAGCAACAAGAATTTATCATGTGGGGATGGCACCCAGGTCTATGCTAGGTACTACAAGGGCTCAGACACTTGAAGAAGCCTTGTTTCTGCCTCCACAGGCAGAGGGTCCGGCCAAGGAACAAGACTCACACTCCAAACAGGCAGGGAGTCATCCCCATGACATTCCATGGCAGCCTGTGTGTGGCTGTAACGCTACCCGTGGCCTGAGCCACAGGTAATTAGAGGATGCAGGGATATTTAAAAAGGCACTAGGTCAGCAGTATAGATGCGAAAGGCCAACTTGGGCTGTGGGCAGGGAGAGAGTGTAGCAATGGGGTGTGGTCAGGGAGGGCTGAGGAGGGGAGGAGGAAAGAGCCATGGTCAGCTCCCTGGTTGAGAAGGAGGCAGGGTAGATGTTACCCACAGAGGCTCAGGAATGGGATGTGAGGCTGAAACCCAGGCTCCGCCTCTTCCAAAACTGTGGGTGGGTTATGTAACCTGCTTGAGAGTTTTCTTCTCTGTGAAACTTACACGGGAAGTCCCACTCTCATAAGGGTGTTGTGGGTATTAAATGAGATAACCTATATAGTATCTAGTGCCGGGACTGGCACAAGACAAGCCCTTGATAAATGTGGGTTGCTAACATAATCAGAGAGTTCCGTACATTGTGAGAATCACGTCACCCTTCATCTCAAATCCTTAACACGTGAGCTATCATCACTACCATCACCACCACCACCACTACCATCAATCTTCACCCTAAGAGATACACAGTGGTGGTTAAAACTCACAGGTCCGCAGTCAGTCATCCAGGTCCCAATGCAGGCACCGTCACTCATTAGCTCTGTCCCCTTGGGCATGAACTCTAACCTCTATGACTTTGTTTCCTCATCCATAAGATGGGGATGCTCAAAGTCACTGCTGCATTAAAATGGGCTGTGCTGACCACATAACACCCAGGACTCAATCTACATTGGCTGTTAGGATGAGCTAGGTTTTAGATCCCTATTTTCATGATGTGGAAACTGAAGCAAAATAATTGTCCTGGCTAGCACAGTTAATAAGCCTTGCACTGTACTCTATCACCTCCCCTCCTTGAGGGGCTAGGACTGCTTAAGTTTTTTTTTTTTTTTTTTTTGGGTGGGGGGGGTGGATGCAGTCTCGCTCTGTCCCCAGGCTGGAGTGGAGTGGAGCGATCTCAGCTCACTGCAATTTACACCTCCCTGGGTTCAAGCGATTTTCCTGCCTCAGCCTCCTGAGTAGCTGAGTCTGCAGTGGCTGCCAGGATGCTAGACTAATTTTTGTATCTTTAGTAGAGGCAGGATTTCCCCATGTTGCCCGGGCTGGTTTCAAACTCCTGACCTCAAGTGATCCTCCTGCCTCTGCCTCCCAAAGTGCTGAAATTACAGGTGTGAGCCACTACACTCAGCTTGCTCTCTCTGTTTAGAAAATTAAATGGGAGAAGGTAGGAGATGGTAGCTGAATTGGATTTGGTTCTCAAAATCTGCTGTGTGAAGGAGGAGGTGTTTATACCTGGAATTCCCAAGTTCTTCTTCTCTTAAAACTCCCATCCCTCTTGTTTTCTAGTCTCAGAACACCTGTCTCAAAATTCTGGCTTTTCCACCCTTAGATCTCCTTGATTCCCTACTTTGTTTGTGCTGGCTTATTCAGAAGCTTTCTTGGCTTGGTCATTCCCATTCCTAAAATTCTTTTATAGAAAAAAGAAGAGGAGGGAGAGCTGTAGGGGAGATTCCAGACTGTCCCTCCACCCTAAACCCTCCCCACCTTCAGACTGGGCTCCCACAAACCAGTGGCTCACCTCCCCCTGCCAAATCTTGGATGTTGTCTTCCCTCTGCCCTGTTGGGTTGGTAAGATCACACACCTGTGCCCTTTGGGTCCATCCCCTTCCTTCACCTCCATCTCGAGTCTCTGTGCTTATCTGTTCCCACTCACTGACCTGTGGTGAATCCGGGCTGCTAATCCCCTCTGTGTGCCTGCCGCCTGCTGGATTTAAGATTTCAGTTCTGAGAACCAAATCACAGATTAGAGTAGGTAAAGACAACTGACCACCCGAGGGCCAAATTCAGCCTGGAGATATGTTTGTTGATCTACTATAGTGCTATCTTTTTAAAATGGACTTAGCATGACTTTGGGGGCAGGCGCTCTCAAGGCACTGTGCTTTCTAACATGTCACTCCTGCCTCTTGGTTAAGAGCAGAGGGCTCTGGAGCCAGACTTCCTGGCTTTGAATCCAGGCTCTGCCTTCTAGCTGTGTGACCTTGGGCAAGATATGTAAACTCTCTGTGGCTCAGTTTTCACATTTGCAAAACAGGAAACATAAGAACACATTTACTGAGCACTCACTATGTACCAGCAACTGTTCCAAGTACTTTATGTATTTATATATTTACTCACTTGGCCTTCATAACAGCCTTTTCAGGTAGGTACCATTCAGACCCGCCCCACAGTGCTCCCTGAAACTTACATGAGATGATGCGTGAAATAGCATAGAAGTACGGAGAGTGTGCTCAATAAATGTGAGTGTTTTTTTTGTTGTTGTTTTGTTTTGTTTTGTTTTGAGACAGAGTTTCACTCTTGTTGCACAGTCTGGAAAGCAGTGGCGTAATCTCAGCTCACTGCAATCCCTACATCCTGGGTTCAAGTGATTCTCTTGCCTCAGCCTCCTAAGCAGCTGGGACTACAGGCACCTGCCAGCACGCTCGGCTAATTTTTTCTATTTTTAGTAGAGATGGAGTTTCACCATGTTGGCCAGGCTGATCTTGAACTCCCAACCTCAAGTGATCCACCTGCTTCAGCCTCCCAAAGTGCTGAAATTACAGGCGTGAGCCACTGCGCCCAGCTGAGTGATTCATTTTACACTGCTGTCCAAATGAGGCCCCCAATGTAGAGACTGTTAAAATAAAAAGTAACCCGACAAATCAACTCCATTTCTTTACCAGTGAGGAAACTGAGGGACAGAGAGAAGGACTTGCCTGGAGCCACCCAAGGACCCAGTGGCAGGGCTAACACTAAAACCTGGGGACTAACTGCAGCCCTGCGTCACACTAAGAGTGCCAGGAGATCAAATCAGCCTGGTTCTGGGCTCAGCTCCACCTGAAATTCAACAAGCGTCTGAACAGCCTCCAAGAAATCGGTATTGATCGCATTTTCCCAGGCTAACTAACCCTATCATACCGAAGGGGAATGATCATTGGGTAGGAACCAAGGTGGAGAACTACGAAGCTCCCATTCATGGAGGGATGAGGTTGGAAGATGGGCTCCTCATTTTTCTCGTTACCTCGCTGGAGGGTAATTTCCTAAAAACCCCACACTGTGGCAGAATGAAGACCCTGAAACATCTGCTTGTGCCTCACTCAGCTCAATCCCAGCTTCATCCTCATTCCTGAATGAGGAGTTGGCTATGGAAGCTCCATGCCCTAAAGAAAAAGCCAACAGAACCAGAGAGGACCCCCAGTTCCATCTGTCCTAGCTGTGTAATCTCAGCCCATTCCTTCCCCAGCTCTGAGCCTCAGTTTCCTGCAGGTACACAGCAGACAAGAAAACCTGCCTCTCAGGTTCTTGCATGGAGAAGATTCGACACAGCACCTGGTACACAACCCCAGGCAAGCTTGCAGCCCTACGCCTTTCTGTATTTAGGACTCTGAGGACACTCAACCCTCAGCCTTACTCCTTCCACCCTCATGAGCTGGGTTCCCAGGGGCTCTTCCCAGGTGCTGGGCTGTTTAGAAGCCTCTTCAGCAGTAACTGCAGAGGCAGCAGCTCACCCTGCCCTGGAATATGGCCATTCCAGAATCTTCGGCTCCTTGAGCTCTGATCCTTACTACACAGCTTGAGGAGCTGGTCCTCCCAGACACGGAATTGACCTTGAAGACTTTTCTGGGATCCTGTCTGACTTAGGGCCCCTCCCATGACTGCATGGTTTAGACAGACCACTGGAAGAGGAATGATGAGATCTGGGTTTGAAGCCTGACGATGCCCTTGGCCAAGGTTCATATTCTCTTGCTGGGCCTTAACCCTCTCCCTGGGTCTTTCCCACCTGCAAAACGAGGAAGCTGGAATGGAACACCCCTTTGCAGCTTTAGCCTTCATGAGTCTAATATCTGGCCAACCCATCCCAAAGGTCAGGGCAGCTTCCATTTAATGCCAGTGGAGCACTAAGCACTGGACCATCTGCTCCATGTAAAACAGATCGTTTTCTTTATTCTAACAATATTTCTGTGAGGCAGGTGCCATCACCCCCATTTCACCAACAAGAAACTGATGCTTAATAGTAATACCAATAATAATGATAAAAGCAAAATGTCCTAAGTATTCACAAAGTGCCAGGCACTGTCCAAGTTCCTTCACATAGACCCTATTTCACCAAAAGAAACATTTTTAAAACACATTCAGCATTTTCTGAAACTCTAATGTACACTACTAATATATATATATTTTTTGAGATGGAGTCTCACCCTGTTGCCCAAGCTGAAGTGCAGTGGTGCGATCTCAGCTCACTGCAACCTCCGCCTCCTGGGTTCAAGTGATTCTCCTGCCTCAGCCTCCCAAGTAGCTGGGATTAAGGTGCATGCTACCATACCTGGCTAATTTTTTATATCTTTAGTAGAGACGGGCTTTCACCATGTTGGCCAGGCTGGTCTCAAACTCCTGACCTTCATGATCCACCCACTTCGGCCTCCCAAAGTGCTGGAATTACAGGTGTGAGCCACCGTGCCCGGCCATGCTACTACTACTGACGTCTCACAACTGCCATTGGTCAGGCTGCAGTCCTCATGGAGTTGTCACTGCCTATGTGGCCTGTGTGTGCACAGATATCAAAGGCACCAGCACTCCCACTGGTGGAATGGGTGCCGCAAGCTTGGGATAAAATCCCACAGACAAGAGTGGAGCACTTTTAACCCCTAGGAACCAGATGGTTGTGGAAAGGCGTGGAGAAGATAGTCAACAGACCTGTTTAGCAACATTCCCAAAGCAGGGCTCTGACTGAAGCTGGCTAACTCTACAGAATTGCCAAGCTTTGAGTTCTTTTGTGGGTCCTTATAATAACAAAGCTGCATGACTAACACTCTTAAGGGCACAGAGGACAATATTAAAACCTCAGACATTAATAACCCAGTTAAAGAGTGACTCCAAAGAACTGCATTCTGAATGGGAAGACACTGTAGGAACACCAGAGCTTTATTTTGCTCGTGTATTCCTCTGTGGGGTTTTTTGTACATATAAAAGTGATACGTGAGTTAAAAAAACAAAAAAACTAAGTTTGAAAGATTCATTTCAACAAATATAAAATAAACATTCTAACTGCACATAAAACATTGAAACATGGTTTCATTGGCACAATTTCCCTTTCTTATAAATCAATATTATCTTTATTTAAAATAACCCCAAGCTAGAAACAACCCAAATGTCCATCAACAGGTAAATGGATAGACTATGGTACAGCCAAACAACGGAATATTACTCAGCAATAAAAAGGAATAAACTATTAACATATGCAGCAATGAAGATGAATTTCAGATACATTATTAGGTAAAAAATCCTATAGTTTATAGGCCAAACATAGTGGCTCACGCCTCTAATCCCAGCACTTGTGGAGGCCGAGGCGGGCAGATCACTCGAGCTCAGGAGTTTGAGACCAGCCTGGGCAATATAGTGGGAACCATCTCTACAAATAAAAAAAAAAAAAAATTAGCTGGACATGGTGGCAGGCACATGCCTGTAGTCCCAGCTACGTGGGAGATGGATGATCCCTACAAGGGATCCTTGAGCTCGGGAAGTAGAAGCTGCAGTGAGCCCAGATCGTGCCACTGTACTCCAGCCTGGGTGACAGAGTGAGAGCCTGTCTGAAACACACACACACACACACACACACACACACACACACACAACCATATACTATGTGATTTCGCTTATGTAAAATTCTGGAAAAAAACAAATTACAGGGACAGAAAGCAGATCAGTGGTTGCCTGGGAAGGAGGGTTAGAGGGAGAGGATTACAGAGGGGCACAGGAAAAGATCCGGAGATGATACAGTTTGCTATACTGATGATAAGAAAGTTTGTTACACTGATTATGATGAGGAGTTTCTCCATGTATATATACACGCCTGTCAAAGCTCATAAAATTGTTTAAATACATATCATTTAGTAGATGTCAAAAATTCCTCAATAAAATTGTAAGAAAACAAATAGCCAATTCAGTGCAACATATTAACTTACTTAAAACAATCTTATAAATAGTGTTAGCTCCATTTTATAGATGTAGAAACTGAGGCACAGAGAGGTTAACTAATTCATCCAAAGACACTCAGCTAGTTGAGGGGTAAATCCAACTGGTGTCAATCTTCAGCTATACCACTGAGTAACTGTGGTCACTTTCCCTGCCCCTGGGCTGCTGTGTTCCCATCCCTACCATGAGGTGACAAAGTGATGCCTACAGGACCTTTCAGCACTGAGTTTCCATGACTGTGTCCCAGGAACTTGTTTGGGGTCATGCAGCCAGAGGAGTGAATCCTTCTGGACACTCAGTTTCCCTGACACTCACTGAGCTCTCCTCGCCCATCCTCATTCATTCTCTGAACACACCTCCTGCCATCTCCTTATTGTATACAAGTCATCCCTCCAGGACCACTGTATGAAACCTTTTCTACACTGAGCTGTGCACTGCCTACCAAAGGTGTCCTACCAGGGCCCCAGGGAGACATGACACTGGTCCCCCAGGTCACCCACCCAGGCAGACAGGGCCTTCCTGAGACCTGTTCTGGATGCTGCAGCTGACATGTCTGGAAGACCACAAGCCAGCATGGCCCACAATATGCAAGGATCCCGAGTCTGTGGATTCCCAAGTGAACACATCACAGTGAGCAGACTGATCTAGCCAGAAGCTCACCTTGTCTGCAACTTGACTGCTACGTCTTTGGTTTCTAGGACCACAGAGGCCTACGGTAACTGACACAAAGGAGCTCTGCACAAGAGTTGAAAAGAAACGGTTTTCACCTCTGAAAAGTATGACTTTCTTTATGGGTTTATTTTTCTCCCATCATTTCTTTTTAAAGAAGAAAATAAATAGAAAAATAGAATGTTATTCCCTGAAGGGAAGCCCTACCTGCAAGTCAACATGAAACACCGAAGTATTCTGAGCTGAAGGTGGCTGGATTAAAGTCAGCAGTGAAACAAATAAGCAATTAAAACAGCTATTTTGGGAAGCCCTAGAAAGAGGCAGATACAATATGAATTATTCATTCATACTGCTAGGATGACTTCTGGGCATTGTCCTCTTTGCCTTTGCTCTCTTTCTCTTGTTCATTCAGCTGCTCAAGCACAGAAAGGGAACACAATACCCTGGCGTGCACACACGCGTGGCCACACACACACACACACACACACGCACGGAAGGCAGGTTGCCACTCCAGATGGTGAATGACATGGAAAAGAAACCCACAGGTTGGCAGACACTTTCAGCTCCAGTGCCGGGGAGAATGTAAGAATTTCTAATTGGCCCAAGAAGTGTATGTGTACACGTGTGTGCGTGTAAGAGAAAGAGGAAGAAAAAGACATTATCTTAATATTCTATTAATAGCGGTAACCTCAGCATCTTATGAGTGGGCACCAAACAAATGTCCACTGAATGAATGAATAAATGAACTCACAAAGGAACAAAGAAAGAAAGATCTCTTTGGAATTCCCAGCAGGGTTCACAGCTAGGCTCTCTACTTTCCAAATTTTGCTTGTCGCCACAGAGAAATTTGTGGTGGAAGAAACACTTTAAGGTCCTCCAAGTGCTTTTGGATACTTGACCTTATTTGATACTCAAATAACCATCCCAAGAGTAACATCATGATCACCACGATTATTCCTGTTTTACAGATGACCCTCAGGGACTTTTCACAACTGACAGGGCTCCCAGGGCCCTGGGTACGGCCAGGATTATTGGATGTGAGGCACCTGAGCCTTGGCCCACTGCTCCATCTCTTCCACCAGGAACCGTCTCCATGGGCTTCCCTCATTCTCAGCTGGTAACTGGAGAAGCCTGACAACAGCCAATTCCCTTCCCCTGGGAATGCATAACCCACTGGGTAGCCAACAAGGCCTCTGTTTCCTACTCCTGTTTCATTTCAATTAGTATAATCATCATCAAGGAGAACCAGCCCTCTCTGGCACGTGTGTTCTGCAGCCCTTGGACAGCTCTGCTCCAAAGTCCTGGGCGAAGAAGGTGAAACTGAAGGTAGAAACGATCCTTGTGGATTGCCTACAGGTTTCAGTGATTTGAGAGACAAGGTGGACTCCATTATTACATTCAATTCCCAGATCAGAGCAGGGTGTGGGCCGGGGAATTCTCCCAGCTCAGCTGACTTGGAAGACTCCTTTGCCTGACACCGATGTATAACGGCTTTTTTCCCATGGACACCAACACACAGAAGCCTGGAGGCCAGGGTAGCAGGTAAAGGCTTTAGAACCCCAGGGGCCCAGGTTCACAGCCTGAGACCTTGGGCCAGATGCCTCACCTCCATGGGCCTCCAGCAGCATCGGCTAGCTCAGCACTGAACAGAGCTCAAGAAGTGTGCATTCCTTTGCTTCCTGCTACTTTCTCTCCAGAATGAAGCCTTACAATAAACACACTCTTCAGCAACGTAATGAGTCTAATGGGCAGAAATTGTGTGTCAGGATTCCACTGTGAATTGGGTATAGCACCAGACACTGAACCAAGATCCTTCCCTTGCTGCTCACTCTCCACGCCCTACCCGGAGCGGGGAACGGATCCTTAAGCCTGTTCACAGGCCACGCTTGGACCTTTGTCTGAGGTCTCTCCAGAAGCCCCTAAATCACAATAGCGTGTTCTCATCACAGCCCCCAAGGCAATCGCTGACATCTCTCTCTGTCTCTCTGGCTCCAGGTCTCTCTCTTTCTCTCCATCCTTCCCTGTCTGCCTCTCTCCCTCTCTCCCCACTTTGCAGCCCCCTTTCTTCACTTCTCCAACTGTTTATTTTCTCAGTTCTTCTACCTACTCCTTCCTGTTCACTGCCTTGCCCACCCCATAATAAAAACAACAACAACACATTAATCCAGTCTTGTCACTCCATTGTTCCAACCCCTTCAAAGTCTTCCACCAAAAGAAGATGGAATGAAACTCCTCGCCCCTGGCCTGCCCCTAGAGCCTCATTTTTCTCAATTATCAGAATGCAGTAACATCATTCCCACCTCAGAGCCTTTGCTCCCACAGATCTCCCTGCATGGGACAGTTACCTGTCTCTGTCCACACACCCATCCACTTTTTGCATGGCCGGCTCCCAGCTGAAATGCTGTTTTTTAGAAGGCTTCCTGGGCAGGCCTGTCTGAAGTCCACCCTCCCCACCCCGCCATTACTTTCTGTCACTGTATTTGTGTGTGGACATGTTGACTGTCTCTTCCACTCCAGCAGAGCCACGCCTGCAGAGTTCACCATTGCTTTACTACAGCCAAACACAAGCCCTGGCAGAGTTGAGGCTCCCTAATATCTGCTGAATGAACACAGCAGAAGGCTTGTGGGCATCTCCTCGGTAAGCTTTGGGTCCTTCTTTTTTCGTCCTGAAGCAAAGTCCCTGGGCCCACTGCTTACAAAGCCAGCCTAACGAAGACTTCCAGGGATACGAAGCACACAGCCCTACTCCAGGGCCTGCTGCAGGCCGCAAAACTGTTCTTTCTGGAAGCTCAATGCTCTGTACACACCCCACAGCAAACTAGAAACCACCAAAGAACCAGCGCTGAGAACCCTCCCTGGGAAGACTGAAATGATGGAACCAAGGCAGGTCCACAAAGGAGAAACGTTCCCATGGAGCGGAATACACAGCTGTCCAGACTGGCAACTCTCAGACCCGGGAGCTGGGTCCATGACAAACACCAAAGGTCTTACAAACTACGGGAATCATGACTTGTACCCAGGACAGTGCTAGTGCTGGGCATATCCCAGGTTCTCCAAAAAGACAGAATGGAGGAATAAAAGAATGAGTTTTTTAAAGTAAGCTAAAACATATTAAGGGAATTTATCCAAATACTTTAAATTTTGCTTTTCCTTAATGAAAATGCACGCCAATGAGAAAGGATTCAGCAATGAGCCCCCGATTTAAGTCCGTTCCAGTGCATCAATATTAAAAAACAAAAAAGTGAAAAAGCACTCAGGCTGGGCGTGGTGGCTCACACCCATAATCCTGACACTTTGAGAGGCCAAGGGGGCCCGATCACGAGGTCAGGAGTTTGAGACCAACCTGGCCAACATGGTGAAACCCTGTTTCTACTAAAAATACAAAAAATAGCCATGCAGAGTGGCATGTGCCTATAATCCCAAGTACTCAGGAAGCTAAGGAGGAAAATCACTTGAACCTGGGAGGCAGAGATTGCAATTAGCAGAGATCTTGCCACTGCACTCCAGCCTGGGTGACAGAGCAAGATTCCATCTCAAAAAAACACAAAAAACGAAAAAAGGAAAAGCACTCATTTTTGGAAGAGCCTAAGATAACTTTCAAATATCTTTTCACAGCTATTATATGTCCAGCACCAAGTATGAGCTTAAATCCAGCTGGAAGTAAACACACAAACTATTCATTCATCCATGATCACGAATATGGGAGAATGAAAACAATGAAGACATCGTTCCAAATGAAACTTTCACAAAAGGTGACACAGGATTCCCAGAAAGGTGAAATCCGTGCATGCTGGACTTCTCCCAGGAGGTCCTGTAGAGGAAGCAGGAAGTAGCTTGGGCCTTGACTTGGCAGTGATGGGGCCAAATAAATAAGGCCAGGCATTTCCCCACCACACTACAGAGTGGAGGACACTAAGGCTTCGAGAGGTGCTTGATTGGCCTGATGGCACAAGCAAGCAATGGAGGAACAGACCTCTAGATCATGGTCCAAGTGCAAAGAAGGCTCCCTGGGCGTCGGGTGACGGAAGGACAGTAACCCTAACTCTTTGGGATGGAGATGAGAAGGATGGGGCTGGCAGGCCATTGAGGGGCAGCAGGCAGCCTGAGAGGTGGAGGGTTGGCAAGACAACGGCAGGCTGACGCCAGGAGCGGCTGATGCCAAGGGCAGGGCTGTCTCGTGTTTGCACACTGGTACCATCTCGTCTCTTTACTTAAGAACTTCATATGCAAAGGGCAAGGACTGCCTCAGGGTCTGGAAGGACAGCAATAGACTGGAAGAAAAGTCTGGAAGAAAGAGCCAGGCTGGTCACAGGGTACCCCCAGGGAAGCCTAGGGAGTGGGGGGAAGGTCAGTCGTGGCCTCCTCTTAGGGAGTGCGGGGGTCGGGGGTGAGCAACCTGCTGAGGGGATTCTGGGGACCTTTCCAGGACCCCTGGAAAGACCCAAAATACACAAAAGGGGGTTCAGAGTGGGAGGGAGGCTACCCGTGAGCTGGAAGGAATGTGGGCTTTGGATCCCACAGGTCTGGGTTCGAATTGGAGTTCAGCTAATGAAGCACCTTCACCTCATTAGTAACAACAGCAACAATCATAGTTCTCATTTACAGCACATTACTATGCAAGAGGTATTGACCTAACAGGTATCCATATTAACTCCATTTAATCCCACAGCAATCTTGTGAGATGGTACTACTTTGTGTAATTAAAAATTATTATCCAGCCGGGTGCTGGCTCATGCCTGTAATCCCAGTACTTTGGGAAACCGAGGTGGGTGGACTGCTTGAGACCAAGAGTTCAAGACCAGCCTGACCAACATGGTGAAACCCTGTCTCTACTAAAATCACATGAATTAGCTGGGCATGGTGGTGGGCACCTGTAATCCCAGCTACTTTAGAGGCTGAGGCAGGAGAATCACTTAAACCTGGGAGGTGGATGTTGCAGTCAGCCGAGATTTTGCCACTGCACTTCAGCCTGGGAGACAGAGTGAGACTCCATCTCAAAAAAAAAAAAAAAAAATTATCCGCATTTCAGATGAAAACTGAGGCATGGAGAGGTTAAGCCAGATGCTGAAGGTCCTGCAGTTGTGAGGTGGCAGAGCTGGGATCTGAATCCAGGCACACAGATTCAGGGTTCTGAGCTCCTAACCACCATACACCATGGAATCAATAAAACAGGAATAACAATATCAATACTTCGCAGAGTTATTCTGACAATCAGGAAAAAGTACACAGCTCAGTGAATGATATTTGAGGAACTACTGGATAAAGCCCAAGCTAGCAGAAGCCACCCAGGCAAAGGAAATACTTGCCAAGGGCATATTACATGGGTCTCACTTTGTAAACATTATTTGACCACCTGCAATGGGAATCCCATTTTTCAGATGATGACACTAGGCTCAGAAAGCTTGAAAAGCCAAGACAGCCTCAGCTGTAGGTGCTCAATGAGCACATGCAGGCAGTATTTAAGACTCCTGCTTTTTAATGTTTACCGAGCTCTTGCCATAAACCAGGCCTTGTCTCCTTGGATGATCCCAACCGCCCTTTGAGGTAGGTGCTCAATGACCTCTAAGAAACGGGACACAGGTCCTACGGCTGGCGAAGGGCAGCTGTGAGATCTGAATCTGCTGCTTCTATCACATCAGCTCCCACAGCAGGGTAACTGCACAGAGGATGGGGGGCAAACAAGGGTGTCCTGGGTGCAGAGGGGACAGAGAAGCAGCCAGTCTCTGGGCAGACACCGTCTCGGTTCTGAGTGGCGTCTACTCAACATCACCATTAGGATTCAAGGATAAACAGGACATGCAGAGCGGGCAGGCGGCATGCGGCACGGAAACAGTCTGGCTGCGACAGGACTGCTTGCTGTTCTCCACCCACCTCCAACCTCTCTGGTCTTCGTTGTTTCCCCTTTGCCTGGGCTGTCCCATCCCTTTCTCTGGAAGTCAAATCCTCCGCAGGCATCCAGGCCTGCTGCAAACACCATCTCCTACCTGCAGGCTTCGCAGGGCCCAGGAGAGCAACTTCTTCTAATCTCCCAGAGCCCCTCCCCTGCACTGCTCCTTCTGTCACACCGGAACTCACCGCACTATCATTTGCATCCCGCTCTTCTCGAGACAACGTCTGAGTTGGATTCATTTCTGGATTCCATGAGTATTTTACATTTCCCATGTGTATATGATGCCTTTTGGTGGCACAGAGGATGACTTTATGGGGTGCACTTGCAAGGCAGGAAAAAGCATTGGATCTCTTAGTGAGAACACTGTTCCCCTTCTCAATTCCCCTTCAGCTTTTCATATTCAATCAAGAGTAGAGTCTACAGTCTGGAGCTACTGTGTCTTTGACTCCTCCAACCTCTGCCAGGCTCCCCTGTTAACTAAGAGAGATTGGACCCCAGGCTCATTCCCTTCCCATGGGCTATCTAGCTGGGATTTTTTTTTTTTTTTTTTTTTTTTTTTTTTTTTTTTGAGGCAAGGTCTCACGGTTGCCCAGGCTGCAGTGCAGTGGTGCTGCAAACTTCACCTCGGTTCAAGCAATTCTCCTGCCTCAGCCTCCCGAGTAGCTGAGATTACAGGCATGCACCACCATGCCCGGCTAATTTTTTGTATTTTTAGTAGAGACAGGGTTTCACCATGTTGGCCAGGCTGGTCTTGAACTCCTGACCTCAAATGATCTGCCGGCCTTGGCCTCTCAAAGTGCTGGGATTACAGGCACGAGCCACTGCGCCCGGCCTCTAGCTGGGAGTTGATAACATCATTTTAGTTCTATTGGCAAAAATCAGGACGAGGGTGCAGCAATGACTGAAGTTTTGGAAACCCTCATTTAGTTCATTGTTTGCAGTGTCTTAGATGCTCAGTAAACAATTGTTAAGCACACAGTTGAGCAGAAGAATGAATGAATGAATGAATGATCATGATAACAACAGGCTTTCTTCCAGTTCCTTTTCCTCCTGCCCTACCCTTGGCCAGATGCCCTTCATGTTGGATGGAGAAAAACAGAACAGTGCTGAAAAGTAGGGAGCCAAGGGAGAGCCAGTGCAGAAGAGGTGCTCTCAACTCCAATCCAAGCACCCTCCCAGCCCACGCCAAGTGGCCTCCTGGACTGTGACCTGGGGACCAGCAGGGGAAGGGATGGAGAACAGTTGTTGGATTTTTGCCACAAGCACCCACGTCTGCCTCTTTTGGCGACAGCATTGCAAATTTTCTGAGGAACCCACCTCTCTAAAGATTCTCCATCTGTGTGCTTTGGTGGGCAGTTGATTTTACACCATATCTAGAGATCGGCATGTGACCTGAGTTGGACTGAATCCCACTCTATGTTCCGGGATCCCAGCTTCTGGTGACCTTCTATGGGCTATTAAGAGTCAACCTCAGGATTTCCGTCTGAGCCATGACTCAGAAAGACCTCTTTTTGCATCTTTCTTCAATCCTAGAAGAATCATCAGGTGCAAACTGAAAATGAAGCCAATACAGCAGCAGGCAGAGTCAGCAGGTGGAGAGAAACTAAGTTCTGATGGTACAACTGGAGCCCGGCACTGAACAGAGACCTCCGGACTTCTCCAGTATGTGAATCAATACATTCCTCTAGCAGTTAATATCCAATTTAGCAGAGAGCTTTTCCATAGGATCTCAGAGGAGTGACCTGGAGCTGGGAGGTGAAGCAGGTGTTTTCTGCAGCAAAGGTGAGCCGTCTACATTTGGAGGGCCCGGAAACATAGCACCCATGTAGATTACCATCCTTCTTGCTGGGTGAAAGGTAGAGTGTTATGAAACAAAGATTTACTAAGGAGGCCTCTGTTGGTCATAGAACTGGGGCTGGTGAAGCTACTGGTCCAGACCAATTATTTCAAAAGCAGGAGGGCCTGCGAGCCTCCCACCCAGCGGCCCAGAGCAGCCCACCCCACCCCCAGCCTCACTCTACCTTCTGTCTGCAAATAGAAGCAAAGGGAAGAAGAGCCAGCCAAATGAGGGAGGGAGAAAGAAAGATGCACTCCTGAGGACCTACTGTGTGCTGAACAGCAAACCGCGATGCAGGTCCCAGCTTGATGTGGCCACTCACCAACTGTGTGACGTTGAGCAAGTCCTTGTGACAGATGCTCAGTAAATATGAGAAGGTGATGGAGCCAGCCTGCAGGGCTGTGCTGAAGGAGAGGGGGAGGCTCCTTGGCCAGGATGAGGCCCTGCAGAGTGGGATGGAAGGAAGAAATCTTTTACAGGGAAGTAATGAAGGGATTTCCTGAGCCCAAAGCTGGAAAGGATTAAAAACAAAACCGTTCTATAGTTTTAAGGTAGGGGGTGTTGTAATATACAAGATGTCAGGAGCTTGCTCAGAAACAGGCGTGTCGGAGGGGTGGGAAGAGAACTGGGTGGGCGTGTCAGAAACCCACGTGCCCAAGAGGACCTACCCCTGCATGACTGAATGACCTTACAGGTCTCTGGGATACAATCATGGGAATTCGGCACTGAAAGGACTTTTAGCAATCACTGTGTCTGGTCATCTCATTGTGGAGATGGGGAAATTGAGATACAGGGAACATGACCACTGAACAACTCGCTCTGCCCCTTGCCAGCTCTCAAACCTTGAGCGTATTGGTTAAACTTGCCATGCCTCTGTTTCATCCTCTGTAAAATGGGGATAACAATCCTCCCCACCTCAAAGAGCTGTGGGGAGGTTTATAGGATGATGTGTGGACAGCCCTGGGCATTATGTCTGGCATATTGAAAGCAGCTGACATGTGCTAGCTTTGGAATTTTCAGACCACTCAGGAACTTTTCCACCAGGAGAGAAACCCCTTTCTTCTCACACCCTCAAGCAAAAATCCCAGACTGCAGTGTGGGGGCTAGACACCCCTAGCCCCATCCCGATCAAATTCCTTCTGGGCCACTTTCAGGATGGCTCTGCTAGGCCCCTTTCCTAGACTGATGATTTCTTTCTTTGTATTTCTCCAGTGGACCCTGCCTGGACAACTACTTACTCCTCAATCCTTTCCGGATGGCACCTCTGTATTTCCTCCTTGGAGAAGTCCTTGTTTGTGATGGCTGCACCCCCAGCTGGCAAATGTGTTCAGCTCTCCTCTGGCCCGCCTGAGATGGAGGTGGGATAAAGGGAGGCCTGTGCTCACAGCCAAGCTTCCACCCCACCCCGGAACTTCTTGAGAGGTATGCTTCAGGGAAAGGGATAATGATGTGTGGCCCTTCCCTCTGCCAGCAGCTCTTCCCATCCGGCTGTGGATTAAAGGAGCCTGGGTCACTGCCCAGGCAGAATAAAGCCTGCAAACATCCTGGGGACGTGCCCCTCCTTGGCAGGAAAACAGTAGAGAGGGTGAGGGTGAGGGTGAGGGCTTGGGTCTCTCTGAGCTTCATCCTACTTGAGCCTCTGCACACACCCATGTACACGCGTCATAGTCACATCCCCTGTGGTCAGGAACCAGCTCTGACACTTGCCAGCCGTGTCGCCGGTGCATATCACTTCTCCTGGCCACCTTCAGGGAAAGGTGCGATCACATTCCCCGACCTGTCAAATGGGGCTGCCAGTAACATCCATCTCGGGAGTAAAGGAGCTCAGATATGTCAGGTGTTTGCACAGTGCTTGGATACAGTAGGTGCTCAGTACTCTGTTATCATAGCAGATATGTCTAATAGATACACTGCCATCTCCTGAGCATGACTCTTCTGACCCTTCCAACAGGGCAGATCCCAGCTTGATAAGCCCACGGCCCTTCTGCTCCTTCCCAACTCTTCACAATGACTTACATTCTTTCTCCAGAGACAGTGACCTCTGCAAGGGCAGCCATCAGGACTGTTTAGAGCACTGCAGTATCCCCAGTGGACAGAATCATTCTTGGTACATAATCATAAATATATAGTGATTTTTTTGGACTGACCTTGCTTGACAATGACTCTGTAAAAGAAAAGAGGCCTCCAATTTCACTCAGGCTAATAAATGAAATAGATTGCTACACAGATTGCTCTTCACCTTCTTCCCTCCCTTACACCAAGGGGGAGGGTACAAGAGGGAACTGTGCCCAGATGAGGCTGTGCCCAGATGAGGCCATGAGCTGACAGAATGACAGAGGCAGGGTTTCAGTTCTGCTTTAGCAGGGGACCCACAAACACATCTTAACAGACTGAGCAAGGACTTCACACGACCTCTTCTTCAACATCAGCATCTCAGCAAAAGGTCCAAAGAAATCCTAGAGAAGCAATCAGGGTTAGGGCACAGAATTCCAAATTCCCTCTCCAGGCAAGGCTGGGGTGATCCCTGGAAGGCCAACTGGAAGCAGGGTACAGACCCTTGCAAGCCTGGTGAGCTGAAAACACGGCATCCCTGGAACCGCCTCCTTCCCGAGGCCTGCCCTGGAGGGCACATGACTGAAAGCAGTTAACCTGAGAACTCAGGGCGTCCCAGGCCCCAGAACGCAGCACCCCTCTATTTAGTTAGTGCAACTGAACTGGAGAGGCACTGGCTTTGGCCTCTGAGGAGGACCCTTGTCACTCATGGGTTAGGGGTATTGCCAATGCCTGGGGGTGACATCCGAGGATGCTATCAGGAAAGGGAGGAGCAGTCCAGATGTGAGCCCAGGGTCACAGACTCAGAATGATCCAGGAACCATGGAGGAAAACAATGTCCACAGAATACAGCAGGCTGCAGCTGTATCTCCTCTGCTGAGCTCCTCCTGCTCTGTATAAGACCCTCAAAAGACCCTCAGAAAATCTGTCCAGTGTCCCAACATCAGAATGAAGGCATCCAGGGAACAGGGTGAACAGTGCCTGACACTAACCAAATGGCTCCTCCTCTAATTGTTTTAGATGGAACCAAACATCCATTGTCACATTAAAAAGTAAGACATGTCTGGCAATCATTTCTAAAGCTGCCACCAACTTATGGAACAATCTCACTCAAAGCATACCAAGCATGGGCCCTGGGAGGTCCCTGCTTTTACTTTTTAACTAATTCTAACTAGTCACACAGGTTTCTCAACAATGGCTCACCTGAATTCCTCTGCTCGTAGCCAAACAGGAGGTATTCAAATGAGTCTTGTATTCTGCATGCATTTATTTTCCCAAGAAGCATTTCTGGCATGCCTACTAAGGGCACCAGTGAGTGCTAAGTATCTCATTACAGTGTTTGTACCTGCAACACAGATTTTCAGCCTAACTCCAGACCTGCTGAGATCAGTCTGCAAGAACCTACCCTCCCCAAACCCTTTTCCTCCTTCCTTTTGACATCAGACAAAAATGGCACCCAATTAATTTCCATGGGCTTCAGGAGGAAGAGCCAGGGCTGGGCCTCCCAATCAAACGCTCTTGGAAGTGCCTCATGGGCCGTCTGATTCTGCCATGAAATGGGGCCAGCTGTTTCTCCCTGCCCATGTGGTGTCAGACAGAGCCTCTCTCATCACACAGAGTCCCCACAGGCTGGCAATGGGGAAGACTGAGACTCCAATAATTTAATTATCCTATCAAGGGGCATACAGATTGTACAAGTAGAAGCTGGGATTCTAAGCCAGCCACTCTGACTCCACAGCCTGCTCTCTTAATCAGGGGAAAGTCAATTACTGGATATGTATCTTGATCCCTGCACTTTGATTACCACTTAGAGAAACAAGAATCATCAAAATATAAAAACTATGAGTTGAGTTTAAGAATTAACCACGAATTGAGTACTTATAATAAAATCAGTGCCTATACAAATGTTGCTCCCCACTGAACATCCTTGTCTGGCCCAACCCTTCAGTATTTCCTGTCAAGATCTTTATGGGTTGGCTGGATGTCAGTGTCTGACAAAGCAATGCAAGTACAATCCAAGTCAACTGCAAGGAAAAGCACTAAAATTCTAAAAGAGGCAGGATTTCATGAAGTTTGTGAATGTCATGTTGAATAACTACTCAATCACACCCAGGAGTGGTTGAGTTACTCAGTTAACAACTGAAAAGGAGAAAAATCCATTAAGATAAAGAAGACACAACGTCCTTTAAAGGGAAGGATTTCAGGCTGGGGCAGTGGCTCACGCCTATAATACCAGCATTTTGGGAGGTGAGGATCACTTGAGGTCAGGAGTTTGAGACCAGTCCAGCCAACATTACAAAACCCCGTCTCTACTGAAAACACAAAAATTAGCCGGTGTGGTGGCGCATGCCTGTAATCCCAGCTACTTGGAGGCTGGGGCGGAAGAACAGCTTGAACCTGAGAGGCAGAGATTGCAGTGAGCCGAGACTGCACCACTGCACTCCAGCGTGGGCAACAGAGCGAAACTCTAAAAATAAAATAAAATAAAATAATGTAAGAGAAGGATTTCAATGATACTAAGGGGTTAAACAAGGCCATTAGGAAAAACTGATAAAGCCTTCTCCAAAATTTTGCAAAAATGACCTTCCTTATGAGCCTGGTGGGAAAATAAGAAAAATGTCCTATTCTGCTATGGCTCAATGTATCCAAATCATTATGCAAAAAATAAATCAACACTTTGTTCAAACTAAGAACTGGGGCATTGTTGCAGTATGTTGTTAAATACGGTATAAAATATGCTTTTTAATTTTTAGTTTTGTTTCTCAAAATAAAGGCCTGATTAAATCTCCTCCCCATCCCCAATATTTACTATAAATGTTTCACTTCTATTTTAAGTCATTTCTCTTCTAAATAAAATCTCTCCTTGGAATACGAACCCCCTGCGCTGCTTTGCCAAGCAGCCTCTGCTCCCTGCTGTGAGACACTTTGCTAAGGCTTGAGCAAGAGCCCCACTGCTTCAGAGATGCTCAGAGGTTTTCTCCCTTTGCAAAACTTTCCTGTCTACTGTTTCATCTGATGTCTTCAAGAACTCCATGAGTTAGTTCAGGAAACTGTGTACTATTATCCCATGCATGTACATCTACTTTGTAGCTTACAAAGCTCTTCTCACATCTGCTATCTCACCTTGACCCACAGGACAATTCTGGAGGAGAAAAGTAACACTCACATTCTACAGATGAGAAAACTGAAGCTGAAATGTAAAGAATGTGCCTGAGACCCCATAACTCACTGTTGGAAGCTTTAGGACTAGAAGCCAGGTTTTTACCATTTATTCTTTCTTGTGGGCTACCCAGCTCTCTCAAGCACAGAGAAGACACATGAAAGTTCTGCAGGCTAGGAAACATTTTTTAAGGCCAATGAATTCTTTTTAGAAGCTATCTGCAAGGCTGCCTTAAAACACTCAAATACATCTTTCCTTTAACAGAAACAAACAGTCCAAGGCATATAAGCAAAAACAATGACAATCAATACATTTCCATTGCCCCATTATTACTGTTCTAGGTGGAAAATAAGGCTCAGAAGAGTTCCAGTCCAAATGTTCAGAATGGATAGGACTTCACGCCACTGTTTGGGTGAGCTGCATGATGACTTCTTGTCAGCTGCAGTGGTTTAGATGCAGCAGTGTTCTCCAATGCGTAACCGAGCTGAGGGGGAAGCACGTGAATTATTAAGAAATGTCATCGCCAGGCGCGGTGGCTCATGCCTGTAATCCCAGAACTTTGGGAGGCAGAGGCGGGTGGATCACCTAAGGTTGGGAGTTCAAGACCAGCTTGACCATGATGAAGAAACCCCTTATCTACTAAAAATATAAAATTATTTTTAGTAGATGTGGTGGCACATGCCTGTAATCCTAGCTACTTGGGAGGCTGAGGCAGGAGAATCGCTTGTACCCGGGATGTGGAGGTTGCAGTGAGCTGAGATCACGCCACTGCAATCCAGCCTAGGCAACAGAGTGAGACTCCATCTTAAAAAAAAAAAAAGAAAGAAATGTCATCAGTGGAAGACAGAGTGGAGGTATGATGGGTGAGACCTCTGAGAGACCTGAACCCCTGAAGACTAGGAAAAAAAAAAAACAAAAACAAAAGCGTCCCAGAAGCAGAAGTTCAGCTCTTAATACATATGTTAGCCCTTCCTTTGCAACCAGCTCTGTGTGCTGCTGCTGACAAGCAGCGTGGTGTGGAGGCAAGGGATGTCCTAGCATCCAGCAGACCTGAGCTCTGAGATCTTGGGCGAGTTGTTTCCCTTCTTTGAGCATCAGTTTTCCTCATCTATAAAATGGGGTCATCACTTTCACCTGTCCTGAAAAGTATACGAGATAATATACAGTGAACACAGTGCCTGCTTCAAGGTAAACACTCGAAACATTGAGACTACCATGAATAAATTCAAATGCAGGGCACATGAAAGCATTTAATGAATGTTTGGCCCCATCATCAAGAAAGTATTTCTGTATATCCCAGCACAGTGGACTTTACGACCTTCAAAACCATGATTATATGGTTTGAAAAGGAAGTAAAGTTGGGAAAATTGGGAAGTGGGGGGCCCATCTGTGCAATCAAAATGCATGCATGCCCCTCAGGCTCTTAGGGCTGGATAATGGTCATAAAACAAGAACTCCAAGCTTCTGGGAGCCCAATCCCTCCTTGGAGCATATAAATAGGAATCATTTAACACTGGAATTGGAAACACCCTTTGCTCCCTGCCTTGTGCCCAGATACTTGGTGGTGGGCACTTGGACAAACCCTACTGCCCAGAGGGTGGAAAAGCTTGGGGCCCCTGTGCTCTCAATCCACTCACAGAGTGGTCTGTTCTCTGCAGCACTTGCATGCTCTGGTTCTTTGCTCAAGACTTTCCCATGGCTCTCGGGCATTCGTGGGCTTCCTTAGCTGTGTCTTCAAGGCTCTTCATCTACCCCTTGGGTGTGGTGACCCTTGCTGTGAACCCCGTCTTCCACACAGTGTGGTGTGGTCCCTGCTTACCTTCCTACCTCAATGTCTTAGTGAGTCACCCATGACTCTTCAACCCACCCACCCCACACCACATCTGTTTCTGCCTTTTTAGATCCTACAAAGCCTTCAGGGCCTCCACGAAGTCCACAGAAATCCTTCTCTGCTTGAATCCGCTCAGCATGAATTCAACCTCATATCTAATGTTACTGCTTCCAACTTCTATGCACGCATCGCTGGCTGAACTGTGAGCTCCTGGGAGGCAGGGAATGTGCACATACTTGTGGGTATGCATTTACCCACAGCACCTAGCACTGCCACTTGGAACCAGCCAAGTGCCTGCCTAGCGGCTGACCGACTCATTTTTGCTCAATAGCCCTACCTTCCATGGTCCCTCCCCCGATCAGCTTCATCAGCTCCCAGAACCTATTACCCTGACTTTTACATTTTCCCTCTCCCTTCCTCTGCCCCAAACTATTCAGAATAAAACCAGGCCAGCTGGAGGCGAGCTGTGTCAAATACTCCCCACATCTGAAAGTCTTGCAGTGTGCTCCCCCATGGCTCCCCATTCACTTCCACGGAAACTTCCCCATGCCCGAGGTGCCAATTTCAGTGTCTCGGGAGGCCCTGGGAACCAGCGCTCTGGACACAGAAGCTGTTTCCTCCCATTACACATGCTGGTGTCTGACACAGGCTGCGGGCTTCACTCCGGGCACTGAAACCCACTGGCTAGGGGCAGGGGCAGCACAGCTTTAATTGTGTGGAGTGATCCTAATTAGCTACCAATGCCTGCTCTTGGCCCACCTAGGGAAATGGGATGGACACAAAAGCTGCTATCAAGAGGTAACAGGACTTTCTTCCATTATCTATGGGTGAACCACCAGGTTCTTTTCATGGCTCACTTAAGGGGCCAGGGATGGACCAGCATCCGAACACCTGGCAGGTGTGTATCTGGTGACCCAGACCTTACTTTTTCCAAAATCTATTTTGTTTAACTCAGCAAATGACGCCTGACCCGCTTTGAAGAGGAATGATATTCTCCCCCATTTGAAAGGCCAGCTACCTAGAGAGGAGATGAAAAATGCCATCCTGGGTTTAGATCTGAAGCATACCAGCCTTTTGATGTGGAAAATGAGAGGCGAGGATGGGAATTTGGGTCTCTCAGACTGGGACATCAGAGATATCTGACAGTAAGGTGTGTTTCTGCCTGGTTCTTGGGCTGGAGAGATTTTTCTCAGCAGTGCCCCTAGGACCCATTATCCATGGAGCCTTGTGCCTACAATGGTGCTAATTGCTGAGTAAATGCTTGACTTCAAAAGGCTGCATACTATACTGGCCCCACCCTCCAGTTTTGCCCACTTTAAAGCTGCTGCTTTCCTCCTTCTCTGCCTGGTTAGCACTTATGTGTCCTACAGATCTTAGAGCAAGCACCTTCTCTTCAGGGAAGCTCCCTTCCCTGGCCACTCTGATGATGGCAAGTCCCAGGGCCCACCAGTCCATCTGCCAGAACCTTGCAACTCTCAATTTAATCCTTAACACAGCTGTCACGGTAGTTGTTTCCCGTGTCTTTGATTACTATTCCCATGGTCTCCCTGTAAGCTTCACAAGGACAGGGACATGCCTGCTTTGCTCCCCCTGGTCTCTGGCTCCCTGGCACAGTAGCTGCTCTAAGGAAGCCTTCAGGAGAGGTACTGACTATAACAGCACAGACTTTAAAGGCAGACTACCCAAGTTCTTTTTTTTTTTTTGAGACGGAGTTTCGCTCTTGTTACCCAGGCTGGAGTGCAATGGCATGATCTCGGCTCACCGCAACCTCCGCCTCCTGGTTTCAGGCAATTCTCCTGCCTCAGCCTCCTGAGTAGCTGGGATTACAGGCACATGCCACCATGCCCAGCTAATTTTTTGTATTTTTGGTAGAGACGGGGTTTCACCATGTTGACCAGGACGGTCTCGATCTCTTGACCTCGTGATCCACCTGCCTCGGCCTCCCAAAGTGCTGGGATTACAGGCTTGAGCCACCGCGCTCGGCCCCAAGTCCTAATTATCGCTTGGTTACTTTTTCCACTGTGTGATCCAGGCAAATAACCTTTCTGTGCCTCAATGTCCTTATTTTTAAATGAGGAGAAAAATAGTCCCTACCAGATATACAAGAGAAATAAAAATGTATATACATGCAAAAGCTTCTATATGAATGTTCATAGCAGCATTAATTCATAATAGCCAAAAAATGAGAATAACCCAAATATCTACCAACTGATGGATAAACAAAATGCGGCATATTCATACAATGGAATATTATTTGGCAATGAAAAGCGATGAAGTACTGCTACATGCCTCAATGTGGATAAAAGCTGAAATCATGCTAACTGAAAGCCAGACACAAAAGGTCACATATTATATGACTCCATTTATATGAAATGTCCAGTATAGGCAAAGTTATAGAGGCAGAAAGTAGATTAGTGTTGTCTAGGGCTGGGGGGAAGTGAAGATTGGGGGATGACTGCTAAGGGGTATGGGGTTTTTTGTGGGGAGGTGTTGAAAATATTCTAAAAGTGATTTCGGTGATGGTTGCGCAATGCTGAATATACTAAGAGCCATGTAATTGCAAGCTTTAAATGGGTGTATTGTAATCTCATCACTTTGGGAGGCTGAAGCAGGTGGATCACCTGAGGTCAGGAGTTCAAGACTAGCCTGACCAATGTGGTGAAACTCTGTCTTTACCAAAAATAAAAAACTCAGCCAGGCGTGGTAGTGCATGCCTGTAATTCCAGCTACTCAGGAGGCTGAGGCAGCAGAATCGCTTGAACCTGGGAGGTGGAAGTTACAGTGAGCTGAGATTATGCCATTGCACTCTAGCCTGGGCAACAGCGTGAGACCCTGTATCAAAAAAAAAAAAAAAAAAAAAAAAAAAAAGAATGGTACTTTTCTCATACTGTCATTGTGAGGGTTAAGTTAAATGTACTATTATCTGTCAAGTGTTTGTTACCTAAACTACTAAGTAAGTGAATACTCATTAAACCTTGACCATGTGCTGGGTACTCTGCTAAGTTGCAAACATTACAAACCGTACCTTATTTCAACCTCACAGCCTAGGGAAGGAAGTACTGTATTTTTCTCACTTTACAGATGAAAAAAATTAGGCTTACAGAGGATAAGTAACTAACCCAAGGTAACAGGGTTAGGAAGCAGAAGAACCAGGGAAAGCCACCAGTGCTTGAGCCACCATGTATACAACGATGTTTCCCAAACCCAGAGACCTCTTAACTTGAAGTCAGAACCACTTGGCAAAAACAGACAAATGCGACATTCTCCTTAACATCAAATGAGTGTGCTCCTCACAGCCCCAACAGCCCCTCCACTGGAATTCTTTCCCCCAAGGCAACTAGCTAGGCGGAAAGAAGAGGAGCTCCCTCCCCCCACCCCCTCATCCCCAGGTCCCAGAACCTCATCCTTCTGCTCTTAGAGTCTGATTTTTACCAGGACCCCAGCTGGAAAAGCTCCTTGTCAAGTCATCCCATTTGTCCTTACCCCTCAGCAGAGGTAAGGACAAATGGGATGGGGCCTTTGGTCCCTACAATAGCCAGATCATTTCTCAGCATCTCAACCTTTTTTTTTTTTTTCAATTTTTAAAACTTGGTGGCTAGGCGTGGTGGCTCACACCTATAATCCCAGCACTTTGGGAGGTGGGTGGATCAACTCAGTTCAGGAATTTGAGACCAGCCTGGCCAGCCTAGCAGAACTCCGTCCCTACTAAAAATAGAAAAATCAGCCAAGCGTGGTGGCAGGCACCTATAGTCCCAGATACTTCGGAGGCTGAGGCAGGAAAATTGCTTAAACCTGGGAGACAGAGGGTGTGGTGAGCCAAGCTCCCCCATTGCACTCTAGCTTGAGAGACAAGAGTGAAACATCATCTCAAGAAGAAAAAAAAAAAAAGAACACATAATAATTGTACATATTTTTAGAGTACATAGTGATGTTTTTATACACACAATGTCTAGTGATCAGACCAGGGTAATTAGCATACTCATCATCTCAAATGTTTCTCATTTATTTGTGTTGGGAACATTCAATATCCTCCTTCTAGCAATTTGAAACTATGTAATATTGTTAACTACAGTTTCTTAGTGCTTTAAAACACTAGAAGGCATTCCTCATATCTAGCTGTGATTTTGTATCCTTTAACAAATCTCTCCCTAACTTTCCCTTCCCAGCCTTTAGCATCCCCTGTTTTTACTCCTATGAAATCAACCTTTTGTAGCTTCTACATATGAGTGAGAACATGCAGTGTTTAACTTGCAGGAAAAATCCCTTCCAATTCATATTCTTAAAATGTTTTTAAAAAGTAAACATGATCCTGTCACTTCCTAAAGGCTTTCCAGAGGCCTTCCATTGCATTTACTTTTTAATTTTAATATACATATGTATTTTTTTGAGAGAGACTCTCCCTCTGTTGCCCAGGCTGGAGTGCAGTGGTGTGATCTCAGCTCACCACAACCTCTGCCTCCCAGGTTCAAGTGATTTTCCTTCCTCAGCCTCTCAGGTAGTGGGATTACAGGTGCATGCCACTACGCAGGGCTCATTTTTATATTTTTAGTAGAGATGGGGTTTTGCCATGTTGGCCAGGCTGGTCTCAAACTCCTGACCTCAGGTGATCTGCCCACCTTGGTCTCCCAATGTGCTGGGATTACAGGCGTGAGCCCCTGCACGTGGCCTTCCCTTTGCATTTAGAAAAACTGCATACTCTTGCCCAGGCCTAACCCCACTCACGCCCAGCCCTCCAGCCTTCTCCAGCTCTGGCGTCTTCTCCAAGGCTCACTCTGCTGTAGCACCCGCCCTTCTTTCTCTCCTCATGCCCAGCACATTGTGACCCATGCCAGGAATGCCATCCTCTCCCTGCATGGCTAGCTCCTGGGTTTGCAGATCCCAGTTTAACTGTCACCCTCTTATGTGACTGAGTCATCCCAGTGAGGTCCCCTCATTTATTATCCACCATGGCCCCATTTTATTCCCTTCATGGAATTTACAATTGGCAATGATGTGTTTGTTTGGTCATTGAATTTCTGCCTCCCTTACCATCTGCAGCACACACACTAGGCCAGGCGTCCCCAAACTGCGGCCCCCTGAGGCCATTTATCCGGCCCCCCGCCGCACTTCAGGAAGGAGCACCTCTTTCACTGGTGGTCAGTGAGGAGCACAGTATGTGGCGGCCCTCCAACAGTCTGAGGGACAGTGAACTGGCCCCCTGTGTAAAAAGTTTGGGGACGCCTGCACTAGGCTATAAGATCCATGAAAACAGAAACGGTGTTTCTCTTGTTCATGACCAGGCCTGCCTGATGGATGCTTAACATACATTTCAGGGCTTCTTGGCCTTGATCTTCACAGTGAGACCTGTTGACATTTTGGGTGGGATGATTCTTTGTGTTGGGGGCTGTCCTACACACTGTAGGATGTCCAGCACTATCACTGGCCCCTAGCCATTTAGGGGCCCTCTCCCAGTTGTGACCACCAAAACTGTCTTGACATTGCCAGCTGTTTCTGGGGGAAGGGGTGTAGGAAAGAGAGGAGGTGTCAAAACCTTTCCTAGTTACACTGATGGAATTTTTGAAAGATAAACTTTAAAAAGGAAAAAAAAATTCATCCAGAAGTACCATACAAGTTGAGAATGGGGTCTATGGATACTAAAAAGGGCTGTTGCCTGACATGTGTAGTAGTGGGAATGGGGAGAGAGTTATAAAACCAGGTATGCAGGACCCCAACAATTCTGACAGCACCCGTTGATGTAGACGGCTGGGTGGCTGGCATGAGGAGCACCGGGTGAGGTTCCTTTTTCTTAGGACATCATTCGGATCTTTATACATAGGTCAAGGTTGTTTAGCACAGTGCCGGTTTCTCACTGTGGTCATGGTACATTAAAAACAGCTGATGCTTTGCAATCACGATTAGTAATATCGGCTCACATATGCTGAGCACATACACCAAGTAGTTTAAAAGCAGGACCTGAAGTGGGCGTCACCACCTTCTCCACATGCAGTAGGAACTGAAGCACAGACAGGGCAGGCATCTTGCCATAGTCACACGCTGTAAAGCACAGGTACAGTGATATGAACCAATTCCATTTAACTCTAACTGCCCTGCATTAACTACTAATGTACGTGAATTTCCTAGTGAATCACAGTACCACCCACACAACCAAAATGACGAATTTCATCTTTCTTCCCTAGGGTGGAGTCAGTGTTAAACACACAAGAAGGGGTTCTGGGGCACAGGCTCAGATCCTTCTGGCTGGGGTACTGAGGAAGATGGAGATCACAAGGTATTGTTTTACTTATTTATTTGAGATGGAGTCTCACTCTGTCACCCAGGCTAGAGTGCAATGGCATGATCTCGGCTCACTGCAACCTCTGCCTCCCAGGTTTATGCAATTCTCCCGCCTCAGCCTCCTGAGTAGCTGGGACTACAGGCGCCCTCCACCATGCCCAACTAATTTTTTGTATTTTTTGTAGAGACAGGGTTTCACCATGTTGGCTAGGCTGGTCTTGAACTCCCGACCTCAGGTGATCCACCCACCTCGGCCTCCCAAGGTCTGGGATTACAGGTGTGAGCTGCTGTGCCTGGCCAGGTATTATTTTTAAAAAGGAAAACATGCCCTAGCTCTTCTGCTAGACCCAAAATTAAAGAAGCAAAGATGGCTGATCACACTGGAAAGGCCTTTGGAAATCACCTACAGCTGAAGTTCTGAAATTGGGTTCTGCGGAGCCCACATATCCAGGTGGGCTGGGGGCGGCAGGAAGTGGGCCGTTAAGGAAGGGGTTTGCATGCCAGAGTTCAGTGAGAAGGTTCCATTTCAAGAAATGGTTCCAGTGCTAAAACAACATTTGAAAACCTCTGACAACATCCAATGTCCTTTTATAGATGAGGAAACAGGACCAGAGAAGACAAGCGATTTGCTCTAAGGGACACAGACTCCCCTCTCCCCTTCGTGGGAGGAAAGCAAGAGCTTTGTGGGTCGATGGAGCTGTGTTTGTATCCTGGTTGTGCTACTTAATTTCTCTAAGCCTCTGTTCAGTAATTTGAGAAATGAAAGTAACCGTATCTTCCTCATCAAGTTTTATAAACAATTAAATGAATGAATGAATGGGACATGCTAAGAAGACTGGAAGTAGTCAAGTGCTGGCTGCTAGGGCTACTTGGAGGTGACACAGTGGTCAGAACGGAGGCTTCGGAGCTACTGGATGGCTGGATCTATATTCCATGCCAGCACTTCCACCCCTACAGGCAGATCAGTTCAGTTCCTTGAGTCCTAACTTCTCTTCTGTTTAATTAGCATAATGATTCCTCAAGTATAGGTGTCCTGGGAGGCCTAGCTCACACGAGACACACAAAGTGCTTAGCATATTGCCCAGGACATTCTAGATATTTTTTGTGTGTGTGACTCTGTCTTGCTCTGTCACCCAAGCTGGAGTGCAGTGGCACGATCTCAGCTCACTGCAACCTCTGCCTCCCGGGCTCAAGCGACTCTCCTGCCTCAGCCTCCTGAGTACCTGGGATTACAGGTGTGCACCACCATGCCCAGCTTATTTTTGTATTTTTAGAGACAAGGTTTTACCATGTTAGCCAGGATGGTCTCAATCTCCTAACCTTGTGATCCGTCCCCTTCAGCCTCCCAAAGTGCTGGGATTACAGGCGTGAGCCATTGTGCCCAGCCCTTTTTTTCTTTCTTTTTCTTTTTTTTTTTTTTTGAGAGAACAGTCTCGATATATTGTCTAGGCAGGTCTCAAACTCCTGGGCTCAGGCTATCTTCCAGTCTCTGCCTCCCTAAAAGCTGGGACTACAGGCGTGAACCATGGCACCTGGCCTAGATGTTCAGTAAACGCTTCCTATTATCATCACATTTTAACTTCTGTGACACCTCATTGGGGGAACAGCTGCTGGGATGTCTCTGCCAGTGCCCAAGGAGTACCCACCAGGAACTTCTACTCCTCCAGGGTATGCAATGCCGAGAAATCTTGGAGGATTCACCTGCACCAGCAAAAAGCAGGCTGGGTGATGAGTGGAGTGTGACTTAGAAGCCCTCACCTCACAGCTCCCACAGAAAGAATGTGTTGCATGATTGCACCTTTTATCTTGATTTTTTTTTTAAGAGTGGGGAAAAAAAAATAAAGGCTAGAACTTCAAGGTCAGGTTCACTTCCCTGCAGGCTCCTCCTAGGCTGCAGTGAAATTTCAAGAATTCAGCCTCTGGGCCCAGTTTACATTCCCACCCTCTCTGTATCCAGGATACCAGAGGGACCTGTGGCATTCCATCCCACCAATCAGCTTCTTGCCTAGGCTCTCTGGCCCTCAGTCACATCCTCAGCTGCCTCCCTGCTGAAAGCTGGGCCTAACCCTTGTTCTTGGGAGAAGCATCGTTGCTTAGCAGGAGAGTCATGGATTCATTCAGTTGCCCAAAATACAGGTTCAGAACTCACTGGAGCCAGGCACTGGGGATAAAGTTTTGTGGTAAACAGCCAGAGCCGCCTGTCCTTAGGGAGCTTGCAGTGCAGTGGAGAAGGCAGACACAGAAATTTGAACAATTCTACAAAGCAGCAACACACAGGGCATGAGACTGTAAATGGGGGTGGAGCGGGAAGGGTCTGATCTTACTCCTCATGGTTAGGGAAAGCTTCCCAAGTGAGTGTGGTGAAACTCAGGGCTGAAGAATGAGTAGGTGTAAGTAGGTGAAAAGAGCAGGGTATAATACAGCTCCTGTTAGAGGGAGCAGCATTTGCCAGGCTGTATAATGTACAAGGTTGCAATGTCTCTCAGGACCTGTTAGGTGCAGTGGGAGTCGGGGAGAGAAACAGGATGGGGCTGGAGAGGCAAAATCAGGGTCAGTCCTATGCTGATTTTGGTCAGTCCTTCTCTCCTTAGGGAGAGAAGACTTTTTTCTTTCTTTCTTTTTTTTTTTTTTTGAGATGGAGTCTTGCTCTGTCACCCAGGCTGGAGTGCAGTGGTGTGATCTTGGCTCACTGCAACCTCCACCTCCCAGGTTCAAGCGATTCTCCTGCCTCAGCCTCCCAAGTAGCTGGCACTACAGGTGTGTGCCACCACGTCCAGCTAATTTTCTGTAATTTTAGTAGAGATGGGGTTTCATTGTGTTGGCGAGGATGGTCTTGATCTCCTGACCTCGTGATCTGCCTGTGTTGGCCTCCCAAAGTGCTGGCATTGCAGGCATGAGCCACGGCACCTTTTTTCTTTTTCTGAGACAGAGTCTTGCTCTGCCACCTAGGCTCGAGTGCGGGGCTACCATCATAGCTCATTGCAAGCTTGAACTCTTGGGCTTCAGTGGTCCTCCCTCCTCAGCCTCACCAGCAGCTGGGACCACAGGTGTGTACACCTGGCTAAGTTTTTTCTTTTTTTCTTTTTTTTCGTAGAGATGAGGTCTTGCTATGTCTCCCAGGCTGGTCTCCTGTCTTGTCCTCATAAAGTGTTGTGATCATAGGCATTAGCCCCCTTGCCAGGTCAGGGAAAGTAGACTTTAAGAGCCATGACAGAACATTGAAGTGCTTTATGCAAGGGAATGGCATGATCAGGCTATAGTTCTATAAGAATCTTTTTTTTTTTTGAGATGGAGTTTCGCTCTTGTTACCTAGGCTAGAGTGCAATGGCACGATCTCGGCTCACCGCAACCTCCGCCTCCTGGGTTCAGCCAATTCTCTTGCCTCAGCGTCCTGAGTAGCTGGGATTACAGGCACCCGCCACCATGCCCAGCTAAATTTTTTTGTATTTTTTTAGTAGAGACGGGGTTTCACCATGTTGACCAGGATGGTCTTGATCTCTTGACCTCGTGATCCACCCACCTCAGCCTCCCAAAGTGCTGGGATTATAGGCTTGAGCCACCGTGCCCAGCCTTATAAGAATCTTGTAATAAGTTCATCTTGAAAGAGTGGAAGGGGGCTGATAAGGGATAGCAATTTCTAAGTCCCCAGCATAACAAACCTGGGCTGATAAATGGGGAAGCTGTGCAGGTAAAGCCTGGGTTGGGGGTGTGCTCTTTCCCAATGTCCCTCTCCTACATGCTCTTCTCCAGGACAGACCCGCAGCCGCACCAGTAGAGAGCTCAGTGTTTCTGGACTGACAGCACCTCGGAGCAGCCTCTCTAGGTTGCAAAGATCATAGAGGTGCTGCCCATCATTACAAACCTCTAAACCTACACCTGGCCTCACAATGAGATCTTGTCTGAGAGAAGTAGTCGCATTCTCCACAAAGGGCTCACAACAACGAGGGTGCATTCTCAGGCATAAAAGTATGAAGAGATGGTCAAAGATTATCCGATGCATGTTTTCCATGCTCTCAAGGGTGCAAAATAGGCACCCTCCACTCCCAGCTCCCGAAGGGAAAAGAAGGTCTGTAGATGCACGCTTGATATTATACATAGGGGAGGTACTCAAAAAATGTTTGGGGAAGGAGGGAAGAAAGAGAAAGAGGAGGGCAAGGAGATAGTCGGTTGGTTAGTGAATTAGTAGTTTTTTTTGAAACCCTTGTGAGCTTCATGGAATCCTTGGTCCCCTAGAGAGGACAGTTGGCTTTCAGCCTGGTTAGACAGAGAACCGAACCTGGCTGCCTGGCACCTGGGGTGCCATCCCCAGAGATGCTGAAGTCAGGAGGTCTGAGGTGGGGCTTGAGACTTGAAAGGTTCCCCCACCCTTTTTTATAAAAGTAAAAAATGGCCAGGCACATTGGCTCATGCCTATAATCCAAGTACTTTGGGAAGCCAAGGAGGGTAGATTGCTTGAGCCCAGGAGTTTGAGACCAGCATGGCCAACATGGTGAAAGCCAGTCTCTACAAAAAATACAAAAATTAACCTGGCGTTGTGGTGCACGCCTGCAGTCCCAGCTACTTGGGTGGCGGGGGTGGGGGCTGAGACAGGAGTATCGCTTGAGCCTGGGAAGTAGAAATTGCAGTAAGCTGAGATTGTGCCACTGCACTCCAGCCTGGGTGACAGAGACCCTATCTCAAAAAAAAAAAAAAAAAAAAAAAAAAAAAAAAAAAAGAGAAAAAAACAAAAATATACAAAAGTAACCCACAAATACAAGTAACAAGAAACTTTTCCCTCCTGACCTACCATGCAGACCCCTGTTACGGGGAAGTTAATATTTCCTTTGTGCCCTTCCAGAAATGTTTTCACAGACATATCAGCATGTACATGAACCTAGCGCACATCATGTACACACATATACATGCTGATCAAATATGCACACATACACTCTACTTCACCACTAAGAAAGCATCACTTATAAACAGGATTATTCTAGATGCAATCAGAAAAGGAAAACCCTGCCAGTAAGTTATGACCCAAAGCTTTATCTTAGATTATTTATAGGTACTGAAAAAGCTCAGACTTTTTAAGATAAGGACTTCATTATATGACTCTCTTTTCCACATATGAAAAGGAAGATAAGTGAAATGAATGAGCTAAGGTATAAGATGGAGCCCCTTTTCAACGCTGAGTCATCGGCACCAGTGTGTTTCTCACTCACAGTGTCATTCTTTTGTGCGACTGAATGTTAAAGCATTTTTTTTTTTTTTTTTTTGAGACAAAATCTCACTGTCACTCAGGCTGGATTGCAGTGGCACAATCTCAACTCTCTGAAACCTCCATCTCCTCAGTTCAAGTGATTCTCCTGCCTTAGCCTTCTGAGTAACTGGGATTACAGGCCCGTACCATCACATCCGGCTAATTTTTGTATGTTTAGTAGAGACGGGTTTCACTATGTTGGCCAGGCTGGTCTCAAACTTTGGGCCTCAGGTGATCCACCTGCCTCGCATAGTGCTGGGATTACAGGCATGAGCCACTGTGCCTGTAAGGCAGCATTTCTTGAAAGAGAATTCTGATGTTTCCGTGATTCTCTTCCAAGCCACTGACAATTATTTTGAATTTTGTTCTCCAACTTTCTTGACTTCACAAGAAGATGTCAAAGGAAGTGTTTCAATAAGAACAAAGATCTCTTTGCAAATGGTTTTTCCACTTGTTTTTTCAAAGAAAACACAGAGGGCCACAGCTATCCCATTACCTTAAATGGAGCTACATCATTTGTGCATGTGTAAGCAATGATGGCAATGGCCAACAGCGTTGATAAGAGTACCTCACATTTGAAGATGTTCACATGCAAAACAAACAAGTTCATCTTAAAACTGATCAACTGCCCTGTAGGACATATACAGTCTCCCTCAACTCACTCGCAGTTGTCCTGGGGTTGCCAACTCAAATCCCAGCTTGACCCAGGCAGATAACTAAGTCAAGTAGGAAGGATGGACTGCAGTGAACACAAGCCTTCAAAGGGTGGTCCTGGAGCAGCAGCTATTTCAATACTGTGTGGGCCAAACATTTCTATGAAATAGATCATTCCTTGGAGGCCCCCTCTGTAAAATGCTATTTAATGGCAGTCTATACTTTTAACCCCATTTTTTTTCTTTTTTTCGAGACGGAGTTTCACTCTTGTTACCCAGGCTAGAGTGCAATAGCATGATCTCTGCTCACTGCAACCTCCGCCTCCTGGGTTCAGGCAATTCTCCTGCCTCAGTCTCCTGAGTAGCTGGGACTACAGGCACGTGCCACCATGCCCAGCTAATTTTTGTATTTTTAGTAGAGACAGGGTTTCACCATGTTGACCAGGATGGTCTCGATCTCTTGACCTCGTGATCCACCCGCCTCGGCCTCCCAAAGTGCTGGGATTATAGGCGTGAGCCACCGCAACCGGCCTTAACCCCATTTTTAAAAACATATAAGCTACTGTTTTGAATCTTGCAGAATGCTCCATCATGTATCTTGGACTACTTTCCCTATGAGACCTGTAGCTCTGCCTTAGACTTGTCAAGGTCCACAAGGCACTCCAGTACACGGGTGCCCCAAAACGTATCCACACAGCCCCCCAGGAGAGAGATTTAGGCTGTTTGCTGGCCTTACTGCTCCTATACACAAGGCTGAAGTGAGGAATTAGCAGGGCTGCAGTTCTGAAGCATGACCCCCTGGAGGGGTAGCGAAGGGGTGGGCATTCTGACATCCCCAGACTGGAGAATGGCTAAGTTATTCACCCAGCTCGCTTCTTGGCAGCTCAGCCTTGAGGGTTGGAGGCTTCTAGGAAGGTCAGGGGAAGGATCGGTTATAGAGGTTTCTGAATACACCAGCTTTTTTTTTTTTTTTTTTTTTGAGATGGAATTTCACTCTTTTTGCCTACGCTGGAGCGCAATGGCACAGTCTCGGCTCATAACCTCCGCCTCCCAGATTCAAGTGATTCTCCTGCCTCAGCCTCCCGAGTAGTGGGATTACAGGTATGCACCAGCACGTCTGGCTAATTTTGCATTTTCAGTAGGGACAGGGTTTCTCCACGTTAGTCAGGCTGGTCTCAAACTCCCAACCTCAGGTGATCCTCCCACCTCGGCCTCCCAAAGTGCTGGGATTACAGGCGTGAGCCACTGCACACGGCCTGAATGCACCAGCTCTTCTTAGAGTCAGAAGATTCTGCAGCTTTAGGGGAGAGGAGCGGCCAACTCTTCCTCAGCTGCAGAGCCCTGTACCCCCAAGTCTGACTGCTGCCTGCCAACAGTCCCAGACACCCTCACTGCATCCTTCTCTCTGCTTCATGTCCCTTTTCCAGACGAATAGAGGAAAGAGAAGACCAAAAGGGGCCTCTGAATGAGTGCATGCGGGTGGAGGGAGGTCTTAGTTGCACTGCCCCAGGATCACCTCCCGCTATCTCTTCCCCTTCTAGCACATTCCATGCATATATGGTAGGTGCATAGGAGTAGGAGTAATAATAGCGACCTCAAGAACAACTGATTGCCAAACACTGTGTTGAGCAAACACCAGCCAATTAATCCTCATACTTCTGAAGGTGCCTATTGTTAGCTCCATTTTATTGATAAGAAGAAAACTGAGTCTCAGAAAATGTGAATGCCTTTGCCTAAGTTACACAACTCATGAGTAGCCTCCCTCCACAGAACATCCCAGTTTTTCAAGGATTTCTTCCAAGGGGGTGTTGCTCAGACAGCCTATTGAAAATCAGAAGTTTCTTTCCTAGACAGTGTGGGTCCCAGGCCAGTCGCCGAGATGCTCCTGTTCAATGCATTGTTGCATTCCTGGTGAGTGAAGGTGGCAGGGGAATGGGAACAATGGTTTTAGTAATCTTTTTTAGAATTTACATTTTTAACCAAAGCCAGTTGCTTTTTTTTTTTTTTTTTTTTTTTTTTTTTGAGATAGGGTCCTGCTCTGTCACCTAGGCTGGACTGCAGTGAAGCAATCTTGGCTCACTGCAGTCTCCACCTCCCGGGTTCAAGTGATTCTCCTGCCTCAGCCTCCCAAGCAGCTGGGATTACAGAAGCCACTATGCCTGGCAAATTTTTGTATTTTTAGTAGAGACAGGGTTTCACCTGTCTCTACTAGTGTTGGCCAGGCTGGTATCTAACGCCTGACCTCAGGTGATCTGCCTGCCTTGGCCTCCCAAAGTGCTAGGATTACAGGTGTGAGCCACCACACCCGCCTGGCCGAGAGCCACAGTTTTGCAGTAATATTGCTTTCTATCATTTCACTTTCCCTTTTATCTTTATACCCTTTACATTATCGTTTCGCTCATTCTCTCCCTTTTTAGGCAATGACCATCCCGGCAGGGGAAGAAGCAAGGTGGGTTTTGCTAAACTCTCTCTCTTTCCAGTAGGTCCAGGAATTTGCAGAACCTGGCAAAAAGGTTCTAACTCCAGTTTCATTAGCATGGCTTGTTAATTATAAACACTGCCTGCCCTCCCTCCCAAACGTCTAAAACAGCAGATTAAGTTTTAACTTTTGCTGGCAGGACACCTGCTTCGGACATTCCTTCTCCCCTCACCTCCTAGGATTTACAACACAAAAGTAAACATTTACACTGGTTAAGATTTACCAAAAGGAAGTGTGGCCTGGAATGCTTCCTTTGAAGTGCTGCCTCATGAGCAGGGAGCCCTTTTAAATAAATAAAATAAGAAAATAAGCTCAGGTTGGAAGAGAAAACCTCAAAGCCTTCTAGATGATGTCCCACTTGGGCTCAGCATAACCAGGCTTTCTGTTTTTCCCTTGGGCCTTAAGGGCAGCATTTGTTAAATCCTGAGAATAACACAAAACTATAGGTCTCTGCTCAAGGTAAATTGGGTTATCAGTCAGCAGTGCAATCAAGTGGTCACCTGGAAGCTCTTGGCTAGGACTTGCTTCCTGACCGAGATATCACCAAGGGGGAAAGGAAGAAACCAAGTACCCTACAGAGGGGGAGCTAAGGGACAAGACCAACTTATCAGGACGGAAAAAGCAACGACGTCCACTTGTTTGTGCCAGAAAAAACCTGATTGTCTCAATGAGGCTTTTCTGCTTTATTGCAGGTGGGTGAGGGGTGGAGCCAGCCCCAGGATGGGTGCCTGCTGTGCTGACTGAGGGGACTGACAGATACTTTTGCAAACAGGGGCACCAGACACTGAGGTCATGCAAGTACTTTCAGGGAAAGCGAAGTGAAAAAACTCCCCACAGCCACTCCTAGATTGCAGGTCAATGAAATGCTCCCGTAAGGAAAGGAGGAATGGCCACAGTTGCATGGCATTCCTATCCAATCACACTCTTCCCCTCTAGAAATAGTGCCTCCACCACTACATACCTCTATTGGTCAAGATCAACCAATAATCTTGACCATGGGGGGGCAATTCCCAAGTGCTTGTTGTTCACCAGCAAGTGAAGAAAGGGAGCGCCAGGAAACAGCCTCCTTCGTAACCCACTCTGTCCTAGCCCCCGGCTGACTGCTTTACCTGCTTAGCTCGCCTGTCTCTATGACGGCCCAGAGAGGCAGATATTGCACACTTTGTGGGTGAGATCACTGAGGCTAGCTACTGCTCCCAAGGCTGCGACTTATGCCAAAGCCATCCAAGTGGCAGATGTGTTAGAAGCAGCGCTGAACTTGGACTCCCAACTTGTGAAAGGCTCAGCTTTCTGTTAGCTGGGAGACCTTGAGCAAGTTACTCAACTCTGCCGGTGTTTCTGATGCCACTCTGTTTCGAGCAGCAGGGTATCAATGGGTTGCACATTTGAGGGAGAAGTCCACATCCACCCACTTGCTCTAACTTCCTGACCCACCTAGCGGAGTGTTCAGAATTTATCAGCATGAATGCAACAAAGTTTGGTAAGGCTTTCCCCTCACTCCTGGGTTCCCTACAAAGTGGGGAGCATATTCCTGCCAACATGAGCTTATATTCTCATTGGATATCCTTCCAGAGTGGAGAAAGCAGCCAACTTAATGCTATACCACACTCAGGCCTTTGTTAAGGGAATATCTACAAGCACTGGCCTTTCATCATTCTTCAATCAAACTAATCCCCAGAGAGGTCTCACCTTTACTTGCAGAGACAAAGCAGATCCAGAGCCCCTGGGCATTTATTCTTGCTACCTTCAGCTTCCCAGTGTCTCATAAAGCTACAATCTCACTCAGAGGAACACCCTGGTTCTGGTTCTAAATTTGATCCAATGACCAGAATTGCAAACCCATTTCTCTGAACTGTGGAAGCTCAATTTCCCAACTTGTCAGTTGGGGATGAAACAATTTACCTTACAAGGTTTCAATGAAGAGCTAAGGAGACCTGAAAAGGTAAGATTCTTTCCATCATAAACATTCCTGCTCTTATCAAGTCCCAGGTCCTAGAGCACACTATCCGAGTGCGTCAATATCAGACATACATGTCAGAAACGAATACAAAATACAGATCACAGGGTGAGCAAACGAACCATGAGGTAAATGAAGGAATGAAGGAAAGGAGACGGGGAGAAGGCTGGGAAGACCAGTAGGGAGGGGCCCTGAGTCATGCTAAGATATTTTGGGGTTTTCTGTGAGCACTGGAGAACCATGAGCAATTCTGAGAAGGAGAACAGTTTGCTCTGGGAAGTCTTGTGGAAGAAAATTCCAAAAGTAGTTGCAACAAGAGATTGCTGGAAAACGATCTGGAGTCTGGCCACTGTTCACTGACTATCGCAATAACCAAAGCAAGGAATGACACCTTCACTCAGATACTGGCCTGCATATGGCCAGTGCATAGAAGGGTGGGAATGAGTCAGGAGACCTCAGCCACCAAAGGCTCTCAGCAGCTCTGTCCCTTCAAAAAGGCAGATTTGCAAGAATAAACTTTCCCAGATGCTTATTTTTGTTCTAGGTTTCTATGAATGTGAAATAAGACTATCAGGTTGGTGTCCTGAGCCACTAATTCCTATCCCCATATTTACCTTATTACCTTAAAACAAAAAATCATTGCTGTCCACTCACATTCAGAGCAGCATTATTCACAAATAGCCAAAAGGGGAAAGTAACTCAAGTGTCCATCGACAGATGAACAGAGAAGCAAAATGTAATTACAATGGAATATAATTCACCCTTAAAAAGGAAGGAAATTTTGACATAGGCTACAGCATGGATGAGCCTTATGTAGTATTTCACATAATGCTAAGTGAAACGACCTGTCGCAAAGGAAAATACTATGGGATTTCATTTGTATGAGGTATCCAGAGTAGTCAAATTCATAGAGCCAGAGGTAGATCAGTAGTTTCCAGGGGCTGGGGGCAGGGAGGAGTTGGGGGTTGTTTAATGGGTGCAGAGTTCCTGTGCAGGAAGATGAAAAGAGTTCTGTAGATGGGTGGTGGTGATGGTTGCACAGTAACAATATACTTAATTCACTAAACTCTGCTGTTGAAAATGGTTACGATGATTAATCTTACGTTATGTATATTTTACCACAATTTTTTTAAAAGGTAAAGAAATCATTCCTCACACAGATTGTCAGTGCAAATGAGACTGCCTGTAAATGATGGAATTCTTTGCTACCAGACACAGCCTATCCAGGAAACTTCTCCTCCTCTTCCTTTCATTATTGCTTAAAAATTCCCCTCCCTGCAGGGTGCAGTGGCTACCTGTAATCCCAGCACTTTGGGAGGCCGAGGCGGGTAGATTATGAGTTCAGGAGTTCAAGACCAGCCTGACCAAGATGGTGAAATCCTATCTCTACTAAAAATACAAAAATTAGCTGGGCACAGTGGCTGGTGCCTGTAATCCCAGCTACTCAGGTGGCTGAGGCAGGAGAATCCCTTGAGCCAAAGCAGCAAAGCCTGCAGTGAGCTGAGATCGTGTCACAGCACTCCAGCCTGTGTGACAGAATGAGACTCTGTCTCCAAAAAAAAAAAAAAAAAATTCGCCTCCCCACTGCCTCACCTGGTGCTAACTCAGCTCCTGTCAGTATTTGAATGGCAGGAACCAGCCTGAGGGTAGACACTGCCACCTTCTTCTGTATCCTAGGACACCTGGAGTTTCCAGAGACTGACGCTGGTACCATCCACCATTCCAGGACCCCAGCCCCTGACAACCTCAGCGAGCATGGGCCCAGGTCCTCACTGGCATCCCATGTGAGCCTGGCAGGTTCCAGGAAGCTCTCTTCATGGCAAGAAGAGCTAGGGTGGAGTGCCCTATGGGAGGTGTTGATAGGAGCTCCTGTCAGAGGCTCCCAGGGCCTGCCATCTCAGAGGACAAGGAGGGCACACGTGGTCTCAATGCCAAACACAAAATGAGGCCATGGAGGTCAGCTTGCTTCTGCCCACTTCTGCCCTTGCCACCAATTCAAAGGAGATCAGGACTGGAATGAGGAAATGGCTCCATCCGTCCTCCCCCCTGCAAAGAGCTGGAAAGCTTGCTCCACTGGATCCAGGCATTTATTCAGGTATTTGAACTCAGCTACTAGGTGTCTACACATTTAGGATGGTCATGTCTTTTTGATGAATCACCCTATTATTGAAAAAGCTCTCTGTATTCCATGCTGACAGCCGTTCCAATATTCTTTTGATTAGTACTGGTATGGTATATCCTCCCTATCCTTTTACTTTTCACTATCCTATGTGAGTATTTATATTTAAAGTGACTTTGTTATAGGCAGGCTATACACTTGAGTCTTATTCTTTTTTTCTACTTTTTAATTAGAGTGTTTAGTCCATTTACTTGTACTGAATTATTGATATAGCTGGATTTAAGTCTACCAACTTGCCATTTGTTGTCTATTTGTCTCATCTGTTTCTTGCTTCCTTTTTCTTTCTGTTCTACTTTTAAAGAAAATTCATCCACCATATACCATTATGTTTGCTGTAAACAATCAATTATCTTTTAAAGATATGAAGAAATTTTTAGTTTTTTCTGTTTCTAGTACTCCTAATTTCTTATGTAGATCTAAGTTTCCACCTGATACCATCTTTTTTCTGACTGAAAAATGTCTTTTTTTGTTGTTGTTTTTTGAGACAGAGTCTTGCTCTGTCACCCAGGCTGGAGTGCAGTGGCATGATCTCAACTCATTGCAACCTCTACCTCCTGGGTTCAAGCGATTCTCCTGCCTCAGCCTCCCAAGTATCTGGGACTGCAGGTGCACACCATCAGCCTGGCTAATTTTTGTATTTTTAGTAGAGACAGGGTTCCCTATATTGGCCGGGCTAGTCTCGAACTCCTGATCTCCAGTGATCTGCTCACCTTGGCCTCCCAAAGTGCTGGGATTACAGGCGTGGGCCACCATATCCGGCCCTGAAAAATTTCTTTTAACATTTCTTATTGTGTAACTATGCTAGTGATACCTTCTCTAGCAATTTATTTTATCTGAAAATGTTTGGATTTTATCCTCATTTTAAGGATACTCATTTGGTTGGACACAGAATTGTAAGTTGACAGTATTTTTCTCTTTCAGCACCTTAGGGATATCACTTAATTATGTTTTGGTTTGTACTGTCTCTGATGAGAAGTCTGCAGTATTTTATTTTATTTTTGAGACAGAGTTTCGCTCTTTGCCCAGACTGGATGCAATAGTGTGATTTCAGCTCACCGCACACTTCACCTCCTGGGTTCAAGCGATTCTCCTGACTCAGCCTCCCGAGTGGCTGGGATTACAGGCACACACCACCACACCCAGCTAATTTTGTATTTTTAATAGAGACAGGGTTTCTCTGTGTTGGTCAGGCTGGTCTCCAACTCCCAACTTCAGGTGATCCACCCACTTCAGCCTCCCAAAGTGCTGGGATTACAGGCATGAGCCACCACGCCCAGCCCCAAGAAGTCTTCAGTATTCTTATTGTTCTAAGTTATTCCTGGCTAATTTTAAGATTTTTCTATCTTTTATTTACAGCAGTTTGATTATGATATGTCTAGGTGTGGTTTTCCATATGATTTTTCTGGATTTATTGGGCTTCTTGGATCTGCGGGTAATATTATTTTCATCAACTTTGGAATTTTTCATCCATTATGTCTTCAAATGTATTTTTTTCCCAATCTCTCTATCTCCATTTTTTTGGGGGGGGGAATGCAAACACACATTTCTTAGACTGATTAATAATGTCCCACAAATTGCTAAAGTCCTGACTTATTTCTTCAAGATTTTCTTCCTTCCATGCTTCAGCCTGGATACTTTATTTTAGACAGGGTCTCACTCATTCTGTTGCCCAAGCTGGAGTATAGTAGCACAATCATAGCTCATGACGCCTCCACTTCCTGTGCTCAACTGCTCCTCCCACCTCAGCCTCCCAAACAGGTGGGACTACAGGCATGTACCCCATGCCTGGCTTATTTCTTTTTTATTTTAGTGGAGATGAGGTCTTGCCATGTTTCCCAGGCTGGTCTTGAACTCCTGAATTCAAGCGATCCTCCAGCCTCAGCCTCCCAAAGTGTCTGGGTTACAGGTGTGAACCACTGCACCCAGGCTTGCTTGAATACTTTCCATTGCCCTGACTGCATGTTTACTAGTCTTTATTTTTTTACACCATCTGATCTACTATCAAACTCATCTAGCAAATTTTTCATCTCAGATATTGTAGTTTTCATCTAGAATTTTCATTTAGTTTCATTTCTCTACTGACTTTTAAAAAATCTTTAAACATATCTAAACAGTCAATTATCTTCTAAAGAAATGAAGAAATTTTTTAAAGTCATCTCTGGATCTGTTTCTATTGACTATCTTTCTTCATAAGCTGAATACCTTTTCTGTTGTTGGGGGGACATTGTCAATGTGAAGTTGTTGACCATTTGAACTTCGTTTTTTTTCTTTAAAGAATGTTGAGTTTTGGCTGGGCGCAGTGGCTCAAGCCTGTAATCCCAGCACTTTGGGAGGCCGAGGCGGGTGGATCACGAGGTCAAGAGATCGAGACCATCCTGGTCAACATGGTGAAACTCCGTCTCTACCAAAAATACAAAAAATTAGCTGGGCATGGTGGCGTGTGCCTGTAATCCCAGCTACTCAGGAGGCTGAGGCAGGAGAATTGCCTAAACTCAGGAAGCAGAGGTTGTGGTGAGCCGAGATCGCGCCATTGCACTCCAGCCTGGGTAACAAGAGCGAAACTCCATCTCAAAAAAAAAAAAAAAAAAAGAATGTTGAGTTTTGTTTTGATGGCTAATTTATTGGCTGATTAGCTTAATCCTCTTAAGACTTGTTTTTAAGCACTGTTAGGCCATATATGATTTTAAGGATGGAAGCCACATACAAAGAATAGTGGTACAGGCCGGGTGCAATGGCTCATGCCTGTAATCCCAGCACTTTGGGAGTCCAAGGCAGGTGGATCACAAGGTCAGGAGTTCGAAACTTGTCTGACCAACATGGTGAAACCTCATCTCTACTAAAAATGCAAAAATAAGCCAGGTGTGGTGATGCGTGCCTGTAATCCCAGCTACTCAGGAGGCTGAGACAGGAGAATTGCTTGAACCTGGGATGGGGAGGTTGCAGCGAGCAGAGATCACGCCACTGCACTCTAGCCTGGGCAACAGAGTGAGGCTCTGTCTCAAAAAAAAAAAACCTCCACTGTACTCTTGTAAGAGGTTGAAAGTAAAGAAAGCAAGTAATTTCTTAGTATTATTATGAAGCTTTGACCTTGCAGATCTCCTGAGAGGATCAAGTATTTCCAGGGATCGTACTTTGAGAACTGCTGCTCTAGAAAAGTTCTAGGCCTCCTAGAATGGAAGAGGCTTAAAAGAGAAAATAAAAATCTTCTGAGCTGACATTATGAAGAAATAACACAAGGTACTGACTAATTACAACTGAACAACTGATTCAAAAGAAAAGGATATTTGCCCTATGAAAGAATGCAAACACTGAACTTGTCCCCCTTCAGGGAGTTGGAGAATGATTTCTTGAGGAACTAACTATTCAACCAGGCCCTGAGAAGGAGGTTAACCAGATGAAGGCAGGAAGAGGCAAAGTTCTGTCTCTAAATACACCTGATCGTCCTGCCTTGCTAAGGAAATTGAGTTAGGCTTTAAAGAAGGATCAGAGATGGAGATTACTTTCTCCCATGACATTTCCTCTAGAAGAAAAAACTGGTTCTTCCCAGACCAAGCCGGAAATCTGTTCTGGAAAAAAAAGGGGAAGGTGTAACCTAGGGTCCTTCTGATGCTCATGGAATTAGCTCCAGTGACAGAGAAGCCCAGATCTCTCTGGGATGAGTGGGATGTCCTACCAAATAGGGCACTATATGGAGGCCCAAGAGCTGAGACTCCGGGGACGCACGCCTGAGGACAGTTATGCAGGCCACAGGGTGCAGTCACCTACAGTAACACATGTAGCCACAGAAATCCTTAGCTAACTGCCGTAATTTAAGGCAATTAGGAGCCATTCATCATCCAGATGGCTATTCCCTCTAATCGTTACTGGCTGAAGGAACTATATATAGCAGCTACCTTTCCACTCCATTTCCAGGCCATGTTCCTGTCTTCTGGTTGCCAGTTCTGCAAACATTCACTCTTGAAACTAGACATGCCAAGTTCCAGGAGGGACATCGGACAGACACTGCCCCTGTTCTTCTTCCCCTTGACACATCCACCTTTGGGGTGTGAAAACCCACCAGGTTCCAGCCACCATCTCACTTCAGCCTCCCAAGGCCTTTGCTCTACTTGAAAAAGACTAAGTGGCCGGGCGTAGTGGCTCACACCTGTAATCCAAGCACTTTGGAGGCCAAGGCAGGCAGATCACCTGAGGTTGGGAGTTCAAGACCAGCCTGACCAACATGGTGAAACCCTGTCTTAATAAAAAATAAAAATAAAATAAAAAAAAGGAAAAATACTAAGCAGAGAAGAAAGCCATCCTGGAAGGCAGCAGATTCTGCTCTGTTCACTGACAGTACCGATGGCCAGCACTTAACAAGCACACAGTCTTACACGTGCTATGGGATTTACCTCTATTAATTCACTGAGTTCTTCTGATAACCTGATAAGATTAGGCCAGAGGTCCTGTAACTGACTCAGTCACCAAGTCAGTAAGGATTAAAACCAGGGAGTTTGGCTCCTAAATCAGTTCCTTGAATGTTACACTCTACTGCCTCTCTAGCTTTGAAGTGGCAAGAGGAGTTGGCTTTTTAAAAAGTGTATGGGCCAGGCTCAATGGCTAATGTCTGTAATCCAGGCATTTCGGGAGGCCAAGCCGGGCAGATCACCTGAGGTCAGGAGTTCAAAACCAACCTGGCCAATGTGGCAAAACCCCATCTCTACCAAAAATATAAAAATTAGCTGGGTGTGGTGCTGGGCACCGGTAATCCTAGCTACTCAGGAGGCTGAGGCATGAGAATCACTTGAATCTGGGAGGTGATGATTACACTACTAAGATCACACTACTGCACTCCAGCCTGGGTGACAGAAAGACTCCATCTCAAAAAAAGAAAAAAAGTATATATATAAATGCTCAACATCACTCTTCATTAGGGAAATGCAAACCAAAACCACAGTGAAATATCACTTCACACCCATTAGGCCGGCTACTATTAAAAAAACAAAAACAAAAACAACAATAATTGTTGATGATGATGTGGGGAAACTGGAACCCTTGTGCACTGCTAGTGGGAATGTAAAATAGGGGGAAATGGTATGGCAGTTTTTCAAAAAATTAAAAATAGGATTATCAGGCCGGGCATATTAGCTCATACCAGTAATCTAAACACTATGGGAGGCCAAGGTAGGTGGGTTGCTTTGAGCTCAGGAGCTGGAGACCAGCCAGAGCAACGTGACAAAACCCTGTCTCTGCAAAAACTATAAAAATGAGCCAGGTGCAGTGGCTCATGCCTGTGGTCCCAGCTACAATGGATGCTAAAGCTGGGGGATCACTTGAGCCAGGAAGTGGAAGCTGCAGTAAGCTGAGATTGCACCACTGCACCCCAGCCTGAGCAACAGAACGAGATCCTGTCTCAAAATAAATAAATAAATAATCATGTGATCTAGCAGCTCTCCTTCTAGGTATGTACCTAACAGAATAGAAAGCAGGGGCAATGAACACTTACTTACTTACTTATTGAGATGGAGTCTCACTTTGTCACTCAGGCTGCAGTGCAATGGCTCCATTTCTGCTCACTGCAACCTCTGCCTCCTGGTTTCAAGTGATTCTCCTGCCTTAGTCTCCTGAGGAGCTGGGATTACAGGTGCCCACCACCATGTCCAGCTATTTTTTGTATTTTTAGTAGAGATGGGGTTTCACCATGTTGGCCAGGCTGGTCTTGAACTCCTGACCTCAGGTGATCTGCCCACCTCGGCCTCCCAAAGTGCTGGGATTATAGGCATGAGCCACCGCACCCAGCTAATACATATTTATATACGCATGTTCACAGCAGCATTGTTCACAAGAGCCAAAATGTAGAGGTAAGCTACGTGTCCACCGTGAACTGATTAACAAAACATCATATATATGTGTATATATTACAGTACACTGTTATGTAGATACATCTCACATACAAATAATGAAATATTATTCAGCTTTAAAAATGAAGGAAATTATGACACAAACAACATGGAAAAACTCTGAGAATATTATGTTAAATAAAATAGCCAGTCACAGGCCAGGCACAGTGGCTCACACCTATGATCCCAGCATTTTGGGAGGCCAAGGCATGTGGATCACCTGAGGTCAGGAGTTCAAGACCAGCCTGGACAACATGGTAAAACCCCATCTCTGCTAAAAATACAAAAATTAGCCAGATGTGGTGGCAGGTGCCTATAATCCCAGCTCTTTGGAAGGCTGAGGCAGGAGAATAGCTTGAATCTGGGAGGTAGAGGTCCCAGTGAGCCAGGACCACACCACTGAATTCCAGCCTGGGCAACAAGAGTGAAACTGTCTCAAAAAAAAAAAAAAAAAAAAAAAAAAAAAAGAAATAGCCCACCAGAAAAAAAGACAAATACTGTAAGAGTCCACTTACGTGAGGCACTCAGAGAAGTCAAATTCATAGAGACAGAAAGTAGAAGTTTTCAGAGTTTCAGTTTAGCAAGATGAAGAACATTCGCAAGATGGATGGTGGTGATGGTTCCATGACACTACGAATGTACTTAACATTACAGAGCTGTGCACTGGAAATGGTGAAGATGGTAAATTTTATGTTACATATATTGTGCCACAATTAAACATAAATTTTTAAAAAGTAAACTAAGAAAAGGCATCTGTGACTGGGTGCAGTGGCTCATGCCTGTAATCCCAGCATTTTGGAAGGCTGAGGCAGGCGGATCACCTAAGGTTGGGAGTTTGAGACCAGCCTGACCAACATGGAGAAACCCTATCTCTACTAAAAATACAAAATTAGCCGGGTGTGGTGGCGAATGCCTATAATTCTGACGACTTGGGAGGCTGAGGCAGGAGAATCACTTGAACCCAGGAGGGTTCAAGGGTTGTGGTGAGCCAAGATTATGCTATTGCACTCAGGCCTGGGCAACAAGAGCAAAACTATGTCTCAAAAAAAAAAAAAAAAAGAAAGAAAAGAAAAGGAAAGAAAAGGCATCTGTGTAATAAACCTCAGAACCCTTATCATTGTAATTAGGGTAAAAATTATCATACAATCATAAAAAAATTGGGAGCTGATTACATTTCTGAACTTCTGGAACTGAGAGAACATTTGCAAACAGATTAAGAGCTGTGGACGTTCCATGATCCACACGCCAAGCCGAAGGGGTGATTAGCAGGCTTACATTACTGATTTCTAATCAGAAAGTTAAAAAAAAAAAATCATACTTTGTCAAAGAAAACAGCAACAAAGGGCCAGTAAACTCAGGAGTTACACAATAGGAGCCGAATCGTGCAGCATACCACGACCCTCGGGTCTCTCCGGCGCTGCATTCTTGCCTGTGAATGTGTTCTCGGAAAGCAAGGATTTTCATGACATCACCGGGCTATTGCATTGCACTGATAACGCATCATTCAACGCTGTATGATCCCTCACAAAGGCAGGCAGTGCCTCTGAATGAAAACGAGGACATCTGGAAGGACATAGTCTAGAGTCATTAGCAATTAGATCTGAACTGTCCTGGCCCACTTGTTTCTCCTTCCCATAATCCTATCCCAGATAGGATCCTGGGAATACTGAGGTGGAGGACTTCTTTCTCCCTGAAGAAGCCTCTGTGCTCACATTTCTAAATGGCTGCGGACTCTAAGAGGGCAGGAGGCAAAGGGGGAAGTAGGAGAGGAGGCCTTGGTCGGGGAGGTCCTGGGTTCAGTGCCTGGCAACTGACAAGAAGTATGAGCCTGGAGGGTCATCACAGCCCTGTCTGCTCTGCACCCCATTGCCACCCTGCCAACCCCTGAACCACACCTCCTGTCCTCACTGCCCAATAGAGCAGGATCTGTGGGATCCGGCTGCCGGCTCAGGAAGGAGGCAGGAACTTCCTCTAGTGCCTGAATTCCAGGCACTGCACCCTGGAGAGCGTGAGAGCTCAACTAATTCTCAAACCAGGACACACAGACAAACTCTGAGAAATGGCAAAGAACTAACTCAAGGAGGGTGAGTGATGTTCCATCGACACGTGCCGAATACCTCGAGACAATGCAGCACTGGCAGGCACTTGGCTGCGGAGTCAGAGAGCCCAGACTTAAGCTCAAATCCTCTTGCCAACTTGCTGTGCGACCTTGCTCAGTTCCCTAACCTCTCTGGCCAAAGCTACCTCATCTGGAAGGTGAGGACAAGTGAAAATATAAATGTCTATAAAATCCCTCAGCACGTGGCAGCTGTCACTACTGCCAGGTGAGGTTTCCACGGCATCTAACAAAATTTTTGAACTGTACTGCCACTTTACTTTTTTTTTTTTTTTTTTGACATGGAGTTTCACTCTTGTTACCCAGGCTGGAGTGCGTGCAATGGCTCGATCTCAGCTCACTGCAACCTCCCTCTCCTAGGTTCAAGTGATTCTTCTGCCTCAGCCTCCCAAGTCGTTGGGATTACAGGTGCCCACCACCAGGCCAGGCTAATTTTTTTTTTTGTATTTTTAGTAGAAACGGGGTTTCATCATGTTGGTCACGCTGGCCTCGTACTCCTGACCTTATGATCTGCCGCCTCAGCCTCCCAAAGTGCTGGAATTACAGGCATGAGCCGCTGCGCCCAGCCCATTTTACTCTTTTTTGAATACGAAATCTTGACCAAATGATAACAACATACTATTTTCCTCCTGGAGGCAAATCAAGTGTAATCTGGGGAGAAGTGAAGAGAAAGGGAGTGGATTCAGAAACAACATTCTCATGAACAAAAGCATGAAAGAAACTCAGTAATTGCCAAAATCTTGCAATACCTGATTCCCTCACGGAATTCCAGTAAATGTCAGAAGGATTCGGACACAGCCCATGTTGAACTAAAGCTGGAGTCTCCCCTTGCACCAATTCCATTCCAGAAGCGTCTGCTAGGATCTGCCGTGCACTGAGCCTCTAGCTGCTCTGCCCTGCTGCCTAGAACCCAGCCAGTCCTTCCTTTCTCTTCAAGGAACCAAGGGGTTCTGTACCTACTACAGACACAGAGGACAAGCTGCCCTCACCCGGACCTCCTCGGCTTAGTTCCCTGAGGTCACAGCAGTCTGGGCTGACCCTACAGTCTCACAGGGTCAGGCCTCTTCTTTCCAAAGCCACCTGCCCTGAGCCAGCCCCACAGAAACACCCCCAGCCTTCACATAGTTGCAGATAAGCGAGCCAGCTTCCAGGAGGCACCCTGGACTGGTAAAGCAGGTTTCTGGTGCTCAGCTTGTTAAGAATAAGGAAATGCATTTTGTTTTTCAGAGCCAGGTGATGGGCAATGTCCTTTCGATCCCAGGCACCTGCTCTCCCTTCACTGATGCGATGAAGACAGCCTGTCTGGGGCTTCTGGTATCTTTGTTTGATTTTGTTGGCTCAACAGTTACTGGTTTGGCGAACAGCAATTGCGAGCCTCACACAGAAAATCGTGGTCGCAAATTCTGAGAAACGCTGGGAGGGGAAGGACTCTTGGGAGTTTCACGGTCCAATAGTTCTATTCTTCAGCTTCTCCTGCCTGAAAAGATGGGGAGGCCTGAGCATTCTAGCTGCCCCGGGTTTGGGGTCAGCCGTGGAGCTGGAAAACTGTTCTTTCGTCTGTTTTTCGACAGCAGGAGGAATGTCAAGCTATGGAGTCTCCCTGAAATACAGACAGGGAGCTGAGCTTCCACCAGGGACACCGCAGTCCCAAACAGGTGGACTGTGCCTCCTGCCAGCCAGAGCCCTGGCCTCTCCTTGGGTCTGATGCTCGCCCTCTGGCCCCAGACTTGATCTAGAAGTTAAGACTGACCAGGAGAGGAGTCAGAAGGTGACAGCTTCTTAACAGGAAGTGACCATTCGCCATCCCTACTCTGTGGCCTTTCTGTTGCTACTCAGCGCCCTTCACTTGCACTGATTCCTTTCTTTTTTTAATTTACTTGAGACAGAGTCTGGCTTCCTTTTCTTTTTCTTTTTTTGACAGAGTCTGGCTCTGTTGTCCAGGCTAAAGTGCAGTGACACGATCTCGGCTCACTGCAACCTCTGCCTCTCAGGTTCAAGTAATTCTCCAGCCTCAGTCTCCCGAGGAGCTGGGTAACAGGGGTATGCCACCATGCCCGGCTAATTTTGTATTTTTAGTAGAGACAGGGTTTCTCCATGTTGGTCAGGCTGGTCTCAAACTCCCAACCTTAGGTGATCCGCCTGCCTCAGCCTTCCAAAATGCTGGGATTACAGGCGTGAGCCACTGCAACCAGTCACAGATGCCTTTTCTTAGTTTACTTTTAAAAAATTTATGTTTAATTGTGGCACAATATATGTAACATAAAATTTACATCTTTACCATTTCCAGTGCACAGCTCTGTAATGTTAAGTACATTCATAGTGTCGTGGAACCATCACCACCATCCATCTTGCAAATGCTCTTCATCTTGCTAAACTGAAACTGAAAACTTTTACTTTGTGTCTCTATGAATTTGACTTCTCTGAGTACCACATATAAGTGAACTCTTACAGTATTTGTCTTTTTGTGATGGGCTATTTCTTTCTTTCTTTCTTTTTTTAAGACAGAGTTTCACTCTTGTTGCCCAGGCTGGAATTCAATGGTGGTCTTGGCTCACTGGGACCTCCATCTCCCAGATTCAAGCTATTCTCCTGCCTCAGCCTTCCAAAGAGCTGGGATTACAGGCAGATGCCACCATGCCTGGCTAATTTTAGCCTTTTTAGTAGAGATGGGGTTTTACCATGTTGGCCAGGCTGGTCTCAAACTCCTGGCCTCAAGGGATCCTCCCTCCTTGGCCTCCCAAAGTGCTGGGATTTCAGGTGTGAGCTACAGTGCTCGGCACACTGATTCCTTTCTTAGTACCAGTTATAGGCAAAACTTTGTGCTGGGCCTGGGGAGACTGGACAGGATGTTTCCCCATAAAGGGGAGCAGTCAGACAGAAAGAAACTACTACTCTGTGGTAAACACATGTTAGAAGGATACATAGCGGGCCCCTATACAAGGTGGAACAAAGATGGCAAGGAAGGCTCCCAGGAAGAGGTGGCCTTTTAGCTGAAGTGCACCGGGTGGGGCAGCACAGGGAGAGAGTATCAGAGCACAGTGGGCACACATGGCTGACACAAAGGAAAGATCAACTGAGGGGGCAGAGTGAGAGGTTTTCAAGATTAAGGCATGTTAGTTAGAATCATCTGGGCAGCATATTAAAAACGCAGTTCCTGGAAGCCCCACTGAGATCCTGATTCAGTACACTTAAGGTGGGGGCCCAGAAATCTGCATTTTACAAGCTCCTCTGGGGAGTCTAAAGCAGGAGGTCTGTAGACCACAGTCTGAGAAATCCTGCTTTAAAGGAATGGGAAAAAAAAAAAAAAAAAAAAAAAAAAAAGCTATTTGTGGCTTTGATGGAGTATTGGTTTATTTTCCTGGAATGTTCCCAAAGGGACTTTGGACAGCTCACTAATGACTCGTTCTTCAGTCATGTTACACAGACATACATCCCAACCTCAAACAAACTGGAAATGAATCCAGGGGGTGTCAGCAGCCTTGCTCACACCAATGGACGGAGCATCTTCCGAGACGGGCGAGGCAGTGCTATCTCAGGAATGTGTTGGGGCAAGGTCCATGCTTTCAATGAAATGCTGTGCACAGGTGAGCCAGGGGCTGGTAAGGGCAGTGTCCTAATCTCTGATGGGAAAGCCCTCTGGAATCTGGCCACACCTCCTTGCCACCCTCATGCCAGGAAAGGTTAGGTGCTTCACGGGCCTCTCACACTCTGCAGCCCATGGCTGGCTCCCTGTCCTGTACCCAGTCCCACACCTGGAGCCCACCTCTGCCTTCCCAGGACTGCTCCAGGCTCAGGTTCCCCCTGGTTGGGACCAGGGCTTATGTGCAGAGGCCCTGCCTCACCTAACCAAAGCCTTGGCCCAAAGCATCACTGTGCTAGTCCCCTCATGGCAATATTTCGTCCAGGCAGCCTGTGACTTATTTTGCCGGTTATTTTGCTGGCTCAGTTCCTGCCTGGGAAACTCACTGCAGACTCCAGTTCCTCCTTGTCTCATTCTTGCCTCTGTTCTTTGAGGACTGGAATCCTGCCTCTGTGATCACCACTGGTGTCTGCCTGCCAGAACACCCCTCATTGCTTAGCAGAGCCAACTTAGCAGAGCCATGAGTGCTCCAACCTCCGAATGGCCCTCATCCCCTGTCCCATGTTCTGCAGCCCTGGTGACCTCCTGCATAGCCTGAGACTGCTCTGACCTTTGGCACCTGACCTTCCCGGTAGACGCACTGAGACCTCAGGAGCTTGCATTTTCTCTGCAGGTGTGAACCCTACCAACTGAGCTCCATCGCCCCACCCAGCTTCAATCCCTTATTTCACATGGGGCTCTGGAAATGAGTTGCAAAGCTTCTTTCTCTTGATAGTATTTATAGCTGGTTGTAAAAGTCTACTGTTTATTGATACCACAAGTATGTAGCATGCCCTAGATCTGAACTAGAAAGAGGCACAGCCAGCCACAAAAGAAAAACAACAGAAGGAGTATTGAACGGTCAGTGCCACTCCAATGTTAACATGCATAAGTACCTCTGGGGATCTGGTTAAAATCCACATTCCACTGGGAGCAGTGGTGGTACATGCCTGTGATCCCAACACTTTGGGAGGCCGAGGTGGGTGGATCACCTGAGGTTAGGAGTTCAAGACCAGCCTGATCAACATGGTGAAACACTGTCTCTACTAAATACAAAAAAATTAGCCAGGAGTGGTGGTGCATGCCTGTAATCCCAGCTACTAAGGAGGCTGAGGCAGGAGAATTGCTTGAACCTGGGACGTGGAGGCTGCAGTGAGCGGAGATCATGCCATTGCATTCCAGCTTGGGCAACAAGAGTGAAACTGTCTAAAAAAGTAAAATAATGTAAAATGCACATTCTGATTCAGGGGACCTGGGGTGGAGCCTGGAATTCTGAATTTATTTTTTTCTTCTTTTTTGAAACAATCTCACTCTGTCACCCAGGCTGCAGCGCAGTGGCGTAATCTCTGCTCACTGCAACCCCTCCCCTCCTGGGTTCAAGCAATTCTCCCGCCTCAGCGTCCCGAATAGCTGGGATGACAGGTGCCTGACACCAAACCCAGCTAATTTTTGTATTTTTAGTAGAGAAGGGGTTTCACCATGTTGGCCAGGCTGGTCTCAAACTCCTGAACTCAGGTGATCCACCCAACTTGGCCTCTCAAAGTGCTGGGATTATGGGCATGAGCACTGCAACCGGCCAGGATTCTGCATTTCTAACAAACTCCCAGGCAATGCTGATGTGCTGGTCCATGGCCCACACTTTGAGTAGCAAGAGGGTAGGAATCACACAAACAGGAGCTTGCCACAGGGGTTTGAGGCGGGAACCACCAGGCCCCAAGAACTGCCAAGAGAATTCAGAGGAATTTACTTTCGAAGTTCTGAGAAAGACTGTCCTTAGGCTAGGCGCAGTGGCTCACGCCTATAATCCCTGCACTTTGGGAAGCCTAGGGGGCAGATCACTTGAGGTCAGGAGTTCGAGACCAGCCTGGCCAACATGACGAAACCCCATCTCTACTAAAAATACAAAATTAGCTGGGTGTGGTGGCACATGCCTGTAGTCCCAGCTACTCGGGAGGCTGAGGCAGGAGAATTGCTTGAGTCTAGGAGGTGGAGGTTGCAGTGAGCCGCGATCATGACACTGCACTCCAGCCTGGGCAATAGAGCAAGACACTGACTCAAAAAAAAAGAAAAGTTCTTAAGATGCCAACCACCCATGACCTACCCAGAGTGGGCAGCCGCTATAATTGGCACCACATGACCCCTGACGTCTCCTGAACCAAGTGAATCCAGCTCAAGGCTGGCTTTGTGATATTTTCAAATCAGCATCTCTCATGAGTTGTAGTGACTGAGCTGAAGGGTTAGGAGGCACAGGCTGAGGCCACGCAGTCCATTGGGGTCACCTGCAAACTAATGCTGTGATACTGTAATAACTGTTAACATTTTAAAGTATTTATGATGAGCCTTGCTTCTCTGCTAAGTGCATTGAATAAGATAATCCATGCTTAATTCTCAGAACAACCCTTCAAAGTAGATGGCAGTTTAAGAGCACAAGCTCTAGAGCCACACAGCTTGAGCCTGTATCCTGGCTTTCCTGCTTTCTAGCTGTGCAACCTTGGGCAAATTACTTAATCCCCCTGGGCCTTCACGGCTTCATCTCTAAATGAGGATAGTATTAGTACCTTTCTCAGAAGGCTGGTGTGATGGTTAGTTGAGCTAATAAGTATAACAGTGCTTGGCATGCAATAAAATCATGGTTATTATTACTGTTTTTTTTCTTTTTTTTTTTAGACGGAGTCTCACTCTGTTGCCCAGGCTGATGTGCAGTGGCACAATTTTGGCTCACTGTAACCTCTGCCTCCCAGGTTCAAGCAATTCTCCTGCCTCAGCCTTCTGAGTAGCTGGTATTACAGGCGTGTGCCATCATCCTGGCTAATTTTTGTATCTTTTTGTTTGTTTGCTTGCTTGTTTGTTTGTTTGAGACAGGGTCTCGATCTGTCGCTCAGGCTAGAGTGCAGTGGCATGATCTCCGCTCACTACAACATCCACTCCTGGGTTCAAGCAATTCTCTCAGCCTCCGAGTAGCTGGGATTACAGGCACCCGCCACCATACCCGGCTTTTTTTTTTTTTTTTCTTTTTGTATTTTTAGTAGAGACGGGGTTTCACCATGTTGGCCAGGCTGGTCTTGAACTCCTGACCTCATGATCCACCTGCCTCAGCCTCTCAAAGTGCTGGGTTTACAAGCGTGAGCCACTGTGCCCAGCCCAGCTAATTTTTTATATATTATTTTTAGTAGAGACGGAGTTTTACCATGTTGGCCAGACTGGTCTTGAACTCCTGACCTTAGGTGATCAGCCTGTCTCAGCCTCCCAAAGTGCTGGAATAACAGGCATGAGTCACTGTTCCCAGTCTATTGTCACTCTTAGCCTTATTTTTATAAAGCAAGGGTACAGGCTCAAAAAGATTAAGCAGCTTCTTCAGGGTCATATAGCTAGTAAGAGGCAGAAGTGACTCATAAATGAGGATTTTAGGAGGCAGAGAAAACCAAGACGTGGGTGGGCAGATACAGAGGGGCGTGTGGGGAGACGCTGCTGCCTTGGTACCTCATGCCTCCCTGTTACAGCGCCCACCCACCCAGCAGCGGGGCCTCTACTCCTTGCCTCAGGTTCCAGTGAGCTTCCTTCTAGAGCCATCTTGTATGGGCCTCTGTTGCCTTTGAACAGAAAGCGCCTGACGTGAAGCAGACCCACTCCTGCTCATTGAGCAGGAGGCGCTAGGTGCTGCCTGCGAGGGGAGGCATCAATGCATACAGGTAGGGCTGGGGTGCTGCGGTCCAGCGGGAAGAATGGCAAAGTGCAGGGTATTCTTGGGAACTGATACCAACCCAGGTAGGCAAGAGGCCAAGGACCAATGAACCTCAGGAACCATGGCTACCAATTATTGGCACCTGCAAGGGGGACGGGCACCTGCAATGTGCTCTACATTATTTATTCAATTTAATCCTCATAAAAACTGCATGAAGTAGTGTGGTTATATGAGAGAACAACCTTATTTCTTAGGAAATTCACATCAATGTATTTAGCAGTAAAAAGAAACAGTTGTTTTTTTTTTTTTTGAGACAGGGTCTCTCTCTGTCACCAAGGCTGGAGTACAGTGGCACAATCATGGCTCGCTGCAGCCTCCACCCCCTGGGTTCAAGTGATCCTTTCACCTCAGCATTCCACAAGATGATGGAACCACAGGCAGGCACTACTATGCCTGGCTAATTCTTTCATTTTTTGTATAGACGGAGGTCTCCCTACGTTACCCAGGCTGGTCTCGAACTCTTGGGCTCAAGTGATCCTCCCACCTTGGCCTCCCAAAGTGCTGGATTTACAGGCATGAGCCACTCTGTGCCCCACCTCCAACTTACTCTTAAATGGTCTTTGTGTATACATATTTTATATATACCTATAAATGATATACATTATATGTGTAATTTCTATATCTCTGCATACATTATGTATACTCAGAGATACAGAAATGGTGTGTGTGTGTGTGTGTGTGTGTGTATGTGTGTGTGTGTATATATATACAGAGAATTCAAATGGTTTATATATACAAATAATTATATATAACATATTCAGAGAGAGAATAAGAGAATATAAGGTAAATAGTCAACACATTAAAAACTGGTAAATCTGGGTAAAGGGTATATGGAAATTTCTTGTGCTATTTTTTGAAATTTTCCTGTATGTTTGAAATTATATTAAAATTTAACAAATACAAAAATATAACATGGGAAAGGTATTCCTAAGACACTTAAAAATAGGATGAAGTCAACACTAGCATCCTCATTCTTACAGATGAGGAAAGTGAGGCAAAATATGAGATGCTTAGAAAATGAGGGTGGGACCAGCTTTGAGAAGGTCAGCAGTGTGTCCCTTAGCACCCCAGGGGGACAGGGAAAGGGGAGGGCTGGTCAGCACTGGGTTGTGTTAGACTGAGCTGGTACCTTCTCACAGTAATGGCAGAAAAGGCAAGAGGCAAAGCTGTTTGAGACCAGAACGGGGTTCAATTTTCGATTTGTTGTAATTCATTGTGCTTGTCCAAATACAGAAATGATGTCCAGTGGGCACCCAGAAACGGACACCTGTGGCTTCATGGCAGAGGAGGTGGCTGAGGGCTTGGGGACACAGGACACCCCCAGAGAAGAACAAAGAGGGACAGGATTCTACTTTCTGCTAAGACAGACAGAGAGGTCTCTATTTTCTAATAAGACAGAGGGAGAAAGGTCTATTTTCCACTAAGCTTCTGTAGGAATAAACAGAAAAGGAATGAGGTCTCAGAGCCTGAAAAAGAAAGGGTGGTAGAACTTGGCAGCTAGATAAGGGAAGGAGGAATGGAGATGGATGTTTCTAGAAACAGTGGTTTCCTGCAGCGAGGGGACCTGGGTAGATTGGGACCAGGTGTGAGGGAGACCTACATTCCACTACTTACCCTTTGGACCTTAAGCATGTGAACCATGCCTATTCTGTAATCATTACACAGGTACCTTCTCAGGGTAATGGCAAAAAAAGGTAAGAGGTAAAGTTGAGATCAGGACTGGATTCAGTTTTCAATTTGTTGGAGTTTGCAGTGCTTGTCTAGACAAAGAAATGTCCAGCAGATACCCAGAAATGGGCTTCATGGCAGAGGAGGTGGTCGAAGGCTTGGGGACACAGGACACTCTTAGGCAAGAGAAAAGAGGGAGAAAGAAGAGTGTAAAATGCCCAAACCCCCCCCCCTCCCCAGATGAGAATGAGCTTTACTAAAGGAAAGGAGTCAGGAGGACTGCTAAGTGCTACAGGAGGTCAAGGAGGATACCACTGTGTGGCCCCTGGGACACTTCTGGAACCTTGCTCTGAGGCTGGGGTGGGAGAAGGAGGGATGGATGTGCTGAGGCATGGACGGGTGTGGTGGAGGCAGTGGGTGTGGGACTCTTCTATGTTCTTCAAGTAAAGGGGCACCAGGTCAGGTTTGCAGATTGAAGCCTTATTCTTGGAGAGGCAGCCCTTGAGCATACTGGAGAATTGAAAGTCCATGAAATCTGAAGGGAGGAAGAGATTGTCTTGAGGTGTGGATCAAGTAGTGGGCTAGGCTGTGGAGGCTAAAGGGATTCTGGCTGGCTCTTGACATTGATTTGCAATTTGGCACAAATTTATTCCCTTCATCAGTGGTTCTCAAACAGAAGATTCCATCAAAATCACTTAGGTTCTCTTTACAAATGTGGAGTCTGGGCTCCACCTAGAGAGATTCTAGTTATCTTGTCTGGGGTGGGGCCTCAGAACCTGCATTTGAGCCACTCCCTTTAGAGGTTCAGATGCACATGGCCAACAGATCACACCGCCTTGAGGGCTCCTCTGCCAAAGTCAAGAAAACACATTGCTTGTTACCAGTATAGTGCCATGAACCCCTAAGCAAAATGATGGCAACCCCAGTCGAAGAGGCAGAGGGCTGACCACTATAGATGTATTTTATTTAAAGCTAAAAGCAAACTCAGTTTTTCTGACTACAGAACTTTCTAACTTTATCCTTTAACCTTTGGAGTCACTGACAAGGCCCATTATTTTCCAGTATGGTATCCTCTGATTTTCCTAATCTGTAATTACTTTGCTTGTTTTTATTATTTGTAAGGTCTACGGAGGGTGATGGCAATCTTCATTCACTGCTGTGCCTTTTCCTAGCACAGTTGTCAAAGAAGGGACAGCATTCTTTGGTTTCAGTTTTAACCAATGTGCAGCAGAAGTGGAAGGTAACCCATGCATGGCTAAAGCCGCTTCCTGCTCGCAAGGCTCAGCCTGAAGACCCACTTGATGTCTAGTGAACCCTAAACACACATTCTGAAGGATATTCCATTGGGTAAGCAAGAATGCTGCAGACCAAGCCCATAAGCCATCAGGCAGCAAACACTAAAAGGCCAACCTGGTTCCAAGGAAGCCTTTCATACCAAACAAGCAGATGCTGATCCCTTGAGCTTAGAACAGTCCATAAAAAGGGTGAAAACAAAGACGTTGATTGCCATCACAAATGGGGGTATTTGGTCAAGGAAAGGGATTTCTTTTCCTTTTTTAATTTTTTTTTTAGATGAAATTTTGCTCTTGTTGCCCAGGCTGGAGTGCAGTGGCGCCATCTTGGCTCACTGCAACCTCTGCCTCCCAGGTTCAATCAATTTTCCTACCTCAGCCTCCCGAGTAGCTGGGATCACAGGCATGCGCCACCATGCCCGGCTAATTTTTGTATTATTAGTAGAGATGGGGTTTCTCCAGAACTCTGGACCTCAGGTGATCTACCTGCCTCAGCCTCCCAAAATGCTGGGATTACAGGCATGAGCCACTATGTCTGGCCTCTTGGAGGGATTTTGAAAAACCAAAGGTACTCAGAAAAAGAGCTCACTCACCTTGTTTGCTGAGAGAGGAATATCTGCTAAAATAAGAGTGGAACAAGCAAAGAGCAAACAAAGACAGACCCTGGAAACTGGAAGAAAGTGCCAATGACGGAATCACAGCAGTGAAAGCAGCTCTAAATTACCAGGACTAATTCGGTGTTCCTCTCCTGGACATCCTGGCCTGACCTACATGCATCTGCAGGGGCAGACAGACTGGGCTTGCATGTCAGTTCTGCCACATATTAGCTATGCAATCATGGGCAAGTTTTCAACTTTCTAAGCTTCAGTTTCCTCACCTGCAGATTGAAGATGGTAACAATTCTTACCTCAGAGCGTTACTATGAGACTTAAACAGACTTTGAACTGGGGGATGTGTTCAAAGCACACAGCCCAAAGCTTGGCATAATCTAGAGTCTTAATAAATGTTAGCAATTGGGGTGGGTGCAATGGCTCATGCCTGTAATCCCAGCACTTTGGGAAACTGAGGCAGCCAGATTATGAGGTCAGGAGTTTGAGACCAGCCTGACCAACATGATGAAACCAGTTTCTACTAAAAATACAAAAAAAAATTAGCTGGGCATGGTGGCACGCACCTATAATCCTGGTGCACACTCCAGCCTGGTGACAGAGTGAGACTCCGTCTCAAAATAAATAAATAATAAATGTTAGCAATTATTAGTTCCTGTCCACAGGTTGGGATCTATATGGTGGCAGTGTCCGCAGGGATTTTTCTTAGAATCTCGAAGATGCAGGTTATGTGCATGAAATCCAAACCAGGTTCAGCAAATGAAAGGAAGGCCTAGCCACCAGGCTTACAACTCTAAAGTAGCTTAGCCTACCAGGCGTGGTGGCTTATGCATATAATCTTAGCTGTTTGGGAGGCTGAGGTGGGTGGATTACCCGAGGTCAGGAGTTCGAGACCAGCCTGGCCAACATGGCGAAACCCCATCTCTACTAAGAATACAAAAATTAGCTGGGCATGGTAGTACATGCCTATAATCCCAGTGACTCAGGAGGCTGAGGCAAGAAAATTACTTGAACCTGGGAGGCAGAGGTTGTAGTGAGCCAAGATCGCACCACTGCACTCTAGCCTGGGCCACAGAGCAAGACTCTGTCTCAAAAACAAATAAATAAATAGAAAATAAAGCAGCACCAGATGCGGTGACATGTGCTGTAGTCCCAGCTACTTGGGAGGCTGAGGCGGGAGGTTCGCTTGAGCCCAGGAGTTCTGGGCTATAGTGCGATCAGGTGTCTGCACTAAGTTCGGCATCAATATGGTGACCTCCCGGGAGCAGAGGACCACCAGATTGCCTAAGGAGGGGTGAACTGGCCCAGGTCAGAAACTGAACAGGTCAAAACTCCCGTGCTGATCAGTAGTGGGATTGTGCCTATGAATAGCCACTGCACTCCAGCCTGGGCAACATTGCAAGATTCCATCTCTAAACAACAACAACAACAAAAAGAAAGAAAAAGAAAATAAAGCAGCTTAGATCAATTTATTTTGAAAGCATTACTGCTGCAGTGGGAGTTGAAGATTTTCACATTATGGCAAAAAGGAGCTCAAATATCTTTGATTCTTCACCCATCAAGAAAGAAATAACAAGTAGGCACAGAAGAGGGGAAATTACCAAATAACAAGGTAACTGACATTTTCCTAAATATTTGCTATTTTTATTTTTTGAGACCCAGGCTGGAATGCAGTGTGTTATCTTGGCTCACTGCAACCTCCACCTGCTGGCTTTAAGCAACTCTCCACCTCAGCCTCCTGAGTAGCTGGGACTACAGGCGTGCACCACCACGCCAAGCTAATTTTTGTATTTTTAGTAGAGACAGGGTTTCATCATGTTGGCCAGGATGGTCTCGATCTCTTGACCTCATGATCCGCCCGCCTTGGCCTCCCAAAGTGCTAGGATTACAGGCATGAGCCACTTTGCCCTGCCTATTTGTTTTTTAAGACGGAGTCTTGCTCTGTAGCCCAAGTTGGAATGCAATGGTGTGATCTCGGCTCACTGCAACCTCTGCCTCCTGTTCAAGCGATTTTCCTGCCTCAGCCTCCCAAAGTAACTGGGACTACAGGCGTGCATCAATATGCCTGGCTAGTTTTGTATTTTCAGTGGAGATGGGGTTTCACCATGTTGGCCAGGCTGGTCTCAAGCTCCTGACCTCAGGTGATCTGCCTGCCTTGGCCTCTCAAAGTGTTGGGATTACAGGCGTGAACCACCTCACCTGGCCATCTCCCAGGTATTTAGTTCTTCACCTCCTACAACTATTTTTTAAATACTGCCTGAATCATCTCAATGTTTCCAAGTAAAACTGTATAAATATTAGGTTTTAAAATATCTGATGTTCCTATGGCACTTGTCCCCTTTACAATGTGCTTTCGTTTAAGCTCATTCATACTCTACAAATGTTTGTAAGGAAGGCAGATATTTACCTACAGCTATGCTTCTCCAATCTGGCTGCAACCTAGAATCAACTAGGGACTTTCTAGGAATTCCATGCCCAGGGCATACCACAGACTAGAGTCTTTGGGGGTGGGCCAGGCATGGGTATTTTTAGCCATCCCCTCCAGTGATCTGATGAGTCTAATATGTAGCGGCAGTTGGGAACCACTGTTCCTTTTGTTTCCCTAGCTCCAAAGACACCTCCTCATCTCCTTGGAGAAAGGAGATCAAGACTTCTTATTCTTCCATTGCAGAGCCCTGTAGAGACCAGGGCTTCGGAAGGTTAAGTGATTCGCTGCTAACAGGAAGGGCCAGAAACAAAATCCCAAACTCAGACTGGGGAGCATCCAACCCTGGCTGAGTGTGCTCCTACTGCATGCCAGCCACTGAGCTACCCATTAACCAAGAATGGAAAAGATGCAGGAAATCATGTCATTCTGTAACAGGACAGGATGCTATGGAGCCCGGGCTGGGGAGGTGGGGAAGGTGTTTCTAAACTTCATTTGTAAGGTGAATCTTAATGCCAAGAAGATGTGAGGTGATGGTGAGGGCCTGGAGAAGGGAGTATGGACGTTCAGAGTGGCCAGTAAGGGTTTGGGAATGATATTAAAAATGTTCCTAAATTGGCTGGTTACAGTGGTTCATGCCTATAATCCCAGCACTTTAGGAGGCCAAGGCAGGCAGATCACCTGAGGTCAGGAGTTTGAGACTAGCCTGGCCTACATGGAGAAACCCTGTCTCTACTAAAAAAAAAAAAATCAGCCGGGCATGGTGGCACAAACCTGTAATCCCAGCTACTTAGAGGCTGAGACAGGAGAATCGCTTGAACCCGGGAGGCAGAGGTTGCAGTGAGCTGAGATTTTGCCATCGAACTCCAGCCTGGGTGACAGAGTGAGACTCCATCTCAAAAAAAAAAAGTTCATAAGCTAATTAAGATCATTTCAACTGGCTGTATACACCTGTACTCAAAAGGTTCTGCAATCCTGGACAGTGTCTGCCATTCAACCACTAACAAAGTATCTCAGGTCTTTAGGGTGTAAACACTTAGCCAGTAGTTTATAGACTTGAGTGGGCAGCAGAATTACCCAGAGAGCTCATGAAAACACAGATTGCTGGGCTGTATCCCCAGAGTTTCTGATTTAGTCGGTCTGATGTGGGACATCAGAATGTGTGTTTCTTTTTCTTTTTCTTTTCCTTTTTTTTTTGAGACAGAGTAATGCTCTATTGGCCAGGCTGAAGTACAGTGGTTGCTCACTGCAGCCTCTGTGTCTGGGGCTCCCGGGATCAAGCGATTCTCCTGCATCAGCCTCCTGAGTAGCTGGGATTACAGGCGTGTGTCACCATCCCCAGTTACTTTTTGTATTTTTAGTAGAGACGGGGTTTCACCATGTTAGTCAGGCTGGTCTCAAACTCCTGATCTCACGATCCACCCACCTTGGCCTCCCAAAGTGCTGGGATCACAGGCATGAGCCACTACGCCCAGTGAGAATGTGTGGTTGTAACAGGTTCTCAAGCGAACCTGATATACTGGTCTGGAACCACACCGAAGAACCATTGTATGAGGGCAAAAACCTTGGAGGGCCTGGTGTCCTGCGGAGAGGTTGGAAAAAACCCCAAAGTCCTCCATTAGCTGCTGGTAAATATTTGTTTTATATCAGCAATAGAAATAAACAACTTAAATTGTTTTTCAAACTCCTTGAGCTATTAAGACACCTCTTAATATTTCTGTCCAGCAAGTCATTGTCTACCGGGAAGAAGTCTATCTTCTTAGGCATGACCAGTTTTTCTAGGGGCCATTTTTCTCGGAGAAAAACAAGAAGTGGTTTATGTCCAAAAAATCTGGTCCTCAAAATAAATGGATTCAGCAGTAACTATATAACGACAGAGAAAGTTATCAAATATATTAGGGGGACTGTAATGGCTGCAGTTTGCACTTAGAACTGCCCAGTCAGTGGAACTTGAATATAATAAGAGATGTCTAATGTGATTGTTACCAAGTCCAGGAGATGGCTTCTAATTTATTCTCATTTTGCCAAGGAAGAAATGAAGGCTCAAAAAGATATAAGTAACTTTGACCAAGGTCACAGAACCAGCAAGTAGCAAAGGTATGTAAGACTGAAGCAGTGATCAAGGGGAATAGCCATGGATAAGGCCTCCCTAGTGGGCTTTAGTGAGGATACCATGAGAGGAGGGATTTGCTCTTCCCCAAAACCACCTCCCTGCACTTCCTAGAGTTGAAACATGGCAAGTTCCCTGGTGTGAAGGAGCTCAGGGACTCTTCCTCTCGCAAACAGCTCAGCTCAGCGCAGGGGAGTCCTGGCTCAGTTCCACTGAGAGAAAGAGAGGGCAGTTTTCTGTGATTCTGTCTTGGCCATGAAAATACAAATTCTGTCTGGGCGCGGTCGCTCACGCCTGTAATCCCAGCACTTTGGGAGGCCCAGGCGGGTGGATCACAAGGTCAAGAGATCGAGACCATCCTGGTCAACATGGTGAAACCCTATCTCTACCAAAAATACAAAAAATTAGCTGGGCATGGTGGCGCGTGCCTGTAATCCGAGCTACTCAAGAGGCTGAAGCAGGAGAATTGCCTGAAACCAGGAGGCGGAGGTTGCGGTGAGCTGAGATCGCGCCATTGCACTCCAGCCTGGATGACAACAGCGAAACTCCATCTCAAAAAAAAAAAAAAAAAAAAAAAAAAGAAAAAAAAAGAAAATACAAATTCTTTTTTTTCTTTTTTTTTTTAAAAAAAAAGATGGGGTTTCACCATATTGGTCAGGCTGGTCTCGAACTGCTGACCTCAGGTGATCCACCCATTTCAGCCTCCCAAAGTGCTGGGATTACAGGTGTGAGCCACTGCGCTCAGCGAAAATACAAATTCGATGCATTCTAATAAAAGAGAAATCCTTTCAGTCTTCTGGAATCCCCCTTAGACTGGCTGCTTCCCAGTGCTTGCCTGCTTTCTTTTTGAGATAGGGTCTCACTCTGTTACTCAAGCTGGAGTGCAATGATGTAAATACTCACTGCAGCCTTGACCTCCTGGGATCAAGCCATCCTTCCACCTTAGCCTCTGGTGTAGCTGGAATCACAGGTGTGGACCACCATGCCCAGCTCATGTTTTGAATGTTTGTAGAGATGAGGATCTCACTTTCTTGCCCAAGCTGGTCTGGAACTCCTGGGCTCAAGCCATCCTCCTGCATCAGAAACCATCCTCCTCCATCCTCCCAAAGTGCTGGATTACAATTGTGAGCTGCCACACCCGGCCTCTTGTGCCTTATTTCTTAATGGACAAGAAAAACGCACAGGATTTTGCTACTGCTCAGGCTCTCATCAGCAAAAAAAAAAAAAAAAAGAACAATGATATATGCTCCTCACAATCACAGTGACGCAGGTAGACCATGTTGGCTCATGAGACCATTTCCCTTAGCCCACAGTGATAACTGAGTACCCTCTCCTAGGTTTCTTTTTTTTTGAGCTGGAGTCTCGCTTTGTCATCCAGGCTGGAGTGCAATGGCATGATCTTGGCTCACTGCAACCTCCACCTCTGGGGATCAAGCGATTCTCCTGCCTCAGCCTCCCAAGTAGCTGGGATTACAGGCACGCCCCACCACGCCCGGCTAATTTTGTACTTTTAGTAGAGTTGGAGTTTCTCCATGTTGGTCAGGCTGGTCTCGAACTCCTGACCTCAGATGATCCACCCGCCTCAACATCCCAAAGTGCTGGGATTACAGGCATGAGCTACCATGCCCAGCCCCCCTCCTAGGTGATTATAAGGAGTCAGTGAGTCAGTGTATTAGTTGGATCAAGCCAGCATCATCTCCTGGGGACCTGCAGGAAATGCACATTCTTGGGCTGCACCCAGCTCCACTGACTCAAACTGAGTATTTAACAAGCCCTCCAGGTGGATCTGTTTCCTCAAGTTTGACAACCACTGCTCTTGAAAGTAAGCTCCATGAGGCCGAGGATTTTTGTTGGTTTAATCACTGCTGAACCCCGAGTGCCAAAAAAAAAAAATGCCTGGCCTATCCAATAAATATTTGTTAAGTGACTGAATGTGTCCCGATGAAACAGAAGAGGAAAAAAACAGACTCAGAGAGCCCGGTGTTTCTACTTATTTACACAGCTCCTTGACTAGCTGTGTCTCTCACTAATTAGTAGTAAATTCTGAGTTGGAGGCTATAGTGTCTCACCCTTGCATCCCAGCAATTAGCCCACCTCACCACAACAGGCTCTTGATAACATCCTACTAAAGGTCCCAAGGTCTCCCAGCTTCAAATCTAGGTTCGTGCCACCACTGTCAACAGGTGTCACCAAGTCTGCCCCTTCACTTTCCTGAAAGAGCTCTAGAGAACACCAGACCCTCAGCCATCATGCGTTTTATCTATTTCCCAATCTCTGTCCCCCACGTGCACACCCCACTGCAGCAGGGACTTTGCTCTGTTCCTCAGCTCTGGCAACAAAGTCTGAGCACAGTAGGCACTCCATAAATACCTGCTGTGTGAATGGCCAACCCCCCGCTGGGTGGGACATGATAAATACCAATGCCCTTCCTGCAACACCACCATGCTCAAATCAGCAGGTCCTCAAACTGCTCTCGAACAGCGCAAAAGAGAAGACTGAGTGAGGGGACATGATATCAAAGCAGTTACAAATGAGTTCCAGAGACCTCCAGTTCCTGCATCAGCCTTTTTAGCTGTGCCAGGACTGCTGCAATTCATTTCCCTGATTCACTCACAGCCCTGGTGCCAGCTCACTGGCAAGAGTCGCTTCACTCCAGAAATTCCAAAGAAGGGCTTGCCTCCGATAAGACTGGGGGAGGAGGGGAGTTTATTGATTCATATAATGAGTGCTGCCAAGGTGGTTTTCGAGCTCTAATGTCAATGTGGCTCACCAGGAGGTGAGCCACGGCCCACCAGGAAGAGACTTGAGTTGGCAAGGAAGAAACAGGGGCTTGAGCTCCACTACCATTGCCAGTGCACAGGAGGGTAGGTTGGCCTACCTGGAAGGAGCTCCCATCTGAAGGCCTGATGTGCACTAAGCATTGTGCTACGACTTTTTAGGTTGGATGTCATATCTTCACCATGACCCTCAGGGGTAGGAAGGTCCTACTCTCATTCTTGTTTTACAGTGGAGAAGGAACTGAAGGTCACTTACTATTTTAAAGTAAAGCCAGATTGGACTCATTGTTCTCTGATGATCTTTATGGTGAGCCTATCTACTACAGGGAATGGTGGTATGCCAATCCTATATCTGGGTGGAACCACACACAAACATTTTTTTCCAAAGTGAAAAAATGAGCTGTCACTTGACGTGTCTCTCAGCCTCAGTTTCCCCATTTGCAAAATGCCAGAAAAATATGATGAGCAATGGTGTTTGGCATGTGACAATGGATAAGGATCTTTAAAGACAATCACGATTATTTACCACCATTATCACCAGGTGCCAGTTATTGTTCTCACTGTTAGTGATAGAAACAATGCAGTTTTAAGAAATTCCTGGAATACACAGTGAAATGCTCCAAGAAAAGCCGTGACAGATGTAGGACTGGAAGGCCGTCCCAGGGTCATCTCATCCTAGCAGCCACCTGATGCCTGCATCTTGACATTCTATCCTTCCAAGTCTGTTACCCGTCAGTGGATCCCAGGGGCTGCCCCAGGGACCAATCCAACAAGTAACGGCCACCGGGCAGGGAGGAAGCCAGGGTGGGGGCTGCTACAACACAGGCTCGGGGAACAGCAGGCAGCCGACTGGGGAAAGTCAGCAGCTGCCGCTGGCCTGGTGTCCTCGCTGCCAGAGAGTGATGAATGGAGCAAGAGAAGAAAAAAAAAAGCCAACAAAGGTGTCCCTAATCTTGATGCAGCTTCATTTTTTTTTTTTTTTTTTTTTTTTTTCTGGCTGACCATTGAGTGAGAACTTAAGCCTCCGTCCCTTTTCTTTGGCAGACATTTGAAACTGAAAGATCCCATTTCTTCCCAACAGAGAGATGTCATGGGTAGAAGCATTGAGCAAGGCAATTGGCGGGGTGGGGGGCGGGGGGAGTGGGGAGAATGCCCATGTGACCCACCACACTTGTCCTTTTTCTTCCCCTCCTCCCCACTCCGCTCCACCCCCTTCCCGATCCCGAATCTTTAGAGAATATTCTCCCCACACAACAGAGAATGCCTGCCCCCTCCTCCCGCCACCCCATTATTTTTTTTTTTTTTCTGCTTAGGAGCTAGAGGCTAAATGGCTTGCTGGGGAAGGTTTAATAACAAAATGCCACTGTATCCAGTTTCTTAGTTTTCTCTTTTCTTTATCTCACTCTGAAACGGATTTGAGGCAGCAGCAGCTGAGCCTTTTGCTGTTCTGCCTAAAGGTGTGCAGCCGGCTGGTCATCTCCATGCTGGGAGAGGCAAGATGGGAGTTTTTTTGTCCGGATCCAGCCCTCAGTCCTGTCCAAGCGGAAGTGCTTCCCTCAGCACATAGCAGGGAGCTGGTGACAGGGATGTCACCAGGCCACTTCTCCAAGTGGATTCTCCAATCCTCTTATCCAGGGCCCCTTGCTGAACTGGAGGCTGCAGAGCTTCATCACCTAGCACTACATGTGGCTGGAGAGAGCTCCTGATACATGTCATGAACAGCCACCTGACATTAAGTTGGCATCCCCTGCAAATGCCACTGAAGCCTGATTAAGGCTCCTGCCACCGAGGGAACCATGCAGCAAGACGGTGGCCACCTCCAACTCACACTTATTCTAGCCTTGTCTCTCCTTACATGCACCTGAACTTGGCGTGCCAACCTTCCAGGTAACTAAGGCAACCTGATTCTCTTCCCTTCAAAAGGGCAGTGTTTTTCTCACAGCAATCTGGGACCCCAGAGAATTGGAAAATCGGGTCAGTTTGGCTAAGCCCTCTCCCCGGGAGGGCGGGGGATGGCGACAGAGAGGAACGGCCTCGGCTACTCATTCCCTGGCTGTTGGGAGCATTTACCCAAGTGACTTGGAAAGGACTGTGAACTCCCTGTACACACGGCATCTTTCAAAGAGTCCCTCCGCCTCCATCTCCCTTCTCCCATCCCCAGAGCTCTGGTTAGCCAGCTGCTCCCAGAAGGTGGGGTTTACACCAAACAGTCTCCTAAGCTGCCACGAGGATCTCACTGGCTTCTCTGATTAAGGCTCCTTACAATGTCTCTCCCTGGGATCCACATCAGGTTCACCAGTTTTAAAAATAAATGATGCTGGGCACGGTGGCTCGCACCTGTAATCCCAGCACTTTGGGAGGCTGAGGCGGGGCGGATCACGAGGTCAGGAGATCGAGACCATCCTGGCCAACATGGTGAAACCCCACGTCTACTAAAATACAAAAAATTAACTAGGTGGTGTGCGCCTGTAGTCCCCGCTACTTATGAGGGCTAAGTCAGGGGAATCACTTGAACCCGGGCAGTGGAGGTTGCAGCGAGCCGAGATCACACCACTGCACTCCAGCCTGGCGACAGAGCAAGACTCCGTCTCAAACAATACAAAAGAACAAATGGTAGCTCTCAAGCCCACCTGTCAACAGGGCACTCTGGCACGCTGAGGTGGATGAATAAGCCAGGACAGAGCCAGGCTAGGCTACAGCTAGTGTGAGTGTAGACACAAGAATCCAGCTAGGTGGGCTCCAGTCCCAGATGCAACACCTGTTGGTGATCTTGAGCAAGTTACTTAACCTTTCTAAGTTTCAGTTCCCCCATCTGAAGTACTTACCCTGTATGACTGTTGAAAAGATGAAATGAGATCACAATATAGAATGCTTACCTCAGTGAGCAGCAGAGAGTAAACACTCAATAGATGTTGGTATTGACTATTATTTTATTCCTCTCTGGGTTACCAAACTCTTACTCCTCCTTATTATCTATCCTAGTGTTTTTAAATCTCCTTTCTTTCTTAATAATTGACATAGGATGTTCCCAGGCATACTAGATGCCTATGGAATATGTAGATCTTAAACTGAAGCCTTGGAAAGAGATGAAATGCCCTCTAATAACTTGCATATAAGTATTAGTATTATAGGTCTACAGGTATTAGTGGACCATTAAGAGCAGAAGCATGGGGAATAGAGAGGCTCTGGGTAATTTCCTTGGCAGACTGGTTATAACCCTCACTTAAGAAAGCTTGTTGGGCAGGGTGCTGTGGCTCATGACTGTAATCCTAGCACTTTGGGAGGCCGAGACAGTTAGATAATTTGAGGTCAGGAGTTTGAGACCAGCCTGGCCAACATGGTGAAACCCGTCTCTAATAAAAATACAAAAATTAGCTGGGTGAGATGGCACATGCCTGTAATCCCAGTTACTCAGGAGGCTGAGGCATGAGAATTGCTTGAACCTGGGAGGCAGAGGTTGAAGTGAGCTGAGATTGTACCACAGCACTCCAACCTGGGTGACAGAGCAAAACCCATTCTTAAAAAAAAAAAAAAAAAAAAAAAAAAGCTTGTTGGAATGTAAATTGGTGGAAAATAACATTAGACTGACAACAATAACCCTAAATCCATTTTAATTGATTATAAAAATAGGAATTCACGGGCCGGGCGCGGTGGCTCATGCCTGTAATCCTAGCACTTTGGGAGGCTGAGGTGGGTGGATCACCTGAGGTCAGGAGTTCAAGACCAGCCTGGCCATCATGGAGAAACCCCATCTTGTAAAAAAGGAATTCACTTGCATTCACTGGAACTTTAATCATCAACATATAGCAAATTCCTATGACACAATTCACAAATGATTGTGACACATCATGAACACAATGTCCTGGTCTATACAATTAAGAAGGATTATGGAGAATAATGCAGCTATACACATAAAATATGTCTGAATTATTATCACTGATGAGAAGAACATAGATGTGATTTTCAGTAAAAAATTTATGTAAGAGAAAGAGGAAGATAAACTCCTACTAGACTCCAGGTTGGCACTTATTCTCTGTGTGACCATGGGCAAGTCACTTGTCTATGGTTCTCAATTTCTTTTTTTTTTTTCTTTTCTTCTTATCAGAGATTGAACATCAACTCCATTTCATCAGTTAAATGAGAGGCCTAGATTTCACAAACAGAAAGGTCCACTCCAACTACAAAATTGGGTCTATCCGCAGCCTCCATTTGGAGCTGGTGGGTGTTTCACAGGTACTTTCCAGTAAACGTTTAAAGAACTGGCATTCCTGAATGTCCCCTGCATGTCAGATGTAATGGTTGTTGCCCTACGTACCTTCACTTATTTAACACTCATAACTACCCTTGATGATTGACAGGCCCTCATTCATTAGAAGACAAACCCAAGGTTCAGAGAGAATATGGCACTTGCCAAGGCAACTCAGGTAGCAAGTGGCAAATCCAAGATTCCAGGAGCCAAAAGCTCACTTATCCACATTTGCCCTCTAGTTGCCCATGACCTGGCCACACCAGAGTGGTCACAGGTGAAATCACACCTGTCCTAGCTCCATTTCCCAAGGCTAAATTCCTTAGGCAGTGGAGCAGCAGTCTTGATTCTGCAGCTAATTCAGCAGGAAGTAAAATGAGGCACTGGTTAGAAACGTGGATTCTGGAGTTAGCCTGCCTAGTAGTCACATCTCAGCTGCACAAAGGTTGAGGGACTATACCAAGCCTCCCTGGGCCTTGGGGTAGTTCAGATGGGTAATAATTGTACCTAGTTCCAGGTTTTTAGGAGGATTTAAAGAGATAACCGGCCGGGCGCGGTGGCTCAAGCCTGTAATACCAGCACTTTGGGAGGCCGAGGTGGGTGGATCACGAGGTCGAGAGATCGAGACCATCCTGGTCAACATGGTGAAACCCCGTCTCTACTATAAATACAAAAAATTAGCTGGGCATGGTGGCGCGTGCCTGTAATCCCAGCTACTCAGGAGGCTGAGGCAGGAGAATTGCCTGAACCCAGGAGGCAGAGGTCGCGGTGAGCCGAGATCGCGCCATTGAACTCCAGCCTGGGTAACAAGAGCGAAACTACATCTCAAAAAAAAAAAAAAAAAAAAAAGAGATAACCCATGTAAAGCTTTCAGCAGACTGCCTGAATATAGTAAATACCCAATCATTATTTGCTCCCTAGCTAAATGGGAGGGCTTTCGATGGCGGCAAGCAGTTTCCAAGCTTATCTGTGGCAGGAGTTATGAACCTGGGGTCCAGGAGTTCCCTGAAATTATGTGCAAAAACATTTTCTCTAGGAAGAGTTCTGAACCTTTATGTCTCATAAGAAGGGTCTGTGACCTGACAGAGGTTATGACTTTTTGACTGCTGTAGACCTGACTTCCTACCATATAAATTATTTCTGAAATAACAGGGTTAGCAAAAAAAGATCCTCAGGTTATGAGGGAAGTTGCTGAATCCTCTCAGCAAGGCCACTACAGCTCTGTGGGCCTCTGGTACTTATCACACAGACCCAGAAACTGCCCAGAATTCCCAGGTGGTTCCTACGAGATTTGTCTGAATACAAATCGCACAACAAGCAGCAATCAGGCTGCAGGAACCTTCTCTGGGAGGGCCAGCCCCAAAGATCTATTCTTCCTCTGAGAACAATCGGTGCATTTGTTTTGCATACCACGAAGTGAAATACACAGGACGCTGGCCCCTTTGCTAGGAGCTCCCAAAAGCACCCGGAGTTACCCCGCAAAAGGAGCACGGCTCCAAGGTGCTGTTCAGATCTGATCCACAGCACCTGATTCCCGAAGGACCTGTCACCTTCCCAGTCTGGCCTTGACTCAGGAAAAGCCTGTGGTGCTGCTGGAGCCTTTGGCCCAGTGGGCAGGACCCATGCAGCCCACTGGACCCTCTCTGGTTGTTGGGACAACCATCCTCAGGAATTTCGGCCTCCCAGTCTTCCCCTGGGTGAGAAGGGGAGAGAGTTGGCAAGGCTGGCTGCTTGGCTGCTCTTCCAACCCCCTGGTGAAAGGGGAAGCTGAAAACTGGATTCCCTACCCCCAGCAGCTCCTGGCCGGCCAGCACACAAAACAGCTCAGCCCCAGAGGGAGGAATGTGCCAAGACATTCTTTAGGGTTGGTAACCAGAGACGCTATTTTGTCCTTGGTGGCTAAGAAATCACTTTTCTGACTGAAGGACCATTTGACTTACTTCTTTTAAATTCAGGGGAATGGGTGGGCATCTCCATGATTCAGGTAAGGAAAAATCAAGGCAAATGCGCGCACGCGCACACACACACACGTTCACTCACTCACACTCTTAAGGAGTGGAACTTTTTTAGTGCAATTTTTCGTGTCATAGCATTCATCAATTGCAGGGATAGAACTACCTTGGCAGAATTTTTTCTCCCCAACCCACCACCCCCCAAAATAAGTTTGGCTCTTTTTAGCTTTGTTAAATTTCATCTTCATTTTTTTCATAGCCCATCCCTGTTCCCCCTTCTCTCAAGGAGTCTGGAGAGGTAAAGAGAGGCAGAAGGGTTTGAAATAATATCTAAGAGCTTGCAGGCCCTTGGAGACCATCTAACCAACCCACTCCTCAAGTACTCAAACCTCAGAGAGGTCAGTGATTTGCCCAAGGCCACACAGACAGAACTAAAAGGCAGAAATGAGGTGTGCCAGAGGGAAATTCCAGAAAACCACAAGTGGATATCCACCAATTAGCTCTTTTCCAAAACTTACAAAGCTGGGCCACAATAATGACCCCACAGCTGACCTCGGACCCCCTCAGCACCTCAAGTTCAGGGGCCCAATACCAGCCCAGCGCAGGTGGGATGACAAAGAGGTACAGAGATGAAGCTTAAAAACCAGTGACACAGGCATGGTAACTCACGCCTGTAGTCCTAGTACTTTGGGAGGCTGAGGCGGGTGGATTGCCTGGGCTCAGGAGTTCGAGACCAGCCTGGGCAACCCAGTAAAACCTTGTCTCTACTAAAACACAAAAAACTTGCCAGGCGTGGCGGCGTGCACCTGTAGTCCCAGCTACTGGGGAGGCTGAGGCAGGAGAATTGCTTGAATCCAGGAGGCAGAGGTTGCAGTGAGCGTAGATCACGCCACTGCACTCTAGCCCGGGTGACAAAGCAAGAGCCCCATCTCCAAAACAAACAACAGCAGCAAAAAAACCAGTGATACATGATGAAGAAGGTGAGCTGCTCACCTAAGTGCCACTATGCTTCTGCTGCCTCTTCACGGCTTGCCAATCTGCCTAAAAACAAAGGCTGGGCAGGCCAGGCACTGGGGCCTTAGGCTGGCCATAGTACCTAGATGATACATACTAACACTGGGGTTTTTTCCCTTTCTTTTTTGTTTCCCTTTTATGACAATAGATATAACTAGTTTCCCATTTGTGAAAACGGTACGAAAATTTTTAAAGTGAGTTGATCCAAAGTCAAGTAGTAAGTAAGTAATAGCACAGGTGGATATAGCAAAAAAAAATAATGGAGGTGGGCCATATCACACTAAAATTTGGGAGATTGTGCTCTAGCCAATCAGTTCTTCATAGAAGCTACTTGCTTGCCCTTTTGCAAGGGTAAAGAATTACTGCTGTTTGAGAGAAGCTTCCTATTGCTGTATTAGAAGTGCCCAGATGCATGATTATCAGTGTTGGCGGGGGAGCTCCTTTCCCTCCAACAGGACGTCCACCTGCTAACAGCACACAGGCGTCGGTAAGCTGCAGGCATCTAAACTGGGGCAGGTCACATACCCCTGAACTTGTGTCTGCTCTGAGAAAAGAACAAGAGAAACGGCGCTGCCAAGTTCACCAACACAGTAACAAAGCCGCCAACCGACCTGAGTAGGGGTGGGGAGCAGTGTGTCAGAATAACAAGTGTGAAGGTTAGAACTTCAGAACTGGTGCAGAACTGGTATGCAGAATGGCAGAAAAATCAAAATACTTGAGCAAATCACACCACTGGACTTCACATTTTCTCTTATGTTTCAAATAGGAGTTGGGATCTATGTCCCTTCCAACTTTTAGGTGTCCCAGTATTCCCTTCCAAGCAAACCATTCATCTGACAAACAGGGAAACTGAGGCTCAGAGGCTGAAGCAGCTTGCCTAAGAGATGCTTTCTAGCATTAAATATTTCTCTTCCAGATTACATTCATAAGATATTCAGCATGGTGCTGAGTGTAGAGGAGGCATCCAGGAAGTGCTGAATGAATGAATGAATGAATGAATGAAGGCAAGTGCTCCCAGAAACTACTGAGAATCTCAACTCTCATTTTCTTTCTGCTTCTTTTCTTTTGTGAACCCACATCTTGCTACACTTCTGGGACACCCCCATCTCAACCACACAAGATGAAGAGTCCAAGAAATTCACTTTGGTTTCTTTATAGGGACCTGACCCCCAAGGTCACAGACAAGGTTTAAACTACACATTCCCCAAGACACTCTGACCACAGACCATGTCAAAAACTCAGTGGTCTGGAGACTCCAGGACGTACATGGAGAGGGTCTATGTATGCGTATGTGCTACGTGTGAGCAAATAAATGCCAGCTGAAACCAGGAGAAAGTCCGAAGAGGTAAGAGCCACACTGAGCCATCTCACGCTCTGCCTGCCTCTGCACATCATCTCTAACTACAGCAGCCTGGTACCCACCAAGGTCAGTTCCCGCTGGTGCAGGGCTGAGGAGCCTCGCCCTCCCCACCTCCCCGCACCAGGGAAGAAAGGGAGGAGAAAGAGGCAAGGGACAGGGTTTTCCCGGAGGCCTCTCACCTCCATCTCCATCCTAACAGCTTCCAAGTTGCTGCTAGATTCCTAGAGAACCAGTCTCCCTCATCTGCCCTCCCCCGGCTTCTTCACTTCCTCCCCACCCTCGGGCTCCAGGCCCCCCTGGCTGCTCCTGTGCTGTTCTCGGGAGCTTCCGAGGCACCTGTCAAAAAGCACACCCCAGGCTGCCTTCCTCGGCGCCGAGTGCCCTCTCTCCTGTAGTCTCCCAAGGAATCCTCGGTCGCGACCACCCACTACAAACCGGACACTTCCCCATCCCCATCCGCCCACCCCCACGTTGGGGGGAAGCCTCCCGGGGAAGACCTGGCTTCTCCCGGCTGGGTCGCTCCCCCCACCCCCGCCCCCGTCCGACCTCTCTTCCTAAAGGGGGCGGGCGGGGCTAGAGCTTAAGGTCAAAACTCCGGGCAGGTGCCGGCTGGGGCCTAAGTCCTCCATCTGGGGATGGTGGTGGGGCAGCCTGGGCCAGTTCCCCGGCAGGCGCCTCCTCTCAGTAGCCCACTGAGGCAGGAGCAGCACTCCAGAAGGTTGCGGGGAGAGGGGGTGACAACTGAGGAGAGCGCAGAGGCACGCAGAGCTCCCCCGCCCCCGCCCAGTCCCGGCCGGCGGCTCCAGGGGCAGGTGGGGGCCCGAGCGGGGGTGTGAGGGCACGGAGGAAGGTCCCGGGGTCCTACCTGTCCCGCGGGTCGATCCAGCTGGTGGTGCGGTTCGTGTGGTCTATGTAGTAGACCTTGCCGTCGAAGTCGCGCGCCTCCTCCCAGCCCTCCGGCAGGGGCAGCTCCGGCCGGGGCATCTTCCCGAGCGCGGCCGGCGCTCCCCCATACAGCTCCCGGGCGCCGCGGGGGCTCAGCGGCTCCAGCCGGCCGCTCTTAGCCCGGGCGGCCGCCGAGGCACCATGATAGGGGGGGTGGCGCCCTCGGACACGGGGCCCTAGTGGGGGCCGGCCGGGGTGGCGCCGCTGTCCATGCGGCCCTGCTGCCCGGACCCGGCGCCGCCCGCTCCTCCCGCCGCCGGCCTCTCACGCTGCCATGTGCGCCAGCAGCGGCGCGGTTTGGGCCCGGGTGCGCGCCCAGCCGGCCGGGCACAGCGAGCCGAGCGCCGCCGCCGCCGCCGTCTGCCCTCCTCCGCCGCGCGGCGCGCTGCGCCCTCCACGCCGCCGCGGCCGCCGCCGCCTCCCTCTCCTCCCTGCAGCCGGGTGCCGTCCCTCCTCTCCGCTCCGCCGCTCTGAGCTCGCTGGGTTTGAGACTTCTGCCTCCGCCAGGTGCGGCTTGGGCGGTGCAGGTAACCGCGCTGCCCCGGAAACGGGAGGCGGAGCGCCGGGCGCCTGGGTTCCCGGGTCCCCTCCCCGCGCACAGCGCCACGAGGGCGGATCCTAGGGCCCGAGACGCGCCCCCTCGTGGGACAGTCCCAGCCGCCGGCCACCCCTACGCTGCCCCTGCCAGAAGAAGGAGAGACCGCCTCTCACCTGCGTCCCAGACCGTAGTGGGCTGGGCCAAAACCCGCTCTTCCTCTACCTACAGTACTCCCGTCTCCGTCCGCCCGGAGTAGCCAGGCTCTTGGCACAGGTGGCCCTAATTCTTGAAACTCCCTGCTTTTCTGTTGTGTGGAATCAGGTGTCAGGCAAGAAGTGGTTAAATGGAAACATTCTTGCGAATTGGGAAACATAAGTTTTCCAGGATCTCTGGTCCCTTCCCCCAACACATGCACCATCTGTCTCCTCCTTATTCAACTCTCCCCACGTCTTTTCGCCCACCCTCCACCCCTCCCCACCGTTTGGAAATGTAGCTGGCTCCCCTTAGGGACCCTAAAATTAGGAGCGCTGTGAATCCATTTTCCTGGGAGGACTTCCAGAAGGTGCCAGGGAAAACACTTTGTCAAAGTAACAGTAATGCCATCGTTGTTGTTAGCTGAACTGAGGACTTACCTATGACAGGCTGTGGCTAGCAGCTTCGCAGCGTTCTTTCCTAGGATACTTTGAGGTAGGTGTGTTACGGATCTGAGAGAAGTGGAGTTACGAAAAAGAGGAAAGCAAGCAAAGCAAAATTCCATCTTGAAAATGTTAAAGCAAATAAGACAATCAGAGACACAGCGTTTCTTGAGAAATTTAAAATGTGGAATTAGATGGGTGCGGTGGCCCATGCCTGTAATCCCAGCACTTTGGGAGGCTGAGGCAGGTGTATCACCTGAGGTCAGGATTGGAGATCAGCCTGGCCAACATAGTGAAAACTTGTCTCTACTAAAAAAAAAAAAAAAATTAGCCAGGCCTGGTAGTGCAGGCCTGTAGTCCCAGCGACTCGGGAGGCTGAGGCATGAGAATCACTTCAACCTGGGAGGTGGAGGTTGCAGTGAGCGGCGGTTGTGCCACTGCACTCCAGCCTGGGCAATAGAGCGAGACTCTGTCTCAAATAAATAAAAATGGGCAGGGCGCGGTGGCTCACGCCTGTAATCCCAGCACTTTGGGAGGCCGAGGCAGGTGGATCACGATGTCAAGAGATCGAGACCATCCTGGTCAACATGATGAAACCCCATCTTTACTAAAAATACAAAACATTAGCTGGGCATGGTGGCCTGTGCCTGTAATCCCAGCTACTCAGGAGACTGAGGCAGGAGAATTGCCTGAACCCAGGAGGGGAAGGTTGCGATGAGCCAAGATTGCACCATTGCACTCCAGCCTGGGTAACAAGAGCGAAACTCCGCCTATAATAAATAAATAAATAAATAAATAAATAAATAAATAAAGGGCGGGCGTGGTGGCTCAGGCCGGTAATCCAAGCACATTGGAGGCCAAGGCAGGCAGATCACCTGAGGTCAGGAGTTCAAGACCAGCCTGATCATCATGGTGAAACCCTGTCTTTATTTAAAAAAAAAAAAAAAAAAAAAAAAGGTTGCATTAAATGAAAAAAACAAGCTAGCATGATTGAGTTCAAGACCAGCCTGACCAACATGGTGAAACCCCGTCTTTATTTAAAAAAAAAAAAATGTAGCATTAAATGCAAAAAACAAGCTAGCATGATTGAGTTCAAGACCAGCCTGACCAACATGGTGAAACCCCATCTTTATTTAAAAAAAAAAATGTAGCATTAAATGCAAAAAACAAGCTAGCTTGATTGAGTGAATGATCAACCGGCTGTTCACTTCCCCATCTCCTCTTATGCTGGTGTACTGAGTGGAAGTTTAACCCTTTTTTGCCCTGGCCATATGGCAGGCAGCTGGAATGGACAAACGAAGCTCAGTTCAGTGTCTCCTCTTGCCTAAGCCCCACAGTCGTCCAGCAGAGCCAGCACCTGTGCTATATGGGCCAGGGTGTTGCCGAGCAAGAGAGGGAATCTGTGGTCTCATCTCCTCTTGACGGGAAAGACCCACCAGAGTGAGCCTTGCCTCCAAATGCCTTCTGCATAGTTAATTCCTTCCCTGAGGCCAGGCCCAGGGGCTCAGTGTTTGGCCATTCTTCATTCCATAAATACCAGGCACCAGAGTCCAGGGACACCAGCCTCAGACTGGCCCTCAACACCCGAAAGTTGGAATTCCCCATTCCTTCATGGGGGAATTCCCATGGCCCTCTACACTTCCTCTCTTTGGGTCAAGCCTTCACTACATAAAAATCTACTATTGATTAGAGCAATAACCCCAAAGCAAAGCCAACTCGGTGCTTGGTTCTTCACATACATGATCTCAAACTTCACAACAACCCTCTGGTGTAGGGAAGGCTGTTTATTATATACCCATTTTACAGATGAGTCTCCAGGATGCTATGTTGTTGGCCCAGGATACACAGCTCATAAGACAGACCAGGTCTGACTCCAATGCAGTGTTCTCATTAACCTGTACTTTCTTTTTTTCTTTTTTGAGACAGAGTCCCTCCATTCCCCAGGCTGGAGTTCCGTGGCATGATCTCGGCTCCCTGCAACCTCCGCCTCCCAGATTCAAGAGATTCTCCTGCCTCAGCCTCCCGAGTAGCTGGGATTACAGGCTCGTGACACCACACCCAGCTAATTTTTTGTATTATTATTATTTTTTTTTTTTTAGTAGAGCAGGGGTTTTGCCATGTTGGCCAGGCTGATTTCAAATTCCTGACCTCAGGTGATCTGCCCACCTCAGCCTCCCAAAGTGCTGGGCTTACAGATGTGAGCCTGGCCAGCTTCCTTTCTTTATTAAATCACTCGGCAGCCCCAGCCTCCCCGTGGTTGGGATGTGGAACATGACTGATACTGACAAATGTTCGTCTCTGTTGATGTTTGCTTCATAGTTTTTTGGCTGAGAAGCAAGAGCTCTAGGATCAGGCTGTTTAGGTCCCAAGCCCGCCTGGTTTTTTAGCTGTGTGACCTTGGGCAGCTTGCTTTACTGAAGTCTCAGTCTTTGATTTGAAAAAAAGAATCACATAATAATATGGACTCCCCTGGGCTTGTGGTTTGGGCAAAGCAGGAGGAGAAATACAAGGGCTTGGCACTCAGCAGCACGCCTTCATCTCAGGGGCTGCAGTGCGGTGCGTTCGGAGCACCGTGCCTGGCAGCAGGCACACCTCTATGAAATGTGGACCAGTTGAAGTATTTTCTGTTCAAAACACAAACCCACGTCCTTTCCCCTCCTGCAAATTATGCCTGGTTGCTTGCGACAGTCCTCCTAATTGCTGATTTTTTTTTTTTTTTTTTTTGGCCTTATTTTTCAACCAAGACTTTTTACTGGTTGGCATTGATTGTGACGAGAAAACACCTTTTAGACTGCCAAGTCCCACTTTCGTTTTAGTCCAGCTGTCCAAACCCTGGCATTTTCCAAATGGCTTGCTTCTTTGGACCTTTTGACCTGGCCTGGGAAGCAGGAGAGACCAGAGCAGGAATTGACTCCTGAATTAAGGCCTTGGTCTGTTCGTTCTTTTTACCTCTCATCCACCCTCAACAAAAGAATCCCAGGTTGTCTCCCAGAAGCTGCAAGCAGGGTGAGGTAATAAAACAGATGCCTGCCTGTCCCCATGTGAATGCGCTTGAATCATCGCGGACATTCTGCGAGGCTGACGGCAAACGTGAAAGAGATTAAAGGTAAAACCGGCTCAGCCACGTGATAGGCTGAATTGGACATTATTCTACAGGTGACTGAACTGCAGGAATCTGAACTGAAGACAAGAAGCCCAGGCCTCTCCTGGCCATCCTCCTGGGGCTGTGTCTGGCTGCCTGCATGTGGAGTTGAAGGAGACGGGCTTGGGCAGTGTTGGGCAGAGCAGAGGTGACCACAGGCCAAGCCTTTCTAATGACAAAGGCCACATCCCCATGGCCCAGAGGAATCACCTGAGCCTGGGACAGGCTGTCTTGTTTTAAAAAATGATGCCCACTTAAACCCTTCTGTGTGTTGGTTTGTTTTGAGACGGAGTCTCCCTCTGTCGCCAGACTGGTGTGCAGTGGCACGATCTCGGCTCACTGCAACTTCTGCCTCCCGGATTCAAGAGATCCTCCTGCCTCAGCCTCCTGAGTAGCTGGGACTACAGGCATGCACCACCATGCCCGGCTAATTTTTTGTGTTTTTAGTAGAGATGGGGTTTCACCATGTTGGCCAGGATGGTCTTGATCTCTCGTGATCCACCCGCCTCAGTCTCCCAAGGTGCTGGGATTACAGGTGTTTCCACACGTCTTTTAGAGAGTTTCAGAGAGCCAGAGTCACATATTCCATGAAGATGGTAAAGAGGAGAAATTAAATTGTAAAAAAAGGAACATATATGTCAGCAGTCGAGTTTCCTGTTAGCATCTGCATTCTTCAGGGGGAACGGAGGCTTTGAGAACTTCTGCTGAGATGTTTCTTCCTGCTCCATAGCTGTACCTCCCTACCTCACACCGTCCCTCCCACACATTCTGGGGAATGCACACAGTTATGTTCTATGTTGGAGCCGATGATGTCCCCTTTCTTTAGTCATGCATTATTTGAGGCTCATAATTGTGCTATGGACTGTGTTTTCCAATGATGGGAAAACACATCCTAAGCCAGAGAAAATGAGGGTGGAAGAAACCTTGGTAACATGAGAGACGAGGCAGAAGAGATGGTTTCTTATTTACCTCAGCGTCCTCAGTGCTTAATTCAGTGCTGGGAAATAAATGGAAACAAGTCTTGCACAGCCTACTCACTTTACAAACAGGGAAATGGAGTTTTTATGAATAATGATTTACTGCCCTGGTTCCTGCTAGTCCCATTTCTGAGATGAGCAAACTGAGACTCGGAGAGATAAAGTGACTTTTCTGTAGATCTCAACTCAGCTGCTTCCAGTGGGTTTTTGCTTCTGGATTCCCAGTGTGGGTTTTAGAATGCCTGTGAAGGAGAGACTTCAGGGCCATGGTCTGGTTGTGAAAGGAGATGGGGCGGCCAGGAGACTCTCCTTGAACTGCTACTTACGTTTGGCTTGTGTATCTATTTGGAGCGGATGGAGGAGGCCATGAAGGTCGATGAGACCACGCTAAAACTGGTCATAGCTGAGCTAACAGTGAGAGGGTAGAGTTGAGGTGGGGTTCTCAATTCTAAGAGGAAGAGATACCACCCTGATCCTCCATCACCTGCCCAGCGCTGTCCACGAGCCCCACCAAGGGGATCAGTGGCAGGGGATTTCACAGACTCAGCTGTCTCTGTGGAAAGGCGGGCACTTTGCTCCCTGTATTGCCTTTCCTCCCTTCTTGTTTTCTTGCTGTTTTTTTTTTTTTTTTTTTTTTTTTTTTCCTTAAGACGGAGTGTTGCTCTGTCACCCAGGCTGGAGTGTAGTGGCACAATCTCAGCTCACTGCAACCTCTGCCTCCCAGGTTCATGTGATTCTCCTGCCTCAGCCTCAGCCTCCTGAGTTGCTGAGATTACAGGCACCTGCCACCACATCCGGCTATTTTTTTTTTTTTTTTTGAGACGGAGTTTCGCTCTTGTTACCCAGGCTGGAGTACAATGGTACGATCTCGGCTCACCGCAACCTCCGCCTCCTGGGTTCAAGCAATTCTCTTGCCTCAGCCTCCTGAGGATTACAGGCACGCGACACCATGCCCAGCTAATTTTTTGTAATTTTAGTAGAGGCGGGCTTCCACCGTGTTGACCAGGATGGTCTTGATCTCTTAACCTCGTGATCCACCTGCCTCAGCCTCCCAAAGTGCTGGGATTACAGGCTTGAGCCACCGCGCCCGGCATTTTTTTTTTTTTTTTTTTTTTTTTTTTTTTTTTTTTAGATGGAGTCTCTGTAGCCCAGGCTGGAGTGCAGTGGCGCAATCTCGGCTCACTGCAACCTCCACCTCTCAGATCCCGGCTCAAGCAATTCTCCTGCCTCGACCTCCTGAGTAGCTGGGATTACAGGCATGCACCACCATGCCCAGCTAATTGTTGTGTTTTTATTAGAGACGGGGTTTCACCATGTTGGCCAGGCTGGTCTCGAACTCCTAACTGAACTGATTTCTCCTATGTCAGAGGCTAGGGCTGGCAGGAGAAGTTGAGTCCATCCTATTTCTGACTCTTTCATCAAGGAGTTCTCTGGGGATTTAGAGCTGTAGTATCTTTCACTGAAAAGGAAATAAATTATGCACCAAAGGAGGAGGTGGAGATGAAATCTCAGTTTCAAGGGTAGGGGTGTGGAGAGGAGAGAGCAAGCCCAGGAGCAGAGGACGGGAGTTTTGCAAAGCGGTGCTTTCCTGTATTCCTCTACTCAACAGCAGAAGCGGAGCCCTGGTGGGAAACGGGGGTGGGGGTACAAGTGCAGTCACCAGCAGACTGGCTGAAAGAAGCCTCTCTCTCGGGTATTTATAGAGCTTGCATCGCCATGGTACCCAGGCGCTGAAATTAAACTCCAGCCCAACTGCTTAGAGATGGATGGAATGAAATACACTTCACCTGTCCACTGTGCACGGTCTCATACCTCACTCTCAGAACTTCACCACTTCAAACAAATATAGTGAATTTGACAAATCACCTGGCAAGACAGGTATAGGGTTGGGTTTAAATCCAGATAACCTGCCTCAACACGGTGGCTGGGTGGAGTAGTAGAAAAAACGTGGGCAGAAAAAACAATTCATATCTGAAACTTGACTCTGCATCTTGCTCAGTGCGTGACTGTTGGCATGAGACTGCATCTCTTTGATCCTCAGTTTCCCCACCTGTAAAATGAAAGCAACAACACGAAAAATGAGGGCAACAATGCCACCTCGCTATTGACTTGAACAACGAAGTGAGATGATGCAAGCGAAGTGCTTAGCTCAGTTTCTGAAATGCAGACGTTCTTTTAAATCTAGGTCCCCTTCCCTGCTCAGCTCTGTTATTCATTTATTCCACGAGACTTTTGTGTCTGCCTGTTGTATGCCAGACAAGTATTGAGACACAAGGGTGATTTCTGGTCCCATGTAGCTTACAGTTTAGTAATGTAGCATATAATAAACAAGTCAACAAATGAAAAAGTAATTGCAAGTTGTTAATAACATGAAGGACAGAGTGTGCTGTGAAGAATTTGGTAGGGTATGGATTGGCTGAGAATCAACTTTAGACTGGGCCAGAGAACCCTGTCTCTCTCTACTAAAAGTACAAAAATTAGCGAGGCATGGTGGCATGCTCCTGTAATCCCCGCTATTCAGGAGGCTGAGGCAGGAGAATCGCTTGAACTCAGGACATGGAGGTTGCACTGAGCCAAGATTGCACCGCTGCACTCCAGCCTGGTGGTAGAGTGAGACTCCATCTCAAAAAAAAAAAAACAAAAAAGGCTGGGCGCGGTGGCTCACGCCTGTAATCCCAGCACTTTGGGAGGCTGAGGCGGGTGGATCATGAGGTCAAGAGATGGAGACCATCCTGGTCAACATGGTGAAACTCCGTCTCTACTAAAAATACAAAAAAATTAGCTGGGCATGGTGGCGCGTGCCTGTAATCCCAAATACTCAGGAGGCTGAGCCAGGAGAATTGCCTGAACCCAGGAGGTGGAGGTTGCAGTGAGCCAAGATCACGCCATTGCACTCCAGCCTGGGTAACAAGCGCGAAACTCCGTCTCAAAAAAAAAAAAAAAAAAAAAAAAAAAAAAAAAAAAAAAAAAAAAATTAGCTGGGCATGGTGGCAAGAAACTCAAGTGGGAGGATGGCTTGAGCCCAAGAGGCAGAAGTTGCAGTGAGCCAAGACTGTGCCACTGCACTCCAGCCTGAGTGACAGAGTGAGACTCTGTCTCAAAAAAAAAAAAAAAAAAAAATCCAGGCTGCAGAGTATCGGGTGTAACAGAACCATGCCACACCCCTGGGAATGTGGAAGACTCCAGTGGCGTATGCAGATCTTGCTTCTGAGTGTTTAATGAAGTTCTAGATTAATTTAAGAGGTAATCAGGAGTACTTCTATTATTCTGAGCCTACGAGGACTAGGAACCTCTCCTCTCTACCAGTGCCCGTTCTCCACTTTAGCACCTCAGAAGAGGAACTAATTTCCAATCAGCAAGTTAACAAGTAACCTGTTGCCCCCAATGTGGGGCAAGGTTCTCCTGTGTGCTATCGGCAAGTGTCCAGATTGGGCAGGGGAATGACTGGAAGAGGTAAGAAGCAAATCGGCCTCCACTTGGAAGCACATGGTGCAAACACGGTCCACTGCCTGGAGTTCGTTCAGCAAAGTCCTCCCACTGGCAGGGTGGCCAGGAACTCCCTTCTTCCAGGTGTTGGGGAGGCTTGCCATCTGTGCAGCCTCCTCTGGAAGAGAGTGAGCTGGGGCTCAGATCGTAAACGGAGCTTCCAAGCCAGAAAGATGGTAAATGGAATGAATTTATTTGCTGGGGCGGAGGCCAACCAATTCTTGCATCCAGGGCCCCTGGCTTGTCCCTTTAGAACACACGATGAGGTCAGGTGGAGCCAGTGTGAACTGAAGTCGGAAGATGAGCTGCATGTGAGTTTGGCACCTGGTGCAATAAGCGTACATCTGAGACTCCCAGTGAGTATTTGAGGAATGAACGAACACACGTTGTGAACTCTGAAGGGTTATGCAAAAGTGAACAGCAGAGTGTGGAGGCTCGGATTTGACTGTGATAAGGAGCTGACTCCAAGGACCGAGACTGATTCTTCAGCATCACCTCTTCCACTAAAGGTCAGTCAGGCTAAGTTCTTCCCCTTCTTGCCCAAGAACCAGGACCTGGAAAGTGAGCTGCATGTTTGGGACAGCATGTGTTTTGTGCCTCGAGGTGGGAAGGATGTGTGTATCTGCACGCTCACATCTCTGCATAGACCACAGTGCAGGTGGCTCTTGCTGCAGAGGTCCTGTGTGCTGCTAAATCCAACAAGCAGGTTTTATTCTTTTGTCTCTCTCCTCTTACTGGAGCCTGGAACACAGACACCAGTGCGCTCTCGCTGTCTCTCTCTCTCTCTCACACGCACACACACGCACACACACACTTCATTCTGTTTCTCCCCCAGACTCCCTGCACCCCCATCATACATTCCTTGACATCCCTTCTCCCCAGCAAAGCACACTGTGTTTCACCTGTTCTGATGAAGCACCGTGCACTAGCTGTCTGCAGGTGCCCAGCACCCCCCACCCCAAGCTTGCAGAGAATGACATGGTGTGCGGGTGGAGAGAGTGTTAGGTCTCCTGGGCAAGGGGTCTCTGCAGCACAATCTCCAGTCAGCAGCATTTTCCTTTCTTCCAAGAGTTGCGCAGAGGGTGTCTGTGTCTTGGGTTTCCCAGGAGACAAACTTTGAGCTGGAGGTTGCATGCAGGACGGTTTTTAAACAATCTTTTATTTATGTATGTATTTTTGAGACAGGGTTTTGCTTGTTGCCCAGGTTGGAGTGCAGTGGCGTGATCTTGGCTCACTGCAACCTCCGCCTCCCGGGTTCAAGTGATTTTCCTGCCTTAGCCTTCTGAGTAGCTGGGACTACAGGTGTGCGCCACCATGCCCAGCGAATTTTTGTATTTTTAGTGGAGACGGGGTTTCACCATGTTGGCCAGTCTGGTCTCAAACTCCTGACCTCGTGACCCACCCACCTCGGCCTCCCAAAGTGCTAGGATTACAGGCGTGAGGCACAGCGGCCTGCCAATTTTTTGTATTTTTCATGGAGACAGGGTTTCACCACGTCAGCCAGGATGGTCTCGATCTGACCTCGTGATCTGCCTGCTTCGGCTTCCCAGAGTGCTGGGATTACAGGTGTGAGCCACTGCGCCTAGCCTGTACTCTTCTCTTATACATATAATGCTATGGCCTGAATGTGTGCCCCCATAAGTTGATGTATTGGAAACTTAATGGGCATTATGATGGTATTAAGAAGTGGGACCTTTAAGAGGTGATTAGCGCAGGAGGACTCTGCCCTCATGAATGGATTGATGCTGCTATTGCAGGTGTCAGCTTCTGATAAAAGGATAACCTTTCCCTCTGTCTCTTATGATGGGCCTATGTGCCATGTGATACCTTCCCCCAGAGGATGACCTTCACCAGATGCTGATGCCAATGCCATGCTCTTGGACGTCCCAGCTTCTAGAACCATAAGCCAAATAACTGTCTTTTCTACATCATTCACCCAGTCTGTGGTATTTTGTTATGGCAGCAGAAGATGGACTGAGACACAGTGAATGTCACATGCTGAGTGTTATTCTAACCGATCCTCCAGTCTCTACTTGGTACAGAGAACCACAGGTGTGAATATGAGAATGCGTAAGAAACTTCCACTCAGTACTTGCTGCAGTATTTGCTGCAGCTCCTGCACACACATCTTTGCTCTGCACGTTTCATTGTTCCAACATTTCCACAAATTACACATCACGCACTGCCCCCCGCCAACCTGCCCCCAGTGTGTGTCTCTGTGTTATACCTTCACTTATACCTGGTGTCTTTGCACCTGCACACATCCTCACACTTGGTGCCTTTATACCTGTGTGCATCTCCTTGAAGCCTGAACTATACATTATCCTTGATATTTGCAGTGTGTTACACACACACACACACACACACACACACACACCAGCTAATTTTTTGTATTTTTAGTAGAGACAGGGTTTCACCATGTTGACCAGGGTTGTCTCGATCTCTTTACCTCATGATCCACCCGCCTCGGCCTCCCAAAGTGCTGGGATTACAGGCGTGAGCGACCGCGCCCGGCGGGTTTTTTTTTTTTTTTTTTTTAGACAGAGTCTCACTCTGTTGCCCAGGTTGTAGTGCAGTGGCCTTGCTGCTTCTGTCCCCCTCACCCTGGAGCCCTGGAGCCTTCTAGGAGAGCAAGGCCTGGGGTTTTATGCAGCACTTGCAGTGAGGGAATGGGGTGGGTGGAGCTATTTTTTGAGACGGAGTTTCGCTCTTGTTACCCAGGCTGGAGTGCAATGGCGCGATCTCGGCTCACCACAACCTCCGCCTCCTGGGTTCAAGCAATTCTCCTGCCTCAGCCTCCTGAGTAGCTGGGACTGCAGGCACGAGCCACCATGCCCAGCTAATTTTTTGTATCTTTAGTAGAGACGGGGTTTCACCACGTTGACCAGGATGGTCTCGATCTCTTGACCTTGTGATCCACCCGTCTCAGCCTCCCAAAGTGCTGGGATTACAGGCTTGAGCCACCGCGCCCGGCCTCTTTAACAGGTCAGGCTTCTCACTGAAGGCTGAGAATAAGAAAAGAGAGTTGCCCATCAGTAGACATCCCCTGGAGGCAGGCTGAGCGTTTACAACAGCAACCCTGCCTGAAGGCAATATTATCTCCACTTCATGGGAGAGAAAACTGAGGCTTTGGAGGTTAGATAAGGAGCCAGGCTTAGCTAGAAAAGAGAGTGGTTGGAATTTAAAGTGAAGGGCTTTGTTTGTTTTGCTTTTTTTTTTTTTTAATCTAAAGACAATAACCCCAACATTCCACTATTTTCCTTTCATAATAGCTTACCGTTTAATATGCATTTGTTAAAAGCTGGGTCCTTGCCAAGCACTTTGCATATTTTTGTTAGGCTTTCCAAACAATCCTGTACAGCAGATATATCTATATCTATGTATCTATATCTATATCTATATCATCTATACCTATACCTACATCATCTATATCTATATAATCTATATCTATATCTATATCATCTATATATCTATATCTATATCATCTATATCTATATATCATCTATATATCTATATCATCTATATCTGTATCTATATCATTTATATCTGTATATCTATATCATCTATATCTGTATATCTATATCATCTATATCTATATCTATATCTATATCATCTATATCTGTATCTCTATCTATATCATCTATATCTATATCTATATCAACTATATCTATATCTATATCTATCTATATCTATATCTATATCTGTGAGAGTCTCACTTTGTTGCCCAAGGTGGAGTGCAACGGCGTGATCTTGGCTCACTGCAGCCTCCTCCTTCTGGGTTCAAGTGATTCTCCTGCCTCTGCCTCCAGAGTAACTGAGACTATAGGTGCGCGTCTCCATGCCCAGTTATTTTTTTTGAAACGGAGTTTCGCTCTTGTTACCCAGGCTGGAGTGCAATGGCGCGATCTCGGCTCACCGCAACCTCCGCCTCCTGGGTTCAGGCAATTCTCCTGCCTCAGCCTCCTGAGTAGCTGGGATTACAGGCTGCACCACCATGCCCAGCTAATTTTTGTATTTTTAGCAGAGACGGGGTTTCACCATGTTGGCCAGGATGGTCTCGATCTCTTGACCTCGTGATCCGCCCGCCTCGGCCTCCCAAAGTGCTGGGATTACAGGCGTGAGCCACCGCGCCCGGCCTTTTTTTTCTATTTTTAGTAGAGATGGGGTTTGACCATGCTGGCTAGGCTGGTCTTGAGCTCCTGACCTTGTGATCCGCCCGCCTCAGCCTCCCAGCTGTGCTGGGATGACAGGTGTGAGCCACCCCGCCGGCGACAGCAGATGCTTTTATCCCTGTTTTACAAACGGGAAAGGTGAGGTTCAGAAGGTAAGTGCAGGTGGAAATGGACCCCGTGGGCAAAGGGTGGAGGCAGGCTCGCAGTCCAGCCTGGCTGGTCCCAGGACTGGTCTTCTTTGGAATCTTGTCCTTGGAGCGGATTCCACGGGCTTCTGTCTAGATCCCGGGGCTCTCTTCGCAGTCTCTTGCTGCCCGGCGGCTTCCCTAAATCCCTTTGAGGCGATCCCTTGCCCCGCTCCAGGCGGATTTCCTGGGAAAGGCTGCCACCTCGTGGCCAAATGGCAAACGCACCGTCTGCCGGGAGGGCGGCGCGCAGCCCCCGTGCCGGCTGCTGGGGGACCGCGCCTTGCAGACCGCGGGGCTTGGGTGTGAGCGCGCGGAATCAGAACTTTCCTGGGACGTCCCCGCTTGGGCTGCTCGGGTGAGGCTTCTCCCTCAACGCTCCTCCCGGGTGTTTCACGCGGGTGGTCGTGGAGGAGGGAGAGGCGAAGGAGAAGGAATGGTGCAGGCCCCGGAGAGACGGTCCTTGGCCAGGATCGTGTTCTCGGTGTTCCACCCTGCATAGACCCTGTCCCCAGCGAAGTGACAGAACCTCGTCCTCACTTCCCAAATCTAACCGGTTTGAGGAGCACACCCTCTGCTCTGACCGCCCAGCCTGCTTCCTTCCAGCCCTCATCCTGACTGTTGCAGATTCTCCCGGGATCTGGCCCTTCTGCCCCTCTTCTTTGTCCACTTTGCAAACGGAAAGACTCCCTAATCGTGTTTCTCCCTATGGACAAGAGCCACACTGAGGTTCCTCACGACCTGGCAGGAAAATACCCAGCCTCTCCGCCTGACTCTTATTCCTGCCTCGTTCCCTCTGACAAACCTCATCGCTCCCGTGCGCTTCCCTGAGCTCCAATTCCCTGCTCCTGATTTCTGGCTGCACGTGACTGCACGTGAAACTCACCTACCCTGGATCAGACCCTTTTCCAGAGGTCCACATCTAATTGGCCTGGGACATGTGTCTAAAAAGCTCCCCAATGGTTCTAACCCTTAGCGCCCGCCCCAGCCTCTCTGAACTTCTCACCTGTCTCTTTGCGTCTTTCTTCTCCCTTCTGCTGCCCTCTCCTGCCTTGTCTGTCCAGCATTCTCTTACCTGCCAGTGCCCAACTCAAGTGCTTGTGGAGGCCGGGCGCAGTGGCTCACTCTTGTAATCCCAGCACTTTGGGAGGCCAAGGAGTTCAAGACCAGCCTGCCCAACATGGTGAAACCCCATCTCTACAAAGAAATACAAAAATTAGCCAGGCGTGGTGGTGTGCGCCTATAATCCCAGCTACTCGGGAGGCTGAGGCAGAAGAATCGCTTGAACCTGGGAGGTGCAGGTTGCTGTGAGCCGGGATTGCGCCACTGACTCCACCTGGGCGACGGAGCGAGACTCTGTCTCAAAAACAACAAGAGCAACAAAAACTTTCATGCTCCTGTCCTCTGAACGTCATGTTTGCTCATCACTTCTGTGCCAGCCCTGAGCCTGCTGCGCCCTAGTGATTGATTGGCTTGTGAGTTTGTCTCACACTTTAGACCATGTTTTATTTATCTTTGTCTTCCCAGCTTCTGACAGTGCCAGGGACAAAATTGTGCTTGGTGACTGAAAGTAGAACGCCTGAACAGATGTCCCTTGTTCATATGGCCAGTCTTCACGTTGCTGAGACCCTCAACTCTCCAGATGTCACCCTTTCTGAAAAGCCCTTGAAGCCGTGAACAAGGTCTGCACCCTGAAAGTACTTGTTCAATTTCCCCAGGCTCAGGAGAAGGGAGACCGCAGAGATTGCTCTTGAGGACATGAGATTTGAGGGAAGATCTTCCTCCATCTCCCCAGCCCCCACATACAAATCTCTCCCACTGTGAAAATTGTTATGCCTCAATTTCTACTCTTAGAAAAATCAGTGTTTGGAAGAAAGATTTTAAAATAATAAAAATGAGGCTGGGCATGGTGGCTCACACCTGTAATCCCAGCACTTTGGGAGGCCGAGGTGGGTGGATCACTTGAGGTCAGGGGTTCAAGACCAGCCTGGCCAACATAGTGAAACCCCATCTCTACTAAAAATACAAAAATTAGTTGGGCATCGTGGCACGCACTTATACTCTCAGCTACTTGGGAGGCTGAGGCAGGAGCATTACTTGAACGTGGGAGGCGGAGGTTGCAATGAACTGAGATGGCACCACTGCACTCTAGCCTGAGGGACAAGAGTGAGACTCTGTCTTAAAAAAAAAAAAAAATTATCGAATACCACATATCTGTGATACAGGCAGTATCTCATTTAATCGTCAAAGCCATCCTCATCCCTGACCCATGATGGACTACTATGTAAGTGAGAAACTTATCGTCTGCTAACTCATATTCAGTTTATCTCAATATCTCATTAGCGCAGTGAGTGACATTTACCCTAATTAGCACATGTTACTTCCCAAGTTCCTATGTTCATTTAGTGAGTGGTAAAGTCAGGACTGCTTCCTACGCGGTCTAACTTCAGAGTGCACAATCTTCACTAACCCATAGGCTCTATCACCTTTCCAGAATTCTGTATCAGTCTGTCCTGGTCATTCTAGGACTGGCCCAAGAAAAGGCGGCAGAGGATTTCTGCCCCGTACGTGTTTCCTTCCCCCTCGGTATGTGTTGTGTAGTGTGTTCTATAAGAGCCTGATCCGGGTGTAGCAGAAAACCCACAGATAATTCAAAGATGGTTAAACTGAAAGAGGAGAGTTTCAGGCCTGGGTGGCATTCTGGTGATACAGTTCCCTTTGTGACACACTGTTTGCACACCCTTTGGGACTACCTGTCCCCCAGGTGGCTGGATGGGGCAGAGAAGCCATGGGCCGAGTAAGATCCCACAGCTTCTGGCCTGGCGTGCACTCTGTGTTGGTCAGCCTTGCTGGCTGCATTTTCTCTAGGAGGATAAAACACAGTGGCCAGTCCCCATGAAGCTCCCATCAAACCAAGATCTGAGCTGTCCTCATGACCCGTGGGAAGCTGTTCTGTGAGCTCGCTCCAAGTAGTCCTGACACCAGCCAGATTAAACGAGGCAGGAAGCAGCTGAACCAAAGCACCCCAAAGACAGAGAAGCTGCCTCCTGCTTCCCCATCCTCCTCCTGAAGGGAAACAGCCCAAACTCAATGGCCCTGGGGAGATGCGGCTGTTCACACGTGCCTCCAGAGGGAAGTGCTCTGGGCCATTTTTGTTGCCAGCTTGCTTCACTAAGTCATCGCTGGCTCTGCTAGTGAGGCTAGAGGGCTTGTGAGGCCAGGAACCTGGGTTCAAGCAGGCCGGCCCCGCCCCTCTCTTCCTGTCCTTCTACCTGAGGGTGATGGGACCCGAGGAGGCCCCAGACTTCCTGGAAAGCGTTTGGAATTGGCCACAGCTGGGCTTAAATCTGATTCCACCATTTACTTGCTGGGTGATGGTGGCCTCGGATTTCTCATCTCCAAAGTGAAAGATACTAGGAGCTCATCTGGGGCTTGCGTCCAGTCAATTTTCTAAAAGGTTGATGGCCTCCTTGACCTCCTCCTTCATTTCTCCTAGGTGACCACCTCGGCTTCCCCTCCCTGTCTTCCACACTGTAGCCACAGCACTTATTTATTCTTTTGAGACCCAGCCTTGCTCTGTGCCCAGGCTGGAGTGCAGTGGCACGATCTCAGCTCACTGCAACCTCCGTCTCCCAGGTTCAAGCGATTCCCCTGCCTCAGCCTCCTGAGTAGCTGAGACTACAGGCGCAGGCCAACACACCTGTCTAATTTTTTGTATTTTAGTAGAGATGGGGTTTCACATGGCCAGGATGGTCTCGATCTCCTGACCTCATGATTTGCCCACCTCAGCCTCCCAAAGGGCTGGGATTACAGGCGTGAGCCACTGTGCCCGGCCACAGGACTTTTTATGAAATTAAAATCCACAGCTTTCTGTTGCTTTTAATGCTAAAAAAAAATTGAACCCTGTGAACCCTGGGGTGAACCCTGCCAGCCTCTTCTGTGCTCCGGCCTAACCACCCACCTCTGTGTCCTTGAACCCACTCTGCTCCTCTACCATGGTCCCTTGGCATTGGCTGCTCCCTGGGTCTGGAATGTCTTTCCTTCTCTTCATTTGCTTAACTCTGACTTACCTTTCAGAACCCAGCAACTTCTGTGACACCTTCAGTCTGGACCACATCCCCAGTCATGTGATTCCATAACTTTATAAATCTACATTCTTTGGCACTTACTGCCCTGTCATTTTCATTTCTTTTTTCTTTTTCTTTCTTTTTTTTTTTTTTTTTGAGACAGAGTCTCTGTTGCCCAGGTTGGAGTGCAGTGGCATGATCTCGGCTCACTGCAACCTCTGCCTCCTGGGTTCAAGCAATTCTCCTGCCTCAGCCTCCCGAGTAGCTGAGATTACAGGCATGTGCCACCGTGACCAGCTAATTTTTGTATTTTTAGTAGAGACGGGGTTTCATCAAGTTGGCCAGAGCGGTCTTGAACTCTTGACCTCAAGTGATCTGCCTGCATTGGCCTCCCAAAGTGCTGGGATTACAGGCATGTGCCACTGTGCCTGGCCCATTTTCACTTCTTGATGACATGCTTTTCCTGCTGTGTGTCCACTCCTGCTCATAGTTTCATGAGGCAAGGGCCCATGGGTGTGTAATCACCTCTCTTACCCAGAACTCAGCTCAGGACCTGGCACGAGGCCAGCTCTCAAGAAAATGTCATTGAATGAATGAAAGGTGAGGATAAACTAAAATATTGCATGCAGAGCCCTTCGCACTGTGTCTCTCGCACCAAGTAAGCACCAATAAATATCAGCAATTAATGACAGTAGTATTCTAACTTTAGGAGTGAGGTAAAACAAAAATTATTGAAACCAGCAGTGCTCTGATTATTGGGTTGTCCCAAGTATCCAAGATTTGGGATAAGTTTATGTAGTCTGGAAAGAAATATGAAAACACACACACACACACACACACACGTCTTCGAATGTGGTGAATGTTCTTTTTTAATTTCTGCCAGCATCTCTCAGAACTAACATGTGGTTGCAGGGAGGAGCCTGAATGTCCCAGGAGTGCTGGAGGGATCCATCCATGCTTGAGCAGGCTCTGCGGGTCCTCACCGGCCACCCACACCACATGCAGACTGTCCATCTCTGCTCCATGCAGTGAAGGGGCTGCAGATGTAGGCAGAGTTAGTTCTAGATTGGGGAGCACTAAGATACCTCTAACAAAAGCTCCTCCAGGTCGGGAGTGGTGGCTCATGCCTGTAATCTCTGCACTTTGGGAGGCTGAGGTGGGTGGGTCACCTGAGGTCAGGAGTTCGAGACCAGCCTGGGCAATATGGTGAAACCCTATCTCTACTAAAAATACAAAAATTAAGGCTAGGTGTGGTGGCTCACGCCTGTAATCCCAGCACTTTGGGAGGCCGAGGCAGGTGGATCACCTGAGGTTGGGAGTTCAAGACCAGCCTGACCAACATGGAGAAACCCCATCTCTATTAAAAATACAAAATTAGTTGGGTGTGGTGGCGCGTGCCTGTAATCCCAGCTACTCGGGAGGCTGAGGCAGGAGAATTGCTTGAACCCAGGAGGCGGAGGTTGCAGTGAGCTGAGATCGCGCCATTGCACTGTAGCCTGGGTGAAAAGAGCAAGACTCTCATCTCAAAAAAAAAAAAAAGTGTTCAAAATACCAAAATGCCAGCTCAGCCTCCACACATTTGGGCAGCTCCTCTTTTTTTTTCCAGTAACGCTTACCGTTTCCTCATCTCAAAGCATTTCCACACAAGACCAGTGTCCACAGGAGTTTTAGAGACTTTATTTATGTATAAACAATTTAAACACTTTGCCATAAATTATCTTTGCCTGTCCCTAGTCTTTGCTTAGCAGCAAATTAAAATTAATATAAAAACTCGATGAACAATTCATACATGTATATTACAAAAAAGTTCCTGTACCAAAGTTCTTATTAGACTTTTTTTGTTTGTTTGTTTTTTTTAATTTTTAAATTTTTTTTTGTTTTTATTTTTATTTTTTAAATTTTCTCTCCTCGTGGTGACTGTCATGTGATTGTCTCAGTTTCTGGACCAAACAAACACACTAATAATTTTAAATCTGAAACAGTGATTGTGCCTTTCGGCTCATGTATGTACAGGGTGATCGGAAGTGGTACCTGTTAGCGAAAGTGTCACGATGCAGCACCTCTACCGAAACTGATACCCACGAACTACGGAATCTAAACAGACTACACCCTGTAACTGCGTATTACTGTCCACAATGGAATCTCCAAAGACAAAAGAGTATGAAATTTATCTGTAGTGATTATAGCCACCATTTTGAATTAAATTTTACACTCTGCGCTCAAATAAATTAGCTCAGGCCAGACTTAGCTGGGACCTGAGACTTAAGTGCTGGATGGTATTATTTCGCTTTGATTTTTGATAGGAATTTCTTTTTTTTCCTTCGTGGTTTTTTTTTTCTTGAAAAAGTATTTCCAGTGCTCACTCCTCCTCTATTATCCCCCCCTCCCCAGGCGCTACACACAAATCACCCCCAAAGTCGTGTTCTCAATGCACCTGTATTTGCTTAAACGAAAATGTCGGAAGTATTTGTCCCACAAGCAGTCCGAGTGGTTTGTCCCGCAGCTGGTCTGGTGACGCTGGCCCTCGCGGATGTCTGCGTGTCGCTCACGTGTGAATGAGTGAGGTAATTGGATATGAGGCCTTCTTTCTCATCTTCATTTCTTTGTTTTTCGGTCCGTGTGTTTGTTTTGTTTTGTTTTTGTTTGTTGGTTTTCTTCTTCGCTTTTTCGTTTTTGTTCTTTTGTTCCTTTCGGACACTTTGCGTCTCTTTTCTGCGTAGACCCAGAACAAGTGGGTCATATTTTAGGGGAACCTGGAACGTTGTGTGTGTCTGTTCATTCATTCGTTTGCTTTGTTTTCCTCGGAATTTTCAGCCGGGCTTTAGTCTACTTCAGGATGAGGGACTTCTCGCTTGGACAGTAGCATTTGAACTCAAAAAATGTGAGCTTTCTTGCTACTTGGTCTCCTAAAGCAGCCCAGCCTCAGTGCCCCTGTTAGGTCTTCATCTCCTTAGGAGAGGAGATAACAGTTACTCCTGCTGAGCCATTCAGACAAGGAATGGCAGCAGATTATTTTGTTACCTCTTTCCCATCTCATTCTGTCTTAAAAACTGGATGTTGCTGCTACTGTCTGCAAGCTCTGGGTATTGCTCCACGGGAAGCACGTAATATCCCTCGTACCCTTGCACGCGCCCGGTGCTCAGGAGCTGCTGCTTCTCGCCCTCAGTCCACAGGCGGCTCCCCTCTCTCCCGTCCCTGGCTTTTTGCTGCTCCTTGGCCCAGGCTGTGCCCAGGGCCCTCTGTCTCGCCTGGTCTAGGACACGGGCCTTCTCTTCGTCCAGGGTGTCAGGAGTGAGGCCATAGCGGATGCTGAGCAGCAGCGTGGAGTACTGGAACTCCACGTTGGTGAACCTTCGAGTCCTGCCGTTGACCAGCAGCGTGGGCTGCGACACGGTCACGTTCACCCCGCTCTCCAGCACCTTGCGGCCGATGGTGGTGCCCAGCGTGACCAGGTCGCTGTCGGCCGAGCCAATCTTCACAAAGTAGTGGGTGTCCTTGCCCTCGATGCTGTAATGCATCTTGTCCAGGTAGTAGGCGTTGTTCAGCACAGATGCCACCTTGCGGCTATCCTCGCTGGCGATGCTGGAGACACCCGTGGTCACCCGTCCTTCTTTGATGGCGAACATGATACCTTTGCCAATGATGGGCGTGGTGGTGGCAAACCAGTGACCTGCTTTCTCCCGGATGCTGGAGTGGAGCTTTTTAGTAATGACCTGCCCTTCCAGAGCCATGAAGGCCTGATTATGTCTCTCCGTTGTCTGCTGGACACCTGTAATGAGCTGTGGGGATGAGAAAACAGAGAAGGCTGAGAAGATGAGCTGGGCAGCTTACTCAAAAAAAAAAAAAAAAAAAAAAAAGTCACAAAGAAAAGAGAAAGGCTTGGAACTCTCCTGGAAGAACTAGTGTCAGTTCTGTCCATATCTGAGCTGATGGAGTCCTACCTTTTGGAACTATGGACAGCTGGTTGACTACCAGTGCTCTGATGGTGTGGCCTGTCCACCTCGTAACTGCCACTAACTAAAAAAATGGTGAAGGAGGTTTGCCCTTTGCTGGTATGGGCACCCAGACCTGCACACTTACCAGGTCACGCCACCACTCGGGAAGAGCCCCGTTCTGCACTCTGATGGTGAGCAGCTGCCTTGCCCGCTTCAGACCCAGGAACATCCTGGCACAAAGGGCAGGGTGCTGATTTGAACAGCCACGAACCCCACCACCGTAACCTAGATTTCTTGGAGGCCAATGACTTGGATATTCATGAACTTCCTTGGGTTAAGACCTTGCCGCTCAAAGTATAGCCAGCAGCGGAGGAATCACTGGGCCCTGTCCCATTCAAAAAGCAGAATCTCAGGACTTACTCCAGAGCTACTGAGTCAGAGGCTGTGTGTGAACAAGATGCCCTGGGTGATATGTGTGCCTATGAACATCTGAGATGCACCAGCCTGAGAGATTGGGGCTTCGAGGGCCGGAGGGAATATCCCTCGGCTTTGAGGCAGTTGCTCTGGATCCTCGCCCTGGTTCTGCAGGGGATGAAATCACCATTATCTCCTTGGCCTTGAGTTCTCCACTCGCAAATTACAACTTGTCTCAATTGGTGGTTGGGGGACAGGCTGGGATAATGGGGGAGGCTGCGTTTGGGAGGTAATGGCACTTAGATAAATGAGAGAAATGATGGCTATTCATCCACTGAGTGGTCCCCAAGAGGCAGGACTGAGCGAACGCTCTTCTCAATTACCCAGCAGCTCCTCCTTGCCTCTCTATAGTTACACAGTCTGGACAATGATTCAGAGCAGCTGAGACCTTTCAGACTTTGATAGCGCTGAGTGCCGGTTCTGTAGCAGGGGTTATCTGAACCCCTCCTGTCTGATTATAGCAGAGGTCTCAGCTGCACCCAGATGGAAACTGACCACCCCTCAGTCATCACAGAAAGACCCAAGCACAAATTATGTTCTGAAAACTCAATCTGTACACGTTTGGCCATAAAGTGCCAAGGTTTTATGTGGGGCATAAAAATATTCTTTAATGGGACAGAAACTGCAAACCACAGTTTTATGATGTCCCATAAAAGCCGAAAGGGTTATGATCTTATAGGCAGTGCAGATGGTAGGTGGCTGCTAGATTTCTCTGTGCTGTTGTTAATCAAGGAGTGACTCAAGGGTATTCTACTGAACAGATAATGATACCACAATTAAGGCAGTGATCCAGGTTGGGAAGAAATATGTGCTGTGCCAGACAGGTGACAGCACGGACATTCGCTTTCCTGGGAAGTCTCAATGTGTCCTGCACCTTTTACACCCAGCTCCAAGGTTTTCCTGCACTGACATGCCCTCAGCTCCCACGAGGTTCTGTTTGCAAAAGGGAATGATGACAATCATTTGGATTCTTGGCAGGAACCTGTGCTTACCTGTCCATTCTCACTTGCTTGACTCTCTGACAATTCATAGGGAGGAGGCACGAAATACATTTTGGCTCTTGGGAAGCCGGGAATGATGTTGCTGAGCTGAAATCCAAACATCACAAGCCAGCTTTTCACATCTACGGTGGAAACAGAAATAAAGGTTTCTGAAATCATGATGGATGGAGAGCAACAGCGGAGCTTGGAGAGAGAACAAAATCAAATGGGTGGTTGGGTGTAAGGTCCAAAGGGGAGGGAGGAAGAGCTTGTGAATATCTCCTGGGTCCAGACCCAGGGCTTCCATACATGGGTTTTAGGAAGTCGTTCCAAACTTGGACAGTTGATAACCACCATGTGGTGGTGATTAAGAAGGCTTGTGCTGGAGTGAGACAGGTCTAGCTTCAAATCATCTGGCTCTGTCACCTTGGGCAAGTCCTAGCCCCTCTCTGAGGCTCAGGTATGAATTGGATAATAATTGTGTCAATGTCACTGGGTTGTTATGAAGATGAAAGGAGAAAATCCACATAAAAGTCTTTTCACAGCACCTGGCATGTGGACAACAAATATCAACTCCTACTTAGCAAGTATTTAAGGGAGCATCTATCATAGGCCACGCAGTGTGTTTAGAAGCTAGCGATATAAGGATAGACTGGAGGGATAAGTGACGATTATTTGTTGTACAGGCCTTTTGGACTGGAGCTGCTGCACTGAGGCTGGCTCACCATGGAAAGGGGTTTCCAAAAGCTGGACACATACAGAAAGCAGAGTCCTCTGGATCCTGAGACCCCTTTCTCCAGCCTTCCTACTTTTTCTTTCTTTCTTTCTTTCTTTTTTTTTTTTTTAAGAGACAGTCTCGCTCTGTTGCCCAGGCTGGAGTGCAGTCGTGTGATCTTGGCTCACTGCAACCTCTACCTCCCGGGTTCAAGTGATTCTCCTGCTCAGCCCGAGTAGCTGAGATTACAAGTGCGTGCCACCATGCCCAGCTAATTTTGTAATTTTAGTAGAGATGGAAGGTGGTTTCTTTATGTTGGTCAGTTTGGTCTTGAACTCCCAACTTTAGGTGATCTGCCCATCTCGGCCTCCTGAAGTGCTGGGATTACAGGCTTGAGCCACTGTGCCCAGCCAGCCTTCCTATTTTTTTTTTTTTTTTTTTTTAAGACAGAGTCTCGCTCTGTCACCCAGATGGGAGTACAGTGATGCGATCTTGGCTCACTGCAACCTCTGCCTCCCAGGTTCAAGCGATTTTCCTGTCTCAGCCTCCCAAGTAGCTGGGATTGCAGGCACATACCACCATGCCTAGCTAATTTTATAGTTTTAGTAGAGATGGGGTTTCTCCATGTTGATCAGGCTCTCAAACTCCTGAACTCAGGTGATCTGCCTGCCTCAGCCTCCCAAACTGCTGGGATTACAGGCATGAGCCACTGTGCCTGGCCAGCCTTCCTATTCTTTAAAGAGAAACCAAAAGAGGGCATTGCCTGCTCAGAGTAAGACCACCCACCAGAGGTCAACATCAAGTTCTTGCATTGGGAATTATGCCACCTGCCCCAAGTGTCCTGACCTTTGCTGAATGGTTCAGGTCCTTAGAATAAGACTCCTTCCACACTGGTCAATAGAGAGTCCTGGATGCCTGTACCTTGAAACACTCACATCTTCACCAACACCACTGGCCTGAAGTCCAGCAGGATGAACCTCCTTACGCTTCTTATCTCTATTTATAATGGGCAGCCCTCAAATCATGCCCAACACCCTCCAACCCCTTCCTTTCCTACCCCAGCTTTACCTCTCCTCCCCAGTTCCCCAAATACTTCCACTGGGCCCTCTGCAATTCACATTTGTCTCAGAAGCCACGCCTCCCGCCAACCCCTCACTATCTCTTCAACCTTGTTTCTTTTTCTTTTATGAATATATAATCTTATTTTATTATTATTATTTTTAAATTGTGCTTTGGGCTCTGGGGTACATGTTTGGTTCCTTTCCCTTTTTACTCTTACTGAAACTCTCTCTGCCAAGAACACTGGTCTCCCTGCTTATTCGCCTACAATCATTGGACCTGAGGGTACAATGAAGTGTGCTTGTAACGCAGGAGGCACTCACTTGCATTTCTCAAAGCTTTTAGCTTCTGCTTCTCTGTCATTCCCTCCATCTCTTTTCCTGAATTAATGCATAGTGATTTCATTATACACGTAGTTGCTCCTTCCAACATTCTGGCCTCTTGTTTCCTTGACCTCGTCTCCTTGGATGGTCTTTTCCCCACTCACGCTCATGTTCATACTCTGGACCCTGTCATTACCAATCATTTTCATCCCTCCATCATCTCAGTTTCATGCATATCACCCTCTGACCACTGCCTCAACGTTTCCAAACGTACCCCTTCTTGTAACCGGACGCCCTTAATCCTTTAATCTCTCCCCACTGAACCCCCAGGACCTCCAATCCATCTCAAACTCCTTTCCCCATCCCTCACCTTCCTGGTTTTTCTTCACTCCTTATCTAGTGCACGGTCACTGGCATCATTCCCTTGGTGATATTCTCAGATCCCTCACCCCTTTCTCACCTCCCCACACCAGCTTGGTGAAATCACCATGTTGGTTACATCCAAGTCTTTTCCAAGACTTTGCTTATTCCATGTTTGCACTTGCGCAGCTGAATGTGGCTGGAGAAAAAAATCATAACCATGCTGACCCATGTCACTTTAAGTTCCTCAGCAGGAATGTAAAAGCATGCCTCCCTGCTGCCTGGTGATCTTACTAAGTTCCTTTACTCCATTCAGCTGTCCCCTCATCCTCCTGGATGATTTTATTCCTTCTCATCTCCTAAGACCCCCAACACCTGCTTCTCCTTCCTCCCAGCAGCAGCTGATCTTGTCTCCTATTCTGAGATTACTAATGCAGCCAGAGGACCATTTTCCTAAACTCCCATCACATTTGCTGATGGTGATATGGCGACCAGCACTCGAACTCACTTTCCCTGCTTTTCCCCTCTTACTCTAGATGAGCTGTGCAAGTTCAATCCTCCCGCTGTGCACCTGTCACACTCTTTCTTGCCAACTCAGGGACATCACTCCAGCAATTTTCTCTCTCATCCCACTTCACTGATTTGCTCTGTCTTCCAATGGATCAACCCCATCAGCATACAGACATGTGCTAAATGTTAAAAAATTTTCCCTTCTTGCCCCTGACCATCCATTTCTTTTTTTTCTTTTTTTCCTTTCTTTTTTTTTGAGACAGAGTCTCACTCTGTTGCCCAGGCTGGAGTGCAGTGGCACTATCTTGGCTCACTGCAACCTCTGCCTTCTGGGTTTATGGGATTCTCCTGCCTCAGCCTCCGGAGTAGCTGGGATTACAGGCGCCCGCTACCACACCCGGCTAATTTTTATATTTTTAGCAGAGATGGGGTTTCACCACATTGGTCAGGCTGGTCTCGAACTCCTGATCTTGTAATCCGCCCATCTCGGCCTTCCAAAGTGCTGGGGTTACAGGAGTGAGCCACCGCGCCTGGCCCCTGACCACTCATTTCTAATTTCTTTTTGAAAAAACTTCTCAAACGCAAACTAATTTTCTGTTCTCATTGTCTCTCATTCTTCTCCTTTGAAACAGGCTTTTGCCTCCACGGCTTCCCTGAAACTACCCTTGTCAAAGTCATGAGTGACTTTGTTTGCCAAGCCCAATGTTGCTCTTGGTTCTCATCCTGTTTGGCCTATCAGAAGTGATTGACAAGGGGGAACTCTCCCGCCTTGCTTTTTTCTTTGCTTTCTGGACAGTATCTTCCCTTGTTTTTTCTTCTTCCACATGAGTAACTGCCCTCTGTCTGGTTCCTCTTCATCTCCTTGATCTCTTAATGTTGGGATGCCCCAGACTCAGTCAGTCCATGAGCTGCTTCCTCAACTGTCTCCACTCAGCAGTCATGGGAATCTTAGCCAGCCTTAGACACCAAATGCCGTCTACATGCAGATGCTGTCTCCAGAATTCGTATTTCCAGTCTGGACCTCTTCCTGAACTCTGAACTTTTACAGCTAATTACATTTCAAATTTAATATGTCCAGAACTGAACTCCTGATCTTCCTCCCCAAACCTGTCCCACCCACAGTCTTCTCCACCTTGAGTAATGATAACTCCATTCTTCAGCTGTCATCCTTGACTCCTATCTTTTTTCCACCCCCCACATCTAACCCATTAATAAATAGTTTTCTTTTCTTTTCTTTCTTTCTTTTCTTTTCTTTTCTTTTTTTTTTTTTTGAGATGGAGTCTTGCTTTTGTTTGCCCAGGATGGAGTGCAATGGCACGATCTAAGCTCACTGCAATCTTCACCTCCTAGTTTCAAGCAATTCTCCTGCCTCAGCCTCCTGAGTAGAGTAGCTGGGATTACAGGCATGCGCCACCACACCCAGCTAATTTTTTGTATTTTTAGAGTTGAGGTTTCTCCATATTGGTCAGGCTGGTATCAAACTTCCAACCTTAGGTGATCTGCCTGCCTTGGCCTCCCAAAGTGGTGGGATTACGGGTGTGAGCTACCACGCCTGACCTATTTTATTCATCTTTATGTCACTTATTACTACTTAATATTAATACTATATGTGTATGTTTTCCTGGGACTTATTTTAATTTGAAGCTGTAGTGATTTCGAGGTCAAAAGTCATGCTGAGCATGGAATAGGCGGGGAAGCCCTGGCAGGGCCTCTGATGAGGCAGGAGGGTTTACAGATATTAGCCTACGTAGCTTGGCCATAGCTCCTGGACTCCAGAGGTCCCAGCTGCTTCTGGTGTTTGGGGATTCTGGTTTGACTTCAAAAGTTTCAGGGCTTATCAGTGAAGCACAGCATGGCCACATTTGACCTTTAGGGTTGTTTGTTTCTGCAGCATGGGGCGTAAAGAGCAGTACTGTGCTCCAGGTAGCTGCTGCTTTTCTGTTCCTGCCTTGGGAATGGACAAGCAGCCCCAGTCACCTGAGCGGTGATGGCTCATGGCCAAGAACTGTGAGTTTTCTGGAACTTGTGGACTCATTATGGTTTCCCTATACAAAGGATAAACAGGTGAGATGACCCTAGACTGCTTGCTGAAAGTTAGCCCTTTGGGGCCCTGGTCTCTTTGGATCTCTCTCTCTCTCCCTCTCTACCTACTTTCCATCGATTGATCGATCGATCCATCCATCCATCCATCCATCCATCCATCCATCCTCCCTCCCATCTGTCTACCCATCCACCCACCCATCCATCTATTCACCCACCCATTCACCTACCCATCCATCAGTTTATCCATCCATCCACCCACCCACCCATCCACCCATCCATCCATCCATCCATCTATCCATCCACCCAGCCATTCAGCCATCCTGATTTCCTTGCTTATTTCTCTCAGGACAGGGACTTTATCTTGTTTCCCATTGTGTCACTAGTATGTAGTATATGTTAGATACTGTACAAATATTTGTTGAGTGGGTGAATGGATGGATGGAGAGAGACTCATTTCACCAATTTTTCTTTTCTTTTCTTTTTGTGAGGTGGGTCTCACTCTGTACCCAGGCTGCAATGCAGTGGCATGATCAGAGCTCACTCTAGCCTCCAACTCCTGGGCTCAAGAGATTCTCCCTGCTTAGCCCCCTAGGTAGTTTGGACTACAGGCATGCACCACCACGTGCAGCTAATTCATCTCACCAGTTTCTCACTTATCACAGAGAAGTAGCTTCTCAGCCTTTCTTGGCCCTTCTTTTCATGCCATTCTCCAAACTTCTACGTCTTTATGACATTTACTCATAGCCTTCCTTCAGCCTTGTGCTCACTTCTGCCAGCCAAGCTCCCATGAATTCTTCAGGCCCATTTTGACATGGGTCCTTTTGTATTATGCCAATCTTGAAAATCTGAATTAATCTGCACGCACACACACACAACCCTTGAGAGAAGCGTATTTGTCTTGTTCAACACTGAATCCCTAGAATCTAGCAAAGTGCCACTTTATAAATGTGTTTCAATAAATAACTGAACAGACACCTATATGGTAGCAAAGACTGAATTCTGCTTGGCATTATCGATGGTTATTTGTATATGTCTCTCACCAGCGAGCCTCTGGAGGTCAGGAACTGGGTTATAGTCATCTCGGTACTTCTGCTCACTCACCGCTTCACTAGTAATGACGATGTTAATAACACGAGCAGATACTATTTCATGAACATCCGCTCTTTACTTGCCAGGCACTGGACTTTACCTACACATGTTCATTTACTTCTTTTTTTTTTTGAGACAGAGTTTTGCTCTTGGCTCTTGCCCAGGCTGGCATGCAGTGGTGCGATCTCAGCTCATTGCAACCTCTGTCTCTCGGGTTCATGCGATTCTCCTGCCTCAACCTCCTGAGTAACTGGGATTATAGGTATTTGCCACCACGCCCAGCTAATTTTTATATTTTTAGTAGAGATGGGGTTTCATCATATTGGCCAGGCTAGTCTTGAACACCTGACCTCAGGTGATCCACCCGATTCGGCCTCTTAAAGTGCTGGGATTAGAGGGGTTAACCACCATGCCTGGTCTTTTTAAAACTTTTTTTTTTTTTTTTTTTTTTTTTGAGACAGGGTCTTGCTCTGCCACCCAGGCTGGATGGAGTACAGTGGCACGATCTCAACAAACTGCAACCTCCACTTCCCAAATTCAAGTGATTCTCCTGGCTCAGCCTCCTGAGTAGCTGGAGCTACAGGCATGTACCATCACATCTAGCTAATTTTTGTATTCTTAGCAGACATGGGGTTTCACCATCTTGGCCAGGCTGGTCTTGAACTCCTGACCTCAAGGGATCTGTCTGCCTCAGCCTCCCAAAATGCTGAGTTAATTTACTTGTCATGATCAATCTGGGATGGTTTTATCAGTGCCTTTTACAGGGAAGGAAACTATAGTTAAGAGAAATTGGACAACCAGCCCTAGGTCTTTTGGCTGATAAATAGAAGAGGGAGAATTTGAGCTAGGTATTTCTGACACCAGAGCCCTATTATCTCTCCGCTTCTTACTGCTTTCTTCTGTTGGGGTAGGAAGGGCTCTTATAAAGTTATTTCAACTGACTGGACTTGAAAGTGGTTGGGACATCTTTAAACAGCCCTCATGACTGCTCTGTATGGCCGTCTCTACTTTTCTATACTCAGTACTGCTGCCAACTGCACTGCCTGGGTTGTGCGGCCCATGGGCTTCTCCTACCATCAGACGGGAGACCTTCCTCCCAAGTTCCCTCCAGCAACAACCACCCTGCAGGGAGCCACCGCCCACCCTTGGTGGCAGAATCCTCACCTGTCACATAGTTCTTCAAATCTAGCTCACTGCTGAGAGGATTGTTGCTCTTGAACATATACAGGTTAAAGGGGGCCGGCTCCCTGCCCACATTTTTCCACATGGTATAGTCTGGAGAGGTCCATCGTCCTGCCAGCACATCATAATCACGCTGCGTGAAGTGGACCAGCTTGGTCAGGGGGTCATAGAGTCCCCCGTGGAAGCCAATGACCATCTGGAAGTCGGGGTTGGAGTCATAATAAATCTCCCCATAGGCCGTGTACTGCAGCTGTTTGATCATGAGGCCGTTGATGCTGAACACAGCCAGAGGAGTCCCTGTGTTATCGGAGGCAACATAGTACTCCTCCCCACTGCTGCTCTCCATGGCAAAGAGGTGGCCTTGGAGGTCATAGTACAGCGAGGTGATCTCCGAGTTGGAGTGATTGTAGACGTGGGTGATGCGTGTTGGGTTGTGGAGGTCAGAGTAGAAATACTGCAGGTGGTGGCCCAGGTTGGTCTTGTAGGAAGCACGCCGTCCAACGCCATCATAGCGGTACTGGACACTCCACCCGCTGGCCTTGTTGTAGGCTCTTGTTAGGAGCCCCTTGGAATTGTATTCGAAGATGTCAGACCCTCTCTGGCACAGATAGCCATCATCGTCAATTTTGTACTGTACATCCCCGAGTCTGGTTATCCGGTCCCTCAGGTCATAGCGCAAGGGCATCAGGCGCACACTGTTCCCTGGGTTCAGTAAGTGGAGGTTCCCGTTAAGGTCATAGCTGTAGCGCCAGGTTGGGCGGTCATTGACAGCCACGCTTTGGAGCTGCCCGTCTCCGTCGTAGTCATAGGTATACTTTGTGGTGTTGGCGTAGGGCCCCAGTTTTAGCTCCCTCTTGATCACTCTGCCCATGCTGTCGTATTGCACTGTCATCCAGTACATGAGGGACCGGAACATCTCATACTGCACCTCCTTGATCCGCCCGTGGGTGTCGAAGTGTTTGCTGAGGGTCATCACAGCAGTGGTGATGATCTGGTTGATGTCATAATAGATGACTCCAAACTTACCAAAGTGTTCCACCTTGCCAGAAATCTCATCATAGCGGTAGAGGTCCACGGGGAGGGGAGTCTCACTTATGACAGGCTTGATGCTTGCGATGCGGAAGCTGTTGTCGTGATAGGTGTAGTCAAACCTGGCATTGACCATGCCTTCCTCGGAGAACCTGTAGATCTGCTTGTCCACCAGGGGGCCAATCTTCCGGTACCTGATGGTGCAGGAGAAGCCCCCGCTTTGGAGGTTGACCATCTTCAAGACACCCGTGGTCTCGTCATACCCAAAGGTGACGGCGGTACTGTCGTAGACAATCTCTGATAACTTGGAGAGTTTTCCATACTTGTAGAACACCTGGCGTCCGGTGCCCAAAAAGGAGGTCTTCAGGATGCGGCCGTCATCACTGTAGTCAAAGATGACTGAAGCATTGCTTTCAGGCGGGTTGTAAATGTTGCGGATGTAGCCAATGGAGGTGTGTGTGGACATGCTGTGCCGGGCGACGCTGGGCATGGTGACGGCAAGCAGGCGGTCGGAGGAGTCATACTCAAATATATACTGACGTTGGCTCTGAAGCAGGAGGACCATGGACTGCATAAAGGAAAGGGGAACAGAACATATCAGTTCACTTTTGAGGACCAAGCATTCAAACAGACAGAATTTCGTCCATTTCCCCAAACGTCAACTCAAAAGTCGCGAAGGATGGGAAGCCTAGACCAGATTAAACAGATTTATTTCACTGGACATGCCAATTCTGATGGACCATGGTGGTTGCCTAGACCAGTGCTTCCCAAATTAAATGTGCATGCAACATATTCAGGATCTTGTAAAAAGGCAGAGTCTAATTTGGTAGATCTGGGGTGGGGCCTGAGAATCTGCATTTCGTAACAAGCTCTCTGCAAATGCCGATGTTTCTTGGACCATTCTTTAAGTATTGAAAGCTTGGACAGCTGAAGTGAGAGGCATGAGTTATAGCTCCAATAACAAGGAACCCCAAGATTGCTTGGAAATGACTGCCACTTGGCCCAGCAGGGAAGATGTGTGACACACATACCTTGATTAAATCTAAAAAAGAGAAAACACATCCTGCATTTTTTTTTTCGAGACAGAGTCTCACTCCATTACCCATGCTGGAGTACGATGGTGCAACCTCAGCTAACCGTAACCTACTCCATCTCCCAGGTTCAAGCTGTCTCAGCCTCCCAAGTAGCTGGAATTGTAGGCATGCACCACCATGGCCAGCTAATCTTTGTGTGTTTGTTTTTTTTTTTCGAGACGGAGCCTCACTCTGTTGCCTAGGCTGGAGTGCAGTGACGCGATCTTGGCTCACTGCAACCTCTGGCTCCTGGTTTCAAGTGATTTTCCTGCCTCAGCCTCCTGGGTAGCTGGGATTACAGGCGTGCACCACCATGCCTGGCTGTTTTTTTTTTTTTTTTTGTATTTTTAGTAGAGACAGTGTTTCACCGTGTTAGTCAGACTGGTCTCGAGTTCCTGACCTTGTGATCTGCCTGCCTCCACCTCCAAAAGTGCTGGGATTACAGGTGTGAGCCACTGTGCCCAGCCAATGTTTGTATTTTTAGGAGAGATGGGGTTTCACCATGTTAGCCAGGCTGGTCTCGAACTTCTGACCTCAAGTGATCAGCCCATCTTGGCCTCCCAAAGTGCTGGGATTACAGGTGTGAGCCATCATGCCCAGCCACATCCTGCATTTTGAGCTACTGCAAAGACGAAATAACCCAGAATCACTGATTCTTTGGGGGGAAAAATGACTTCAATTAGAGGCAATTGAGAGATTCCTGCCTCCCCTGGTCAATCCTTCCTGTATTTTAGGCATAAGGAGAACAGCATTCAGGAAGGGCCAAGGGGACAGCTGTTCTGTCTTGCAGAGGGCTAACAGCTTTGTCTGCAAGTCACTGCCGTAATGAGTTGGTGAGAAAGGAAAAAATGGACCTGCACCCTGGGGGGTCAGGTGAGAGGCTCGGGCCGAGCAAGCCCCTGTCTAATGACTAGATGGCCAGGGCAGCCTTCCAAAGTCTTGACACGTGCCCAAAGGGACCTTTTTTTTTTGCCTACCGCCACTCCAATCTGACTTTTTCCCGCACGAAGACCTGAATGTGGCACTTTCAGACATAGGGAATCGTGTAGAGAGAATTCACTGGCTGTTTCAGCCAACAGGGCAAGCAGGAGAAGGTTGTTCTGTGTGCTTGAATTTTAGGAAAAATTCTCCATCCTGACGGCTTAATTTAGGGCAAGGCAGCAATCAATCACTGCATTTCCAATTCATAAGTAATGATGAGCCACTCTGCCAGTGGGATGATTCTGTCCACTTCAACAGCACTTTTTTTCTCTTTTGGAATAAAATCAGACAATCCGTCCTTTTTTGCCATTACTGAATGTCTAGCATCCCCACCCCAATGGTAATAGTGCTGGGCTATGAATAACATTTGCCTTCAGATTTTCTTCTTCCCTGTGAGGGTAGGGAGCAGGAGGGAAGTCCTTGTAGAGTCTTAGTAAAGATGTTAAGATGTCTCATGGCAAAGCGTATCAGGCTAGCTTCCAAGAGCAGCAGGAATCACAGAAATAACAAAGCCCTTGCTGTCAGGGCAGCCTGTTCACCTACCTTGTCAAGGTAGGAGTAGCTCCACACCTTCCCGTCAGCGAACATGCGGGACACGATACGGCCTTGCTTGTCAATGTCTGTCCTCTCACTCATGGCCCCACGCTGAAGGCCAGCCAGGCGCCCGTTGAAGAAGTACGACACGTTGACGGCCGCCAGCCCGCTGCTGGGGAGCCAGAGGAAGGGGCGGCCCACCTGGTCGTAAATGATCCTCAGGGTGAACTTCCGGTGGTCATCATAGATCTTTTCAGTCCGAATATTTCGATCATAGTCGATGGACAAGAGATTTCTCCCATGGACCTAGGAAAACAATAGGCCGGGTTTGAAAGGCATCACCCAGGCATGCTGGCTCAGGCTTCCGTGGAGGACATGGCTGGGAGGGCTAGGGCATAAGTGGGCATTTGGAGAAAGAAATAACCCCAAAGTTATTTGGAGCAGTGCTTTCTAAACTTCTTATGATTGCACAGACAGAAAATTGTAATATTGGCCGGGTACAGTGGCTCACACCTCTAATCCTAGCACTTTGGGAGGCCGAGGCCAGCCTGGCCAATATGGTGAAATCTCATCTCTACTAAAAATACAAAAATTAGCCAGGTGTGGTGGCAGGTGCCTGTAACCCTAGCTACTCAGGAGGCTGAGGCAGGAGAATCACTTGAACCTGGGAGGCAGAGGTTGCAGTGAGCTGAGATCATGCCATTGCACTCCAGCCTGGGCGACAAAAGCAAGAACCTGTCTCAAAAAAAAAAAAAATAAAAGAAAATAAAAGAAAATGGTAATATTTGGCTGGGCATGGTGGCTCATGCCTGTAATCTCAGCACTTGGGGAGGCCGAGGGGGTGAATCACCTGAGGTCAGGAGTTTGAGAGCAGCCTGGGCAACGTTGTGAAACCCTGTCTCTACTAAAAACATAAAAATTAGTCGGGTGTGGCGGCACGCGCCTATAGTTCCAGCTCCTGAGGAGGCTGAGGCAAGAGAATTGCTTGAACTCGGGAGTTAGAGACGGCAGTGATATGAAATTGTGCCACTGCACTCCAGGCTGGGTGTCTGAGTGAGACTCTGTCTCAAAGAAAAAAAAGAAAGAAAAAGAAAAAGGTAATATTTGTATGGTGCAATAGAATATAAAAATAAGGCAGCTTGTGGTCAGAGACGACTGACCTGCGCATGGCTGTGATGGACAGTTAGGTAGGCTGTGCACTGCACAATCACAAAGGGGGCCATGGCATTGCAGAAAGTGTAAATGGTGAAAGTTGTGCAGTGTGCAAATTATACAGCCATATACAATAGACCTGAACCCTGGAGTTTTGACTGGGCTGCCTGGTCACCCTGGGGACAGAGAGTTTGTATGTTTGAACACATAACTCCTGGCACATCAGCTGAGAAGCTAATGATCTTTAAGAACAGCTGCCATGGATTCTTATGAAAGCTTAAGTACAGGTACCTAGAAGAGTGGAGAACGGGGCTTAGAAATCCATATTTTACAAAGGTCTGGGAATATGAAGCCTCATTTCTATGTGAACGTCTTTCCTTCTAATATCTAGAGAAAAATCTCGTCGCTGTCAGAATGCAAGACATCAGTAGGGAGACCTTAGCAGGGCTGGGGGAATCCGACACAGGGAAGAACTGATTTACTTGGATTTGAAAGGAATAGTGGAACACATCAGACATAATTTAATATTTATTTAGAAGTTGATCTGATCAGAGAAGAAAGCCCATCCCAGAAGGCAGAGCTGGGAGACAAGACTCTGGCGAGGGGCAAAGGAGAGGGACTCCTGAGATTCAGCTAGCCCTCAGTGGGATGGTTGGAAGTGAACGGAATGAGCCAGACTCAGCCCAGACTCTCACAACTTCACTGACTGCAAATCCAGACATCCCTGGGGTGGCTGCTGAAGGCAAGAGATGATATAAACAGGCGGAAGGAAGAGACTTGAGAGACGTCTGGTACCTCCCCACTTTATCCTAATAATTCAAGAGCACTTAATGATAATAATGATGATGGTGATGGTGATGATGATAGTAATGATAATTTTTTTTTTTGAGACAGAGTCTCACTCTGTTACCCAGGCTGGAATGCAGTGGCATGATCTCGGCTCACTGCAACCTCCACCTCCTGGGTTCAAGCGGTTCTCCTACCTCAGCCTCCCAAGTAGCTGAAATGATAGGCATGTGTCACCACATCTGGCTAAATTTTGTGTTTTTAGTAGAGACGAGGTTTCGCTGTGTTGGCCAGGCTGATCTTGAACTCCTGACCTCAGGTGATCCACCCGTCTTGGCCTCCCAAAGTGCTGGGATTACAGGTGTAAGCCACTGACAACTTTAATATGTGCTGAGGACTAATATATACGGGTATCGTGTTACGCATTTTTGCATCTATTGTTAGACCATTTGACAGATGAAGAAATAGCTTCAAACAGAGAGGCTATAAAACTTGCTCAGGGTTACACAGCAGTGAAGTGGTTGGGTTAGTCTGGAATGCAGGCCTTCAGACTTTAACCAGTTAACCTCTTAGACATTTCACCAGCTTTACTGCTTTCTGTATTGTATATCCAATCAGTGCCCTGAAATGTGTCAATGATGAAGAGACTGTGAAGCATTTTCACAGCCCTTGAAAGCTCCACATTGCAGCTTTTGGGGAAGACAAGGAATAATTCTAATACCACAAATACTTGTATTCTGGGAAACAGTATTGTGCCCAGGTAAAGAACCAGATTTTGCAGCCTCTTTGGGAGATAGGGGTGGCTAGCAAGCTATAAGTGGTTGTTGTTGGCTGGTCTTCTGGGGAACATTCTTAAAGGACATTGACTCAGCTGAGAGGTAGGCAACCTTTCATTCTTCCCTTTCCTCCTTTTCCTGGGTGAAATGTGTATGTGATGGCTGGAGCTCCAGCATTTATCTTGTGAATAGGAGGTGACTTTGGGGCTGCAGACCTCCAGGATGATGGCCTACCTAGAGAAAAACAGTCTAGATCTCTGCTGCTCTAGGTGTTTTCAGTGTTCATCTGTACAGCCATGGACTGCTTTCTCTAAGCTCCATTTAGATCATAGGAAAATAATAAGCGTAAATCTTGTTTAAACCTCTGCTACTTCTAATCTCTGTTACTAGCAGTGGAAACAAATCTAAACTGATACAAGCCCCTGACACTTTGATGGGTGCTATGCTAGGTACTTTACGTACCTGATCCCATTTTCACTCTCACAACATAGGTAGAAACTATTTTCCATAAGAACAATTGAGGTCTACAGGAGTCACATAACTAGACAAGCAGCAGAGGTAGAATTTGAACCCAGGACTACAGATTCCCCAAACCATTGCTGTTTCCATAGGGTTGTCTCAGAGAGAGAATAGAATATTTGTCATAGGACAATCAGAAAAGAGAATTCACAGGCCAGGTGTGTGTGGCTCATGCCTATAATCCCAGCATTTTAGGAGGCTGAGATGGGCGGATCACCTGAGGTTAGGAGTTTGAGACCAGCCTGGCCAACATGGTGAAACCCTGTCTCTACTAAAAAAAAAAAAAAAAAAAAAAAAAATTAGCCAACCGTGGTGGTGTGTGCCTGTAATCCCAGCTACTCAAAAGGCTGAGGCAGGAGAACTGCTTGAACCCTGGGAGGTGGAGGTTGCAGTGAACTGAGATCGTGCCACTCCACTCCAGCCTGGGAGACAGGGTGAGACTCTGTTTCAAAAAAAAAAAAAAAAAAAAAGACAGAAAGAAAAAGAAAAGAGAATGCATCAAAGCATGGGGAGAGGAATAAAGGTGGTGAGTTCTTGGGATTATAAGGAACCCTAATTTCAAGTGGAAGATTCCTATCAACAAACCTTGGGAGGAACAGTAAGAAGGCAAAGGCGGAGTGGTAGGATTTTTTAAAAACAGGTCCAAAAGTTAATGTCATCTGAATTATTGAGCATTGGAATTATCATTCTCAGAGCAAAACACACAGTGAGGGTCAGAAAGATAGATCATCTTCTCTGCCAGTAGAAGCTTGGTCAAACTGGGTTGTTTTATCTGGGGCAACTACGGAAGGCCACCATCATTCTTAAACCTATGGGTTTCAGATTTTGGTTCAAAACCGCTCCACCATTTGGTTAGGCAGAATGAATGATGTGGTAACAATGAAGAAGGCTTTTCAGGGTTTTTGGAGGCAACTGCTGGGGACTTCCCATCACACCTATTTATTTCCATCCCCTTGGCCATCCTGATTTTATCCTCCTTCCCTTTCCTTATTTATTTATTTTTTCCCTTTTTGCTCATATCATAGGGCCCCAGTGCATTTATTAATTATTGAACATTGAATGTCAGCTAATGGCAGCCTTGGTGTCTGCTCTGGTACACGAGGAGGAAAAACCACGGCAACATGCTGAGCACTTACACAGGCTTAGTGTTGTTCTCAGCACTGCCCTTGTTTTATCTAATTCATACAGCAGCACTCTCAGGCAGACACTGTCATCATCCCTATTTTACACACAAGGTGCAGATGGGCTTAAGTGACTTGCTGAAGTTTGATAAGTACTAAGCGGTAGAGCCAGGATCCCCACACAGAACTTGCTGTCTTAACCTCCGGATTGTGTACCTCTAGGATTGAGGGGTGTTGGACCAGGGGCTTTTTATCAAGCGTGCAATTCTGGGAAGCTCTCTTAAAGCACTGCTGCCTGGCTGGCTCCACACCTGCTGACTCAGCTCCTCAGGGAACAGGGGCTTGGGGCTTTTTGAGTTTTTTTTTTTTTTTCCTTTGAGACAGAGTCCCACTCTGCATCCAGTGGCACGATCTCGGCTCACTGCAACCTCTGCTTCCCAGGTTCAAGTGATTCTCATGTCTCTGCCTCTGGAGTAGCTGGGACTACAGATGTGCACCACCATGTCCAGCTGATTTTTGCATTTTTAAAGTAGAGACAGAATTTCACCATGTTGACTAGGCTGGTCTCAAACTCCTGACCACAAGTGATCTGCCTGCCTTGGTCTCTCAAAGTGCTGGGATTACAGGCGCGAGTCACTGGGCCCAGCTGGGGCTTGTTGATTGTTTTTGGTTTTGTTTTGAGACAGAGTCTCCCTCTGCCTCCCAGGCTGGAGTACAGTGGCCCAATTTTGGCTCACTGCAACCTTTGCCTCTTGGGTTCAAGTGATTCTTCTGCCTCAGTCTCCTGAGTAGCTGGGACTACAGGTGTGTGCCACTACTCCCAGTTAGTTGTTTGTATTTTTAGTAAAGATAGGTTTTCACCATGTTAGCCAGGATGGTCACCATCTCCTGATCTTGTGATCCGCCTGCCTTGGCCTCCCAAAGTGCTGGGATTACAGGTGTGAGCCACTACACCTGGCCGGCTTGTTGATTTTTCAAAGCTCCCTGGATGATTCCAATGTGTACTCTTGGTTGAAATACACTCAGTGTGATGCAGGCCCTATCTTTAGTTACATTTTGTCACATATATTACCTTTTCCTGTTGGGAAAGACCAACAGGAAAATCACATATGTAACCATAATATAATCATCTGTGTGTATAGATGTATATATGTGTGCATAATATACCGTAACATGTAGTCACGAGAAAGTCTAACATGTAAATAATATATGTGAATATAACTGTCTTAATAACAATGGCATTAGTGTGTGATGGTGCTTAGGTTACAGGAAGAAGCCTGAACATTCCTGATCTTGTAAGCAAAGCAAGATCAGCCCTGGTTAGTGCTTGGATGGCTACAGAAAGAACTAAGTCCTGGGTAAGCAAAGAAGAGGGGTCCCTAACCTCCGACTGACACCCTGGGATTTGCTGCTGTTGCTTAGAACTGAGAGGGCTCTAACCATTGACTAGGTGCACCAACCATAAAGAAGTCATGGTAGGTGCCAGCCGTTAGCCATGGATAACTTAGGGTGGGTTTTTACTTGCAAATTTACCATGTCTCTGGAACAATGGGATTTTTTTGACAGCACTGGTTTGAGTTAACTTTGAAATGTGAAAATTTCTATTAAAATGCCCAATCCTTCTAATAATTAAATCTGAAAAATTCACTGGAAGGTGAGCCAAGGAGTTCAGGCCAATTGTGTAATCTAATCAAATTTCTTTAATTATGAGGGTGCCATTTATAAAAGGGGGTGCCCCAGCAGTGGGTGCGAGACGCTGGAGGGTCCAACAGGCACGCTTGGCCCTTTGAGGATACCTGCCCCCCAGTTTAGAGCATGTGGGAGCTTTAATTTAGCTGCAATGTTCTCTTATTCCGAATTAAATTACCCGGCTCGCAATATTTAAATTAACCTTGAGGCTTCCTGGAGAACATAAAAGTTATTTTGAATTATTTTCACTGCCGGGATCAGCACGATTCCCTTCCCAGTCGGCTTGGTAGGAATTCAGTGATAGAGAAACCAATTTTTAAATTAATACAATTTTGTGTTTGTAAGGAAGCCATTATTTTTAATTATCGGGCATTTTCCTCAGCCTGGCTTCCCCAGTTAATAAAACTCAGCTATTTAGCATGCTTTTTTATTTTTTCAGAGAGCAGACTTTGGGAAGTGGTTTCCCCTGCGGAATATCCCCCCAGAATGTTTTGATCTCACCAAGCATACGCCTGTCACAAGGAAGCTCATAAAAAACCTAGAGAAAAGGAAACGCTGTAGTCAGAATGGGCCTGCTGGGCCTATAACCGGTGACTCTAACTTAGCTCCAGGGGCAATGACGGGAGCTGGTGATTTCAGAAACATGAGTGAGGAAATTACACTGGGCTGGATCCCCTCCAGGAAATGGAATTGTAACACAGCAGGAGAGATTTCAGTTAGACATACAGAAGAACCCTTTGCACATCCTGCTTTGAGTATGGGAAACCCAAAAAAGGATTAGTGAGGGAGGTCTTGAGAGTCTCCCTATCTGGCAACCTTCAAAAGCAGAAGTGTTTGTCTTGGAGAGTTTAGTTATTTACCTACCCAGAGGGAAAGCCTGGCCTAGAGGACATCTTCATTTTCTTTCTGGGTCAGTACTATGGGATTTTATTTTATTTCTTTCTTTTTAAAATTATTTATTTATTTAGAGACAGGGTCTTGCTATGTTGCCCAGGCTGGAGTGCAGTGGCTATTCACAGGCACCACCCAACTACTGATCAGCATGGGAGTTTTGACCTGTTCCATTTCCAACCTGGGCCGGTTCACCCCTCCTTAGGCAGCCTGGTGATCCCCTGCTCCTGGGAGATCACCATATTGATGCCAAACTTAGTGCGGACACCTGATCGGCATAGTGCACTACAGCCCAGAACTCCTGGGCTCAAGCGATCCTCCCACCTTAGCCTCTCTAATAGCTGAGACTACAGACACACGCCACTGTGTCGGCCTTTGGGATTTTTTTTTTTTTTTTTTTTTTTTTTTTTTTTTTTTTGAGACAGAGTTTCACTCTTGTTACCCCAGGTTGGAGTGCAATGGCGCGATCTCGGCTCACCGCAACCTCCGCCTCCTGGGTTCAGGCAATTCTCCTGCCTCAGCCTCCTGAGTAGCTGGGATTACAGGCACACGCCACCATGCCCACCTAATTTTTTATATTTTTAGTAGAGACGGGGTTTCACCATGTTGACCGGGATGGTCTCGATCTCTTGACCTCGTGATCCACCCGCCTCGGCCTCCCAAAGTGCTGGGATTACAGGCTGAGCCACCGCGCCCGGCCTGGCCTTTGGGATTTTTAAAGCAGCAATCCCCAGCTCCCATACAACAAGACTCAGTGCTACATTGGGATCAGTGCTTGTGCAGACCAAACAACTTGCTATAAATTTAATATTAGCTTAAATAATGCATCATTAGAAGGGTGAGCCTTTGCAAACACATTAAATAATGTATTCCCCAAGCAAACATTATTTTTGGATGACTTGCTGTTTTGGATGGAGGTCAGGTGGAAAGGTGGGAAGACCCGAGGCTGAGTTGTGGTTTTGACACTAATCAGTGTCACTGATTAGCTCTGCCATACCAAAACCATACCTTCACCATTCATGTGTCTGTAATGGCCTGTGAACTGGTGAGTTGGGACTTTATCTTTTTTTTCTTAGTGTCTCTGTTTTGTTTTGAAAAGTGCTTGGTGCTCAGTGAACATTAGTGAATAAGTAGACTGAATCAGACTGGGTACAACAACCCTGCTAACTCTGATGATGTGATGAACATGGAAAACCAAAAACAGAAAATATGATTAGGCTGGAGGTGGTGGCTCATGCCTGTAATCTCAGTATTTTGGGAGGCTGAGGCAGGTGAATCACCTGAGGTCAGGAGTTCAAGACCAGCCTGGCCAACATGATGAAACCCCGTCTTTACTTAAAAAATGGAAAAATCAGCTGGGCATGGTGGTGCAGGCCTGTAGTCCCAGCTACTCGGGAGGCTGAGGCAGGAGAATGGCTTGAACCCAGGAGGTAGAGGTTGCCGTGATCTGAGACTGTGCCACTGCACTCCAGCTTGGGTGACACAGCAAGACTCTATTTAAAAAAAAAAAAAGAAAAAAGGAAAATATGATTAGGACGTCTGTGGTCTCCAAATATCTGAAAAGCTTCATTCCAAAGAGCTATTAGAGTCATTCTGGAAGGCCTCTGGGACCCGGAATTCACAGGCAGAGAGGGGAGGGAGTGGATTTTCATTAGGTCAATGGAAAATTCCATTCATTCATTCCTTCATTCAATATTTACTGGGCACCTACTATGTGTTTGTTACTGGGACTATCACTTAAGATAGAGCAAGACAGTTATGGCTCCTGCCCTAGTGGAACTTACAAGCCAGAAGGGGATAAAGACAGGTTGAGCCAACAACAAAAAACATTTTTAGTGTGGTAATGGCAGTAGACACAGGGAAGGAACACTGTGGCAATGAGAAGGACATGGAGCCAGAGCTGGGGCTGACGAGGATGGTTTCCCAGAGAAAGTGCTGCTTGGTGGGGGCCTGAGTAGGAGTACGGCTTGGACAGTGCGGGTGGGAGAAAAGTCCGGGAGAAAATTCCAGAAGGGGAGGGTCAGCAAATGAAAGCTCAGGGGATAAGCAAGGGCCCCGCACAGGCAGAGGATGGCTGTTTTCACGTGGTGCTGTGAGGATTCTAGTGGAGGTGGGTGGTCCATTGACACGGCTGTAGTGAGAAGGGGTGGGGCATGTCTGTTATGGAGGCTCAGCCCAGACGACCAGAATAGGCTACTCTTGTGATCCTTTGACCTGAACTTCCAGAAGTCAGGAATGTTGTATATTTCCTAGTGTCCAAGAAGGAGGCTCCTGATGAGAGCTCATTTGCATGTACCCGGTGGATAATCTGCGGAAGACTTGGGTATTTCTAAGATTCTTAAAAGGGCCAATAAGATAAAGCTCTACCCCTTGACCTTACCCTCAGCTGGTTTACTCCAGCCACACTGGAGCTCTCCTTCTGTTCGGGATATGGGCAACAGTCTCTTCTGCCTGAGGGCCTTTTGCACATGCTAGGGGTTTAGCACAGAGGCTTTTTACCCCACTTCCTGTCTGGGAAATTCCTACCTACTCTTCATTCAGTTCTCAGTTCAAATGCAATTTTTTCAGAGATGCCTTAACCTATATCATATATTCCGTATTATCCCTGCCCTACATTTTTGCCAAAGTGCCCATCACAGTTTCTTTTTCTTTTTTCTTTGAGGTGGAGTCTCTCACTGTCACCTAGACTGGAGTGCAGTGGTGTGTGACCTCAGCTCACTGCAACCTCTGTCTCCCAGGTTCAAGTGATTCTATTGCCTCAGCCTCCTGAGCAGCTGGGATTACAGGTGCCTGCCACCACAACTGGCTAATTTTTGTATTTTTTGTAGAGACAGGGTTTTGCCATGTTGACCAGGCTGGTCTCAAACTCCTGACCTCAGGTGATCTGCCTGCCTTGGCCTCTCAAAGTGCTGGGATTACATGCATGAGCCACTGAGCCTGGCTCACAATTTCTATATGTTGTTTGCACATTTATTTGATTATTATTTGTTTCTCTTTGCTAAGGTGTGAGAGCTTAAGGCATAAGCTCCATTAGGGCCTTTACACTTTTCCACATCATCATCCAAAACAGGAGTCATCCAAAAGTAATGTTTGCTTGGGGAATACATTATTTAATGTGTTTGCAGAGGCTTGCCCTTCTAATTATGTGTTATTTAAGTGAATATTAAATTTATCGCAAGGTCTTTTTCTTTTTTTTTTTTTTTTTTTGCTCTTGTTGCCCAGGCTGGAGTGCAATGGTGCGATCTCGGCTCACTGCAAACTCTGCCTCCCGGGTTCAAGGGATTCTCTTGCCTCAGCCCCTAAGCAGCTGGGAATACAGGCATGTGCCACTACGCCTGGCTAATTTTGTATTTTTAGTAGAGATGGGGGTTTCTCCATGTTGGTCAGGCTGGTCTTGAACTCCCAACCTCAGGTGATCCGTCCGCCTTGGCCTCCCAAAGTGCTGGGATTATAGGTGTGAGCCACTGCGCCCAGCTCATTTATCACAAGTTCTGCTTGCATAAGCACTGCTTACCATGTAAGGTGTAATCTTTTGTTCACCAATGTACACTCAGTATTTAGCATAGTGCCAAGAACACAGGAGGTGTTTGAAATATAAAATATTAGTCAAGTGAGGAATGAATGCATTGTGGCAGGAAGAAGCTGTTAACATTCAGGCTTTCATAATGACTTGCGTGTGTTAACAGGCCTGCTTGAGTGGGTTCCATGCAGAACTGAGTTCGTGTCTGTGTGTTCACATGCACACAGGCACGCGCATCCCCCCACCTCACTTCTCTGTCACTGTGATTTGCCACATAAGTAAAAGTAACACATGCCAACACGTAATTGCAATGTCATATTAATTATATGGGAGCCAAAACAAAATTACTAACTCCCACTTCTTCTTGGAATACTAATAACACTAATACCAATATCATGATGGAAGATTATCTTGGAAGCAATTTTTCTTTTGTTCTGCTACCTACACATGTAGCTGTTTCTTGCTTCTTCAATCTCTATGTAAATCATAATCAGGAAGAAATATCCTGGAGCGTGGTTATATGCTTTCCTTTTCAACGAGAACCATCCTGCACAAAATCCATTTTAGGAATGAGCAGAAGTTTTAAATCTTAATAGAAGGAGTTGATTTTAGTTCTCTATTCCAAAAGCCTAGAAATAAGGCTTGCTGGGGTGGGAGGCGGTAGTGCCTCAAGAGAGCCTCAGGGCCAGGAGTTTCACCTTATGATTAGGCTTGGGAGGGATGGAGAATGTAGAATGTATGTGGGATATTTTTATTTTACCCTTGTATCTCTTTGTTTCTTTTTTGAGTATAGCATCTTCTTTCTCTAGAGCTTTCCTGTCTGGGTGCTTTTACTGAGATGTCTATTACAAGATGCAGGGATGGTCATGTGACCTGTGCCTGCCTGGCTCATCACCGATCCCCAGCTCCCTGACCAGTGATTGGTCCAGGAATGTGAACTCCCGCTGCCAGGTCAATCCTTCTTCCATAAGATATTTTATGAAAAATACAGATGCTGGGGGAGATCCCTTACTTTTTCTTCTGGGTTCACTTAGCTGTGATGATGTAAGCCTAGAGACAACTTTGGCTAAGTGTGGCTGAACTGACCCTGCCCCACCTCTCCACAATGTGAAGAGGACAGCAGTCTCTCATAGGGGAAAATTAGGTTAATTGTTGAGAGAGAAACACTGCCATAGGCTGGAAGTGGGCTGTGAGAAAGCGAGAGAGCGAGAGAGTGAGAAAGCGAGAGCGAGTGAGAGCGAGCGAGCGCGCGCGCGCGCGCGCGCGAGAGAGAGGTGTCCATCTGATATGGTTTGGCTGTGTCCCCACTCAAATCTTGATTTGAATTGTGTCTCCCAACATTCTCATGTGTTGTGCGAGGGACCCAGGGGGAGGTAATTGAAACATGGGGGACCGATCATTCCCGTGCTATTCTCATGATAGTGAATAGGTCTCACGAGATCTAATGGGTTTATCAGGGGTTTCCGCCTTTGCTTCTTCCTCATTTTCTCTTGATGCCATCACGTAAGCAGTGCGTTTCACCTCCCACCATGATTCCGAGGCCTCCCCAGCCATGTGGAACTGTAAGTCCAATTAAACCTCCTTTTCTTCCCAGTCTCAGGTATGTCTTTATCAGCAGCGTGAAAACACACGAATATACCATCTGATGACATCTTGGAGTCTCTAAGGCCAGCTTCTCCCTTGTGGTGGCCATGTTAGGTAAGGCAGCGCCTGCTCTTCGGTGTTAAGGTAGTTTGAATGCACTTCCTGTCGCTTGCAGTGGAAGGATTCCAGACAGACACAGGGGCAATGTATTTATGAATTTATACCCGCTTTGGCGGGGGAACATTTACACATTAAGAAGGAGCCTATAGAAGGCACAGTTATCACATCTTTCTTTGTCACCTGTTGTCTGAGTACCTACCACGTGGCACTTGTCACCGGGGATACAGGGGCGATCTGGTCCCTGCACTCATGGAGCTCACAGATTTCACGATGCAACTGCTTCATGATTTTGCAAGTCCAGAGTGAGTGAAGAAAGGAGTGGAGGGCAGTGAGGGGAGGAGGGGAAGACTCTTTCAAAGGAGATTCTTTGAGGAGTCCTTGGGAGGTATAATGAAAATCTTCCCTGCACTGAGTTTATGCAGGAATGAAGGGACTAACAGTCCATTACAAAGCTTTTGGTGAAAGGAGGTGGTCCTGGTCTATCCATATGCAATCATCTTCCATTTCCCCAGCCTGTAAGGAAGAGCCACTGCCATTTTCCTCTGCTAAGAGGTGCCTCCGTCCCGAGGACTGTGGGAAGAAAGAGTACCTGGGTGAGTTGGAATTTCATGAGGCACTGTTCTATCGTGAAGGCTCCACTAAGATTTTTGGTCTTCTCTAAATTCCAGGAATGTTCAGAGCCTTGGGCCCTCACACCCCTCAGCTGACCAGGCTCCCAAGAGCTTGCCAGTCCCGGGGAAGGTCAGGCCATTTGCTTCATGCATGATACCCACACATTCTCCCCAAATTCCCTGCTCTCTACAGAGGGAGCAGTGATTACACGGTGCTGGTTAAATGGCTGCATTTCAAAGTTCATTCAGTTTCTTCCCCATTCCAAGAGGCAGGGCTGGGACCAGCAGAATCTCACATCTCGAGCTTGGGTTTCAGTTCCCAGCCACTCTCTTCACACAGCTCACAGAGCGTGGACGTCCACCCAGCCTTCCTGGCCTACATGATCACGGGGAGAGCCTGTCAAAAGGTCGGCGTGACACAGCAGCCCTGCTAGTCACCCAAACCTCATGTGCTAGCCATCTCTCAAATCTCTCTCCCCAGCTTCTTTCTTTCCTTGCTGCTGATGATTTAGGTTCTTGTTTGGACTAACACAGCACTCTCCTTTCTGTCCCTCTCCTGTCTCTTCCGCTTCTCACCTATCTTCTTCTATACCCTAGGAAGTCAGAGAGGTCTTTCTGTTTTTCTGAGACAGGGTCTTGCTCTGTTGCTGGGCTGGAGTACACGGCTTGATCATAACTCACTGCAGCCTCAAACTCCTTTGGCCTCCCAGGTAGCTGAGACTACAGGTGTGGCGCTCCCATAACAGGGTCTCCCTATGTTGTGCAGGCTGGTCTCCAATTCCTGAGCTCAAGGGATCCTCCTGCCTCAGCCTTCCAAAGTGCCAGGATTACAGGCATGAGCTACTGTGCCTGGCCACGCCTGGCTATTTAATTTTTTTATTTTTTATTTTTATTTTTTAGAAACAGGGTTTTGCTTTGTTGCCTAGGCTGGCCTTCAACTCCTAGACTAAAAGAATCCTCCCACTTTAGCCTCCCAAAGTGTTGGGATTACAGACGTGAGCTACTGCGCCTGCCTGGAGAGAGCTTTCTAAGGCTACACACAGCCCAGCACATCACTCTGCTAATGAAGTCCAGGTAGGACCCCCATTGCCCTCAGGATAAATGTCAGCCTGCCATCACGCTCCCTTCCATGTGCAGTCTCTGGCTACGTCTTCTTGTTCTGCCCCACGACTGTCTGCCACACTGAATTAGGTTTCCGAAATGCCACTCCCTTTTTGGCCTCTTGGCCTTTCCATAGGCAACGCTCTCTGTCCCATCACCTCTTTTCCATCTCTCTGCCTGGCTGATTCTTACTACTCTTCAGAACTGATTCCAGCTTCTCTGTGAAGCCCTTGCTGATCCCTTGTCAAGCGGGAGACTCGACCAGTCTGCTGCGTGCTCACCAAGTCTCTGTTCATCACCTTCATAGGCACTCAGAAAAGACAACATTTTCCAGGCTTCCCTATCGTTCAGTTGAGGTCCCCTGACAGTGTTCTCACCAGGGTTGGAGGAAGTGAGGCCTGCCGTGTCCAGGCCTGCTCATTAAGCCCTCGTGAATCACCCAAGCTCTCCTCCCTTGCTGCGGCTACTGCACAGGCCCTGGGCTTGAGACGGCAGGATCTCAAGACAGAGCAACTGGAGCAAGTCCTCGTTAAGAAGAGCCACCTGACACATTTGGACTGCAATGTGTTAAGCCCATGAGATTTCAGGGTTGATTTTTTACCTGGCTGTGGCCTATCCTCTTCCAGCTGATACAATTAAGTATCCCTTTCCTTGTGCTTTGGGCCTGTATTATAGCTTAAATCACACTACTAATATTGTCGTCTCCATGAGACTGCCAGCTACGTGGTGGCACTCAGTTTTCTTTATCTCTCTCCAGTCTACTCATTCCATGGTACCGAACGTAGCGTTGGCACCTAGTAAACATCTTTTGAATAAATGAGGACTTTCATGCCCCCATTTGACAGTGGAGCAGGGATGAAAAGACACAGCAAGACTAAGACAGAAAGATAAGAGCCCATATTGCCATTGGCCAAGACAGCCTGCCTGCCTTATGGGGGCCAATGGGTAACTTTGGCTTAGCGGCTGCAAATTCCCTGCCATGGGTCTCGTGAAATATTTGATGAAATGGCCACTCCCATGTTCCCTTCATCCACATCACACTCAACCTTTCCCTTACACCTTCTTCCAATTGCTCTCCTGCAATTTCCAGAAGTTGCTTTTATTTCATTCACTAAACAGTTTATGAACTGAATTAAAATAAATGAGATGCAAATAAATTCCAGGCTTTCTCCCTCATTTTCAAATTACATTTTCAGTCCACTCAACCTGTTATAATCTCATAGTGATTTTCATTTAAGAGAGCTAAATGGATATGTGATTGTTGTTACAGGAACTAACACCAGACAATTAAATGTTGAGGTGTTGATAGATAAAGCTGTGTTTTGATTTGCATAAACACGATGCCAGCAAATCTAACCCTGGCAGAAATTCAGTTATAAGACTTGCGTGCCTAACTTGGGCTAATTACCGCAAGTACCATTATTAAGATTTTTAATATTCGGAGTTGGGATTATAGCCACTTTATTTTAGGGCCATATTTATCTTTATTTTGAAAACTTAGTCAAAATGCATAACTGATTTATCAGAGAAAAGGCATGATTACTACTTATAATCAACTTCTACAGTGCAGCATATCAAAAATCAATTACACGGCCCTGAAATCCAGTCATTAAGGATTTAGCTACTAATCTCATTCCATTTTTGTCTTTAGAAAGATACTGTAGTTTGCAACTTTGCAGATATCAGCAGAGGAAGAAAAACATGGGAGACTGCTGATCTCCTAATATGGAGACTTGAACTTCAGCCAGACAAAGGTGGAATCTTAATATGGAGGGGGCTGGCTCTGCAGGGAGGCCACCGGGGCTGGCTGGATTTCAATCCAGTTACACAGCAAAAGTTACGACCCAAGCTTTGCCAATACTCAGGCTTCTACTCTCAGGGACTTCCAGGCATTTGATAAACTCCTTGTTCCATTGTTTACTGACTGCCTAGTGCTTGTCTTGTTTTCATTTATTTTTCTTTATCAGGTTACTTATCTGCCCCTCTCTTTCCCATCTCCCCCCACCCTGAAGGTAAGGTGCAGGAAGTTAGGGGCTTTGCTTTATATGCCATTAGGTGCATAGCACAGTGCCTGGCTCATAGTAGGTGCTCAGTAAATATGTGCTGAATTTGATAAAGATTGGGATACCCAGTATTCATTCCCCTTCCCCAGAAAAGGGTTTAGCATGATGGTAGGAACTGTTCCCTCTCGGTGACAGATAAGTGACTGGAGCAGAATCCACATCTGCTGAGATGACCTGGATGATCATGGATAAACAGGAAGCTATGTGACACACTGACAAGTGAGCCAGACAGAAAGAGAGACCTGGGGTCAAGTCCTGGCATCGCCCTTTCTAGCCATTGCCTCCTTGGACAGGTAATATAGTTTCCCTGAGTCTGTGTTTTCTTATCTGAAAAATGGAGTTAGTAATAATTATCTTCATGGGACTATTGAAAAAGTTACAATAAGATAACACAAGCAAAGCATTTAACATAGGATTTACATCACTGTAATCCTCAATAAATGTGATACATTCTTTAAAAAAGATGTCACGTGGGGCAAGTCACCTGTACTGGGAAAACTAGGGTTGGCTAAAACTCCCCACTGAGGTTTATTGTTACTTCCTCTTGGGAAATCTTCCCTGAACCTCTCAGGTGGAGTGACATCTCTGGGATCCCATCACACCCTGCATGTACCTCGGTTTTTTTCACTTAACCTGTGATTATCCTGTGTCTGCATCTTTTATCACACATGCAATTCCTTGAGTGCAAAGAAGATACTTTAAAATTTTTGTTCTTCCAGTACTTAGCAAATTACCCGGCACATAGTAGGCACAAACACCAATTCACTGGGTGAGTTGACCAGACAGTGAAATTTGAGAAAGAAGACGGCAAGGGTGAAAAGAGACCAAAGCTGTCTCTAGTTACAGCGTAATGTAAGTCCCCAGAGCAGGAAATGGCTGCTGTTTTCAGTCCTAGGAAATGAACGTTTTCCCCAAGGGATGAGTCCCAAAGGGAGATGGCGTCTACCTTCGAAGCGAAGTTTGCCTTTTCCAGCGAATAAAAAGAGTATTAGAGGCTTTGAAGCTGGGAAACTTTCTCAGCTCTGAGGAAAGGGTGTATCCCCTCCCACGCTGTGGTAACAGATTGGGTGGAACCACTTACCCGGAGCTTCCTGCCAAAGATGGTGACTTTGCCTTTAATCTGCTCCTTTCTCAGGCGCCACTCAATGGAGTTTAAGCCATTCTCCATAGGCAGGGAGATGTTGCAACGCCCAATGGTGGGGGTGATGGTGCCTGCCAGGACGTGGGGCTCGCTGTGAAAGCTGACACCCATCCCATTAGCATACATCACCCTTAGGGTACCATTATTACAGAGTTGGTAGCTGTTCCGCACTTGATCTGGAAAAATGTAAGTGGGGGTGGGGATAGGGAAATAAATTATCCACTCTGTTAGTCAGAAGAGAATAGAACCCTTATTTTTTTTTAACGGGTTTCCATGGTACTTTGCAGCCATCAGTCTAAGGCTGCCTTCAATTAGCACATATACCATGTGAAGGTAAGTAGCAGAGATACTACTGATCCATGTAAGAAAAACATAATACGTGGCACTCCAGAAATAATTATACCATGATGTTTCTTGTACTCACTGAAGACTATTGATAGCACATTTAAACACTTAAAGATGTCTATTGCCTACACAATTTGTGTCAATCAAATTCCCAAACCTTAATATATATATATTTTAGCTTATACAAAAAAAGAAAACATGAAAGACAAATGACTTAAATTTTTTCCCCCTTTTGCCTGCTATCTAAACCCAGTGTTGCTGGTCTAGCCACAGGTCAGATCCACTGCAAATCAAAGCCCAGGATTTTCTAATAAAATCAAGAGAAGAATCAACCTTCCCCATCCTCATGCTTTAACTGCTGACTGTGCCTGATACCACCTTCACTCAAGAGAACTCTGAAGAGACTCACATACATGAGGGAGATGGAGCCAGTGGGTGCTGATAATGTGTTTATCTTCCCCAATGGAAGCTACACGAGTCAATCAGACTTCTGACCTTTTCCTTTATCGAAAAGTTACAGGAAGGAAATGTGAGTCAGAGACTCCTTTTACAGATACACTGCTTCCTGGCTGTCTGGACAAAGGAGTGGCCTGGGCTGGCCTCTGGGATGTCAGCTTTTGGGGCAGTGAGCAAGTGTGTACCTGTCGCTCCTGTGGCTCCAGCCATCACACAGGACAGAATCTACATCATTAATCATTTGGCAGAGCAGAAATAGAGTCATTGAAACAGGCTCTGCTGTGGGATAATAGTCCAGAAATGTCACCATTTATCTACTGAGAGGACACTTTTATCCTCTAACAACAGGCTAGCCCACTGACATTATATCTTAATTAAAAGAAAAATTAATAGGCATAATTCATTTTCTGGCCAGCCCCAGTGCTTGCCCTGGACTGCAAAACATGTCTAATAGCAACAATAAACACAGGGTGGTCAGAGACCTTTGAGATCCCAGTCTTGAAGAGAGATTGTTAAAGAGCTCCAGTCCCAGGGCAACCAACTCTTCAAACAAATGCTTAAAAGAGAGAATCAGGATGGAACAAGAAAATAGGAAATCTAGTGGCGGGCCAAGAGAATAAACGGCCTTTGAGAAGATAATTATGCGTACTGGGTTGGTGGGGAGAGGTGGTGGTGGAAGGGTAAGAAGTAGGGAGTGAGTATGTGGGGAGGAAAATGACATTTTCAGGTAACTACGTAGACAGTTCAAATATCTAGACATTGGTTGAGTGTAGATGACATTCTGCTGTATCTGATTAAGTCATTTTCGATAAGATTGACTTCTTATAAGGTTAGTTTGCGGTGGACACTTGAATAAAATGGAAAGCTGAGGGGTATGCTGGGTCCCTGGAAGTCCTCCCAGGCTCACATGCTGGGCTTGGCTGGGCTCTGGGTCTGTGGGTGAGTTTGGGGGTAGGATGGCATGGGCGGAGGCTCACCTTGTACCACTGTGTAGGAGGCCTCAACTGAAGAGAGGTTGGTGATGACTGTGACATCATCGTCACGATTGGAGTTCTCAATGTCAATGGTAATAGATTTCTCCATTTCCCGGTGCAGACTGGTCACCACTCCCGTGGGGCGCGTCACGTTAGTCAGGCGGCCTTCATGGTCATAGCTGGGGGGAGAGAAACACTGGTTGGCAGCAGTCACTGGGGCTGAAAGTGTTCCCAAGACTCATAGGGCCAGAGAAAGAGAGAGCTGGGAAGGTGGGTTGGCTGGGTGGTACATCTCACTGAGGCCCCTGGTCACAGTCAAAACCCCATTGTGCCCTGAGAAACCCACTGATATAACTGACTTCAGCTCGTGGTAAACATTTCACCTGGTCTCAGGCTTCCTCCAGTTACAGTGTACAGAGAACAGCCACCTGTGGGCCTCTCTTGCTTTTATTTATTTATTTATTTATTTTTTGAGACAGAGTCTCGCTCTGTCCCAGGCTGGAGTGCAGTGGCACGATCTCTGCTCACTGCAACCTCCGCCTCCAGGGTTCAAGTGATTCTCCTGCCTGTCCCAGCCTCCTGAGTAGCTGGGATAACAGGCACACACCACCACGCCTGGCTAATTTTTGTATTTTTAGTAGAGATGAGATTTTGCTATATTGGCCTAACCTCAGGTGATACGCCCGCCTTGACCTCCCAAAGTGATGGGATTACAGGTGTGAGCCTTGCACCTGGTCCTCTCTTGCTTTTTAATTCATGTGTTCTACAAAGCCACCAAATTAATATTCCCAAAATATCAATTTCACCGCATCAGTTCTCTACTAAACAAACACCACTCTTCCCATTGGTTGCTCAATCAAATAAAAATCAGGCATTTGAGACCATCCATGCCCTGATTCTTCTACTGGGGTCCAATGTTGTCTCACTTGTCACCTCCTAGGCCTCTGGACCGTCAGCTTGTGCCAAATGCCACCTGCACATGCTGGCTCAGCATAGAAAGCCTGGCTGCATGGAATCTGATCTTAGGTCCCTCAATCACCAATGGCTCCACTTCCCAAGCAGTCTTCTAAGACAGTTTCCCAGTGACTCCCTGACCATCAGTTGTCCTCAGTACCCAAGTCTAGGGACACTAGTGATCATGCCGTACTGCCTGCAAACGGCCTGACACTGGGGCCTCTTTCTTTATGTATATGTGTCAACTTTCCTCTTTTCTCACGCTGTGGTGTTTTCTCTCCCTTCAGCAAGACGCCTTGTAGTTGGGACAGCCTTTCCCCACCTTGGAAGACCCACTGTACTCTGAGAGCCGGGCCCTTCTCACACCTGGGAAAGGAAAGCAGGCTCATTCCAAGGTCTGCATGTAGAGACCTTTGAGCTCTCCCAGATGAGTCTCGTTACTGGAGGAGGAAGGGGAGGAAGAAGGCGGAGCAATGAAGACATTTGCTTGGAGGGTAAAAAAGAAAGATGAGTGGCTGGACCCCTGGGGATTACTCCCTTTGGACTGTGGGGAGGGAAAAAGCTGGCAGGTTCTGAGGGATGGAAACTAAAGCTTGTGCAGCACGTAGGGATATGGGGGTCCTCGGAGGAAGGTCCCTGTGGGGAGAGCCTGTGAGCAGTGGAAAGGAGCGCTGTGGCCTGTTTGACGTTGTAGCTTAGGGCTTAGGATTACAACATCAAAGACAGAGCGCACTTAGGAAGTGTTTTTGGAGTGAAGAAGCGCAGATCTGGCTCAGGATTTTGGGGATCTGAGTGATTTTGCTTCTGGGAAGAACTGGAAACAGCAAGCTCCGCAGAAGTTTGAAAGCTGAGCGTGCAATCACATTAAGCTGGACACCGGGCTAGGTCAAGGTGCTGGGGGAGAGAGGATGGAGATCCTGAAGCAGGAATCACTGTGCACTTAGGATCCACCCCTATCACTTGCCCAGGGCCCCAGGCAGGGGTGGCGCAGACCATGTCTTCCCTGGAAAGCCCTGGTGTTGTAAAGAGGGGTGGGGACTCAGGTCTGCTAAATCAACAGGGCTCCTCTGTGCTTTTTTTTTTTTTTTTTTTTTTTTTTTTTTTTTTTTAAGCGGTTGTTCATTTTTCCAAAAATTGCACCAAGGTAAAGCAAAGCTCTGGTTGACGCAGGTGTATTGTTTAGCCGTTAGCAGTACTGCCATCACTATGTGCTCATTGGACAGTAGCACAACCCCAAGAAAAGGGTGGTTCCGTCTGTGCTTTCTTATCTGGAATTAAGGTAATTTTTACCTTTCTTACCTGTCCAGGCAGGGGGACAAAGGTGCTATTTACAATAGTGACAACTTAGAACCACCTAGATGTTCCTTGATGGCAGATTCGTGAAATAACTGATGATCTAGCCGTAAAGTAGAAACCTACGAAGCTGTCAAGACTGACAACATGGGTTTCTGTTTATCGGCATGGACAAATCTACCCATGTTGAGTGGAAGAGTGGAATACAAAATACATTCCCCTGACAGTAGCTTTTTTTTTTCAGGGAGGCGTAAAAAATGTCAGTATCTATAGGTAGAAGAAATTCTCTGAAAATATAGACATTTAAATGTTAATGGTGGTTTTGCTGTATGGAATTTTGACTAATCTTTATTTTCTTCTTTGCATTTTCCCATCATTTAGAAATTACTTGTAATTGGCTGGGCATCGTGGCTCATGCCTGTAATCCTGGCACTTGGGAGGCTGAGGCTGGCAGATCATGAGGTCAAGAGATTGAGACCATCCTGGCCAACATGGTGAAATCCTGTCTCTACTAAAAATACAAAAATTAGCTGGGTATGGTGGCGCATGCCTGTTGTCCCGGCTACTTGGGAGGCTGAGGCAGGAGAATCGCTTGAATCTGGGAGGTAGAGGTTGCAGTGAGCTGAGATCGCGCCACTGCACTCTAGCCTGGGCAACAGAGCAAGACTCTGCCTCATAAAAAACAAATTACTTGTAATCAATACTTTCATGTTTAATAAGCAGAAACAAAAAGTATTTAAAAATCAGAAAATAAAGCAATTCTAAGTATTTGGGTATGGGGTGTCTAGTGCGGTACTCAGTAACAGACAGTTCCTCCTCCTGCTGACAAGTACGTTCTCGGGATGAGGGCAAGGATTTTAATTCCAATGCACTGTAGTTTGGAGTCACAATGCACAGGCTGATGAGCTTCCTTCTGAGAGAAGTGGTAGGAACTGAAGTTTCTACTTTCGGGAACAGAGCTTTAGGGTAGGGACTAGAATCTCATGGGCCAAAGGGAGAAAAACAGATTTTCTTTAACTTTTAAGAAGATTCCGCTGCCTCCAGCTCTACTTTACTTCCCCCAAGGAGCATCTTCAGATGTAGGACTTTTTGCAAATAACTCTGCATGTAGGAGCGGGGCACTGAGTTCCAGCAATGGAATCTCAATGCCAACCCAATGGAACTGGCCCAGCCTTGGCTGGAGTGAGGCTGGAGGCTGCCTTTGAATTATTTAGTCAATACATATTCATCAAGAGCCTATGATGTCCCAAACACAGTTCAAGGCACTGAAGATATGGCTGGGAAGAAAACGGGGCAAAATTCTTGCAATCATGCTGGCTGAAGAGGGCAAAACTAAACCAAGATAGGAAAGAGAGAGTATGTCAGATGGCGAGTAATAGGTACTAAGGACTAAAATAAAGAAGGGCGAGAGTGGAGAGAGAATAGGGAGTAGAGGGTGTAATTTTAAGTGCGGTACTGTTCTTTTCAGGAATACAAGCTGATCTTCCCTAGTCTGGGAACTTAGCAGGCATGGTAGGGTTTCCAAAGGGCATTCCCATATCAGCCCGATTTCTGCCCAGCTCTCCACTTCCCAGGACAAAGAAGAGAGAGAAAGGCAACTTTTAAAGGAGCCCATTCCAGCCTTCATGAATTACATGCCAGCTTATTCTGTAAAATAACTCTTGAACCCCCCTCCATGGGAAGTCAGCTTCCATCGTTTCATTTGACCTGACATTTGCTCTTTCCCCAGTTGCTGGACTGGGAGAAGGAGTTGAACATGTCTAAAGAGGCTCTTTATCATTTCTGTCTTCTGGAGGGCCTGCCTTTAAGGGTGATGTGTTTTTCTGCCCCTCCAAGCCCCAAGTTTGCTAAGGCAGACTCCGCTCCTGCAGGGGACGGGAGACCAGCAGGCAGCACTGGGAGGTGGGAAGAGAGCAGGTGAAATGCAAAGTGAGGTGTTAAAAAGACCGAATGTGGTCAGGTGCAGTGGCTCACACCTGTAATCCCAGCACGTTCGGAGGCCAAGGTGGGTGGATCATCTGAGGTCAGGAGTGTGGTTTTCTTCGTCACATTTTCTCTGAAGTGTTGGCTAAGGCTATGCAGTGTTGGTCTTGACTGCACTGCCCTGACAGTAGGTTAAGTTGTGTCTGATTTTTAAGTTGGTTGTGTGTCTGCCAGTTGGCTGGTCATGTGCCAAAAGTACCATAAAACAAAAGGAACTCAGCATCTTTTCAGGTAGAAAAGAAAACCTTACGCATTTGAACCCCACAATGGAGAATTTGTGATCATTAGATTTATCTACATTATGAAAAAAGGAGCAACTTATCAAGTTAAGATAAAAAAATCATTCAGTTTCAATGTACCTTCTGAACATTTGCAAGCACATTTATAAATTGTGCCTATGTTTTCATTAAACTAGGGACACTTTCTGGAAAATCCTTTCCCTTTTAGAGTTCAGATCTGTGGATGCACCTGAATCCAAGCTTCTTTATGACAGTCTCTAAGCCAGGCCCAGTTCAGGCTGGCCTCCCTGAGAGGGAAGTTTTTTCCCCTTTCGGGAGAGCCAACAAATTATTTCTGAAATGCATTCGGTCTTTGGGTAGAACTGTCAGAAAGGAAGATGCAAATCCAGGAGGGGTTTGGGTGAGTGCATAGCTTCAACCTAACTCGGTGTGGGAGCCAAGGACGGCACTCAGATGGTACCCTCAAGGGCAGAATCACTGGCTGGTGAAGTTTGATCCAAACCCCAGGGTCCTAAAGGGCATTAAGATGCTTCAGAAGTCTGAGAAAGAGTTGCCCAAAGAAGAGTCAGAACTAGGGAAAGCAATTTTTCTGTAATGCAGCAAATATCCAGCAGGTGGCAAGAGCTTCCTTTTACATTCTCCCAAGTCCACTGGCACACAAACAGGAAGTGAACCTTGCTGGATTTAGGAATGATCAACAATGAGGTTTTCTGTTCTCCCTCCTGTCCCCTTTCTTTCTCTGTGCCAACCCTCCCTAACTTACTACATTCTCAGCTAGCAGCAGCATCCAGACAGAGAGCAAGCAAGGACTCCAACTACTTAGGGGTTAACACACTCTTTCATCAGCCAGGAGAGCCAGATATTTATAAATTCTGCTCCGGTCTCAGCCAGCCATTGGGAGAACTATGCCTAGTAAATTCCTTCGGCCAGCATCCCACCGGCTACTACCTACAGCAGCAGGCACTTTGACCAAGAACTGCCTGCAGGAGCTAGGAAAGACAGCTTTTTGCAAAACAAGCGGCAGGACTATTAACTATGAGATAATCGTTAGGGGAAATATGACCAGCTCTAGCATCTCTTAATATACCTAGCGCTTTATCCGTATTGATCTGCTTCTGCTAAAGAGGGAAGTCAGAGTTTATCTACCTGTCGGTGCAAGTGTGTTGCTGGACATATTGGCAAATTACGGGAGCCCCACTGGGATCTTGCCTTTTAGGTTCTAATTTCTGCACCCATGGCAAACATGAATAATCAGCAGAGTTAATCAACACTTTATCTCCCAGGTGCTCCGCGTGTCCAACATCCTGAAATCTGAACAGCAGGCAGGCAACAGGAATTCCCAACTCTACTAGGGAGGATGCTCAATAGCAGAGACCTAATAGAGCGAGTCATTTAAGAGTCTGGGAGAGGGGACATGAATATCTGGAGGCCATAAGAAATCATTAAAGTTAGGAAGACAACGTGAAAAAGCAATTGAAAAAGCGACATGAATGGCCAGCACTGATGCCAGCTAGGGCAAGGGAAGGGCTCTTCAGAGATGCTTTACCAACCCACTTACTCATAGAAAGTCGTCCATCCTGTTTCATCGCTCTTGGTGGCCAGGAGCCCAGTGTTCCCATCATAGGTCATGAGGCCAAGCTCTAGGCTCTGTGTGGACACGACTTTGAGGCCTCCATTAGTGCCCACGGTGAGGGTGATGATCTGGTTGTCAGGCATGAGCAGATGACGGGGCATGCCACTGCTGTCCCGACGGATCTTCAGGGAATTCCCATTATTGTCAATCAATTCAGTGACATCATTGTCAGCGCTATATGTGAAATTGTACAAGTACTCCCCTGTCACCAGGCTCACAGTGTATTGGTGGATGCCATCAGCGTTGAAGACGTATAACTCCTGCTCCCCGGGGGATGCAGCCTCATACTGGTTGAAGGCATTAAGAATGGGCTTGTTCTTGCTGACCGCCCTGATCCGAATATTTCCAAGGTCTGCGATATAGATGGTACCATCTGGAGCTACAGCTAAGGATGATGGGGAATTCAAGATGGCGTCAGTCGCATAGGCATCATCTCCTGAATAGCAGTTGCAATTGACATCGTTTTTGCAGTCACAGTCCGAGGCTGCCCCGGCTAAGAGGCAGATCTCCCCGTTGGTTGTTACCTGGCGTAGACGGTTAATCTTCTTCTCATCTGTCTCAGTGATGTAAAGGACCCCAGTGTGAGAAATGGCAATGGCACTGGCTGACTCCAGGGCAGAGTGAATGGCCAGTTTGCTGAGTGAGTAGTCAATGCCCGGAACCTGGCAGTGCATGGGGCGTCCCGCAATGATGCTGACTTGGTGGTTCTCGGTGATTCGAAGGATGACGTTGTTCTCTAGAACATACAAGGAGTTATCCATGGGATTGACAGCAAGGTCTGTTGGCCACTCCAGACGAACCTGTGGATGATGTGATATCAGGTTAAAGAACGGTCTTTAATACGTCCAGTGTTTAACTGTAGGACACTTACTGGTTTTATGTATCTAGGAAAAAGGACAGCTTTTTAATAACACACTGTATTAGAAATGCTTTTCACTGAACAACTCCTCATTGCCCATGCTGAGTGGGTGTGATGGAGAAGAAGAGACAATGAAATACATATTTTCTACGATGTCACCTGCCATGGCCAGAACAGGCCATCAGCTCTACCTGTGATGCTGCTTCTCAGCTCCAGACAGTTGGATCAGCATCAGAGCTGTCCTATATGGTTGCACGGGTAGTTCACTGCCCAAGAGACCATGCCATCCAGCCCATACTGTGCTCTCCAAGCGGACGCCTATGGAAGCTATGCTCATTTAGAGGCGGCACCTGTATCTAATTCACAAAAAGGAGCCATGTGGCTTGGAAGGTGGCTGTTATCCAAGAGCAGCCGAAGTGCAGGCTCGCCGGCAAACTACAACTGGAGTGTTCGCTTTAAAAAACAAACGGAACCAGACACATCTTTCCTCTGTGGAATTCGAAATAAAAATCTCAGTAGCAAGTTGTCAGTCTGTTGTGGAACTTGAGCTGAAATTTATGAGGTTGGCCAAGGGTTGAAAAGGCCATTATAGAAAGGCTGAATGTACATTCCAGGCTGTCTGAGAACAAATGTTGTACATGTGAGTGAGCCTCTGTTCTCCGCCTCTGTAAGAGCCCAGACTAAACACACGCTTTGGGTGATATCGCAGAGGGCTCTTCTCTAGTTACTACTGCACAAAGTAAAGGTTTATATACTGAGGATGCAATCCTTTCAGATTAACAGGGAAGTTCTGATTGACATATAACACCGTACAGTTCATTCTCCACCTGCAATAATGATGGAGAAGAGAGGTAATCACACAGCAACTTCTACCCTGTGATCTGCCATGGCTGGAGTGTGTCACCGGCTTCACTCTTCTCAACAGATTTTCCCTCTCTCTTACTCTCTCTCTCTCTCTCTCATACCTATCTGACATTTTCTATCCCATCTTGCTGTTTAGCTTATCTTGGGCTTTCTCTAAGCAACGCTGTGATCTGTATCCTTATCTCCCCCTCCTATTCCACTTCCAACCCAAACGGGAAGCAGGTAAGAACCTCAGGCCATGAGGCAGGTGTTGCTTAGTGAAGAGAAATTAAGAGAGAGTCCCACCTGGGCTACATCCATGCTGGAATCACAGCTCAGCGGCCGGACAGCAGTGAGGTCATTGGAGCCCAGCAGGGTGGAGATGATTCCGTTCTGGTCAACCTTCCGGATCATGGTGGCGTCAACAAAGTACATGAGCCCATTCTTGTCTACTGCAATACCTGAGCAAGACAAGCAGCGTGGATTTATCTCCTGGAAAGGGATAGGATTGTGGGGTGGAGGTGGGAGATGAGTTGTCTTGCTGAGCCCTCTCTGCTTAGACCAGAGACCTTACTGGAATTGATTAGTACCCTCAGAGCAGTGGCTCTCGGCCTTCTAAGGCAAGATCCTTTCTCATGAGCACTGTGCTGGGATTTGTATAGCCTAGGGTGCTGGCTAAATCACCACCCTCTTCCCTGCAACTGAAGAAAACATGCTCCTTGGACTGCAAATGAACCAAGGCTGCAAATGAATGAAGCAGGAAATAACCTTGCATCTGCTCTCTTTAGGAAAGAAGTTATTTCCGAAGTTCATTACCCTAAACATTATTAGTAGTAAGTTACTTGAATATACTTCACAACTGATTGCAGCGGTGAGGTTGAGAAACGATGATTCTTGTAGTCACAAACTCCCAATTCAAGGGATATGCTTCAGGAAGTATTCCCAGTTAAGCTGGACTCCAATCAGCACTTCAGTGCCCCAGGGGACACTGGGCCCTAGCATTTCCCTGTTGCAGCAGGGCTGGTAAGACACAGATATGGCTTCTATTTATTTAGTGTCTTTGCCCCAGTGCCCAAGTACACGGCTTTGCCTTCTTAATCCATGCTGCCCTGCTGCTTTCACAGTAGCTAAAAATGCTAACAGGAATCGGACTTTCAGATGATTGCTCCTTTATGTTAAGTATTTTTAGTCCTTTTCAAATAGAGACCTATGAGTTCCCAGAACTCCTCTATCCTGGACCCCTGGAAATTATACCCATTCTTAATTACTACCATTTATTGGGCATTTACAGCATGCGAGGCACTGCATTTTAGACTTCATACACATTGCTGTCTACCATGAAAGTCTGGGCGTGGCCAGAGGCCCCTCACTGGGCTTTTTTCTGCCTCCAGCCCATACAGCTGGCACTCTGGCCCTGGAGCCAGCATTTCCCCTGACGCTTTGTGACTGGCAGCAGTAGAAATCTCCAGGCACAATCCCCTTCACTTTCCATTTGGAGCATATGTGCATGATCAAGTTTACTTCAAATACATAAATATGGTTTTCTTTCTAAACACCCATCCACACACCAAAGCAATCTATCTGAGTTAAATGATTATAGGGAAAGCTATGTTTTGGATTGTTGGGCTTACTGCAGTTATGCGATTTTTTTTTTTTTTTTTTTTTTTTTGAGACAGAGTCTCACTCTTTTTCCCCAGGCTGGAGTGCAGTGGCTTGATCTCAGCTCACTGCAACTTCCATCTCCTAGGTTCAAGCAATTCTCCTGCCTCAGCCTCCTGAGTACCTGGAATTACAGGTGCATTCTACCATGCCTGGCTAATTTTTTGTATTTTTAGTAGAGATGGGGTTTCACCAGGCTGGCCAAGCTGGTCTTGAACTCCAGACCTTGTGATTCACCCGCCTTGGCCTCCCCAAGTGCTGGTATTACAGACGTGAGCCACTGCACCCGGCCCTTCAGTTCTGATAAGAAGAAAGCCAAGCTTGTGGCAAAGCTTTATCTGGGATAGGGGACTCTTCTTTGATGGCCTTTACCTCTTGGGCTCATCAGGGTTGCATCTATGGCCTTCCCTCCGTCCCCACAGCGGGCTTCATCAAAGGGTAAACACTGCTCTCCAGTCCCTGCCACGACTTCCGAATTCCCAGCCAGGTCTTTGGCTCCACTCAGAGACTTGACGCGGTAGATTCTCCGGCTGTTGGTGTCGGACACGTAGAGTGAGCCGGACACGGGGTCCACTGCCAAATAGTACTTGTGTGCCGGGTTGTTGCTTTAGTAGGAGAAGCACAAAGAGAAATGAGGAGGGGGTTATGGAGCTGGCCTCCTGGATCAAAGAAATGACAACATCCTAGCACGACGCTTACCTCCTCTAGTGTCTTTCCACTTTAGTGAACTGGAAAGAATCTAACATCAAGCTTGGTGTTCTAACACGTCATGGTTCTTAGCTACTACTAATTGGAATTAGGCTCCTCATGCTATCAGAGAGTTCATTTCCCACCATGCTAAACAACTGTTGCTTCATGTAGCCAGTAAGAGAGCTCCCACTCTGATCCTGGTTTTGTTTTTTTATTTTTACTATTTTTTTTTTTTTTTGAGACGGAGTCTCACACTGTTGCCAAGCTGGATGGAGTCCAGTGGCGCAATCTTAGCTCACTATAACCTCCGCCTCCCAGGTTCAAACGATTCTCCTGCCTCAGCCTCCCAAGCAGCTGTGATTACAGGTGCCCACCACCATGCCCAGCTAATTTTTTGTATTTTTAGTAGAGACAGGTTTCACTATGTTGGCCAGGCTGGTCTCGAACTCTTGACCTCGTGATTGGCCTGCGTGAGCTGTTGCACCCGGCACGATCCTGTTTCTGTAAGCAGGATAGTTATTCAAGACCAACTACAGTCCATGTGTGTGCCAGACTCCTTAATTTCCCCTTAAGGGCTTAGTGTATTCTCAAATAGGATAGAGGAACACTTCCATGTGACAATGTTCTCATTTTAACGCATGCCTCCAGGGCACTAGAGCATGAATACTAGGGCACCCTGGAGTTTTCCTAACTTTATCACGAGAAGCACCCTAGAACTGTCCCCAGTCTCCAGGCTCAGAGCTTCTTTATTATTCTTCAGTGTGAATATGACTAAAGTTGGCATTTAGGGTAAAGAAATGTGGGTATCTTGCTGATACTGTGCTGGAATCTGAAATACTGAGAGAGGATATATGTTTTTCAAATCTGGGTAGCAGTGAGGTCACAGGCATGAGTCAGGGTCTGCCAGGGCCCTAGGCCACACTCAGGGATTAATAGTTTTGAGTATATGTGAAGTGTATTAGGAAGCCGTGAACCACCGAGGCCTGGGCTGCTTCCTCTGCCATGTGTCTAGTTGCCCTTTGTGAGGCTAACTAACAGAGTCAGACTTGTAGAAGTGGCTCAGGACTAAAACACAGGAAACTCTAAACCAATTCTGACCCAGATGGTGGTGACTCTGGGTAAGTCATTTCGCTGTGTCAGATCTCAGCTTTTTGGCGGGGGGGTGCGCAGGGGGATTAAACAAATCATACTGGATACTGCTAATGTTCCTTCTGGCTCAAAACCCTGCAGTTCTCTCCTTTGCAGTGTCTGTAACTGGTTGGTGGTTGGGACCAGAATAGGTGCTTATGTTATTCCTATACTGGTTATTACAATCACCACTTCTGGGATGCAAGCAGTAATTGCCTCTCTGCCTCAGTGTGGTAGACTAGGTTTTGAAATGAGTAGAGGCCCATTTTTACCCCCTACTATTTTAGTTTTCTTAGAGACGGGGTCTCACTGGAGTGCAGTGGTATAATTCTAGCTCACTGCAGCCTGAAATTCCTGGGCTCAAGTGGTTCTTCCGCCTCAGCCTCATGAGTAGCTGAAACTACAGGTGCATGCCACCATGCCTGGCTAATCAAAACTTTTTTTTTTTTTTTTTGTAGAGGTGAGGTCTCACTATGTTCCCCAGGCTGATCTCAAACTCCTGGCCTCAAGAGATCCTCCTGCCTTGGCTTCCCTAAGTGCTGGGATTATAGGTATAAAGCACGCAACCAGCCTTTTCCTGTTACTTTTCAATCGTACTTTGGGGTGATGGGAGAACAGGGGCTGGGAGAGGCGGAGGGAAGGTGAGAGAGATGACAGTGTGGGATGCATTTGTCCTGTTGACATTAGCTAGTAAATAACTAATTGAAACACCACCATTTGGGTTCTTCTCTGATTTAAGAAGAAAAAAAAAAAGAACTAGGAAGCTATTTTTATCCGTGTTGAGTTGAGACCATCTTTCATTCCAGCTTCTCTTCAGGTTGCTATTAAGACATATCACTGACCTAGAAGTCAAAGTTTTTCTGAAATTCCAGCCCAGATAACTAAAGCGGAGACTGCTTGGATTCCATTCATTTCCTTTCCCCTTTTCTTCTTCGTTTTTGGCTATTAAGTCATTAGAGACCATCCATATATGCAAAACAAATTAGGGCGGAAAGGGAAAAATTCATGCCATTTTTTAATTAGATGCCGTACTCTGTTACTGAACGAACAGTAGCTGGCATGATCAACAGAAGGATCGAGGCATTGCACATCTGTGCCTATCTATGAGAGAAAGAATTAATTTCGGACTTTCTAGGGAGCCTGATTCGAGGAGGCTTTTCAAAAGCTCTGGCGGAAGAGCAGGCAGTGGAGAGTGTGAGGTCAGTTCTTGCTTGGGGAGACCCTTCTTCCTCAAGGTCTCACACCTATTTCCACCAAGATGCTTGCAGAGAAACTCAGGTCAGAGGGACAGCTATGCCTCCACACCTGTGGCTGTGGCAAAGATCAAATGAGGCTGGTGAATTTCCTGGAAAAGTGTCCTTCCAGGGCATTGCTACTTATTTTTAAAATTTGGCTCAAATCGGGTGCCTATGACTGACCAATTTTGGGGTGCTTGAGAAGAAGGCAGAGGACTTTTTCAAGGCATGGCTTTCTACTGAGTGTTACGATCGTGTGCAATTTGACTCGACTTTGTCTATTTTTGACCTAATATCATGAAGGAGAGCTGTCCATGTTTCATTTCAAAAAGTGAGCAGAAGCATTCTGTTGAGTAGTGGTACAGATCGCTTTGTTTTTTTCTCTTCTTCTGAATAAAAATAAGGCCGCTTTTCTTTAAGAAAGCTCAGGCTACTTCGATTTCAGTGCAGTTCATGTGTGAATGCACGTGTATGTATTTTACACTTTATCCATGACTCGTACCAGTATGGTTTCAAATGATAACCTTGGATCACTGTAATGACCAAGGCAGTTTTGACAAAGAATACTTAGTCTCTGCCCTTCATACTATTCCAAAGTGATTTTACTTCATGAAAATTCTCAATGCATCTGACTGTTGGACTCATTCTGACTAGCAGATTGGCAATTAACTTTTTTTTTTTTAAGATGACCATATATCCAGGGGAAAAAATCATTAATGAGTTGAAAATGAGTTTTTAACCCGTTTCCAGTTCATTAAAGCTTTTGTGAACCCAGTCCAGCATTTACAAAAGCCAGGAGTTTGCCTCAACTGTTTAGCTCAATTATGGACTGCACTGAGCAGTCGGGATAAAAGTTCGCTGAGGGTTCATTATCTTGCACTTGAATCTCCCGGAAATTCTAATTACTGTCAGCTTATTTGGTCGCTTTTTGACTGCATTTCATAATCGCTAAAGCTTATCATATCCACAACACACAATTAGCACATAAAAAAGTTACTATATTTGGTACATAAAAATATACAACATTACACAAGAAGCACAAAAAAAAAAAAAAAAAAGCAAACACAAGGAAGCAAACGAACCATATCAAATTATATGGGAAAGAGTTCTTCATCTTACCTATGTTTAAACTCTTTATTTCTTTATAGAAAGAAAACAGAAAGGAAAAAAGAACAAACAGTTAGCAGAAGAATTGATGATAAAGCAAACAACATTTTTGTTTCTTGTAACAAGGGTCCCAAAAAAGGCAGTTTTTTTCCTTTTTTCCCCTGTAACTGACAACTCCTGGCTCAATAGCTTGAGAAGTGCCCCTCATTTTGGACTCCTCCCAGACATTGGACAATCTGGACAAGAAAGCTTGAATTCTCTCATCAGCAATGTGCCTGTCACAAGACACAGGTGGCAACAGGTGAAATAGGCCTTCTGATGAAGGAAGGGATGGCAAACAGGTTGTATCTTGGGTGCCAACATCTGTTGACCACTAATGGCTACTGGGAGTGTAATGGTAGAAGGATTTTGGAGCCACATTTAATATCAGTTATAAAGAGTACCATGACTCACTTGTAATGTCCGCACTGAGTGTGGGAGGGAGGATGGTGGCACCTGTACCACCTATTTGCCATTGGTACATTTCAGGGTAGAATGAGTACCACCCAAGAGTGAGACCCTGCTCACAGCCTACGGCAGTGGGGCAAAGGCTGTTGAACCCTGACAGTCTGAACCATTTCCTCTCCCTGCTTCATGCCACCTTCACTGTCCCCTTTTCACTTGGGGTGGGACCCCAAATATGCATTCTTTCTAAAAGGTAACGTCCAGTATTGCAATAATGTCCATTTATAGGAAACAGCATCCTCATGGAATGGGAGTCAAAGACTCCAGTTATCATTTCTTATCAGAGAACTAGTAACAATTTTGTTGTTGTTTTAAGAGAAGAAATACATTGAATTTCAACAGGAAACTGGCTCAAAGTTAATGTGCCAGAGATGAGGAGACCCTAGGGTCTCAAGTAAAGAGAACGACTCCCATTCTTGAGGCTTCTAGGTCAAGGTGGAAGAAACCCCTGACCCCTCTTTCCCTTTCAGTTGAGGAGGGGGGCTTCAGGGAAGGGGCAAAGAGAATTTAATGCCCTGATTTCTGCTCAGGTGAGCTCAGTCGTCTGCCAGGGGCCATCATTAGTGGTGGGTTTGCACAGGGATTACATTTTTATATTTTATTCCAATGTGTTAGTTTTTGCAAAAAAAAAAAAAAGTTAATTAAATGATGCTGATAACTCCTGAGCTCTGACTGACATAGCGCAATTTAAGATTCATTCTGCAAAGCCTGGTGTGTCAGGGTGGCAGCCGGGAATTCTCGTGTCTATTTTATATTGCTTAATGAAAGTGAAATGTTATCTGCCACCAGTGGTAGTCATATTTGGCTCTTAATTATTGCAATATCAATTTCACTTTTTAAAGTCAAGATTTTGTAAAAATACTGGATGGGATTTGGGTCTGCAGACCTGACCTACTTCTTTCCTAAGAACATCTGCTTTCAGTTGATTAATAGAAGATCTATGTTGGGGGAAGGAGAAGGGCAGAGGTGAAGGCTCAAGTCGTTGGAGAGTGTAGAGCCTGAATGATCATATGAATACGAGCTTTGGAGAAAGGCTGAGGTCACTGCTATTCCAGTCCAGGATCACAGCAGGCCGGGTGCTTAGCAGGCAACAAACCAGAATAACACATCACTGAGTCAGTCTATGCAGCTGGGTACAGGTGTCCTACTTACAAGGGACAGGCCTAGGCTTTGTGTGCATGGTCTTAATACCACAGACTCCTTAGGTGAGCCCTTCGAGGAAAAAGCGGTGTTTCAGATTGAAGAATTGAGACGGATTAGCTCTTCTTCACACTGCAGAGTCTCAATGACGTCTCTGTGAAGCCTTCAGGGTCTCTTGTGGCATTCTCAGCCTGTCTCCCAGAGCTGCCATCATGCTGTCTGGTGAGTTTTGTTTTTGTGTGCCTGTCCCCCTCACTTCTTTGTGAATAGGACATGACTCACTCATCTCTGAATTGCAGATACTTAGTAGAAAACCCAGGAGAGAGTTAGGGCTGGAAAAATGGGTTCTTGAGTGAAGGAAGTGAGGAATGAGGCCACTTCCCTTAGTGCTGGGCAGACCCTCCCTTGGACTAACTCCAATCTCTCACGTTCTGCTCAGAATTACAAAGTTACAATCAGTGGAGACTGTTGTATTTTCTCATTCCAGCTCTCTCTGTGCCACATTTTCCCCTCGAGGAGGGTGAACTTGGAGTAGCCACAGGGTTGTTTTGTTGTTGTTCTAACTAAAGAGAAGTTGACTCGGGGTAAATTTGGTTTAGTTTCAGGAGGATGAGCTCATGTAGCTTGTAGCCCCTTTGGCACCCACTTAAATGGTTGCTAGCCATTCTTGAATAGGAATGTCTTTCAGGAATGCTCCTGCCCTACCATGTTGATTTGTCTAGCATTACTGCAGAGAGTAAAAGGCCCCATGTAGCATTCATATTTCACTAATGCAAAGACATCAATGACAAACTGGTTAATGAGCATCAATTCAAAGACTACTTAGATTATTCACTCCACAGGAAAACTTGAAATGCCTAGAGATATTACAAAGGAAACTTGATAAAGATTTCCTCAAATTTTATAACTCTAATGATTTACACATCACCAATAATCATGAACACAAAAGAAAGTCTTCTAATTCATCAATAATCTGAAACAAATTTTGATTAGCTCTATTAGAGGAAAGACCGAAAATCCCTGTTCTTTCTATAGATAATGAAATCACAAAATAACTGATATTAAAAGATGATCAAAGATATGCAGCCAAAAAGTATAGAAAAACATGTATCATGGAAGTGTTACAGGAGTTAATTAATCAAAAATATTAGGTTCTTTGCCTAGATTTTGTGATGTTTGTGATATAATTGGCTTTTCTAAACTTTGCAATTTTTTTGATTTCTTTTCTCCTCCTAAATATACCATTTCATTTCTCATTTCATATTTACAATTTTCTTATTTTCTTCTTAGAGAGAGCCTCTGAAATTGTATTAGTGTTAGGCTTCATGACATCTAGGTTCGACCTTTGGTAAAAAGACTCTGAAAATAGTGCCAAGCAGTCTCCAACATTTTTACTTTTATTCTGGATTGAGTACTTCATGACTTTTCTTTGCTGACCCCCTTTTTCATAGCCTCACCACACAGGAAAAGCATTTCTGTTCTTTGAATGGAAGCACAGAGTCCTCCCTAACAGTCTACCTTGTCATCAAGCAGGGTCTGTCCTGGCTGAAATGCTCAGACAGAACTTGTCCTTCGTGATGCTTCCTTCCAACGTCTGCCGGCTCTGCCCACCTTCCCAGGCTCCCACGTTCCCTGCCCCCATCTCCCCCTCCCCCGCTGCCCCAGTACTAACATATCTGGGTCGGACGTTTCCCTTCTCGGAAGCTCTTCCCTAATGAATGATGCCCTTGACTCCGTGCTGAAAGCACCATCAGAATGTCAGCATGGAGAAGTGGTTTTGTTGGAAAAAAGCATGTTTATCTTATAATATTATTTTATGTTTAAAACATAAAAAATGAGAATTTCAAAAATTCTGGAAGGTGTGGGATTCTTACGTTTATTAAAAGGAACCAAGTTAAGAAAAGGTAGAGAGATACTGTCCCATCCTGTATAATTTACTGCCTTATACTGAGGTTGAATTCCTAAGATGTTCTCAAACTGGGGAGGGAGGAAAGATGTTTCTATGAGAGAAATTCCCTCTACGATGTTAGTGACTGACAAATTTACTCTGTTCCAGAGGGCTCAGGTCTTCCAAAGACCACTTCGAAAGGGCGGTGGGAAATGGACTAGTAAAAGGTGGGATTATCAGGCTTTTATGGGAAAGGAGCAGAGAGAACGCCTAAATGTCCGCCTAATCAAGAGTACACAGGTGATAACCATTTCACCTAAGAGAAGGCTCTTTGCAGCTTCAGAAGTTATTTAAGTGTATAGAACTCGTCCCTGCATGTTTTGGAGAGACAAAGGAAGGAGGAAGGGGAAACGATACTGAGAGAACCATGGAAACATTTCAATAGGATCCCAATTCAGAGGCTCAGCTCTGGGGTGGGTAAGCAAGATAGGGATGGGCACCGACTCCCGAAATTGAATCATTCAGCTGCCAACTCACAATGGAGAAAAGATATAAGCAAGACAGGTCTCTTCCTCCCCCTCCTTGCCTCTGCTGCTTGCTGTTTTGAAGCGAGGGGATTGACAGCCCTTTGTTTTCAGGTATGTAGTGGGAAGAAAAGAAGAATCAAACCAGTGTTCTTGTAAAAGCTTAACTTCTAATCGGCTCTGGGTACCTGGCTGATGAAAGTAAGAGCAAGTCTAAAGGCAGTTAAAAAAAAAAATCACACAGCTGTCGAGGGAAACTGGGAGCCATATTCCCCCTCAAGCTGTCCTAATGTCCACGTGGGCATGGCATGACTGCTCTGATCGGGCCCTTAGCTTGTACCACTGACCTTGCGGCCTCTACCACTGGAGAGATGTGGAATCAGGGACCAACTCCAACAGGAGGGAGGAGACGGGTCTGTGTTTTCTTTCATTTAGCAATGGATTTTGAGTACCCAGTGTGGACCAGGACCTCCTTTAGGCATTAAGGGACAAAGATGACCAGGGGTCTGCCCTGCAGAAGTTCACTGCTCAGACTCTAAAGACTTACGGACAACATGGCATTCAGTGCTGTCCACCCTAATGAAAGATCAGAGAGTGAAGCAACTCAGAGGTGGCTGAGAATGACTTCTGGTGGGAAGATCAGGGTACGTGGAAGAGGGGGCCCTCACGCTGAGCCTTGCAGGTGGACGTGATGTGGTAGATTAAATAGGGAAGGTATTTTAAGCAGAGCAAGCAGCGTGAGTGAAGGTTTGGAGGTGGGACGGTACCAGGTGAGAGCTGATTGGCCTCTGAGCAGGAAGAACAGTGACAAAGGAGGAAGGGCCTGATGTGGAAGATTACAAAGGCCAGATGAAATACTCCACTCTTTTTTTCCTGGAGGCAATGGCAAAGTGCAGTGCTACCCCCACCCTGCCCCGTCTCCTCCCAGGGCTCTCCGTTGCCCTTAGCGTGCCTGAGAAAGGGAGGCTTTCCTAGGATTAAGATAACAAGCTAACTAACAAACCATCTTGGGAAGGGAATCTGTATGGACGGGAAAGTCTAGGAAAAGTGATTTGTCTGATGGGCAGTTTGGGAGCATGAGGGGTACCTGGCCTTTTCCCACCTGTACCCTTCTTGCTCTCATTGTTCACCCTCTGGTTACCACGGCCCTCGCCCAACCCAGGCCTCGCCTCTGGATCTCCATGATGGTTGACCTTTGACCCTTCAGCTCAGCTTGAACGGCACTGACTTCCCCAGGTGCCACCTTTCCTGCCTGCGTGGGTGTTTTCTGAGCCTGTGTTTCATCCCCTTCTGTACCTCAGAGCCCAGCACATGCCTGGCTCGCCTCCATGCTTAATACATGCCCACTGGATCACTGAGGCTGCAACCTCCTCGGGGCAAAGCTCTTGTTTTTTTTTTTTTTTCTCTTTGTATGCCTCTCAGTGCCTGGCACATTCTCGGCTCCCAAGAATGTTCAGCAGCAGTTGCTGGGGGCAGGTCACTGATATCTCTCCCAGCCGGGGCCTCAGAGACTCTCAAATGCAAGGGGAACCTGCAGCTCCTTCTAGGAGAGAGGCTGAGGCTGCTTCAGAAGAAGCCACCATCCACTCAGTTGGCAGGCCCAATCCCAGGCAGGCCCTTGATTAGCTTCTCTCTTTGTTCCTTACACCTGATCCAACAGCAAATCATATCAGATTTTCCTCAAACGTATATCCTAATTAGAGCCCTCCCCTCTCTTCTGCTACCATCCTGGTTCAGATCACCATCGCCCCAATCCTGGACGGACAATCGCTGCAGCCTCCCAAAGGGTTTTCCGGTCTCCACTCCCAGGGTGCTACAGTCTACTCTACACACAATAGCCAGTCACCTTTAAAAAATGCCAATCAGATCACATTAATTTCACTCCATGTCCTACTTCAGCCTTCATTGCTTGTTCATGGCTATACGACGTACACCTGTCTAAGTGGTTAATGAGACTATGAGGCACTGGTCCCCTACCCATTCTCTGAACTTCTCTGAGGTACCCTTCCCTGAGCTCACCACCCTCCAGCCACGGTGGGCTTCTATCAGTCCTTAAATAAGCCAGGCTATTGGCTAGAATTAGGGCTTTTGAACAACTTCTCTCTGCCTGAGTGCTTTTCCCCAGATCTTCTCACTGCTGACGTCTATCACTCAGGTCCCAGCCAAACGTCACTTAGTACGAGAGGTTTCTTCAACTAATTCATCTTACATAACCTTCTCATCTACGTGCCCTCCCTGGCCCCAGTCCTGTTTCCTACTCTGTTATATTTCCCCTAAAGCAATTAAGGACATTGGAAATTATTAATATTATTATTTATTTTTTTTTTGCAATAATTTAAGTGAGAGGAAATTATTTTGTATTTGTCCACATGATTTTGTCTGTGGCTCCTCATCAGACCACCAACACAATGACAGGTACTTTGTTCGACCCTACTTTTTTTTGTTTTTCTAGCCAGAAAACTCCTGGCACATGGTATGTATTCACCAAATATTTGTTGAATGAAATTTTCGCCCTTTCTTATAGATCTTATTTCTTGCTGTAATTTCAGATCTCCTCTGAATTGAGGCTCTGAAATCAACTTTCCAGGCAAGAGCATGTCGAAGAGCTTTTAGGGGCCAGTTTTTTTTCCCAGCACAGAGGGGTATGGCCTTCACACTTAGTAGCAAGCAATGGGCAGGAGGAATCTACCTAGGCTGGCCAGAAATTACACAGCAAAGCCTACACATAAAGGAAGTGCTATCCTAGTGAATGTGCAAAGATCCAGAGAATTTATAGAGGTCTAGCAGATAGAGGTGCTCGATACAACTTTGTGAATTAGCAGATGAACATTAGTGGGTCTGAAACTATGAGTGTGTCTACAGAGCTTCTTAAAAATTAAAGATGCCTTGGTTTTTCTCCAGTCTGGAGACTAAAAATCTTGTTTGTAAGTCAGGTTTTGACTAGTGTATCAAACCTGTGTATGGTGTTCCATAGATACACAAACCATTTTCCCACCTCCTTATTTGACTCTGGGCCTAGGTTTTGGATCACAAGGACTATATCTTCTCTGGAGAACCCCCATTGCTGCCCCAGTTACCCAATCAAACTCAGGAGTCTTGGGGACAAGAGAGCAACAGAAAGTTGCCTGTGTGGCCATTTACCGTAACTCCAAGATGCTGGTTACATTTCGAGAGGGAAAGATGCGTCGGATGTAATTGAAGTCACCCACATAAAGGCTCCCATCGATTCCAACAGCCAGAGCCACTGGGGCCAGCAGCTTGTTGCCTTCGGCAAGGCCGTTGCAGCTGGGACAGGAAATGCTGCGGCGGCGACCATTGCCCATGATGCTGGTGATGATGGCAGGCTGCTGGGTCAGGAACTGGTTTTCCCCAGTGCCCTTGTGTAGGATTCCTGCCAGAGATGGAGAATGGGAGGGGGTTATTGAAGCCCTTTGGGGAAGACATGCGTATTGGCCAACTGGGAGAGAGGGGAGGAGAAAAATTAGGAAGCCTCAATGTTTGGGGAGCTCCCCAACTTCTTCACAATGTGGAGAGAGCTGCAGTGGGAGAGGTAGACACCAGATGCTGTGGCATTGGGTAAAATGTCATGTGGGAGGATAACTGAAGAAGCCTGTATTCCCAACGTCCTGGTAGGCTGAGGCGAGAGGATTGCTTGAGGCTGGGAAGTTGAGGCTGCAGTGAGTTATGATGGCACCCTGGATGACAGAGCCAGACCCTGTCTTAATTTTAAAAAATCATAAATAAAAGGAGAAGGTAGGAAAATCTATGCATATTTTGAGCACTTGATGAAAAAATGATCGAGGGAAGGGGAGGTGGGACCACTTAAATGCTGAGGCTAGAGAAAAGATTCCAGAGAAGTGGCAAGGCTGTATTTGGGAAAGAAGATGTGTTCACGTACCACTTTTAACATTGAGGATGTGGTGTTTGTCCAGGGACCAGCCACCGAGGTTGGAGGGGTCCAGCTCGAATCCCTGAAGGAGGGCTGTCCTCTTCTCCCAGAGAATTAGACTGGGGCAGGTCTCATATTCAAACCCGACAGACACTGAAGGATAAAAGGGGTGGGGCAGAGTGAGAGAAAAGAGAGAGTTTACTTGATTACTCCAGAGCTCTCTAGCAAGAATGAGAAGCAGGTGTTCGCAGTAATACAGATTCTCTTCCAAAAACTCACTCAGAGGCAGGCTGATTGCTTTTCTCCTTGTTATTCTACAATATTAAATTCAGATTTTTAGCTGAACTCAACCTTGAAACTTTACACAGCCGTACTCTGTGGGGATGGAAAGGTCTTTCCAATGAACGACTGGCTTTCAGAAATGACCCCAGTGACACGGAGGGAAGAAAGGAATCATTTGAAAACCTGACACAATTCCCCTTTAGAGATGGACAGGAGACTGTTTCTCTCAGCCTGCTGTTCACGGCATGCATTTATTATATTTTGTGTTATTTATTTCCACTTACTAGGATAAAGCCCTTTGGGATCGTCCTGGCTCATTGACATGGAGATTCTGGGAGCAATAGCTTGTGTAAATTAAGGCACCTGGTGTGTTCACTCAGGATTCCAGAAAGTGCCCGGAGAGGCAGGCACCAGCAGGGGCATGGCCTGCCAGGTACATGGGGATTCAACAGGGAACAGAATCCGAAAGCTGTTTGTAAAAATCCTGCATTTGTCACATGGATAAATGGGAGAGAGAGGCGGAAATGAAGGACATTAGTCCTAGCTTGGCTCCAGGCTCACGCATCCTTGGGGCTCCATTTTCCCTGCGTGTAAAATGGGTTAAGTGAAGCCTCAATTTCTCAGAGAGATGTGCTAAGGAGAGATGGGATGAAGCGCTGAGATGCCATACATTTTTAATTGGAATGCCGCTCTAGAAATATGAGGCATTGTTATTATTGCCGTTCCTACTGCATTAAACTCTTAACTATGTGTGTCACCTCTGGGGATTCTCTGCAGCTTTAAAAAATTCCTGAGATATAGAAGTGTCAATAAGAGTGGAGGATGCATTTTTATCTTTAAAAAATCCTATATATTTCCTAGCTTGTCCTCTGAAAACGCCAAGAAACAAAGGCCAAATGACCAGGCCCAGCAGCAAAGAGAATTGCTAGTGCCTGGCTTGATATATTATTTCTCATTAAAAGGAATCAGGGCTTCTCGAAGAAATGGCTGGAGCAAGAAATGAACGCAATGCCACCAGCCTACTTTATCATACCAGATAGCAAGGAAGGAATCAAAATCTATTAGGGTCATGTCAAAAGGATCCGGGAGTGAGCTTGAAAAGGTGCCCACCGACCAAAGATGGGGCACTTTGGTCATTAGTAAGGATAATAACTTCCATGGACTGAAACATACTGGATGCATTTCAGTCCGTGAGTTCATAATGGTATTTAAGAAACATTAATTTGCCACCACTGGATGATGAATCAACTCATCACATTGAAAACTAGTAAATAAAGGGGAATAATCAAGCATGTATCTTTTCTTTCTTATTTGAACCATACTTGAAATAACCAAGCAGTTAAGGAGAAAGGATGTCTATATAAAAGTATTTCAGCTAATAGATGAAGAAGGAAGCATAGAATTAAAATATCATTTTGCAATCCCTAATGATTGGGTGGAGTAGGCAATGAGCATCAGTGGCTACTGAAATCATTAAAAAATACACAACTTGACTTTAGGCACCTCTTGATGAAAGGACCTAGCTCCACCTATCAAATTGTTCTGCCAAAACAAAAAATAAAAGAAATCAAACCTGAACCTGAGAAAGCTTCAAAACTCAACTGTCAATGATCAGGAGGCGGGGAACAGAGGAACAGGCCGAGATAAGGAAAGATTAAAGACATTTAAAAACAAGAGAAAGAGAAATCAACCAATTGCAAAAGGTGGATCTTAATGTGATCTTGAAACAAAGTATTAGTAGTTTATGGTATTTGCCAGGCAATTGAAATATTGAAATATGGTGATGAGCTATGTGAGGATATTAAGGAATTATTGTGTTTTTTTGTCGTGATAATGATATCATTTTTATGTTTTAGAAGACACTTTCCTAAATATTACCGATGAAATGGTGTGATGTCTAGGACTTGCTTCAGAATAATATGGGAGAAAGAGGAGTAGACAGAGGCATGAACAAACAGGCCTCATTGTTGATAATGGTAGGAGCTGGAGTATATGGAGGTGCATTACAATATTTAGTCTACTTTTTGACATCGACTGTCATTTTGATATTAGCTAAAGCCAGACAATAGATATATGTTATAGACAGATATATATATATTTCATTAGACTGTGTTGTGTATTAAATGCACTAGATACTCTGAGAACTTCTTACTATCTTAACTCCACTCACTGACGAGCCCCCAGGGCTGGATCCTGAGCAGGTGTAACCTGTTAGTTGCATGATACTTGGGCAACTTCCTTACTTTCTCCCTTCTGCCCCATCTGCACAATGGGGTTAAGAGAGTGCATACGTGAGGGGTTACTGAGAGGTTACCCAACACAAAGGATTTAGCACAAAGGGAATGTCTGACAAACACTGGCTGCCAATTATGGTGAAAATTTCTTAGGTTGCCAGTTTCTCAGTTTGGTAACTTACCTTTACAGTTCTTAAAATACACACACCTATTGGTGAAGAGAGCAGAGGATTCGGAATTTTAATTAATTCCTAGATCGCTTTCCACAAGTAGGAAGGTAGGTGAAGATTAATCCACAGCTCACAACTCTGATAACAGTAGGACACTTCTCTTATGAAGATCTTTAATAAGGGGGGGATTGTGATTCCTTCAAAAGGCAAAACCCTGGAACATAGCATGTGGCTTTCTGATCTTCTCAAACCCCATTTTCCGATTATTCAGGGCCATTCTGTGTCATTTACGAGTGCTCTATCTGGAACATGAACTAGCCCCTGACCATCTCTCTCCCTTCACCTTGAATATTTTCCTTTTCTACTACACTCCAGCTACACTGTCTACCAAACACAGCCTGCTCTTCTCTCTGCCTGAAATCCTTTTTTTTTTTTTTCTGATTTTCATGTGCTTCCTCCTTATCATTAAAGTCTCTGCTTAAATGCTGCCCTGCGGAGGCTTCTAAATGCGAAATGTCCTAAATGCTCATCACAGTTGCCCCTCCTCCCCAATATATATCCTTTACTTTTATTTTCTTATTGGCACTTATCCTGCTTGATATTTCCTTGTCTCATTTGTATTTATTGTCTCAATACCCCACCAAAATGTAAAGCCCCTGGAAGAGGATTTTTGTCTGTCTTCTTGACCATTGCGTCCTTGTCTACTGGAATAGTGCTTGGCATATCCTATGAACTTAATAAATATGGGTCGAATTAACACATGACTAAATCCATTGATCAAACCAAGACATACCAACAGCATCTGAGAGTCCATACACCCTCTGGCCATAAGCATCTGTCTTGTCCCAGATGAAGGTGTAGGCCAGGTTGGGAGAAGCCTGGAATGACTTCTGGAAGAGGTGCCCCTCCACGGCCACCATCAGGTGAACCCTAATGAGGTTCAGGGGCACTGTGGACTGGGTCATGGTGATCTTCAGCAGCGACCTGTACCCTGCGGTTCTGGAGCTCAGATAGCGAAGCTTCACATTGGAACCAGGGAGCTCGATTTCCTCATGAAGAACCTGGAGAGGAAACACGTGGCAGACACACACTTCAAACACACCTGTGCAGGTGAACTGCGTGTAGCCCCGATACCGTCTGTCTGCTCTGCCCTTCGCTGAGGTATCACATCCTGTGTGGGTGCGAGAACCACTTACCACCACTGAGAAAGAAAAAACAACAACAACTTTATCCTCCGTCATGGAGTGATGGGGCTGAGGTTATGATTTTTGGATTAATAATTATTGTTGGTCACTGTTGTGTTTCTTTTTAAAAAACCACACTGTTGGCAAAAGATGTAAATAAGAACAGCAGGCTTTATTGCTAGCTGCATGCAAGGAGGCCACGAGAGGCTGTAATTATATGAACCTACAACTTCCACTGACAATCCATATAAAGCAACAGGGAGGCAATAATGTAATATGCCCTCTGTCGTAACACCAACGTAGATCATTAAAGCACCTCTTACCATGTATCTCTGTGACTAACAGGAATAAAAAGCAGTTTGCAGGTGGGTTGTACATATGTATGTTGTTTTTATTTTATTAAAAGCTCTGATGACTGCCAAAGCCTTGAACTACTATCTGCAAACATCCAGAATAGCCAAGAGGGATTTGAACTTCCATCTCTGGTGGCTGTAAATTTTATTACGCTCCCACTTTCTTCACTCCCCTATAATATGAGTTTCTGGTCCACTCGGGGAGAAGCAGTGTCCAGTTGGTTCTGGTTAGGAGAGTCCTGAGAGTCCTGCCCTGGCCCCTGCCATTCCTACCTGGGTCTCAGGCACGATGGGATTCTGCCCAGGGGTAGCGCTGAAGAAGGTGGACAGCGGGGAGGAGATGATGATTGGATCCGGCCGGACAAATCCACTGAGGTCACAGCTGGGGATGGAGTTCTCCTCGGTCTTCATCACCAGGGTGTCCATGGCGTAAAAGCTGTTCCAGGGCAGCCACACAGTGCGCTCCTGGCTCATGAACGGGGCTCGCTCAAAGTGTAGAGTCAAGGAAGCACCTCCATTGGCGATCAGGTCGAACCTGGAGAGGGGGTAAATGGGCTGATGAGAGGGTGGACTCACCTTTAGACATGGCAGGATGCGTCTCCTCCTCCTCCCCTGATGGCCATGGGATGGGAAGAACACAGAGGAGAACACGGGCTTTGGAGACAGACAGTGGGGCTGGAACCCAAACTCTGTCACCTACTAGCTGTGTGGCAATGGGGAAGTTGCTAACCCTCTCTGAGCCCAAGTTTCTTCATTTGTAAAATGGGATTAATTACACCAATACACATGGCATGGATAAGAGTGAAACATGAGTGTAACAGAGCAGAGATCAATAAACTATGACCTATGAGCTAAATCCGGCCCACCACCTGTTTTGGTAAATAAAGTTTTTACTGGGCAGGGCACAGTAGCTCATCCCTATAATCCCAGCACTTTGGGAGGCCGAGGTGGGTGGATCATTTGAGGTCAGTACTTCAAGACCAGCCTGGCCAACATGGTGAAACCCTGTCTCTACTAAAAAAACAAAAATTAGCCAGGCGTGGTGGCGGGCACCTGTAGTCTCAGCTACTTGGGAGGTTACGCAGGAGAATTGCTTGAACCTGGGAGGCGGAGGTTGCAGCGAGCCGAGATCGCGCCACTGTACTCCAGCCTGGGTGAGAGGGCAAGACTCTGTCTCAAAAGAAAAAAAAGTTTTATTGGCATACAGCTACACCAGTTTGTTTATGTACCCTTTGGAGCTGCTTTCCTGCTATAATGGCAGAGCTGAGTTGTTGGTGACAAGCCACATGGCCAGCAAAGCCTAAACTAGCTGCTGTCTGGCCCGCTTCAGAAAACGTTTGCTCACCACTCACGTAAAGCACTAAGGACAGTCCTAGGCTAATAGAATGTTCAATAAATAGTGTAATTATAATGATACGACGTTAGGATACAAGGAGGAGCTCATTATAGCATTCTTCTAATCAGCCTCTGCTCTGTGGCTGATTTCCTTAAGCTATATTTCTGTTTGTTCTTTAAGAGCTGGACAGAGGTGTATTACCTGTAAAGCAGAATAAAGGAAGCTCTTTCCAATGAACACAAAAGAAGGACATTAAAAGAGAGAAGTATCTGGTTTTTTTTTTTTTTTTTTGAGATGGAGTTTCACTCTTGTTACCCAGGCTGGAGTGCAATGGCGCGATCTCGGCTCACCGCAACCTCCTCCTCCTGGGCTCAGGCAATTCTCCTGCCTCAGCCTCCTGAGTAGCTGGGATTACAGGCACGTGCCACCATGCCCAGCTAATTTTTTGCACTTTTAGTAGAGATGGGGTTTCACCATGTTGACCAGGATGGTCTCAATCTCTCGACCTCGTGATCCACCCGCCTCGGCCTCCCAAAGTGCTGGGATTACAGGCTTGAGCCACCGCGCCTGGCAGAAGTATCTAGTTTTAAGCTGTATCTCTCCTCTAGAATTTCATCTCTTTTTTTTTTGAGATGGAGTCTCGCTCTGTCACCCAGGCTGAAGTGCAGCGGCGCCATCTCGGCTCACTGCAACCTCTGCCTCCCAGGTTCAAGCAATTCTGCCTCAGCCTCCTGAGTAGTTGGGACTACAGTGTGTGCCACTACACCCGGCTAATTTTTGTATTTTTAGTAGAGATGGGGTCTTACCATATTGGCCAGGATGGTATCGATCTCCTGACCTCATGATCCGCCTGCCTCAGCCTCCCAGTGCTGGGATTATAGGCATGAGCCACCGCGCCTGGCCATAGAATTTCATCTCTTTGAGGGCAGTGGTGCTGTCTGTCTTGCTCCCTTTAGAATCCCCAGCAGCCAACAGAGTACTTGGATCACAGTAAAAACTCGGTAAAAATATACTTGACTTTCTGGTTTCATCCAATCTTAGTAACACATTTGGTGTTTTTTAGTAAATGTGAATGAACAGGGAGCATATAAATATTAAGGTAAATATCAGAGCATGCACAGTACAACAGTTATTAATCACTTTGTTTATGTGCTTATTTATTGAGCATACACACTGCTGGCATAGTCCTGCATAGGGTATAGAAGAGAGTCAAATGTCTTGAAGCCAAATTGTTCCTAGTTGGCACGATAGAATCAACTTGAGTATTTGGGACAGACGCCACTATGCAACAGATTGCGGGATTCCTCAGAGCTTTCCCAAGCACGTCCTGTGACTTCCACAGCTTTGCAACCTGAACAAGCTGGAGAGTCACTGATCCAGGAGGTTGGATAGATGATCTGGGAAGTGGACTTGGGCCACAATTACTCAGTTGGAAGAGATGCAGCAGAAAGGGACAAACAGCACATCAAGGACTCAGAAATGTCTTCTTCTGTTGTCTCATGGGACTTCAGAGCAATTGACTCAAGGATGTCAGTTTTTCAAGAAGTCTGGGACAGGGGCCACTGCTCATGCCTGTAATCCCAGCACTCTGGGAGGCCGAAGCGGGTGGATGACTGGAGGTCAGGAATTCGAGACCAACCTGGCCAACATGGTGAAACCCCGTCTCTACTAAAAATAGCTGGGCGTGGTGGTTGGGCACCTGTAATCCCAGTTACTTGGGAGGCTGAGGCAGGAGAATCGCTTGAACCCGGAAAGTGGAAGTTACAATGAGCTGAGATCACGCTATTGTACTCCAGCTTGGGGAACAAGAGCAAGACTCCTGTCTCAAAAAAAAAAAAACAAAGAAACAAAACCAAAACCAAAAACCAAACCAAACCAAAACAAAAAAACCCACTGGCTTTTCAGAATGACTAAGAGCCAAAGTAGTTTCGCAAGGCCCACGTCTGCCATCCTGTGCTTTAACATAATTAGATTTGGCTACAGAAATGTATGAGTGAGATATCAGAAATTTCATGAATATTGAAGATTTGATGTGAATCATTAGACTCTTTGTTTGGGTTTCAGAGGTGGGAAAATGAAGGTAGAGCTCCTGGGGGCTGGTGATTGTTGAAACTGCCTGTAAGGCTACCTTAGGGCATCAGAAAGAAAATAAGACCAGACTCTTCACCAGAGAAAGGTAAAAAATCCCTCTTCTTACCTCTGTGATACATCCAAGATTTTCCAGAGTGCATTTCCCAGAAAGAGTGTTGCATCAGATTTGTAACCACAGTTCCCTTTGCATTTAAAATAGAATGCCACAGTTGTGTGTGTGTCTGTGTGTTTTTTAGCCCAAAGTAAGTTAGTGTTTTCTCCCTCCTATAGATTTCTTTTCTTCTTCTTATCTTTTTCTTTAAATTTCTACTCTGTGCTGAAATGGATTAAGGAAATGACAGAGCTTTCATCTTGATGGGGGCTGAACGGGCACATGTTTCCAATCAGAAGATAATAGGAAAAGGTTGCCTCCTTCACACAGCAGGGTGACTGCTAAATGTATTTAATTAGACTTCTCTGATTACACGCCACCCCTCAAAACAGTAGCGAAAACAACACAACTCCTAAAGCCACAGATGAAAGCAGAAGGGGATCACCGCAGGACACTATGTCATGTGGATTCCTGTCACCCTGCACTGCCTTTGATTTAAAACAGGAGTTCTTTTCTAAGAGCTACCTTCCCTTCTTTTTCTAGAATCTGCCCCCACCCCAACACACACACACACACACACACACGCACACGCACACACGCACACACGAGCATTGACCTGACATTGAAAAAAGGAGAGTGGCTATGAGCTACACTAGGCAAGCTGGCTTTCCTATTTATTTTCTGTTTTTGATGCCACATCAAAAAGCATGAAATGTCTTTAGGGGAATCCTCACTAGGGGACTGGCCTGGTGGATATTCCAGCCTACCAGGGGGAACCCTGTGGTTCCATGCCAACAGCACCGTCTGTCTCTTTGCACACACATGCGGTCCTAAGTAGGTCCGAGCCCCAAAAGGCTACTTACGTGCCATCCTGGCGGGTGATGGTGTAGCCATATTTTGGGTACTTGACAAAAGACACATTCACACCGACCAGGGGAGTTCCGTCTGTAGTTACTACTTGGCCTCGGATGAGAGAAACCAAGCTGAGAAAGAAAGAAACAGAGGTCTTTGAGCCACATCCAGGAAACAGACAATTCTCCACTGCCTCTTCTCCCTCATCCTCAGTAGGCCCTCAGGTAAGGAGAAGACTTTCGACATTTACTTCTGGCTTCACACAACCACACTAGTGACATTTTGGGATGAAATCCATGGGCAGCATCTCCCATCACCGAGCTGGGCTGTGGGGTCTCCCGGGCACCTGCCTTCCACACTTGGCCTAGCTCCATTTCTTGACATCCTTTGGTTTTTGTTTGGCCCAAGCTTCAGGCTGTCCCTCATCACTCGCAGGTGCTCCTTAGCCTGGCACTGAGAATGCCATACTCAGGTGAGAACTTCCGCATCTGGATATTTATTTCCATTTTTTTGGCTTTGGAGAATGGTCATGTTACTCTTCTTGAGGCCAGAATGTCAGAGGGGGTAGTGGGGAGCACAGAGAGCCTTATGAGGCTGGGAAATACACAGGCATTGTCTTTTGTTGCCCTCTAGGAGCAAAATTTCTCATAATCCATGAGGGTCTGAGGAAAAGAGACGGGGGATGACATATATATATATATATATACACCCTTCAATATGCACATTCAGGAAAAGTGTGTTGTGTATTGACATTCATGAAGGATTCAGAAAAAACGAAAAAAAATTTGAAAAAAATGTGCTGTCTCAAAAAAACAAAGAAACAAAAGAAAAAACCAAAACCAAACCAAACCAAAACAAAAAAAACCCACTGGCTTTTAAGAATGAATAAGAGCCAAAGTAGTTTCGCAACACACATATTTTTTTCTGCTAGAACTATATTGGATTCTGGATTCCATGTTACTACATATTTCTCTTATGTCAAATTCCTATCTTGAAGGGTTTTGAAATCCCACCAATTTATTTCCAGTGTTACAGAACATCTCCCTCTTTCCAGACACAGTAACTAGAACTTTCCCACAAATCCCATTTCCAACAAGCTACCTCTGGGAAAGTCCTATAAAGCCAAAGAGATGCCATAATATTCTGCCCAAAGTCCATTGAGGGAGAATGCGCATGCCTCCTCTCACCTGAATTCTCTTGACTTCACAGAGAAATGGGACAATGAGAATCTCCATTCTGCAGCAAGCCCCCAGCTGACTGGGCAATATGGCAACAGAAGAGAGGTTCTCAGGCTCGCAGGGTCCTGGACACACTCCCGATTTCTGAACTAGGTGATCAACTGACCCATCCTTTGCCAGGATCTTGTCAAAGTCGGCTCGGTTTTTGGAATGCACTTACTTTTGCATCCCCGGGTGTCCTGAAAACTGGAGGGATGCTGTCTCCACGTATCTCTCTTTTTATTAGCAATACCCCCAGCTGTTCAACTCCAACCCTTTGATGATCTCAGGAGTGTTTAGACTGTTCCACTGACAGCTCTAATTGTCTGCTACTGGCTGCCTAACAAATGAATGCCATTTTTAGCTGGTTTAAACCACAGTGCTAGAATCTTTTAAAGTGGAAAACTAATTTATGAAAATAATCCTTTTGTTCAATTCCATTTTCTTATCTCAGCTCGGACTACGATTTCCTTAAGACCTTACCAGACGCTATTTTAAAATCAGTGATGTGTGTTGACGACCACCGAGTACACAGTGCTCGTGATGAGAAAACAAAATCCAGAGTACATTCCGCAGCAAAGGACCCCCGCCCTTCCTTTTTTCTACAACTGCTATTTCTTTTAAATCATTCCTGTAGCAGAAAGCTTTGCTGGGTGCCGTAGGAATAACAGCGGCTGTGTTGCCTGTGATTTCCATCCTCTATTTTTCAAATTGTTCCTTGCTCCTGGCTTCCTATCATTTCCAGGCAGTCAATTTGCAGGGAAGATTCAGCTAAGACATACTATCAGTTCATTCCTATTTATGATTATTGATGTGTAACAATTATCGCATTATCTAGATAGTGAGATCTGCTCTGTAAATTACAGTGGTGGAGTCGAGGCATTTTAGTTATTTTTGTATGCCATTATCTACGGGAACGCCTTTTTAGAAGTCTTGGATTTTCAAGTTCTTTTTCACTCCTAGCTTTGTCCTTCTGTTTGTCAGATGATAACGTACTGGGATTCACATGCTTACTGAACTTCAACCTATGTCTTGGAGTTACATTTCGTAGTTCTGAACTATGCATCCATGCAGACAGCTGGAGAGCCTCGGCTCATGTGGGTGGTGCCATTTATTGCTTACATTCAAAGCTTCAGGGAAGCTCTCTCTGAAGCCATGTTCTTTCAGGTGTCTTGGGTTGGTCTAGTCTACCAAATATTCTGGGGTTTCTGACTGTTCACCCATATTTTGGCTCTAGTTCAAGGTACCTTCTGGAAGTAGTAAGTATTCATGAGGAGAATACGATAAAATTAGAAGGGCCAGGTGAAGAAAGAGTGTGAAAGAGAAAATACCAGGAATTGACTGGGTCTAGGGTAGAAATAATGAGAGGTTAATTAGGAAGCAGATTGAAACAGACTTTCAGAGGTTGCACAGGCCTTCAGAGGATGTACAGGCCTTCAGCGGATACATTTGCAGTATAAGCAAACTATAAACCCCACTGAAATGCTTACGGTCCAGTGAAAGCTCTGCCCAGTCACGGGTTTCTGGCAAGATGAATTATGTTCACAATTAAAAGGAAGCATACAGAATCTGTTCTAGAACTAGGATTCAACAAGCAGAGTAAATACGTTTTATTTATCAGAGCTCTGTGGTTTCTTTCATTTTTTTTGAGAGGTTCTTCTACTAAAAGACACCATAATAATACTGTGTACAGTATATGTCAAAGTCAAATAAAATAGATGAATCTCTAAATTTAAAATGTTTTATTTAGGAAGCCAGAATTGCAATTCGGGGCATACACATAGCGGGTAGTCTTCAGGATGTCTGAAGAACAAAGAGAAGTTTGGAGGTTTTATAAGGAGAAGTGTTACTTATTTATTTATTTTTTTTAAAGATGGAGTCTTGCTTTGTCACCCAGACTGGAGTGCAATGGCATGATCTCCACAAACCACAACCTCCGCCTCCTGGATTCAAGCAATTCTCCCGCCTCAGCCTCCTGAGTAGCTGGGATTACAGGTGTGCACTACCACACCTGGCTATTGTTTTATATTTTTAGTAGAGATGGGGTTTCACCATGCTGGCCAAGCTGGTCTCGAACTCCTGACCTTGTGATCTGCCCACCTAGGCCTCCCAAAGTGCTGGGATTACAGGCATGAGCCACCGCGCCTGGCCTACTTATCCTTTTAGAAGACAATTCACTGGGACTGGTAAAGTTTTGGTGATCTGGTGAGTTCTGATTGGTGAATTATGGCGGTGGGTAAAACTAGTCTTAGAGTCACAGCAGGTTGTTTCAGTAGCTATTAGATCAGCTGGTTTCAGGTTACAGCAGGCAGTTTCAGTAGCCAGGCCTGGGGAGAATTACATTTCTAGGGCAACGTGACGTACCCAGAGCGCTTTCTCTTCCTGGCCTCTTGACTCTGCTTTAGTTGGGTATGACAAGAATGACCCAATTCGTCTGATCAACTTTTACATATTTAATAATGTTATCCTAATTTTACTCATCAAGAAAATGAGGTTTATGAGCCCAACATGCTATCGCTAGGAGGTGTCAGGGCTGAAATAGAAGAGGGCTGAGATTATTTTTACTTTTCTATTATTTCTTTTTCTATTTTATTTTTAGTGAAATGAGAACAGAGAGAAGCAAAAGTTGTTGGCCTAAGGTGACCTTGGGAAGACAGTCATACTCAAAAGAGCAGCAACTGGGGCTCTCCAACTTTCCAGAGAGCTCTAAGGGGCTGCAGAATTAGCTATGCTGCCACGCATCCCACCATCACTGGGCTCTCTCTCGGTGGGGGGCTGAGTCGGAGTCCGGGCCTGATGAAAGGGTCACCAGGGGAGCTTTAAGAGAATCACTCATAAAGTTAGGGGCTCCCGTAAGAAGGGCAGTCTGGTATTTCTTCCCAGCTTGGAAACCTGGAGAAGTAGCATACTTTCTGAGTTGCTCCCGGGCCTATGTGAGTCAGGATAAAGAGAAATAAGAGAAAATGGCACAATGGGGGTTGTCATGGCTACAAAGGGGCCAGGACCATCCTGCCCAAGTTCCTAGTACCTAGAAGTTTTGTGAAAAAGGACCTGACCAGCAGTTTTTATTTCTTGATGTGAAGGAGCACAGAGATGGGGTGGGGCACCCCCAATTAGACCATGCCCCTCCTTCTTGCATCAGCATACACCATTGACATCTGGACCTGGACCAACTGAGAGGGAGATCAATCAAGGATGGCCAAGCCGTAAGAAGACCCCCCAGCCTCTCCTACCCCTCTTCTCTACCCTCAGAATCAGACACAGTGCTTAGCAAAGAGAAGGGGATAGGGTGGTAGGGAAGTGTCTCCAAGACTAACCTTCCCCATGCTCTCTTCTCCAGGAGCATAGTTCTAAATTGTCCTCGGGTGATACTGAAGACAAAATGAACCTAGATCTTGACCCTGGAATATTCATAAGCCTCAAATGAGCAACTAAGAGCAGTAATACACTGGAGAGAACGAGGGGTGAAAGGCAGCAGCACAATGCCTCGCATCAGTAGGTAATCAGGAGACGCCATACATGGGATTGTTGTGTGGATTCGAGATTATCTACACAAAGTCTCTGGCTCATCCTAAGTGCTCAATAAATTCTTGCAACCAGCATCATCTTGACTCTAAGATGCCACCGAATGACAGGTTTTGTTATCAAGTTAATACAGCTTTCATAAACACTCTATTGAATGAACTATTTCAGCAATGCTCCAACAAAAGCCACCATCAGAGGCATTATAAAGGCGGATTTAATACAATGACAATAACATCATTAAAGAGACAGAGCTTAAAAATGATATACAAACCAGGGAATCAACAGGTGTCTCCTGCAGGTTCTGGGTTAAAGGTGGTCACACGCTGCAAAGGCACTAAGGCTCTGTTCTGAAGCCCAACACAGAGTGAGAAAAGGGCACTTCTGTGAGGCTCCCTTGGAGGGAGCTGCCTCTAGGGGGGCAGATTCCAGGCGAATTGGGTCCCCAGAAAAGCTGGAGCACTTCTTCCGGCTCCAACAGGAAGAAAATCAGTGACTTTAGCAGCTTGCAGGGACAGAGGGTGCCTACCTGCTGTTGAAAGGGTTCTCTCCAGGAATGATGTGGGTGCTATCCTTGCCTGCCAAGAGCTTGATACGGTCATAGAAGGACTTCACCGCAGGCCAATCCGTCTGGCCCTGCTGAATGATGTCCAGTGGGTCCCGGGACCCCCGGCAGAGCAGGCTGTTCTGACAGGCTGACTGTAGGCAGCAGTCAGGGTCCAGGCAATCCACCAGGCCATCTGGAAGGGCAGAGGCAGAGCCAGAGTCAGCAGATTTCACAGCATAAATCTGTCTGGAGACACTGACACCTTTGTTACCAGCACAGACATGAGCTGCATCGAATGTACCCAAGGGCCTGAGGTGGCAGGTTTCACACAGCAAGCCTCATCCATTTCCAATCTATACATAGAGAAGATCAAAGATGGAAAGAACATAATTTAAAATGTTGACAAATGGTTATCCCCATACAGCAGATGAGTGTGTTTCTCTTCTTTACTGTGCTTTTCTGGAATGTCTACTTTTTTTCTACTATGAGCAAGTAGTATTTGAGGGGAAAAGTAAACACAAACACTTTGCTTTTAAACAACACAGCACAGCAAATTACCCACAGCCAGTTCCCAGGGGTCTGCGCTAATGAGTGCACAAGTAATCAGCACGCATGGAGTTTCTGGCTGGGCATGGTGGCTCACGCCTGTAATCCTAGCACTTTAGGAGGCTGAAGCAGAAGGATCGCTTGAGCTCAGGAGTTCAAGACCAACCTGGGCCACATAGTAAGACCCTGTCACTATTAAAAACACAAATTTTAAATCAAATTAAAAAAAACCCCAAATGCATGGAATTCCTTAAATCTCACTTTAATGGAGAAGAGTGTTCTATCCCACTCTCTCTCTGAGCCAGGAAGGAAACTGCTGGCCAATTGGAAATCCAGGCGCTGTGAGTTTTACGTTTTCTAGGAAAGGTGGAGAAATGGCTTCGTCTTGGGAATCTGGAAATGAAGGCGTCAGTTTATGCAGTCGTTTCTGGTTCTGTCTTCCTGTATGCCCTCAGGACTTGGAACATTCTGATGTACTTGCCTAGAGTCCTGTGTCTTCGTCCCTTTACCTGGGCTGATTCCTCTTTACTCAACTATCATTCAACAAATATTTGAGTGGTGTCCATGTGCTGGAAACAAGAGAGAGAGTAAAGAACCAAGGTGCCTATCTTTAAGGAGCTGATGGTAGAGTGGGGAAACTGACAGGACTGACTCATCCTTTAAAATCATGTTTAGGTGTGGCCTCTTCTTCTAGGAAGCCTTCCGGATGATGCCCCTGGCCAGGTTATTGCAACATACTGAATGTCTGTGATCCTTCAAAGTTCTTAAGCTGAAAATTTAACTTCCAATATGATGGTATTAGGAGCTGGGCTTTTGGGATGTAATTAAGTCATGAGGTTGGAACTCTTATAAATGGATAAGTGTCCTTATAAATGAGACCCCAGAGAGCACTTTAGTACTCTTTCTGCCATCTGTGGACACAGCAAGACGACTGCAGTCTATTAACCAAGAATCAGGCCCTCACCAGACACTGAATCTGCTGGTGCCTTGATCTTGGACTTCCCAGCCTCCAGAACTGTGAGAAATAAATGTTTGTTGTTTAAGCCCCCCAGTCGATGGTATTTTTGTTGTAGCAGCCTAAACTGACCAAGACAGTTAGGAATTCCTGTTCTGTACCTCCCTGAATCAGAGGTTGTCAAAGAAGCATTCTGCATCAGAATCCTGCGGGAAGAATAAACGTCCCACCCCCTCTCTCCCCTAGGAGAGCCTTCAGGAACAGGCCCTGGAATCTGCATTTTAAACATGATTCTCAGGTGATTCTAATGCACAATACAATTTAAAAACCATTGTTAATGCCAACTTTCTTGTGCTGGAATTAATGACCTCTTTATGCTGGTCTCTCTGTCTGGAAAATGAGCTGTTTGAAGAGAAGAATGATTTCTTATTAATTTTACATTCATTCCTCTCTTAGTACCAAGCACAGAACTGAGCACTCAACAGATACTTGTTGAATGAATAAAATGACTGTTTCTCATTCCTCACATGTCCGTGAGGGCTGAAGATGGGAATGTTTAGGGCAGTGTTTGCTCCTTGGAATTTCTGATAAGAACGAATTCGTTAGCCAATCCTTATTCACTCAGCTGGGAACTGATTGAACGCACAGTAGAGAAGCCTGGAGAATGACTTGCTTGTACCTCCTGGATTTGATAGCAAGGCATTTTATTTTCTGGACCATAATTAGACTCATAGAAACATGCACTCAAACCCTGAGCTGTGCCTTGACAAACACTTGGACTGGAACGCTGAATCAGAGGCCTGGCTGGGTGCTTTAAATTTACTACAATGTAATTTTTTGGCATTACCCTTTTCGTTTGCTTCCACTAATGAAAATGAAATATGTAATTTCACCAAAGTTCCACTGTAATTTAGCAATTAATGTGCAATTATTTTAATGCATTACTTTCTTTTTAGCAAACAAACGAATTAGGAGGTTGCATGTTTTGCTTGGTTTTAAATTACGAAAACTAGCCTCTCATTTTCCACATGGGCAAATGTTGCTCATGTGCCTCGTAACACATTTAGATTTACACAATTTCCTAGAAATGCAGACACAGGAGGGTGAGCAGGCATGCACACTTTAAATTTAGAGACTTTCGAAATCAAGCCTCTCAATGTCTCAGGCTGATGTGCTGGCCATGTCGAATACTTCTCGGCTCCCCGGAGCCTGGTAAACCTCAGACCCTAGAAACAGCACTGAAGACCGTATCTTAGTAGCAGGATGATATTTAGGTATTGTTTCAGAATGACATTCAGGTGTCCAATCTGGGTACGAGGGCCATTGGCAGAATAAGAAAAAGAAGAAGAAAAGCGCATAGAGTTCTGCCTTGAACATCACCTTCCACAGGCGCCTTCACTAGACAGAAAGGCTGTACCACGGAATGCCTGTTTCAGATTTAAAAAATAACCTGCTGAGATACGCTGGCAGGGCTTCATTCAGCAGTCACAAGAAGCTTCTCAGGTGAAAAGAAACCCACTGCTGTTAGCACTATAGATTTCTTTAAGGTCACTGGCCTCTTGCGATTAGGGGTACCCTCCATCTCCGGTGGCCTTTCCCTCCTGAAGCTGGGAAGTTTTTCCTCCCCCTCCAAGCCATTCACCACCTGCTCCATGGAACCACCTTGAGGACTTTTTTGGGCTCAAAAAGTAACTTAAGACAGTTTTCCTATTAAGCTCTGAACATCGGCCTTGCTCCTCCACCTCCAGCCTGCCACTCTTTCTGGGCTTACGACTGCTTCGAAACTGTGAACCTCAAATTTCCCCACTGTTTTGTTGATTCTGGGCTTTTGATTCAAGGGCCCGTCTGGCAGGAGATGGCCTAAACACATCAGCAATAGTAGATGACAAATCCCAAAACAGAAAAGAAAAAAAAGGATACAAATGATTTCCTCCTACATATTTACATGTACCTGCTCCAGAGATTGCACATTTGGGGTTCTACCCATTATTAAGTAGGAGCCTACGTTATGCCTATAATGACCTTATCATGCTGCGTGATTATGGGCTGCAGCCGCCAAACACTTTCAGACGACACTGTGAACTTCAAATTGGCACTCCAATCTCCCAGTGGCCTGTCAGTCACGAGGATCGCGTCTTTATGCCAGCAAGCCCCTTGGATGGAGTCTGACATTGCAATCTTCAGTAAATTACCCTGTCACTGACAATCTTGCAGTTATCTCGCAAACAATCAAGCAGGCAATCAAACTGTTCTGAATTGCCAGTTCAGGACCTGAGAGGCGGCCCATGTCTCCATTCAACAGCGGAGGGAAAGCGGCCCGGCCCTCCTATGACATTGGACGATTTATTTATTTATTTATCTACCTACTCATTTGTTAGCGTGCTTGGCGTTTTCCTGGGGAAGGGGGTGAGGATGGTGGGAGAGGTTTTGCGGAGTCCTCAAACAGGGTCCAATACTGACTCAGCAGTTACGGGAAAGTGACTTAGGTCTTCCTGATCAGCCCTCGCTGCAGTGGCATATGTCTGCTTCATTTTACCTCACTCAGTGAAATGGGGCCAAAAAGAATTATCTAGGTGTTTTCCGTCAGAACGGACGCTAAATCACACCTCTGGCTCTATTCTACATGTGCACATCGTCAGCTAATTGTAATGACAATTTCAGAGAAATGTGATCATGGAGAAACTTTCTGGGAACGATACCAAGGCATTTCATTTACTGTTTTTGATAAAGCAAATCAGAAAGACTCTTCCATAACAGTTCTGGCAACGTGAAACAGGTTCATTAATGCTGAATCGAAGCCTTTGGATTAGCAGTCCCAAGGTAAGAAGCCAAAAAGTCTACACAGCATCAGAAGTGAGAGCCTGGCCTCTGGAATCAGATGGATTTGGGTTTGAAGCCCATCTCTGCTAGTTTCCTGGCTGTGTGAGCTTGGAAAGGTAATCAGCCTTGCTGAACAGGGGTTTCTTTGCCTTTAAAACCGAGTTCCAATTGCACATATGCCATAGGGTTATGTGATAGAGAATAAATGAATTTTATTATCTATCTATCTATCTATATATGACACACACATATATGTTTTTGTGTGTCAGTCTGGTATATAGCATATGTTCAATGGACTATAACTATAACCATAAATGCCTTGAAGTCTTCAACTTTTTCATTAAAAAAACAGAGGCAAAAGTAAATGAAATTAATATTCCCTTATATTGAGAGTCATTTTCTGGTATAGGCTATGGGCTGGTTGAATATTGGCAAAAATACTTTATTTCCAAATAGTGATAGGTTAATTATAATAATAGTAATAACAGATGCGATAGATTGAGCAGAATTTACACATATTCTTTATTTAAAGGTTCATGGCAACCCTGTGACACAGAGTAATCTAACTCTTAAATGTCAGATTATAGGACAAGGTGTCTGGGTTTTGAATCCCAGATTAGCTATTATCTAGCTGTCGACCATGGACAGTTAACTGCTCTGTGCCTCAGTTTCCCTCATGTATCAAATGGAGATGATGATGATGATGATGATGGTGGAAAGTGCTGCTGGCAGGGTTAAAGCAGAGCAGTGTCATATAATGAGTGCTAAGTACATCGTCTTAGCACCATTATCACCATGCCACCCACTCTATACCCACCTACAGAGGATGCAGCTGGGGACTGGAGAAGGTGAACATCCAAGTGGCTAAGAAGCAGCTATGAATAAGAAGTAGAGAAAGGCAACTGATGAGATTATCACCCTTTGTCTTCATTATTAGAAGGGGTGACACTTCCTTCCCCATGGAAGTCTGAAGACAAGAAAGTGGACGCCCATCTACAGGGGAAGGTGTGGGCAGCTGTGAGATTTAATCACTTCTGAAGGCCTGTTTGCTCCTACAGCTGGGAAAGAATTTGGCTGGCTGAAATGAGCATCTGAAGAGGAATCAACATGAGAAACCAGATGCCTGGGAATTTATTCCTGGCATTGTAGGCTGCAGAGGACCACACAATTTACCTGTGAGACACAATCCTCTTCCAGCTGTTTACCATTTGTGCAAGGTGGCACTCACTTTTGTGCTGGCTATAGATGTCCAGCCCCTGTCTAGTGTGCTCTGCTAGATTTTAAAAGGAGCTCCTAACTAGTGAAGAGATTTAAGCTCAAAGACTTCATTGAAAGCTTACTAGTATATCTATGCTCAGGAGAAAGGAGGCTCTGTGTAGATGGAGAGGCTGTAAACCACCACCATAAGCATCTGGAGCCTTCGGAGCTGCCTGAAACATGTACACCTTTCTGCCTGGAGGAGGCTGTGTGAGTTCTTGAATTATTCTCATAGGAGATGGCTCTAGGAGAAGATGTTGATTTCACTTATTTTATTCTTTGATCTTCTGGGCAGGTTATAGAGAATTTGAATGGAAGCATTTTGTTCAACTTTTCTCCCTATAGCTTGGTTTGCAAGTGACTCCCTCTCCATGAAAGCATGAACTCCCCGGCTTTCTTAGGTAGTGAAGGCTTCAGAGGGACACCTACGTTTACTTTTCTCAGTTCTGTTTTGTGACAGAGTCGTACAGATGCAGGTGCTGTGGATGGCTCTGCTAGCGTCTGCACGCAGCTGCTGGTTGGGGACTGGTCAGAAGCTTAGATTTAAAAATAAACTGTACTCTTTGCAGACATGGTTTCGCAGAGGTTCCACCAACTACCAAATCTACCTTTCCTACTCATTGGGCCAGGAGGCCGTAGAGTGGATTAGTTAAAAACACGAACTTTGAAGAGTACTCTCCCACCCATTGATAGGATGTTCAAGAACAGACAAAGTTAATGATGACAGAAAGTTAGAAATGTAGTTACCCTGATGAGCAGGTATTAGCCAGGAAAGGGCACAGGGAAACTTTCTGGGCACTGGGCATGTTCTTGATCTTCATCTTGATCACTTGGCTCCCCAAGTGAATTGGCAAAGTGAGGGCAGTGAAGGTTATACACACAGGATTGCTGGGAGGATCAACAGAGGTAATCCACGAAAGGTCCTTACCCCAGTTGTAAGCGCTTTGTCACCTACTAAGTGCCTCTGAGTCATTTCTATTTTTTTTTTTCCTTTTTGAGTCTTCTTGGCATCATGTAGATTTGTTTACCCATACAGAGCTAGGTGCTTGCCAAGCTGCCACTTGCCCCAGAAAAGTCTGGGTAGTCCAGGTGATGAACCCAGCACATCTTAGGGTCATTTTTGAGGCCAACGAATAACGATGAGGAGGTGGAAAATTAATGAAGCAATAAAAAGGAGGGAAGGAGCAAGAAAGATGAAATCTGGTTCTGTTTGTGATGGAAGTGAAGAAGGTGCAGGGTCCTGGAGGGCACTTAGTGCTGGCCGGCAAAGGCCAAAGGAGCCTGCCGAATTTGAGTTAGAGATGGAAATAATTTCCTGAGTAAAAAGAGGGCAACCATAGGGTTGGCTTGCCTTGGGAGTTAGCTTGTTTTGAGGTAAACTCTTGCAGAGTATTGGGCTTTTGGCTCAGTTTGAAAAATAGCAAACCAACATGGACTTAACAATCAGAAAGGTCTGGTTTTAAAACCTGGCCTGTTATTCACCAGCTGTGTCATCTTGGGCAAGTGACTGAACTCCCGTGGCTCAGTTTTCCAATCTATACAATGGACTTACTAATGCCTACTATACCGAAATGCACAGAGATGCTATCAGAAGGTACATGTGAAATGAGATGATGAATGTACAGCACTTAAGACAGAGGAAGAGCTCCACAAATGGAGGTTATTCTTAATGATATTGCCTGCTCTCCACCAGAGAAAGACACTGTTCTATTTGCATTTTACCCTACATCCGCTGACAAGTTGGAAGTGAGGATAATTGAAAGTATTTGGGCTTGATGTAACTAAGACGTGAAAGGAACGGATAAGGCTGACTTGATTTAACCTGGCAATATGAGATTAGTTCTTCATTGCCTCTGTAAGGTCTCCTGCAATGCCAACCTTTTAAAGCAATAGATTGGCTGACAGGGTGCTCGTTTGGAAGGTTTCACCTGCCATTAATACCCCAGCTACCTGATGAACGGTCGTTCCTCTGGCGTCCTCCTTCCCCGCACAGAGCAAAGGCCATTCTCAAATATTGCAAGAAGTAAAACTGTATTTGTGCTCCTTCTGGAAGAACTGTTGGAAGTTTTTCTCCTACTTCCTGCCAATTCTTTTGGTCAGACTCTGACTTCCAAATCCAGAGATCATTGTACCAAAGAACCTTCTGGTCTTTCTTATGATTTAGCCATGGAAGATGAATCCCGTCTGAGCAGAGATCTGGCGGAATGGGAGCCCCAGTGAAAGCTCTTTGCTGACTTTTCTACTCTTCAGGACGGATGTGGGAAAGAACGCAAGGGTTTCTTAAGAAAACCAAGGCTCAGGCTGGGCGTGGTGGCTAACGCCTGTAATCCCAGCACTTTGGGAGGCCTAGGTGGGTGGATCACGAGGTCAAGAAATCGAGACCATCCTGGTCAACATGGTGAAACTTCGTCTCTACTAAAAATACAAAAAAAAATTAGCTGGGCATGGTGGCACGTGCCTGTAATCCCAGCTACTCAGGAGGCTGAGGCAGGAGAATTGCCTGAACCCAGGAGGTGGAGGTTGCAGTGAGCCGAGATCGCGCCATTGCACTCCAGCCTGGGTAACAAGAGCGAAACTCCGTCTCAAAAAAAAAAAAAAAACACAAAAAAAACCAAGGCTCTGCCACCAGAGGCAGAAATCTGATTCGGGTAAGACCCCTCTTTAATAGGCTGTATGTACCTTGAAGCCACTGAAGAAAATGTTTCACAAGGGGCTTGTGTTTGTCCACTTATTTAAAAAAAAATGGTTCTTCACCAACAAGTAATGGACAAAAACAAAAAATGAATACGATCAACAAAAACCTTTTAAACCAATGCTTCTCAAATTCTAATGAGCGTCACAATCACTCAGGGATCTTGTTAAAATGCAGATTCTCATCCAGTGTGCTAAGGTAGGGTTTGAGAGCCTGCAGTGTTTATGAGCTCCCAGGTGATGTCTCTGCTCTTACTCTGAGCACAGTATCTCCAGTGGCCAAACTTTAAACCAGCTTGGCTGAAGGTGTGCTTCCTGACTACCTGCTCTGGAATGATGTTAAAATGCCATCACCCCAGACGTACTAAATTCCTGAGAGGGGACATTGGGAATCTGCATTTTTTTGTTTTCCTTGAGAGGGAATCTTGCTTTTGTCATGTAGGCTGGAGTGCAATGGCCTCATCTTGGCTCACTGCAACCTCCGCTTCCCGGGTTCAAGTGATTCTCCTGCCTCAGCCTCCTGAGTAGCTGGGACTACAAGCATCCGCCACCATGCCTGGCTAATTTTTTTTGTATTTTTACTAGAGATGGGATTTCACTATGTTGGCCAGGCTGGTCTTGAACGCCTGACCTCAGGTGATTTGCCTGCCTCGGCCTCCTACAGTGCTGGGATTACAGGTGTGAGCCAACACACCAGGCCAGGAATGCGCATTTTAAAGAAGACTTCCGAGAATGATTCTTTTGCTCACTAAAGCTTGAGACCCCATTCTGAGTGACTGAGAAAAAGCCTTCAAATATCCATAGCAGTGTAGCTGAGGGGCTACAACAGCTTTTCCAAACTATGCCTCCTGCAGGATGTCAATACACGTTCCCTGAAACACGAAAGTGGAGGTGGGAGGGGAGGATTTGCGGTCAAACACAATTTGGGATTCCGTTAAACAAAGTGAAACTGGTTTCTTCACAGCAAGACTTCCTGGAGGCTTTGATACATAAATTACGCATTATGAGTCTTTAATATTGTTATGGAGTACACAGCATTTCCTGCCCATGGATCCTTCTGGCTCTGAACCTCTCCCTGCAATTGCATGTAGTGCGATACACATTGGGAAACACTTCATGAAAACATAGGGCTATAGGTTTGGGGGCTTTGTCCTTGGACGGACCAGCCATACCTCTGTCTATCCAATAGTCACAAGTGACAGTCTCATCCTTGACTGACTCCCTATAAAGTGCAGGGCTTTGAGTGATCAGGCCCAACACAAACCACTCGGGCACTACGAGCACGTCAGCTGAGATCCCCGGTCCTCCGGCTCCCCATGCCTCCCAAGGCCAGCGCATTTTAGAGTGGGGATCCTGTGTTAGGTGATAACATCCTGGGGTCAGCAGGACAATGGAACATTAATGGCAACCATGTCTAATGAGAGCCAGTGGTTGGTGCCCAGGTGGAGCTTCCTGGGTGCCTGGCACTGGACTGGGTACTTTAAATGTATCCCCTTATTAAGTCACCACTAGAATCCTGGGTGCTATTTACCTCGTTGTTTACAAATGAGGAACGGGAGACTTTTAGGTTAAATAACTCACCTACGGCCACCCTGTGTTTAAGTGGTAGGACTGGGTTTTAGACCTTATCTGCTGCACTCTGGAACAAAATCCTACACAGAGCTGCCATGTAAGTCTGTGTGACTGATATGAAGAGTATCCAACACACAGGAGCCTGTTGGACCCTCTGCTGTGATTGACATGTTCGTACAAGTATGTATAGATGAGCTCTTTTATCTAAGGCAGTTACTAAGAGTAATCATTTACATACATATTAGAGGGTGATTCATGTTTTGGGCAAGTGGGCTGCAGAATGTTTTGGTCAGCCCTCTGCCCCAGTTCCTAACTTCACCCAGTTTACAGTTTTGACTTAAGTTTACAACGAAGTGCTTGGCCCTCTGCCCGCCACTTAAGCCCCTCAGTGCTTTCTCAGCCTGCGCTGTGCTTCCATCCAGCCAGCATCCAGTCATGCTCACAAGAGCCCTTTGAGGTGGGTTATATGATTCTCATTTTGCAGATGAAGAAACTGAGGTTCACAGAGCTTAAGGGTCTTGCCCAAGGTCACAGAGCTAGTACATGTTGGGGAAGTGATTCATGACTCACACATTGGTTGTCCACCTCCAAAGCCTCTGGAGTTCAGTGGCTCCATCTCGGCCAACTGCAACCTCTGCCTCCTGGATTCAAGTGCTTCTCCTGGCTCAGCCTCCTGAGCAGCTGGGATTACAGGCGACATCCACCATGCCTGGCCAACTTTTGTATTTTTAGTAGAGACAGGGTTTCACCATGTTTGCTAGTCTGGTCTTGAACTCCTGACCTCAAGTCATCCACCCGCCTTGGCCTCCCAAAGCCTCTTGACTTCTGGGATTACAGTGCTGGAATTAAAGTGCTGGGGTAACAGGCGTGAGCCACCATGCCCAGCCTCCTCCAAAGCCTCTTGACTTCTGCTCTCAGTTCTTCATAGGGGGCTGGGAGAAGTCACAGCCGTGTAAAGGTACCCTCTGAATGTCACAGGACTTAGGAAGGGAAATGCTGACGCTTCGGAAAACATGTTCATTTCTTAGTTGTTTTCTCTCTCTCTTTCTCCTTACTTCTTTTCCTCTCCCTGCCCCACCCCTGCTGACTTTCAACCCAGAAAGGGCCTCTGGGAATAATCTCATTTGATCAGAAATTTCCCACCTTGGACAGCCTCTGACAGGCCTCTCTGGCACAGTCTCACCCTCGTTAGCCCAGAGCCACATTTTTTATACCTGGGGGATTTCTATCCTGGCTGCGGCTGTCTCCCCACTTCACTGCTACAAAAACCACTGGCAACAGAGAGCAGGGGCCTCTGCTCTTGGCCTCTGATTTCCCCAAGTGCTTGCCCTCTGCCTGCTGTTCGCGGCCTCTCGCCGCCTGGTCTACCCTGCTCTGTTCCTCATCAACCTCCATTTCAAAGAGCCCACTGACAGGTCACACAGAACTGAGCCGACGGCCAGCGCAGCCCAGGCCCAGCAGGGGGTGGCAGCCCGGTGCCAGACAGTGACCTGCTGGGTCCCTCGGAAAGAAAAGGGGCTGTCACCACCGACACCTCAGAGCAACAAGCCGGAACCATTACTTTCTGCCTGAGGGGAGACCTTGTCCCTGGGGGGAAGGTGGGAGGATTGGCCCCAGAGTGGAGAGAATTAGTAGCAGGGCGTGATGCTTCTCCTGCCGCTGCATAAAGAAATACCCCAGACTGCCAGCTGGGAGAAGGGCCGAGGCTTGGCTATTCCACCAGCTTCCTGCGGAATTCAGGGACTTGGAAGCACTGATTCCTAAATGGTGTCGTTCCTAAACGTGGCTGATGTTCCAGGCACTGGGCTCAGCACTCTCTGGAGATTTTCTCGTTCATTTTGTTTTATACTTATTTGTTTATTTTTAGAGATAAGGTCTTGTGCTGCTACTCAGGCCAGAGTGCAGCAATCTAGGCTCACTGCAGCCTCAAACTCCTGGGTTCAAGAGATCCTCCTGCTTCAGCCTGCTGAGTAGCTGGGGCTGTAGGCACCCACCACTGTGCCTGGCTAATTTTATAATTTTTTTGTAGAGACAGGGTCTTGGTATATTGCCCAGACTGGTCTTGAGCTTTTGGGCTCAAGCAATCCTCCTGCCTTGGCCTCCCAAAGTGCTGGGATTACAGGCATGAGCCGCTGTGCCCAGCTCTCATGTAACCTTCACATCTACTCTATGGTGGAGGGACAAGGAATTAGTATTGTTCTGCTAATTATGATTACAGGATCTAGAGGCAGCTGATCTGTGTTCAACCCCAGGTCAGCAAAATATTGGCTGTGTGGCTTTGGGCTAGTTACTTTACGTCTCTGAGCCTTGGTTTCTTCATCTGTAAAATATTTTGAATGTTGAACATTTGCTCATCCGCCTCCCTCATGGACATGCGACCTCTAAAAATGGCAGCCACGGTTAGGTAGCAGACATGACGGGGGTCACAGGTGGCCATCATATTCTTAGCATCAAAGAGCTGCTGAGTGAGCTCAGCCACGGTCAGGGCCCGGTACTGCTTAACACCAGCTTAACAGGGCTGTTGCCAAAAATTAAATAAACTGTATGCAGAAGGACTTGTCATATAGTAACCATTTGTTTGCTTCCACTTTTCAGATGGAGAAACCCAGTCCTAGAGAGGTCAGTTTCTTGACGAAGGCTGGGCAGCTGCTGGAGGGTGGGAAGCTGGATTCACGCATAGCTGGCCCAGCCTCAGCTGTTCTTTCGTCCTGCTCTATGCTTCTCCAGCAAGTGGTAGTTTGGGAGCTCGGAGTTTACCCAAGAATGATCTGCAGCACCATCTGCCTTTCCTCTTGTTTTAAAGGAGGATTCTGAGGCTTGCATACCCACGGCACCAACCCATAGGAAGTCAATGTACAGGATGAGGCCAAGCCAATACTATAGATGAAGAGCAGTCCAACTATGTGTTCACACCTCACTGAAAAGAAAAGATGTATTTTATATTTGGATTTCTTTGCATTGATAAAATGGTATCAGTGGTATATAGTGACTTGGGGGTCACTGTCCATATGCACGTTTTTGGAATCCTGAAATGAAATGTATTTATCTCCCAATAATCTAGGAAATAAAAGCCAACTCACTACTTCCTATCCCAAACACATCTCATGAAAGCTTTCATTCATTCAATTCGTGTAACAATGAATTGACCAAGGCAGGCAAAGACCCCATGATTATGGCCCTAGATTCTAGAGGGGAAAAGAGTCAATAAACAAATGCATTCATGGTGGACTTGGAGTGAGAATTTATTTTTTACTTTTATTTTTTGAGACAGAGTCTCAGTTGCCTGGCTGGAGTGCAGCTGGTGCAATCATGGCTCACTGCAATCTCTGCCTCCCAGGTTCATGCGATTGTCATGCCTCAGCCTCCCAGGTTCATGCGATTCTCCTGCCTCAGCCTCCCGAGTAGCTGCGATTGCAGGCTGCACGCTACCACGCCCAGCTAGCTTTTGTAGTTTTAGTAGAAATGGGCTTGGCCAGGCTGGTCTCGATCTCTTGACCTTGTGATCCGCCCACCTCGGTCTCCCAAAGTGCCGGGATTACAGGCATAAGCCTCCGCACCCAGCCAAGTGACAGTGTTTTGAAGATATTAAATAAATCAGGGTAAAGGCCTGGAAAGTGATGAAGGAGGGGATTTTCTGCTTTAGACAGGGAAGGCATGGAGGGCTTCTGAAGAAGTGATGTGCACGTAGAAACCTAAACAATGTGAGGAAACGGGTCTTGGAAACGTCTGGAAGAAGAACACTCTGAGCAGAAGCAACAGCAAGTGCAGAAGCCCAGGCTGAAATGTATTTGTGAGTTGTAGGGATGGCAAGATGGCAGGTATGGGGCAGAGTGAGGAGGAAGGAGGACAGAAAATGACATCAGCATGGAAGCAGGGACTCACGCATGCAGAGCAACGGAAGCCACTGGGGTGACCTGGGTGCCACGCTACAGGAGATGGGAGGCCCTGGGGCAAGGCTTGAACGGGGGTGTGATGGGATCCGACTTTTAAAGGGATTCTTCTAGCCGGTCTGTGGGGAACAGATTAGAAGCTGGAGGACCCATAGTCTAGCCCAGAGAAGTCGCTGGCATGATCTGAGTGGAGGTGTAGCGGTGGAATGCTATTAAGAAATCATGGCCTCAGCTGGGCGCAGTGGCTCACGCCTGTAATCCCATCACTTTGGGAGGCTGAGGCGGGCGGATCACAAGGTCAGGAGTTCAAGACCAGCCTGATCAACATGATGAAACCCCCATCTCTACCAAAAATACAAAAATCAGTTGGACATAGTGGTGCACCCCTGTAATCCCAGCAACTCAGAAGGTGGAGGCTGGAGAATTGTTTGAACCCGTGAGGCAGAAGTTGCAGTGAGCCAAGATCATGCCACCGCACTCCAGCCTGGGCAACAGAGCAAGACTCCATCTCAAAAAAAAAAAAAAAAAAGAAAGAAAAGAAAAAAAGAGAAATCACGGCCTTAAGGATTAGGAGTAGAGAATGGAGAGGCCAGGTAAGGGATCATCTAAAAATCTGTGTGGCAAGATGCACAGACAAAGATGGCATGTCAAAGGCCCATGTGATGGCCACCCTGGCAGACAGTGGGCTAGCTGAAAAGTGATATTAGTGTTGCTTATCAAAGGGCTAAGACTTGGAGTAATGGACCCCAGGTAGGCTGGGGTTTTCTCCCACTTCTACAGTTCCTGGGCCATAAGCTTTCTGAGTGAGCGCAGCAGAAGAGCAGGAGGAGCTTGCTCCCAGGACGGCAGCTTCTCTATTCTGCATCTGTCTTCTCCATGGATTCCTCTTTTCCAGCATGACCCCAGATACCTAGCGGCTTTGGACTCTCTGGCGTACTTGACCTAAAATGACTTTCAGAAAAAGGGTCTGAGAGAAGAATGAACAAGACATTTGGAATTAAAAGAACTGGGCTCCAACCCCAGCCCTTCTGCTGTTTGACTCTGGGCAAGCTAACCTCTAGGCCCTCAGTTTCTTTGTTAGTTAAATGAAATCCTGTACATGTCAGCAATGAATGGAAAGATTTTTAAGAGTCTGTGCAGGCTAAACAGGACATGGCAGTGACTCACCCAGCTTGGGGGTCACCGGTTCATGATCTCTGAGGGAAGACAGCACTCATTGCAGAGCCAGTGGGGATGAAATTGAGGGGAATGTATTATAACAGGGACTAAAAGATAGATTCCTGACTTGGAAATGTATGCATTCCTTGAAATGATGAGTTGTTGATTGGGAGGCAGTGTATGCTTTTAAAAGCTCTGAACTCACATCATACAGAGAGATGCAAATATTTAGAGCAGCCATTTAAATAAAGGAGCATTATGTTGCTGTCTATAGGGCTGGGTGAGGTGGCTCATGCCTGAAATCCCAGCCCTTTGGGAGGCCCAGGCAAGCGGATCATCTGAGGTCGAGAGTTTGAGACCAGCCTGACCAACATGGAGAAACCCCGTCTCTACTAGAAATACAAAATTAACTGGGCGTGGTGGCGCATGCCTGTAGTCCCAGATACTCAGGAGGCTGAGGCAGGAGAATCACTTGAACCTGGGAGGCGGAGATTTCGGTGAGCTGAAATCACGCCATTGCACTCCAGCCTGGGCAACAAAAGCGAAACTCCATCTTAAAAAAAAAAAAAAAAAAAGTTGCTGTCTATAAACTTTCTAGTCAAACCTTACAACAGGCCAATGAGGTTGATATCATTATTCCCAGTTTACAGATAAGAGACCTGAGTCTCAGAGAGGTTAGGTTCTTTGCTCAAGGAAGCACAGCTGCTAAGAATGAGCCAGAATAGAGCTGATTCCAATGTCTGTTTGATTCCAAAGTCTGTGGACCCCAGCGGTAAACAGCACAGCACCACCCGTCCTAAGTGGGGTCGGGGGTATGGGAGAAGCAGGAGAATGTCACAGAAGGCAAGGAACAAGGGCCAGCTATCACTGCCCTCTCCCTGCAAACTCCTTCTACGTTCTTCTTTTATTCTAACACTCTTGAAGCGGGAGGATGGATCCTGGGAAGTTGGAGCCCTGACTCCTCTCCGGATGACAAGCTTCTACGGCAAGGACCTCAGTGAACCCAGGGATGTCCCGGAGGTCCATATGCTAATCAAGTGGCCACCGCCTCCGGATGCAGAGCTGCTTGGCCTGTCTCTCCTTATCAGCTGGCCCAGGGCTGGCACGCTCGGAAGAATCACTCTTGTCAGCACTGAGCTTCCCTTCCAAAGGCACGCATTACGCGAAGTCAGTGGTTCTCAGCGCGTCAGCATCATCTGGGCACTTGTGAGAAATGCGCATTCTTGGGCTTCCTGCCAGACCTACTGAATCTGAAACTCTGAGGGTGGGACCCAGCCATCTGTGCATGAAGACTTCCAGGTGATTCTGATGCTCACTGACGTATAAGACGTATAAGAGCCATTGTGCTGACTGCTTTGTCTGCATTAATTCATCTAAGCCTCACAGCATCCTATGAGGTAGAAGTTAGTCCTAGCTCCACTTTACAGGGGACACAGCTTAAGCTTATATCTTGAGGAAGTGGAGGAGCTGGGACATGACCTGAAGCTCAGACCCCAAAGCCTCTTGACCACCCTGCAAGGCTACCTCCTCACCCCTGGAGAAAGAATACCCACATGCAATGGAGGCAACATAACAAAAGGCCACGCCTGCTTCTCAGCTGTGGTGTGTGTGTTTATCATAAGCAGATACATCAGCCTGCTGTCTGAGAGGCAGGTGTGGTTGCAGTTTTGAAGACTGAGACGCTATGTGGTAAGAGGCACAAACAAATATGCAGGCTGCCTTGAGCTCTGCCCAGCACTGCACGCAAGCCCCATTCTTCCCCATTCTGCACGTGGACTAGGCTGCAAGGTACCAGGCTTCTCACAGGTCCCCACACAGGCATTGCTATTTCTTGTCTCTGTGCATTTGCTGTTCCCTTCACTCATAATGCTTTCCCTTCCTTGCCTATTTCCTTTATATCTTTTAATATTCAAGCCGTACCGACTTTGGAAGTCTTTGGTGCCCCTCTTCTGGGGGGCCATGGTCCCTTGGCCTTACTTCTGTAATGGATCCTTAATATGTGGCTCTGCTGACAGCTTTAGTGTGTACTTTACCTCCCGCCAGACAGAGGATTCTTTATGGGCAGAGTTTGAAACTTATTCGTTCACATGCCCTGCCACACAGTGGGAGCTTGGTATACGTTTGTTGAATGAATAAATGATTTTGGTGATGAGGGGTCTGTCCAGGAGTGTGGCTGGTGTGGGGGAGGGTATTTTCTGTTACTGGCATTCATGACCAGAGGTCTGAGCAGGGTTGCAACTAGGAAGAGGTGAATGAGGGGCCGAAGGGGCAAAAGTGAAGGTGGCACTCACTGTGAGGTGCCCTAGGTGCCGCCACCCATTCTAACCTAGGTCGCAGGTCTGAGACAGATCTTGGCTCCAACCAGTAGTGGCAGGCACCCATTCTCCTGAGGGTCACTGAGTGCTTTTGGTGGCAATGTAGCATTGAGAAAAGCACACTGGATTTTCGGCCAGGAGACCAGGACTCCAGCCTCAGGTCTGCCCTGCCTGCTCCTTGGCCTTGAGTAAGTAACTTTCCCTCTCTGGGCTTTGCAGCATCCAGGGACTCTAAATTTTAGCCTTTTTACATCTGACATTTCCAGACTCCCATAAGTGAAAGCATCCCGTGATTCCCATAAATGAAAGAGGTAATGTGCCTCAGTGCACGTGGCCACAGAGTTCCAGGAAACTGAAGGGGGTGGGGAGAGCTCCATGATGACGTACCCTGAGGACAGGCAGAGCAGGAGAATCACCTTGGAAAGGTTCGGTCTCGGTTGTGAGTTGGGGAAGAGAAGCATTAGGCACAGAGGTTTGGGGAACACCTTGCAGTTTTCTCTGGATTTGCATTTGGCCACAGAGTTCTGGCCCCTCTCCAATCCCTCAGAGCTCTTGGCTGAGAAGATAGAAAGTCAAAGAAAAGAGCACAGGCCTTGGGCAGCTGCTCTTGCTGGGCGGTGGAGAACGCCTTGCTATTTAAAGTCCAACTGCTCGGCTCTCCCCTGCTCGCCCCCAGCATTTCAGTGCCTAAGCACTTTGTGGCAAAAATGCATTCCAAATCCAAAACTGGAGGGAAAAGCTAACGTCAATGGTATTTTTCAGCATGCTGCAAAATTCGTGTTTCTGAGGGGCGGAGGTTGCTCAGGCACTTCTGCTCTGCCTTGCTCTGAGCCCAAACTCAACAAACACTCAGGTGCTGTGAGAAGCCCAGAGGAGGGCTCTTGACCTGGGTTCTGAATCCTGGCTTGGCTACGTTTTCGCGGTGGGAGCTTGGACAAGCCACTTCACCTCTCTGGCTCTTAATTTCTGCTTCTATGTAGAGGATAATGAGAGACTCTTAGGACTCTTGTGGGGATTGTCATGATTTATTTAGGCAATGGGGGTGAAGTTTTAGCATGGGCCTGGCCCATGGTAAGGGCTCAGTACCTTAGGGTTTTGGACATCATGTCTTTAAATCAGGCCCATGGACACTGCCTATTTTGGGACCATCTGGTCCCTCAGACACTTGTGTTCCTGGGACATTACATGTCTGTACCGGGTTTCTCAGCCTTAGCGTTATTGACATTTTGGGTTGGAAGGTTCTTTGATTTGGGGCTTTCCTATGTGTGTAGGGCATTTAGCAGCAACATTGGCCTCTACCCGCTGGATGTCAGTAGCACCTCCCACCTCCCCACCGCCATGACTCATGAACGCTTCCAGTCATTGACAGATGTCTCTGCGTGAGTGAGCTGCTCTGGTAGGGAGCCACTGGTCCGGACTGAGGGGAAGACTGTGAGAGCAGGGGAGCTAGCGATGGCATCAGGACCTTGCCTCATTATTCAAACGCTAGTCACAGAGACCGAGGGATGTGGGGGTGTGTCTGCCACCATCTATGCCAAGACTCTGGCCAAGGCACAAATACAGGAAGCCAACATAAGGATATTAACATTACCTCCTTACCACCAGTGAAATCTGCATTTTCATCCTCTAATTCCCCAAAATAAGTCCATAGTGATTTATGTGATTAAAATTTTTTTCAGATTATGCATTTTCATCACAATTTCTTAATGAATATTTGATTTGTCATCTAATCAGGGGGAAAAACCATAATCCCTTAAGAGACACTTAATAACCATTTAAACTAATAAAGACTTGATTAAAAAAGACTAAAAGTGCTGTGTTGGGTAAATTATAAACTTTAAACACCTTTTTTTTTTTTTTTTATTAAAGAAAAAACTAATTCAATGGTCAATTACATGTACCAGGAAAAGGTTTTCAATGGAAAAGTTTTGACTTTGAAGTGATTTTTTTCCTGAGGTTCCTTTGCAGCAACACACATTCTGTACTTGTTTGAATCTTCCTCAGAAACACTGTCCAAATTTTTTGAGTGTTTTAGAAAAAGTGAGTCAATGGCTTTAAAGGAGAAAAACCATACATCATAGTGGTTAGGTGAAAGGCCTATTCTGAGTCTTAACTTCTTGAGCCTTTGTATCCTTATCTGTATAATGAACATAATATGATGAAATAGACTCACTGAACTTATATTCTAGTGGAAAGAAACAGACAACCCCCAAGAATAATAGTACGAGAAAATTTAGGAGGTGATATTTCCATAAAGAAAACACTAATGGCTGACGGGAGAGAGACAGAGGAAAACTTCATAGAAAGCTCTTCTTAGGGGTTTGAGCTGAGAACTGAATGACTAGAACGGGCCAGTGCTAAAAGTGCCTGGATTGAGCATTTCCACCTTGCTCTAGCAGAGACCCTGGGGTGGAACTAAGCTTTGCACCCATGTGGTCTGAACACCAGCCAGAGTGTATCAGGCAGAGCTTCTGGAGAAGATGGAAGAAGACAGGTCGGAGACCTTCTCAGGGGACATGCAGAGGGCTCTCTACGCCATGGCGGAACAAACATCTGATTTGGATTCTAACTCCATGAGACACCCTGGGAGAACATGGAATGGTGAAATTTACAATGTATTAGGTTGGTTCAACCTAATACATTGTTTGTCCATATATAACAATGTATAAACATTTTAAAATTAATATTTATTAATTAAAATTAAAATTAACAATGTATAAAAATAATAAAAATTAATTGTGTTCAATGGACAAAACCACAATAACTTTTGCACCAACCTAATAAACTGCTCCCTCTGACTGCTGTGTGGAGAAACAGAGAGCAGATGGCAAGAGCAGTGGCAGGGAGACACCTGGGAGGCTGTTCCCACAACCCAGGTGCAGAAGCAGCTCAGCACAGTGCTTGGCACATGTAAACTCTCACAAATCTTACTGATTATAATTTTTATACGTAAGAGAATAAAGAGAATAGGTCCCATCTTTTTTTTTTTTTTTTTGAGATGGAGTCTTGCTCTGTTGCCCAGGCTGGAGTATAGTGGTACAATCTTGCCTCACTGAAGCCTCTGCCTCCTGGGTTCAAGCAATTTTCATACCTCAGCCTCCTGAGCAGCTGGGATTACAGGTGTAAGCCACCACACTTGGCTAATTCTTGTATTTTTAGTAGAGACAGGGTTTTACCATATTGGCCAGGCTGGTCTCAAATTCTTGACCTCAGGTGATCTGCCTGCCTTGGCCTCCCAAAGCTCTGGGATTACAGGTGTGAGTCGCTGCACCCAGCTGGTTCTATCTTTTTTCTAAACCTCAGCAGAATAAAAGAACACTGAACCCCTACCTTCCAGTTTCCTAAACAGAAGATCCTCTGGTCAAATATGCCCAAGAAGTCAAAGATCTTATTTCGTCTGGAAGAGCCAGAATAATTTCAGACCCCTGTTGCCATGTGTTCCCTGAGGATCTCAGTTGGGGTGAATTCTGTTTCCCTCCTAAAGAAGAGAGACCCAGCATCTGGCCAGCTGCCAGTGTCCCCAATGCCAAGTTTCCCTCCTAAGCGTTAGATACATTGCTTTTCTCTCTGGGAGCTAATCAGGGACTCTGTTTATGGCTCCAGCTACATTTGCCACAAGGTCTTTGGACTACAAAGGGAATCCTCATCCAACCCAATTAATAGAGCAATGTTGTACTTTTAAGCTACACCCAACCAATTCATCAACATAATTGGCACACATTAATCAAGGCATTTACTGTGGGTTCACCAAGCTTTGTTTCTCATTGGAGGAAGGAACTGGATTATTTGGGCATGGGAACCAGAACCCTTTTGGAGTCCCTGAAGTCCCTAGCTTGGCTCTGCTAAATGCAGAGACAAGGTGAGTTATTAATTAACAAGTGAGATAAAGCCGGAAGAGCATTCCTGAATCATGTCAAACCAATTTGGATGGTTATGGGATGGGGAGGGAGCGGGAGGAGGCAGTGGGCAAGGGGTGGGTGTTGTCTGTTCCAAGTGCTTTGGACAGACTCCAGTGTTATTTCTCCTCATTTAGCCCTGGCTGGAGTGCCTTGGATGGCGTGCCCGGAGCTCAGGCCAGCATCCACATCTCTTAACCCAAGGCAGCCTCCTTTGGAGTGAAGCAAGGAGTGAAGCCTTGGAGATGAAGGTAGGATGGGAAACATAGCTCCGCAGAGAAGCCAACGAAGAGTCCTTAATTTAGAGAGGGAACTGAAGAAACTGTTAGTGGCCTGAAGAGCCTCCACCAGGGGTTACTGATCACACAGATCTATGGCTTTGAGGACACCCCACAGACATGAGCTGCATAGAAAGTCAAGAAGGACTTTCTATGAGAGAAAGCATGACATGGGCTTTCTCTCCGTCATGCACCTGATGCCCATATATGTGACAGTCCCTTTGCTATGCTCCCACTGAACTACTGCCATCTAATAAGATGGTCCATCCCTGTCACAGGCTGGACTATAATAATAATAATAACAATGGGTTTATACATCTTTGTAGATGGGTAGTGAACTCTTTGTGGACATATGTCATATTCGCTTTAGTATTTCTAAAGGCTTATTTTCAGGGTCTAACAGGCAGTAAAGCCTCAACAAATGTTTGTTAAACCGTAAATACATAAGCTAATGAATGGATAGATGGATGAATGATTGGGGCGATGAATTCATACCCTAATTACAGAGAGTTCAAGTTTTTTAAACTTTGAAACAAACATCAGCCACCTCTCCAACCAAGAATGGAGAACTTTGTTTTTTTTTTTTTGAGATGGAGTCTTACTCTGTACCCACACAGGAGTGCTGTGGTGTGATTTTGGCTCACTGCAAGCTCTGCCCCCCATCCAAGCAGTCCTCCTCCCTCTGCCTCCCCAGTAGCTGGGATTACAGGCATGTGCCACCACGTCCAGCTAATTTTTGTGTTTTTACTAGAGATGGGTTTCACCACATTGGCCAGGCTGGTCTTGAACTTCTGACCTCGTGATCAGCCAGCCTCAGCCTCCCAAAGTGCTGGGATTATAGGTGTGAGCCACTGCACATGGCCCAAGAAGGGAGAACTTCTAAATCATACTGAAGTCATTCACTAAGGACCTACACATAAAAATATCTTCATGTCTTGTCTTTTTTTTTTTTTCTTTTTTGGGACAGGGTCTCACTCTGTTGCCTAGGCTGGAGTACAGTGGCACAATCACAGGTCACTGTAGATTCAACTTGCCAAATAAGTGATCCTCCTACCTCAGGCTTCTAGTAGTTGGAACTATCGGCGCATGCCAGGATGCCTGCCTGGCTAATTTCTGTATGTTTTGTAGAGATGAGATTTCACCATGCTGTCCAGGCTGGTCTTGAACTCTTGAGTTCAAATGATCCACCCACCTTGGTCTCACAAAGTGTTAAGATTATGGGCATGAGCCACCATGCCCAGACATCATATCTTTTCAGCTACTTATTTCTTCTTTAAATAAAATTCCCCTCTCCTCACTGCACTCCTGTGTTCTGGGGATTCTAGGGGTAAGGGCTTGGAGTGTAGGCACTATAACATTAGGCTGGGTCAGCCCACCCAGAGGAAGCCATTCTTTTAAAAAGTTTATCTCAAAATGTCATCTGCAGAGCAAACACACATGTATCAGACACTCTCAGGTGCTTGGTAAAAGTACAGATTCCTGGATCTTATATCTGACGAATAAATCAGAACCTCAAAGGCGGGGTCTTAGAAATCTGACTTTTAAACAAGCCCTCCACACAGTCACGCAGCACTTAAGTTCAATAAGCACAAAGTGAAAGCCTTTGTGGTTGTGTACACTCGAAAAATTATTGGTTGGGTTCCAGCTATATGAATTCAGTCTCCTTTTTAGAAAATAACATTAATGTTAACAACGTTAGTGCTAGCAGCAGCCAATATGTGAAGGCATCTATGAGCCAGCTGTCCTGTAAAACACATCACATGTATTTTCTCACTTAAATTTCACACCAGCTAGTGGCATTGGGATTTCCATGCCTATTTTACAGATAAGAAGATTGAGACTTTGAGAAGCAAAGCGACTTGCAGAGCTGGGATACAAAGGCTGACTCTGAAGCCCAAGCCCTTCATCAATCGCAATGATACAGTGTCACCTGTTCAGAAATGAGGCATGTGAAAGAGAAGGTGCAAAACATCTTTTGGTGCTGTGTGGAAACAGAACGGCGGTGGGGGGGGCGGCGGGGGAAGACATCTCTCCTAGTTTAGTAAGGAAGGAAGTGATGCGGGGCAACTGAGGACAAGCTCAGCCTAAAAAGGGCTTCCTCCTACCCCCTACCTCCAGGCGATGTGGCTATGACATCACCTCCTTTGGTCTCCACTGCCACCGCTGCCCACGGATGGGAGAGAACATCTCATAGGATTCCACAGGTGCTTCAGACTGACTCCCATGCCGGCTTGAAATGATGGGAGGGCTAGGGCTCCTGCCCCTGAGTTCAGGGCGATAAAGGAGAAGGGGGAAAGAGTAAGGGCTGTCTCACCAGGCCAGACGGGCTAACGATGCCGCCTCACCCTGTGGTTCCCACTTTTAGAGGAAATCTACACCCTCTCTCCTACCCCTGGCTGTGATGAACTAAATCTCACACCTCTGTCTTGGTGGTGATAATTAAATATTATCCGCCTGTCACTTGGTGCACATGTTGTGTGTATTCTCAGACTTTAATGAGCTGGTATTTGTCTTCTGTAAGCAAAAATATTTCTTTGAGTCTCTTCTTTTTCAAATTGGGGTGAGCAGTTCAAGCGAAGATCTCTCACTATTAAGAAGCCAGTCTGCTGGCTGGCATATCTGTCTGAACCATTTCCACTTCTTTTTAGTGGCCATGGCGGGTAAGGCCTGTCCCTTCAGAATCAGCCATTGCTTCTTGAGGGTACATGAGCAGTGGTCACATGGCTGGGGTGTTTGGAGACTCTGAAAGCCATGGGAGTGAGAAGGAAGGGAGTCAGCACAAACTGTTTCTGTGGGGGTATTCTACGGCAGCCTTTTCCAACGGGGATTTCATCTAAATACTGCAGACTACAGAACGTATATCTACATATATTTTTTGAGACGGAGTTTCGCTCTTGTTGCCCAGGCTGGAGTGCAATGGTGTGATCTCAGCTCACCTCCACCTCCACCTCATGGGTTCAAGCAATTATCCTACTTCAACTTCCCAAGTAACTGGGATTACAGGCATGCACCATCACGCCCAGCTAATTATTTTGTATTTTTTAGTAGAGATGGGGGTTTCTCTATGTTCGTCAGGCTGGTCTCGAACTCTCGACTTCAGGTTATCCACCCACCTCAGCCTCCCACAATGCTGGGATTACACACGTGAGCCACCGTGCCCAGCTACAGAGCATATTTGGGTGAAAGTTTTCTCAGTTCTTCCAAAGGAGGTACTTTATCCAGTACCATTCTAGACTCATAGGAGAGAAGTTAATTCATTACATAGAACAGAGGGTTTAGGACAGTGGTTCTCAAAGAGGACCTGCATCAGCGTCCCCTGCGTCAGCACTGCTGGGATATTTACTAGAAATTCGAAGTCTTGCACTGTCTCCCAGACTTAGGGAATCAAGAGCTCTAGGGACAGGGCTTAGCACTCCGTGTTGAATCAAGGTGGTTCTGCCACATACTGAACTACCAGTGGCCATAAGGATTAGGGCTTAATTCTCTCACAGAGGAACCCAGGTTGAAAAAAAGGTTGTTAAAGGCTTCAAATATCTCTATCTGTATTTGTATCTATATCTATCTCAGTTTAAAATAAAAAACATATATCCCTTCAAACAGATTTTTTTTAGAGTAGAGTGTTTCTAGATGGAAAAGTGATTTGCTTTTCCAGTCACTTTGGTAGATTGCTCTATTATTTTGCCCATTCATGAAATTTATAACAAATGTGTTCATTGCAGCTGCTCCCCGGGTCTGCATTCACGTTCTGCCCAGGTGCCTCTCTGACCCACTGCCAAGTTTATAAACTCACATAGCCCTTCCTGAGAACTCACAAAGCAGGACAGAGCCTAGGGTAGAACTCCCACCCCCACCCCAACCAAACGAAAAGTGATATAATTAGTGTGCTGCAGGATTGAATCTGGAGTTGAGGAGCAACCTTAATATTTATCAATAAACAGCAAAGTGCTTAGCCCACCTCCTAGGGAAGTCATTAACCACAGAAAGGATACTCTACACGGAGGAATCTCCTCCAAAAAAAAGAACTCAGTTAATTGTGAATTGCTTACGCCAGGTGAGACAGAATTGGTGTCTACTCCTCTCACCTGACATAAGCAACTCTGAATTAACTGGGAGTTTCTTTTTATAAACACCGTGCAGCCTTTTTTTTTTTTTTTTCACTTTGTGGTTAATTACTTCCTTGGGAGGTTTGCTTTAATAGTTCCCATAACAAGGCCATTATTGTCTTTAGCATAATCACTGCCTCATTTGCTTTTGTGCCCTGCCTTTGGACTGCTTTGTCTCTGCCAGCCAGGGGGGATCCTGAATTGTGCCTGGTGGGCAACCCTTAGGCCCTGGAACCCTGGGAGCCTCTTTTAGCTCCCCCACTTCAGTAATTTGGTGTTGGCCAGGTGGGAGCTGGGATCAGGGGTAGCGCTGGTGGGGAGGGAAATGGGTAAGGCAGGGCATGCTAGGGAGACAGTCCCCCAGAGTTCCCCCTCTCCCCTCTGTGCGGCATTCCAGCCATTTGTTTTGCTTTCAGCTGTTGACACCAGCAACAGGGAAGGGAGCCAGGAGAGCAGCTCCTTTCTGGAAGTAGAAGCTGATCTGTAAGCAACCGCTGTGCTCAGTGAAATCACCAGGGAGGCAGAAGGGAAAACAGTGAACCTTACCAGCAAAAGTCGTGTGATTCTGACTTGGGAAAAAAAAAGCATTATGTAGTTATGCCTTAACTTGTTAAAAAATGAATTAAAGTGCCTTCTCTTTTGGCTCTGTTTCAGGAAAGAGAAAACGAATGAATGGGAGCTCTGTAAACCGCATCAGTTCTATAAACTGTTCTGACTGTGTACTCCTATCAGTGTATGTGCATCTGTTTATTCACAAATTACTTATAGGCACAATGGCAATCATAAATTATGGAAACTGCAAAATAGCCATTAAGAGGATAAGAAAAAGTAAAAACAGAATGACTATATACCGTCATCCACCACCCTGATGGATTACACCCCCCTCTGGACACCACTGAAAGGCCCTGTTGGGGCCATGAAGGCAGTGGCTGACTTTGACTTGGTCACTGATATTCCTAGATTTCAATGACTGGTCCAAGGTGGCACTATATACATTTTTGTTAAATCAAATGATTGGGTTCATGGATCTTCTTACACTCTGGAACAACCTCTGCCCCCGGTGAATTCTGATCAGTTAGTAATTTTGGTGGGGGTGGATAACACACCTGAACTAACATCTAGGGAATATTCTACAATATTCTTAGATCAGGTGGCTCATGTGCTAACCCAACCTCATTTAGCCCCAGAATCTTAGCACTCCTTCAGGACGAAACATGGGGAAATTCAGCTCAAAGGTTTACAATAGGGGATAGAAAACTTTTCCTGCAGAGGGCCAGAGAGTAAATGTTTTAGGCTTTGATGGCCAAGTGGTTTTTGCTGTGACTCCACGCTGACCTGGAGAGTGAAATGAGCCCTAGACAAAACATACACAAATTGCCAGGTACTTTGAACTGACTGCACTGTGAGCGATACCACAGTCGAGCCACAGTGACCCCTGTGGGCTGCATGCACATTTCCAGATGATCTCCTGAAGCCAGAAAGCCTAAGGTGACAGAAAAACTGCAAAAGGAGAAGAACAGCTAGCTCCTGCAGTGCCTGATTAACCGACCTTGTGACAGTCCACCACCGTTCCTGCCTCAACTGATAAGTCAACCTTGCAACACTGGGCCCTGTGACACCCTCCACCGGCTTGCAAAAAATTTCCCTAAACTGTAACTTTCCATTACCTACCCCAACCTATAAAGCCAGCTTCTATCCCGCCACCCACTACTGACTCTCTTTTCAGTTTCAGCCCACTCGCACCCGAGTGAATAAACAGCCTTGTTGCTCACATAAAGCCTGTTTAGGTGGTCTCTTCATTCAGAGCACACTTAACACAAAGGGGCATGGTTATATTCCAATAAATGGAGAGGTGTGGGTCAAGGGGTACAAAGCGTCAGCGATACAGATAAAGAAATTCTGGACATCCACCACATAGCATAGTGTCTACAGCTAACAAAGTAGTGTATACTCAAAATATGTCAGGAGGGTGGCTCTCACGTTAAAATGTTCTTACCATAAAAACTTCTAAAACCAAAAAAATCACCCCAAAACAATAACAAAGAGAGCGGAGTGGCAGGCCGGGTCTCACCAATAGCTGAACAGGCAGGCCTCCGTGACGACGGTTTTGGCACTGAATGAATGGTTAGGTTACACATTAAAGGTGGAAAGAATCAGCACCCTTACACAAAGCCTGCAGTGTAACAGAAGCCCACCAAGAGTCTTGCCCAGGCTTTTCCTAGGCCTTGAACCTTGATAAGATAACACAGGAATCTTAAATTCCTCATACCAGGGCCCGTCTAGGATTAAACAAGTTTTATTGGGAGTCTAAAGGAATTCCCCAGCCCTCCACACCTTAGCTGGAGACAAGATCAGGGCATTCACCCCTGGCACCAGGATCCCTCTAGATTAAGCAAATTTACTGAGGTTCCAGAGGAAGGTCCCCAGGACCCAAACCTTAGTTATAGATTAGATGGAATCAATCACTTTTGTCTTCAGCTGAATGCACACTTACACGTAGATGTATAGCTTGGAAGGTATATACGCACTGGAAAACTTTGCAATTTTGAGTTGGTCTGGTGACTTATCTCCGGCCTTCTCCCTGTACCCAGGAGAGTTTCTTTCTGTAACCAGAGAGTTTCTTTCCTGACTGTCTGCGTCTCGTTATTGGACCTCAAGAACAAGCAGCCCGGCCCTCAATTCATTCAGTAGGAAGAAACTTTGGTAGGTGATGGACATGTTTATGGCTTTGATGGTGGTGATGGTTTCATAGGTGTGTATTTATTCCCAAACTCACTGAGGTGTTTAATTTCCACAGTAACTGTGGTCCAAAATATTAAATGGAAAATTCCAGAAACAATACATAAGTTTTAAATTGCAGGCCGCTCTGAGTAGCTCGATGGAATCGCTCGCGTCCTGCACTGCTCCATCTGGGCTGTGAATCATCCCTTTGTCCAGCATATCCACACTGTAGAGCAGGCGTCCCCAAACTTTTTACACAGGGGGCCAGTTCACTGTCCCTCAGACCGTTGGAGGGCCGCCACATACTGTGCTCCTCTCACTGACCACCAATGAAAGAGGTGCCCCTTCCTGAAGTGCAATGGGGGGCCGGATAAATGGCCTCAGGGGGCCACATGCGGCCCGTGGGCCGTAGTTTGGGGACGCCTGCTGTAGACACTAACTGCCCATTAGTTACTTAGCAGCTGTCTCCGTCACCAGATGGAGAAAACATAATATGGTCTACATAGAATTCAGTCCTATCTATGGCTTCAGGCATCTACAGGAAGTCTTGATACATATCCCAGCAGATAAGGGAGGACTACTGTATATCAAATATGCACAGCTTTTTTTTTTTTTTTTGAGATAGAGTTTTGCTCTTGTTTCCCAGGCTGGAATGCAATGGCATGGTCTCCGCTCACTGCAACCTCCACCTCCCAGGTTCAAGTGATTCTCCTGCCTCAGCCTCCCAAGTAGCTGGGATTACAGGCACACGCCAACATGCCGGGCTAATTTTTGTATTTTTAGTAGAGACAGGGTTTCACCATGTTGGCCAGGCTGGTCTCCAACTCCTGACCTCAGGTGATCTGCCCACCTCAGCCTCCCAAAGTGCTGGGATTACAGGCATGAGCCACTGTGCCCAGCTATATGCACAGCTTTTTATATGTCTATTATACCTCAATAAAGTGATTTAAAAATTTATAAACAGCAAAATTTGAATTCCACGTAATTTTCACATCATGAAATATTGTTCTTTTCATGATTTTTTTTCCCCCAACCATTAGAAATGTTGAAACTATTTTTAGCTTTCAGGCCAGGTTTGGTCCATGGACCACAGTTTGCTGGCAACTGGTTACAACAGACACTTTGAAGTCATAGTTGGGTTTGGGTCTCAATTTTACTAATGGTGGTTGGATTATCTTGAAAGACTTACTTAATCACTCTTCAGGCCACGGTTTCCTTATCTGTAAAGTGACATCTCAAAGGACTGTAAGGATGAAATCATCAGGCATTGCTTATGACAGCTTAGTGCGGTGTGAGGCACAGATTGTCATCCTCATTGTCACGGATTGTTACCCCCAGCCCTGAAAAGTCTGGCAGGACCAGTAACCCTGAAGGCAGTGCCAGGGCCCAGCCACCTTTCCGTGGCAATGGAAACTTGGGAATTCTTAGCCAGCATCAACCCCTAGTGCCTCCAGTCCGTGTCTCCTGGAGTCCCCTGCAGGCATAAGGACACTTGTTCTCTGCTGCATTTGCTTAGAAGGAAATCTTACAACAACGTGTGACAATAATACAGGGGAGGTCTTTCAGAAGAAAAATGACTCATGACGAAAGCATGGACAACGCTGAGCTCGTAGGGGCTGGGAATGAGAAGACGCGTGCTCACCTCCCTCATTATCCTTGTTATCAGCACAGGAAGTTTCCATGGCAACGTTGCATCCGGGCCCTCTCCAGCCGGTCTGGCAGACACACTGCCAGCTGTTCTGACCCAGTGTGCATCTCCCGTTGCCGTTGCACAAGTCAGGGCAGCCATCTGGTTGGAGAAATGGAGAGGATGAGAAGGAGGGACGTGAGGCCGCGCTGGGGAAGCAGGGGAGCCATGCAGAGGGGAGCAAGGCCGCAGGGCAGCCGCTGGGCCAGCCTCACAGTGGGGCCCGCGCCTGCCTTCCAGAGAGTGGGGAGAGCAGGCAATGCATGCAGTAGCAAGACAGAGTGGGGTCGCAGATGCAGGGGATCCCCAGTGACAACTGACCTAGGTCAGAGGCAACCTTCCCAAAGCGGGGAGTTCAATGCACATCCCAGACAACTAAACCAGTGCTGAGCTGACAACCAGACTAGCGAGGCTGTGATTTCCAGCCAATAGCTCAGGATTGATGCTACTGAAAAGAAGCTTTTCTTCCTTTCTTTTTTTTTTAAAGAAGTGCTCTTCTGTAGAAGAGAAAAAAATTTCCTATCAATCAACCCAGGATGGAGGCAAAGTGCCCGCCATCTTTCAGAATTTTAAAGATATATTTACATAGGATTATCATGAACTTCTCAGGACCAAAAACTGGATGGTTTTGCTGGGCTATTTTCATATGCAGATGTAGGTAGTATTTAGTTTTAAGGGGCACTTAAAGATGTTGGCTGCTTATCACTCAACCTATTTATGGCACGATTTAAAAATACTGCAGGATTTGAAGGCTGTGGAGGGAATGGATGCTGGGTGCCATGAACTGGGGAAAGATAGAAGAAAAAATATATGTGCTTGGGGGAAAGGCGATGGGGTGGAGGTAATTCTTATTTTGTGGATTTCTTTTCGTTTTTTGCTGTGTGTATGTGCATGTGTGTGTGTGTGTGTGTGTGTGTGTGTTTGTATGCATGTGCTCATGTGTGTGTGCAAAATTAGCTGCCTATATAATTCTCTAATTACTCCAGCACTCAAAATAACAGCAGCCACCACGCTCCTGACCTGAGTTTGGACAGCAGGAGTCTGGGAACGGTCTCCCGAGTAAAGCCTCCGAGGCTCTTTATAACAACAGGTAGGAGAGAAGCAGAGAACAGGTAGGATGTGGCCACACTCACAAAACCTACATTCTGGCAAGAATTCCTAGACATGTTTTCATTTTTCTTCCTTTTAACAGCTTTAATGGGACATAATCTACACACCATAAAATTCACCTTTTTTAAGTGTACAATGCAATGACTTCTGGTAAATTTGCAGAGTTGTGCACTTGGGATATATTTTCTTACTTCATTTAAATATACCCCAATGACCATTAATTTACTTTTCCCCAGAAAGTAATTTCCTTAAATATCTATGTCTATCTTGAGTCCTATTTCTACCTCTTACACCATCTCTATTTCCATCTTTTTCTATGTCTATTTTTAAACTACATAAAGTGCAGGTTGGATTGGGCCATGGCGAAGGATAAAAAGCCTTGTAATGATGGAGGTAATTGATTTGAAACCTTCCTGACCCAAATCTTGTGAATCAAAGCATCTCCCCTACTCCTCTTTTCAGTGTTCCAGAGGCCTTCACCTGACATCTTCCTTCTTTTCTCTAGAGTACCCCTTACGAGAATGCTGATAAACCTAATAGATGCATATGGCAATGGTGGGAATTTGAGATACGGTCTCACCCTACCATCCAGGTGGAGTGCAGTGGCATGATCATAGCTCACTGCCACCTTGAACTCCTGAGCTTGAGTGATCCTCCTGCCTCAGCCTCCTTAGTAGCTAGGACTGCAAGTGTGCACCACCACGCCCAGTGAATTTTTTATTTTTTATTTTTTAGTAGACATTGGGACTTGCTATTTCTCCAGGTTAGTCTTGAACTCCTGGCCTCAAATGATCCTCCAGCCTCGGCTTCCCAAAGTGCTAGGATTACCAGCATGGGGCATTGAGCCTGGACAGTGGTGGGAATTTACAGACATATTCCTAAGAAGCAAGGTCTCACACAATTAAGTTTTACTTGTTTAAGAAAAGGAGTTTCACTCTTCAGTGCTTGCTGCCTCTCATCCTTTCCAGAAGGTGGTATTGGATTAGGATCTGAGACAGGAGGGTGTGCAACAGAGGAGACCTAATGTGGGGTAGTCCTTAGGGAAGCCGAGCTATCTCGAGAGGGCAAACAGGGAGACTTACCAAGGAATCCGTTTTCTTTTGTTGCACAGCCTGGCGCTAAGTCCAGCAGGCAAGGAAAGCACCAGTGTGTGCATACCTGGAGAAAGTCTTGTTTGGTCTACATAACTCTCCTCACAGAGCCCAGATTCACATCTCCATCCTGACTGCAGCCCTGCCTGGAAGACCCCTGCTCTCTTCATACCATGAGCAGGTGTGTGGAGGGAAAGCCACCCCCAGTTGCGGAGAAATGCCACATACATTTCTGCAGGAACAAAATGAGCTCAGTAGGAAAAGCCCAAGGGACATTTCACAGGTTCTCAAGGAAGAGAGAATTTCTCCAACCTCCAGCTACCTTCAGCTTTAACAATTTCTATTGGTAGAGTTTTGGGGAATGAATCACAGAAAATGCACTAAATGACAGACCTACCAACATTTGCTCAGCATGGTATGTATTTGGAGGTGCTTTGTTATTTAGCTACCTTGAGGTCACCTGTCTGACTAAATTCCTGTCCAATGTGTCAACAGAAGCCTCATTGTATAGGAAACCCATGTCCGCTCCATCAAATTTAAATTTGCAAAAAAACACTAGTGTGTCAGTCAGAGATATGCACTCAAAATATGTATATTTCTAGATTGAATGAGGCTTTTTTTCCCACCCCTTCTCTTTCTCTCTTGCTTCCTCCCCACCCTTCCCCTGCCAACAGACTAAAGTAAGATAAACAGACCACAGTGGCAGGTTTTCTCCACATCATATGAGGAAGATGAAAATACAAACCGCAGGAAGCTGGCAACTCTCTGAGAAGTTTCAGGGCAGCTGGGAATTAATGGACAGGACTTTCCTTTTAGCTTGAAGAGGAAGAAAACAGCCCTGGTATGTGCATGGCGTTGCTAGGCAACCCCAAGCTAACCCCAGCACAGGTTCATTCTACTGGTGGCCTTCTGAGGATGTGATCCTTTGTGTTTGTAAAGTGCAAAGCCAGCTTCTGCTCAACGAAAAACAAAACCTAGGAAGTAATTAGTCTGGAGGGCAAATGGGTATGAGGTAGAGGCTTTTCTCTAGAGAGGATGCCATAACTGAAGGGGGATTGGGCTAATGGGATTATACTGGGGCATCCAAGAAGTCTCCTATAGGAAGTCTTCTGGATTTCAGGCTAATCCTGCCTGTCTCCAAGCCACCAGTGTAAAGCCCCTTCAAGCCTACCTGTTTGGTTCCTCTTTTACGGCGCTAGAGAGAGCTGGCTGCCTGGAGACTCTTCTATCATGACCAGTGGTCCTCAGCCAAGGAAATTTTGTCACCGTTTCTCTCCAGGAAACGTTTGACATTGTCTGAAGACACTTATTTATCTATCTATCTATCTATGTATGTATTTGGAGTCTCATTCTGGCTTCCAGGCTGGAGTGCAGTGGGACAATCTTGGCTCACGGCAACCTCTGCCCGCCTGGTTGAAGCAATTCTCCTGCCTCAGCCTCCCGAGTAGCTGGGACTACAGGTGCGTGCCACCACACCAGGCATTTTTTTTTGTATTTTTAGTAGAGATGGGGTTTCATGGTGTTAGTCAGGCTGGTCTTGATCTGCTGACCTTGTGATCCGCCCACCTCGGCCTCCCAAAGTGCTGGGATTATAGCCTTTTTATTTTTTGAGACCGAGTCTCATTCTGTTGTGCAGGCTGGAGTGCAGTGGTGCAATCTCGGCTTACTGCAACCTCCACCTCTCAGGTTCAAGCGACTCTCCTGCCTCAGTGTTAGACACAAGGAGTCTCTCTTCAAAGAGTTTATTTAGTTCCCTTATTCTTTGCTCCCCACTTTGAAGGCCAGATTTCCTTATCCTTTGTGCCTCCCTGCCCTAGTTTCAGTAAACAACTACAAACCCCACATCTACTACTCACTCTGTAAATTACTCCTCCCGTGGCAACAGCTCTTCCCACCATAACTGCCCTTACCTCTTCATTACACACACCCCTACACTCTTCACATTAGCCAATCAAGTTCAGCTTAAATTATACCGTCCAACTCCAGCCAAAAGAGGCAAAACACAATACCAAAAGCAAACTGCATTAAAAATAAAAACCCCTTCTTTATTCAGTGTACTCTCATAACAACCAGTCCTATAAACAACACCCTTCTACAAAAATAAATGTGCCTTACTAAAAAATCCTTTACTTAAATACTCATTTTCTTTACAACTCCAAACTTTTATTCCCAACACTCAGCCTCCTGAATAGCTGGGACTACAGGTGCATGCCACCACATCCAGCTGATTTTTAAATATATATATATATATTTAAAAATTCATTCACACCTTCTGTGTGCCTAAAACCAGGCCAAGCTCGGGGATTCAAAAGCAAACAACCAAATCTTGGATCTCACGGGGGTTTATGTCTAGGGCTGGGTTTCTCAACCTTAGTGCAGTAAGCATTTTAGGCTGTTCTCATTCTTCATTGTGAAAAGTGGTCAGCCCGCCTCAGCCTCCATGAGCCACCATGCCCAGATGGGAGATATTTTTGATTGTTACAATTTGAGGAGGTTGTTACTGGCATCTTGTTGGTAGAGGCCAGGGATGCCGTTCCACATCCTACAATGCACAGGACAGGCCCCACAATGAAGAATGAGAACAGCCTAAAATGCTTACTGCACTAAGGTTGAGAAACCCGGCCTTAGACATAAACCCCTGTGAGATCCATGATTTGGTTGTTTGCTTGTTTGGTTGTTTGAATCCCCGAGCTTGGCCTGGTTTTAGGCACACAGAAAGTGTGAATGAAATGAATAAAAACAGTCAGCGGGTGGCATATCTTTTCTGTCTGCTTGCCCCATACTTATAAACTCTCCTAAGAGTCATGAGCAGATAATAGAAACTTCCTCTCCAAGATCAAAAGTTCTCTTCCCAGGGAGAATTTTCAAGGATACCAGTGATATGGGGGGCTAGTTCTGTCATATTCCAACATATATTATAGAGAGAGCTGATGTGGAAATTTGGGATTAAAGAGAAAAAACCCACTTTGGGAGGCCAAGGTGGGTGGATCACCTGAGGTTAGGAGTTCGAGACCAGCGTGGCCAACATGGTGAAACCCCGTCTCTACTAAAAACACAAAAATTAGCTGGATGTGGTGATGGGCACCTATAATCCCAGCTACTCAGAAGGCTGAGGCTGGAGAATCTCTTGAACCCAGAAGGTGGAGGTTGCAGTGAGTCAAGGTTATACCACTGCACTCCATCCTGGGCGACGGAGTGAGACTCAGTCTCAAAACAAACAAACAAACAAACAAAAAGCAACCCACCCCTTTACAGTTTGATGGCCCCTAAATCTTCAGCTCCAGTCTTCTGACCTCCAGACTTGAACTCCAACTTGCATCTCAACATAGCCATCTGTTCCCCATCTGTACACTCATAAGCATTTCAAACTCAAAAGAATTCTGAGTCTTTACCTTTCCCCCCACAAACTCTGATCCCTTGAGCAATAGTACATGGCACATTCAGGTATCAACCCCATTGTCCACCACTGAAACCTTGGAGTCATTCTTAATTATTCCCCTCCTCTCCAAACTTCTCTCATCTCTAGTCTCTCGTAGCTAATGCCAGGCAAGTTCTGCCTAATTTTCCTCTTAACTGCAAGAACTCCTATTTGTCCTTCTTCCTAAATATCTTGGAATCTGTGCTCTACTTCCACCCCTACTGCTACCACAGTCACCCCAGCCATCCTCATCTTTGGTCCAGACTCTTGTCAAAACCTCCTACCTGGTTTTAAATTATACCGTCCAACTGGCACCTCCAGACTTGTGCCATCACCCACCTCTCACATTCTGGACACTGCTGGAAACACTTCAGTAGCTTTCCATTGACCCATGGGTAAAGCCTGAAGTCCTCCACAGGGCTTGCCAACGTCACGTGAACTGACTCTTACCACATCAGCCTATCTCAGTATCACTTTAGGCTTCGGTTAGACTTAAGTCACTTGGCCTTTCTTTTTCCCTTTCTCACCTCCCTAACTTCAATACACCCTTCAAATCCCCACTCAGAAGTCATCTCCTCCTGGAAGCTGTTCCAAAGCTCCCCAGCTCAGGCCAGCAGCACTAGTCATGGTATCTTTATTCTTTCCTTTATGTGGTACTGTCTGCTCCGCTGTATCACAAGCGCCTGGTACCTGCTTGATGCTTGCTAGGCCTTGTAGCAGCCCTTCCTTAAGACATTTTACTGTCACCTGCTGGAAAAGTGTCGTAATAAATGTGCACGTTGTTATTACCGACATTTTGAATGCTGCCCCTGTTGTGAACCGAACGGCTCCCCCGGGAACTCCGGCTACGGTGTGAAACTGTCAGGGAGGGGCCCTGTCTAGTTTGTTCACTCTTGGACTTCCAGTACTCAGTAAGTAGTTGAGGGACATGAGAAATAACTCTGGCTGAATCCACTGCCTTTGACAGAGTGGAAATGAAAGACTTTCCAAGACTCTACACATAAAATTCCAACTACCAGGAAAAATAAAAAAAAAGTCTGTCCACACAGTTACCAGGTAGGCAGGCTTTTCGCCTTAACAAAAATCAGGTATGAACAAAATAACGTCTACAGCATAGTAAAAAGGGAAGCATAAATGCACTTGAAGAAAGCTATAATTACCATAAAAGGCTTTTCTAAAAAAGCATCAAGAAATGTTCTGCCATGTGCAGCAATTTAAAGGTAGAAATAAGTGGCTAATACCGCAGGAGGAGTATGAAGAGAGAAATAGGATTTGAATATTCAACATCAAGCACACCTAAGAAAAGCATAAAGGGCAATACCCTATCCAGATGCAAACACAAGTGAAAACACAAAACAGGCTGCATGGAAATGCACACAGAGGACAGGGAAAGCCAGAGAAGTGAGATATCCCTGCTTGCTTCAAGAGACCACCAGGAGAGCACCTATACCCTAGGTTAAACTAGGATTTTTTTTAAAAAAAAGGTTTTTTGGGCCGGGCGCGGTGGCTCACGCCTGTAATCCCAGCACTTTGGGAGGCCGAGGCCGGTGGATCACGAGGTCAAGAGATCGAGACCATCCTGATCAACATGGTGAAACCCTGTCTCTACTAAAAATACAAAAAATTAGCTGGGCATGGTGGCACGTGCCTGTAATCCCAGCTACTCAGGAGGCTGAAGCAGGAGAATTGCCTGAACCCAGGAGCCGGAGATTGTGGTGAGCCGAGATCGTGCCATTGCCTGGGCAACAAGAGTGAAACTCCGTCTCAAAAAAAAAAAAAAAAAAAAAAAAGGTTTTTTTTTTTTTCAACTATGGGGAAAACCTTAAGCTGGTTTGGTTTGGAATCAGAGTTCCAGGACTGAAATCTGGATGTCTTTCTTGCCCTCTGTGGGACCTTGGGTTGGTAGATCCACCCCTCTGAGCCTCAGCCTGTTTGTAAAACTATATATTTTACTAATTAATGTTATTTATTTTCTCTTCCAATAGAATACAGCTTCCAGGCCAGGCGTGGTGGCTCACGCCTGTAATCCCAGCACTTTGGGAGGCCAAGGCAGATGGATCACCTGAGGTCTGAAGTTCGAGACTAGGCTGGCCAACATGGCGAAACCCTGTCTCTACTAAAAATACAAAAATTAGCCAGGCATGGTGGTGCATGCCCATAATCCCAGCTACTCAGAAGGCTGAGGCAGGAGAATCACTTGAACTTGGGAGGTAGAGGTTGCAGTGAACCAAGATCAAGCCGCTAGACTCCAGCCTGGGCGACAGAGTGAAACTCTGTCTCACACACGAAAAAAAGAATACAGCTTCCAGAAAGGCAGAAAGTTTTGCCTCCTTTGTCCATGGAGACCTTCTCAGGGTCTAGAATAATGGTTGGCATGTAATGGACATTCAAGAAATATATGTTGATGGAGTAATTTAGGGAAGATGACAAGACTGTATTTTTTTTTTTTTAACAGATGCCAGAGGTATTAAATGGAACCATAAAGCCAAAGATTTCAGCAGAGCTTGGCACATGGGAAGTGCTCAGTAGATAGTGGCACTAATTGTGGTCACTGTCCACATAGTTGTTATGACAAATATTATAATTATGGCAAGTTTTCCCTTTAGGGCATAGCCCAAAGTGTAGGTCATTTCTCTTTGCCTCAGTCTGAGATCAGGGAAAAAAACAAGAGCCTATCCTTTTTCAAGTTAAAAAATGCAGGTTCATCAGGCATCCTCAGTGTATGATTGTGTCACAACCTGAGAAATCCCCATTCTCCCGATGACCACCAGCCAAAACTCTAGCAATGCCGCACTGGACTGGCTGAGTGAGAAGAAAACCCACTGAAGTTAAGTACAATTATGAGCTGCAGGAGACTTGCAGGTAGTCAACATGGGGGCCCTTTCTCTTGGGAAGAATTGTGCTTTTGAATATTAACTTAATTAGCCCCCCCCCTTAACTGTTTTAAATATCACTGTTTTTCCTGGAGCTGTGCATTGTCAGAATTAAAAAGCACACACACATACTGGAAATTATTTAATAATAGAGCCTGCCATTACATTCCAGAGCTCTTTGTAGTTGAAAATAGCTGAGGTGTTGGAGATTGGGGATCACCAGGGGTTCAGTAGCCATTTATACTAAACAGCAGTGGCAAAATGCTCAGAAAATTAACCTGATGCTTCGAGGCACTCCGGGGAAAATGTCCAACTAATTTTGTAAGACTGGCTGCCAAAGAATCACTCTGGTCTCCGGTTTCTGGAAAACAGCAGGGCTTGTCCCTCTTGCTCACCCACGTGTGCAGGAGGGAGCTGTGGGGGGCAGGTGGGGACTCTGTTTCTAGGCACAAACTGGTGTGGACACACAGCCATGAACCTGTGTGTCCACAGTGGACTCTACTTTGTTTGAAAAGATGTGGAAAATTGAGAGAGGCAGATGTTCCTCTTTGTTTCAACGGTGTCTGTGTGTCTTTAAGGGTTTGTGTAGATGCAAGTATGGGGGACGCTGGGCTTCGGTGTTGGGAGGCAGTGATCCTCTCCATGGTCTATTGTTTGGCTTTTGCTCCTGAGGTAGAAATCACTCCCCACAACCCTAACAGCACTAGAAGCAGCACAGCTTCTATGAGGTGATGTAGATTTGCCTCCAGCTGTCCAGGCTGCACGTTTTCTGCATGCACCTGGATTCTCACTGATCAGTACCATTTGTCTGCATGGGACCAGGAAGGTGGTAGGCTCAGTCTTGGCTGCAGAAAAACGATGAACTTGAAAAAACAGTAAAAACACATTTTTCACATTTGAATAAAGAGGAGAAAGGGGCTGGGCGCGATGGCTCATGCCTGTAATCCTAGCACTTTGGGAGGCCGAGGCAGGTGGATCACCTGAGGTCAGGAGTTCAAGACCAGCCAGGCCAACATGGCAAAATGTTGTCTCTCCTAAAAATATAAAAATTAGCTGGAGACGGTGGTGTGCACCTATAATCGCAGCTACTTGGGAGCCTGAGGTGGGAGAATCGCTTGAACCTGGGGGGCGGAGGTTGCAGTGAGCAGAGATCACACCACTTCACTCCAGCCTGGGCGGAAGAGGGAAACTCCATCTCAAAAAAAAAAAGAGGAAAAAGGAAGATGTATCTTACTTTTTGGTGTTTTGATGTTTCAAGCTCTTATTAATACTTGTTCTTTTTAAGTAGATGATCATGGGAGGAAACAGAATTTTAGACAACAGTAACAGAAACAGCTCTTCTTGGGAGGGAAACCCCATGTCAGTTACTCAGTGAATTCTGACTGAGTTGTGATCACCCCGTTGCAGTGGAGGCCAGCCGGGCCTGTGCTTTCCCAGGGGAGCCTGCTTCATCTCCCTAGAACATTACCTTTGCTAGTTACAAGTGAATAGCAGCGTGTTGCCAAAGTGCACTCCGACTCATGCCATGACCCTGCGGAGCGTCCTCCAGGAGTTCAGGAGTCTCTCCCATTGCTTTAGATTGGAGCAGTGCTTCTCAAAGTGTGGTCCTGGGACCCGCCACAGCATCTCCTGGGAATCTGCTAGACGTGCACATTCTTGAGCTCCATCCTGGACCTACTGAATCAGAACCTCTGGGGATGGGGCCCAGCCGTCTGCATTTAACAAGCCCTTGGGATCCAGATGCTTGCTCAGTGTGAGAGCCTCTACTTTAGGATCAAGTCCTAAACCCCTAAAAGGGCCTCAAAGCCCTGCGTTATCTGGCCCTGCTAATTTCTCTCTTCTCACGTCACATCTGCCGCAAAGAACTAACGAATGTAACCTGTATTCTTCTTGTGGGCTTTTCCAGATGTGTCTCTCTAAACTAGGCTCCCTGCACCCACTTTGGCCAAAGCCATTCACCTTGTGCTCAGCTGGCCCTTGTGTAGGAATGGCTTTTCCTGGCTTCCAGCTCAGGGTTCCTGCCCCATTGCGTGCTTTTACAGCACCGTCTTCCCCTTCTCTATAGCACTCTTAATAATTATAATGAACCCTTTGTTTAAAGCAATGGGTCTTAACCCAACACACTTTCAAATCACCTGGGAGCACTGAAAAATTCTCATGTTAAACTGCACCCCAATTAAATCACAATCTCTGAGGATGCAACCCAGGTGTTGGTTTCATTTATTTATTTATGAGATGGAGTCTCAACTCTGTCGCACAGGCTGGAGTGCAGTGGCGGGATCTTGGCTCACTGCAACTTCTGCCTTCCAGGTTCAAGAGATCCTCCTGCCTCAGCCTCCTGGGGAGCTGGGATTACAGGCATCCACCATTACACCCAGCTAATTTTTTGTATTTTTATTAGAGATGGGGTTTATACCATATTGGCCAGGCTGGTCTTGAACTCCTGACCTCGTGATTTGCCTTCCTCAGCCTCCCAAAGTGCTGAGATACGGGCGTGAGCCACCACGCCCCGTCTATCTTTCCTTTTTTTTTTAAAGCTACCCAGGTGATTCCTATGTGCAGTGGATGATGAGAGCAAGAGGTTCAGTGCCCATCTTCCTGGAAGCCTCCAAGCCCCTCAAGTGTAAAGGCTTTGGCTCAGTTGTTTATGGCTGTTTTCCTAATCCCCACCTGAGTGCATTAAAGACATCTGTTGAATGTGTGCATTAAAAAAACAAAACCCGTGTTTTGTTTCTTCACTGCTTCACTGCGCCCTTGATTCGGCAGCCAGGCAAAAGGAAAAGCTTCCCACAGGCCACATCCCAAGCCTCTGGAAGGATGACACTTCTCCAAGCAAAAGAAGTAGCTGGTTGCAGCCCAGCGTTCAAAATCAAGCTGATGACAGGGGCAGTGTATGAATGTGGATGTAAGTCTGGGCCTTTTAACTTGTAAGAAGCAGATACCTTTGAAAGAGGCAGATGAGGGCACTCAGTGAGTAGGAAAGAATGCATGCGGGTAGCTTAAGAGAGGACAAGCATTACACAAAGGCAGGGATGACAATAATAAGAGAGTCCGGTGGTTTAATTTGGTTCTTGGAGGAGAATCAAGTTGTTGTACCTTCTGCAGCTTATCCTCACAGCTGTCCAGCAAATAATGAATGTGGTATCTACCAGTATGGAAATCGGGACAAGGCGCGACTTTGATTTCTTATTTGTTATTTTTAATCACCCAATTTCTACACCCGCTGAGCATCCTTATAGCCACAGGAGGGTCATAAAAATACAAATAACACCGAAGAGGCCTGTGGGCACAGACTTGTTACTTCTGCAGGGTTGACGGCTCTCTTTTAACTAGTGTAAAATCAGGCCAACCATAAATTGCCATTTTTGTTGTTGTTATTGCTTCTAGTACAACTTCAGGAAATGTAAGGAAATCACTAAATATTTCTAATAGATGTTAAAAGAGAATCTGCCCCAGGATGGAGTTCTGGATTTTAGAAAGCTTTTTATATAATAGCCAAGAAAATAGCAAACCCTCACAGGGACAGGGCATTTCTCTGTGCCGGGTACTTCCAGATCCCCTTCATGCATTTGCTCATTTAATGGTCACAACACCTCTCTGGGGTAGGTTCTACGATTATCCCTGTTTTATAGAGGACGAAATGGAGGCACGCATGGAGAAGTTAAATAATTTGGCCAAAGTAGCAGGGTGGGTTAGTCGGGGAGCCAGGATCGGACACCAGCCAATGGTTCCTGCTCTCAGCGAGGGTGACCAACCATCCTAGTTTGCCCTGAGCTGTGCAGATTTTCACACGGAAAATCTAGTGCCCCAGGAGGTAGCCTGGGATCGCTGGTCATCAACGAAAACAGGCTAGGACTAGGCTCTTTTCATTGACAATTCTGGAGGCAGAGGTGGGGACAGAGATGAAGGCCCCCAAAGGCAAGAAAGAAGGGACAGACTTTTTTAATTTTTATTTTTTTTTAAAAAATTCGATGCGTGGAGAGGACGGAGCAAGCTCCTATTCCATCTCCCTGCTCCAAAAATCCATTTACTATCCGGTCCTCCAGTAGAGGATGTATCCGTCGATTAAACTGATAAGAACAGATACTACGCTTAGTTCTTGGCCAAAAGGCCGGGCGCAGTGGCTCACACCTGTAATCCTAGCACTTTGGGAGGCTGAGGTGGATGGATCACCTGAGGTCAGGAGTTCAAGGGGCAGACTTTTATATCAAGTCACTTGTTTTGGTATGTGAGGGCCTCCAACAGAGTCTGATGCCTCCCGGGGCGACTGCGTCAGGTCACCTCAGTCAATGTGTGGCAGTACTTGGGACAGTGAAGGTAGTGGCTCTGAAGCCAGGTAGCCTTGGTTCCAACCTTGGCTTGACCCTTTGGCTGCAAGATCTTGGGGCAAAAATCATAAGCTCTTCAATTCCTTAGTTTCTCCATTTGCAAAACGAGAGCAATGGAAGTGCCTAACCCAGAAGGTTGTTGAAGTTTAAATGGGAGAATGCATGGTGCACAGCACATAATAAATATTCTACAACAGAAACCTATTATTACTGTTGTCCTTTTTGTTAAAAGTGTCCCCCAGGCTGGGCGTCACCACGCTAGGATTACTCATGCCTGTAATTCTAGCACTTTGGGAGGCTGAGGTGAGCGAATCACTTGGGATAGGGAGTTCGAGACCAGCCTGGCCAACATGGAAAAACCCTGTCTCTACTAAAAATACAAAATTAGCCGAGTGTGATGGTGTATCCAAGCTACTTGGGAGGCTGAGGCAGGAGAATCACTTGAACCCAGGAGGCCGAGTTTGCAGTGAGCCGAGGTTGCACCACTGCACTCCAGCCTGGGCAACAAGAGTGAAACTCCATCTCAAAAATGAATGAACGAATGAATGAATGAATGAATAAACAAATAAATAAATAAAAGTGTCCTCCAATGGTGGAAAAAAGATCTATGCATGGTTTAGGAAAGCCTTTGATTTGCTCTTGAATTGGTTATGAGAGACTGAATGCTGTTATTTAAAACAGGATCAGGTAGTCCTTACAGCAAAGCCCCAGGAAGGTGCCCTCCAAAGACTAAAATGAAAATGAGAAAAATGAGGTAATTCCCTGAGAGTTACATGAGTAAGATCTGCACATAATGCATGTGACAAGTTATTGACAGAATTCCCCTTAAAACGCAAGAGGTGTGTGAGGTGACATTATTAAGGATCGCAGGGCTTAGAAATCTCAACCAGTCTCAGAAAAGCATGCCAACAGAAAGGGGTGGTCTGCCTGGGGTGTGGAGAGGGAGCTGGTGGAGCAAGACGGAGCCAGGGTCAGTTCAGGGGTGAGGGTGTCCCGCTCAACAGAGGGGCACGAAGCAACAGCACCTGCCATTTGTCCATGTTCAGCAATTCACATCATTGTTATTTCACTGAGCCATTTCAAGGATAGTATGAAGTACACATTATTATCATCATTTGAGGCTGAAAAAACTGAAGCTCACAGAAGCTAATTAACTTTCCCAGGGTCATAAATCACTGCAAGAGGTACAGGATTAGGGTGTGAACCGAGGCCTGTCCGACTCTCAGCCCATGCACCTTGCGCCCCTCAGCCAGGTAGGCCTGTACAGGGAGAAGGCAGCCTCAGAATATCATATTACTTGCTTTGATTTCTTGTTCCCCAAGCAATCTTCTGCTTTAGACTTCATGTCCCGTATGGATTTCCCTTTAGGGAAAGAATACACTGAGCAGGAGATGTGGAGTTTCCTCACTGTGAATTATTGAATGGCCATTTCAGGTTTAGACCGGAATGTGGATAGTGTGAGGGAGTCAGTCTAGAGCTTGATCTAGTCTGTCAACAGAAACAAAACGGAATTTCTAAAGCTGAGAATAGGACTATGCACCACAACGATCCTGCTTTGGGAATCCCCTGCGTGGCATCCTGCCTGGGTGGTGGGGTACTCTCCCCGTCAACTGCTGCTTCTGTCTCCTGCCCTCTCCCTAATCCTTGATGAGTTCAGTGTGTGGGAATCAGGGGCCGAAAGGGCCTCTGTGGGAGAAATACCAATCTCACACCAAACATATACTCAATGATCAGAATATGCTGATTTCTGCTGTAGACTCATGAGTTTATTCTTTCATTCATTCAATAATTATTTATCAAGCATCTATTATGCCCTGGGTAGTTTCTAGACAATGGCGTACAGTGGTCGGTGAAAGAGACAAAGTCTTTTTCTTGAAGATCTTACATTCTACAGAGAGGAGACCCACAATAAACAAATAAAAATGAATATGGTTTGTCAGATGATAATAACCGGTATAGAGAAACATAGGGAGAGGGGACCATGATGGGGTTGTATGTGATGGAGGTCACTGTCTTACATAGGGTGGTCAGGGAAGCCCTTGCTGATAAGTTGTTTAGAAAAAACCTAAAGGAGGGGAGGAAGCAAATCATGCCAATATTCGGGAGATAGTAATGCAGGCAGAGGAAACTGTAGGTACGAAGGCCCTAGGCATGAGAGCGTGGGGGGTGTTGGAAGGACAGAGGTGGCCCGTGTGCCTGTGGCAGAGTGAGTGAGGCATGGGACCTTGTAGTCCACTGTAAGGATATTGGTTTTGTTCTGAATGAAAAGAGGCCATTGGAAGGTTTTGAGCAGAAGACTGGTCTGATCTAACATGAGTTTTTAAAGGCTCCCTTTGTGCTGGATGAGGAACAGACAGAGGATGGGGCCAGGGCAGAATCTGGAAGGCTGGCCAGTAGAGACCCATGAGGACCATCTAGGTAAGCCATGGTGGAGGCTTGGGGAGGGCACAAATTTGTCCTGCTCTGTGACCCTATGTGGCACTGCTCATGCTAGATGTGTTTATGTTTCCCTGTACATGCCTCAGGAGGGGAAGGCTTTGGAGACACAAAAGCAGAGGATTAAATACACCATCTATAAACAGCACTCCCCACCAGCTACCCCTGTTGACGCAGCAAACCAGACTCCTCGGCTGGAACTAGCAGGCAGGTGAGATTGCACAGGCTGGGTTTTGCGAGGGTTCTGCCCTGCTCTGCAAGTTGCTTTTTCATACTAAAAATATTGTGGAGATGAAGGGAAAGGATGACAGGGGAGCATCGTGCTGCATCAGGACAGACATGGCTGAGAGTGGAGAAGCAGAGAGAACCATTGAGTCACAGCAGCTCTGTCTGCAAGGTCAGGGCTGACAACCTCACATGAACATCTCCAGCAAATGAATACCTCCCTTTTCTTTTCTTTCTTTTTTTTTTTTTTTAGATGGAGTTTTTTTTCCTCTCGTCACCCAGGCTGGAGTGATATTGGCTCACTGCAACCTTCACCTCCCGGGTTCAAGCAATTCTCTGGCCTCAGCCTCCCTAGTAGCTGGGATTACAAGCTATGCCTGGCTAATTTTTGTAATTTTAATAGAGACAGGGTTTTACCACATTGACCAGGCTGGTCTCAAGCTCCTGACCTCGGGTAATCTGCCTGCCTCTGCTTCCAAAAGTGCTGGGGTTACAGGTGTGAGCCACCACACCCGGCCACCTTGCCCTTCTTAACACAGCGACATCAGACCTCAAGGCTGAATTCATCTGGCCAGCATCATCTAGTTTTTGGCAATAGGCTCTCTTTGAACCCCCAAGCATGCTCCCAGGTTATTACTCCTGGTCTTTTAATTTCTTTGTGTTTCCTTTAACCCTATAGGCCAGCTTGGATCTGAATGGGACACTCAGACATGCTTAAAAAGCTTGTGCTATCTATCATCTATCCATCTATCTATCTATCTGTTTATATTTATTATTAATCTGTCAAACATTCCTTACCAAAAATCCATCTAAATCCTGTGAAGATGTGGTCACTAAACAGTATGTGTCAAACAGTCTCATAGAGTAGCCCATATTTTATATTGTTTTATGGCACTGTTTTTTTTTGAGATGGAGCCTTGCTCTGTTGCCAGGGTGGAGTGCAGTGGCACAATCTCAGCTCACTGCAACCTCTGCCTCCCGGGTTCAAGCGAGTCTCCTGCCTCAGCCTCCTAAGTAGCTGGGACTACAGGTGCATGCCACCACGCCCAGCTAATTTTTGTATTTTTAGTAGAGACGGGGTTTCACCATGTTGGCCAGGATGGTCTCGAACTCCTGACTTCATGATCCACACTCCTTTGCTTCCCAAAGTGCTGAGATTACAGGCGTGAGATACCATGCCTGGCCGTTTTATGGCACTTTTTGCCTTGTACAGAATCAATAAAACATTCCAGTTTCTTCCCTGTTTCTTCACTCTTTTTTCTTTCCTCTGGCTGGCACGGTGTTTCTTTTGCCCACCCTTAGTCATGAATCCAAAGCCATCTATCACTTCCCTGTCCCATCCACATGGCCCAGGGAACCTTGAATTATGAACATATCCTTCTCTCTGAAACTTTCTTTTAAACATAGTTTTTAGCTGATCAAGGACTTGGTGGGGAGGCCGCTGATCATTACAGGGTCTTTATCTACAAATTTTGCAGTAGTTCCGATTCAGGAGGTGCATTCATATGCTATGTGGCACAGTATGAGAAATAAGAGACTTTTGTTTCCTGAAAGCTTGTAGAATGGTAGTCAGAATTCCAACAGTCTGGCCTATGATTTCATTAGGTGCCACTCATCAATTGTGCATAATGAGGGTGCCCTTAGGAAGGCAGGAGCTTCTCCTTGGAAATCCTCTCATTTACAGAGAAACAAATATCCCTCCTTTCAAATACATCTTATACATGCAAAACAGCAGTCTGTTTCCGCTAAGTCACATTCTAGCTAAATGGATAATTGAATGGTGAATGGGGCTGGTACTCAGCTGCTAACCTGCAGAGTTTCTACACATACACACTCCCAAATTGCAGCAGAGTAATTCCCAGGAGGCAGAAAGCATGACTGATTTTTCCAATAAAGCTACAAAAATCGATAATCCTCGCGAATGGAATGCTCGCATCTCTAACCATCTCAGAGTTTCATCTTCCTCTGCGATTCCTTCCAAACAAGCCTCTGTCTTTACTTGGCACATGTCCCCAATTCCACACCACCAGCATTTAGCCTGAGTTCTATTCCAGTTCTGCTGAACGTACCTTTTAGAGACCCTGCAATGCGTCTTGATTTAGGGATGCTTGGGTTTTATGTGGCTCTGGGAAATGTTGCTTAGCTTTTCCGGAGCTCCAATAAGTTCTGATGTATGGCTGTGCATGCCTGCATGATTAATGGCACATGCGAGAACTTGGAGCTTTCAGAGGTCACCCTATGTGTACTGAATAATATAGCACAGAACCAAAAATATCCTTGGATGAAAATCCTGGCTGCACACAAAAGCAATGCCATTGCCTGCTTTACTGACATTGCCAGAGACTCAGTGCTTCTAAGGAAATTCACTTCCCCAAAACAGATAATTTCAAGATAAAACTGGAATCATTTCGGCTTCTTGGCTGTTTCTATGTCTAGTGTCATAGGTACCAGGATAAGTAGAAGGCTGGGAAAGCTGGAAAGCTGCAATATTCATTTCTGACAGGACTTCCAAGTTCAGGGTAGCCAGGCCGTGGTGTGAAGCAAATTAAATGTCCGTGCAAAATCTGCTACCGTGTGCAATGCTGTGGTTGAGAATTTAAATGCACCAAAGTCAAGAGATTTGAAATGATGGTTCCCACAGCAACTATAACTCAGTTCTCTGGTGAATATAAAATTAACTTTATTGCAAAACATGCTGTTCAATTTACGCCTTAATCTAGTCATGGCAGAGTTACAGTTGCTGTGAGAACGCTAACTCTGAATTGTTTTGAATAATTAATTTAATGAAAAGTTGGTGGAAATGTGAACTCTGATAGAAAGTCAACTTAAATTTAGGGAAGTTGGTCAATATGCCTATGCAGAATAGTAGCGAGTCATTTTTGGAATCTGAGATTATTTAGGGTACTCTTTGGCTTGGGGGGCACTGGTAAATTGAGAAGGGGGATTTTCCTCCATCACCAAGGACACAATCCTGCAGGGAATGACTTTCCGACAGGTGGGGGGGTGGTCACCCTGATGCCCATATTCTCTGATTTTATTGTTGGACTCTCAAGAAACCCCCTTGCAACTACTTGCGGGAGAAGTGCCATGATTAAGCCTGGTTTCTATCAAGTAAACCTGGATTTAGCACTCACCGGCTGCTCTCATTGACAGATAAGCCTTTCACACACTGCTTAACCTCTCTGAGCCAGTTTTCTCACCTGTGAAATGATGATGCTAATAGTATTCACCTTACAAAACTGACATGAGGATTAGAAGAGAGGAGCCATGCTGAGAACCTAGCGCTGGGACCGGCCAATTCTGTGGTAAGTACTTAGTAATGTTAGCTGGTATTTTCTGAGAAGGGAATTCAGTACATCAGTAAATGAAAAACATGCACCAAATCAATTATGCGGCCTGCCTGGTTATTTCAGTCCAAACTGATTTAGAATAAGATGGGCCAGCAGGCAGGGACGATAAAGACAGAAGCATGAGTTGGCAGAGTCTCCTAAGAAACGGTGTCTTCCCTGAGGATGCTTGAGATCACTTCTGCTGAAGCTCTAGAAATGGATCGATCTATCACCTCTTCTATCAGGTTAATATTTCTCAACTTTTTTTCCATTATCTCCTACCACAGAAATCTTTTGAGACCCTCCCCCCCCCAATTCATCTCTCTCAATGCTAAAGATATGCTACATAGCTGTTTACGTCATATACATACGTTTTATATATAAAAAGAGCAAGACTTTCACCCACCCCCAGAACAATTTTTCACTCTGTTGGGTGTGATGTTACCCCACTGCAAATTATATACTGGGTCACAGGCAAAAGAATCCCTTGCTCAGATCTGAACGTTCCACAACTCAAGAGAAACCCTTTATTTACTTGGTGAGTCCCTTGGGTATTCCTTCTTTGAATCCAGCTCTTGACTCCTTAAAAATGGGCTATCCTAGCACCTAAGAAACATAGTATTATTTGAAGCGAATTCACAGTGAATTCACATCATTCCCTCCCCAACGACTCTCAGATGCATTGTGTTTTTTCATTTTCTCGATCTTATATGATTTGGGTGGTGACAGGTGGGTGGGAAGGACTCACATAGGGAGTCTCAAGCCAGCTGGCATTTACTGAACATCTACTATATTCCAGGCTCCAAGGCAGAGGATCATTTAGGACTTTTCTGAATAGTATGTTTTGCTGCTGGGTGCCACATTTGGCTCATCCAGGGGAGTTGGCTCTGTCAGAGACAACATTTCTTGGGAAGTATTGTCAGGATTTTCAGAGAAAGGGGTAAAGCCACAGCCTGGGAGGAAAAACAAAGTAAAAGGCAGTGCCCCCAGCCCTGTATGCCTCTAGATTCTGAAGCTATTCTCGGTTTGGTTTTAACTACCTTCTTTATGTATCGGTCTCATGCTGCTTTCGGGGCCCCCATCCTATCACCTCAAAGCCTTGGCTTGCAGCTTCTTACCTCGCTGTGATCAGTCAGCAACATTTTAATGTCTCCTAAAAGACATAACTTTATAACACTGAAATTGTTTGTTTTAATCGCTGCATTACTGCTCAGAAAATATTTGAAAGTTGTATTACTTTGCATGACCCCATCTCACTGGTGATGGAAACAGAAATTTAAATGTCAAGGTAAAACCATCCCAGGAGCACTAAGATCAGTTAGACATGACTGAAAGTGACCTGTTGGTCCAGCCGGCTACACTTAGCTGAACTGGAATTTCACCTCTGCGTCTTCTGAAGCCTGAGCAGGGCTGAAAGTAGAAACTCTAGCGGCCCAAACTCCCTAATGATCAGCACCTCTGACTACTTGGGCCTCCCTGAGTTTCACCTTTTAGCTTCAGGAGTTAATTTGACGTGATGGCTAGTTCAACCTGATGGGCTTGAATGGGCATTCTTTCTCCAGGATGTCTGCAAACCATGCAACCTGACTCCCCTATGATTTTACTGGGTTTGGCAGCAATGGGGATATGTGTCTTCTCTGACTTTTTAGAACTTCTGGAATATATGCACCTGAGGCTGCTAAGACAGAGATGGCTCTGATATAGTGCTCCATTCACTCTGAAGAAGATATGTTTATGTATATGTGTGAAAAATACAAATTATGTTTGATCCATCTGATGCTTTGAGAGGCATGGTGAATGAAGATACAGAGACGCCTCAGGCTGGCCTTTGAAAGGCTGTAGAGTTTTCATTCTGCATAGCCATGTGGAAAGCACAAGTTGATTTCTCCCATAGCAACACAAATAAAAGTTGATTTCTCCCTATATGCTTAGGTATATAAAGAAATGGTTTTAAAAATCTATATACCTTTTAAATATTCAATATTGATTTTGATCTACTGGGAAGTGAAGAGCTGAAACATCATTCTTGATTCTGGATGCTTAATCAATTCCTCGTTCCAACTAGATCAACAGACATTTCCCAAACTTTTCGGCTGGATCTTTAAGGTTTTCATCCCTGGGAAAGGCAGTTTCCTCTGGCTCTAAAGAAGCATGTTCTGATTTGTGGGATCAGATGGGAAGCTGGTAGATATGTCAGCCTTTCTAGTTCCAATGCCAGTAAGTCTAGTTATCTTTCCAACACATGCATTTAAAATGGCCAGGTGTTTCCCTGGTTTTGCATCTGCCTCTGAAGGATGTTTATGGCATGCCTGCATGCAGAGAATGTGAATGATTATAGTAGAATATCATGCTGGGAACTGTTCCCAGAAATCAGTAGTTTGATCTGAGACAATTTTGAAGGAAGAGCAAGGCAATCTAGAAAATGCAGAATACTTGTGTTATGCTGTTCTGTCCTGGGAAAAAGATCAACAGGTTTACACTGCTGAACTGGAGTCTTCTCTCTGGGTCATGCCTGCAAATCCCAAGGAATTCCTCTGAGTAGAGCAGGACATAGAGCACATATGTCCATCAAGCAGAGGGGAAGGCATAGCCCAGAGGGACTAGGTAACAAAGCTCTTGAACCCAGTCACAGAGGGGAAAATGATGACTCTGGAGGAGCCCCAGTCACTGCTGCTCAGTCTGACTTTCTTGGGTGTTCTATCTAAGGAAACTCAGAGAAGATTCTTGTCCCTGGCCTCCATTGCACGACTCTGGCCCTTATGTCTATTTTACACTCCTATGAACTCGCAGTAGCCTGAGAGGGGACTGTATTCTAGCTCTGTAAGGGAAAGACTTCACAACCGTAATTCTATCAGCATAAGGAAGAGAAAGGGAATCAGGGTTCCCAAGCAGCATAAATTATTAAGCACTGTTAGCAAAATGCAGGTGCCCAGAATCCTGAAGGTACCATTTGGAGTTTTTAGGTCTTAAACACTTGCAAAAATAGCATTTCAGAGCATGGCATTAGACAATGACCAGTGCAGAGACATGTTGTAATGGATGCGGATGTACCGGGCTGGGCATGCTGAGAAGTCAGGTGGGCGCACACACACGCATGCACACACAGACGTGGATACACTCATACGCACAACAGGAATTGGTTACTGGCTCGGTTTGCTTGTATTTGTTGTTGAGATTTGGGGCTCAGCTGTCATTTGGAGCAGATGGAAGGAAGATAAGAAGCTGAAAAGGGTGGCAGGGGAGGCATTAGTGGGAAATCCTGCTCATGCTTCTTGAATGCTGTATTTGCCAATGGTGTAGACACTGGATTTAAGCCAATGAGTCCACCTAGCTGCTTTGTGTGAAATACTTTCTGTTGTTGCTCATCACGGGTTTGGGGGCAATGGCTACCTGCCTGCTTCGCAGGCTTGCTGTGAGGTTGGCTGAGGCAACACAAAGTCTTTTGAGCTCCTTGGAGAAAATTCACCATGCAAGTGCAAAGTATCACCACTGTATCATGGTTATGAGACTCCCACCAGCTTCAACCAGTCACTAAGGAGAGATGAGGCATCAAACAAGAGAAGCCGAAGCTGTCCCAGTCTCAACCCAGGCAAATGACGCTTCCTCATTCACCACCAGTCCTGCCCTGGAGGGAGGTGTCAGTGGTTACAGACGAGTGGTCCATTTAGTCCCCAGTCTTGTTTGAATGGCCTGAACAGCATTTTAATACATTTTTAGTTGCTTGCCAGCATTTAAAAATTGTGAGACCATGTGTAACAACCCCAATATCCGGCCTCTACTGAAAAATTGGAAATTTGGGGAAGACTGGGCTTGTATTTCTGCGTGGCCACGTTCAGCCGGAGCTGGGTCACGTCTGCCTCCATAGATGCGACGTTCACTTTCCAATCTGTCACCATTCCCTGTCCTCTTATACCGTTTAATGCACTCACTTTACGTCATTCTTGTCTCCCCCACTTATGACTTGAGTTTATAACTCTTTCTATAGGCTCTTCGCTCCCTCCCCTTTCCTGAGTCAACACAGATCCTTAATTCACAGTGCCCTCATTATCCAAATGGAGGCTCAGCCCCCTTTCAGAGGAAAGGCCTGCCCCACCACCTCCTACCAAGGGGAAATGGGAAGAGAACTGGTTTCTCCCACTCCCAGCCTTTGCCAGTAATTCCACCTTAAAAGCTCAAACTTTTCCTACTTAGAGATGTCCAAACAGTAATCCAACTAAATTAGATTATAAGCATCTGAAGATTCTCAAAATAAATAAAAATAGAGATATAGCTAAGAGAAGATGAGATTTCATTAATGAATGTTATTTAACAGAACAAGTTGTGCTATACAGAGAGGATTAAAAGATAAAAAAAGGATAGGAGGAAAAATCAAATTTTAATGAGTTGGCATCTTCATTTGATTTAACTAAGTTTCCTCCATTGTGGAAAATATTAACACTTACAAGGGAGTCATTTGTGTGTATCCACACAGTTTGATACTTGACTACTTTCTTTTATTCAATTACATTGTATTGCAAATGAATTTAAACTACGAAGTGACGTTAAAGGCTTCCATCCTTATGTTGATCTCCTTGGGAAGCTGTGAGCAAGGACAACGTTGAAAAATAAACCAAAAATTATTGACAGAAACACCGGGAAGGGTGTCTTGGGTTAGAAAACATCAAAGTCTCAAGTGGGTAAAATGGCAGCTGAGGTCTGAAGTTCCTCTGATTACCACCCTCTGCAAACCACTGCTTTCGTGTCCTTGCTGCCCCGGTGATATTCACACAGAGACGGCTCACGTGTCACATCAGGTACAGTGCTGGCACACATTAGGCACTCAATGAATGTTTCACAAATGATTGAATATAGTTATCATTGCTTATCTGGAAACAGATGGGGGGCGTGTAGACCCCAGACATAACATGGATGATGTGTGTGGCTTTCTTATTGATGTTTAGAATACGATGTTCTTAAAACCAGCAAATGGATCTTAATTGGGCTATTTCCATATCCCTTCCCGCCTTCCTCTCTCTTCCTGTGCTCCCTTCTAAACAGAATGGAAACCAGGGGTTCCAAGGAGCTTGTCTTGGAACAGTGAACTACGAGGAGGGACACGGGTAGCTGTATGGCACCCTTGGCTTCTCTTTCCGGAATTTTGGGCCCTTTGGGAAATTTTGGGTTGTTCGCTACTCTACCACTTACTTAATCGTTCACTCTGAGAAGATAGATCTGAGACACTACAGTAAAGATAGGAAAGTGTGGCGTTAATAATTTTTGAGCTAACACTTACAGAGTAGCAAGCACTCCATCAGTGAAATCCTCAATACAGTCAGTTGTAGGTATTATTTATTATTTCCAGTTTACCGATGGGAAAAACTGAGCCTTATTCAAGACACATTGCTTGTCAAAGGTCACCCAACTTGCAAGTGATGGAAGGTGGATTTGAAGGTAGTCCTGTTTGATCCCAAATCTCACGCATTTAATTCTTTCGCTCCATAATTCCCCACACTGCCTCACACTTGGAATGCACAAAACCAGCCATAGTCAAGCATTGACAAAGAATGTTAACAGCAAAGAGAAAAGATGTTATATTCTATAAACATAACGTGGGAGATGATTGAGAGTTTGGAATGGGTTTTGATGTGTATTATGCATTTTAAACCGCTTAATTCTGGGTAGACTGTTGTCTGTACAAGGCTTCTCTCTAGGATATGACAACATTTTCTGTATCAGACCCCCAGGGAGCAGGTCGATAAGTGAATAGATACAGATCTTTCTTGGCACCATTAAATGGAAGCAAAAAGTTAAATCAGTGCATATTCAACATATAGCACAAAGTTGACAGTAGTATGCTTACGGGACCCAACTTGACTTGCCTGCTTTGCTGGGATTAATAGGAAAAAGCTAGTTTCTCACACTGCCTCCAATATCTTCAGTCTCTTTTCTTATTCACAGGTATTGCAATCATCAGTGACATTTAGGCTTTCTGGGCTCACACACATCTAACATAGAGAAACAATCTCCTTGCCCTGTTGCCAGGATGCTCTCTGCCAAGCAGAAGCCACTGTTTTGAGTTTTAGGTCATTAGAGAGTGTGTGTTTCAGATACAATAGCATGACTGGTGATTGACAGCATGCTAACTTAGTTGGAATAAAATCAGGTATAAACGTTTCCTCTGCGCTTGTGAGGTGGTTATTTTCTAATCTTGGGGACTCCCCACTCCCTGGCATTGTTTCCAGACACCTAGACAGGGCTGTCTGGCAATCCCTCTTGAAGTTAAAGCATAATTTTTGAAATAATGAAATGCAATTCGCACTCACCAGAGCTTGTCAATCTGCTTACAGCTTTGGAAAGATGACCCTACTGGGCCAAACTCTAACCAACTTCATTGCTAATTTGACCAGGTGCTGCGGTGGCTAAACTTGGAATGTGTAGCCCAGGATTCTCAGCTCTTTTAATTCCTCCTGGGCAGCAATTACGTGGGGGCTTTCTGTCTCTACACTATTGGTTAACACTTTCTTTCTCTAGGGTCGGGCAGGACGTAGTTTCTGTGATGTTCAGTTTGCACTGCATGGTGCTGGGTCTCATGCATGATTAAATGGAGCAGCCTCAAAGAGCAGTGCTGAAACCGTTTGGAAGCTGGAGTCTAGGGGATATGTAAGCAGTCCCTCTCCATTCCAACTGGGATGTGATTATTATGAAGGAGGGAGATCACAGGGGCTCTTGCATTTGCAGTTGAGCTGGCTGAAAATGAAGGCAACCCTTAACCTAAATGAAGAGAAAAGGATTTTCTTAAAGAGCCGCTTATCTAAATGGTAGGGGTCCTGACTGAGTATAAACTGGGATTCAGAGACTGGCTGGGCTTAAAGAACTTTTAAGCATCCTCCACTACCCTAGGTTGAGAGCCTGTCTGAGGGTGAGGAGAGGTGAGGATACACAAAGGACCCCGTGGTGTCTGTGCGACAGCTCAGCAATGGGACAAAACTTTGATGTATGGGAGAGCCACTATTGGCAAAAAAATGAAGGTTTGTCTTCTCAAAGGAACTTTGGACCAGCTGGTAAAGCTGGGGAGTGTGGTGTTCTCTCCTTTACTGTGTAAACACAGCAGGACTTCAGTAGCGTGAACACCATTGGTGCCACTGGCCTGGGGACCACATCCTTGGCATGGACCCTGGTCGTAGGGGAAGCGCTGTGGGGCTCACTGTAAGTATATTTCCCAGATGGTAGGTTTCAGTGAAGGGACCAGGTTTGTAAAATCGGATTGGGTTAAATATGAGCATGTGAGACAGTCCTGGAAACTTCTAGAAGCCCTTGAGGTGAAAGTGTGAAGTGAGCCTTGTAGTTGGGATGAGCCATGAAATTGGTGAGGTGATGTGAATGATTCCTTATTTGTGAGACACATTTGTAGACTTGTAGGGCTTAGGGTGATTTGGGCCCTATCTGTCTTGGAATAGATGTCATCATGAAAGAGGGGAGTATGTCTTTGTTCTATCTTGAAAACTTCTCATGTCACTTACCAGTTTCATTTTGACCCTTACCCCAGCTCACTTGGAAAAGTGTATAAACATCTGCTGAATTAACCTTCTCACTTGACACTTGTTGGCCAAGGGGAGTCAATCATATCATCAGTGATCTGAGAACACATAGTAATCCCACCATGGACTATGGAATGAGGTTATTTGTAGAGAATGCCTTGGTAACAGCAATGGGAAAAGACCAGAGTCATTCTTTAAGGACCTTAATAATAAGCCCCCGCCCAAACCCCAAAACCAAAACAACACTGGCTGGTAGTTATTCAGATGTTTTTAGATCAAACTCTGCAGATGTTTCATCCTATCACTGGGGACCAAACAGGCCTCTCCCTTACTGATTACAATGAAAATATGTTTTTAAAAACAAACACTTTACTTAAAACTAGGGATTTTTTTTTAATTAGAGGGAAGATTAACTAAATGCATTTTCTCTTGTAATTTAATCCATTCTAATTATCCTGAGACTGTTTATGATGAAATACTTAACTTTCGTATAGCTGCTATTTTGTGTGGGTTCTTTATTACTCATAAATGGAAAAGTTCAATAATAACCAATGATGTGGTTACCTTTTGTGGGTCTGATTATAAAGATGCATATAAGTGCATGGTGAAAAAAAAAAGAGGCAAGCAATAAACCCCATTTTTGACTGGCAGGTTTTGAAAATGATGGCATACTATTTTCCAAAGGCAATAATGGAAAGCTTTTAAAAAAGAGCTTGTGAAATAGAATGCTATGAAAAAAGAGGGTTGGTAAAGATTGAACCCAATTAGGCAGGAAATTTGGGAGGAAATACAAAATCTGCTGCTTACATGAACATCTGGGGTATCCTGTGTGGCTCCTGATAACCCAGGAGATGAACCAAAAAATTGCAAAGAATCCCCAGATGTTACACATGGGTCATGCTCCAAAGGAGTCAAGCAATTGCAGAGTGGGAGGAATGAGGGTAATTGTGAAGTTTATTGGGCTGAATGGGGACAGAGAATCAATGAGAGTCTTGATTTTCCAGAAGGCACGCATGGTACTTGATTGCGTCAAATTTGGGTCTCCTGAGTTATTTCTTGATGCTCAGAGCCCGTGCAAATATAACATTGGAATACAGAGTCATGAGGAACGAAAAGAAGTAAGAAAAGGAGAGACAGGATGCTGTTTTCTAAGATGCTGGCTAGGCAGCATCCTCAAACGTAAGAAATGCCAGATTCCATCTTCTATGTACAATCAATCAGGCTACCTGGTAAAACGAGTGGGTTCCATTCTGGGTAAGAGAGGCAGTTTATGTTTGTCGGTAAGAACCAGAAGCCAGCAGGTTGCTGAACAACCTTTGTTTGGAAAATGGATAGTGGATGGGTGTGATTCCGATATGCCACTAACTGCCTGATGGACTGGAAGCAGATTCGTGAAAGGGAGGTTGGAGGTGGAAGAAACGTCTAATGGGAATTTTTTTTTTTTTTTTTTTTTGAGACTGAATTTCTCTCTTGTTGCCCAGGCTGGAGTGTAATGGAGCGATCTCAGCTCACTGCAGCCTCTGCCTCCCAGGTTCAAGCAATTCTCCTGCCTCAGTCTCCCAAGTAGCTGAGATTACAGGCACCTGCCACCACGCCCAGCTAATTTTTTTTGTATTTTTATTAGAGACAGGGTTTTACTATATTGGCCATGCTGGTCTTGAACTCCCGACCTCAGGCAATCCAACCACTTCGGCCTCCCAAAGAGCTGGGATTACATGCATGAGCCACTGCGCACTAGACAATTATGGTGATGATGATGACAATAGCTTACATCTATCTGGCTCTTACTTTATGGTCGGTACCCTGCCAACTACTTTACATATGTCCTAGTGAGACAGGTGCTATTTAGTATCCCCATTTTACAAAGAAATGGAGAAACATAAGCCTGTTTTTTGTTTGTTTGTTTTGTTTTATTTTGAAACAGTCTCTCTCTGTCACCCAGGCTGGAGGGCAGTGGCATGATCTTGGCTCACTGCAACCTTTGCCTCCTGGGTTCTAGGGTTCTCATGTCTCAGCCTCCTGAGTAGCTGGGATTACAGGAGCTTAGCTTGCCACCATACGCAGCTAATTTTTGTATTTTTAGTAGAGGTGAGGTTTCACTATGTTGGCCAGGATGGTCTCAAACTCCTGACCTCAAGTGACCCACCCGCCTTGGCCTCCCAAAGTGCTGGGATTACAGGTGTGAGCCACCACGCATGGCCACAAAAGCCTGTGTTCTTAAAAACTTTGCTATCATGCTTGCACTTCTCCGGATCCAAGTGAAGCAGACATGGATGGATAAACCATGTCTTTTCTTTTTATTAAAAACTACAAATGGACAAAGTGGGCCTGATGATTCAACTTATACAATAAAGTTTTTCAGTGTACAAAAGATTCCCTAGGTAAACTGGATATGAATTGGAGCTGAGGTGAGCAGACAAACAAACTAACAACAAGAGCACCATTCACTGCCCTCAATAATTCAACAATGCCTCATCAGCTGGGCAGCACTCTGCTGTATCTATCCTTTGAATGTAAAGTCTTTAGTGCATATGATGGGAGCCTACATCAAAAACCTGCCTTACAGAAGAGAGAAAGGCTTGATTGCGTTAGAATAGCCCATTCATATGCTTCTGCATCAAAAGTAATGAAATCCTAGAAATGGACAGGTCCTTAGAGATCAGCTCATTCAAGTGTGTTCTAAATTCAGTCAATCACAAGGTGCATTTGTGATATTTGCAATATCTGTACTATTTACTTAATATTTTTCTTTAAATTTACTCAGGACTAATATCACTACCTACTTTTGCCACCTCCCTAAGCAATAATAGCTGTATGATCATGAGTTTGATGTGCTAGTTATATTTTTTCCTAATACTATATTTATTTTTTAAAGCCCTACATGACTATTCAATAAGGCATATTTATACGCCAATGAAAAGCATCTTAAGTTTGTGTATCATGCACTGGAAGTCAATGATGTAATCCAACCCTTTCATTTGCCACATGAAGAAACTGAGGTCAGGGAGGCTTGGTGACTTGCTCTAGGACATACAAAATGTATGTGGTAGAGTCAAGGCTAGAACACAGATGTGCCCCTTCATCAGCCAGTCTATTGTTCATGATATCACAATGAATTAGCTACCAAGTGATGAGAAAGATGTCCATCACAATATCTAAGGAGCTCAGCTCTCTAGGAACCACTCTATTTTCCTTTCTCCTTTAATGGAAAGTCTTGAGTGCATATTGTGAAAGCCCAGAGTCATAGACTTGGAAGGCACATGGATTCTCTATCAAAGCTCAAGTGCAGAACACTCACTATACATTAGGGCAACGCATCCCATGTTTTTCAACAGCTCTTATTACACGTTTCCCTCTCTTTGAGCCTGGAATCTTCCTTGTGTTAACTCTCATCCGTAAGTTTATGTTTCAAGAGTTCCAAACTGTTCAGTTCTTTGCTCTGGTGAAGGCAGGAAGGAATATCTTATATCAAGTTATTGACTCAGTGAGCTTGGCCCCATCACTATGAGCCACAAGCTAGTCCATCCAACACACCTGTTCCTCTGAAACAGTAAGGGAAAAGCACAGAGGACGACGCAAATCAATGTCTCCCGACAGAACTAAAACGCCGAGAATTCTTCTCTTTTGCTTTTTGATGGGAGCTCATAACATGAGCAGACATTACTAAATCACATAAAAAATACAAAAAATGCTTCCATTTAAACTACAGAATGATGAGTCATAAAGTTAGGATGTAGTTTGTGTCTATCTTGTCTATTTTCCAACTGATGCTGAAAGCCCTTCAATATCTAGGACAAGAAAGCAAATGCTTCCAGTGATGAGACTCTCACTGCTTATAAAGCAGTTATTTTCTTTCCTTTTATTGTTTTTACAGTGATGTGAAAATACGTTTCTGTAATGTCTACCTCCCAGTCCTTGTTCTGGGATTGGATACGTAAACCTCTGGCAGACTGTCTGATCCAGACCCAAAAAGAATTTCTGGGCATGTAGTGATTCCTGATCTTCAATGAGGAAGCTCACATTTTGGCTTAATTGTATGTGGAGGGTGGGGAGACATCAGCAATGGAACATCTTTTGTATTCTGTTAAAAGTTTATCCATAATTTTTTTTTTTTTTTTTTTTTTTTGAGACAGAGTCTCACTCTGTCACCCAGGTTAGAGTGCACTGGTGCAATCTAGGCTTAGGCAAGCTCCGTCCACCGGGTTCAAGCAATTCTCCTGCCTCAGCCACCTGAGTAGCTGGGATTACAGCCAACTGCCATCGTGCCTGGCTAATTTTTGCATTTTTAGTAGAGACGGGGTTTTACCATCTTGGCAAGTCTGGTCTCGAACTCCTGACCTTGTGATCCACCTGCCTTAGCCTCCCAAAGTGCTAGGATTATAGGCATGAGCCACCATGCCTGGCCCAAAAGGTTATCCATAATCTTTAACAGTGAAAGGTCATCGCTTTAGGCTTTCACTTAAAATAAAAAAAAAAAATGAACTCCAAGGATAGTTCTCATAAGAGCCCCTGGAGGAGTAAGCGAATTAACCAATCAGGGAATTAGCTGCTTCCACAGACCTGGTGGTAAGGATGGTTCCACAGTGGCTAATTTCATCTCAACTTTATCTCACTGTAGAGTCATGGAAGCTCAAATGTTCAAGGACAATAGCTACAAGGAAAACAAAAAGTTTTCATAACTTAGAATGAGGCTGGAATGGGATCCAGAAGCAGCTGTCCTCAGTCTGAAGTTGGTTAATTCTGACAGTCACTTTCTTCCCAACCTGTTCCCTGTTGTTCTGAAGCTCTCTCCCTCTTGGACTCTGACCCTGTCTGCTTCTGATGACAATCACTTAATCAGCACATCGGATCGTCGCACGGCTGCTTTTACCTTGGGTAAAGATTCATTTTCCTTATTAACATCACAAGCACTGATTTCTTTCCCCAACCAATTAAAGAGGAAAAATAGAAGGGCCCAGTGCGATACAGGGAAAGGAAAACTGTTCTGACTTGTGGCACCTGGGCAGGTCACTCAGCCTCACAAGGTCCTAGGAATCAAGCCCTTAGGATTCTGAGATGAAATCGGAGGTTAGGACCACATAGATAAAATACACAAGTTGAAATAACCATTGCAGCCCTTACTCACTACCCAGACATCGAACGGTTCACCCAGGGTCGGGAAGTGCCCAGTGTGGGCAGATTTAGCCTGCAGGTGAGTTTATATTATTCAGAGTGGATGTCTGGATAACCCACGTTCAGGAGATAATTGCAAAAGTCCACAGTTAGCATGTAGCATCCCTCCTTGATACCCCGGCAATGCAAATGTTGGCTTCTTCTTGTATTTTGTCCAAGTGTTCTGCTCATAACACACACTAACATCTACTTTACCTCTTTATAATATGAGACGCTGATCTACATTTACTATATGTAGTTCTTAGTGATTTTGACCTATTATTATATAAATTCTATAGTTCCCCCATGTCCTGGTGTTACAGCCTTTGCGTGACCTTTTGGTGTTAGTTCCGCCTTGATGTGATCTTGGTTCACTGCAATCTCTGCCTCCTTGGGCTCAAGCGATTCTCCCACATTGGCCTCCTAAGTAGCTGTGACTACAGGTTTGTGCCACTGCACCCAGCCAATTTTTGTAGAGACAGGGTTTCACCACCTTGGCCAGGCTGGTCTCAAACTTCTGTTCTCAAGCGATCTGCCTGCCTCAGCCTCCCAAAGTGCTGGGATTACAGGTGTGAGCCACTGCACCTGACCTTGTTCCCAGTATTAATAAGGGGTGATGGTAGTGGCAGATGACAGAAACAACCCATTTTAAAATTAAGTTTAAAGAATAAACCTCTTCTAACCATACAACGTGCCATCTGATCTATTCATTAAACTGTACACTATCCAAAAAATGCTAATATATTCCAAAGATACACACGAATTGTAGTTGATAAGCATTCAAAGTATATTTCTTATCTACACAATTCTGTAGATTTTAGTCACGCTGTACATTTAACTTTAAAGGAAAAGAGTCTATAACAATCATTGCTTGGTAGAATCTAGTCTGCCAATAAGTCAGCTCTAACGGTTAACACTGATGTGTTATACCTTACATTTAAATCTTTAGCAATCTCCACTAAATTTTCAAATATAAATAATTTGGTCACAAATTCCAGAAAGGCATTAACCAAACAAACATGGATGGATCTTGAGGCTTCTACTTGACTAAGTTTTAGGAGTCTGTGCTGGTGCCCTCATCTTTCTTCCTCGTCTCTTTTTGCTCCTTTTAGCTCAGTAAATGTAATCCACAGGGGCTGATGTGAATTGTTCAGTTGACTATTTGCAATGACTCCAAGAAAATAACCTCACTCTGACCTTTTGAGAATAGGCCACAGACAACCCAAGTCTCCGGCACTGACTCCCACCATTCTGCCTTACTCCAAATTTCCCTATGTGTTGTTTGCCGACTTGTACCATTTCATTTTTATTTATTTTCTATTTTCAAAATACAGCATTTGAGGCCACACTTGGAAAAGGACTAAAGAGCCCCCGTTTCCTCTGTCAGCATCCCCAAGGAGGAGAACTCATGTGGGCTCGTAAACTGTGGCATTTACTTTACATGAAATGACAGGAGTGTCTGCTCAAACTAGACGACTAAAACTCCACAAAACAGCTCTGGGGGCCGGAGACAGAACAGCAAAAGACGCAAATTATGCATGCACGAGTATCTCTCTGGTGTTTGAATGGCAAATCTCACTGATCAAGGTCTGCTTGACTTTGTTTTTGAGAAAACCACAGTGAACATAACTATGAAGAGCTGGCACATGTCCTACAATAAAGCCAGAGAGCCCTAATTTCTCACAAGAAAAGGCTTCGGTAGTAAAGATCTTTATAACATACACAGCACAAACTCCGAAGTCACAGGAGATCATAGTTCTGAACAAGAGACTTTCCTGGACCAGCACTCTCTTCGTTTTGGGAACTTTACATGGCATATCAATTTACGCTTTCTGTACGTCTCTCAAGAACTCACGTATGTCATCACACAACAATGTGAAACCTGCACCAAACACTTCAAGCAGCAGAAACACCTTTCTTTCCCCGCGGTTTATCTCACCCAAAGGGCTAGCTTGACCGAAACATCTACGTTCCCTTCTTGGCCAATATCCTTGCCATTCTCTACTGAGACCAAAGTTGTCATCCGCCCATCTCTTTTTCAAAGGCCTCCAAAGAGCATTTCAGCACATCTATTGTTCTCCCTCCACTCCCACTCTGTGATATCTGGAGTAGAGGCTCAGATCCTTTAAGTCACAACTGGTGTCCTTTTCTTAATGGGGGTGTGGACCTGTCTCATGTTCTCCCCTCTCTCCATCAAGACTTGTGCAATCCAGGAGTTAGCTTTTTTTTTCTTTTCCTGTGAAGGGCCACGCAAGCAGCTCTGTGGGCCATGTGGTCTGCTAATTACTCAGTGCTGACAGGTGGCACGGAAGCTGACGAGGCATCCGTGAATGGGTGTGGGTGTCCTGTAATAACACTTTGTTTATGGTCACTGAAATGTGAATTTCAGTTCATTGTCACGTGCCAGGAAATAGTTTTATTTGGATTTTTTTTTTCAACCCTTAGAAAATGTAAAAACTATTCTTAGCTGGCAAGCCATAGAAAAACAGGCAGCAGGCCAGATTTGGCCCTCTGGCCATAGTTTGGCGACTCCTGCTCGAATCCATCTGGACTGCCCTCTTGTGAGCTATTTCCAAAGTAAAGACAGATTGTAGGTAGGAGAGAGCCAGCAGGCATCACTGTGGAAACACTAACCCAGCCCCTCTGCCCCCCAGATGTGGGAAGCAGGAGCACAGGGGAGGTGAGGTTGGATTTATGGATTAAAAGAAAGTAGGATTATCTACCTCAAGGCTGACGATTGGCAAGAGCTTCTGAAGGGAGGATTTGGGGCAATGGAGATATGGGGAGGGGAATCTTTCTTGAAATAACACCGGGCATGCAATAGTACAGCAACAGGAACGCCCCTGATGAGTGGAAGCTATTGTAAGAACTGTCTCAGTATTGGGCTGTGCACAGCCCTCCCTTGAAAGTCTTCTGAATTATTCCTCAGACTCTGCAGGGAACTGAGGATAAAAGCAGCTGCGGGGGAGCAAGACCTGGAGCGTCATCGAGAGATTGCAAAAACAATTCACTGCCAACAGACTGTCCCAGCAGGGGCCCAGTACTATGGTCGTGGCCCTGATTGACACGCTGCCCCTCGGATGCCCAATCAGATGGAACTGGGAGAAACTGAATGCAGAGTCAGTCCACTTTATCTCTGCATAACCACCCAAATGAACAGCATGGGAAACTGGGTCTGATCTCATGGATCAGCCGTGTGCAAGCTCCTTACCGTGTCTCTCACTCCAGGTGGCCCATCTGTGACTGGGGTTTTTAGGCTGGGACAGAGGGGAGGGTCCTAAGCTTGATGGCTGGGATCAAAGGTAACTTCAAGGGGTCACTCTAGTTTGGCTGGAAACTTCTTTGAGAATTTCCATGCAGGCAAGTAGATTAGCCAGCTTGGTATAAAAATGGATCCTAGGCTTGATCTAATTAAACAACAAAAGTAAAAACTGGAGGTAAAATGATGCTCAAGTTGACAACTTTTGTCATCTCAGCTGTCTGAGAGATGTGGAAAGCCAAAGAGCATTGGCTCACAGCTCCTCTACCAAAGGGATGATTAGGTACATTTAATCCAGTGTAGTCCTACCCTAAGCCACAATAGTGCCGAAAAAGACAGAAAAATAAAAATGAAGAAACTCCAGAACAATTTCTTCTTAACAAAGAAAAGGACCTTTAAGATATTCTTGGTCAAGAAGCTTTTATAGAGAAGTGGCTGAGTGAAAATAAACTGGGATCAGAGGAGCAGACATTTAATGACAGTGGTGGTAATGGCTCTCAGGACTTTACGGTGGTACCAACTACCAAGGGAACCCGAGAGTCCTGCCTGCATCTAACCTGGCCTGAAATTAGTGAGTTCCCCTTGTTGCCAGCAAGCAGGGATCCAGTGATCCAGCCAGCTGAGAGAGGATTTAAAAAGGGGAGAGTTTCAGAACACAGTGGTTCGGGGTGCTTGCAAGCCCCTGTCGCTGACAGTTTCCCATGCGTGTGCATTTCTCCCTCCCCGAGATTGGAAGTTTGGAGGAGTTTTCTTATCTGCTCTGGTCCCTTTTTCCTTTCAACCCGGGATCCTGGAAAGAAAAAAAAGCTCTTCCCAGTTAGGGACCTCATTTTTCCCTATCCTTATCCCCTGGGAGATTTGGAGAGGCAGCAGGAAATGTGGGAGAGCACTTGTGTCCCTGAAGGAACAGCCAGTTGCCATGCGCGACCGTCACTATAGATCTACGATTTATGAAAATAAAGCAATATGTGCCTGTTTCGGTGCCTGCCGTTTGCCTACCAATGGTGCAGTGTTCACCATTCCAGCCCTCTCGGCATTCACATTTGCCATCTTTACAGGTCCCGTGCTCAATGCAGCGGGGGTGGCACACGCGCTGGTCACACGCTGCGCCTGTCCAGCCCTCTTCACAGCGGCAGGCTCCCCCGATGCAGACGCCGTGAGTGCCACAGTCTACTGAGCACACTTCTGGAAGAAAAACAATGATTACAGCTCAACACCACAGCTGGTGAAACCCTCCACGGAGTCCAGCCCGCACACACGGCCGGGACCCCTGGAGCAGGCCCCGAGGCCCAGCAGCTCTGTCATCTTTGGAGGCTTATCTCTCCTTGGCTAGGTATCAATTCATTGTTATATCTTTTTTTCTAGAGAAGCGGTTCTCAAAGTGTGGCCCTTGGACCAGCAGCATCAGTATCACCTGGGAACTTGTTAGAAATGGAGATGCTTGTGCCCCGTTTGGACCAAGTGAATTAGAAGATCTGGGAGTGGGACTCGGAGATTTTGTGGGAACAAGTCCTCCGGGTGGTTTTGATACTCACTAGAATGTGAGAACCACTCTTCTAGAGATTAAGACCGTTCCCACTGGTTTAGCAAAGCTAACTGGGAAGCACCCACCTGGAAAGCTCCGTGTGTGGATCCTGACTCTCTAGCCAGCTGGGATTCCTCCCTCACTGAGAGCCTGAACTGATCCAGCCCAAGAGGTCAGCTGGGGACCCCGCTGCTCCATTCCCAAGATGACTGCAGATACCCCCCGCTACCCAGATCGGCACCTTGGTGGCGATAATGACCACTGTAATTGTGCTGCTTTTACACAGCTTCATTCTCAAAGGAGCTCAAAGTCTTTTGTGCTTGAGGAGGAGACAGACAGACAGATATGCACTCTCTGGCATTCCAGACCTCTCACGCGAGGACAAGCCCCACATTCATCCTTTCATCAGTCTACGGAGGGAGGCGTGGCTTGGCATGCCAGGGGAAGGAAGACCGGGCCGGGGAGTGGGGCCAGTGACTCTCTCAAAGTCACACAGCATATCTGCAGTGTAACTGGGTTGTGGATCTGGGACCCCCGCCTCCTCCCATCCTCTGCATGGCCTTGCCAGGATCATCAGCATCAGAGTTGAAGCCAGAGTCGAGTGGGCTGAGAAGACATCCCAAAATAGCCCATTTTAACTGACTCTTTTTTTTTTTTTTTTTTTTTTTTTACTTTTTGGAATGAAATATTCATTTCTTTCCCATTGTAGGCAAAGCTTCACACCGATTCCCTTCCTGATTGCCATGGCAATCTGACAGCTGTCTCACTACCCAGAGGAAGGGGGCGGAATGATCGCTTGCTTGGATAGGCACTTGTCAGTGCGAACAGAACCTTTCTCAGGAAGGTTGGGACCGGCTTGAACTGTTGAACTGTTCCATTTTTAAGGTCACTCTGGAGGGAAGACACATACTCTTAATTTTAGGAAAATGAAGTGTACAACCCGACTTCATTATTTTCCTGTCACTGGAGTATTACAGAGCTTTAGAACATGTTCACACACCACCCCGAGGGAGCCTCTTTTCTGTTTTATGGGACGTTCCATTCAGTTTGTCTGGGGCTGAATTGTTCTGTTTTGTTTTCTGGTACCTTTAGGGAATGTACATAAGAAAACCTATAATGCAAATGGAAGCATCCCTCCCGGGCTCCTCATCCATTTGCGGTGATGGAGCCAACCCAATGTTTTTTTGGTTTGTTTTTTAAAGATCACAGATTCCACGACTAAGGAGAAGAGAATGAGAAAGACGCAATGTGACTCATCAAAGTCCCCTTACCCCAAGCTAAGTGTTAAGAGTAGATTCCCTTCCATCTGTGAATGGGATGGAACACAGGGCATCAGTGTTGGAGAGAGGGAGGAGAAAACCTTGTGGCTTACCGACAGAGCAGTCGGGACCCATCCAGTTGGGATCGCAGCTGCAGAGGCCTGTGTCAGGCAGGTATGTGCCGTGCCCACTGCACTGGTCTGGGCACTGGACTCTCGCCAGCTCACAGTTGAGACCCCCCCAGCCAGGGCTGCAGAGGCATTCTCCATTCACACAGACCCCGTGGCTGGAGCAGGTGGGATCCAAGCAATCAACTGAAACAACAACAACAAGAACAACAAAGAATAAGAGTATTGATCACCCACGGAGGATGTGCCGTGAGATACGGGCTTGCTGCTCAATGGACCAGTGGGTCGCCAGTTCCTATCTACTTGCTGGCAAATGGAGCAGCCAGCAGGAAATACATATGTAGTCTCCTGAAGAACACCCATAAAAAATAAAAGGCTTCTTACTTTTCAAAACACCAAATCTCGAACTTGAAGAAGATGCAAGCGAAACAAAAAGTGGATTTCTCAAGCAGAATTAGGAGAAATCAGATACAGAAGTATGCCATTCCACCTTCAGCACCTTGTGCTTATAAAGATTAGGACCTTGACCGAATCGTATCAGAGGGTCTGCGATAGGAATGTGAATACCTGGCATGTTTCTACGGGTGTCGCCAAACTGGGTTACCCCTCACTGTAAGAGAGGAAAGTAGAGAGGCACATTGTAACCTGACTTCGAAAGGTAACAAAAGACGAAAAGGAAAACCAATGAAACTTATAAATGAGTCACTTTCCTAATGAGGTTTCACTTAGACGAAGTCTAAAATTAGTATTCATTCTCTGAGCACACACCCACTGAAGGAGTTAGTAAATGTGCAGGATAGAAGAGGTGAAGTTGGGTGTGGAAATGACCCAAAAGGGATCAACTTCCTCTAAGTAATCACCAGGGGACTGGACGGCTATCTCTGGCCACGGCACTGACCTTCTACTAGCCAATCAGATGAGTTGATGGTCAGAGTCTAGTCATTGTGGTTCTTGCCTGTTTCACTGTCTGATTGTTTGGCCATCTTAATAGAGTAGATACACATCCGGTAGGTAACTTGAAGATGAGTAATCAGGAGTCAACTCAAAGTGAGGAGAGGGGTGAGCTGCAAAGGCCAGTTCTTGAGGACAGGACTTTTTGCATGAGAATATGATCTCAAACCTGGGACCTCCATTCAAGCTAAGGGTTGAAAAAACAGGGCCTTTTAGAGGAAGCCTAGCTTTCTTATGTGTTCCTATGTATTCTCAGGAAACGATGCAGTATCATTTGGAGAATAGGGTTCTGTGTAACACATGGTTTGAATGAGGAACGGTGGTCTAGCAGAGGGCTCAGCTGTTGCTTTGTGGATCAGACAAATGTGGATGTATCGTCGTCTTATTTGATTACGACATATTTCTCCCGTTTTCACAGCTTCCAAATCAGGCCTGTTGGCCCAGATTAAAGGATTGCTTTTTCCATCATCTGCGGGCACAGCTAGATCGAGACCATGTTGAATTCTATTCTCAAGGTTTTTATGGGCCACACTGACAATGCTATTAAATCTTTCCTGTGTTTGCAAGCCATCTTATGGTTCAAATTCTCAGAAAAAATTTTGTTTTCTCTTCTTGCACAATGCCAAGATTGAAATATGAAAGACTTCTAGTCTCTAAATAATTCACTATTACAATAAGATGGTAATTCCTCAGGGTCTCAGCTTGCTATAGGATCTCCTAAGACATTTTTTATGCTGAGTGTCTTTTTTTCTTTCCTGTGGGGCACAAAATAAGAGTTTTTTTTTTTTTTTTTTTTTTTTTTTTTTCTGAGACAGGGTCTTGTTCTGTCACCCAGGCTACAATGCAGTGGTGTGATCATAGTTCATTGTAGCCTTGAACACTTGGGCTCAAGTGATTCTCCTGCCTCAGCCTCCCAACTAGCTAGGAGCACAGACACATGCCACCAGGTTCAGCTAAGTTTTTTTTTTTTTCTTTAGAAATGGGGTCTTGCTATGTTGCTCAGGCTAGTTGTGAACTCCTGGGCTCAAGCAGTCCTCCTGTCTCAGCCTCCCAAAGTGCTGGGATTACTGGTGTGAGCCATGATGCCCAGCCATTAGTGTGTTTTAATATTGATGATGCATTGGCTCTAAATATGACATTATTTAGATCATCCGTGCCACAAACTAACTAGTCCTGAGGGACATCAGACTTGAGAAATTTGGACTTATTAGAGATCACAATATTCCGTGACGTTTCTACAGGGCAACCTTCCCTTGGAGCAAAAATAATAATTTTCAGTGGTAAGAGATATTTCCTATGATCCCATTTGGATATTCTCAGGAAGATATTATATATGGAGGTTGTTTCAAAACTGTTTCAGTCATGGGAAAAATATAGTGATTTAATAAACCTGTTTGATACTTTCAAATTTGCTCAACTTAGGGTGGTGGAGCACACCTGGATGTAAACTTGAGCTGAAAATGTCAAACACGTAGAAGACAAAGGGCCATGCAGGGTCTCTGACATCCCAGGCCTAGCGCAGCTAAGGGAATGTACTAGGTGTTCAATACACAGTTGCTGCAAGAATGAAGGACAGACTGTTATAAGTGCTTGTCATTGATGGGACAAACTTCCTGTGTAAAGAAAGGACAGATGGGAAAGAGAGATGGTGCTAACAATTTCTTGCTTTTGGGAAAAATTTGTATTTGGCGATCTGCAAATTATGAACGAATTCATTCAGCACCCATCACATTGATAGTCTTCCAATAAAGGAAATTCTGAAGTTCTAGTTTTTCACTCTGTCCCCATTTCTAATAAGGCAAAATGAAAACACACACAAAAATATCTTGTGGCTTATTGCTTCAAAAATAGCTCTCAACCTGTAATTAGCCATTTAAAATGTTTGGTGAGGTGCCAGCAGCTAGGAGCTTTCAAAAAAATATATATATATATCACCATCTTTTTCTTAGAAGGATAAAATAATAAAAAGTAATACACTAAAAAAATGAAAATGGCATTTTTCATCCAGATAAATTAGCTCTCTCTTCTCTATCCTGAATTATGGTATAAAGGAAGGAGGAAAATCCACAGAGATTTATTAGCACAGTACTAGAATGCCATCAAAAAACCATTTATTGTATCTAAAAATATTAGCTAACCCCTTTCTCTGGTCAGTGATACCAGTAAATATGTCCTTTGTGCTATATAATTACAGCAGCGGATGGAATAACTAAATTGAAACTTCAAGAGGAGCAGTTTTACTCTGAATTTTAAATTTGGTTCCGATTTCCTAAGACGGTCTTGTGGCCACGTCCTTAGAGTCTTTAGCAGGCAGGAGGGACTATGGCATTTTACAATGCTTTATAAATAGAAACAGCGTTACACTTAAAAGGGGACAGTGGCCTTTACCAGCTAAGTACCATGTGCCTCGAAACACCAGCCCCCTGGCAGCTGAAATCATTAGAACTCATTTAGTCTTGGGCCCTCTGCAGGTTTGACAAAAAAGGGTTGTGAATGCAATTTCTATCCCTAAGGATAAAAAAGGAGGTCAAGGAGTTTTACAAACAATATGTACTATGAGCCCCTGAAGAACCATGAATTACATTTATGAAGTTAAATGTCATTGAAAAATGACTCAACCATGAAACTGACATGAAAACATGGCTGACTTAAACTCATATGTCAGGTCCTTTCTCATCACCTTACCACTCCCCAAGACAACATTAAATGAAACCTCATGAATACATACTTTCACTTTCATGTGCAAACCATGTTTATGCAGGAAAAACGAAGGAATGGCAACTATTGATTTCGTTGCCATGGCCATTTCAGGTAAATTGTTTGAACGTTATGACTATGATGAATATCAGAAATAAAAAAGCTAAATGGAAGAAAAAGTGCTGATCCAGACTTTCTGATCCCATTTCCTATTTTGAAAACAGCGTATGAATCACCTTGGTTCATTCTTTTTGGGTAGCAGAAATCAATCGAGAGATTTCTTCCTTTCATAATGATTCACATGGCTTGCTTGGTTGGTTGGATGGTTAATTTGCCCTGAACATTTAAATAAGACTAGGTGGGATAGTGAGAAAGTTGAGAAATCACTTGAGATTCCAGGAATACAGCTGTGTACAATCTGTACTGGAGAGAAAAAAATTCGAAGACTGGCAATGTTGTTGCCCTCACACTTTCCTTTCTCCAAATGATGCATGCAAAAGGTCGTCTTAACCTTTCCTGTCATATTACTGGCTTCTCATGTTTTCAGCGAACGCAGCTTTGCCTCCTGCAATCCATTTCTCTTTAAGAACTTTAACCTTTCGAGCAGGGTTATTAAATCAGTATTTCCTCCATCCAAACTCCCAATTTGTTTTTATGATGCAGACACAGGGAGGCTACCTTTTATAATAGAGGAAAAATATAGAGAGAACTGAGCAAGTGAAGATCTGGGGGTCAGACTTCTGGGCCCCATTAAGGGCATTACTGCTGATACGTTGAAAAATCTTAGAGGAAGAATGTTATGGAGGCTGACTTTTCGTAGCTATGGCTCTAAAAACTATGAAATGCGGGGTTTCCCAAGGAAACCCTATGTAGGTGTATCTAAGGATAAAGCACTGTCATTGCTTTGTGGTGAGAGCTGTGATGATTGGCTATTTTGTATGGAACTCTGGAGATCCATTAGTTATTGGGATGAAAGAATGAATCCACTAGTATCAGAGAACCTCATAAAACCTGAGATCCTTTGTCGGCCTGGCCATGAAGAACACAGAATGCATATGGCATCCAACAGGACCTCTCCTATGGGGACATCTTGGGTGGTAACCTCAAGCTGTCTCATGCAGAATAGGCAGGGGCTTCGCTTTTTCTCTTAGTTTGTTGGGCAAGTTGACACTTCTGTTTCCACTGGGACATGGGAGGGACAAGGGCTATTTGAGCTGTGTGAAGACATTTCACTGGGAGATGTACTTAGAGAAAAGGAGCCTCAGCGAGAAGACAATGATGATGGCAATTCAGAGACTGGGGAACGGGCAGGGGGCTGAGAGGGTCTATGCTCTTACCTTCCTACCAGCCGTGGTTCATTCTTTATATGTATGGTGAGAAGGAATCAGTGAATAACCAGAGATCATATTCTGTGGGAAGGCTGACAGGCAGCATGGCTTTCTCTTGCCTTATAGCTACTGCAAGTCGGTCCCAACATTTTGGCACAAAATAATTTATCTGAAAGAACTGATTAAGGTAACTAGGACTAGTTCAAGCTGCTTTTGGATTCCCTCCAGAGAGGTGCCCTTCCCTCTGTTTCTGCATGTCCCCCTCACCTGATCTCCAAGCCTGATCTCTGACCACACTGTCAGATCAAATTCAGTTTATGATATCCCTGATTTTCACCTATGTGTGCAAGAGGGCCTTACGTGTCTGCCAGGGTGAGATTTTCAGGATTCATCACATCCCATCCCTCTTGCTGCACCCTCGCTCTCCTCTAGTTTTGTGCAATTGTAGGTAACCAGGCTAATTTGCCCTACGTGGTGTTCCTAAATGACATGGACACCTGCAATCTTTCAAGCCTGACTGTCTATTGATATTAATTTTTGTGGAAATATTTACACAGACATATGTGGGTCTTAGATGACCAGGCAGAGTTAGTAACAAGAACACCACCAAAGCTTTTTGTTTGGAAGGAAGGCAAGGGGCTTAGGAATTCTTGTTTCTTTTCTCTGGATAGACAGCTTTAATCATTCCCAATTACTAAATAAAGCAGAAGGAGAGAGGAAGAAAGATAGGGCGAGGGAAAGGAAAAAAAGAGGAAACGAAAGAGAAGGAACGGGAGGAGGAGCAGAAGGAAGGCGAAGACAAAGGCGGAAAGAGCAATTTTAAGAACAAAGGTGAAAGAGAAAAGAAATTAATTTCTATAAAGGAGGGTAAAACAAAACATTTCTTCCAGAAACATCTCTATAGGCCTTTCTCGTTCTACAGCTAAGGAAGTTTATCAAAGCGAAGGAGTTTGAAGCTCTTTGTGCAAAATGTTGATGCTTCCCTTGCAAAACACACAGCCTGGGACTGGGCTCATTAGCAAAGGTCAGGCCCTCCAAATGCCTCCCTCCACTCATGCCTAGCCTGGGGCCCGGCGGGCTTACCTTCCTCACAGTGCTCGCCTTTGTAGCCAGCCGAGCAGACACAGTTCCCATCAATGCAGGAGCCGTGGCCCCCGCAGGAAGGATCGATGCACTGATTCATGGGCACGTCGCACTCTGCGCCTTTCCAGCCGCTGTAGCACTGGCACGTCCCTTTAGAATATTGTCCATTCCCACTGCACAGGACGGGGCAGGCAGCTGCACAAACCAAAGATAGAGTACCAGGTCACGAGGGGCTAGCGTCCGAGGGGCTGTGGCAGTCTAAGGAGCTGCCTCGCCTTGGGGCTTGGCTTTCAGTGTTCTAGACTGGGGATTCTGGCTGTAGAGGTGCAGAACCGTCACCAGATAAACCCCACAAGTGCTACTGATAACAGCAGCTACCGCCAACTAAAGGCTTGTTATGTGCTGGACACCGTATAGAAGGCTTTATGTGCAATTAATGACTTCATCATCCTAATCGCCCTATGACATGGAGGTTACAATCATGGTCCTCGTTTCTGCAGGTGAGGCTCCAAGACCAGGGAAGTGACACAGCCCATAAGCAGGGGAGCTCAGCTGGGAACCAGGCTGGCCCAATTCTGAAGTGGCGCCCCTCACTAGGCGACACTGACACCCTATTTTGTTCCTGTTGTTGGTACTGGGGGGTCAGAAGCCATTTTGCTGATTATTTTATCCTCAGATCAGTCGACCTTACTCCTAATAAGTTTATGCCTATTTAAAAGGAAGCGGGGATGAGACCCAGCCGAGCCACTGAAAGTCTCACTGCATCAGTTTTCTTATCTATACCACGGAGAAATTAAGCAGTCCCCCTTTATCCGCGGATTCACTTTCAGTTTCAGTTACCCTGGGTCAACTGCTGTCTGAAAACAGGTGAGTACGGTACAATAAGGAAATTTAGAGAGAGAGAAATTACATTCACATAACTGCTGTTACAGCTGCTACTTTAACTGTTCTATTTTATCATTATTGTTAATCTCTTCCCATGCCTAACTTATAAATTCAACTTTAGCCTAGGTATATATGCATAGGAAAAACATGGTATATGTAGAATTTGTGCCATTTGTGGTTTCAGGTACCCACAGGGGGTCTCGGAATGTATCCCCTGAGGATAAGGAGGGATTACTGACATGGTGCCTCCTTCAAAGTGTAACATGCCTAATAAAGTATCATGATTAAATATGCTTGACTTATTTAAAAAAAGCAAAGGTCCAGGCAGGCTGAAGAGGTGAGATCTCTAGCAGTTCACCCTTCAGCTGGACCCTCTTCCATCTGCTGGTGGGAAGAAGGTTGGAAAATCAGTGGGGATTGTCTGGGAGGAGATTAACTACAGTTTTAATCAGTTTCACCTTAAATGTGCCAATTCCGGCCTTTCAGAGCTCATCAAGAATGGGATTTCAGTGGTCCGTCTCCTTCAGGTCTTGGACTTCTCATTTCCGCATCAGTTTATAAAGAACCTAACTTTCCAATCTGCCTCTAAATTTGGGCCTAAAATCCTCCGGCTATGGAACAAGCATTTAGAGGCCTTCAGAAATGACAGACATGGACGTTTCAGTGACTCCTGGTGCTGTCCATGGTTTGGAATGCACAGGTTCAGAGAATTCTGCATGTATGTGCACACACATCTACGACCCGGGAGAGCGCCCTGTGCCTCGTAGCGATGGCAGAACTAATCATGTCACTTCCTAGTCACCTGTCCCACCCAGCCTCATGAATCACCTTTTGTTGTCATGTTTTGATTTAGTTTTTATGATAATTAACTTTCCTCTGTGCGTGTCTAATTTCCCAAAGATATAGTCAGCTATTCAAGACAGGGACTATGTTTATCATTGTTGATTTCCTTCCGTTGCTGCATTCATCAATGGTGGCTTGATTAGGTAAACATTTCTCCTGTGTTCCTGATATTCAGAGATTCCCCAGTGGTGGGGGGTTGTGGGCAAGCACTAAATGGTCGTTTATGAAAGACATGGGAAGAACAGTCCCTGGAGGGAATGTCGTGCTGTAAACACAATGCCTTTTTCTGGAGAAGTGCATGTTTTACCTTAATTGCAAACTGATTTGAAATAGAACTATCTCCATAGTTGACATATGATTGAGGGGATATTTCCCCTCAAAATCCTTTATAATAGGACAGTTGTCAAAACTATTAGAGGTGCTGTTCTCAGTAGAATTCTTATCCTTATGAATCTACCAGAGAATAATGAGTTGAAAAGTGAGAACTTCAAAGTCACATATTGAATTTAGATGAACTCTCAATGTAGGGAGCATACTCTCTATTTCCAGCATGCTTAAACAGAGGAGTTTGTACAGAGTTGCTACAGAGGCTAATTGTCTAATAGAGGGTAGAAAAAGAGCTTTGAATCCAGGGTGCCCAAGATTTAAATTAGGGATCATGTAAATAGGAATAGCACAAGAAACTCCAGACTTCCTTTAAGTTTTGAGAGGGATTTAAGACAGAGTAAGTTCGTTCCATGCCAATTCCTCATGAGACTCATGCTCAGCTGTAGGTCAGGGATGGCAAGTATGTGCACGTGAACTATGGTACTACCTTCCCACACCTCTGCAGACATCATTAATTGATCACGGCATCTTGTTCCCCTGAGCCTAGACAGACCCTCAAAACTGTCAATGCAGTGCCCAGGCTGAGACCCGCAAGCAGGCAGAGTTGGTATTCAAGAGAAAACCTGCTTGTCATTTCTGATCTAGGTAACAGTGAAGGTATTTCCTGGTGGGAAGACTAGAATCGACATCACTTCTCAGCCCCCTTCCAGCCCTGCATTGAAATAAAAAACACTGAGAAGTATGGTTGCACAATGGGTAGTTAGATGAGCTTCCAAGGACTGTTTCTGACCTAAGGGGGTTATATTTTGGATGGGCTGTCATGGATGGCAGAGAAAGTTACATCAAATTGCCAACACTGGTCTCCCGTTACATCCTCCTTCCTCCCAAATGGTGGAGGAGGGTAGAAAGTAAGGTGAAAATAATTTTTTTCTTGATTAATAAAAAATATAGATAGGACTCTTTTCTTTTTCCTTCCTTTTTTGAGACAGAGTCTTGCTTTGTCGCCCAGGCTGGAGTGCAGTGGTGCAATCTCGGCTCACTGCAACCTCTTCCTCCTGGGTTCAAGCAATTCTCTTTCCTCAGCCTCCTGAGTAGCTGGGACTACAGGCGTGCGCCACCACGCCTGGCTAATTTTTGTATTTTTATTAGAGACAGGGTTTCACAATGTTGGCCAGGCTGGTCTCAAACTCCTGACCTCAGGTGATCCACCCCCCTTGACCTCCCAAAGTGCTGGGATTACAGGCGTGAGCCACCATGCCCGGCTGAATTATTTTCTTTATTCATAGTGACACCATTCCTCTTCTGCACAAACTTCAAGTAAAAAAAAAAAAAAAAAAAAAAAAAGATTGTCTAGAAGGTAAGAATGGGTTTTATTTAAAACCAGGTGCTTGGGAAATCAAATTTAAAATTTGACCTACTTAAATTACTCGGTGAAAAAAATAAAAAATAGGTCAGAGAGTTCTCCACCTTCCAAACGCAGCCTTACTTCAGGGTTTGCCGCATGCTCTCTGGGAGTGTGGTCAAAAATGCAAAACACCGTGATGTTCACTGGAAAGCAGGACACTGAGTGGGCTTCACTTATGCCATACAAAGACGAGGAAAACAGCTCATTAGAGGAGCCAGACTTTCTAGTAATCCAGTTGCCATGGGGCAGAGTGCAGAAAGACCAGACGAGCTCCCTCCAGGGGTGGCTGGGGTGTCCTGCATGGAGAGCACCTTCCCTCTGGAGCTACGGATTGATTCATTCTCAGACATAACTCAACCCAGTATCTAAGGCTCAGGCTGATCTTTATTCAAGAGGTGGATGTGAAATAAGGAACCTCCTGTATTCATACGTCTTATATTTTTAGTATCACGCAACCCGCATTATTTTTTATGACAGGTTATAGAAACATGACACGGCCTACTCTGTGCCAAGAAGTATTACGGAGCAGAAGTGGAAATAAGCAAGGGTTTCAGTGCCAGAAAGACCTGGGTTCGAAACCAAGCCTGTACGTTACCCGCTGTGGGATTTTGGCAAGGTTACTGAACCTCTCAAAGACCCAATTTCCCCTTCAAAAAACTGTCTCTCAGCACTGATGGAAGGATTAAGTGAGACAACATGCATGGCTCACAGCAGTTTGACAGTTGGTACACAAATTAGCAGATGCTTCCTTGTGAAATTTCAAACTGGATCTCCAATCTGACTTCAAGGGCTAATAAAATAAAGAAATGCCATAGGTCCCAAGTGCGCACACACAAACACTAGCAACCACCAGTATGTCGAATAATACTAACGGAAAGGTTTGAGGTTTTCTTCTTCCAGTGTTTTCTGGTGTGGGAGGGAGTTGGTTCTGATTGGTGAGATACGAAAGTGGAGCGTTTTGTGTCTCTGTGTGTCTCTCTTCTTCCTAAGGCTTAGGGGAGCAGAACATTGAGGATTCAAGCTTCTATTTAAAATTAATTAAAATGTTTGTACAAATCGACTGTTCCTGTTTTACTAAATCTAATAAATGGAAGCTCTAAGAATCCCACAGAAGAAAAATAAATTACCACTACCACTAACAGCTGACAAGTTAACAGGTTGATGACAAAAAAAAATGACAGAATTTAGATTCGCCTAAATGGTATGAAGCTCATTTGAATGATCCGGCTGAAGCTACTCCCCCCGCCCAGCCCCCACAAAGTCCTCTGTAAGGAATGAGCTGAATTATCAGTGTTATTGACTTGGTGGGAAGTAACAGGATAAGCCACCTGTCCATTTGGAGCTTGCAGTAGAGAGAATACCTGGAGAAAAGTTAAGAATGTTGGAGAGGCTCAGTCATAAAAGCAGAGGAAAACATGTCTGCATCTGCACAAATAATTTGTGGGCTGGACCCGATCTGTAGGGGGAATTTCAAATAATGTAATAAAATGATTTGAAGTCTGTTTTATAGTTGTTTCATTATTATTATTTTATCATTATTTGAGACAAGGTCTTTGTCACCCAGGCTGGAGTGCAGTGGTGGGATCACCATTCACTGCAGCCTCTACCTCCCTGGCTCAAGCAATTGTCCTGCTTCAGCCTCCTATTTGGGACCACAGGTATGCAACACCATGCCCAGCTAATTAAAAAAAAATTTTCTGTAGAGATGGGGTCTCTTTATGTTGCCCTGTCTGGACTCAAACTCCTCAACTCAGGTGATCCTCCTGCCTCAGCCTCCCAAAGTGCTGGGATCATAGGCATAAGCCATGACAGCCAGCTGAAGCCTGTTTCAAACTTTCTTTGGAAAAGAGATGTGAGAATAGTTGAAGCTCCAGGCAAATTGTTAAAAGAGCATCACTAATAGTTGGTTGCCTTATATCCCAGTTAGTCAGCAATAGTGATGAATAACCCATGTGAGTTAGGTGGTAGAGGATAAATGATGGAGAAAAGGAGATGCGTTGATCCTCATGAAGCAATTGAGGATGTAATATTTGGGTCATGGAGGCCAGGCAAACATAGCTCAGTGACCCCCAAACCAAAACTCAAAAGGCAACCCCATTGGCTTTTGAGGTTGTGGACTTAGCTTGGTGCTGAGCAAAACAGAGTCAGAAAGGTGAGTTTCCCTTCTAGCTAGATCCCTGCAATTGGCAATCCATCTGGTAGAAAATTAAGTAATAGAGTTTGACCCTCCACTGCACACTGTATTAAAAAATAAATTCCATACTATGCAGCCATAAAAAAGAATAGAATCACGTCCTTTGCAGGGACATGGATGGATCTGGAGGCCATTATCCTTGGCAAACAAACACAAAAACCAGAAAACCAAATATTGTATATTCTCATAAGTGGGAGCTAAATGATGAGAATACATGGACACATGCAGGGGAAAAACACATATTAGGACTTCTGGAGGGTGGAGGGTGGGAGGAGGGAGAGGATCAGGTAAAATAACTAAAGGGCACTAGGCTTCATACCTGGGTGATGAAACAATCTGTATAGTAATCCCTCATGACACAAGCTTACCTATGTAACAAACCCGCACTTGCACCCCTGAACTTAGAGTAAAATTTAAAAAAAATTCCACACAGATTAATGACCTAAATAGAAAAACAAAAACTACAAAAGTATTAGAAAAAGATATTGGAGACTAATGTTATTTTCCTGGGAGGGAGACATGGAAGACATAAATTCTAGAAACCACGAAGGAACAGAAGATCAGATTTGATTATTAAGAATCCATATCTTCTCTATGATAAAGGATACCGTAAGCAAAATGAAGGGACAAGCAACACAGGGAAGAAATATTTTTGTTTCATGTTTTATAGCATAAAGTTTGATATCTGAAATACACAAAGAGCTCTTGCAAATCAATAAAAAGGTGACTGAAAACCTAGAAAAAGTACATATCAGAAATAATATAAATTGCCAATAAAAGTAAGACAAGATACTCAGCTTCACTCAAAATTAAATAAGTATAGATAAAAATGATAATGAGAAATATTTTTGGCTTCTCTGATTGGGGGGAAAAAAATAAGGCAGCTTCTACCCAGTGCTGCCATGGCTGAGGGGATGGGCTCTGTCTAACCCAGTGGATGGGAACAAATCAAATCTAGTTTTCAGGGAGATGATTTGTCACTCTGTGGCTCAGCGTGCCCAAGCGGGAAGTCTGTTGACCTTGGCACCTCAGTTTTCCTGACCTATTAAATGGGCAGAGCAATAAAGGATTGTGCTTGTATCGAGGAAGAGAGAGAGAGGAAGTTGGAAAGAGAGCTAGGAGTGATTATGAAATACAAATGCAAAGATCACCAGCCATTCTGACTGCGATGCTCACCTCTGACCTGAACAGCTGTCCCCACCCCACACTTTCCTGCCCAGAATACTCAGACGCTTTAGTTGGTCTCAGTGGGGGCAAGAGCTGGCAGGACCCCCGTGAAGAGAGGAAACCAGATGGTACATTCTGACAGACGGGGTCAGAGTCCTGGCTCAGAGGGCCAAAGTTCAACTGCACCCACTTCCTCATTCCCATTCTGTCAAATGGCACATTAATAAGCAAGAAAGTGATTCAGGGAAGAATTTCCAGAAGGACAAAAAACTCATCAGGTGTGTCAAATCTCTGACATTCAGGAGCCATGTGGGGAAGGCAGCACACGCTGACTTAAGCACGAAAGTATGGATGCTTTAATTAATCCGGGGTGAATTTAATTGCTTTAGTTAAGTGGAAATCGGGTTAAAAATGATGCAGAGCATGCTGGGGTGTGTTAAAAACATGACATATGAGTTGGATGAATCGATAAATTAAAAGTGCACAGATGTTTTAATTAAACCCAGGGAAGTTAACGAAGATCGCAAGAGACTTTTAAGCCTATGATTAATTCAATTCATTTAAAATACCTGTAGAGATATGGGGATGCCTCCATTTTGAGAGTTATAAAAGTTCTCAATCGATAAGTACTTAAGCTGTTCTTAAAAAAAGTCTTATTTGTGCATGTGTGCGTGTGTGTGTGTGTGTGTGTCACTGAACAGTGTTAATTATATAATGAATAATATTTAAATTCTTCGGAGCACACAGTAAGCTTTTCTGCAGCTCAAGTCCAGACTTAAGTAGGTAGGTTTACTCTTTTGTTGCCTTTGGAGCATCAAGACGAATCTGCAAGTTGTTGGTGTCCTATTACCCGCAAGCACGGAAGCTTCCTGAAGGCATGGAGGGCCTACCTCATTCAATGCCGTTTCTCTGCAGACAGTACGGTTCTGCGCATGGTGCTGGCTTACGAGTTAGACGGCCTGAATTTCCTTTCTTCCTTTCTTTGTTTTTGACAGCTGTGTGACTACGGACACTTTGCTTTCAGCCTCGATTGCTTTATCTTAGAAGTGGGATAAGAATTCTGCACCACTTACCCCATAGTGTTTCCAAGGGGAGGAAATGAGAGAATGATGTAAATGCTGTGCACAGAGCCTGGCACACAGTTAGTCATCACGAGTTAGGATTTTGTTATCACTATTTTCATCAGGAGAAAATTGTTCCAGCTAGTCACTTTGTAAAGAGACAGGACAGGGTAATAAAGATGCTGTCCCCCGTCCCAGCTGACCTCTTTCTTTTCTTTTTTTTTGAGATGGAGTCTTGCTCTGTCACCAGGCTGGAGTGCAGTGGCATGATCTCGGCTCACCGCAACCTCGCCCTCCTGGGTTCAAGCAATTCTTCCGCCTCAGCCTCCTGAGAAGCTGGGACCACAGGCGCGTGCCACCATGCCCGGCGAATTTTTTTTTTTTTTTTTTTTTGTATTTTTAGTAGAGATGGGGTTTCACCGTGTTGGCCAGGATGGTCTCCATCTCTTGACCTTGTGATCCGCCCGCCTCGGCTTCCCAAAGTGTTGGGATTACAGGCGTGAGCCACCGTGCCCGGCCCCAGCTGACCTCTTTCTAAAGACTGGTTTATTTCGCAGCATGAAAGTTTTTCTCATAACATAAACCAGAGGATTTTCCCAGCTCTGTGCACATCACATCTACAAGTTTCCCTAGGGTTAACTTCCAGGGTTGCTCTGCTACTTACCTAGTAGTTTAAAAAGGGGGGAAAAAAAAAAGGTTTTGTAGTCTCAGAAGCAATTTAACCTGGGGGAGGGCTGACGGACTGAAGCCCCGCCATGTGATGTCTGTTTGGTAATGCAATAGGCATGAGAAACATCACGAGCAGCCGCACCTTGGTGCTGGCCACCAAATAATGTGCACTGCAACTTCCACACTGGGGAGGAGGGGGCTCCTCCATGCCTGCCTGGCAAGCCAGGGGGATGAGAGGTCAAAAGTGTTGTGACTGCCTCAATCTCTCTTCTCTTTGGGTAGTCTGAGCAGAGTTCAACGGCAATTTCTCTAGACTCAAACTTGAATGTGCATGGGAGTCATCTGGGGACCCTGTTAGAATGCAGCTTCTGACTCAGGACGTCTGGCATGAGGACTAAACGTTTGGATATTTTACAAAATCCTGATGCTAGTACCCCAGACCTACTGAATCAGAAATTCCGGGTGGAGCCCAGTAATTTGTGTGTTAACAGATGATTTCAACATAACCTTCAGTGTGGTTATCACGAATCTAGTGGTTAAGAACATAGTTCTAAAACCATGCCTGGGCAAGGGACTTGAATCTCTCAGAGATTCTATTTCTTTAGCTGCGAAACAGATGATCGTGACGTATGAAACGAGGATGAAATGAGAGAACTCACTTAAAACCCTTTGCGCAGTGCCTGGCATGTAGTTGATTTTAAGTAGGTGGTAGCAATGTTTCTTACATTATGTTATCAAAGGTGACTTTGCCACGGGTACCTGCTCAGTCGCTTTCTGCAAAGCATATGCCAAATGCACCTGCTTCAGGCTCCTGCTTCTGGGCCTTTGCTGTCAAAGAATCCTTGCATGTTTCTTCAGGTCAGGGGTGGAAGGAGAGAGAGGTGGGATTCAGCCATCCAGCTGTGGTGGGCTGAGGGACATTCCTTTGTGCAGCAGCCGTGGCCCGTGGCCCATCTGCATTGAGGATTTTACGGCAAGATGGGGTGGTAGAAGGGGATGGGTGTGAATGACGGAGGATTTGAAGGAGCTAGGATGTAGTCCTGGCTGTCTCAGGGACAGTTGGGACCTGAGCCTCTTTCATGGAGGGAGAAGGAAGCTCTGAGAGAGGCATTCCTGGTGAGGGGGAGGACCCTGTACCCTCAGGGAGAGGACTAAGAGCTTTGTCATTGTTCTCCACAGTGCAGAGGAAGAAGCTTATTAAAGGGAGCCAGGAGGCCTATAATCCCAGCAGTTTGGGAGGCTGAGGTGGGCAGGTCATGAGGTCAGGAGATCGAGACCATCCTGGCCAACATGGTGAAACTCTCTCTACTAAAAATACTGAGACAGGAGAATTGCATGAACCAGGAAGGTGGAGGTTGCAGTGAGTTGAGATTGCAACATTGCACTCCAGCCTGGGCGACGGAGCGAGACTCTGTCTCAAACCAAAAAAAAAAAAAAAAAAAAAAAAAAAAGAAAAAAAGAAAGGAAAATGGGAGACAGGAGAGCATATAGTGAGGCAGAGCTAGAGAGGGTTCAGACAGCCCCAGCTGCTGGCAGTACTTATTGTTGGGGACTTCAAGAGTGGTTACACTGCCCTGGAATCAGGGGGTCTTCCTGGCACATCTCTCTCCTGGGTGGCCATCAGGGCCACAAGCTTTAAAACCAGGCAGTAATCCCAGCACTTTGGGAGGCCGAGGCGGGTGGATCATGACATCAAGAGATCGAGACCATACTGGTCAACATGATGAATCCCCATCTCTACTAAAAATACAGAAAATTAGCTGGGCATGGTGGCGCGTGCCTGTAAGCCCAGCTACTCAGGAGGCTGAGGTGGAGAATTGCCTGAACCTAGGAGGCAGAGGTTGCGGTAAGCCGAGATCGCGCCGTTGCACTGCAGGCTGAGTAACAAGAGCGAAACTCCATCTCAAAAAATAAAAATAAAAAAAATAAAACCAGGCAGACACAGCCCTGCTACGTAACCTTGGGCAAGTAGCTTACTTTCTCTGTCTTTGTTTCTTTTACTGTAAAATAGGAATAATAACAATGAACGATTTCAAAGGCTTGTTGTGAAGGTTGATACTAGCTAACATTGAATACCTGCCAAGCATGGTTCTACAAAGTTTCCATGTATTTACTTTTTGGTCGTCACAGCAATGTAGTAGGTAATATTGCTGTCGTCTAAATTTTACAGATGAGAAAACTGAGGCTCAGAGGGGTTAAGTAATTTTCTAAAACAGGTGTGGTTAACCAGAGCAGCAAGAATTCAAACGTAGCAAATTCAAATTCTACAGCTTTCCTTAATTACTTCGCTATTATGAGACAGTGCACATAAACTGTGGAAGAAGTGGCATTTCTCTTCTGTAAACTCTTTCTTTCCTTCTTTTTTCATTCCTCCTTCTTTCCTTCCTTTGCTCATGCCCTCCCTCTGTGCCTCCAAGGTGGCTGATTTATTGCTGCGTGATTGATCCAACAAATGAGAACCTTGTTCTCTATCACTCACTTTGGTTCTTGTGACATTTTCCAGCCATATTTCATCTTTATAGGTCCTGCCTCCGCTATGCAAGTAATCAGACATTCAGCAAGCACATACTTTGTCCTGGGTGTGAAACTAAATACAGGGGGGTACAGAGAGGACTTCTGGAAGCTTGTCATCAGCAGGAGAACCACGTGGCTAGGAGGTGGCTGGCATGGGGGAGGGGTCACTGCTGTGAACTTGACAAGCCCAGGTGACTGCAGGGTCATATCTGAGGGTGCTTCAGGGAGGTGGCGGCCTGTGAGCATGGCCTCCCATGATGAGCAGCAGTTTGATAGGAAAGGCTGGGACTGACGGGACCATTCCAGCTGAGAAAACAGCCTGAGCAAAGAGGAGGAAGCAGGGCCTCACACTTTATGAGGGGTGAGTATCAGGAACTTACTGTGAGTGCACAGGCCTCAGTGGGAGGTGACAGTGCAACAGTAGTTTAGATCATAGATGACCTTGGACATCATTCTAAGAAATGTGATCTTCATTCTCAGAATGTGGCTCCTGATCACCTGCATCAGACCTCTGCCCACTTAGGAGGCTTGTTAAAAGGGGGCATTCCTGAGCCACATACCAGTCCTAAAAGTCAGATTGGCTGGCATGGGGGAGGAACCCGGAAATACACATTTATAACAACCTTTTCAGATCCATGTCTTTAAACCAAAGCTTTTGTAACCACTGTGGGAGGCGACTGGGAGTCACTGAAGGTGTTGAGGAGAGTAGTGACATGCCCCTGAAAGCTTTGAGAGAACTCTGGAGGTGGGGAGGAGAAATACTATCATGGAAGGGGGCTGGTGGCCAAGTGAGCCGGGCAGTGGCTGTGAGGATAGAGAGAAAAATGGAGCAGAGATTGTTGGAGGTCGATGGAACAGGAGACGGCAAGTGGTGGGAGGAAGGAGGAGACGGACGGTGCTGGCAGCTGGGAGGAGAGAGGGTTACGGCAGCAGGCTCTGAGGCCAGAAGGTCTCTCTGTCTCTCCCCACCCCACCCCAGGCTGGAGTGCAGTGGCGAAATCTCTGCTCATTGCAACCTCCACCTCCCAGGTTCAAGCAATCCTTCAAACTCATCCTCCCGAGTACCCGGGACTACAGGCATGCGCTACCATGCCCAGCTAATTTTCATACTTTTTGTAAAGATGCAATTGTGCCATGTTGCCCGGGCTGGTCATGAACTACTGGGCTCAAGCGATCTGTCTGCCTTGGCCTCCCAAAGTGCTGGGATTGCAGGCATGAGCCACCACGCCTGGCCAGGGGCTTTGTTTCAAACTCTGGGTCTGCCACGTTCTACCTAAGAAGCTCTTGTTTCCTCTCCCGAAAAGTTTACTTGGGTTCAAACTCAGAATTCTAGTGCGTAACCATTGCACACACTGCCTGCAAAGCCACATTTCCTTTATGCCTCACCTCTGAGGTCAGTTTCATGGCTGCTCTTAGTGTTAAAAGTCTAGGCCAGACTGCCTGGTTTGAATCTCAACAACTGCGCTTACTTGCTGAGTGATTTTGATCAAGTTACTTCACCTCTCTGTGCCTCATTTTCCAGATCTATAAAAGGGGATAATAATCATCTATAAACTAGGGCTACTGATGATTAAATGATGTAATTATGTAGTTGTTCAGCACAGTGGTTGGCATATACAGTAAGAGCTCAATAAATGTCAACTCTGGTGATGATGATGATGACGATGATGACCTGTTTTTAGTGTTGGCATGCAGCCATGAGGAATTGGGTGGTGGGTACATTTGCCAGTTAACAGGAGAAAAATGGCAGGATTCCTGGTTTTTTTTTTTCCCCCAAAGCTCCACAGAAGCTGAGTAGGAGCTGAAAGCAACCCCCAGAGAGAAGACTTTATGTTCCCGTGGCTGTGGCATTTCTGGGCCTCCACTGACAGCTGTTCCGCAGCAGGAGTTGTCATTTCTAATAGCTATTAAATACGCATTACCTAACAACTACGGCTCTGGTGTGTTAAGTTTCTGCTGCAGGTTGAGGTCTCTAGCTCAGCCCAAATAAGCCATCTGAGAAGCCAGCGTCAAAACAGAAAACAAAAACAAAAACAAAAACAAAAACCCAGACACCTCAGCTCTCCAGCTCTCTTCCGCAATGCAAGGCTGCTTTACAAACAATCCAGGAAGCACCTGAAGTGAAAGCCTTCAAATAAAAGCAAATACAAGGGAAAGGAATAATAATTAAAAACCTCTAGCCCACAACAAATGGCATTCAAGTGATGAGGAAACCATGCAAGGGGAATAGTAATAACAAAAAATTATAGAATAAACAATAACCTGAATAATAAACACAATTATTGCCGGACAGGAGAGGTGCCTGATGGAAAACAGTATAAATTGCCGGGAAAGAAATGCATTTTTCCTGAAGCTCTGGATCTGAACGGCTTGCCTATCATGTTACTCAGTTAATGCAATTTATACTCTTCAGTCTTCTCCATGGAATTTTCTCCATATTCCCTGATGCTACCTGGCTGTGTTCATTGATTCACACTACTGTGATTTTAAAAAAAACTTGGAAAACTTTAAATGTTCATGATGCCTTATAGGCACCTCACGGTCCAGTCTCTCATGGACCAGGAGACCAGGTGCACCTGTGTGACGAGGCAGGCCTCTGCCCCGGGTTCCCCTTCTTGCCTTCCCTGACTGTGATCTAGCGACATTCAGATGCACCAGGAAAATGACCCCACACCTTTTGCTCCATCCTGACTCTGCAATAAAGGTACTTGTCCACCAGTCCTCACTTTCTCTCAGTTCCCACCTGCCTGGCTGAACCTGGTCCCTTGGAGCTGCTCCTACATAGCCCTCCCTCTCTAGAATCTGTAAGTATAATAAATCCCTGAATTTCATATGCCTCTCCCAGTGTGGGTTCCACAGTTGGAGTGTTCCTTAAAGACCCCACCAGGGGAACTTGCTCCCCCATTTATAACACACACATTTTATTGCTTTATAAACCTCCTTATTTTCTTCTTCGGAATGTCCATAGCGTTCAAAGTCCGCATCACAGCATTTTGAACTCGCATTTACTTTACCCCCTTGCTTTTAATACAAATTGATCAGAGCAGAAGCTCTCGGAAGCAGAGGCTGTGGCTCCCTCGCTCATCATTCTAGTCTGGCTCTCAGTACAGTACCTGTTGCAAAGTGGGCACATCACAAGCACTCACTGAATGCACGAATAAGTTCTTTCCCCTCGACTGACTCAGGACAATGTGTTAGATCCATTCCATGTTCTTTTTATGTGCGGGTCAGTTTCATTTTGCTTTTGGAGCCTCTCAGGGCCCCGGAGATGGTGGGGGCTGCGGAATAAATGCTCTTGCAAATGCACACTGACCGGTTCCTCCATTCACTGCAAGGATGTCTTCGGATGCTTGATGCAGACTGGCAGGTTTATAAGAAGACAAGGAGCTGCCATTTGCACTGCACATCGGAGGGCACAGGAGGCGCAGTGTGAGGTCAAGAGAGTAAATCCGCATTTCTGTCACTTGGACACATACCCGCTCGCTTGGATGTGATGGGAGTCTCTCTTGCTAATGTGGCAAATTCTCCCCCTGGCAGGAGGGCCTGAATCTGCCGGCTGCCTGCAGTCACAGAAACTGGCAGAGCTCAAGGCAACCTGGGCACAGATGTCAGTCAAGGAACAAAGGTGAATGTGAATTTGTGATGAGGGAGGACCTTATGCTAGGGGCCTCTTAAGAGTTTTTCTCAAGAAAGAAGGACAGGCTGAGCTCAGTGGCTCATGCCTGTAATCCCAGCAGTTTGGAAGGCCAAGGCGGGTGGATCACGAGGTCAAGAGATGGAGACCATCCTGGCCAACATGGTGAAATCCTGTCTCTATGAAAAATCCAAAATTAGCCGGGTGTGGTGATACACGCCTGTAATCCCAGCTACTCTGGAGGCAGGAGAATCACTTAGAACCCAGGAGGAGGAGGTTGCAGTGAGCTGAGATCATGCCACTGTACTCCAGCCTGGGTGACAGAGCAAGGCTCTGAAAAAAGAAGGAAAGGAAGGAAGGAAGGAAGGAGGGAAGGAAAGAAAGAAGAAAGAAAGAAAGAGAAAGAAAGAAAGAGAAAGAAAGAAAGAAAGAAAGAAAGAAAGAAAGAAAGAAAGAAAGAAAGAAAGAAAGAAAGAAAAACAGGCACTATTATGGCCCCCAGCCAGGAGATGGGGCCCCCTGTTCTGGGGAGCAGGAGACTCAGGTGCACCTCTCTCTGCACTCGCTAGCCAATTACCTCATTCTGTTGGCTCAGGGTTATTCCCTGCTAAGACTCAGCAGCTTCTTGAACCAAAAGTTGTTTGTGGGTGCCAACTTGTCATAGCCACTGCTAAATTGTGCAGGATCAATGGGATAGAGGCTTCCCACCTCTCTGCCTTATGTGTGTGGGGGAACAAAGGCACGCATGCACACACACACACACACACACACACACACACACACACTCTCACACACACATAGAACCACATTTTAATTTTTTTCTTCTTAAAATCAGAAGTGCATCTGTGATGTAATTGCACTGAGGATGGCATAGCATCATGCTAAAAATGCATACACCTTAATCCAACCACCGGAAAATACAGGCAAACCCATACGGAGAGACATTCTATAAAATACCTGACAAATGCTTTTCGAAAGGATCAAGGTCATAAAATATAAGGAATAACTGAGAACTGTCACAGACTGGTCAGGTTAAAGGGATGAAGGAGAAGTGACAATTCAATGCAGTGTGGGATCCTGGACCGAGAAAGAAAGGGCAAAGTTAGGAAAAGTCTGTAAATTAGCTGACTTTGTATGGATGTTAATGTCTTGGTTTTGATCATTGAATCACGAATGTTTAAAAGGTTGACACAGGGGAATCTGGGTACACTCTGCATGGATACTCTATGTTCTATTTGTGCAGCTTGTCTGCAAGTCTAAAATGATTTCAATATAAAATATTTAAAAAAATGTAGGGAGGGGATTGGTTAAAATAGAATTTATCTCATATCATCAATATGAAGACAAATAAGAGTATGTATTAAGTACTTTGCACAGTGTCTGGTGCATGTTTAGTATTTAAAAGCTATTAGTTATTTAAAAGCAACTGGAAGTACAGGTGTAACATTTCCAAAATAAATTTGGTGCTAATCGTTAGATTTTTGCACTTGAACCTGGTACAGTTAAACCTGTGTGCTTGTGTTTACTTGTTTCTCATTTCATCCCATAGGTGTGGTCAGGGAGTTTTCTTATTTTAGGAGCCAACAGGTATGAGCTGAGGTGTTCAAGGCTGGAGTCTCTCCAGATACCAGGCTTATACGTGCTCAAGTCCACTTTTGGGATTCTTGAGGTGAAGTAAGTGTGTAAGAAGCTGACTTGGCTTGGATGCGAGTCAAAGTGAAAATATTACTCTCTAGATAGAGTTAATGGGGGAACTAACTTTCTTATAGTTTTCTCTTTTTCAGTTTCTGGTTTTGACATTGTTATAAATTTATCTATGTAACCATAATGAATTGACTTAAAGAAATATGTTGTTATTGATAATACTTACATCCCATGAAACTGGAAGCAATAATAAAAGTGGTGCATGAAAGATCAAAGATTGGGAAAGGAGGTTTTAGAATGAGGGGAAATTTAGCTTTGTTAACCATGAAGTAGCTTAAACTGTGGCCATTTAAAAAATACTAAGGAAGGAACATCTATAGGGCAAAAAGGTAGAATCTTACTCCTAACGCTCTTCAACCAACTTTGCCCAGAATAAATGGAGAAATAGGGGAAATGCAATTTTATTCTTTAAACCCTCCATTTTGTCCACTGTGTGCATCAACAGCTAAATTAAAATATACAAGTTCAAAGCCCGATTTCAGGAGCAGTGCCTGAGTATGGAGAAGTAGCTACTCTTAACATCCACTCAATATTCATTTCACAAGGATCAATTATATACCATGGCTAATGCACACTCGCAGTGTGCGCCCAACCACAGTGCAGGTGGTGAATGCAAAACACACACCAAGAGTCCTTTTAAGCAGCTAAATGGACACCCCATTACAGATCCATAATATAGAATGGCTGCTCATCTGCAAATGGATTTAGAGTGAAGGGTTCTTAAATGACCGGGGTACTTAGGTTTAAAAGGCCAGTAACTGGATGTGCAGTCAGAGCACACATGGTTTTTAGGATTAATAATACATCGATGTGTGTCAGTGTTAATATACATTTACAGCTCACAGGCCGTGCGGCTGAGTGTTCAGCCCATTTGCAGCCACATAGAAAAGGACGACTCTGTTCCTTCTTCTCATTAATGCCTTCACTCCCAGGAAAATGAGATTATGCAAGGAAAGCCATTCAAATGGCACTGAGGTTTTCCTTTGTTGAAAGCCTCCGCTAGGAAAAGTGCTCGGCCTCGTGATGCATGTACTGCTCTCTGTTCTCCTCGCTCCATCAGGGGCCCTCAGAGCCGGAGGGAGGCGCTAGGAGGAGGTCCAGTCTCCACTGACCACTTTGCCGATGTGCCCCCCTGCCACTGACAGAGTGTGCGAGGCCTGGCACAGCCCAGAGAGATGCTGGGTGGCTTCTTGCCTTTTGTTGTTGTTGTTGTTTTTTTTTACTACTTTAAGTCCTAGGATACACATACAGAATGTACAGGTTTGTTACTTAGGTATACATGTGCCATAATGGTTTGCTGCATCCATCAATCCGTCATCTACATGAAGTATGTCTCCTAATGCTTTCCCTCTTTTAGCCGCCAACTCCTCGACAGGCCCCAGTGTGTAATGTTCCCTGCCCTGTGTCCATGTGTTCTCATTGTTTGACACCCACTTACTAGTGAGACCACGTGGTTTTCATGTTTGGTTTTCTGATCCTGTGTTATTTTGCTGAGAATGATAGTTTCCAGCTTCATCTATGTCTCTGTAAAGGACATGAAGTCATCCTTTTTTATGGCTGCATAGTATTCCATAGCATAATATGTGCCACATTTTCTTTCTCCAGTCTATCACTGATGGGCATTTGGGTTGGTTCCAAGTCTTTGCTATTGTGAATAATACTGCAATAAACATACATGCATGTGTCTTTATAGTAGAATCATTTATAATCCTTTGGGTATATACCCAGTAATGGGATTACTGGGTCAAATGATATTTCTCGTTCTAGATCCTTGAGGAATCACCACACTGTCTTCCACAATGGTTGAACTATTTTACACTCCCACCAACAGTGTAAAACCATTCCTATATCTCCACAGCCTGTCCTTGTTTCCTGACTTTTTAATGATCACCATTCTGACTGGCACGAAATGGTATCTCATTGTGGTTTGCATGATGACATGATTGTATATTTAGAAAACCCCATCATCTCAGCGCAAAATCTCATTAAGCTGATAAGAAACTTCAGCAAAGTCTCAGCATACAAAATCAACATGCAAAAATCACAGGCATTCCTATACACCAATAACAGACAAACAGAGAGCCACATCATGAGTGAACTCCCATTCACAATTGCTACAAAGAGAATAAAATGCCTAGGAATACAACTTACAAGGGATGTGAAGGACCTCTTCAAGGAGAAATACAAACCTTGCCTTCTTTTTAAGTTTATTGAAGCTTTCACCATACTGTGTGACAGAAGAGATGCCTGTAAGTGGTGTCATCTGGGAATTAAGTCTCATGCATGTGCCATCAGACCCAGAACTTTAAGTACAGAAAGCTCCTTCACTTACCAGCATTTGTAAGGATGGAACCTTCACATCTTTGAAATAGTAAGACTATCTGAAATAGTGTTTTCCTGAGCAATTGTGGTGAGGGTGGGAAATGAGGGGCACTAATATTTACAGAGCAGCTTTATTGATTGTCTCGCAGAAAGTCAAGGCAGGAAGGTACTTTAATGAAGCACATATAAAAATAATGGGAAGATTAGTTAAACATATAAATAAGTGAAATAATATGCACAATTAAAAAAGAAAGTCAAGCCCTTTGAGGTCTTATTGTGCCCTGCTAAGAGCTTTGTGTGTGTTATCTTAAACTAGCCTCACAATAAACCTAGAAAGTAACTTCACACTTTTCCAGATGAGGAAACCAAGGTTCAGAAATGTTAAATCACTCACTTAATGTCAGATACCCACTGGCAGAGCTGGGATTGAAACCCAGGATCGCCTGACTCTGTAGCAAGTGCACTTAAACACCCCTTCTCTATTTTTCAGACAGGGATATAGCCTATTAAAGAGTAGGCAGAAAATCAGTGGAATGGGTCATAACTGGTATTTAAAAAAAAATGAAGTTGGGCACAGTGGCTCACGCCTGTAATCCCAGCACTTTGGGAGGCTTAGATGGGTGGATCACTTAAGGTCAGGAGTTCGAGACCAGCCTGGCCAACATGGTGAAACCCTGTTTCTACTAAAAATACAAAAATTATCTGGGCGTGGTGGTGTACACCTGTAATTCCAGCTACTTGGAAGGCCAAGGCAGGAGAATTGCTTGAACCCAGAATGGGGAGGTTGCGGTGAGCCAAGACTGTGCCACTGTATGCCAGCATGGGCAATGGAGTGAGACTTCATCTCAAAAAAATAAAATAAAATAAAAACCAAAATCGAATAGAAAAGAAACACGGAGTAAAATATTCTGTGAAAGTTTTGTTTCAATTTCTTATTTGCATTTAGACATACACTTGTGTGTCTGTGCCTGTGTGCCTGTGTGTAAACGTGTGAGATACTCTGCTCTTCACTATACTTGCCTCTGACAGAGCCACTTGAAGGTCACACTGAAGGTCTCTTGCAAGCAAGGTGTGCAGCCCCTAAATTGTCTGTTCTTGTGAGAGGCATTTTCTTTCTTATATTACCTTTCTCCCAAGAATCTCAGGGCTCCAGCTATTCTGTGCACAGCAGTGTAGATAAATTAATAATACAATTTAAAACCGATTCTACCAAGATAAATAGCGCTTCCTAGATTAAGAGTGTAGCTGGCCAGAATGAATGAAATTTACTAACCCTGAGATGCTTAATCTTCCATTACATAGAAGTTAATGATTATAAGAAAGGAGTGATGGTAATTCACTTCTGCTTTTACAGGAAATCCAACCATCTCATTTTTAGCAAATCTTTCTTCTCAGCACACCTCAGTGCCGAGGATAACCGCCCTGCTCCTGTAGGTACGTCGGCCAATGGTCATAAATCAAAGCCTATTCTTTGCCAAAGGCTTATGCCTTCTGGCATGCATGGGCTTGCAAGATGTCTCAGGGGAATTTGTTGGGAGGGCTACTTGGGTGCCCCTTCTGTTACCCACTCAGAGAAGGCTAGGGAGGGTTTGTTTTCCAACCATAGCAGGGAAGTAGTGGCACATACCTTTAGCACAGTCCGCTCCTAGAAATCCTGGGAAACAGTGGCACACCCCCGACACACATTCACCATTCCCGTGGCAGTTACGTGGACAGTCCTGCACTGAATCTGAAAAAGAGAGACATGTAGCGATTACCTTTTCCTCTGCCTACTGGTGCAGTAATTTAACCATCAGTAACTTGCCATTTTTAAAGACCAGTGGCAGTAACCTTAGATGCCTATAAGAGGGGACTGGTCAGGAAAATAAGTGAGCAAAGGAAGAGAGCAGGGAGTGGTGGGGACCAGGACAACTAGAACAGTGCTCTCCAGGTGATGACTCCAGGCAGGAGTGCAGGGCTAGTAGTGCTGTAACTTTCGCTTTTTAAGAATAAACTACCAATCTCACTTATCGTAGTGGTTCATGGCTATAATCCCAGCAGGTGGATATTTGAGGTCAAGAGTCTGAGACCAGCCTGGCTAACATGGTAAAACCCTGTCTCTGCTGAAAAAAAAAGAAAAAAGCCTGGGCATGCTGGTGCACACCTATAATCCCAGTTACTTGGGAGGCTGAGGCAGGAAAATAGTGTGAACCCAGGAGGCAGAGGTTGCAATGAGCTGAGATTCTGCCACTGCACTCCAGTCTGGGCAACAGAGTGAGACTCGGTTTCAAAAGCAAACAAACAGACAAAACAAAACAATAGAAAGAAGAAACTATCAACCTTGATTTAAAAACTGTGATCACTCCCATGTTTTAATGTTGACAAGTTTTTAAACACTGTACCCAAATCCCGCTCCCAACCTTCATCTTCTCACCCATTTAAGATTTGGTCTGATGTATGGGGTGTCAGTTTTTAGCCTTAGGTATAGGGAGTGATTCTTCAAATTAGGAGCAGTTATTCCTAACCTCAGATTTGTAGAGGAAAAATATTCCTTGCTTTAAGAAATTCTAATAAAAGAAAAACCCAAAAGCATAAGACTGCTTAAATTCGGCATGATTTTTGGAGTTTTTTAAGTAGGAGGTTTTGGGTTATACAAATGTCCTTTTATGCTTGGCTTTCGAGGATGTTATTTTTCATGAAAATGAATTAGTTCACATTTGGCTCTATCCTGCATTACCGTCTTATCTTGTGATTTACCTTTCTATGTATACTCTCAAGCAATAACATCAAAGGAATGATTTTGAAACTTTTTAATGTTGATTTGGGTCTGCACATAAATAGTCATATTCTTTAAAAATTATGACCATCATCCTAATTTTTGTCTTAAAACAAAACACATTTAGACTTTCAGGTTCCAAATTACTAAGATGATGAAAAGGAAAATATAAGCCACTACTCCCAAAACGTGATGTTATATCACCCTTGGAAATTTGGGGACTTTGACCTGGTGATGAGGTATGAAAGGCTGTGAAGTCTAATTGTTCCTAATGGAATTACCTGAGAGTGATAAAGGACGTCTTGCCTTTAAACCTGATTTCCCATTTACTCTCATTCTGGATTGTGAATCACACAATTTTGTCTTCTGCAGTGTTTCCCTTCTCAGCCTTCTTCTTCCAGAACCATATTGTAGTTGGTTTCTGGCACTCTGATGAGAACTCAATGAGTGTATTTGCTTTTTCAAAGTGAGACAAAAAATGATAGCCCCCATCAAGCCAGTTTCCTTAATGTGTTACAATTAACATTTCAGACCTCAAACTCCTTGAGGTAGGCTGTGTAAATGTCGGCTGAGAAGCATCCAGGTGGCTACCAATTTGTTTCATTTATTCATCACTCATTCAAAAAGCATTAGGTGCTTTTGTGGATCAGCAAATCAGCGATTTCAAAGGATGCTGGGAGACCATTCTCCCTCAGCCTCTTATGGTTCTGAATGTCTTGAGAGCACAGGCATTGACTGTCTTAGTTCTGAACTATCTTTTCAAGGCTGTCTGCATTGGGAACAGCCTTGGAGGACAGCGATGGTGTCTCTCTCCTGAGTAAAGGGCAGGTTTACTTATTAACGTGTATGGTAAAGACACTGTCTCCCTCTGGAACAAAGAACAAGCATGCTTACTGCCCATTCTAAGAGAATCAAGTTCAGTAAGCTCTGGGTATTTCTCCTGCAATGCAACCCATGACATGTGCTGGTATCACCTGGCCTGAGGGAGGCCCTGGGGTATTACTCTGAGGAAACTGGGGCTTGGGGAACCAGAACGTGTGCTGATACCCTGGATATTGCATTGCTCTGAGTAATAAGGTCCCTTGTCTCTGACCCATGAGTCTCATGTCTTCTAATGGCATCCATGAAACTGTGCAAACATGTTAGCTTGCAATTAGGTAAGATCTCAACCTGTCATATTCTTACATATGATTCAGTCTACTAACTGAGCACTTATGATATGCAAAGCACTATACAACAAGGCATTGGAGATACCATGGTGAATACTCCCTGCTCTCATAAAACTTTGCACTATCATAGAGAATACAAGCCAAAACAACTAGCAAATCAAATGAGTAACAATTACAATAAGTGCTTTGAAGAGAATAAGATACCGGGATGAAGTAACGCGAGGAAGCAACTCAGAGGAAATGTTCAGGGAGGGCCTCTCTACTCTATGCAGGTGACTCTGAAGGATGAGCTGAAACCAGCATGCAAAGAGCTGAGGGAAGGGTATTCCAGGTGGGAGGAATAGCTTATGTAAAGGCTCTGGGGTGGGAAAGAGAGGAACTGAATCCAATGTGGAGGCAGGGTAGCAAACAAGGCAGAGTGTCCCAATAGTTGAGTTTGGAGCCATCCTGGCAAGGAGATGAATCTTCCAGGGACCTGTAGGCCAGTAGTCCCCAACCTTTTTGCCACCAGGGACTGCATGGAAGACAATTCTTCTACAGATTGGGGCTTGGGGATGGTTTCGGGTGATTCAACCACATTACATTTATTATGCACTTTGTTTCCATTATGATTGCATTGTAATATAAATTGAAATAACTATACAACTCACCATAATGTGGAATTAGTGGGAGCTCTGAGCTTTTTTTCCTGCAACTAGATAGTTCTATCTAGGGGTGATGGGAGATAGTGACAGGTCATCAGGCATTAGATTCTCATAAGGAGCATGCAACCTAGATCCCTTATATGCGCAGTTCACAGTAGGGTTTGTGCTCCTATGAGAATCTAATGCTGCTGCAGACCTGACAGGGGCTGAAGCAGCTGTAAATACAGATGAAGCTTCACCTGCTTGCCCACTGCTCACCTCCTGTTCTGCGGCCCAGTTCCTAATGGGTCACAGACCCTACTGTGGTCTGTGCATGTGAGAGACCTGGGTTGCATGCTCCTTATGAGAATCTAATGCCTGATGATCTATCACTGTCTCCCACGACCCCTAGATGGAACCGTCTAATTGCAGGAAAACCAACTCAGGCTCCCACTGATTGGACATTATGGTGAATACTGATCTGTGGCCCTGGGGTTGAGGACCCCTGCTGTAGGCTATGTGGATGACGTGGAGCCTATTCTGGAGCTTCCGGGTACAAATGAAACATTTAAACAGAGGAACATCATTTTCCAGCTTGCATTTTTTGAAACCATTCCTACAGTGAGGTAGTGATTGCTTCTCACTGAGCATGTGGTTCTGGGGATGGTTTGGTGGAAATTGACATTCCTGAGGTCAAGGCTCCCTGTCCTCAAAACTGACATCTTTGGCAATCAAGCAGTAAAGGCCCAGAGGATCTCTTTGCCACCACAGTCCCATGGAAGAGGCCCGAGATCTTTGCACCGTCTCTTTGCTTGGCTGGAGGACTTCACTGAGGTATATATCCTTGTCTCAGATCCTGGGTGCCTTCCTCACCTTCCTCAATCTGGGCTTTGTACCACTTCCTCTTTGCTCCTGCAATTCTTACAACAGTCTTTTTACATATCTATTGTCTCTCGTCAAGCTCTCAATCTGAACTGTTCACCGAGGTATTATCAATGCTTGGTATACAATAGGTCCTTGGTAAATAGTTGTTGAAATGTGCTTGTGTGTGTGTGTGTGTGTGTGTGTGTGTGTGTGTGTGTGTATGCGCGTGCATATGTGGGAGGGTAGGAGAATCCAAAATAAACAAAAATTGTAATAACGAGTATTTTTCATTTAAGTTTCCCAACATCTCATATTTAAATCATATTTCGATAGTTTCTGAGATAAAAACAATGATGTGGCAAAGCTAAAATATAAAGGAGCTCGCATTTCAATCTCCTTCCTCCAACACTTGGTTAAATATTATTTTTAAGATGTTATCAGTTTTCCTTCCTATCAACTTGGTTTACATTTTCTTGAGGAAGAAATGGCCTCCAGAGGTGAGATCAAGCCTGGGAAATGGGATTTTACCCAAGTGGAGGCTAGCGTCATGCTTCCAGAAAGCCTTTCAGTTGTCCCGAGATGAAACTCATTTCTGAAAGCAGGCTGCTTCTCTCCAAAACACATCAAAAGACTGCCCCGAATCAAAGGTATATTTAGTGTGATCACTGGTTGACACCTGTCTGATATTTTCCTTCTGTTTCACATCATGGGGGTTTACAGCGCTCCTGGCTGCTCTGGACGGAGAACGTCCTGATGATAGGTATGTGCGGGAGAAACTCTGAACCAAATAAAACACTGTTCTTTTCCCTGCATTTCAGGCCGATTACTATCATTGCTCCATCAAAATGTCTGCCCAACTATTAGGCTGATTACCTTTGACTTTCTCTTTGAGCTACAGTCCAGACAGGAGAAATCCTCTTGGGAGAATTGCTATTCCCAGCTCCAACAGTCCAGGGTAGGGTGATGGCCTGGGGGAAGGAGATTTTACTACCACAAGGCCTGTGTCCATTTGGATAAAGGAAGAGGAGGACAGAAGCCATTGTGAAATAATCTGAACCCCAGAAATGTGCTAAGTTTAGAGGGAAAGGGATTTAGGTGGCTAGAATCCAAAGAAATCCAGTGGTTAAGAGCACAGGCTCTGGAAAGCATGAATCCTGATTTCACCTTTTCTTGGCTGTGTGTGACCGTGGGCAAATTTTCTAACTAGTTTAGGAAGCTAAGCTCAGTCTTGGCTTCCTCAGCTGGAAATGCAGAGAATCGTGATGGTGCTACGTCTTATGGCTACTCCATGGGTTGAGGAAGCAAGGGACACGAAGGCCTAATACCAAGGCTGGCACACCATCGGCGCTCTATAAATGCGTAGCTGTTCTTTTTGTTATGAATAACTTCTCTGAGTCCTTGTAGACCCCAGCTGAGCCAGCTGCTGTGTGGGGTGTGTGCTGTCACATACGTGTCAAGCCTCTTGAGTTGAAACACACAGTGACACAAAGGAAGTCATTTCTCATCATGTTCTTAAACTGAAGATTTAAAAAAATCTCAACATCTCAAGCTGGTTCCAAATTTGTTTCTAGTTTTTTCCTTTTATGAGCTAGTCTCTACCCTCTTACTTTTCTTCCCCATTGGTACCTAACCTAATTCTGGGTATTTTCCCCTCTGTGGAACGCTTCTCCACTGACTTGCATTATACAAAGTTTAAGACATTACTTTAGAGTAGGGGTTAGCAAACGTTGTCTGTGAAGGGGCAGAGAGTAACGATTTAGCCTTTGTGGGCCATGTGGTCTCTGCAGCAATGACTCAACTCTGCCGTGACAGTGGGAAAGCTGCCATGGACAATATGTAAACAGATGAATGGGGTGTGCGCCAATAAAACTTTATTCATAAAAACAAAGCAGTGGGCCCGATTTGGCCCATGAGCTACAGGGAAGCCAACTCCTGCTTTGGAGCATTTGGCCAGCCTTAATAGGGTCAATTTTTGCTTAGCAGAGGGAATAAGGATTGACTTCAACCCCATGGTCAATACCAAAACTCTGTGATTTTACACCATTCTGAAGTAGTGGCCACTGATGAAGAACTGCCACCTGAACTTGAAGTTGGATTACACAGCTCTTTGAAGAGTCACGGAGACCCTCAGGAAAATCCATGGGCCAGTAGAAAAGTTCTTAAAATGCAGTCAATAGAAAACATCTATACTAGATGTATTCCTAAAGAAAAAACTAATCGGATGTCATTTAGTGACCATAACTCATGCCACATATGTTTTATTTGTCATGCTACTCACATCAACCTTTACTTCCTGGATGTGGTCATTACCCATGATGACAATGAGCCTCAGAGACATAAATGAATTGCCCAGTTAAGATGTGGAGAAGAAAATCTTGGATTTAATGCTGGAGCTACCAGGTCTTTCTTCAAGAAGCCACCCTGTGTGGGCTTCCCCAGTGAAACTTGAGATCTACACATGGTGTTATACAAAGGCAGTGGACAAGACCCAGAAGCCCAGGCCATTTCCGTTGTTTCCACTGCCCGGGTCTTCAAGGAATTCAGCTTTCTGAATCTCAATATATTCTTCTGTGAAATGGGTCTAATAATCTTCCCTGATTCACAGAGGTTCTACCCAGGATCAATTATTATTGTCAGGAGGAAGATAAAAAAAAAACCAACAACGTAAGTTTAATGAAAATATCTGCAGCTTCTTTGCTGGTTAATATACTTAGGGTTTGTTGTAGACAAACTTCATGAAATCTTCATCAAGCGAATGACCCTTTTAAAGCTTTGTATTGCATGTGTAAGGACATTTTGGATGTAACTTAGCTGGATTTCCCGTGACAGCTAATAGAAAGCAGGGCTACCCTATGCCAAAATAAGTACTTAGTTAAAACACTTTGAGATTTACCTACGTAAGAATAAAAATATAATTTTTTAAATGTCTATTTAATTTATCTGATTTAAAGTTTTTTAAAAACCAGTTTTTATTAATATTTTGAGGCTCCCTTCATTTTTAAGAAAAATTCTGAGCTGATGTGAATCACCAGTTGTTTCTCTACTATATGCTTAGAGATTTAATTCATATATTTATTTTATTTAATCCCCACAATGGCCCTATGAGGTGGGTGTTCATGTTAGTTCCATTTTACTATGAGGAAACTGAGGCTTATCAAAGTCAAGTGATTTGCTTAGGTTGTGTGGTCAGGACTCAACCCAGGCAGTCTGACCCAAACTCTTAACCTCAATTTCCTCCTTGGTGGCTCTCTTGTGGTTTAAGCAGCATTTCCATTTAATCAGAGCTAGTTTCGGATGGGTAGCACTGAGAGACCTAAACAAAGGATCCTGGTTGGTTGTCATCTGTAGGAGAAACTACCTCAAAAGATGTGTCTTCTGCAGAGAAGCCCAGAACATTTCCATCTTCCCTTCATGGCGTACCATCTCAGAGGCCCCACACCTACCTAGGACAACAGTACTGAAGGAAACCATCTCTTTGTCTTTTCCGTCATTGTAGAAGGCCAGATGCCACAGGCCCACGTCCAGGTACTGCACAAACACGGCTTCGTTCTGAACCAAGGTTTGAATGCTCCGGCGCTCCCTGGGAGACTCAACCACACTCCACTTCTCCTTCCCGTCCAGACGTTCCATGAAGTCATACTGGGAAGACGAGAGAGCACCATGTATGAGACAAGGTTCAGATGCGGTCCCATACCTGGCACGTTCCCCTCCCACCCATTTGTTAATTGGTTACCTTTGTGTTTTGCTAATTTGTTACCCATTTGTTACCTTTTTTGTAGCACATTTTGCTATGAACTTATCCATCCAGGAAAACAAAAGCCACCAAAGGTATAACAAGAGTAACAGTCATTTATTATGCTTTATAATTATTGCTACTATTAACAGTTTTATTCCTCTAGGACACAATCTCTTATCTGCTGTCCTGAAATCCAAAAAAGCTTTAACTCAAAGTTATTTTTTTCTTTTTGTTTGTATGTATGCATCGTGTGTGTGTGTGTGTGTGTGTGTGTGTGTGTGTGTGTGTGTGTCTGTGGTGGGGAGAGTGGTACACACTGTTGCTCCCATCCTCACTGGGGTGTCATATAATACAGAGTATATGCAAAGCATAACTTTTCCATAATCTTCCAGATTCTGAATTCTCAAATGTAATTGGTTCCCTGAGAATTTCAGATAAAGAATTATGAACCCATGTTACCAGCTACCATTTTATTGATCATTTACTAGGAGAAATGGCATAGCAGAGAGGCTATGATGAAGGCCATGGAGGCTGAGAGAATCCTGAATGAGGTGCTTACTGGCATCACTTGTCTGTGCCTCGGTTTCCCCACTGGCAAAACTGAAAATCAGAGTAACTATGTTATGGGGTTGTTGTGAGGATTAAGATAATATTTAAAATGTTGCCTGTCACCCAGGAAACACAAAATACAAGTTAGCCATCATGATCATTATCATCATTTATTCAATTCTTGAAGAAATACTGATTTGGTATCTATCTTGGTACTATTTACATCCATATTTTACAGATAAGAAAGCTGAGGCTCAGAGAAGTCAAGCAGGTTTTCCAAAGTCACACAGCTCTGAAGTAGCCAAGCAAGAATTTAGACATACATTGGCTTGGTGTTTATGTTCATGCCCTAATAGTGCCTGGCCTTGGATAAACCACCAATTAAAGTTTAACTTTGCTTCACTGGAAACCAAGTTCAAAATTGGAAGTGATTAATGACCGAGCAGTCAGCTAAGACTACCGAGATAAGGGGATGGGAAGGTCGAATGCGACCCAAGAGAGGCCTGTTCTAAATAATAGGTGAAATCCTGTATCAGGCAAGTGGGAGCCATTGAAGACTCTTGAGCAGTGACTGAATGTGATGAAAGGGATGTTTTGAAGAATTAGTTTGTAGGAAGGATATGAGATATTCTAAAGGGAGAAAACAGTGAAAGCAAGAGGGCCAATTAGGACGTGACTGCAGAAACCCAGGCGTGAGGTGAAAAGGATTTGATTAGGACAGGGAAGGAGAGGAGGGGGCAACTTCGGAGGAACGTTTCTAAGGAAGAGGTGACAGGGGTTGACTGTGGGCTGGACAGACAGGATGAAGGAGAAAGGAAAGAGGACATTAATGTTTCTTACTTGTTGACAAGCAAATCAATAAATCCCCAGTAGAAATGGACTAATCTTGTGAACTCTTGCAAAATCACTGTGTAGAAAAGTCACTTGCATGCTGACTTCCAGAGAACATTCAAAGTGCAGGTTTTAGCCGATGAAAACCACCACTGTGGGATTAAGCAATCTCTCCACTTTCCCTTATATAAAGAGGTTTTTATGGGTTACAGACATCAACTGTAACCCTTTTTACACACTTCATAGAATGAAACTCCAGGAATCTCCTAATGTGCCTTCCCTGTCATCAGAATCCCCAGTTTTTCCACCTGAAATGTGATCACTGAAAACAAAAGACTCTATAATCTTGAACACAAAGGCTTTGCTATCAGACAAACCTGGGTTTGAATTCTGACTCTGCGACTTACTATTCTTTGATGTTGGGCACATCTACTTTTACCTTCTTCTTGGTTTTCATACCAGGGAATAATCACAGCTAACATTCAGGGAGGTTATAAGGATGACCTGAGATAATGCTTAGGGCAGGGCCTGGAAGACAATCACCATTTTATTAAGTACCTAGTGACTATGAGTCACCTACTTGCAAGTCATAATGATCATGGATGAACAGTGCGTGGTTCTAGTTTCACGTGTCAGGAGCTGGTAATGGCCGCTGCTTAGAAGGTGACATTTTCTCCACTTCTCAGGGAATGAGTGTGTTTAGCTTCTCTCCACCCCAAATCCCATTGGTCACAGCTGTCTTTGTGGGATAAAATAAATGATTTAAAGTGATATGACAAACCGATGCTGCTTTTGGAGACCTTTCTAACCAAAGCATTTGTTCCTTAGCAACCTCGAAAATGTCCAACTGCAGAGACCCATGTCTACAAATTGCTGTCAGCCAGAGGAATGGCTGTAACTTCCTTGGTGCCAAGGTGAGAAGGATCGACTTCATTTCGGGTCCAAGTAATCACCCCCATGAGGAAGAGTGTGGGGAAGGTGATGACTTGTGTGCGGCCATTGCTCGTTACTAATCTGGGCATCTGTCATCTCTTGCTGAGCCACCCGAGCAGTCAAGGGACACGGAAATGGCTTAGGACTAGTGGCAGTGCTCACTGTCCAGCCCAGCAAATTACTCTAAGAAGAGGCATTTTTCAGAGGAAAGGGAAGACATCTGTTTTGGCTGGCTCCTCAGAGTCCCCCCACAGAAGCACAGAGGGCAGTTTTCATTTAAGGAAGAATCGGCTAGCCAGGGGCTCCTGGAGAAGATATTGATGATGATATGATATGGTGTCTAATGTGTCTCAATGCTGAAGCCCTTTACTGGGCTTTATTATCTTCAAAGCCCTTATTACCCACTAAAATGATATAATGTGTTTTTATGTGTGTTGTCTATCTACTCAGAAGAACATAAACTCCAGGAAGACAGGGAGTTTCATCTGCAGGGTAGAGTGGTGAAGAGTGAGGGCTCCAGAACTGCTGCCCAGGTTAGGATCCTGGCTCTGCCACTTACTTGCTGTGACACTGGCATAAGTAATTTAAATTCTCCATGCCTCAGTCTCGCTATCTTCAAAATGGGGGAATAACAGTATTTCTATCTAAACGGTGCTATGAGGATTGAATGAGTCAGCATATGTAAATTGCTTAGAATAGTATGTGTTTCGTATATGGTAAACACCCCTTAAAAATTCCAGCTATCACTATTGTAATTTACTGCTGTATCACTTGGAGCACAGTCTAGTCAATAAATACTTGTTAAATATCAAGTGAATAGAAGATTGAATTTGTAAATGAATTCCATTGAAAGAAATCTAAACAGGAATGTATTGAAGGTTTAGTCTCTAACAATGATCGTTTCACTCTCTTGCCTTCTAACATGCTTCCTTGGATGGAAAAGGAAGGGGAGAAGTTCCAGTTAGCAAGGCTGAAATCGTGAACCGCCCAGTGCAGAACATTCATATGATGGGGCGCTGTGGTCCAATGCATTTGCAAATTCGTATAGAACATCAGGATTTGGTTACCTTTATAAGGCTTCTAAGATTCACCTTCCCAGTTCTCAATGGGATGACATGCTATGCATGCTTTCTTCCTTTGCACTCTCATTGTTTCTTCTCTAATCTTTCCTCCCATTCTCTTGCCCTTGACACTGTTCCTTAGTGGTCTCTGTGGTCGAAACTGCTGGACATCGCCTGTATCAGGATCCCGCTCCTTTCCAGCCCCCTTGTAGCATGCTGGCCCATGGAACGCATGCCATGGAAGCTGCTCCACTTCCAGACCCTGCCTTCAGATGCCCTATGCAGCCTCTCCCATGGTTCCCCTCCCTTCCCATCTTGGAGCCACCAGATAGGAGTGGCCTGGATCCTGGAATTAGCACTTGAAGGACAGCCTGAAATTATGACAGGAGCAAGCAGTAAACGTGTGTTTAATTAAGCCACTGAACTGTTGAGGCTTATTCAACAGTGACTTTGGCATAGCCTTCACGGCTGACCTTACCTCTTCCTTTACAGACCACTCCACTCCTCAAGTTCATTTTTTTTTTTTTTTTTTTTTTTTTGAGATAGAGTCTCTCACCCTGTCACCCAGGTTGGAGTACAGTGCCGCCACCCAGAGCGTGATGGCACAATAGCCCAAAGGAAACCCCACCTCTCCCCACCCAGTTCTCTCCTTTCCCCTGGCCGCTGAAAAATCACCCATGTTGGCGTGCAGTGTGAGGGCTGTGCCTTCGAGTCATCAGTCATACCCCAAAGTGGCATGAAAATGCAACTTTTACGAGAGCTCGAGAGGCAAAGAAATAAACTACAGCAAATATTTGACTGATCCAATTATAAATCTCCCCACTTCTTGGCAGAGACCGAGGAGGAATGGTAATTAAGATAACTTAGTGGGCTTCCGAAGGAGCAGGAGGAGGGCAGCAGAGCCTCGACCGTGGAGCGGGGGCTGTAACTTTCCCAGAAGGGAAGGCGGCCACAAGCAGGGAGCGGGCAGCCCAGAGATGCTTCTAGAAACCACACTGATACACATCTCCCAGAGAGGGCAAGGTTAAAGACAGACTCATCGCCCTTCGAGAGGATGTTATTACTGGGTCCAGGATCCCCCCAAAGGTGGGGGGATGACTTCATTGCTATTTGGAATGTTTTCTCGCTGAGGGTTGACGTGAAGGAGAAAAGCAATAAATACTGACATTTCCCGGGGAAGCCTGCCACTCCCCTCGATGAACTGGCAGCACCGCCGGCCTCCTGACGATGTCTGATGTTGATCGTACCTCAGATGGCAGGGCACGCTCAGCAGTTGGTGGGACCGCAGGGGAACGGCACGTGCGAGCTAGGGCTGCTTGAAGCCACATGACCACAGGGTCTCTAGTCGTATCCGGCGACGGCGGGAACAACTGAGCTGCGGTGGGTTGCTTGCTCACGGGGGCCTGTTCATCTCTTTCTGCCTCCAGCCAGGCCTGTGGCAAAGTGCGCTCGGCTGATTCCTCATTAAAGCTCAGCACAATTTCTTTGCTCTCCTTCAAAGGGGCTGAGTGCTCCGGGAAGGGGGAGGAATGACAGCCATGCTCCAGTGGGGGCTGGCTTCCCTGAGTGTGGCCTTGCCTGTCTTTTTCAGGACTCCCTGCTCAGTTCCTACTTACAGTATCTGAGTCACTGAACTAAATGCAATCGGCCCAGCTGCAGGCACCACTGCTTGGGCCACTATGAGAATGAGCCCCTGAGCTTCCGGACAGGAAACAGCATCTGCATTTCCAGACTGCAGCAACTCGTCACGCCAGACTCCACAGGCAAGAATCAAACAGATGGAAGCTAGAGAGGAACCAAACAGGGTTCCCTAAAATCAGCAGCTGGGGAGAATTCATCTACAAGGGCGGAATTCTTGATTCTTTCATTACATGTCCTCTTGCAGCAGCGGCAAAAGTAATCATCAAAAATAAAAGCCTATTTTTGCCTGGCACTTGCTACATGCCAGGCATAATAGCAAATGCTGATGCGTGTTATCTCCTTTCATCCTTCCCAAAACCGTAATCTCATCTCAGGAGAGAACCGCGGTTTCTAGAGAAGTTAAGGAATAGATCCAGTGCCATTGAGGTTGGTTGGTGGCCAAGCAAGGATTTGAAGTTGAATTGGCATGAATCTTAACAATTACGCGGGACAGATCCATGTTTTCCAAGAATTTAGTTGTAGCTGCCAGCAGAGCTGGTGGCTGGCCTGGTTTGTAAGTTCCCTTATGATGTCACTGAGTGGATAAGAAGGAGGAAGTTAGCAGTGCTAGGGTCAGACCTTGGCAGACCAGGCTGGCCTGAGGACAGGGAGACATTACTCTGGGGCAGACAAAAAAGGGGACCTGGAAAGGTCTGGATGGCTTTGCTGGGTGTTGAGCGTAAGTGCTGGGCTGTAAGTGACTTTGGGAGCCGGCCCCCTCAGGGCCTTTGCACCAGTCAATCCCTCTGCTGGCCTATTCTTTCTCCTGGTATTCTCCCGGCTACCTGCTTCTTGTTCATCCCGCCTTTGCCTAAATATCACGACCTCAGAATGGGCTTCCCTGACCACCTACTGTGAAATACCTGTATCAAAATGCAAATCAAAAACCACAGTGAGATACCATCTCACACAAGTCAGAACGGCGACCCTTAAAAAGTCAAAAAGCAACATGCTGGTGTGGCTGTGAAGAAAAGCAAACACTTCTACACTGTTGATGGGAATGTGGATTAATTCCGCCACTATGGAAAACAGTTTGGAAATTTCTCAAGTAACTTAAAATGAAATTACCATTCAATGCAGTCATCCTATTACTGGGTATATATCCAAAAGAAAACAAATCCTTCTACCAGAAAGACACATGCACTCATAGTTCATTGCAGCACTATTCACCATAGCAAAGGCAGAATCAACCTAGGTGCCCACCAACGGTGAACTGGATAAAGAAAATGTGGTACATGTATGCCACAGAATACTATACAGCCCTAAAAAATGAAATCATATTTTTTTCAGCAACATGGATGTAGCTGGAGGCCATTTTTATAAGCAAACAAACATAGGAACAGAAAACCAAATGCCACATGTTCTCACTTATAAGTGGGACCTAAGCATTGGGTACTCATGGACATAAAGATGGCAACAAAGGACACTGGGGACCCCTAGAGAGGGCAGAGAGAGAAGGGGCAAAGGTTGAATAACTGTTGAGATTTTCACTATTGGGTAAGCATTGGATGCTATGATCACTACTTGAGTGATGGGAGCATTTGTATCCCAAACCTTAGCATCGCACGACATACCCAGGTAACAAACTTGCTCGTGTACCACTGACTGTAAAATGAAAGTTGAAACTATTTTTTTTTTAAACCTCTATTACTTCTTGTTTCCATCCTCAGCAAAAACTCATCATTCTTTGAAGAAAACTTGCTACTAACTTACTAATTTATAATTTATCTTCCTCCTTTTGGAATATGAACTTTCTCCAACACTTAAGAGCGAGAGACTTGTCTGTTTCATTCAACACAGTATCCCCCATGCCTAGATGGGTGCCTGGCACATGTGGATAGCCACAGCTGTGAGTGATGGAGACGCTGCAGGAAATAGAATAGCTGCTGCTCTTCTGGAGCTGACATCTAGAACAACTGTAGATTTTCCCTTTGCTTGATGGGCGGGGAGGCGGGCAGTGGATGGTTTCAGAGGCTGAAAAGATGAGACCAGAGCCTTTTTTTTTTTCATCATAATAAGAAAGCATCTTGTCTGGTGTGTTTACTGAGCCTGATTCCTATGAGGGCCCTCTGGGGTTGGCAGGGGCTCTGGTGATTTGCTGGTTGAAGATAAGCAGATTATGGATTCTGCCAAATTTCCTCCCTCCATACATCAAGCCTAAAATGCTGGTTTTCAAGTTCCAAAGGAGTATATTCTGAATGTCTCTGATATGGAAGGGGGGTGATGTAGGGGAAATGAAAAATGAATAGAAAAGAATAAACTGTCACAATGGAAGGATAAGGGAGTATGATCACTACGAATATGTGGCACATTCCAGCAGCCTTTCTTCTCAGAACTGTTTCAGAATGGAATTCCCAACAGAACCAATAATGAGGCCGGGCCAAACAAAGGCAGGGACAATGCATTTCCTGAGAGGTGAGTGAATTCCCCGGAAATTCTGGGAGAGGCATTGGTGCTGGGGTCTACTAATCACACGAGGGCAGGCCCAGCTCCGCCTTGTCCACGGCTGCACCTTGACATGTGGCATTCAGGTGCTCAGTAAAGTTGGCTGAATGCAACGTGGTGGCCTGCCTCTGGCAGAACGCTGCATCCGCCTGAACACAGGGTCTCCTTCAGGGAATGTTAACGCTTCTCACGTGAAATTTCTGAGATTAGGGGAAACAGTTGGAAACCATAAGTCTTGATCTCTTATTTTCAACAAGATTTTCCCAAGATACATGAGTGTATATTTCGAGTTAGAAGGGTAACCCAGAGCTTTAGGGCGTTTGGCCACGTTTTCCTTTTATTTAACGTGTGTTCCTAGCTGTGGTTGTGTACACAGCTGCAAATATGCAACAACTCGATGAGGGGTAAAGCCAATAAACCTCCAGAGGGGCTGTCCCCCTAGGTCCCTCTTGCTCGTCGAAGCCAGTTCCAAAAGGAAAAGCTATGTGCCTACTAGTGAAGAATGACTAAAGCAGAGTTTCTAAAAAGAAGTCAATTGTTACATGAAGCTTCAATACAGCCCACACAACAAGGGGTATCTTTCTGCTTAGAAAGGCCCTCTCTTTTCTTCCTCTTTACTCTGCTTAACTTACCCTCAAATATTCACCTTGGGTAGCCTCTCCTCCAGGAGGCTGCCCTAAAATCCCTCACAGGTTAAAAGTGGTGGCCAACTTTTATTTTCCGAAGTCTGCTATATCCAACCCCCTAGTAATAACAATAGCTGATATTTGTGGACCATGTTATGTGAAGGACAGGAACAGATCCTGAAAATGACATATGGTAGTGGCTCCAAGAAACATATAAGAGCATAGTGCTAGCAGGGTGCATGTTATTCCACCTCTCCCATCCCGTGAAAAGCTGTGCTTGGCCTGCACACAGCTAGATGCAGTGTGCACTGTGCCCCGGAGAGGCACCCCAAATCTCTGCCACCTCTCATATTTATAGAAGAATGGGGAGGAGACAAGAATCACTTGACTGAGTAGGGAGACTCTGAGCTTTGCAGTCTATACTAGAGTCTGGACGACTAGCTGAACCGCAGTTTGCATATCAGTATTGGTATCAGCCAGTGTCCTTGCTGTTCTCCCTGGAGAGCTGCCTTGTTGCTAGGCTACCTGAGAGAGAGAGCTAGAAGGGTTGTAGACCAGTTAGACTGATTGACTGATTTCAGTGGGGTGCTTACTATTTGCTAGGCATTATCTCATTTATTCTTAAAACAGCCGGATGAGGTATAGTCCTCATTTTCTGGATGTTGAAACTAGATCTAGAGAGACTCAGCCAGAAACACTTCATAGCAGAGATAAGATTCAAACCCAGACCAGGATGACTGTAGAGTGTCAGCTCTTATCCTCCACCCTGTACGGCATCTCACGACCCTCCCTACTTGATGTTGCCATCATTTGTTAACTTGTCAGGTCCCCATCTCCTTAAAGGCAGGGCCAATGCTTTTAATCGCTGTGTACCCAGTACAGGCATTCAGTGAGTGTTTGTTGAGTGCATGAATGGATTGATTTTATATTTCATCTTCTCACAAGGTCATGCCCTCATCATGCTGCCTTTTGATCCAACCCAAGAGAAGGATAGAAGGTATTGCTCTGAAGACCAAGTGAGCCATAATGTTGACCTCACAGAGCCTTGGGGTCAAGGTCAGTGAAATTGACGAGCATTTCAAGACTACTCCAAGGCACACAAAGGCTGCACCATGGGGTCAGAAGAATGACTGTTTTACTTCTCAGTGCCTTGCTGACGTGATTTCTTATTTACTGCATATTCCCATCTAATTGTCTTCAGCCAATGGTTTATCAAAAATGTCACATTTGGCTCCTTGCCCTGCCAAGATCAATAGGAAGGCCCAATGTGGGCTGGCTGTGAAAATACATCAAACATATCACCAAGAAGAGGGAGCGAACTGGGGATGTGTCCAGTCACAAAATGACTTCCCAAGCACTAATGAGGAACAGAAGCACCAGCATGGTGCAGCTTCTCTCAAAACAGGAGCTGCACCCGTCACTAGGCTGCAGTGTAACTCCTTGCAAGTCTCCAGCTCTCTGAGTTCCGCACTCTCATCCCCAAGATGGGAATAATAAAAGTCCCCACCCGTGAGGGACACCGTGAGTTCAGCTCAGCTCGTGGTAAGCACTCAATTAATGTGAACTGCTCTCATGGTTATTATTGTTGTTATAACACCTTGATGTATTATAAATCCTTTGAGCTGGCAATTCCACTCCAAGAATTCATCACAAGGAAATTATTAAAAAATATCAGAACATAGACCTGAAAGAATGTTCACTGTAGGATGATTTATCATATTGAAAAAGGGGGATTGCTTGAACAAAATTTCATTTAAGACAATGGAGTATTTTGAAGCATTTAAAATGAGTTTATGGAAAAATATTCAGACTTGGAAAGATGTTCTCTATCTATTATTAAGCAAAAACTTGGGGTAAAAATAGTGTGTGTGGTATGATCCTGTGTTTATAAAAATGATCACTATATGTGAACAGAAAACTGTCTAGAAAATATACCCAAAAATGTTAATGTTTTCTGTTTTTCCTATCATCACCATGTCTTACTTTATAATGAGAAAAACACAAATAAAACTTAGCTTCAAAAAAATAGAAATCGTTTTGTTTGGGGGTTTGTGTCAAGAATGCTTTGAAATCATAATGATAATAGCTTACACCATTTCTATGTGCCAGCATGAATCTAAGTGCTTTATAAAGATTACTTTATTTACATCCCACAATACTGCTCTGAGCACATATTATCATCTCCAGTTTATAGATAAGGTAACTGAGGCACAGAGAGGCTGAATGACTTGCCCAAGCCCACACAGCTTGGAAGTATTAGAGGTTGGAGTTCAAAGTCAGCTAGTTTGGACTGGTCTACACTCCTTCTGCGCAGGCTCTCCTGCTGTTCCTGTCTGGAACAGCAGCATAAGTGTTCCAAAGTGTTTTCTTTTTTTTTTTTTTCTTTTTTTTGAGACAGGATCTTACTCTTTTGCCCAGGCTGGAGTACAGTGGCACAATCAGGGCTCACTGTAGCCTTGACCTCCCAGGCTCAAGCAATCCTCCCATCTCAGCCACTCAAGTAGCTGGGACTACAGGCAAATACAACCATACCTGGATAATTATTATTATTATTTTTTTTGGTAGAGATGAAGTGTCACTTTGTTGTCCAGGCTGATCTTGAATTCCTGGGCTTGAGTGATCCTTCTGCCTTGACTTCCCAAAGTGCCAGGATTACAGGAATGATACACCACAGCTGGCCTAAACTTCATTTTCTAAATGTGTATTTATGTGTTTTAAAAATTAAAATTCCACCCCACACTGACTTGATTTATATGGTAGGATCTAGTTATCTGAGGATCACTGGAATTTCTAAGAGGCCACTTAAATGAATACACTTAACAAATGGAAAAATATTTAATTAGAATTTTATCTTGGCAAAGGAAACCTGTCAAAAAGTTTATTTTACCTCATATTTAGGGAAATTCAGGTTATATTTGCAACTATGCTCTAGTTGAGAGAATGAACATTGAATTTTCATACATACACAAAAACTACGTTTCGTTCTATCTCAGCTCCATCGATTGCAAAACACGTGCTGTTTTCAGAAATGTCAAAAGAGGAGCATTATATGCATCTTAGAATCGATGAAACACACAGAATGGTATGGCATCACTTAGTTTTACAGGTGCAACAGAATAAAAAAGAACAATTCTGTAAGTATATGGGTTATCTTCGTCAAATTTCCCAGGATCTCTCTTTACGTTTTTATAACCACCCTCTTTGAAGTGCCGATCTTATCACCTTCTTTGTTAATTTTCTCTGCCTCCATGTTTAACCATGCTACATCAGCCAGATTCATATTTACCAAGACTTTCCTCGGACATATTCAAGAAGATTCCCACCACCATTTTCCCTGACTTGATAAAATTTCTGTTTTTGGCAGCAGGTGTAATTTTGCTCCGTAAACAATTGTGTTTACATTGTACTGTAGATGCTCCTAGAAATGAATGAGCACCAGAGAGAAGGAAGAGGAAGGCGTCTGGCTGCCAGATCCACACACCAGCTTTGAGCCCCTAACCTCTGTCTCAGTTCTTCCATCTGTAAAACGGAGTGCCACTAATGCTACCCACCTCATAGAGTGTTGTGAAGATAAAACAAGATAATGCACATAGAACAATCAGTCCCTGGTACATTGTAGCCCTTAGAGAGTGCTGGCTATTATTCTGAGTGGGTTTAGTCACTCATGTTAAATGAAGAGTGATCTCCGTGTGCAGGACATTTTTATAAGAGATCAGATGAATGATTAATGAATATTGTCATTTCAGAACAACTTTAGCTTCCCTACAAAGCATCCTTACTGAGAGGGGCTTCATTGAACATTTTAGAAGCCATTAATTTTTGTGAAGATCTTGGAATAAAGCTTTTCCTAGTATCTCTAAGCCTACATTGAACTTCTGTAACTGTCGTTTATCAGGAAGCTTAAAGATCTGTACTAGGCTTTCTTTGAATCCAGGCCGATGTGTGTCTGCTCAGATAAAGTCGTACAAGCAATTGCAGTGATGGAGGCTGTTCAACCAAATGCCAGGCAGAGCAGAGGCACGTGTTTGATTCAGGATATAAAACCAGGAGTGGATTCCAAATGAATGTGTAACATGTCCCATAATGGGGATTTTTTTTTCTTTTTTAAATAAGAAGAGTTTCAAAGCTTGGGTGCAACTCCCCTATTTTTATATCTAAGGAAAGGGAAATGAGTAGTTCTTCGATATTTTAAGTGATTTAACCTTGCAACAATGATTACCTTTCTCTCCTTTTTCAAGCCTCTGGATCAATTTAATTGAAGAGTATCTACAGTCTGTAAGGGAAATGATTAAAGGAAATACTGTTGCTATTCACAAATACTTGTATAGATTCATGACAGTTTTTCTCAAAATTGCAAAAAAACACAAAGTATATAAATAATGGAATTTTGAGAGAGTGATTGCAATTACAGCCATCATCTATATCTCCTCAATGTTTGTTTTACTCAAAACAGACTCAACCTTGTTACAGATTCACTCTTATTAAACACACACACACACAGAGCGAGCAAGCAAGAGAGAGAGAGAGAGAGAGAGAGATTACAGAAATTAAGAGAAGTATAAAAGATACTTATATTAAAACTGCTCAAATGAATAAATGTTATGACTTTGTGGAATTACATCCAGTCTATGTGTGTGTGTGTGTGTGTGTGTGTGTGTGTGTGTGTGTTGGAGATGGGGGGTGGGGGATTTGTCTTACCTTTAATATAATTTTATGGATAAAAGTAAGTACTCCCAGTCCTATTCTTGACTATTCCTAGAGGTGACCACTCTCACGGGTTAGTCTCTCTTTCTCTGGATATATATCTATACATGTGATTTATTAATACATATACATATACAGAGATTAACAGTATAATATCTAATGTGGATTTAAACTGTAAACTCTATGCTAATAAAACTGTCACTTTCATCTTTTTGTATATGGGGTTCTATGTAAGGTTTCACTTGAAGATAAAGGTCCTTTCCTTAGAAAATTTGCAAACTCCTGAATTACAGCACTTCCAAGATTCTCCTCAGTCTAAATCTGGTGTTTGGTGCTGCCCCTCTGAACGCATTCCTGTTTTCCCTGTTGCTGTCTTTCTGAGTTCCATGAACTCAAGCCTTGTCCTTGAAAAACATCCACGGTGTCCTCCCATGCACCCTTCATCTGGTTCTCTCGGCAGACCCAAGCAACTCCTGAGATTTCTCCTTGCTCTGCTTGGTAGCTGTCCAGGAGGCTGCCCACTGACTCAGATGGCAGTTTCAGCTCCTTTCTCCCGTTAGGATGCCACCAGCTAACCAAAAAGGGCCTCTCGAGAAAGTCCTTTCCAAAAGCACTTTCAGTTCAATACAGAAGAAACCAAGATTCTCTTGGTTTCACACAATCGTTCTCTACACTTCGAGCTCATTTGGAAAGGAAAGTTCTGAAAAATATGCCTGTGAAGATCTAGCTTCTTCCAAAATGAAATGAAACTTCGTATGAGGGGCTTCTGCAAAGCACGATTTGATGTGCTATGCAAGCTGACAGCCAAACCCTGGCACTGCCTCCAATTTCAGCTCCACGTGAAAGGTGAGGCCCAGTGGAGCCTATCTGACTGGTCAATGGACACAGAGAGGGTAAAGAGAGAGTGGCAAGATGACAGAGCAGGGGTGCTCCAAACAACCAGGCACCCCAGTATCCCAGGAATGCAGTTAGTCCCATGTCTAATGGAAACCACGTGCAGGTTTGCTTACTTGGGCAAGAAAGAAGGGGGCAGGGAAAGACAGCGTTCGTTTTCAAATAAGGATCTGAAATGAAAAGGAATAAACCCGAGCTGGCAAAGACTGATACCACTAATCACCATCTATAAATCTGCTTTTACAAAACGTCATTAGGGGAATTCCGCTGATGAGGACAAATAGAAATGTTTGCTCAGCTCATTTTATCTTGGTCCACATATGCCCAATCTGCCATATTTGCATTTATTTGGTATGATCACGGGGCAATTTGTGGTCTCTTAAACCATTCCCTCCTATTGGCTAACGAGTTTAACGTGTGGATAATTTTACTTCCCATACCACAGATACCTCTCAGTCTAAAGCATCAGGGGGTGCCAGCGTCTGCTCCTGTCTTACCGCCATTCAATTCTTAGCACCTCTCTTTAATCAACTTGCTGGAGCTTTAAGCCCCATCATATACTTTTAAGTTGCCTCAGGAAGCCACGGAGCTCCTGGCTCCATCGTTCTGAGTCATGAAATAGGCATTTTAAATATTTGCTAAACAGGATTGTGGAGAAGGTGAAGTCCCGGCAGGGCTCCGAAGCGGTAACTGCATCTTGTTGTCTCCGGTTAATCACGTACCTAATTTGCCAATTATTGACTTGTTCTCGCAAAGGATTTTACTTGACTTGACATATCAGTAGCAATCAGTGATGGACTGTCAAGCAAACTTGCTCACTGCCTTAACCACCCAAGATTCTGACTTGCAGCAACAGCCTCTGAGATTTCTTTTGATGTCTTGCACTGAAGCCAGGTCATATTATTATTTTTCTTCAGTCTGTTACCTTTCTAGAACTGGGCTGAGCAAATCTGACAGAATTTGTAGGATTTCAGATATTTGGCAAGTTGCATTAGGCTTCCACTGGACATATACCATCCCCATAAGAATTCAAGTTGGTGGGTTAAGAATAACCTAGATTGATTAAAAAAAAAAAATCCGTCTGTGTCTTTAAAAATGCAATGCATGATGTCAAAACTGCTGCACTTAAAGCACAACATAATACCTACCTTTAAAACTGGCAAAGCCTTAGAAACGATAATATCACATTTATGCAAGTGTTCTAGTAAATAAAATGGGTGTTTCCACAAAGCAGGTGGTGAGTAGGAGTGTAATTGGTACCAATTTTCAGAAGGACAATTTGGCAATATAAATAAAATCCTTAAGGTTTATTTTCAAGAAAAGGATTGAGGATGTACCCAAGGCCCGCCACTAGGGCAGGCCCCATAACATTTTACGTTTAAGTCATTAGGAATCTTTATTGATATTTCTGGTGCTCCTTTCGGGGACACCATCAGATGGTACTTCCTCCTCCACTGAAGTTACCATGTGACTGCTTTGGTTAATATGAGAAGGGCTTAAATGATATGTGTGACTTCCAAGCAGAGTTCTGTAGGAACTGGTACACAATTCTCCATCTACTCCTTTCTTTGTTCCTGATAGTAGAAGCTCCATAGGTCTGTGTCCTTGAATGAAGTTGACATTGAGCAAAGTCCTCATTAACCTAAGAGGGACATGTGAAGTGGTTTTTTTTTTTTTTTTTTAACGGAGTCTTGTTTTGTCACCGGGCGCCAGGCTGGAGTGCAGTGGTGCAATCTCGGCTCACTGCAAACTCCGCCTCCCGGGTTCAAGCAATTCTCCTGCCTCAGCCTCCCAAGTAGCTGGGACTACAGGCACGTGCCACCACATCCAGCTAATTTTGTATTTTTAGTAGAGACGGGATTTCTCCATCTTGGCCAGGATGATCTCGATCTTTTGACCTCGTGATCCACCTGCCTCAGCTTCCCAAAGTGCTGGGATTACAGGCGTGAGCCACTGTGCCCGGCTGGGTTTTCTTTTAGCCTCAGCACTGTTAGCATTTGAGGTTAGCGTTAATTCTTTGTTGGGGATTCCCTGTGCACGGCAGGCAGGGTGTTTAGCAGCAAACTTGGCCTCTATCCATAGGTACTAGTAGCCACCTCCTTCCAGTGTGACAACCAGAACTATTTCCAGGCATTGTCAAATGTTTCCAGGGTGGGAGTAGGGGCAGGGCAGAATCACCCCTGTTTGAGAGCCTCTAATGGTGTAGCATAAACAAGAAAAAAAACAACAAAAACACCTTTGTTCTTTGAAGATACCATTAGTCTAAGTTTCTTTTTTTTTTTAATCACTGCAATGGATATGTTTTACTATAACAAAAGTAATATATAAACATTTAGCAAAAGGGGACTGCTTTATATTAGAAGTGTTTTTACTTTTTCATTCTGTTTCTCCGTTTCTAAAATTTTTCTGCAATGAAATGTGGTTTTCTTTAGAAAGAAGAAAAAACTAGAAAATTAATTTATTTAAAAAAATCTATATTTGCATAATTGTCTATCTATATACAGGATTTGCTAGGGCTCCACAGAAATTCTACGAATGATAGAACACTCACATATCACAGCTTTCTATTGTACTTTAGTTTACAAAGAGTTTTCCCAGCTCACCTTTGTTGTCATTGTATAACTACAAGCAAATACTGTAGATAGAAAAGGAAACTGAAGCTAAGAGAAGTTAAGGGACGTGCTCAAGGTCCCCTGGTTAATGTGCGGCAGAGTCTACATTCTGGACTTTTCCTCCTATGCCATGTTGTCTTTGTATCTTTATAAAAAGCCAGTTTCAAAAAGTCAACTGGGACAGACTCTGATTCTCGGGAAATTTAAGCAGGTATTTAATATCCTTGGACAAGGTTACTAAACCTTGTAGATTCTTGGTCAGGGCATGGCACTCAATAAAATTTAAACAACCATTTCATGTAGCACAGCCAGTAGAATATCATATTCTCCCCCCTCCCCACATCTTTCTCCTTCTCTTTTTCCAGCTCAAATGAGTCACCTTGGCTAGACTGCCAATCCCCATAGAACTTACGTTCCTTGATAGGATATACTAATAAAAATGAGAAATTCTATAATGGTTCGAGACATGAGTCAGTCGCCTATCCCCACAAAGATCTAAGCACCGCCTCCTCGACGAAATGTAGCCCATCAAATGAACAGGAATGCATGTGATGACAGCAAACGAATGTGAGAATACGTAGGGAGTCTTTTTCTTTCTTTCTTTTTTGAAAACAGCGCCCCTATATTGTACCTGTCTTGTGAATATCTAAGCCTCAGCACAGTGTCTTGCTCACTTGACCCCTCAGCACACACTGAACTTTCAAATTGGCAGCTGGACTGAAACCTCAGCACACATCAGCCCATACCTATTCATTTCTCTTCCCTTGAAATGTGTGATGGGGCTGTCTCTGGAGTGAAGCTATTCTGAGAGGACAATCACTAGAACAATCACAGACTAGGCAGGAGATGGACAGTGCGGTGTAGCCACAAAGGAAGAAAAGACATTGTCATTGAGGATTTGAGTCTTGAATGTCAGAACGGCAGGGAAGCTGGGTAGAGTATGTTTCTGCCTGCTGTCCACTACCACTCAGTTACAGAGAGTTACCAACTTGACTTGCCATGACCATTGGCTTTTCCATGATTCTGGTTTCCTGGAACATGCAAGGGAAGGGGGCTAGTCGAGCTTTGGAGTAATGTGGGGAAGGAGTAGTTTTCTTAGCAAAGCTCCTGGCACCCAACTGGCTGAGAGGAAAGTTACGCTCAGCTATGCCCAGACACATGCTCATACTTACCTCAATAATGCCGGTAAGCAGATTTCACTATTGTAAATTCTTCATTTTGCTACAAGAGAATCAGTGGAGCCTGAAGGTCAAGGATACCACCTAACAATTTGCATAACTTCTCAGTGCAGCACCCTGCAGCCTGACCAGAAGCTACGGAAATGCCCCAGGGACTCCTTTCAGCTGAACTCCTCTCCTTGTCTTGATGAGACTGAATCTCTTTGAAGAGCAGATATGATTTCTGCACCGGAGTTCTGCTTGGTCAGGGACTATGTTAACTCAGCTCCAGATGATCAGTGCCTAGCCCTGTAAATATTTTTTCTGGATGGATGGATGGAGGACTCATTGATTACCACATTACATATTGGTCCCTATAGCACTGGCTGTGTATGAGCATAAAAACCTACACAGCTCTCCCTGCTCAAAAAAGAAATAGTCCTTTTAGTCCTTATATTGATGATTTTAGGCTGAAAAGATGGGATTGCAAATCAGTTTCACCTTGAGAGCCAATACCAGTCGATTGGTAGTGGCTGCCTTGAGAGTTATATGGGAGGTATGCGTGCACTGGGCTCAGTAAGGAAAAGTGCTGTCATACATTAGCAATGTCTGCAATGGGCTAAAGGTAAGGAAATGGCGACCTGACTACCTTCCATTTGCCATTTTTTTTTTTTTTTTTTTAAGCTGTAAGATCTTCCAATTGAATTTTCTAGATGAATTGCCTTTCCAACACATTTCAAAGTCAGCTTTGACTGGATATATGCATGTTTTGAGTTTTTTCCTAATGTACCTTATGTTCTTCCTGGATTTGAGGGCAAACCAGGCAGGAAAAACCCACTTGTTTTTTTTCACAGGATATACAATTCTTATTGGAAAAGAAAACCAAACTAGGTAGGTGTTAATTTACCCCAGGTGGTATGTATAATAATAGAACCTCTACCAGGACAAACTAAAGGAAGAATGAGAGGAAAAATAAGGAAATCCATAATGTAATCCAATCTCTTCATTTCCAACGCTGTGAACAATCTCACTTTCATGGTGCCAAGGACTTCCCAAGGAACTCAGTACAAGGGAGCCACAGAGAAACATCTGCTGAATTTTGGTTTATGTTACATCATTCTTTTCATATGTAGTGAGATGTCTCCTAGTGATATTTTAACAAATTAATCCAAACACCAGAACATCTGAACAGAAAGTACCCAGTGATTACCCTCTGGGTCTAGTAAAGGTTTTTTCATTAGGTCGGGATATTAGCATTTATTTTTTGGAGAAAAGGTTCATATGACACTATGAATAACTGTAAGGTAGTTTTTGTGATTTTACGGTGCCGTGGTTTGAGTGTATTCACTATATTGGATAAACCATCACAGGTATTTCATTTCACCACATTGCTATCACTACCCCCCAAAATCCCTGTGGCAGTCAGTTCTAATTCCCAGTTCTTGGCAACCACTAACCTCCTTTCTCTCTCTATGGATTTGCCAGTTCTGAACAATTCATATTTATGGAATCACGCAATAGGTGGCCTTTGTTCTGGCTTCTTTCACTTTGCGTAGTGTTTTTAAAGTTCACCCATGTAGTGGCAAGTAACAAGACTCCATTCCTTTCTACATCTGAATAATATTCCATTGCACGGCTACATCATATTTTGCTTACCCATTCACCAGCTGGACGTCTGGGTTGTTTCCACTGTTTGGCTATTGTGAACAAGGCTACGATGAACATTGATGTATGCGTTTTTATAAGAAAATGATGTCTTCACTTTTCTCTGGGTATGCACCCAGAAGTGGAATTCCTCCTTCATATGGTAATTCTATGTTTAACTTTAGGAAAAACTGTCTCTTTTCCACAACAGCTGCACCGTTTCACATTCCCACCAGCAATGTACAAAGCTTCTCATTTCTCCACATTCTCGCCAAAATTTTTATCGTCTATCTTTTAATTATAGGCATTGTGGTGGGTGTGAAGTGGCATATATATATATATATATATTTTTTAAATGCTTGGTTACATCAAACATGGTCATACCTGGGCATGAGATGGTGGAAGTCCTCTTCTTATGTAAACACCAAAGAGAGCGTCCTTCCCGAGGGAGATGTTAAACTTTAAGAACTGGGGCTGACTGATGTGAATTTGTGACCTCCAAAACACCCCTGGTGGGACTTCTTGTGTCACCCGCCGACCCACTTCTGCTTCACCACTGTCTATGCTGCTGTTTTTCAATGACCAGGGCACTGAAAAAAAAGGAATAAACACCAGTAAGTGAGGTGTATACATTAGCTGGCTGTATATTTCTGTTTAATTACATGCCAGAATTGTTTTTAAATATTAAGATTAAACTCCTGGCAAGTTTCCTTTTTAAGTCACAGCTAAAATATTTAGGTTTCAAATAACAAAGCTATAAATCTGCACCCCAGGGCATCTGAAATCTTGGCACAATGCTTTCTAAAATTATGTGATTACTCTTTACTGATCAAATATAATCAGATCTGGAGTCTGATAAGGACATGTAAAGCTTCCAACCATCCCCAATGTGGCTAGGATATAAAAATTTTCAGCAGGGGAGGGGAGGGTGATGTCCATTTGGCACCAAATTTAATTCTTGTAGCCTTTCATTATTCTTTCCAGACACAAATATACTCTGACGTTTTCAACAAAAATCAGCCCAGAATAAATAAAACAACTCAGTAGAAAATGAAGACTTGAAAACTCAAGCAGACCTAATATTGAGTTAGATCTTTCTTTGAGTTAGAGGGAGAAGTCTAAGAACCACAGCGAACAACATCTCTCTTTCGTTGATATTAATGCATCTCTGTTGCATGATTTAAAATTGTTGATGTTGAAAATATTGGTTGCCTGCCATCAGCATCCTTCAGAACTTTAATGATAGAAATTCCAAAAATATCCATTTTTAAAGTGAGTTCTTAAAAATAATGAATCAGTCAGCACCTCCTAGACTTCCAAGTGTGGTTTTCCTTGCAACCACAGAATTGAGGAAGAACTGAGTGTGACTACCAGTTGCCCAAGAAAAACCAGTCAATCAATCTTTCAGAGCTTCGTTTTCCTTATCTCTAAAATGGGAGAAAACATCTCATAGTATAAAGGTCATTTGTGATTCCTTCAAATTGATTTTGAATTTGGTAAGAAATATAAAATATTCTTCTATACCCCTGAGAACTTCTGAACCAACTGAAATCAAACAGAAAGAGTGGAAGTCATTTTTGTTTTGAGGGGAATCTTTTCATTTCTGGAATGCCTGATCACTTTGGTGATCCTATAGATCCAAAAACTTTTTCAGCCTGATGGGTCCAGAATGCTCCCCTCAACATTCTGTGAAGGATTAACTCTTCTGAAAGTATTTATCTATTATCTGGCCACCAGATATCACAAAGGTTTTGGATGATCAGGAGAAATGATAAAATTGCTAAAGATTGGCCAAGAGGTGAGTGAACCTGTCTGACTCTGTCTCTTGGTCCCAGTTTCTCTATCTGTAAAATGGAGAGAGGACACTTTTGGTTCTCAGAAGGTCTTTCATGTCTAAATTAGAAAAGAAAAACCGCAGAGTGATTTGAAGATATAAAATTTTTCCCTCTTATTTTCTTTAACATGTGAGGTGATTGATTTTTATGCAGCTCAATAAAAAGCCAGCAGGGGCTTTAAATGAAGCAAGAGAAACACTCATTTGGATCTTAAAAATAGCCCTTTGACCTCTAGGATAATAAAAATAGGGAGTGGAGTCCTAAAGAAAGTTTGAAAGCCTCCTTCACATCTCATCTTATAAGGAAAATTAACAGCCAGAAGTCCTGAGTGGTTCAGACCTTTAGATGAGGACTAGATTTATTTATCAAATATTCTGAATTTTTGTTTTGTTTTGTTTGTTTTTTGAGACAGGGTCTCACTCTGTTGCCTGTGCAGTGGTGACATCTCAGCTCACTGCAGCCTTGACCTCCTGGGCTCAAGTGATCCTCCTGCCTCAGCCTCCTCAAGTAGCTGGTACTATAGGCATGTACCACCACGCCTGTCTGCTTAATTTTTTTTTTTTTTTTTTTTGGTGGTTGTTGTTAGAGACAACGTCTCACTATGTTGCCCAGGTGCTGGTCTCAGACTCTTGGGCTCAAGTGATCTTCCTGCTTTAGCCTCCCAAAATACTGGGATGACCTGTGTGAGCCACCATACCCAGCATGAACTTTTAAATGTTGGCTAACTTTCTAATGGATACTGATTACTGACCTGCAGTGGGAGGAATACAGCATCATGTTTAAAAGCAGAGACCCTGGGCTGAAATTACCATGGCTCAAATCCTAACTTTGATACTGGCTAAGTGTCTCAACTTGCCGTACTTCAGTCTTCTCATATGTATAGATGGTACACTATTTATTTCACAGGACGGTTACAAGGTTTTAATGAGTTTAGTCTGTGTAAAGCTCTTAGAATAATTTCTGGCACAAAATAAGTATTACTACCTGTTGGTCCCTAAGCCTAAAACGAGTGTTGTTTATTTGGGGGTTTTGCTGAAATAATGGCATGTCCGGGGGGAAACACTTGTTATCACAAGTAGATCAGGAGCTCTCATGACTATAAACTGGAAAGCAAATTTTACTTTAAAATGCTGCATTTGACACCCCTTTCTTGGGGAGGGGATATAATAAAAAGGGCCCAATAAGGGAGAGACATAGTAAGAAAGCCACCTGGGGAAGAAGAGTGTGTGGGTGAGCCTCTGATAGGTACCAAAAGGAATCCCAGCAATCACAGCACGGCAACAAGTTAAAAGCATTATACATAAAAAAGAAAATTTTAAAAACATGATTCATCTTTAACTTAATAAGCTGGGCTTTCCTTTATGTGTGCTGGGCTTTCTGGGGTTGCTGGGTTAATGACAGGATATGAAAAAGAGGCAGGAAATCAGCACCCACGAGTGCTCTAATCTACTGTGGAAACCAAAATGGATTGTAATGTCAAGCCAGATGCAGATGCTGGACATGTGCAAGGGAGCTTGCTTCTAGAGAGCAGCTGCTCTGGAGAAATTCAGACAAGGAGCCCTAAAGCTTTGTCTCTTCTAGCAGGAGGGTCCGAGAGCAGCTGCTCTGGAGAAATTCAGACAAGGAGCCCTAAAGCTTTGTCTCTTCTAGCAGGAGGGTCCTCTTCCTTTACGAGACCCTGGCTTCAGGACACCGAGTAAATAAGCTGCCACTACCAGCCAGTACAGGCTAGCTCCTCAGTAGTCACAGCGCCCCCTAGGGTTTAGATCCTCTCTTCTCTATCCCATTCACTAAATAAGGGAGTGCACTTGAGGGATGAATTATAGAAGTCAGACACAACTGGGTTCGAATCCTGACTCTGCTTCTTTCATGCTGTGTGACCTTTAGCAATTTGCTTCCCTCTCTGGATTTCCAGTTTTTTTTTTTTTTTTTTTTTTTTTTGTAAAATGGGAACAATAGTTCTAACTGCCTTGGAGGGTGTAACAAGTAGAAGTACACAAAAGTGAGATTAGTACAGTGCCTAGCATGAAATAATAGCAAAATGATTGATAAGTTCTTACGTGAAATGAATAAAAGTATGAAAAATAACATGGGAAAGCATCTGACTTTCTTTGCAGAGTAAGAAATTCTCTAAAAGGCAGAAGATAGTATGTGCACATGTAATATACATGAATGTCTATGTGTCTATTTGTATATATCTAGCTCTCTATCAAGAGTCCAATTCTTCTGGAGTAAACTAATTCTTCCAGCATAGATGGGAAGTCAGGGCCTGGTTCAGGTCAAGTGCACCTTCACACTAAAGCTCTACTTTCCTTTACAACACCACCTCCACCCCTGTCCTCAGCCAGACAAATTGTTTTCTCTGTGTTTGTATCACAATCACACTTTGGTGCAACCCATAGCAGCTGTTGTTAGGTATTGTACTTGATTTTGCATGCCTTCTAAGTCTCTGTCTTTGGACACTGTGCTCCCTGAGGTCAGGCAGAGATGTAGATTCATCTCTGGGTTCTCTAAGCTCTGCACCTGGCAATTTTAAGTGATCCATAAATGTTTATTGAACTGGATCAAACTCTCCAAACCCATCTGGTGGGGTATTGTAACCAAACCCCTGTGATGACAGGGCAAAGTGAGAGCCTTAACAAAGATTTACTTTGAAAATCTACATGTGTAAGGAAAATGGATGTGCTGTGGTCAAGAATAGGCCTAGGCAGACATCCAGTCCAGCATGACTCAGCAAGTTTGGAGCACAGGCGCGCAACTCTGCTTATTGTGTAACCACGCCATGTGAGGCGCATTAGGTAACCACTCATGTGAGCTCATGCTTGGCTGGGAGCCACTATTGTCTGTAAAAGGTATAAGTGCCTTGCTGATGCTGTACATACAGCTTGCACCCAGGCTTGCACCCAGGCTTTCTCATGTCCAGGCTCACTTGCACCCAGGCTCACTCGTACCCAGAGAGAGAGAATAAAGCCATGTTGAAACTGTCTACAATTCACTGAGTGCTTTTTCAGCTACCCACCACTAACCCACGGACTCCCCTCAGACCTCAGTTAGAACCTGACAACATGTAAACTGAACTTTTATTTACTAAATAAAATAACCTTTTGGGAGCTCTATATGAAATTTACTATTTAAGGAACTTTCCTTGTGGATCCTTTTGAAGAGTCATGAGTAAATGTGTAATTTACTTTTCGTGTAAAATCTTACAATAAACAAACAAACCAGGAGAGGTGTGATACAGTGAAAAAATCCTTAGATTAAGAATGAAAAGTCAAGAGTCCTAGTCATGACTTAATGACTTTGAAATGTTTGTGGAAGGAACAAGTGTAAATGAATGATTCTGTTCAACTTCCATCCTTGTTATTAAGCAGCTAGCTAGTTTTAGGAAGGTATATTTTTCAAAGTCTCAATGTTCTTATCATATAAAAGTGGCTTGGACCCAAAGATATTTTAAATAGCATTCCTTATTAGCCTATTGTGGTCTGTAGAGTGGGTCAGGAGGATCATTGCTGGGTATATGCCATGAAGAACTGAGAGAGAGAGAGAAAGACAGACAGAGAGAGAGAGAAAGAGAGAGAGAGAGAGAGAGAGAGAGAGAGAGAGAGAGAGTGTGTGTGTGTGTTGGGGGAAGGGACAGGGGTGGGGGGTCATCAGGAGGGAGGAGGAATTATTAGAAAGCGTTTAGGCTTTGCTGATTAACAGGTGATTTCACTTTCACAGGCTCAATTCATTTAAAAGAAGATATCCATACTGTTAAACAAGCTAGTGTTTGCTTTCAAATTACGTTCTTCAGGTGTGGAAACGAATTACACTTTTGCAAACAGGGATTTTCACTTTTTACTCCATATATATGTACATATACATATTTTCACACACAGTCTTTCTATAGTCATGGTCACTTAACAACAGGGATATGTTCTGAGAAATGCATTCTTAGGCAATTTCATAGTTGTGTGAGTATACTCACGCAAACCTAGATGGGGTAGCTTACCACATACCTAGGCTATATGGCAGGCATCCCCAAACTATGGCCCGTGGGCTGCATGCGGCCCCCTGAGGCCATTTATCTGGCCCCCCGCCGCACTTCAGGAAGGGGCACCTCTTTCATTGGTGGTCAGTGAGAGGAGCACAGTATGTGGCGGCCCTCCAACGGTCTGAGGGACAGTGAACTGGCCCCCTGTGTAAAAAGTTTGGGGACGCCTGCTATATGGTATAGCCTATTGCTATAGCATGTTACTATATTGAATACTGTAGGCAACTGTAACTCAATGGCACTTGTGTATCTAAACGTATCTAAATATAGAAAAAAGAGAGTAAAAAATATGGTATGAGAGATAAAATAAAGAAGGGTGCACCTGTATAGAATATGTACCATCAATGGAATTTGCAAGACTGGAAGTTGCTTTGGTTGAGTCAGTATGAGTGGTGAGTGAATATGAAGGCCTAGGACATCACTGTACACTACTTCTGAGTTTGTAAATACTATAGACTTAGGCTACACTAAGTTCATAAAAAAAGTAATTACACTATAACATTATGACCACTAAAATGTCGCTAGGTTATAGGAATGTTTCAGCTCCATTATAACCTTATGAGACCACTGCTGAATTTGTGGTCAATCATTGACTGAAACGATGTTTTGCCATGCATGACTGCAATTTATAGACCTTATTCATATTTGTCGATTATTACAGAAATATTCATTATAGCAAAAGAAAAAAGTTTCAAAATGTACTTTAAAAAAATCTTAAAAATGAGTGTGTATTGTATTGTAATTTTAAAAGCGATGAAAAAAGAGAAAAATGTACAAATACCGCCTCCAAAGAGATGAAAAGAAAAGGTGTTTTTTTGTAAATTGCTACAACCAGCATGGGAAACCATCTCAGCGACTCTATTCCTGGAGGTCAAATCCCTGGGCTGATGTCCAGGAGTATAGATTTCTGTTGTTCTCTAGGTCAAAGAGAACAGCATCAAAGCCAGGCTGAGTCCCATGAAGGAGGAGTTGAAGCTGGGCTTCCCTGAGCCATGCCAGCTGTTCCAGGACTACTGATTTGCCCAGTCCCTCACAAGGCACCACTGAGAGGCAGGCAGCAAGGAAACAAAGTAATTAAGGTTTCTGTCTTTACCTTAAAGTGTCTAATGCCTAGCTAGACATTTTAAGGTCTAGTTGAATATCCCACTGAGGAGTTCTATGACCTTAAGGAGGCAACGTTGCCCAGTGAAGTCAGTCAGTCTGGGTTTGAATCCTAGCTCTGAAAGCTACCAGCTGTGTGCCTTTGGGCTAATCACCAGCCATCTCTGAGCTTGTCTACTCATCTATATGTTGGGGTGCTTCTGCATGTTGTATGCAACTTGCAGGTGCTTTGATATCTTTCTATCCTGTCTGTCGTGGTGCTACCTAAAATCAGCTGTAACTACTTTTTTCAGATGTGGGGTGGGGGGGTGGTAAATTTGTGATGGCCTAATAAGACATATAGGTTGCCTACTGTAGGCACCATTAATGAAAGAGTGCCAATGGGTGGAGCGGGCCTTAATAAAACAGGCATTTTCCAGAGTCAATATACAGTGAGTGGCCAGTACGTCCGCAGACTGGGAGGGGCAGATGACAGGTCACATGTATAAAGATACGATGATCTGAGGAAACTATCACGAGTTCTTTCTCTGCAAATTGCTGGTGTTGGTGTGTGGTCTAGCTGCTTCTCACACGGGCAACTCCATGCAGCCTGCTTTAGTGAAAGCAGCCAGATTTTATTTTTTTGACAATGATTAAGAAATGTCCTACGCAATGTCGGGTGGAGTATTCATTCATACTTTCATGCAATAAATATTTATCAGGCATTGACTATAATAGTAGGTAGTCTTTGGTCAACAACAGAGTTGGAGTGTGTGTTGTATTCGCATGATCTCTTATTCAGGCAGCCTGTAGGCCAGGGTCCTATGGATTCACTTTGAATTAGGGGCATCAAGAGAAGAGGCATGTAACAGCATCCTGTAATCATTCTGTGAAGGCCTCACCAGTATCCTTGGGTTTTAGACAATGACTGGGCCTGGAATCCTGGCACGCAGGACCCAGTCCGACTCATGTCTCCCAGAGCTGGGCTTCCATGCAAACCTTTCAGTCTATCCGAGAGCTGCCCAATGAAAAGTGTGTATGATGATCATTTTGCCGTAAGAAGCACATGCTTAAGGTACGATGGCTCCGGCTAGTTCATCTTGAGCTTAGAGATGAGATTTCTGGGTTTTCAGAGGCAACATTCTAATGATCAATTTTACAGGATAGTCTAACTCTATAACTCCACGGAAGACTGCTCATGTAAATGTGAAACTATTGCCTATTTCTGAAACATGTACCTCAAATTTCAACCAGTTAAATAAGACTGATGTTGAGCGAGACGACAGCTTTCCATAGTCACATTAGGAGCTAATCATTTCAGAAAATGTTGCCATAATTCATTTACAGAAACAGTGAAACTATTCCCCAAACAAGTGCTAAAGGGAATGGACTCAGAGTCATACCAGGAAAATGAGGCCTCATATTAATACCTCCTAACTTAACAGAACTCTGGAGGCACCTCAGCATAAATCTGCCTTGCAGATTATTCTGCCTCACATATTTTTATCTATTGCAAATAAAATGGAATTCAGAATATTGCTACAGTCATTACACCTCGTTTCCATTTATTTGGGAATCAGGACAACCATCTGAGGGTTCCGTTTAACCAACGGAAAAGTGAAAAGATTCTTCCAAGGACCTTATATTCACTGCCCAAGAATACAGCTCATCCGAGACATCAGCAGCCCATCAGCCTTCACCCTGCTGCTGGCTGGCTGGCTATATTTCAGGAATGTAATTCCATCCTTAAAGTCACTGCTTCTGTGATGGTGTTCACAACATCACACGATAATGACTTTTAGAAAATGTGTCAGCTCCTGGAACTACATGTGGCTTTTACAACTTTTGAAATTTCAGTTTGTTGCATTAGATAAAAAGAGTCAACTCTTTGCCATTAGGAATGTTAACAAGTATTCATACCCATGAATCTTCAGGTGAACTTGCTCCTGCATTAATATTTAGTTTAGTTTACTATTGACAGTGGATAAAATTTATTGCACGGCGGCTAATCACTATGTAATCCCCTGATACTCTTAAGATTTTTCCTGTTTTTCAGATGAGAGAACTGACGTTCATGGAAGATAAGTGACTTGCTTAGGGCCACACAGCTTTTTATTGAAAGATCTGTCATCAAAAGCCACATCTGACAGACACTAAAACTCACTTGGCTAACCCCTATGCTGACTGAACCCCTATTCAGGCCCACAGTCATCCCTTGATATTCACAGAGTATTGATTCCAGGATCTCTATGGATACCAAAATCTGTAAATGCTCAAGCCCCTTATATGAAATGGTATAATATTTTCACATAACCTATGTACATCCTCCTCTATATTTCAAATTATCTCTAGATTACTTATAATACCTAATACAAGGTAAATGCTATGTAAATAGTTGTTATACTATCATTTTCATTTGTATTTTTGGTATTATTATTATTCCAAATATTTTCAATCTGAGGTTGGTTGAATCTGTGGCTGTGGAACCTGGGGGTATGAAGGGCCAACTGTATACCAGAGTTACACCAGAGGCGCGTATTTGGAGACCACAGACTAGATATCTGGGTGTACAAGTCAACTCTGAAAGAGAAGTGTGGCCAATGACGATATGGGCAAATGCACGGACAGAGAAACTGGGTCTCATTATTAACGTCCACGTTAAGCTACCATGATGCTGTGTACAACATAAACTATGCAATTTAGAATGCAACTATGGGTGGCAATCAAAAGCAAAAGTCTACTAACGTGAGTGCATGTAAGCAGTACCCACCTGCGACAACGAAGAACAGCATGGCCTCCTAAATGAGGGGAGTCGTTGGGTTGGTACTTAGGATGTTGGTATATTTGCCAGTAAACGTGCAGTAATGGGGTGTTTGGCTCAAACATAATGACCCTTTGCCCTTCTGGGAATTTCACCGACTTTGGAAATGCCCATATAGGGAAGTGATCATTTTAAAACCCTGGGCTGTGTTCATTGAGAAGCTGATGGGAGCCAGAGGAAGAATTTACCAACCTCCCTGCTAATCTGGCTCCTAGTACCATGCATTAAGCCAACTAGTAAAAATCATTATGAAGTTTTTGCTGAAAGGGCAAGTGTAGAAAAACATGTTTCTAAACAGAATAACAGTCTTTGCCATTTTTCTCCAACTTGCATACCATCTGGAAATTCTAATTTTTTTTTTTCAAAGGGTAGGAAGGAAATGTGCTCCCGGCACAAATAAATGTTTACAGCTGAGTTATAAACTGAGAATGGTAGGGCTTAAAACAGACAGGCTGGCAGTGATGGAACTCAAGCTGCAGTGAGACAAATAATGCGATGTAAAGGGGGCCAACTTGGTGTAGACATTGGCGCTTTGGAATAGGAAGACTGGCTTCCCACTGACCTCATCAAGCCAACGTTGGGGAGGAAATTTTCGTCTGGCGTTTGGTTAATTCTTAGAAGGTAAAGGGAAAAGGTGAAGTGGTAGTATTGTCTATCTCAATATTCTGAAAGTAGTTTTCAACCTTTGTTTTATTTTTCATTTTTACATTTTAAAAAATAAACATGAGGTCTCGCTTTGTTGCCCAGGCTGGTCTCGACATCCTGGCCTTAAGTGATTCTCTCACTTTAGGACCCCAAAGTGCTGGGATTATAGGCATGAACCACTGCGCCTGGTTGGTCTTCACCTTTGGAAAATATAGCCTCTTGTAAGATGTGACAGGCCATGGAAACTTGTTAAATGGAACAGCTGAGAGATGTAATGATGACATCAGTGACAACAACTAAGATTCGTGGATCATTTATCACATGCCTGATGCCACGTGCAATGTTTTACAAGGGTCAACTCATTTATGATGGACAGCAAGCTTATGAGGGACTTGCATTTCACTGATGAGAAACTGGGGGCTCAGAGAGAATAAAGGACCTGCTTACAGTCATATAGTTGCTAAGTGATGGAGATGGTGTTTGTATTCACCAGACCATCTCCAAAAGCCTGTATTATAGAGCATCTTCCAGTGCAAAGTTACCAAGAATATATTATAACTAGTCCTTGGTCAAGAAGGAAGAAGTGATGTATTGGGAGTTTGATCTTCCTCTTCTGGTTTCCTGTAACTTGGATAGTTATGGGAAAAGTTCTAGAAAAGTGGAAATGGGGCTGGGAATGATTCAGAGCAGCCATCAAACTTTTTATTTTTATTTTTTAAAGGGTCAGATGGTAAATAGTCTAGGCTTTTTGGGCCATGTAGTCTCTGTGGCACCCACTCAGTTCCACTGCTGTATTCTGAAAGTAGCCACAGACAACAGGTAATAGTCATGGTAGTGTGCCACTAAAACTTGATTTATAAAAGCAGGCAGCTGGCGAGATTTGGTCTATGAGATGTAGTTTGCTGACCCCTGATATAGAGGGCAACTTGAATCTAAAATGAGTGATAGGTTTTGAGAATGATCCATGCAATTCTATACTTGAGAGTTTATTCTTTTGTAAAATCCGTGCACAAATTGGGTACATATAATGTGCCCTTTAAAAATCTCTTGTATACTTTCCCTGGGCCTGGCCAATCAAACTGGATTCCCTTATGTAATCTGACCAGGTCAGATATTGAATCGTCTTTCTCCAGGCTTATCTAATCCCAGATCTACAGAGAAAGTTCTCCATGCCCTTGTAATGAAGATGCATGAGTTCATTCCTTTTAACATAGAAATACACGCAAGATGGTGAGTGATTCTGGCAGACTGTCTGTTCCCTCTTCTTGATGCGAAAGCCAACAACTGTCCATGTTAAGGTTTAATTGAAGGAGAGCAGAGGAAAGAAAAATAAGGCTCGAACAACAACAAATGAAAAAGGGAAAGGCAAAGACCAAAGAATGTACTTTCCCAACTAATTAATCAAGTGCTTCGTTTCCACTAACATATCAGAGTGTGTAGGCTGCCCTGTCTATTAGACTTGGTCCCAAACCTGAAGAATGTAAATACTCCTAAAGACCAGGTAATGAAATCTCTATCGATGTGCCATCTTAGATGGGACTCACACGTCTGTGTTTTGCTTACATTTTAATTTGTTTCTGCTGGATACTTAGCCAGTAATTGCTTAATGAGATTATCCTCCTTGGCAATGTGTGGTGTAGCTTGATTAAAACATTGGAGTGAAGGAATATCGTATACCAAAAAAAACGGAGGGGGTGTTATTTAATTAACTTATTGCCAATATATCATGATTGTCTCTTTGAAACACTGGAAAAGTAGTCGATTAGAATTGATTCAGGTTATCTAAATGTATAGAATTGGGGAGTGGGGAGCAGGGAGGTCACTGGGTATAGAAATTCAAACCTACGGTCACTTTTGATAAAATAAATAGGCGCAGGTGAGAGACTGCAACACATTTTAGTCATTTTATAAGCCAAACCTTAAAACAACTTAAGAAGAGATCTGATCTGTCTGTAAGTTTCAAATTTTATTTCACCTCTAAGCAATTTTAAATTCTCACACTTTTTTCTTATTCTATCAATAAAATTCACTTCACAATGATTTGGCAAACATTTTGTCTGTCTCGGCTGGGCGCAGTGGCTCACACCTGTAATCCCAGCACTTTTGGGGGCCAAAGTGGGTGGATTGCCTGAGCTCAGGAGTTCGAAACCAGCCTATAGGCAACACAGTGAAACCTTGTGTCTACTAAAATACAAAAAATTAGCCGGGCGTGGAGGCATGGGGTTGCTACTCGGGAAGCTGAGGTAGGAGAATTGCTTGAACCCGGGAGGCGGAGGTTTCAGTGAGCTGAGATTGTGCCACTGCACTCCAGCCTGGTCAACAGAGCAAGACTCCATCTCAAACAAAACCAAACAACAAAACAAAACAAAAAAAATGGTCTGTTTCATAACTTATTTGGAAAATAATTGAACCAGTAATGATTTACACAATATTTTCAAAAGCATGTTGCCTATGAGGGGAAAAATTCTGGTCTTTCCAAAGACACAGTGGAAAGTGTTTCCTCATTTGCGAATTTAGAGACACATACTCTTGTGCTTTTAAGACTTGCTCTCTGGGTGTGGAATGCAAAAGGTGGTGGGGAGCAGAGGCAGAAATAGAGGCTTCCTCATAAAAGGGAGGAGTGCTTGATCTTGACCTTACTTTATGGAAGCCGGCAGAGGTCAGTGATTCCCACTTATGAAGGACACTGCTCAAAAAGCACTTGTATGCAACTTCAGAATGTATACACATATAAACAATGCCTCTGAACCAAATGATAGAATATGCATATTCATTTCATATGTGTACTCTGCATTATTCTGAAGGGATGAGGTTCTGACTTGTAGATGAAAGGACATTTATGGATAAAATGTGACAGAGACCCCATAAAGCAGGGTTTCCAAGGGCAACACTATTGTCATCTTAGAATGAGATAATTGTTCATCACAGGGGGCTGTCCTGTGTATTACAGGTTGTTTAACAGCATCTCTGACCCTATCCACTAGATGCCAGCCATGCCCACTCCAATTGCGACAATCAAAATAGTCTTCACACATTGCCAAATGTCCTCTAGGGGTGCAAAAAAAAAAGGTCTGGTTAAGAACCGTTGCCCTCGAGAAAACTGAAGGAGCAGACAGTGTCAAGTACTGGGGGTGACCAGGTTTCAAATCTGAGGTCAATAAATTTGGCTCTGGGCTTTTTGGTCAGTTAAGGCAAAATATTCTTTTCAGTTACAGGTCTAGTTTAACTTATCTGATAATGGAAAGCATATAATTTCATCCTCAGATAAAACTTTTTCATGCTTACTTAAAGGTAATTTAGTGTTACGATTATGACAGATGAGTACAGTGATTCTTAAAGACTGGATAAAAAGACAAAAAAAGTCATCCTCAAAGCATTAGGACAGCTCTGGGGAGGATAATTGAAGCAGCATTAGCATCTCAGGATGACTAATGTGTATCTCTGGGGGCAGATGAATTCTGGAATCTTCTCTGAGAAAATGACTCCTTGAAGGAAAGCTCCAACATCCTGCCCAAAGACACGCAGAGCACAGCTCTGAGTCCAGATTTGTACCTATTTGGATAAATTTCTATAACTTTCTGGGCCTGAGTTTCTAGTGAGATGTTTCCTTCCTTTAATGTTATACAATACTAAGCCTGGTATGCAATAGGTGCCTAGTAAATGCCACTTCCTTTCCCTTCTTTGAAATATCCCTGTAAGGTGTTTCTGAAATGTGGGGCTGAAGTGGCTATAGATGCTAAAAGGCAGAGTGGAAATTTGCATGTTGGAGAAACGCTTTAATACAATCTCTCCCTTGGAATTTCCAACCCGAAGGAAGCATATCTCACCCGTGCCAGCCTGGCTAACCATTCCATTGACTGCTCTGTCTTTTAATTACTCCGGTCTCACCTCCCCATGATTCTGTCTTCTCTCGTTCTTAGCTCCTCGTTAGCACTTTTTTTTTTCCCTGCAAGGATACAGTTGCCTGATTGCTTCAATAAACATTTCTATTGTTCCCTTCACTGTTCTGAGAAGAGAAGCTTTGTTGTTGAGTTGTCAAAACTCCTTTCTATTCTCCCCAAAGCAGAGCAGCTCGGAGCCTTTCTCTTTCATGCCAAGCCAGGCAGCTTCCTCCCCAGGGAGGCTGCACCTCTCCTCCTGGGAGAGGGACCCAGTCTGACGGCTGCTCTCTGCCTTCTGATTAGGCAAGACTTTCTCCTGCTGCTGCTGCTGCTGCCACTCCAGCTGCTGCTGTGGCTGCTATTTCTGCACAGGCCTTGGGATGCTTTCAAGTAGCTCTGGACCATGCCAGTTGCTGCAGAGAGCATAGGTATGCACATTGCTCTGAGCAGGCATCGCGCCAGCTCTGAGTGATCCAGCCAAATACAGTTAACAGACAGGAACAGCAAACAGCTTTTAATGGGGGCACCTATGAAAGGCAATGATTTCTTTTTCTCTCCTTTTCTTATCCTTTTCTGCATACCTTCCAAGACGTGGACTAGAAAACCTGAACCAGCTGGCGATAGCTCGGAATTTTCCTGTGACCTCAAGAGGGCAAGCAGCAGCTGTAACCTCACCTTTGCCTCCAGATGGCATTGTTGCCACATCATCGTTTCCTGGTAAGCCGGTCCTTATCCCATTGTTAAAGGTGTGCCCATCTGCAGGCTGGAGTTGCCAATTGAGTCCGAGCAGATGCATTGCTGCAGGAGAGACAAAGTAATGAAAATATGAATAGATAATTCAGCAATGCAAATGTCAAGGGGGAGGGCCAGGTGCCTTTTTCCAAGTGATTGCCATTTAAGGAAGCTGCATTCAAAAATGGCTTGCCCCAGGCCGCAGGGATTAGCTAAATACAGAAAGCAGAGATCTGAGTAGTTAGGTCTCCCCTTCTGGTGCTGGTGCTCACAGTCTCGAGGGAGAGGATCCCTCATGGCCGGCTGACGAGGGAGGAGAAAACACAGCCTAGATCTTCCAAATGGTGCCACCAGGGAGGGGAAAATGGCCCTTTCCAATCACAGCAAAGAGTGCTGCTCTACCTTATCCATCCTTTCTACACTCGGGATGCAACTGCTTTTAGACTATTAGTCTAGGGGCATTGACAAGGACTGTTTTCCCCAAACTATACACTCACAAGTAAATCAGCTTCAAAGGAGGCTACCCAAATGGTCTGTTTGCTGGTTCCTGCTCTGAACTATCAGTGCAGCCAGCAGCATCTATAATGGTGTTGGCCCATTTGAAAGCCCACCTCCCTAAGTATTTCAAACTTTTAAAATATTTTTCCTTTCCACCCATCTTCATGATAAGTGGATACTTTTCAGCACATTGTAGAAAAAGCTTGGGGGGTTAATGATGGTGGAATGGGGTCCTTTTCAGAAAATATTACTATTCCTTCTCTCTCTATTGCTCTCACTTTAGCAGAATATGGAATGAAACAGAGCTCCGAAGTACCACCTGCTCTTTGCTAAGGCACTGAGCACATCCGCAGAAGTCTTGACTCCCATGGACACCCCAAGTTGTCAAACAGACTTCTGGTTTTCCTTGTCATCCTGGCTGTGCCAACTCCCCACCATGAGTTTAGCAAACGTAACCTACCCCTATCCCTGATGGTTCTTGGTGAGTTGTTTCTACTGAGTGGAATGAAAAGCAAACCCCAAACACTTCTGTATCCTTTCAAAGCCCTTATCTAAGACACGCTTCATTTGAAAATAAGTAAGGAATTTATTCCCCTGCATGTCTCTCATTCAAACTACGTCTCACATTTCAGCTGGACACAGGTTGACGCTGTTGATTCCCTCCTGTCACCGGGAGAGAAAGGGCTGTTGACAGGGAAAGGTTCGGAATCTGATGTGGGGATGGCAGCAACAGTTAACCGCAGGAAACACAATTAACAATGCTTAGGAAACTGTTCACACGGCAATTAATTCTGCATGCCTACCACCACTTAAAGTCAGACTGCATTCTATTAAGGCTAAAACCCTATCTTCAAATAATATGGCTCAGATTGACGGCCACAGATGAAGGTGGCAAGGTGTCCGTGTGTGTGTGTGTTTGTGTGTGTGTGTCTGCTTTTCACTTACACTCTTCTTCTTAGAACCATATTTTCTTTCTATACATTCTTCTGAAGTGCAAGGCTCACTGCTGCAACTTCTCAAGATGATAAATAGTAATAAGAGTAAGTGACACTTACTGTATACTTTCCATCAAGGTAACACCTAATTTTCTCCTGCAGTTTATCCGTTATATGTAGGTCACTTACTTGAAGAGACCAGATTCCATTGCCTCAAATAATGACATATTTTCACTGTACAGAGGTCAGGAAATGAGAACTAATCGTGGTGGCTTCAAGATAACGATAGCTTCTGATTTGTAATTACCAGGTGAAGGGAGCCAAGGAATTAGCTATTTTAAAATAATTTTTAAAATGATATTGTCGGGTTATTGAAGCTCTCCTTGGGCCAGCTGCAACTGCACTGGAGATGTGGTTCTTTCAAGGAGGGTCTTAAGACAGACACTGACAGGTAGTGCAGGGACCACTGGAGCCCAGACCTAACAAAGCTTTGATTTTCATCTATGGAAGGAGTGGTGGGTCCCATCAGGCAAAGACGACAACCTCCCTAACACCTCATCCCAAATGCTAGTCAAAACTGCTCTGCTCTTACAGCACTCTATCTTGCCATTCTAAGGTGCAGAATACATTGCAACTGTCAGCTTTGGGAGAAAAGCAAGCACACAATACCCTGATGTTACTAAACAGAAAGAGACATCCCTGCAACTGTGTTTTCTCTGCTTCCAAGGATGCCTCCCCTCCCTACCTTTTTCTTTGTTTTGGGTTCCATAGCATCTTTTTATTTTTATTTTTTAAAGGTATCCTGAAAATAAGAAAACTGCAGATGAGGTGGAAAGGGTTAGGGTCAGAGGACACCAGTAACTTCTCAGACAACCCCCAGGAGTGAGAAGAAGAATAAGAAAGTGAGAGCGAGGTGGGAGAAGGGGAAAAGCCAAATCTGCTGAGCTTGAGAACTGTCCTCCCAGAAGCAGCAAAGCAACAAAAATGAAACTCAAGTTTGGACATATTTTCTGTTGTTGAATTGAACATTAAGTAAATAAGTGAGAATTATATCGGTGTATAACCACCTTCTCTTGTTTTTTTGGGAGTGTCTGAAATAGGTTTTTGTTGGCTTTTTTTTTTCTTTGATCAGCCATTCCTTCTCCCTCTTAAGTGTGAAAACCAGACGCTCTCTCTGGCCTGTGGGGAGGGACTAATGTGTCCTTAGGATAAAGACCCCAGGGAGCTGTGAAGTAAATGAGTTTCCTGACTAATGAGAGCCCTATTTCTTATTCTGCTACTGATTTGCTCTATGGCTTGGGCTGAGAAATCAGTCTCTCAATCAATCTCTCCCTTTACCTTTGACAAAGGTTTCCCTGTACAGGTAGAATAATGGCTCCTTAAGGGCCAGAGAGAGGTTACACATCTGCAACCCCCAAAAGATCTGACAGTGTCTTGAATATAAATGGCACCTCATCAATATTTATTGGAATAGATAATGATCCACGGGGGGCAGATTTGGGGGGTTGGATTGTAGGATGTTATATGCTTATAAATTAAAAAATACATCATCGGAGGCATAGAAGATGGGGTAGAACAGGGCTAGTAGCAATAGGGATTAGTTTGCAAAGGGAAGGATATTTTAATTATCAGCATATCAGCACCAATCATTGAACCTTTTCTGTAGCCAGGTACCATAGTAGACATTCTAAAGGCATTATCTGAAGACTCAGAGGTAGGTACTATTATCATCATCCCCATTTTGCAGATGCAGAAACTATTGACTGTGAAGACTGATAACAGGGGGATTTCAGAATCAGAAGGCAATTACTGTGGGAGGTGGCTATCTGCTTCATATTTCATATTTTATAGTGATCTGGTTACAGATTCTATGGGCAATGGAGTCTCAGCAAATCTCATCTTCGTTTCAAAACTCATAAAACTCACTGGGGTTGGTGAATGACCACACCCCTTCCCGAGAGGGGTTAGATTTCTTCATCCTGTTGAATTCAGCACATACTTTGTCACACAGTCATTCTGGGTCTTCAGTGAAGACGATGTAGGCTACAGCTATGGCTGACCAGTGATAGAATACAGCATGAGTAAAGATGTGAACTGTTACTGTTATAAGCTACTGAGAGTTTGGGGTTGTTTGTTAGAGCAGCATGTCTGAGACTACCTTGACTGATACACTCACTTACAAGTAAACTAGGAAATGACATATTTATACAGCAAATCTCTTCATTCCTTTAGGTTGTATTGGGTTAGGAGGCTTTCTGGAACTCAGCCAGGGAGAATTACACATACTTTGGGCCACTAAATTTGCTTCTATGAACAACAACAAAAAACAGCACTGTAAACATGATGTCATAATACCTCCAATTTTAGTTTACTCTCAGAGCCAGACTTAGAAATCGGAGCTGGATGAGGTGGCTCCCACCTATAATCCCAGCACTTTGGGAGATTGAGGCAAGAGGATCGCTTGAGGTCATATGTTCAAGACCAGCCTGTGCAACATAGGAAAGCCCTATCTCTACAAAAAATTTAATTCATTAAAAACTATAAAGCTGAGAAACCTCAGAGTACTCAGAGTTATTGCTGCTTCCTCTCAAGATTTCACATAAATGCTGGACTCCTCAAGAGATCCTGGATGCACGGGGGGTGGGGGGCTCCCTCTCCTGCCCCACCTTGAATGCTCTAACAGTTCATCCCAAGAGGCTTGGTCCAGATCCTCTGAGGGTCAAAAGTGAAATGAGTTTGGGAGGTCCTCTCCCTAACGTTTCTCCCCCTCACTGACAGCCAAAATGTACAATTCATCATGATCTGACAGGCTCCGCTTCAGAGAGACCCTCGGGCTCCATGGGACACCAAGGATGGGATGGGGAAGGACTCCAAGTGGAAACTCGTGGAATCCAGGTGGCAGCTGGAAGCCAGCCACTTAAAACACAATAGGCAGCCAAACTCTGAGAGTATCCCTCTGGCCAATTGGAGAAAACTTTCGTGGCGTTCTGAAAGGGAACCAAGACAGGATGTCGGGACCACACACAGATCCCCGATATCAGTAGAAATAATAAACAGACCTACCTGGAGTGAGGGTGTGTTTTTTTAAATTGAAGTTGCTTTGTTTTTGTGCCAGGTGGGCTCCAAAGGCAATACTCCGAGGGAGTGACGCCAGAGAAAGGGAGTGGGGTTGGTTTCGAGTAACTGAGGATCCTGCTGCAACCACAGGACAGGGAGATTATAGGCCCAGAAAAGTGGCAGCTTGGAATGGGGGTTGTCTGAAATAGTAATTAGGGAATGTGTGGGCCCTGCTGGGTGCCACTTAGAACCTTCTGTGTTCATTGGCTGGCAGAGGATCAACCTGACAAGGGAGTCAATCAATATGTCAGCAATACTTCCCAGAGAGCTGCTCAGACCCTGCTTGTCAAAGAGGGCAAACATGGAGACCACGGATGCTCTGTGTTTGCTGAGCAGGCCCCCAGGAGCAGGAGTGTCTTTAAAGATCAGCCTTGTCGATACATAACCCGAGGAGGAGATTGGGCTTTCCCTTTGAAAGTGGAAGACTTCAGGCCAAGTGGAGCTTAGGGATCAGGAGGAGAAAGCCATGCCTGCTGGGTCTTGGGGCTTAGCATGCCATCAGATTCACAAGGGCCTTAGAGAGGATGGCAGAGCTCATTCGGAGACCAGGGAGGATGACAGAAAGGGTCAGGGCTGGGTCTCCCTGCCTCTGCACCAGCCAATTAAGTCAACAATGGCGGGGCTCCTGGGGGAAATGTACTGATTCTGAAAGTGCCCCTGCTGGGAAGAGAGAATCACAGTTGAATAATCAGGGCTAACATGCACAACTGCTTACCCTGAACTTGCACAGGCAACCTGCAAAGGCCCTTTGCAATCAGCAGTGAAAATTAACACATGCGAATAGGTCTACTCAATGGTGATAGTGACAATTAATGTCCATTTTGACCACGTGGGGGGTATTGGGCTCACGACTTGCCTGCAGCATGTATTCATAAGTTACCATTCAGCATGTGTTTACCAAGCACCCACTGGGTGTCAGGTGTGTCCTAGGCACCAGGAGTAAAGGAGTTAACAAGACAAAATCCTTGCCATCATGAAATCTACATTCTAGAGGCAAGTGTAGAAACTAAAGAAGTGAAAAGCCGGGTTTAGGGTTCAGGGGCACTCGGGGGTTGGGGATGAATTGAAAATTTCTTCTTTTTTTTCTTTAATGTAGTCTGGTCAAGGACAGCGGTTCTGATAGGTAATATTTGAGCAAAGACGTAACGGAATCGAGAAAGCAGTTTATGCTGACGTCTGGGGAAGACCACTCCAAAGGGGAGTGGAGTTGGTGGGAAGGGGTGTGGTGGGTGAAGGGACAGACAGAGTGAAGGAGTAGCTGTCTTTGGGGAGCTTTGCCTTTTGTTTGGAAGAGAAGCCATGACACTAGGGGATTTTGAAAAGGATGAAAGCTCATCTTCCCCCCTCCATTTTCACTCTATCAGATGGTAACAGAATCTACATTTTATAGTTAAAAAAAAATGACACTTAGAGAGTGACTTGCCCAAGACCACTCAGCCAGTAAGTGGGACATCTGGGATTTAGACCCAGACACATGTAACCTCAGAGTCAGAGCTCTGAACTCCCAAGATGGCCTCCTAGAGATTCCATTCAGAGTTCCTACTCGAGGACATCGGCCCTCGGAGGCTTCCAAGTGAACCACTACTTAGTCAAGACCGAACAGGACAGGCAGGCTACAGAATCACTTACTAAATATTGTCAAGGCTCACTAATGAATGCACACTTCCCTTTATACGCAGCCGTTAGCCGCGATGAATATGTCCTTGGTTGGCAACTAGATTGCTATTGAACTTGAACCACCATTGTCCACATAAAATAAATCTGCCTGGCAACTGCAGTTGCCAGTGTGCCAGTCAGCAATAGGTTTGGTGACGTTTCCTTGTCAGTTTGCTTGTCATCCTTTGGGGGTGCCGTTGAGTACAGTGCTTTTTCCTCAAAGAGGAGGGGGCCCACTGCGATGTATCAATGATATTATTTTTAGGAATGCCATCAGTGCCAAAATCACCTTCGGCCTGAAAGCAGAGACGCAAATAAAACCATGCAGGATCACATTTTTGGAAATGCCTTCAGTCTTAAAAGGAGTTTAACAATTTAAATCTTAAAGGGTTACCAAAAATCCTTTTCTAACCGCCTTGGTGAAGTGATTTCTCTTATTTCTCCAAGACAGTGTTGCAGTACACTGAGTGGAATGAATTTTCAAAGCACCGCATGGAAGCTACACCCAGAAATCCCTTTAACAGTAATGGGATTTGTGCACCTCTCTCCTGAGAATGTTCTGAAAACTTACTAGCCTCCGTCCAACTTCCAGCTTGCAGCTCCAAATGGTTGCAAAGCTTATGGTTCAGGAATTACTGAGAAGAGGAAGGATGAGAGGTAGATACAATCCCAGAATCATGGCAGGACCACTAAAATGAGAGGGGGCATTGGAGAGACACACCTGCATTGACCTCTCTACAGGAATTCAAATCTTCCCGCCCCAGTCCTAAAACTGTCCTCAGCAAGGATTTTGTCTGCTGCCTTCCTATTTCTAGTCCCTTTACAAAAGTAGCAAGGCTTTCTGTCTCCTCCTTTGTGTCTGCGGTGAGAACAAGGTGATAGCTGTGTGAGGCAGCTCTGAGACCAGGGAGCAGTGTGTTCTTGAGACAAGAAGAATCCACTGGGAAAGACCAGAGCATTAATCTATTCTCATGACAGGCTCGGGATGGTACAGTGCTTGGGAGGTGGTATGAGATTAATCAATTGCTGTTTGCAGAAAACAAACGGGCCTCCTTGCAGCTTCAGGATGCGTGGGCTCCCCGTGACTGGTGGTGTCCCTCCCCTTGTCTCCTAGAATCTGCTGCGGCAGGTGCACTGTAGGTGGCTGCTGTTGACATCGTGAGTGTGTGGCGTCTGGTGTGCCGAGGTGACCTCTAACCACACCCCCTACCTCTCAGCATCACTGGGTAGATCAATACACAAGACAGACACATGTGCCCACAGCCACTTTCTTTTCCTTGCGCAGGGTGGCCAGGAACGTACCTGACTGCCGATGCTAGTCAGGCATCCTATTGTCCACTAGGTCAGCTCAGCCTCATGCAGATAAACACATGCCTGGAGCCCTTAGCCGCACAGGGTGTCATTTCCCACCCCAGACCACCCCATTCCTGCTGCAATTTTTCCTGGGTAAGAAATAAAAGCCTTTCTTTCTCCAAGAAAGGACCCATGTGATCAAAATACCTTTAGAGAATGATAATATCGGTAGGTTTTATTCAACCAAATAAATCACGGTCTGGGATTTTAAAAGCTTTTCTGATAACGAAACACATCCCCACAATCCACACATCTACACCTAAATGGATCTTTCTCCCCCTCGAGCTTGTCATTCACTGTTGACAACCCAAACAATATTTGTCTTTCCTCAAAGAACAGCAACCAGCAGCCCCTTTAAAGAGGGGCAGATCCGCGAGACCACCGACTACAAAGCAAAGAAGACGCAGGCTGCACGCGGCACGCGGCCACCGGAATCCTAGGAAGCAGACATTATGAATGTTTTAGAGGATAAGATGTCATATCGATCGGTAGATGTGCAATGCGTGCTGGAACAAAGAGAAAGAACTCTCTCATGAAAAATAGCCTTCTGCAAGGAGGAGTGGCAAAGGGGTCAGAGTGTGCCAATTAGGGCACCCGAGATACTCTATTCTTAGGGCACACTTCTCCCCTCAGTAGTAGCGAGCAAGGGAGGAGAGGGTTGGGATTCATTTTCCTTCCCATGTCCCCAGCAGCCCTCAACAAACTGCTCCCGCAGAGCCCTCTGATCTGAACTCTGGAGTCCATAGCCAGGCAGCCTAAAACTGGGCGGACAGGCCAGGAGGGGCCTGAGGAACCAGGTATAAAGGTGGAAGGACCTTCCTATTCTGAATCTTTGGGATATACATGCCAGGTTCATGTCAATCAGGGTTCATATTGACATATGAACCTTGCACCTTGCACCTTCTCCACCCTATAAGGTCAGTTTGATTATACCTCTCCCCATAGAGATATAATTCTAAGAATTATGTCGGGTCCAGACTTTTGCTGTATAGATAGATGGTGACCTTGAGCCTTACTTAAGTAAAATGATTTGCCTAGGGTCACAACAGCTAATGGCTAACTGAGACAGGATTTGAACCTTGATTTTGTTTTTGTTTTTATTTTTTATTTTTATTTTTTTGAGACAGAGTCTTGCTCTGTCACCAGGCTGGAGAGCAGTGACACGATCTTGGCTCACCACAACTTCCGCTTCTTGGGTTCAAGCGATTCTCCTGCCTAAGCCTCCCGGGTAGCAGGGACTACAAGTGCCTGCCACCAAGCCTGGCTAATTTTGTGTTTTTAGTACAGACAGGGTTTCACCATGTTGACTAGGATGGTCTTGACCTCTTGACCTCGTCATCTGCCTGCCTTGGCTTCCCAAAGTGCTGGGATTACAAGTGTGAGCCACTGCACCTGGCCATGAACCTTGATCTTTTGACTCTCAGGTGCTCTCTCTACCATCCTCTTCCATCTCCTTAAAGAAAGAGAGAATTCTGGTGCCTATGTGCAATGCAATGCCTTATTAAAGGTGGACTTCAGAGAAGCCTCCTCCTCTTACCCATTTAATATTTTTATTACTCCTCTTAGCAAGGTAGGGCATGAACAAAACAACCTATTCATAAAATTAGTCAACAAAAAAAGACCATTATGGTCCTTTCTGATCCTACATTCGTTAAATTGAGTTTCTATGACAAATTTCTTCTCCTGCAGAAGTTCATTCACAGCTAGAATCTAAAATCACCATTTTTCTATTTCTACCTGGTCTGACACCATCGTGGTCGATACAGACATGCTCCCTCCTGCATGCGAACTTGGTACTTTTCCAGGAGTGAGAAATGAGTTGAAGAAGTAAGGATGTTGAGCAAATCCTGTATGTAATTCTCATTCCAATTTGGTCATTTGTTCAGCAAAGCCAAATTAGGCACATGGGGAGGCTGCCAGAGTCCTTTTCAATTTTTAATTTTTGACATGGTTAGCTCAAGATTCTTTTAAACTCAGAAATAAAAAAAAAGCCCTGTATTAGCAAATTGGATTTGATCTTTCTTGCAAATGGTTTTCAGTTAAGTGGATTTCATATAGCTAACCTGAAACATTTAAAACTTGATTCTGATGGAAAGAAACAGCACATTAAAAAATATTAGTTCTGTCTCCCAGGGCCTGACTAGGTAGTAGGGAATGAAAACTCAGGCAATGGGGCAGTCCTCCTCAGCCTCTGGTATGCTTAATGCCAATACGGTCAACTTCTTATGAGAAAAGAGCTAATCTGAAGTGGGGTGGGGGAGGATAATTTCTTTTTGGAATGTAAGCTATCTACACCTATAAAAAAGAACTACATTTTCATCTGCAATTAGATAAATGACAGTATTAGACTTATTTAGAATTTGTGACAATTTACTTGAGCCATATATATATATATGTCTGTATGTATATATATATATATATATATATATATATATATATATATATATATACACATATATATATATATATTTTTTTTAGGTGGAGTTTTGTTCTTGTTGCCCAGGCTGAAATGCAATAACTTGATCTCGGCTCACCACAACCTCTGCCTCCTGGGTTCAAGAGATTATCTTGCCTCAGCCTCCTGAGTAGCTGGGATTATGAGTGCCCATCACCATGCCTGGCTAATTTTTGTATTTTTAGTAGAGACGGGGTTTCACCATGTTGGCCAGGCTGGTCTCAAACTCCTGACCTCAGGTGATCTGTCCACCTTGGCCTCCCAAAGTGCTGGGATTATAGGTGTCAGCCACCACGCCCAGCCTAAGAGAGCTAATTTTAAGGGTTTTAAGTGACACTCAAGTCACACACATTTCTTTGGTGCTGAAGGCACATGATTCTGTCAATCGGCAGTAGCACGGCAGACTGCTATAGCGTTTCTGGCTTATACAAGGCATTGCAATGACAGCAGAATGACATTTGACATGGTCATAATATGCCCCTTCCTCCTCCTTATGGCTATGCTCCCATGCCGGATCCTAACTCTACAGAAGTCCCCAAGCCAGGCCTAACCTAATACTTTTCCAGGTAGGGGCTGGTGTCTCCCTTCACACCGTCCTGGGAGAGATCTCCCTAACCTGCATGCTCAGAGCTAAAGAAACAAGCACGTTTGGAAAGTTCCCCAATTTGTTTTTATTGCTTAGCTCTTTTAGGCTAAACTTTTTCCATGCATTTTCTACTAGTCTTATTTGATTCATTTAAGCTTTACAAGACACTCCTGAGGCAGGTACTTTTTTTTAATCTTAATTTTACAGATGAAAAGACCAAGTCTTGTTGCAGTTCTATAACATACCCAAGGTCTAGGGTTGCCAGGTTTTAATTTATAAGTTTGCTAAATCTGGCAGCTCTAGCAAGGTCCTATAGTTAGGACGAAACTTCAGAAGCACTTCTCTTCTTCTGCAGACCTAGAAACAGCTTTTGAATCAGTGCCCTCAGATCCTCTACGATTTGCTCTAGATCCGTCAGAAAGAATTGTCCAAGGTAACCCAAATTGGGTCTCTCTTCTGAAGTGTCCACATCTTCTGGAGGAGTTCTCTACTGTGAATGTCATTTGCATTCTGCTCTAACCAGCACTGTCCAATAGAAATAAAACACAAGCCACTTATGTCTTTTTTGTTTGTTTGTTTGAGACAGATCCTCTCTCTCTGTTGCCCAGGCTGGATTGCAGCAGCGTGATCTCAGTCCACTGCTACTTCCGCTTCCCAGGTTCAAGTGATTCTCATGCGTCAGCCTCCCGAGTAGCTCTGGGATTACAGGCATGCACTCCCATGCCCACCCAATTTTTGCATTTTTAGTAGAGACAGGGTTTTGCTATGTTGGCCAGGTTGGTCTCAAACTCCTGGCCTCAGGTGATCTGCCTGCGTTGGCATCCCAAAGTGCTGGGATTATAGGCATGAGCCACTGCATCTGGCCCTCTTATGAAATGTAAAATTTTCCAGTAACCACATTAAATAAGTAAAAATAAATTTAATACTATGTCTTTTGCTCAATATATCCAAAATATTATCAATATGAAGTCAATATAAAAATCTTTAATGAGACAGTAAAAAGATCTTTTTTTGCACTAAGTCTTCAAAATCTGGTTTGTATTTTATGCTTACAACACATCTCAATTCAGATGCTGAATTTTCAACAGTTAAAGTGAATATCATCTTGCCAAAACAATAAAAATGTGCTGAACAAAAATATTTTATATCATTTCAGTTTTTAAATGTAAATTAATTCAGTTCTTCAATTGTATTGAACACACTTCACAGAGCAGATCCTAGACCACTGTGGCTGACAGGATTCATCTAGGCTGATCTCCTCACCCACGCCCCCTGGATATTATTAGATTATTTATTTTCTCTGAGATAGGGTCTCCCTCTGTCACCCAGGTTGGAGTGCAGTGGTGCAAGCATAGCTCACTGCAGCTCTCTGCTGCCTTGGCTCCAGCCATCGTCCCACCTTAGCCTCCCAAGTAGCTGGGACTACAGGCATGTATCACCATTCCCGGTCATTTAACTTTCTTTTTCTTTTCTAGTAGAGATGGGGTCTCACTATGTTGCCTAGGCTCGTCTCAAACTCCTGAGCTCAAGTGATTCTCCCATCACAGCCTCACAAAGTCCCTGATTACAAGTATGAACCACCATGCTTGGCCTTCCCTGGATTTATAATCATACCACTTACAGAGTTTATGGCTTTACATGGTAATTACTTATTTATTGATCATCCTATTCCCCCTCCAATTTTTTTTTTTTTTTTTTTTTTTTTTTTTTTTTTTTTGAGACAGAGTCTCACTTTTTCACCCAGGCTGGAGTGCAGTGGTGCCATCTTGGCTCACTGCAACCTCCGCCTCCTGGGTTCAAGAGATTCATTCTCCTGCCTCAACCTCCCAAGTAGCTGGGATTACAGGCACATGTCACAACTCTTGGTTACTTTTTGTAGTTTTAGTAGAGATGGGGTTTCAGCATGTTGGTCAGGCTTGTCTCGAACTCTTGACCGCAAGTGATACGCCCACCTCAGCCTCCCAGAGTGCTGAGATTACAGGTGTGATTATAGCCACCAGGCCTGGCCTCCCCCACCAAATTTTGAGACATGAACACCTTGAAAGGTGAGAGTGTGTCTTCCTTCCCCTCTTTCGAATGTATCTCCTCAGCCAGCATAAGCTTTAGAACATGGTAGTGTTTAAGAGATATTTATTTGAATGAAGGAATGGCTTGAAAACTTCTGTTTAAAAAACTACAATTAGTTGAGGTCTGGGAGTATGCCAGGCTAATAATAATAATGATAATGGTCATAAACAGTATCTACTGAATTCTTACTACCTGCTCCTAAGACATTTTTCATTTGATCATAAAAAAAAAAATCACCTTTGAGGTAGCAAGTATTCTCACTTTACACATAAGAAATCTGAGACTTAGAGAGATTAAATAACTTTCCCAGAGTCACCTAGCTACTAAGAGCCAGAGCCAGGAATATATAGATGTATCTTAACCACACTTCTGGTGCTTCCCTAACCATAGTTACATTAAAATCTAAGCTTCACTTAGACTGTTATTTCTTAACTGCATTTAGAAATCAATCTCCTTTTTTTTTTTTTTACAAAGTCCTTCATTTTTATTGCAGCACAGCGTTCTACAGTATGCAAGTGTCACAATGTATCCATTTCATCGTTGATAGCAATTTTGACTGTTTTCACCACCATCCACCTGCAATGTTGCCCTGAACGTTCTTGAACACGTGGCATGGGGCACTGTTTGCAGCACGGTCCACACACAGTGCTGCTCTAAACGTCCTTGCACACATGGCATGGGGCACATATACAAACATGTGGGATGTGTTTACACTGGTGCCTGTCCAAGCCAACCTCTGGAGGGCACGTGTGCTAAAGGGAAGTGGACGTCATAGAAAGCAGGTGACTCAAACACTTCAAGATACAGGACAGAATTATGTTTCTTCAATTATGAAACCAGAAAGCAAGTATAAAACAGTTATTTAAATTTGAGAAAAATTGGTAGTAAAGTGAACTCATGGCTCTGTATGGTTTGTAGGGGTCCCTCAGGGTGAGCATTGAATATGTCACTGGAAAAACAGGAAGACATTGGATTGGAGGGGATGGCCCAAACCTTAGATTTCTTCATATGTGGCAGGTCCACTGTATTATCTGCATGATTTCCAAAGGTTTCTAAATTATAAAACTCAGTTTAGATAAAGATTTGTGATACTGTATGTCAAAGTGTGCATGAGTGTATACACATGTGTAAAAGTCACACATTAACAATAATGTATGGGGGTTTTACTGCTACATGTTCAACTAAATGTTAAAATTCCAAGCTTGGCTGGGTGCAGTGGCTCATGTCTGTAATCTCAGCACTTTGGGAGGCCAAGGCAGGCAGATCTCAAGGTTAAGAGATTGAAACCATCCTGGTAAACATGTCAATCTCCTTTTTAACACTTGTGTTTGGTTTTGTTTGACTTGTGAACAAAGACTTACAGACAGGTACAAAAAAATCATCTTTTGCAACCCATGAGTTTTTATATATACAAGAAGGAATATTATGAAAAAGAGAAAGAAAAAAGCACAATCTATTTTTTAAAAACTTTAATCAATTTAGCCTCATCCCAAAGTAGTATCTGTGACATAAAAAGCTTAATGTGCTAAGGTTTTTGTGATATATGGAAATACACATAACTATCGTGATACAGAAGTACGTACACACCCTACACATAGCCATAGAGTGGTATGACTCCCATATCTGGGGAAATACTACTCTCTGCTCGGTCACACCTAACCTTTAACATTGGTCTTTCTGTTCCTAAAACCCACCATTGTTTCTGTGTCTTCCCCTTCCTCTCACATGGTGGTCTAGGAAGGAAAAACACCAGCAGCTGAGGAAAGGCTGGAAGGGCGGCTCTCCCTTGCCTGTCTTTTCTCATTATGTCTAGCTGTAAAAAAGGCAAGACAAGCAAACCATGAGACCTAATTCCTCACTGCCTCTGCATTGAGGGTTTTTCTTTGCTTCTTTAGAGCCAGAGGACAAAACTGCCTCAGGGTGGCTGCACCTATGGGATCGGTCCTTCTTGCTTCGAGCTTTCCTGCCTTGAGCTAAGGGAATACTAAGAGGGTCTCAAATCTGTTCAAGTCTAAGAGCCCTTAACCTCCTCCCCTGCCCTACCTGCCTTTCTCCCAGCCCTGGATGGGCTCCATAGCCCAGACTACCCCAGATGTTTCCTGGGCATGCCAGTTTCTACTTCATTCAATAAATTCACCAGCAACCACTGAGCCCCCTACTATACCCTAGATACAGCAAACCCTCAACACAATTTTCAATAAGAATCATAGCTAACACTAATATAGTGCTTACTGTGTGCCATGCACTGTTAGAATAAGCACTTTAAACACTTAGACATGAAATTGCCCTTTTTGGAGATTAAATTTGGTAGAATTTCAGCAGTTTCACATGGTTCAACTTAATGTATTAATCACCTAACACACTAGCTCTAGAGGCAGATACTTTTATCATACTCATTTGATAGCTGAAGAAGCTATGGGAGAGAGAGATTAAGTATCTTGTCCAAGATTATTCTGCCACTAGTGGCAGAGCAGGGCTTTGAACTTGCAGACTCTGCTTTAGACCACTTGACTACAGTGTTTTCTGTCTCTTACAGTGAAAGTGCCAGAACAAAGAGAGCCTACTTCTCTCCAAAGCCAGACTCTACATTTCAGGTGCATTGTGGGTGAACTAGACTTTTGTAGGAACAATAGAATATGATGATTAGAGTAGCTTTGGAAGCAGCAGACCTGGCTTCAGAGCCAAGTCCCAGCCCTAGTTTTAGTAGCTGTGAGGCTCTGGGGAAGCTTTCTTTTCTTTCTTTCTTTCTTTGCCTCCCTCGTTCCCTCCCTCTCTCCCTTCCTCACTTGCTCCCTTCCTCCCTCTCTCCCTATTTCTTTTTCTTCCTTTTTTCTTCCCTCCCTCTCTCCCCCCTCCATCCCTCTGTCTCTTTGTCTTTCCTTCCAGACCCTCAGGTTCCTCATCTGCAAAAGGGGAATCATAAAACTTCCTACCTCCCAGTGGGGGTTGCCACATTCAGTGAAATAAAGCATGCAAAACATTTATCTCAGTGCTTGACATACGGTTAAGAACTCGACAAAGAGCAATTATTGTGTGGACTGTCCAGAAGGAATATGGTCTGTCTGGAGAAAAATCTCTGAAATTCCAAACAACTAGATTACAAGCAAATAGCCCATTTCTAAATTTGAGATGGCTTGCCTTTTGAATTAAAATAACAGAAATTAGAAAATATAAGAAAATACTTAGTGATCACCTTCTCCAGGCTCATTTTACAAAAGAGGTTATGGAGACCAGGAAAGATTAAACAGGTGTCCCCAAACTTTTTACACAGGGGGCCAGTTCACTGTCCCTCAGACCGTTGGAGGGCCGCCACATACTGTGCTCCTCTCACTGACCACCAATGAAAGAGGTACCCCTTCCCGAAGTGCGGCGGGGGGCCGTATAAATGGCCTCAGGGGGCCGCATGCAGCCCGCGGGCCGTAGTTTGGGGATGCCTGGATTAAAACCTTGGCAGAGAGAACATTCATCTCCATTGAAAAGCACAGATCCCCGATCCCATTCACTTCCACCTTACTGCAGATTCTTGAAGCTGCACTTTTGCAGTGAAGCTTGACGGAGAACTCCAGATCTCCAGATCTGCTGACCTGGTACCTCATGCACATGTGAAATCCGTGGTGACAGTAAGGAGTGGTCGGGGGCGCAGTTGGGGTGGAAAAGGAGGGTGAGCAGGAAAATTCTAAATGATTTCCGTCAACCTTCTCTAAAGTTACCACAAATAGAGTTTCAGTACACACAGTGTCTTTCCTATGCAAGTGGAGTTTTAAGACAAGTCCTCAACCTCCCCTTTTCCACCCAGACTGGTACCATTAATCCCTTCTTATGTACGTATTCTGGAGATGCCACTGTGCAAAAGTCACATTAGATGGCAATAGTATTTTCTTCTTTTAATCTGATATCTGAAAATTCAGGGTGTTTACACGATTAGCCTTGATACTGCAACAGGGTAACACCTTGTGTAGCTTGGTAGAGCTCCATTAACAAGCATTCCTAACGTTTGATCCTGTGCCTGATGTTGTGCTAGGCACTTTAGAATTATGGGGTACCATGATTCTGAAGATGCTAGTCCTGCCCTCAAAAAAGCTCACTGTCTAGGCCAATGGTTTTGGGCTGTGGTTCCCAGACCAGCAGAGTCAGCATCCCCTGAGAACTTATTAGAAATGCAGATTATTGGCCCCACTCCAGACCTACAAATCAGAAATTCAGGGGTGGGGTCCAGGCATTTGTGTGTTAATGAGCCTTCCAGGTGATTCGGATGAACGCTCAAGTTTGAGAACCACAGGTATTGCACAAGGCCTGGCTGACAGCAATTAATGAAAGAGAACATGAAGGGAAGGAACAAGCTTCTCTTGTCTATTTCCATGACGGTGGAGGAGGTGAGAGAGCCCAGACACCTCCCTCCAGGTCTAGGCACTAGGTCTCTGCCCATACAGGTAGCACGTCAGAAGCAGCTGGGAAGATGCAATATGGAAAAGAGATGTTCAAGCCAGGGTGGAAAGTTGAAAAAAAAGAAAAAAGCCAGAACCAGACTTGGGCCAAAGTGACATGGTGAAACAGGGACATTCTTTCTCAGCATGCCTCCTCTCCACCCAGTACCTGCTCTGTGTCCACTCTGCCTGCTCCGGGTGACCCATGATCAGAGAAACTCAGGGCCTCCCTCCAAGCTCAGCAGTGCCTCTTGTATGAATGCTTTTCCATCACATCAGAGGTTTCCAGGACTCATCCAACTCTCTCAGAACTCTGCTTTCCAAACTATCAGCCACATCAATGGACTTTAAAAAATCTGTTGGACCTTGATATTAATTATCAATTTGTCCACATTCTCCCCACGTATTCTATCATTAATGGAGGTGCAGTTATAGGGAGGACCAACGATTTAAGCCAAACATATAAACTCTACAGGTGGAAATTCTAGGCATGGTGCGAGTTAAGGATGAGAGATATTTTTAGACAGAAGATATTTTAGACAGTGACTTGAAGTCGCATGACAGGAAGGCTCCCTTCTCGATGTTCTGGTCAGTCCTGACTGTGAAGGTGCTGACCTGAGGCAGGTGCATGGTGGGGGAGCTCTGCTCTGTTTGATAGACCAATTGCCATCCCCTCCCCACATCAGGCACAGGGCTGCCAAAGCTGGAAGACCCACCAAGGATATGCTGTGGCTGGGGCATCTGATTGAAAACATATGCCTATAAGCATTCCTAGGGCATATTCATCTTTCTTTAGTCCATCATGCCAAACTTGGGAGTTTGGGCTGAGTAGCTGTGTCTAGCACAGGATCCTTAGGGATCAGCTTGAACTACCTTAAGCAGAAAGAAGAATTTGTTTTGAAGGCTATGAAGGCAGCTTGTGAAAGTGGAAGAATAGTTGACCAATGCTTTTTGCTATGGTTTGAATGTTTATCACTTGCCAAAATTCATATGTTGAAATCCTTACCAACGTGATGGTATTAGGTAGTGAAGCCCTTAGGAAGTGATTAGGTCATGAGTGGGACTGGTGACCTTATAGAACAGCTAGCTAGTCTCTCCCACCATGTGAGGACATAGCTGGAAGGTGCCATCTAGGAACCAGGAAGCGAACCCTCACTGAATGTGCAGGCGCCTTGATCTTGGACTTCTTAGCCTCCAGAACCAAGAAATAAGTTGCTGTTCTTTAAAAGCTAGTCAGCCTCTGACATTTTATTACAGCAGCCCGATGAAACTAAGAGAGGGTTTATCCCTGGGGGAAGGACCATGGACAAAGATGGAAACATTCCCATGCCCTTGGGTTACCAGGAGAAAGAAGAGCTCCACTTTTCCAGTGTCACTTTTAGACACCCAACGTAAGGACTCTAATTGGCTCAGCTGAGATCACAACCTCCCTCCTCCCCCACCTTTTTTTGGGGGGACAGTTACTATGGTGAGGAAGGTAAGATAATACTATTGACCCTGTTCGATTCAGGGACCCAAAAAGGGTGTTGGATATAGACAAAGCCACCAGGAAAACTTGCCAAACTTAGCAAATAAGAACACAGGAAGCCAGTTACAATTGAATTTCCCACACAATATTTGGGACATACTTATATTAGAAGCATTTTTATTATTATTCTGAAACTCAGATTTAACTGGGCATCCTACATCTGGCAACCTGTCACCAAGGGAACTGGCGTGAGCCACGCAGACCCCTCTTCATCTGGTGTCTACCTCACCTTGTTCAAAGCTTGAAGAGATAGAGTTCTTTGTGGAGAAAAGCACTGCCCATGCCTAGAATTGTCCCTGAGTACCTTCTCCATGTTGCACTGGGATGGGTCTCTGCCTAGATGAGATTCCGTATCAAGCCTCTACACTTTCCACAAAGTGTCAAAACTGCCTGGCTGTCTGTGTGTAAAGCATATGGACTCCTCTTTTTATCAACCACAGTGATTCCAGGGTGGGACCTGAGGATTTATCAGGAACTTCAGCTAGGATCAAATTGTGATTCCACTCTTGCCAAAGCTCCTTAGAGATGTTTGATATTGACAGAGGTGGCAGAAGGCTGACTGGCTGGTCCAACCTGTCTCTCAGGCTGAGTGCTAGTGCCCTCCTTCTAAGGTCTGCTCCTCTCTAGAATGGGCAGAATATTTGGAATCCAAAGATCTCTGCAAGCATCATTTGTGCCAGTGGTGTTGATTCCTGTAAATGTTCACTAAGCTTGCTCTGCAGTCAGGACACAGCCATTTTTTTCTCTTCTTTCTGGAAGGAAGTTTATTACACAAAGCAACAAATGGATGTCTTCATACTACCACATAAATCTGCTGTAGTACCTATGTGCTATATGTCTTAGACAGCAGAAACAAACAGCTGCTACTGGAACATTCCACACAGAGGAAAACAATAAAGCTAGAAACGAAAGCAAAACAGTAAGCAAAACATATATAGAGATTTATTCTGTTAGACTCTTTAACACAAGATAGAGCCAAGCAAAGCTGAGTTCCATTATATTTCCTAAAGTAGGGAAACCAGACAGTTCGACTCGATTTTTCTTTAGACAACACCTTTCATTCTGGCCACGAGGAGTGATGTTTTCAGCACCAAGCATCCAAAAAGAACCCTGAGCACGCACATGGCCTAGAACACGGCACCAGAAAGCCAGAGGCTAAAGCACGGAGCTCAAATTTGGGATATGCAAAAGGCAGTCCAGGGTCAAAGTCCATTCCAGGCAAGATTTGGAGCTAAGCGCTTTTTTCTTTGTGCACGCCAGTCGGGTAACAGAAGCTCTAATGCCTGAAGAATCCTGTGTGAATTACCTGATAGTGTTAGCAAAACAAAAACCAATTCTAGGGGCTTCTTTCTGGGCAGTATGTCTGGATATAAGAAGGAGGCTGTATTTCCTCTTCGGGGGAAGCCCTGTGCACTTAGAACAGGCTCTGTAATGAAGTGTCAATGATCTTAGAGTTGATGTTCAGAGTCCTTGCCCCAGCGCCCTGTGCTCAGTATCCCAGTTGGGAGCCAAGTCTCATTGGGTGAGGGTCCCTTGGCTCTCCACAGTGTGGGAAGGGTGCTTCTGTGTCATTTCATGTGCACACACGTATGTGTATGTGTGTATGTGTGTGTGTGTGTGTCTGTAGCTAATTTCCTGACAGGTGCACATGCAAACGCCTAGTCCATGTGGAGGGATTATCATTTTAATAAGTGGCTTTAGCTAATTAGTTTATTTTTGCTGACATGGTCCCATTCCTCTTAATTTGATATTCTTATTTCATGTAGAAATCAGGAGGCTGACTAACCCTGGAATGGTTGTGAAGTGATTAGTTTTCCTTGCTTCTATCTGTGTATGCTGGTATATATTCTGGAAAGGAAGAATCCAGGTCTGTTTGGTTCACTATGATATAAGTAGAACCTGTCACAGTAAAAATCTATTTTATTTAGTGCTTACCTGGGGTCAAGCATGTGCTAAGCGCTATTCAAGAACTAACTTGTTTAGTTTTTATAACCTTCGCTATGAGATACGTGCTATTATTGTATCCATTTTAGAGGGAGAAAATTGAGTCATAGGGAGGTTAAGTAACACACCTAGGCTCATGTTGCTGGTAACTAGAAAAGCTGGGATGTGATCCCAGCAGCCTGTATTCTAGAGCCTGTTCTCTTACCTTGGGCCGGAAAACATTTGTTGTACAAATTAATGACTATATGGATAATTTACCACGTATGATTTAAGTGTTTCTGATGACAAATCTATGGTTTCCATTCGTAGTTATCAGGCTCCAAATTCACATGGTAAGCCCTAAAAATACTATCTCTTTCAGGATTTCTCTCTGCTTCCATATGTCGGCTTCCCTTCTGCTGCTCATTCTAACCTCACCCTCCAGAGTGTGTGCTATTCCTACAATTCTATTAAGCTAATCCCCTTCATGAGAGGGCTAGTTGCTGATCCCCACGTCAGTGGATAAATGTTTAGATGGACACTGCTTCTGCCTGTTATTTGCACTGCGAGGAGGGTCGTCATCATTCACAGGATGGTGGTTCGAAACTCCTCAGGGAAGGACAGGCTTCTTGTGGCTAGAGCTGGTGCTCCTGTGAGACTGAGAAGAGTTCCTCCTGACATCATGCCTTGAGAAGAACAAAGAAACACAAGCACTCCCAGCTATGATCTTCCCCAGAGAGTTGAACAGGCCACTCTGAATTATTAACGGAAGTTGCGTTTTCCTTAGATCTTCATCACAGGTGCGCCCCCTTCATTGCCAGGGAGACGGGTGTTCTGCCCTCGGAACTCAGATAGGCCCTCTCTCTCTCACACAGAGAGATCAAATTCCAATCTCAGGACGCACTGGCCAATGAAGGCTTTATTGCTTGTCATTGCGGCACAGGTGGCAGTTGTTTTAGTTTAAACAACTTGTGGGTGGTCTCTTCATGTTCAAGAATCTGCCTCCATCTTTTCACATTCCATTTATACCAGCGCATCTGCAATGGCGGCATTTCTGGCAACCCCACAGGACAGCTACTCCTCTTATCTGATACCTGAACTACACAGTTGTGTTTGCTCTTTGGAACTCAAGCCCAGGTGGCACTCAAGAGGACATGGAAGAAAACTCTACCTGTATCCTACCCCATTTCCCAGTGTAGCCACATACATCCAATACTTAAAACTTCTTCTTGCTACTTGGATTTCAATTTTCAGACCCTGTTGGAGATACCAATGTTCTTGCTATCACACCATTTATTAATGTCTATTGTCAACAGAGAACAATTACCCAACACCAACACATATGAAGAAAAAAAAAAGGATTCTATTTTCCAAACCAATTTCCAAGAATTGCTACTACAGAGAAGTGTCAAATACTTTTCCACTTGAACCATTCTCGAAACTTTTAATGAATCTTTTCTTTTAAACAAATCGTGCCATTAGCATGGATGCTATGCAAATGAAATGCAGGGCCTGTATTTGTTTGGCTTCCTCGAAATTGTTTCAGAAACCTGATCACATCAAATATTTTTCAGTTTATGCAAAACAGAACCTCCCAATACATTTTTTTTTGAAGAGTATGTAGTTTTCCATTTGCATGTGAGTCCCAAGTGGGAAATTTACACTTTGAATGTAGGATTAACAAATTTCCATGTGTGTACTGCATTTTGAAACTTAAATCATAAAGAAGTTACTTTTGAATGCCAAGGGCCTCACGAATTTGAAATCAAATGACCTGATAAGCACCTGCATGCTGGAGTTTAGCACAGAAATGACACCAAGGAAAACGGTTCTCCTAGAGTGACATCATCTTTGCGTTTCATACACCATTCTTTCAAAACCCAATCTCAGGACATCTTGGAGAATTCAGGGACAAGAATACACTTTTTGCAGCTAAGGAATCGTTCAGAACCAAGGACTCACAAATCTGCATGTAAGACCCTTTCCAAACTGCTCTTTCGCAGCCTGGTGCCCGGGCCCTTGCAGTGGACTTTTCCTACCGTCAGGGAACAATGTTATGGCTTGAGAGAGCTACGCATGATCACACTTACTGTAGCATCAACTATTTTTTTCTTAATTGTCCTGAGATCCTAGAAAGGAAACAAGCGTCTGTGCTGACAGAGGAGCTCAGCGTGAACTCTCATTTTTCACATGGAGCTAATTAAAAACTGAAATTAGTTAAATATGGAAATGACACTTGCAAGCACTTTAGTAGAATTCTGGCAAAATCCCTCTGGAGTGCTGTGACATTACCTGCTGCTTCGAAACTCCCCAACTGAATTTCACAGTTAAAAGGCTGAGCAAAGGGAAAGTTATTATTGAGATTTTGGATTCAGAACATGTCTGTAAAACTCCAAATTAAATTTCATGGCTGGCCCTTGAGTGGCTGGCGATAGGTAACACAGGCCAATAGAGTGGGCCACGCACAATGTCCCTGCACGCAGGAGCTCCAATTACCCCTCTTTAGGTATGGTACTGTGGGTGGCATAAGTGCGACAATCGGAAGGTTAATGGATATATTTCTCCTGGAATCCGACTCAAGACAGTTCACACAGGCACAGATTCTAACAAAGAAAAGAGCCTGAATTCATGCATGGGGTATGACGAGACCAATTATTAAAACTGAGGTTGCTTAGGGGTAATAAGACATAGTTCTCGAATTTGGAGTCTATCTCTTTATGTTGGTCTATCTATTCATCTCTCTATCGATCTATAAATGTATATGTATTTATGTAAATGTATCTCTCTCTATATATATATGTATATGTATACATCTTATAGATACAGTTTTTATGTGTAATTGTGATACCCCATCGCAAAGCAGACAGATCAGACAGCTTGAGATTTAGAGGAAAGTGAGAATGGTCTTCTCTTAAAATCCCTAGCAGCAGCATCGCCTTTCTGCATAAACAGTGATGAAGAGGGAGCTCCCAGGGCAGGTGGTGAGAGAGCACCCTTGGGGATGTCATGTCCCGCCTTTCCAGGCAAACGCAGTAGTGTGTGCTCAAGGGCAAATTATGTTGTTTGCCTGCATCTGCATACAATTTAATTAAACTCACCTACGTGTCTGATGGCTCTGGATCTGTGGCAGAGTGTTTGGGAAGTCCAGCTGCTCTCCAAACAACTGGAGTGTTGTGATTTTATTGTTTTTCCAACACCCCATCCATTTGCCCTTGAGGCATTCCCTCCCCCTGGACCCTGGCCATGACTGAGGCAGGCCCCGCGTCCCCGCCTGGGCAGGCCAGCGAGAGAAGCCACTTAGTGCCAAAGCCAGCCCTGCTCCGCGAGTCAGCTGGCAGGCAGCCGTCGGCGGGCCAGGCTGCCAGAGAGAGAGTTCTCTGGCAGCTCAGGCGCTCATCTTCCCATCACACTCAGGCTTTGCTAGTCCGCGGCCTGGAAATCATCACAGCTTACCCAGCTGGATGGGGGGAATGCTGCAGCTGTACCATCAGGCTGGCTTATTTTTATTGAATTTTGAATATCCAATTTCAAAGCAATTCAAATGAATTTGCCCAAGGCCTCGGATCAGCGTGGCTGCCGACACTCTCTGCAGCAGGGTTTCGAAGTTCATATTTCTAAACAAAGGCAAGATTACAGAAGCTTTCCTTGTCAGAACCAGTGCCTCTAAAGAACCCTCTCTTCCAACTCTATTAGGCCGCATGCTGACAGTAGCGAAAGCTGTTGGACTAATCCAAGTCCTTCCTACCCAACTAGTGGTGGCCAGGCAAACTTCTTCCATTGCTTAGAGAAAGACAGGGGAGTGAGGTGTGGGGTGTTTAATAGCTTGGCACACGCACCCTTGCCCAGATAGTGCAGGCAAGATGGACAAGGAACACGGCAGTGTCGCATCGAGCAGGCAGAACGGGCAGGTGTGAGCAACATGGCTGACCCCGAATCTCCAATCTCAGAGGAGTAAAACAACCACTTGGACAATCAGGAACAATTCTAAACTTGTTCTGTAACCACTGTTCTCTGCCTCCTCCCATCAAGATGGAAAATAAAAAGAAACACGATACATGCTTTCGTATAACTGGGCTGAGTTTGGTACAATGCTCCATTTCACGGAGCGTTTCTACCAGTTTCCAAAAAATCTGTTTCCTTCACCCCCATTATTTTATTCTAATCCTGCAACACCCATGCCTGGCAGGCACTTTGTAAATGCACAAAGCAAAACTTAACCCGAGCAGCAGAAGGCTGAAGAGTTGTGGTGAAAAATGGGCCTCCCGAGAAAAAGCCCAGTGCAGCGTCTCATGGCAAAGGGTGGCTAGACAATGAAAATATAACCTGCTCTAATTTCTTTCAGTAGGATTTGGGAGATATTTAGGGCCTGGCACTCATTGAAAACTGCTTTTAAGTAGCCCTGAGACAAAACCAATTCAATAACTATTGATGTTCACAATCTGTCAACTTCTCCTCCAGGGGTTAAAAAAAGGCTCTCAGAGCAGAGAGCAAATTGGGATGTGGAGACTCTCGGAGTGACACCAGACAGTAAGCTCCAGAGGAGTGGAGCTCCTGGCTGCTCTTCTCTGTGCTCCATCCCCAGCCCCCAGCACAGTGCCTGCTGATGCGTGGTACTTAATGAATATTTGGAATGAATGGATGAGTAAAAGAATAAACAAAGGTCATCTTTATTTATGCCACCAAAAGTACAATATCAATTTTAAATTGAGAAAGATTCCTAAAATGTTCTCTTAATTTTTTTTTTTTTTGAGACAGAGTCTCAAAGGTTGAGACTGGCGATATGCATTACATGTCACCAGCCACTCAAGTACCACAGTCTGGAGTGCAGTGGTATGATCTCACTGCAACCTCCACCTCCCAGGTTCAAGCAACTCTCCTGCCTCAGCCTCCCTGGTAGCTGGGACTACAGGTGCATGTCACCATGCTGGGCTAATTTTCTGTATTTTTAGTAGAGATGGAGTTTCACTGTGTTAGCCAGGATGGTCTTGATCTCCTGACCTTGTGATCTGCCTGCCTTGGTCTCCCAAAGTGCTGGGATTACAGGTGTGAGCCACCGTGCCTGGCTGACCACTTAATTGTTACATCACACTGGACAATCCCTAGGTCTCAGTTTTTTCATCTGTGAAATGCAGTTGATGACAGTATCTTGCTATGTAGGACTGTTTAGGAGATTAGATCAGAAGATGAACAGAAAGGGCCCGTTACCACTTAGGAGGGGGTAAATCTCACCCCTTCCCTTCTTTTTTGAAATTGGATAGTTCACAACTCTGCTCCTAATCATTTCTGTTACATTTGCAGCATTTGATGGAGTCTGCCTTTAAAATAGAAAAAAAGATTTCAAATATGTAGGACAGTCTGTTTCTCAAAAAAATCTTATGGTCCTTTGAAAATGATTGTTTAACCTGCTGAGTGCAGTCTGTGTTGGGATCTCGTGTGAACCTCGAGTGTGCATTGTAACAGAGGGAGCCATGGTTTTCTTGGAGTCTCGCTCTGTCGCCCAGGCTGGAGTGTAGTGGTGCAATTTCAGCTCACTGCAATCTCTGCCTTCTGGGTTCAAGTGATTCTTCTGCCTCAGCCTCCCAAGTAGCTGGGACTACAGGTGCCTGCCACCATGCTCGGCTAATTTTTTCTATTTTTAGTGGAGACGGGGTTTCGCCACGTTAGCCAGGATGGTCTGGATTTCCTGACCTCGTGATCCGCCTGTCTCGGCCTCCCAAGTGCTGGGATTACAGGCATGAGCCACTGTGCCTGGCCCATGGTTTTTCTTAAGTGTGAGTTCTACGGATTCAGACACAGAGTAAAGACATGAAAACCAAAACGTGGAATAAATATTCAGATACAGAGTAAAGATATGAAAACCAGCACATGGACATCAGGATAAATTGAAAACTCCAAACACAGAAGCAAAGGAAGGCTGTGGGTGTCAAGAACCCAAGGACTCGAGGAACCTTGGGGAGCTGGGCAGATGCCTCTAGAAATCAGAGGTAAGGACAGCCACCCGTGGGTCACTCCACTGTGGTGTGCAACACAATCAGTTTTAAATCATTTGCTCCTTTAAGCAAACACTGCTGCTGGTTAGTTATCCAGTACATGTTTTTAATTACAAGCTGAAAAAGTCATTCTGTAGCCCTGAAACCAGTGCCCTCATGCCTAAGAAGTGCTTTTTAATATTTATACATCTAAAGAGAGTTTGCCCTTCCAGACATAGAAAATCATTAGGAAGCATTCTCAGGAGGATATAACTTTGGTCAAGGTCACGCACAAGTCTAAACTTCAAATCGAAGCCAAGGCTTGCCAGTAGGTGCCACTTTTGTGCCACAAACGATTCCTAGCCGGCTCCTGACTTTCTAGGTTATCAATTTTTAAATAGAGGAAAGGAACAAAAATATGCTTGTGAGACAATTCTGAGCACATGAAAGTTGAAGAAACTTTTCTTTTTTTTTCCTCGTTCCTTGGCACATCTATTTAATAGAGCTTTTTTGATTTCACTTTTTTCTTCCAGCACAGCAGATGAATGGGTGAACCAAGGAAACTGCACTCAAAGACATGTCTTGTAACGGCTCTAACTTTGGTTTGGCATGTCACCTTTCTAACGATACCAGGCAGAGGAAATATTCCGTCAAAGCTGTGAGTGTGGAAGGAAACAGCCTGGAAGGGGTCCAAAGACACACTGTATCTTAGCAACTTTGGAGGTTCAGAAAAGCCAATGTTTCCGTTTGGGAAGCCGGCGGGTGGAGGTTCCATCCTACCCAACCACGGAGCACTGAAAGACACTCCCCAAGGTGAAGACGCAACCATCATCAGGATCTGCTGCCTAAGCTGCTGAAAAACCAAATGGCTGTCAGTGGGCAGGGAAGGACAGTCTCATAAAAACAAGACAACATGACGACCTCAAAATCCCAAAACAGGAAACAGTGATAACCAGGCGAGGTAAAAAATACAGACTGAAAAATGCCTTGTAGGAACATGCTGGGGCAATGAAAAATGTTAAACAAACACAAAATTACTGCCATAGGAAGTAAAGGACAGCAGGAATGTGGGTACCGTCTACTCCAAGACCTTCGCTTGAGGTCTAAGGGTCTGGGTTAGTGCCTTTCCCTTGTGAAAAAGAGCTTTTGGAGAATCCTTCTTTCTTACTTCTCCGGAGAATGGGCAAACTCCAAACTTCCATTAAATAAGTCTCGGGTGTCACCTTGTAGCCCCTAACCTTGTCTTTTATGGCTAAGTGGTGAGTGTGTATTTGGGTCTAGGGAAGTCAAATTAACTTGACTGATAGTGACCTACATCCTCAACATTCTCTTCTGAATCTGATGCCGATTGTTAATTCTAACAATCTAATCCTTGGCCCCTCTAAGGACAATCCTGAAGCCTAATGTGGATCCTAGCCCTCAGAGAACACGGTATATAATTGCCAAATAGGTAGGAATCCATTTCCCACTCTAAAGCCCAGCTCAGGTTATCTGTTGCTCCATTGTTCCTTGCTCTTAGGCAATTAAATCACCAGGTAGGTAAAATGCATCATTTCCATGGAAAAGAAAAAGTGGGTGCTTTTAAAGCCTTTTCTTTCCTTTAAGGACTTATTGTCCTTAAAACATCATTCAGTGATAATTAAAAATAGGGAAGTTTATGAAACTTAATTCTGCTGTCTTCTAATTTTTTTCATTACATGGATGAAAATAACTTAGGAAGTACATCATTTGTCCCAGGAACTCCAGCATCCTCTAGCTCAGCTGACATACACTGGAATTGTAACTGACTATTCATTGTACATTATAGGAACAGGAAACTTTCTCTTACCCTCTACCCCTTTTCCCCAGGGGCTGGTTCCAGGTTACTCTGTCTACTATTGAGCAAAATGTTGATCAATTGACTGAATTATGCCTGATGTCCCCTTTCCCCTCTCACCAGATTCAGTCAATGACTAAACCAGGACATTCAACCTCTATGATGTCTCCCTCGTATCTCCTCTCCTCTCTGCCTGCCTGCCATTGCCCTTGTTTTATCAGTCTCGTCTTTCTGAGCTTTGGAATAGCCTCCTCGACTCTCATTGCCTCTAGCTTTCGCCCTGCCCCTTCCTTCTGCGTGGGCTGCCAGGCGGCTCCATGCCCTCTTCCACTCAGAATTATTGGTGGGTTTCGTGTCACTTCAGAATCAAACCCAAATACACATTCTTATGGCATGAGAGCTTGTTGTCATGCTGCCTTTCTCCCCAGTACCTTCTCCGTCAATACCCTAGCTCCCTGTATACTTTCTGATCCAGTGTTAATGACATGTGGCATTCTTCTCACCACGATTTCCCAGGCTTTAATCACTGCACTTGGTGTTCTTATTCCCGAAATGTATCTCTCCCCTCTTTCCCTTCTGCCAAAATCCCATGCATCCTTCTAGCTACATATCAAATGCCACCTCTCCTCTAAAGTGCTCTCTGATATCAACAGACAAACGACTCCTTTTCTTCTCACCAAACTCACTTCCTACCTAGCACAGGTGTGGTCTCCTTGGTCTTGTGTTATAAATGATAGTTTGCCCATCTATTTCTCTCTGTGTGTGATATGTGATGGAGATCTCCTCGGGGACAGGGACCTTAGTCACCCATTTCTGCATCGCTAAGTTCTTAGAGAGAAGGAAGCTTTCAGTGAATGCTTGCTGAATTAATGAATAAAGGACAAAATCTGTCCGTAGGAGGCACCTAGAATCAACCCAAATGTGAGAATGCATCTTAAAATTAAAATACTGATGTAGGAAATCTCTCATCTAAAAAGTCATCAGTTTCCAGACTAGCTCTATTATCTGAATTTATTTACCCCCTCCTCTCTCCTCCCTCCTGCCCTCTTCCTTCCTGGGACTTCCTGGGTAGGAGTCTGAATGAAACAGCCCTCCTCCTTTCCCCAGGTGGTCGACAAGTTCATGTCTGCAGTTACTTCAGCTCAAAATTGTCATAAATAAAAGGCCCAAGAAGAAAGTGAAATCCAATCTTTTTCTCCCCACAAAGCTCATTTCCCTGGAAATACTTATTTCCTTATGAAAAAAAGAAAGAGAAAAAAAAAAAAGCTCACAACACCATGTTAAAGCAAATGCTTAGAAAATATTTTTGAAACATTTGGAAGTAATTTCTATTCACAAATTATCTCCATTCACAAAATGAAAAGGCAAATTATGTAAGCTGGATAAATTCAGAGAGAGAAAAAAATCAGACTTAATGTGGAGAGGAGAAGAGGAATAGGGAGAAAGGGGAAGAGAAAGATTAGTGGTTCTTGCATTGCCATAGTAAGAACCAATGAACATGTATGAACCTTGAACCCCTCGACCAGCTCCAAGATGCTGGTAGGCAGTTGATTTCTCTATTTTGCCAGAATATAAAGCTTAAGCTTAAACAAAGACAGCTCTTCTGTTGCCCAACAGTGGAAGTGTGGAGGCTGGAACGTGAGAGGTGCAGAAGAGGGAGATATGAAAAAGAGCAGATGGGAAGATGCGGACAGAGCAGAAGAAAGCTAATATGTCAACAAGAAATTGATGGGAGAAAAACGCCTGAAGAGTCATCTGACATCAAGGATGAGGGGCAAAAATGGCATAAAGATCTATGAAGCCAGGCTCTGTTTTGTGCTCCTGAAATATGAAACCTCTTTCTCAAAGAGCCACCACTGAAAAAACAATCGGAATAATTACTGAGCCAATGAAACCCCTTTATTCTCAGGAAGGTGACCCACAATGACCAAGGGACTCCAATCCTAGGCTAAGGGCAAGAAAATGGGCCCCTGAGCATCCCGACGGGTCATCCTGCTTTCCCTGTAATACTTCTTTCTTTCCTCAATACAAATCAGTCACAGATGTTATTCAAAAGTGATCTGCTAGCCACAGCCAGAGTGGGGAAGTTCACCATACAAACAGTGCCAAATCAAGTGAGCCAAGGACATTTGTGGAACTCAGGCCACTTCTCAATGGTCTGCCACAAAGAGCGCCATGCGAACGAGTTGGCCAATCTAAAAATAATAGCCATCATCTTATTACAGGTCACAGCACTTTAAATTTTCCTTTTGTTTATTCTTAATAACTCTTCAAAGGTGAGCATTATTATCCTCACACTGCCACTCTAAAATGATAATCTGAAACTCAGAGAGGTTTACGTGAATCCCAGTTCGAACCTGGGTCTGAACAATCTGAAGGCCAGGAGCTTTCCACCACTGTCCCCTGCTTCTAAAATCAATCATTAATTGTCTCTACTTCCTTTTACTTTAGTGAAATGATGAGTGGCCCCACTAGCTGACTCAGTACAAAGGAAGAGAAGAAATCCTGAAGGGCAAGAGAAGCTGCTAACTGGTCAGTGCAGATTGTAAGGACCAGAGCAGGGGGCCTTCTAGGAGACGAAGCCCATTGCAAGATTGAGTCCCATCCTGGGTGGCTCAGTGTAGTGATCCTATGAGGTCAACTCGAATCTCTTCTAACAGTTACTAAGCACTTACTTTATAGCAAGCACTGGGTGAGAAGCTGTGCATGGAACATCTAATATAATATTTGCAATGACTCTTGGAGATGGGTGCTTTTCTTATTACCATTTTATAGATGATCAAACTATTTCAGAGAGGTGAAATGACTTGCTTCAGAGTCATGCAGTCAGTAAGTGGAAGAGTGGGGATTCCAGCCCCGTTCTATCTAATTCCAGAGGTTTTGCTGTTAGTTACCAAGCAAGCTGTCTCCTTTACCTCGCACTGAGAAGATGCTTGGGGATTATGATTTCACTGCTCATAAGAGGTCGAGGCCAAGAGGCAGTAAATGTGGTTTCTGACTTCTGGCTCCACAGAATCTATGTTAACAGGGGTGTTGGAATTTGGCAGGTCTGACTTTGAAGCCACTCTTGCTCTTCACCAATTGTTTTACTCTTAGCAAGTTATTTGATTTATGCCTCAGTTTCTGCATCTGTACAGTGGGAATAACATGAAGATAATGAATGTTCCTTGAAATGGTGCAGGAGTTCACTATGAAGCTGCTATTTTCGAGAAGAAAAATATGTACTGAATGTGTCAGATAAAATAACAGAATGATCATAAGACAGGGTTGAAGGGCCTTGAGGACTCCCCATGGGAGGTGATGGAGCATCATGGTTCAGTGCATGGGTGTTTTGTTAGGACAGTTCCTGGCTGTGCAACCCTGGACAAGCTACTCCACATCCCTATGCCTCAGTTTCTTCATTTGTGAAATGGAGATAAAAAGAGTACAATTCCATAGGGTTGTCCCGAGGGTTAAATGTGTTGATGCAGGGAAAGCCTAGTGACCGGCACAGAGCGAATGCTGCATAACTGTTATGATGGGGGAACCAAGGCTCTGGAAAGAAGGTACATGCCTGTCCCTGGTTCACCCCGAGTTAACAGTGCAGAAGGAGGGGAGTACAGGCCTCTTGATTTCGAGTTTGTGCCGCTTCTTCCCAGAGGTGCAACCTTGGGTAAGTTACCGAACATTTCTAGAACTTGGTTTTCCCATCTGCCAAATGGGGACAATACTTCTTATGGAGAGAATTAAACGAGGGACTCAAGGAAAGCCTTCAACTTGAAGCATCATTAATGCTCACCATGCGTTTGCTGCTATCAATAGATTTCGGACAGTGCAGGAATATATTCCCTTCCGATCTGAAAAAGAGGTTTTTATCCTCAGGAGTGAGGATGAGAAAAATGGGAGGAAACTCCTCATGGCTGTTTGCTGACTCAGAGAAGGAGCGGGAAACACCCAGCACAGAAAAGAAGCAATCATGAAGGGGACAAGCCCCAAACTCAAGAAAGCTGCTGGGGAGATGCCACTTGAAGTACTCTGGTCTCCCAAACTAAACAGACTTCTCCTTGAGGCGCAGCACATGGAATAAGTGCCTTGGTCTTCTTTGTGGCATTCTTTCTCTTTCCGATTCTAGAAGCTTCTGTCCGTTCAAATCAGAAGCACGTTACTCTCATTCTCTGCTGCAGTGTTGAATGTCACTGTGGAAAGAGCACACTGTTTGGAGTTGGACCACACGGGTACTGGCCCCAGACCTGCTGTTTGCTAGAACTGTCATGGGCAAGTTCTTTCCCCTACCCGGGCCTGTTTCTGCCATGGTAAAATGCAGATAATAATGCCTGCTGTCTGCCACAGAATCGTGAGGTGCCTTTCAAACATAAAGCCTGATTTGCTTTTCTCCAACATTTCCTACACTGTCTGCCTCTGGTCAGGAGGAATTGGGGAAACTGTGCTATTGCCTACAAAAAGCAAAATTTCCCTTAGTCTTTGGTCCTTTACTTGAGAAGAAGCAGCTTTCCTTTCCATCTGCGGTCCTGCTGTAGAAGGAGGATGGTAGCAGAGCACTGGCTGATGGTAAGAGGCTACTTAGGCTGTTTTATAGCAAGAGGGATCAGTTACAGGCTTGTTTAGCCAAAGCAATGGCTGCAAAGCAGATGAAGCTTCACCAGTCTACACAGATCAATGCCAGGCTCCCAGTGGCTGATCCAGGCCAGAGGACAGTGTGGAAACAGCACTTCAGCCTCATGAACTGCTTGGCTGGAAACGGCGCCATTACGCTCCCCGAGAGCCCTTCTTCATCCCTGGGGCTGTTAGAACAGAACCAGCGTCACTCACGAGACCCTGCGCAGGGGTTGTGGGCAGGAACCAGAGCCTCTCATTTTCAAGTCATTTGCCTTCAGTTTGGGAATCCTTCCATTTCATTGTTCCATTAAGGGTGATTTCATCTTTTAAGTGAACTTCAATGAATGATGAAATAAAATACTTTGCACAGATGGCCCTGCATTTGAATAAGAGGAAACCATTACGCCTAGTGCAGAATGAAGTGTTTTATTTGCGTTTCTAAGGCAGCAAAGAAAGCCTTTGTTGAATTTTTTTTTAAGCTTTAAGGAAATCAACTTGTCTACCCTTATTTGGCATTGATGAGCAGGAAACCTATTACACCAGAGATGAAGATAGCTGTGGTTAAGATAGTCTACATGACAATTAAATGCAAGAACGCAGAGGCCAGCCCACTTGAGGCTGAGACCTGGCCCTATTACTTACTAATTACATAATTTGGAGAAGGTCACCTAATATTTCTGTGCCTCTACTTCTTATTCTGTAAGACAGAAATGATAATAACACCTATCCCATGCAGTGATAGTAAGAATTAAATGAGAAAAATCTATGTGAACTGCTTAGCATGTAGTCAATGCTCAAAAATATTAGCTATCACCAGTAATATTAAGATATAAAGAAGGATTCAGAAAAACCTTGTATTATGTATAAGTGGAATTGCCCCCCTCCCCCACAAATGTTGAAGTTCGAACCTCTAACAGCTGTGAATGTGACCTTAATTGGAAATCAGGTCTTTGCAGATAATCAAGTGAATATGAGCTCAACAGAGTCAGCTCTCATCCAATATGACTGGTGTCCTTATAAACAGAGAAAATTTGGATGCAGGGGCAGCCATGAAGGCAGGCGGAATATCATGGAAGACTGGAGTTGTGCTGCCACAAACCAAAGAACTCCCAGAAGCCAAGAGAAAGGTCCAGAACAGACCCTTTTTAGTGCTTTCAGGGAGAGCATGGACCAGCTGACACTGTGATCTTGGACTCCCAGCCTCCAGAATCACAAGAGACAATACACTAGTGTTGTAAGCCTCTCAGGGTATAGTCCCTTGATATGGTAGCCCCCTTGCAAACTAATACACTCTCTTTCAGAGTGCCACACTGGACGAGTACGTAAGAGAGGTTTCCTAGAAGTAGCTGTTGCATCTATTTCCAAATAAGCAGAAACTTGGCTTGTTTTGTTTTGTATTGAGATAGAATCTTACTCTTTCACCCAGGCTGGAGTGGAGTGGCATGATCTCAGCTCACTGCAGCCTCTGCCTCTCGGGTTCCAGTGATTCTCCTTCTTCAGCCTCCCGGGTGGTTGAGATTACAGGCATGTGCCATCATGCCTGGCTAATTTCTGTATTTTTAGTAGAGATGGGGATTCACCATGTTGGCCAGGCTGGTCTCAAACTCTGGACCTCAGGTGATCTGCCCACCTTGGCCCCCGAAAGTGCTAGGATTACAGGTGTGAGCAACTGCACCTGACCAAAACTTGGCTTTTGAATATTCAAGTACTCTCATCAGATACTATCAATTTTTAGAGGCATCAGACAATTCCAACCCTTTTTTCCATTATTGTCTTCAATCAAAAAGCCTAGAAAAGCTTTCCTAGACTCTTTTGAAACGAGAGATAGACAGGTAACACACTTCTGATTAATAAGATAAAAATAAAATTTTGCTGGGATGTGTATGTGTGTATGTAAGTGTGTGTTGGGGGCTGGGAGTGGTTTAGACTTTTTCTGGCAAGAGAGGCAGAGAACTTGAATCTTTCTCCTCCTCTTTCTTCCCCCTTTGAAGTGGATGTAGTATCTGGAGCTGCATCAGCCATCCTTAGACAATGAGGCAGCAAACTCAAGGGAATAAAACCCAAGTGCTGGGAATGGCAAAGTGGAGAGATAGGAAGAGCCAGTGTCCTGGATGGCATCACTGGGCAGCATAGACGATGCCAGGATTGCCAATCTTGGACATCTAGCTAGTGAGGTCAGGAAATCGATCCTCCATATAAACCACTGTTAGAGTTTCTTACAGTTGTTTCTGGTAACTTACAACTGAAAGTATCCCTAACTGAAACACTGCCTTGACTGAGCATCCAAGCATCCTGACAAGGACTTTGGAATTGCTCCCTCACTTTCAGTTTATTTTTCCTTTTTTGAGACAGGGTCTTGTTCTGTCACCTAGGCTGGAGTGCAGCGGCATGATCATGGCTCACGGCAGAATCAAATTCCTGGGCTCAAGCTATCCTCTCACCTCAGCCTCCCAAATAGCTGGGGTTGCAGGTGTGCACCACCACACCTGGCTAATTAAAAAAAAAATCTGTAGAGACAGGGGTCTCATTATGCTGTCCAGGCTGGTCTCAAACGCTTGGGCTCAAGCGAGCTTCCCACCTTGGCCTCCCAAAGTGCAGTGATTCAGTTTTGAAGCGTATTTCATCTTCTCTCCCAATTTGTTTTTCATCTTCCCATGTGCCCTGACAGGGATTGTTTTACAGTAGAGTACTAGCTAAGGCATGTTTCGTCTTTCAGCTCTCAAGACAAGGCTGAAGGGGAGCTAACCAGTCTTTGGATGATCAGAGGGACTGTACCTTTCTTTTCTTGGAAACATTGTTATTAGGGGTGCTTCTGAGGATTCCTGGGGCTTGCAGCATGGGAACACATAAAGTCAAAGTCACTCAAGCATGTATTTACAAGTTGATGGCAATACACCTAGTGGTGAGAATGTGAACTTTGAGGTTAAGCAGAACTATATTTTCAATCCAGATCCTAATCACTGACTGTGCATGACTGTGCTTCAGTTATTAACCTCTCTGAAACTCTTTCTCTAATTATAATCAGGAAAATGGAGTCACTGCGACACTTAGGTCAGATACGAAAATGTGAAGTTTCTGCACATAGTAGGTTTTTAATAAATGGTTGACTTTATTATCCTTTTAATGGAGAGGAAAACCAGTAAGTCATGCTTTAGGAAAATTTACATTCGGGGTACTTTTCATCATACCTCTTCAGTTAAACCCTGTTTACACTGCATAGAGTTGACCAGTTCAGTCAAATAGCATCTTGGCACTGAATGCCACAGCTTGTTTCTATGAAGGTTCATGAATGTAAAAAGTATCACAAAGAAGAATGAGAGACAGAGCCAAACATGAGCTCCACAGGGCAATAGAAGTTCTTATTTTAGTTCTAGTGGTAAAGAAGAAAAATATATATCTGAAGATGTAATTATAAATCAATCAGAGCAGGAATTTCAACCTTGGCACTACTAGCATTTTGGATCAGATAATTCTTTAACTTAGGAGCTGTCCTGTGCACTGAAAAATGTTTAGCAGCATCTCTGGTCTCCACCTGCTACATACTGGTAGCATCACCCTGTTGTGACCAAAAAAAAAATATCTCCAGATATCGCCAAATAAATGTTCTCAGGGCTGATGTGAGTGTGTACCGACAGGGAAAAGGGCAGAATCCTGATATAAAAAAAGAATCTTGATGGGTGAATCTCCCTGGAGACCATCTGCACATCATTCCCAAAGCATTGTAATCCTGCGTAATGTGCAAAATAGCGAGAGAGGAAAAGAAGTAACTTTTCACATCTTAGGGCCCTGACCACCTCATTAATGAGCACAGGCTGAGGCGACTGGTTATTACTCTAGCCGGACTGCAGAACAAGGAGTGATAATATTTGGACGATTTCATCAATCTGTGCCAAGGACCTCTTCAAATCAAGTCAGCTTAATGGGCAAAATGTTTGATATTCTGTAAAAAGACCTAGCGGGTTCCCATCCATCCTTTTCACACAAAGTGCTATTACAGCCAAAAGGATCACTGCAAGAGCAGTTATGAAAAGGAAGCAGAGCCTGAGAAGAAGCCTCGTTCCATTTCTTAATAACACCCCCAAATTGAATATGCGGAGGGGCATTCATTCCTAATACATGGACAGTGCTTTCCAAGCCCCTGCCCATCTCCCACACAGAGACTATAAAAGATCTGCTAACCAGTGTTGTTGCAGAATAGGAGTGTTTGCATTTGACTCTCACGCTCTACAGCTTCTAATAATTTTCAGGGTTCTTCCCCATGAACATCTCTCCTTGTCCTCTATCATCATTTACTTTCAAAAATGCAGTCTTAGAGTTGCTACTCATTTACACTTCTCTCAGGATCTTTTTGGGAGCCCTTGGTTTGGAGATGGTAAAATACTGTTCTAAAAGATGCTGTTGTATATATTATGAAGCTCTGGAGAGGGCAGAACTTGAGGGAGAGGCTGCTCTGCATGAAAATATTCATACACATTATTTCATTATACACTTGAGAAATGACAAGTTGGTTTGCAAGAACAGTGTAAGCTGTTCTCTTACAATTTTACCCATGGTTAAGAGCCTGTTCACTTTATTCCAAACTCCACTCTAAACTTCTCCTGGATGTCTTACAACTCTCACACAATCTTTGTATTCCCAAGGGCAGGTTTCCTTTATGTTTTAAAGAGGCTTTCAGAGCGTTGTCAGCTCTAGGATCACAATTAGACAGTAACATCATAGCTATCCTATGATTATTCTAACCTGGCTGATAAGTCAATTACATTTAAACCCCATTGAAAATAACTCCCCATATGTATGCTGAGCTATAGACTTGTCGGGAATGCACACCACAATTAATTCTTCCATAAGATGTGACACTCCTCTCCAGTAACTTCTCTGTCATGGCAGGGAAGCAGGAGGAGGCTGCAGGCATCACGGGTGGATTCATCACAGTATCGCCTCTCTTGTGAGGTAAAGTGAAGAAAGCAAAGGTCTGACCATGGCCTGAACATGAGCTTAGAAATAGTTACTGATGTAGGATTTCCTAAAGACTAGTATCAGGGCACAGGGTCAAAAACTCCGCAGAAACGGGATGTCCGGCTTGATGGCCAAGCCTTAGCTCCTACTACTCTGCAGCAGAAAGGAGGCTTGAAAAATGAGAGGAAGGATGAAGATAAAAAGAAAGCACAGAGACATAATTATCTACCAAATTTAGGCTCATTCACACAGGCAATCCAGATAGCACCAACGAAAGTGCCTTTGGGGCCTAGATGACCTTGCTTAGTTTGGAGGCTAATTCTCAATTCCCCAGGTGAGCACGCTATTTGATGCTTTACTGTGGGCTCCTAGCATCCGAGAGGGTATTTCATGCACTTCACTCAAATGTTAAAACATAGAAAATAAATCGAGACTTCAGTGTGGTATAGAGAGAGGGTGAGGGGAGGAGGGCAAAGGCTCATTCCCTGATGCCTAGCCCTCTTTGCCCGATCCATAAACCCATAACTAACTTCATCCATCTTACCCTTCAGCCTGGTACAGTAAGTCAGCCTCATTTGCAGATAGACAGGCAGATGCGTTAGAGTTTAAACCTGATCATAGAGTGAATATGTAGCAGATTTATCATAATTTCAAACCTGCCTCTAACCAGCTGATTAAAAGGCAAGTTTCTTCTTTCAAGATTTTCATCTGTAAGCTTCACTGCCCCAGATCAAAAAGGGCAATGGTACAGACTCCCAGGACCACATTCCACATTTGTACAGGCAAGTGCCTTCAAGTCCCGGAGTGTGGTTTTCCATTAATAAATGGGTGTGCTGAGTCTTAACGTATATTCCAATGCCTCTTCTTGGTTCGCAGAATTGGCACTACATGTTGCAAGCACTACATTATGGAGGAATTTCGTTAGCCTTTCAGAGTTTAGTTTTAACCCAATTCTGCTCTCCTTTTTCTTTACAGACTTCCATACAAAATCCAAAGTGAATGCCTCGTAAGGGGTCTTGACAGGTTTTACTGGATCAAAGGCCCTCTCATAATAAAGAAACCGTGCAGAGATTTACTGAGTGCATTAAAAAAAGAATGGCTTCTGGCCAGCCCTGGTAGAATTACACACCAGTAAAAAATGTTTTGGCCAACCATGCTTTTAGAGAGGTGAGTGGTGATTTAAAGATAGTGGGTTAATTTTTAATTTTTCAGTTCCGCCATTATGACAACAGAGAAACCTTAAGGCCAAATTAGGTACTTCTGTCTTCTTTGTCTTGATGGTCAACACGAGACAAATCGTATCACAAATCTGTCTTTTCTTTGAAAGAAATCTCTCGCAGTTCACTCTGAAGCTCTATTTCCATGGCTTTTCCTTTCAAGAGGGCCTCACCAACACGCACCCACTGATCATTGACAGGGCCTTCAGAGATGTCTCCCTGTCTCCTATCCCATCTCCCAATCTATCCTGAATCTTCAATCGATCAACAAATAAATTTTTATGGAGCACCTACTAGGTAATTGACATGATACCATGTCATAATTTTATCATATTATACTCCTGCTTATGAACTTGAAGCACCTCCCTATTGCCAAATTAATCAAATTAAACCTCCTGCCAAATTTCAAGGCCATCTATTATCTGGTCTTGCTCTACCTCCTCCAATATTTTTCACTGCTCTTAGCAGGTGTCCCTTTCCTCATCACATCCTATTCATTCTGGCTTCTCCTCTTACCTTTCCTATTGCTAGGTTCCCTTCATCTGGAATGATTCTTGGCCCATTTCTAGTTCAGTTTTTAACCATCTTCCCAGGACTGGATCTGCCTAGACCCTTTTCCATCCAGTTACCCTCAACTACTCCAGCCCTTGGGAGTTTCTCCCTTCTCTGAACTTCAATAGCTCAATTGCTGAATTGCAGTTTAGCATTGCTGCATAGCTTCTCTTGAATGAATACACAAAGAACCATAATAATATTTAAAAAATCAAGTCCTACTTTAAACTATACACAGTGACATGAAAAAGGTGCCATTACTGTAACTGTTATCAACCATTTGTCATAGTTGAAAAAAATCAAGGCTCAGGAAATTTAATTGACTTTCCCAAAAACACTCAGAAGAACTTGAGAGTTGAACCTAGCTTCCAAACTAAATTCAGGGTTTCTTCATTGGACTGCTCGAATACCCAGCTAGCCCTTAAAATAAGGAACTGTTAAGACTACAAATCAGGTTTTCTGAGTCAAGTAAACAACTATCCTTGAAGTATATATTTTCAGTAAGTCGTTTGTTTCAGTGGGTCAAGAAAAGAATTCTGTGTCAAGGTTTAGAAAAGAGAACCCATTTGAAATTGATAATGAGTTCTTCTCATGTTGAGTGCCCTTCTATACTGAGCCTCCTAACCTTTCTCAGATCATGACTGAAGCTCATCTTTGAAGACCCCATAGTCTCCGTGGTGGCCAATGGGCAGGGTGGTGTAACATCGAGCTCACATCAGCCTCTCCAACACACATCTCACTCCTTTGAAAAAGGAAGGCCTGGCCAGATGCGGTGGCTCACACCTGTAATCCCAGCACTTTGGGAGGACAAGGTAGGCAGATCACTTGAGGTTAGGAGTTCGAGACTAGCTTGGCCAACATGGTGAAATTCTGCCTCTACTAAAAATACAAAAATTAGCCGGGCAAGCCGCTGGGTGCCTGTCATCCCAGCTACTCGGGAGGCTGAGGCAGGAGAATCGTTGGAACCCAGGAGGCAGAGTTGATGCAATGAACTGAGATCATGCCACTGCACACTCCAACCTGTGCAACAAAGAGATTGTGACTCAAAAGAAATGAAAAGAAAAGAAAAATACATGTGCTGATTTGTGAGTTCCTGAATTGGGAAAAACTCAGCTGGGTGAGCTTGAAATTAAAAAATAAAACTTTATACCGTCTTCGAAAAGAAAGACGCTTGGGCCTGTTGATGAGCAGAGCTGAGTAAAAACAAAACAGCATAACCATGACCCCAGACCATCCTGATTTCTTCATCCCCGGCAGGCAACCAGGTGGAACCCAGCTGAAATTGCAGCTCATTAGCACAGACAGATAGAAGTTTAAGGGAAAGTGTGTAGTAAACAATGGTAATCCTGACTTAAGCAGGAGAAAGCGACCTTTCTCTCTTCTCTAAAATAAATCGCTGTTTCGGGCAGCACGTCACTGTTTTACTATTACTGGCTAATACGACCGCAGGCAGAAGATGCAGCTGTGGCTCCGTGAACAGGCTCCACAGTCAGGCTGAACATAATCCCTCATGTAATGAAAAACCTATTTCTATTTCTAAGGCCTCACTACTCTTCATACTGAAGAGCCTTGTGCCTGTCACACATTTATTGAAGCTTATTACTCATCTAGGCAGCGGGCCCCAGTTAGTATTTGGAATTATATTTTAAATCACAATTTTTCTATTATTTATTTTAGGATTCCAAGGCTATGGTGAAAGCATGTCAGTGTTATTCTCAATGTGCATTCAAAGGCATTAAAGCCTCAAATCAAAATTCTTTTCTACATGGAGGATCTATATGCACACGTGGAAAACCTTCAGTCAAGACAGCATGGCAACCCTCACACACTGGAACCTCGGGACCCTTCCAGAGTCACGTGGTTCCGGGTAGACATGGTAAGTCTTTCCATCCAGCATTAGGGTAATCTTTCCTGGGCTACCAGCTTTATTCCTTTCTCTCACAACATGCTCTTCTCTTTGGCTTTTAAAGATAAATGAATAGAGTCTCTTAGGATGCTGGGGACAGGGCTGTGAACAGATGGGCTAGAACTGTGGCTTCATCATCTAGTGGAAAAATAAGAACTGACTTAATCTAAGTCAGAGGATTTTCTGAACTGCCTACGAAGTTTGAGCTTCTGTTGATTCACGAAGCCAGTGATGGGCATGTGGTTCTCTCTTGTTCTGTAGAAGCCAATGGAAGCTACAATTCTCTCTGGCTATGCATTTGGCCTCCTCTTTTTAGATTCCTGGGACTATATACCATATATACTACAGTGACTCAAAGGAATGCTTCTCCTATTTTTTTTTTTGTCTTGTTTATGCTTGCTTTTTCTTTTCTTTTCTTTTTTTTTTCTTTTTTTTTGAGACAGAGTTTCCCTCTTGTTACCCAGGCTGGAGTGCAATGGCGCGATCTCGGCTCACCGCAACCTCCGCCTCCTGGGTTCAGGCAATTCTCCTGCCTCAGCCTCCTGAGTAGCTGGGATTACAGGCACGCGCCACCATGCCCAGCTAGTTTTTTGTATTTTTAGTAGAGACGGGGTTTCACCATGTTGACCAGGTTGGTCTCGATCTCTCGACCTCGTGATCCACCCGCCTCGGCCTCCCAAAGTGCTGGGATTACAGGCTTGAGCCACCGCGCCCGGCCTATGCTTGCTTTTTCTTACCATACTTACTTATTTTCCCCTCTGCACAAAAATTACTCTCAGCCATTAGGGTCTGCACCCGACTTGGCCTATCATATGAATGACAAATTAGGCGGCACTTGACACCATCATCTACACAATACAAAGAATTCTTTCCATGCTTCTGCAATTCATACCTAGTTACTTTTCATGCTGGGGGGGCTCTTTCTACATTTCTACCAAGAGAGATTCCAGTCCAGCTCTTCCAATAAAATCCTATTGTATAACTGTCCTGGTAAGTGAATTTTGATGGGCGTGACAACAAGCCGAGTTACTTTAGTCCAATCTGGGTGTCTTCTCAGTCAGCTGGCTTTTGGTTTGGTTGTTTTGTGGAATTATGGGAGACACAGGTGCGGTAAAGTTTTTGGGGAGGGGTGAAGCAGTGGTAGTGTGTTATGAAGAAAGAATTACAAAGGGCGTAGGCAAAATTAGCAAGATATTCAGACATGCAATTATAAGAGTTTAGACTTGGCTTTCGTGTGATCTCTGTATTTTTTTTTTCACGTTTTGACAGCATTCTCCCTGGGTGGGGTCCACAGCTTGTTTAAGAAATCCTTTAGTCACGCAAACACGACAGACAGCTCTTTTTCTTCCTTCAAGATGTGTTTAGTCACAGATCATTTCATTGTTTCCACTCTCCTATTTGCCTCTGACTTAAAACAGGCCATCGATGTTTCACGACAATACGGATATGACCATGGGTCAGCTGACCTTTCCGAAAGGCTCCATTTCTGACAGTTTTGAAGAAAAGAATAAAACACCATGCAATCAGCACTCACATCCCAGAAAAGAAATAGAGACATTTTCTCCCAGACAGGGCCAAGTCCATGAGACCTTAGGCAGTACCTTCACCTAACAGCCCTCCACCCAAAGAACCAAGGGGTGAAGGTGGGGATGAGGGGGTGGGGACAAGGGAAGGAAACATTTCACAGATCCACAGACTGGTAAATTTTTTAAGAGCCTAAAATAAAATTAACTTTATTATTGTTGTGTATTATATACATTACTTAAAGAAATTAACCTTGACAGAGCAGGATAAATCTGGACTTCCCCCAAGGCTATTTAAAGGTGGAGCATATGGGGTAGGAGAGAGGAGGAAAAAGTAATAGTGGTATCCATATCTGTGCAAATGCAAACATTGTGAAAGAGTAAACCTTTGGAAGCAAGACTGGAAGTTGGCTTCCTGAAAGTCAAACCAAATGCACCTGTCAAAATATTTCCTAAAGATATATACATATTAAAAGAGGCTTCTGGCCGGGTGTGGTGGCTCACGCCTGTGATCCCAGCACTTTGGGAGGCTGAGGTGGACAGATCATGAGGTCAGGAGATCAAGACCATCCTGGCCAACATAGTGAAACCCCATCTCCCCTAAAAATACAAAAATTAGCTGGATGTGGTGGCATGTGCCTGTAGTCCCAGCTACTCAGGAGGCTGAGGCAGGAGAATTGCTTGAACCTGGGAGGCAGAGGTTGCACTGAGCTGAGATAGTGCCTCTGCACTCCAGCCTTGGTGACAGAGCGAGACTCCGTCTCAAAATAAAAAAGAGGTGCTGGCCGGGCGCGGTGTCTTATGCCTGTAATCCCAGCACTTTCTGAGGTTGAGGTGGGCAGATCACCTGGGGTCAGGAGTTTAAGACCAGCCTGGCCAACATGGTGAAACCCCATCTCTACTAAAAATAATAATAATAAAAAAAATTAGCCGGGTGTGGTGGTGCATGCCTGTAATCTCATCTACTTGGGAGCCAGAGGCAGGAGAATTACTTGAATCCAGGAGGTGGAGGTTGCAGTGAGCTGAGATCGCTCCATTGCATTCCAGCTTGGGCAACAGAGATTTCGTCTCAAAAAAAAAAAAAAAAAAAAAAAAAAAAAAAGGTTTCTGACTGGCACTTTTGAAGCAAGGTGAGTGGGAATAGTGGTGTGTGTGTGTGTGTGTGTGTGTATGTGTGTATGTTGCACAGGTGCTCACTAGGGTGCACACATCCCAAATGGAGCTGACCTCCCTTCCCTTCTCTTTCACTGCTCCACTCCCATGTCCCCACTACCACTAGCCATGGCCTGGGCATATCCCTGTACTGGTCTAGACCAGGTCCTGTCCCACTGGGATCAAGAGACTCTCCTAAGTGCAGGGAGTTCATAAATCCATAGAATTTGATTGGGAACTAATATTGCAGGGTAATCTCAAATATCACTACTGGATCTTTCTTCACACTAGGAAAATAAGCAAAATATGGTAGGGGAAAGGTCTGGAATAAAGTAATTCTCTCCCTTCATGTAGATTTTTCTAAAAAAAATCAGGATTGAAAAGAAGACTTTCAAGAATGCCCTCGCTTGATGAAAAAAATAAATAGACTTGCTCTCTGACTTCAAAGATCATTCCAATGACAATATATTTGAAGACAAAGGTAATTTGGAACCCCCAACTTTCTATGCTCTCTTGAGAAGCAGTAGCCTCGTTCAGTCTTTCCATCTCTTATATCATTTTCAGTAGCAAGGGTTGTAGCTGAATTACATGGAGATCAATTAGACACAACATAAGATAAACCATCTCTAGTGCAAAATGATTTTGTGGCATAAGTTGTTTCTCGAGGCCGTCCTTCATACTATACTTGAAATATAGATTGATGTTCAACATTAGACACATTACTCTCGTCTATTAGGCAAGAGTCCGCTGTGTCTATAAACTCAATTTCCTTTATTGTGGTGGCTTTCTGGTTTATTTGGATAAATGTGGAGCTGCCCACTGTTGTTTATCTAAGTAGTTCATGAGGGGACCGAAAGTTTAATGATGTAAGATGAGGTAGTGAAACAGCACCTCCAAGCAATTTGCAAAGATTGCGTTTCATCTCATTATGTTGGTTGGACTTACAGGTTCAAAAAATTGTGCAGAAGATGTTTGTAATTTGGTATGCTGGGCGCCATTTTCCCCTCCTAGTTTTGACCTTTAATTGTTCTGTATTTTATCCTGATTGATGTATGGCATTTCCTAGTTTCTCTTGCTAGTTAATGGTTCTAATTATTCTATTCTCAGCATCTTATGCCTGTTTCTTACTTCTTGACTTAATTTCCTCCCATCTTTTTCGGTATTAATTCCTCTTTCCTTGGCTCTTGACTCTTCACTGCTATGCCAGATTTTGTGTGTGTGTGTGTGCTTTCTTAAAAATTTTATAATTTTAAATTGGGGAAAAGATAATGTCATCATTTGGTTAAAACAGAAGGGATAAAAATAGACACAAATGTCCTCAATTTCTTATTGTACATTGGTTAGACCACTCTACATATCCAGGGAACAAAAAGGATGACTTATCATTAATTTATATCAATCAGTTAATAAAAAGTTTTTTAGCATAAAAGCTTCTGTTCCCTGACAGTCCAGGGAAAATGAAACTCAGATGCTTTTTTTTTTCTTTTTTAGTTGCATTTTAGGTTTTGGGGTACATGTGAAGAACATGCAAGATTGTGCATAGGTACACACATGGCAGTGTGATTTGCTGCCTTCCTCCCCATCACCTATATCTGGCGTTTCTCCCCATGCTATCTCTCCCCAACTCCCCACCCCCGGATGTCCCTTCCTTATTTCCCCTCGACAGACCCCAGTGTGTGGTCAGATGCCTTCTATCACTGCTGTGTCTGCCCAATTAACACCAGAGCAGGAGATACTCATGTAAAACATAACTTACCCCAGGCTTTTAAAACTTTCCTAGTAACCACACTATTTCATTTGTTGCTTACTGGGATCTGGGTCCAGGAAAATAATTTCAAGTAAAGATGTCCTGGATAAAAAGACCGGTCAGTAGATTTCTGTACACAATGCAAGCAGCCAATCACATGGCAAAGTGAAATTTCTTGACCAACGGAAAAGCATTGAATGAATATACATGAATCTATTCAAGTACATTTAATAAACTGTAACTTAATTAACATAAATTAATATACAGAGTAACAAGTATTTTTTTCATGGGAAAGGGTCTTAACTCACAATTCTCTCGAAAGTCAGGAAGTCTACAAATCTTGTTATTAAAAGAAAGTTTAAACACACATATTCTAAATTTAGCTAATGTCTCAGAAGTCTATGTTTGTAAAATTTGGTGCATAAGGCAGCCTTAAAACCAGTTTCAAAGATGCATCTAATTCAAAGGCACGCTGAACTTCCTTGAAAGATGTCATGTTGTTTATCACGGCCTGAAGAACAGAATGCATCTGACACAGTGCCACTGACCTTTCCCTGTGGAATATAAGCAAGTCTAATCTAAACTTCATTAACGTGACTTTAAAATGCTCATGGTGTTATATCAGTAAGCAAACTGAGAGAATTGCATCATGACTGCAAAGGCAAAAGCAAGGTAAGATGCCCTTCTTTTATAAAGATAGGGTCCCTACGGGAGTGCCAAACATGTTTGCACAAATCTTCCCACAAATGACCTAACTCAACTGAAAACCCACCCCAGGGGAAGGGCCTTCCCTAACAACTGCAAAGAAAGTCATGATGAAAGAAATGTAAAGGTTGGAGGCAAAGCTTCTCCTCTCTTCTCATCCACAGCTTTGGTTTTTAGAAACAAACAAAAAAAGCCTTTGAATGATGACACATATTACATATCTTATTATTTTTTTCTCTTTCCAAGAAGGGAGGATTATATTTTCTTTAGCAAAACTCTTTTCTTAGCAACATATAGCTTAGTGCTATTATATTTTCTGATACAGTGTGATGTTTACTTATTAATGCCAGAAGGCTGATGATATAAAAAGCAAAATTAGCAGAACATGCACTGCATTCTTTTACGGTAATGTTAAATGTGTTAATACAGTTGATGGACTATTTGCTCTCTGAATGCAGAGAATCTTATTATGAGACATCAATTTAATAAATGACTTGTTTGAAAAGAGAAGGGCTCAGGCAAAAATTCTGGGTATCTATTCTTAACAATCAAAATATGAGTTTTTCTATAAAAGAATTTTCAACGGAGGACACAAATAAGTCTGGTTTTAGGTGACCTTAAGAGAAACTCGTATATTTCAAAAGTTTGCGTTGGGCTAAGCTTCTGTTGTATGAGGCTATACAGCTAAGCAAGGCATTTCCGAACACAAAAGATTCTGTGTGGTGTGTGTACACAGACCTAATTTACCATATAATAGTTCTTTTCTCTACTTGGTGCCTCGTAGCAATTGCTTTCTTTTCCTAGTACATCCTCATTTACAGAGAAAGAGCCAACAGACTTTTAGATTTATGCCGTTATTTGCTTCTTCACCTTGAACTCCAACTGAATTCTGCTACGCTTTTGTAATGACTGCCAAATGGTGGCCTTACGCCAGACACAAACACTTCCCAGTTTCACCCAGCCAATTCTCTCGATTTCAGGGAATCACAGAATCCTGCTAGAGGGCTTAAATGTGGTGCTTCCACGCCCCCTAAACATTCCTTTGCCGAAGTGCTTTCTACCTCAGAAGTGCAATTTGGGAACAGAGGCAATTACCACATCAAGAAACAAAAAGCCTTCCTTTACATAGGGGGACAGTGAAGCTAGGGATCGCGGATTCTGGGTATTTGGTAAACATCTTCCACAACTGGTACAACTCAGATGTAACCCTAATCGGCATTCATTAGCTCAACAAATACGTGTTGACTGCCTATGAAATGCTGGGCAGTGCAAGTCACTATTTTGGGGATACTCTTCTGATAAGTATGCATAGGTGTGCAGTGGCTAGTACAGTAATCACCATAGTTCCATTTAGTTGAGCTTCTATATTGTATGCCAGGTACCACCATGTTCCACTGACTATAAGACTCAGAATTTTGTAAATATTTTCATAAGTCTGGAATCAGAATGCACCTTGCAATTGGTGTTGTATTACGGGTCCTTTGTGACTATGGACCTACCTATTCACATGGTTGTTACATCAATCTAGAGGGTCTGTGTCTATCTCTTTCCAAATATATAAAATAAAAATTACAGATGCTAGGAAATCATGGCATGGTTTAACTGACAACCTCTTTCCCCCTTAGGGATGCACAGTGATGGTATTTCTCAGAATTGACAACATATTGGATTTGAAGAAGAGTTGCATGCATCTACCACTTTAATGAATTATTGAGGCACCTTTACGAAGCAGGAATTCTCCCCATTTTTCTGATGAGGAAACTAAGGTGCAGAGATTTTAGATAGCAAGCCCATTGCCACATGGCCTTTATGTTTACAGGCCAGACTTCAAACCCGGGTTTCTCTGACACCAGAGTCCCAAAGTCCATGTATATGCTTTCTATGACATCAAGCTGCTTCCTGTCTAAATACCAAGGCGAAGTAAGAACCAGAAATTGTGTTCCAGGTAAAATATAGAATAAAAAAAAAACCACTAATTTACAGTCCATTAGAAGTTGTGCTCAGAATCCTTAATTAGGAAATCCCAAGCACAAATAAATAAACCAACGAAAGACTTCAGAAACGGGGAATTTAAAAGCGTGCTACGGAAGCTGAAGGGCCTGTTGGCTTAGCCACCACCCAAAGGAATCCAGCCAAATAATAGGGTATGAGAAGAAGTCAACACTGATGTTCTAGCATCCTATTACTGTTTCTGGATGGATGACGGCTAGAGAGATCATCGTCACAGAGAGAAAGTCCAAGGCCGGGCTTGAATGGCGATTCAGGGATAGTAGGTGGCGAATTCTCCATATTCATTTACTCTACAGAGGCATGAAGTCCTGGGCTGGCAGATGATACCACTACCATTTCTGTGGGGTCCTTGAGGCACACAGGGTTGTGCCACCTATCACTTCTCTCTGGCTCTCTATAATGATGTTCTACAAAGTCAGGACCAAAACCTGCTTCCTGGCTCTCATTGCCAGCCTCTGTCCACTAGGGTGGGAAAGCCCTGTGTTGGCCGACTATCCCGATTTCTGATGGGAATCTCGGAGAGGAAAGCAAAGGCAACTCCCTACAGCTGCTGGCCCTCCTGAGCACTTCAAGTCTCCCAAATGGCATAAACATGTTTTTAAAGAGGCCACATCCTCTTCTGAAGCAGAAGGATTCATTTTTTCTGAACATGAAACATGAAGTACAAACACTGCCACATGGCTGCTAGGTAATGGAGACCTAGCTAATGAATGATGTAATTTTCTTTCCATAAATTGACAGGCCCTCTGAAGTCAGATATGCTGTTATGAAATGGTAGTCCCCCTGCCAAAGACTCACCAATGTGTAAGCACTGACAGGACTTTATTAATCAGGTTAGGAGCACATCTATTAGATAAGAAGGCTGCTACTAACACCAGCATAGATAATATAACTGGATCCCCTGACTTACTTGTGGGCAGCTCTCTTTTTCTCAGTTTGACCATCTGGGCCCAGGGCATTGTGTGGAAGTGTTATTTGCTGGACTGTTCAGATTTAATCATCAGCATTTTGCCCTTTAGATGTGGGAGGTAAATACACAACTTGGAATTCATACAGGAGGATGAGGTTTCCCGTCTCTCTGGATAGTCAAAGAGCAGTGAGTTGGAATGAGAGGGCTGACATTTTTCCTAGTCTGCGCCCCCACAGAAGATGCCAGGCAAGTGCACCATTCTCATCATTTTCTGTCATTTTCTGTGTGTTTTCTCCAAACCTGCTCTGTTCAGTGAGATGAGAATACACAAAATAGCGGCAGAGAATGCAAGATTCATCAGTGTGAGTCTCAACATATCAATTTTCAAGTGTAGCAACTTTAAACACATGGTAGGCTTTTAGTTTCCATAGAAAATAATCTCTCATTGTTTTCAAAAGAAACTGAAAGCACCCCAAATTACCACACTTTTAACATCCTGACATGTTGATGGCCCGCATTCTTTCCAGATCAAAGTTAGAATGGCAGAAGACAGAGTGTTGAGCAGCTAACTTCAAACATAGTATTTCATATTTGGCAGGAATTACTGTAGTGAAAAAAGACAAGGTGACTTTCTAATATATATATATGTATTTTAGTTTGGCAGAGATCTGAAGAGCTAGGAACTAATTTAGGATGACATAAATGCTCTTATCTTTCTCTCTCCTTCCTTCCCTTCCCAACCACGTGAAGCATCCCTGGCAGAAGCTCAGCGTATGTTGTGCATTGTTTTAGCTCAGGGGTGACAGTCTGAGTCCCGTGTCATGCCGAACTCTTGTGTTGACTGTCGCCTTAGAATTTCTAAGATTATCTGAAGTTAAACAACAGAGTCACACATGAGAAGTATCTTTCTTCCTTGGTGTGGGGTAGCCCTGCATGAACTTTGATGCCTTTTAAGGAAACTAGGTCTATTCCAATGTGAACCTAGGACAAGAAAGCAATGATGTCATTCCATGAGCTGGCACTATTACAGTCTGTTGGAAAACCTCAACAACGAAGGCACCAGAAACCGAGTAACTTCTAAAAACAGGGCATAATTTTGCAGAGGAATCTGGGATAATCAAAGATTGAGGACAAATGAGTACTAGGCAAAATGACCAGCCAATTCCACTCCATCCACGGATTGGGGCACTGTTTCAAGCGGCCTAGTTAAAAGCCATGCTTTTAGGATGCAGCTTCCTAAAATTCCTAAAGTTTTCCTTGGAAAAAATTATCCTATAGAAAGCATTTAAAGAGAAAAGTGACTTGCCTTTTCTACTTTTTGGTTTGGGCCAGAAAGTCAGATGCAATTACTCGTGATGAAACGGAGTTGCAATATCAGAAAATGTCAGTCACCTGCTTCTTTGACAGTGGACATATGGTTGGATCGTTAGCCCGTTGGAAAGCAATTTTTTGTCATAAAGATGTAGACACCCTGAAAGGTATTCTTAGGAAATAAGCTGCCATGTGATCAAACAAGGGTTGACAAACTACGGCCTGTGGACCAAATCCAGTCTGTCACCTGTTTTTCTATGGCACATAACCTGAACAATGGGTTTACATTCTCAGCGGCTGAAATTTTTTTTTAAAAACAATATTTCACAATGCATAAAAATTACATAAAAGTCAAATCACAGAGGGCATAATTAAAGTTTTATGAATACATAGCCATGCCTGTTGGTTTATACACTGTCTATGGCTGTTTTGAACTTAAAACAGCAGAGTTAAGCAGTTGTCACAAAGAAGAACACAAACCGAAAATATTTACTCTCTAGCTTTTTGTAGAAAAGGTTTTCTGACCTCTACAACACAAGACAACTGGAAAGCAGAAATACGAGGACAGATAATAAGACTGAGGAGGGGCCAGGTGCGGTCGCTCACACCTGTAATCCCAACACTTTGGAAGGCCAAGATGGGTGGATCATGAGGTCAGCGGTTCGAGACCAGCCTGATCAACATGGTGAAACTCTGTCTTTACTAAAAATACAAAAATTAGCCAGGCGTGGTGGCACATGCCTATAATCCCAGCTGCTCAGGAGGCTGAAAAAGGAGAATTGCTTGAACTGGGAGGTGGAGGTTGCAGTGAGCCTAGATCGTGCCATTGTACTCCAGCCTGGGCGACAGAGCAAGACTCTGTCCCCCCGACCCCCTCCCCGAAAAAAAAAAAAGACTGAGAAGGAGGTATATTTTCCATCCACTGTGTTAGAAGTTGATTCAGAAGGAGAAACCAACTATTCTACCTTGCTAAAGAGGACAGAACTAGATAAGGTGAGTTAATGCTACCAAAGGTATCACTTATTTCAGTTTCATACAGAATGTGAGAAACTGGTTCACTGCAATCTTGAGGAGAAAGGAATGAAGAGAAAGACCTTCAATGAGACATCAAGAAATCAAGGGCCTAGCGTGGGCCCTGCAACTACCTCTCTAGCCAGGAGACTTCAGACTCTCTGGGCCTCCGTGTCAATGCCTGTCAAATGATCATAATATGCCGATTTTATTTTCTGCTAGAGTGTTGGTTGACAACTGCAGATATGATTCAAATTGAATAGTTATATAAAAGTGCTTGAAATGGACTGGGTGTGGTGGCTCGTGCCTGTAATTCTAGCACTTTGGGAGTCTGAGGCGGGTAGATCACTTGAGGCCAGGAGCTTGAGACCAGCCTGGCCAACATGGCAAAACCTCATCTCTACTAAAAATACAAAAATTAGCCTGGCATGGTGGTGCAGTTCTGCAATCCCAAATACTTGGGAGGCTGAGGCACAAGAATCACCAGAACCCGGGAGGCAGAAGTTGCAGTGAGCCAAGATTGTGCCACTGCACTGCAGCCTGGGCACCTGGGCAACAGCGTGAGACTCTGTCTTAAAAAAAAAAAAAAAAAAAAGGTGCTTCAAATGGAAATGCTTCTAGTTCTAAGCAGAAGGTTCTAAGCCGCTATTGTTATGCATACTATAAAGATAACATAAGACATTTGGTATAAAATAGGTGAGGCTGGTTATAAAATACTTTGGTTACATGATTCAGACACTTAGGGACTTCTGGTGGTCCAGGCAATGAAAGTACTTGAGCTGCCTAAAGAGGAAAGACACTTTCCTTAGAGGAAAGTCTCTTGCATTTCACAGCCACATTCTCCTAAACCAGTATTCCCCAGGAATTGTTTGCGCCGGGGCCTGAGTGAAGCACAAAGTGGTCCCCTGGTGATTTACGCCGCTTTTCAGAGTCATTTATTCCAGGATGTTTGTACACTGAGAGAATTTGGCACAGAGAGGGTCTGAAGGAGGAGCGTATCATAAAAGTTCTCTGACCCCAGCTGTGTGGGTAGGAACTGGGCATCTTTGCTGAACTGGTAAAGGCCTGGGTCTTCCAGTTTGTACAAGGGCTGGCATTCTGCTTTTACACCCGCCCACGGGCCTGGATCTCTGGAAGAACTTGTCAGGGGGCTGAGCGATTCCAAATCGCTCATTTCTGGAAAGTCTTCTTTCTTCAGGTTTGAGCATGCAAGGATGATAATTTGACTTATTTGTCATAGTGCCTGGCAGGCCTGAACCCACTGCCTGCCCATAAAGGTCCTGGGGCTGATGCATCGATTTCAGGACCTGTCCTGTTCTAGTGGAATGCAGAGTCATGTGTGAACCAGAATGGACTCAGTCCTTAAAAGCGCCGGTCTCCTGAACAGGAGGGCCTTGGTTTTTATGTGGCCTTTCTGCCCTTCCCTGATGGCTTGTTTTCTAGGTTGGCACAATTATTGGTTCTTCCCAGAGGCACTTTTCTCTGTGTTTGCAATGCACTGCTAATGCCCCTGCAGCTTTGTAAGTAATAATACACTGCTTTTCATCTTCAAAGTGGTTTATACACATTAATTAATCCTCATCATACTTCTGAGTTTCTGCACGTAAATAACCACCCTTCCCCCATGTTGTACTTAGGAAACCCAGATCCAAAAGGCAAAGAAATTTGCCAAGACTTAAGGAGAAAGGAATCACTGGAGCCAAGATCAGCACTTCAGATCCCGACCCCTTCATGCTTGCAGAACCACGGTCACCTCTGGAGAGTGGCTGAGAGTAGCCCTAGAGCTGCATGCTTACTGCCATCACTGCAGGGTAAACTGGCCCATTACATCACTCATTTTGGGTCATAAACTATTTTTTGATACTCCAGGGTCAAAGCATAATCTGACCTAAAGAATATATAATAGGAAATGACGGATTATAAACTAATACACCATGCTAAGATGCTCAGGTCCGGCTTCCAGTGGCCTGCAGACTAAACATAAATATATTTCCTAGTCTATCATTTACAACTTACATACCTGATTAAAACATTAAACTCTCACTCTACTGTTTGCCATGTATATGATCGCCCTTACAGAAAGCTATTCTATTTTAACTACCAAGCCCCATAAATCAGGAAGTAGCCATCTATCTCTCTCCAGCAAGTAGAGTAGAAGACGCACTGGGGACGCTATGGCAGAGGCAGACAGTACCACAATTTCCGTATCTGGGCTCCCGGTGGTGCCCGCTGACCCAGCAGAACATTAAGCCTGAAAAGCGAACACATGGACCCTTTCTGAAGTTTCTGACACAAAGCCAAATCGTGAAAAGACCCCAAAGGCACATTCAATTTGCTTCCATGGAGCCCCCTGAGCAGCCACCTGGGAAAACACACAGAGCTACCTTTAGCAACACACCAAAGTCTACTCCAGTGACTCGGCGGGGCAGCCAGTATCCTTGGGCCTTTCCCCGGTCCATTCGTGACTCCACGCATCATTGAGAGGTGAGTGAGAAGCAGACATGACTTGAAATTAGGGATGCTTGGGTCTTGGGCCTCAGTTTCCATGTAGAGCTGTGGTGTAGAGTGCAAACCACACTTTTGCAAAGCCCCAGATGAGCATGACACCTTTCCCTGGAGGGTCAGTTTTCTCTCTCTGGGAGGGCATTCCTAAGAAATGCAACTGGTGGGGAACATAAATGCTTATTTTTCCATATTAAGACAAATATAGCTATGTTATGGAAGAAAGTGAAAAATTTATGTCAATTGTTAGATTGCATTGGTCTGCCTTGGGCAAGGCCCCAGATCTGTGGGGGTGCACAGTCATGTCCTTTTGCCATCAGGCAAGCTGAGGGAGAATGGTCTGCGAAGTGCTGGGCCCGTTCCTTCTCTGGCACATGCCATGCTTGCTGCCTGGGAGCGAAGGAAGTGTGGGAGCCCCCAGTGCTGCGTGAGAAGGGAGGGCTTATGTTGAGGGAAGCGGGAAGGCTAACACGGTCGGGGTGGCCTGTTCTCTTCTCTTCAATGGGAGGAGTTTCAGCTTACGTGCTGGGAACTGTTTTGGAATCAGCTTCACTGAGCTGGTGTTTTATGGGTTTGCTTTGCAACACGGCACAGCCAAACTGGGCAGGTCTGTCATAGCTGCCCTGAAACCAAGCCAGAACCATCAAGTGTTTCAAATAAACTTTAACAGATATCACCATGGGCTCTTCCTAAGCCAGGAGATCTGCCTTTGGCAGGCTCAGTTGACAGAGCAGCAGCACTGGGGCTCTTTGTTGGGGCCAGGAGCCGTGAGCAGGCTTTGTGTGCAGCCCGAGATGCTCTTATGTACATGGTACCCTGCCCTTGGGTGCTCAGCATCTGTCACTTTCCAGGGTTACAGGGCTGTAAACCCTGTGGCTGTAAACCATCACCTCTGGCATGGGGAGACAGATACTCCAGCAACTTCACCTATGTCATACACTGAGTCACCAGAAGCCCAGCTGCCAGGAGAGGTGACCCTGATTCAGATTCAGCTGCCCATGGTGAGGAGAGAGTTGAGGCTGTGGAAGGGATACGGGCAAGGCCAGCAGTGTCTGGGTAATTCGATTCTGTATAAAGACCTGGAGGGATGCTCCAGCCTGTCAGTCCTGTTTCTGTTCCACAGCTCTGAAAATAAGCTAGCTGCTTTGGCTTTCTCTCGAATCAAGATGTTCTCAGGCATGCCAACCACTATTCTTCAATTTGGTTTCTGGCTGAAGTTAACCAGTGTCGAATACATTTCAAAGCACAGACCTGGGTTAAAATCCAAGGAGGGAGAAGACTAGAAGGCCACTCTAGAGTGAGGGATAGGTTTGCAGGAATGACAAGTCTCAGCTCATCTCCAAGAAAGGATATAGTAAGGATGCTTAATTTCCCTTCTGATGAATGTCCTTTAGAAACATGAAGGAGAAACTCATCAGATTTAAGTGGATTTCAGGAAGGAAAAAAAATCACCTCCATCCATCACTCATTATCACGTCGTTCAGGAGCCAAGAAGCAAATAGTACAGACATAGAGGGCATCTAGATCCACAAATCCGTGGCCTCTCCCCCACGTTGTCACCCCCGATGTTGCTGAATAAGGCCACCCTAACTTACCTATGAAATATGCCAGCAAAATAGCCAAGAGGAGGGCCGCAGCGATGGCGGAGAGGGCGGCACATTTCCAGCTGCAGTATTTGGAGGGCTTCTTCAGCTTGAAAGCCTTCCTGGAGAAAGTATTCCTGGGCAGCAGGCGGGGCGGGGGCGTGTAAACGGTTCCTGAGGTCAAAGGGTATCCCGGGGAAGAGCTGCTAAACAAGGGTGTGCTCCCTGAGGAGGTCTTGAAGAGGAAGTGCCTGCCAGGAAAAGGGAAAGAGTCAGAGTAGCTGCGGGTAGCCAAGGAGCAACAGTTAGCTGCTTTTCTTCAGCTCTGCTCTATCTAGTCCTAGCATAATCCTAGTTAACTAACCTCACCCTGGAGTGGAAGAAATGGGTTGAACATTACATTCAATGATGACAGAAATGAATTCCATAAACGTGCATAATTCGCTCCTTTCACATATGCATCTAGTTGTTATCTTCCACAGCAACCTGCAAAGCATTCAAAGCAAATATGGAAACTGAATGACTGTCACCTCCTCAGAGATGATGAGGTTGAGGATGCTAAGTGTTATCACATATTAGATACTATTTTTTTAAAAAAACTTTTATTTTTGGTTCATGGGTACATGTGCAGGTTTGTTACATAGGTAAACGCGTGCCACTAGGGTTTAATGTACAGATTGTTTTGTCACCCAGGTAAAGAAAATGTGGTATATATACACCATGGAATATTACGCAGCCTTGAAAAAAAAATGAGATTGTATCCTTTGCAGGAGGAACATGGATAGAGCTAGATACTTACTATTGAAAGGCACTCGAAATGTATTGTCACAACTATTTACAAACTAAATATTATAATATCTCCATTTTATTTTATTATTTTAAAAAATTTTTAATTTTTTCTTTCTGTAATCTAGATATATTCTTTTTAAAAGTTTCAATAGTTTTTGGGGTACAGGTGGTTTTCAGTTAGTTACATGGACAAGTTCTTTAGTGGTGATTTCTGAGACTTTGGTGCACTTGTCATCAGAGCAGTGTACACTGTACCTAATATGTAGTCTTCTATCCCTCACACCCCCCAAGTCACCAAAATTTACTCTATTATTCTTTTATTTTTTTTACTCTATTATTCTTATGCCTTTGTTTCCTCATAGCTTAGCTCCCACTTATAAGTGAGAACATGTGATATTTTGTTTTCTGTTCCTGATTTACTTCACTTAGAACAGTGGCCTCCAGCTCCACCAAGTTGCTGCAAAAGCCATTATTTCATTCCATTTTTATGGCTGAATATCTTCATTTTAGATAGGAGAAATTAGGCTTGGAGAAGCCAAGCAACTGTCCGAGGACTGAAACCCAGAGCTCTTTTGATCAAACCTGTGTGCTTACATGTTACCTTATACTCTCTCTGCCTCCTGCTGTCCTGCTTTCACCTCTCTGCAGTCCTGCTTCCTGTTCTGGGACACCTTCTCCAGGTCATGTGATCATGATTATTTCTCTGGATCATCTTTGCCTACCAATTGAACAAGGTGCCCGTGGAAGCCAGAGCTGTGGTGTGACAACCACTCAGCAGAACCGTACAGCAGAGCAGGCAGTGCAGAAGAGGACATGGCTCCTCCTCAGGGTTGGGAGTCTATCACTCTGCGGGCAATTTAAGGAGTATAATTCTCTGATGATTCTCTCCTATACATGCCACTTATAAGACTTCCAATGTGACTTGATAAACCTTGTTTAAAACGAAGACTTGTCTTCCAGGAAACATATAGTGGAATTTGAGGCAGGAGTCTGAGCAGCTGGAGGCCACAGACTATGTCTTATTTTGTACCTTGTTCACCCTGAAGTTCCCAGAACCCACATCAACCCAACATGCAGAGGGGGATCTTAGTGAATGGATGAGTGAGTGAATGAATGGACAGAGTCCTCTCATTATTGTGCAATTTTACTCATCTGCAATGGTAAGGTTTTAAAATGTTACTGCAGTTATTTCCTTTCTCTTCACCTCTTCAGTAGGTGCTACTTAATTTATTGACCACTAACAATGTGTCAGTTACAATGTTAAAGGTTTTACTTGTAACTAAATGTCACATTAACCCCAAGAGGTGGGTACTATTATTACCTCAATTTTATAGATGAGAAAACTGATGCTGGGAGTTGGCAAGCAGGGTCATTAGGGCTCAAGCTCCAGTCTGCCTGACTTAAAACAATTTTTATTTACATCCAGTTAGACCCTTTGAAGCTCTAATCAGACCTACTACGCCATACTGCCTTGCATCTGGGGGCTAGCAGGCTTTCCCAGTGGGCTTCTAAGGCAGGATTGCTATCATTACAAATATTTGTATCTTGGCTGCTTCCAGATAAAACCTTGAAAGTATTCTAATCCTTCATAGAGATCAAACAAACCCAATATGACTGACAATCATGTCAGAAAATGAGTATCTGATGAGTGAATTATTTAACACAGCTAACATTAAAACAAAGCCTAGAAGTTTCATTCCATAAATAAGGCTTTGGACTCCTTGTCCCACAGCTCTCTTTTAATGCGCCAGTTTAAAATGGTGTTTTGGAAGAGGAGGCAGTCGGCATGGCATTCATGACAGCAGTGTGGCACAAGACACACCCTGGTAGTCCTGGTAGTGCCATTTTTTGCAAGTACCTGACACTGCTTTTGAGAACGTCCATCTCCTCATTTGTAACACAGAGGTAGTAAGAGTACAGGTACTTCATAACTTCTTATTGTGAGGATTGCAACAGTGTAGGAACACCATCAATAATCCTACAACATCATGCAGGATTATGTAGGAAAAGCACTTAACCAAGGTGTGTCTCATAGCAAGTGTCAGCCCATGTGAGTAGCTTTTATGATTAATTCTTCAGAGCTACATAAGGAGCCTGAAATACACATTTTATTCTAAAGCTTGGCAAATGTCGAACAAACACCTGAAGAGTTCTCTAAGTTACTAGACAGTCCGCTGCCTTATAACAAGGCTTGAACATATCCACAGAAGAAAGCCACCCGGGTGACAGGGAAACCTTGGAATTTGATGTAGAACTCCTTCAAATTTATTTCTTAAACAGTTCTCCCAGAGTGAGCACGAAAATAGGAAATCAAATGAAAACAATGGAACATAAAGGCATTGTAAGGAGTCACTAATGAGTAAAAACATACGAACTCCAGGTCTCGCTTCCTCAATGGTCTTGCCAATTTCTACGGCTTCAGCCACCACTGATGCATCTGTAGTCTCCAGATCTCCATTTCTATCTAGCTCATGGCCTTTTAGCTCCTGACCCACATCCCGTTGTGCATTGGGTATCTTATTTCATGGCTATCTTGAATAAGTCACAACCAAATTCGGACTATATTCATTTACACCCACAAGTCCACCCCTCCTGGACTTCCTTTACTCCCAGTTACCCAAGAAACCTCCTCCTTTTCCCTTGTCTTTCCCCATCCAGTAGCTTAACGAATCCCATCAATTTCATTTCTGAAAACCTCACCCACCAACCCCAACCTTTGCCTTCCTGCCTTTTCCTTCCCAAGCCACAATGCCATTGTGCTCTGGCTTACAAATCTGTGTTTATCCTTCCATGCCTGAAAGATGGGACCTAAGTTTCAACATGGAACCAGGCTCTCTACAACCACTACCCATTTCTTTCTTTTCTTTTCTTTTTTTCTTTTTCTTTTTCTTTTTTTGAGACAGTGTCTTGTTCTGCTGCCCAGGCTGGAGTGCAGTGGCACGATCTTGGCTCACTGCAACCTGTGCCTCCTGGGTTCAAGTGATTCTCCTGCCTCACCCTCTGGAGTAGCTGGCATTACAGGTGTGTGCCACCATGCCCAGATCATTTTTTGTATTTTTAGTAGAGACGAGCTTTCACTATATTAGCCAGGATGGTCTCCATCTCCTGACCTTGTGATCCACCTGCCTCAGCCTCCCAAAATGCTAGGATTACAGGCATGAGCTACCAAGCCTGGCCACCACTACCCATTTTTTAACCCTCATTTCTAATCAGATCTCCCAGCTCCTGAGCACTCACCCTTCAGCCACGCAAAAAGATACACATTCTCTTAACAAGCCTGTTCAGTTGAATCGAATGCCTTTTTCTGCTTTGTCCCACCCAACCCATCCTAGCCAACTCCTATCCACCTTCCAACCACCTACCTGGGAAATCTATCCTAACATGGCCCCCATCACTTTGTGCACTCACAAATCTATTCTCTCTCTCTCTCTCTCTCTCTCGATTTGATTTATAAACAGAATTCTATTTCTCCTATGATACAGTGATACCCTGGTGTTACTAAACCAGAACGTGAACTCCTGGACACTTGAACTGGTAGATATTACTTATTTCTGTTATATCCAGAGTCAAAACATTAGTGCCTGGACATCAGTCATATTTGTGGACAGAATAAATAACTTGAACACAGAAATGTTTTAGTAAGGCTGGGCGCAGTGGCTCACGCCTGTAATTCCAGTACTTTTGGAGGCCAAGGTGGGTGGATCATGAGGTCAAGACATCAAGACCATCCTGGTCAACATGGTGAAACCCCGTCTCTACTAAAAATACAAAAAATTAGCTGGGCATGGTGGCACGTGCCTGTAATCCCAGCTACTCGGGAGGCTGAGGCAGGAGAATTGCCTGAACCCAGGAGGTGGAGGTTGCGGTGAGCCGAGATCGCACCATTGCACTCCAGCCTGGGTAACAAGAGCGAAACTCCATTTCAAAAAAAAAAAAAAAAAAAAAAAAGAAAAGAAAAAGAAAAAGAAATGTTTTAGCAACATGAGAGCAACACGGTGAAGATTAAGAAGTTTCAATTGGCTTTAATATTATTTTTAATACACTACTTTATAACAAAAATAGAAGGATATGATTATTTCTTGCATATGGCATTGCTTTATGAAATCCTAAAAATGTTTCCTTGAAAATCCAGCCAATTTTCTATACTTTCCTCTAAAAAGGAAGTCAGCTGAGGTCACATGTCATCAAACAAAGGCCCGTTTCTCCCCAATAAAGGCTTCTAATAACATTGAGGATAAAATCAGATGTCTTTATCATGGCCTCCAACTCTCTGCATAATCTGTCCTCTGGCTACCTCTCCCACTGAAGCTTCTACCACCATCATCCCCCCTCACTCCGCCCATCATATTGTCCTTTTGCTGTCATCCATCATATCACATCTTTTTGCCTCAGGGCCTTTGTACTTACTGTTCCTTCTGCCTGGAAATATCTACACAACGTCTTCCTTCAATCTCTGCTCTCATAGCACTTTCTCAGAGAGATCTTCTGACCAACTGGGCCCCTTCAATTTCTGTTATTATCTACCCTGTCATAACTGCCTTATCTTTCTTCATTAAATGCATGTGTATATTTGCATATTACTTATTAGCTGTCCCCATCATTAGAACTGAATTTCTACAAAGTTTGAAATAATCATTTTGTTCATGCTGTATCCTATCACCTAAAATAGAGCCTGGCTTACAGTGGGGAAACTCAACAAATCTTTGTTAAATAAATGACTTACAACCTTTTCCAAGAACAAAATAATGATTGCTGAAAGAATAGTACTGTGAACATTTTTAATTTTAAAATAGGCTCCTCCTGCCGTGTTGATGCCTGTTTGCCAAACAGATTTACAAGTTTGCATATGTACATGCAGGCAAGAGTCTATATTTACACATGCAAGGCCAGATCCCTCCACAAAAACAAAAAACAAAAAACAAAAAACAACCTGCATACTTTTCAGCACTGCATAAACTCTCACAGGATGTATCTCTCGGGTCGCTCATTGGCACTGTGGTGTCTGTGATGATCTCAGCTAAAAGAAACCCATTTAGTTATCACATCTCTTCTGTCTAGTTTCTGGGGCTTAAAATGAGTAAACAAAAAACCAATAATATGTAGAATCTTATTTCTCCCATGATACATTTACATCCTGGTTTCACTAATCTTTAGCAGATTAAATTCAACAAACAAATAGAAAGATTCGACAGAAGTGATCTTCAGACTGTGTCCCATAAATACCTGCAATCTGTACTGTTTTTAACCCAGCACTCAAGTGATCACCTGGGCCCAGGAATTTGTACTGCTTCTAACACAGCATTCAGTGTTAAAAATAGCACAAAATCCTGGGCCTTATCCAGGTTTGGAGATAGAATCTAGGAGTGTAACGATTAAGAAGCTCTCTAGCGGCTGGGGGCGGCAGCTCACGCCTGTAATCCCAGCACTTTGGGAGGCTGAGGCGAGTGAATCATTTGAGATCAGGCATTTGAGATCAGCCTGGCCAACACGGTGAAACCCCGTCTCTACCAAAAATACAAAAAAAGTAGCCGGGTGTGGTGGCGGGTGCTTGTAATCCCAGCTACTTGGGAGGCTGAGGCAGGAGAATCACTTGAACCTGAGGGGTGGAGGTTGTAGTGAGCTGAGACTGCGCCATTGCACTCCAGCCTGGGCAACAAGAATGAAACTCTGCCTCAAAAAAAAGAAAGAAAAAAAAAAAGCAGCAGCTCTTTAGGGGATTCTAATGTCCATTAACATTTAAGAAATTCTACCTGAATCATTTTTATACCCTTACTTGCTGAGGACACACCAGATTGTTGGTAGATACGTATTTTTTAATGTAAGCGTTGAATGTGGGCGTCTTTAGGTGAAGTTTCATGAAGTCTGCTACTGCCTTTCGAAAGATTCAGCAAAAAGGTCTCTACCTCTCAAGCTCTGTAAAAATAGATAAGGCAAATGTGGCAAAATGATAGCACTTGCTGAAGCCAGGTGGTTATTCTTACATGGTAGCATTCTTCCAACTTTTTTATATGTTTGAAAATTTTCATAATCAAAAGTTGAAAAAAACACAAGCTTTGATTCACCCAAGGTTTGCAGTCACATGCTGCTGGAAAATCAAATAAAATGAAGCGAGATCTACAAGGTAATGGTCTGGCCAGATGGTCAAAGGGAGGACCAAGAGGGCTTAGGGGATGTCTCCTGATTTTTCCCTGAACCGGCTATTAAGACAGCTTCTCCCCCTGAGGGGCCTGCTCAGTGTGTTCAGATGAATCATTTGTGATACCCCAACTGAACTTCTTCCCAGCGGTCGGTCATGGAAGTAGCTCAGCTCAGGACTCCAGGCATCAGCAAAAACGTGTAGTTTCCAAATGCACTTGACATTTTTCAAGCACAACTCAATTGCTCTCAGAATTGGCCACTTGTACCTCGGAAAGGAAAGGCAAATGAGGGGCCCCCAAAGCGCTGCCCTTGGAGTTTGCTAACGCTCCAAGAGATAGAGAAAACCAGTCCTTGATGTCTTACAAAAAAATAAAAGGACTTCACACACTTCTTTCCCTTCCCCGTCATGTCATGTGGGGGATGAGGGCTTTGGTCACAGCACCCAGCATTCTGCCAGGCACAGGTTAGGGGCTTGGGATGGAATAATAAGGCGAAGGCTCTGCGTTTTCGGCTCTGTATCCTGCGTTCCTGTGACTTCTTAAGAATACAGGGATCATCCCCTCACCCTAAACTATCAATCTTTTTGGTAAATGTCATCGCTTTTCCTCATGTGAAAACAAAACCATTTAATAAAAACTGAGAAGCATACCTAAAAGCTGAACGGCCATTCTTCTATGTGCTTTACATGACAGCAAAGATGTGGATTTCAAGCAGAATCTTGGTTAACCAGGCTTCTGCTTCAAATTGGCTTAGAAAATTAAGGGCATGCATTGTCTCTGATTAAACAACCATGAAAGATTTTAAAAAGAAACCTAACAAACAAAAAAAGCCTCATGCATAACATGCATGCAACAAGGGCCCCCACCAATTCAAAAGGCTGTGAATTTGCATTTTATTCTTATGATCCAGAAGGAGCTTGACTAATCTAGAGAGGTAGCTTTGAGAAGCAGAGGCTGACTGAACTCCTGAGGCTCCAACAAAAGACTTCTTTTATTTTTCCTCCTTTCTTTTTTCCTCTGAGTCAATCACAAGTAAACTTAGTCATTAACCTTAAATCACACCAAAGAAACAAACAAATACATACAATTCCTTAACACCAAGTACCATTTTGCAGCTTGCAGCCAGGGGCATCCCCCTATTTTCTGTTGTTTTGGCTTTATTCCCAGGGGAAAATCCTAGCAGGGCTGTGAAACAGAAATGTATCACACAAATAATTCTGCTGCCTCAACTCCCAAGGTCAACGCTTTTTTTCCCCCTTTTTCTCTCTTCCTCTCTCACTCACCCATATCCCACGATCTCATCACAGTGCACCATTCAGCTAACCAGGACAACTAATGACTAACAGTGCAGACCAACATGTTGTTCTTTGCTCACAAAGTCTGTGGCAGCAAGTGTTTTTGAAACACAGCAGAAGTCTTAAATGGTCTCAACGTAGCGCTGTGTACAAAAAAGGAACTCTGGTTATCAGGGAAACCAGGTGTCGACTGTTGTTCTACTGAGAACATTGACCTCCCCAGTGAATAAACTCACGGGTATTCAGAGGAGCGGATGAAAACATTGATACACAGCCCATTAATCCCTAAAATATTCTGATGATCATACATGCAATGTCTGAAATTTGATAAAAAGCCAAGGAAAGGATAGAGGCACAAACACCCCAGGAATGGGGGCGTGGTGCCCAGTGAGGGAGATGGGGTGTGCACTAGAAAACTCCAGATTTCATTACATTTCACTGGTTCTGGACATGCCCTTTGAAGCATCAGGTTTATTGTCTCTAAAAGAGTAAGTTTAATAAAGAGGCAGCCCATAAAGGGTACTGTAGCATGTAAAGTTACTGTAATTAGGTTTTCAGGAGTTATAATAAAACATTTAGCTGGAGAGAGGTTAAATAACTGCCGCCCTTTCTGGCACCATGAATACACTCTTCAATATGAAAAGGAATGGTGGTGGTTGAGGGAAAATTCAAGGGGCAAGTTCTGGAGTCAGACAGAGGCAGAGACAGAGACAGAGACAAGGATCGTGGAGAGAAAGAGAAAACAGAAGGAGAGAAGCATAGAGAATGAGGTGAAAAAAGAGATAACAAGAAAAATGATGGATACTGCGCTACTGAGCCCTACTTGAGAAGCAAAACTAGGTGATCGCTTAAGCGTTCTGTCTTTATTTTCTTGATTGCAAATATAAAATGTACACATTACAAAAAATCAAGTATGTAAATCCCCCTCTCCCCAGACACAATCTTGCTCTGTTGCCCAGGCTGGAGTGCAGTATACATGATCTCTGTTCACTGCAACCTCCACCTCCTGGGTTCAAGCAATTCTTCTGCCTCAACCTCCTGAGTAGCTGGGATTACAAGAATGCACCACCATGCCCAGGTAATTTTTGTATTTTTTAGTAGAGACGGGTTTTCATCATGTTGGCCAGGCTAGTCTCAAACTCCTGACCTCATGATCCACCTGCCTCAGCCTCTCAAAGTGCTGGGATTACAGCCATGAGCCACTGCGCCTGGCCAAGTATATAAATTTTAAAAATAGAAAGTTAACATCTCCTGTACTTTAGAGATAGACTCATAAACATTTGATGTTTGTAGTCAGACTTCTTTTTCTACATAGAAACATTTCTTTACTGTTATCATCAGGATGATTATTCATTTAATTGTTTAGGAAACCCAACAGGATGGTACCAAGAAGGCAGTATTAAGTCTGTAAATTCTAAACCAAGACAACCAGGGTTTGCATTCTGGCTCCTATATTTATCACTATGGGGTCTTGGGCAAGTTACTGAACCTTGCTAGGAGGCTGACAATGAAAGCAGCTACTTCATGGGCTTGTTAGGGGGATTGGGTGAGTGTATTTGTGAAATGCTTAGCATTGAGATTGACGTCCAGTGAATGATCAATAAACGCAGATATTAATGGCTTGAGGGCAGGAGCCATGTATAGCATATTTTAGCTTTTACTAAATCTTCTTGACCTAGCATAGTGCCCAGATGATTTAAAATATTTGTTGAATGAATGAGTTGTTCTAATTAGCTTGGTGATTGGAGAACTGCAGGCACCCCCCCCCCCACACACACACACTGTCCCCAAAATAATGTTATAAGGAAGAGAAGGGACTAGGATGTTACTAGTGTGCTTCTTCCGGTTGAGAATTTATGCTTAGGTTGAGAAGTAAATTGTTTCCTTTAAAAATAGAACTTAAAATGTTTGAAATTGTTACTTCTCAAGTTTGAAAACCAGGAAGCCAATAACCCAATTAGTGTAGTCAAAAGAATTTTATATCATAGTTGCCTAAGCTTCAACTCAAGCCAATTTAATTCAGGAAAAAAAAAAAAATAGGCTTTCAAGGTTTCTCATCCCTGAACCTTTCGGCTCATAGGGGACTGCCACTACATTTGCATATGCCATGAACAACAGGAAAATCCTCTATTTTGCCCTCTTCAAAATTTGCAGCCGTACCAAAAATATTCACAGCTGGAATAATTAGCAACTCAATTTATTGCCTTCCGTTTTCTAAATAGAAGCTTCGACTCTTGATATTTAAGTAGTGTCACACTGTGATATAACATAGCATTTTTCATGGTAAAACTTTTCTTTTTCCTCCATGAAATGATATCCTGCCCAGTGTGACAGGCAAGTTCTCTCGAGGTCACTCAAGAAACCTTGTGTTTTGTGAGCAAATCCATTTCAGAGTTTTTGGATGAGATGAAGAGTCTTTTTTTTTCCCCTGGAGTTGTTAACTTGGTGACTTTTTTCGAGTTAATTGGTAAGAAGAGTCTTGATATAGGAGAGGAAAATAAACCAAAGACGTCTGACTTTGACTTCAAATTTGACTTTGAATTCGCTATGCACTATCATATGGGAGTGTCCAGACAGCCGTTTCAAATGAACTTACATTTGTGTTCACCAGCGGCTAGAGGTAGATGGAGAAAGAATTGCACACCATCAGACACAGCCAAGGAGCAGAATGATTTCTACCATTGCGTTTATTGCTTGGACGATTCAGAGTCAGAGAATGCTCAAGCTGGAAGGACCCTCTGGGTATGTCCCTGTATCATATTCTGCTTCATGTGATCACATTTGTTTTTGTCTTATTTCTTAAGTCAAATTACAAAGCCAGGCTCTCTCTCTTTTGCTTTCTGGTATCTTTCCCTGTTCATAGGAGGTGCTCAAGAAGTCTGCTGAAGGAATTCACTAATTATGGTAGAGGGGGAAAATGAACGGGCTTGGAGCCAGGCGCACCTGGACTCAAATCTCAACTTCACCAGGAGATGCCTGACGCGGGGAAAGCTGGGTCTTCTCCCTGGGCCTTGGATGCCTCTTCTAAGAAAATAGAGATAATAGCAATATTTATATCCCAGAACTGTTGGAAGGGCTGAGAGAGAACATCAATACAATCTAAGAGCACAGAAGCAGGCTCACAGGAAGTGTTTAAAACATGTATGTGCTGCATTACCTCCACCGCGGCAATGAACACAATATCTCAAATATGAAATCACTGCCCAGCCAGTATTTATTGACCATGGAATATATATCACATGGTACTAGAAGCTTGGATGTATTGATGAATAAGTCCTTATCCTCATAGGAGATTTCCAGTCAGACAGATAGAACAAATAAACAAAACTCATATCCAGGTAAACAACAAATAAAATACTTTCAAAATGTCAGAAGTACCAAGGGATTGAGAAGTCTGAGGATAAGAAGTAACTGACCATATGAAGAATAGTAAAAAGGAGTATCTCAGGCAGTAGGAGAAGCGTGTGCAAAGGCCCTGGGGTGGGAACCATGGAATTTTTGAAGATGTAAAAGAAGGGCAGTGTGATCTGGGCTAGTGGCAGGAAGAAAAGGTAGCTAATATCCATGGCTTGAAGGCATGGTATCTGTATTTTAGACCAAGTACAAAGGGTTCTAACTATGCCATCTCTTTGAGTTAATGAAGTACATTTAGGAGTATTCTATCTGAAAAATGACTAGGGTTGGAGATACTCATGGGGAATTCAGCACAGACCTTTGTGATGAAAAAGCTCAGCTGTCTTCTTTGACCTCTGCCTTGAGGGTTTTGGTTTTTGTTCAGAATATTCTAGCCAGACCTGAATATTATACCCATTACCCTGTCTATTTTTGGATATAGTCAGGCGTATCTCAAGGTTAGCGTGCCAAAATGCACCTTTTGATTTTCACTCCAAACTTCTCTTCTCCTCCAAGCTCCACCCGTATCAGTTACAGATGTCATCACTTTTCCAGTTGTGCAGGAGCCATCCCCAGGTATGGGAATATATTGCATGCAGGAAGCATTTTAGAAAGTGCTCTTGGGAAGACCATGTGTGAGGGAGTGAAGGAAGCGGACCGCCCTGGGTGGGTATGGCAGGGAGCTGAATTGTGATGCTACTGGGAGGGGCTTAGGGTAATTTCATGGAAAGCTCTGGAGCTGGGATGGCTCTGCCGAGTTGTTCCAATTTGTTCAGAGGAGGCTGGGCCTTCATATTCTCACTCGTATCAGTCACTGGATGTGGGCTGTTCCCAGAGGAGGTCCTTGGAAGAGGTGGCTCTCCTCCGCTGAAGGCCAGTCTCAGAGACGGACTTGGCTGAGCTCTGTTGGCTGCCAATATTACCAGCAATTGGAAGGACAGCTGCTCCAGTCCTGGAGGGTGACGTCTGGGTGGGTGCCACGCCATCTACCTCACCAGGCTTCACCATGGTTCCTGCCCTTCCCTCACGCCCAATCCATCCTCAGTTGATTTCCTCTCTGCCTCCAACACACCCCCATCCTTTTCTCACCACTCACACCTTGCGCCTGGCCTGCTGCACACGGCAGTCTTTAAAGAGGCCTCCCTCTTTCCACTTTGCCCGTTACACCCCTTCTCCCCACAGGAGTCAGTCATTGCCTAGAAACATAAATCAAAACACATCTCGAACCTTCCCATTCTTTTACACTTAGAAGTCATCTGCATTGTGGCCTACAAGGTGTCTTGTGATGGTCGAGGTCATCTCTTCCTCACCTCTCCGTGCTCTGCTCCCAAGGCTCCTGCCATCTTCTTTGCTGTTCCTTAAAGAAGCCAAGCTCCTCCCGAGGTCCCAGCGGTCACACGGTGTTTCCCTGTCTCCTCTCCTTCTCTCTTCTTACTGCATGGTTCCTCTTTCTCAGGTCTTTCAAGTCTACCCTCAAAGCTCACTTTCTCAGAAAAGCTTCCTTGATCAACCTTTCCCATTCAAGCATCTCGCACCCTACCTGGTCCAAGGTTAAAGCTGGGAACAGTCCACCTCCAGGGCTGGGGGTGGGGCACAAAGCCCATTTTCCCCATCCTGCATTGTGATATCTCATTTAACCCGGATCACCTTGGGCAGCTATCTCCTTCATTCATTGTTTGTCACATGCCTTTCCCAATGCCATGCGCATTCCAGGAGGGCCAGGATTTCATCATCTTCCTCACCATTGTATCCCCAGGCCCGGGAAGAATGCCTAGACCATGTTTGGTGCTCCAACAATTTTTAGTTAATGAATAAAGGCATGAACCAACATAGATCTTGAAAAGATCTTGAAAGATCATCTTATACTGCCTGTAGGAGGTAATGAATGCGGAAAGCTTCCTCTCTGCTCTCAGATGCAACACTTGTATTTATTTTCCCTGCAGTGTCCTTGTCAAGGGATCCCCTGTCATTGTGGTTTTCCAAGATTTCGATAAACAACATCATGTTCTCATTATTCCTACACATGGTTATTTTAAATCCGTTGCGAAGGTTTCATCTTTCTATTCAAAGGAGCACTTTGGTGTGTTTCGTGAACCTCTTCATTTTCTTGATCTTTTAGATTGGAATTCTCCACAAGTTTTCTGTCATTCTTGAGGGATATCAGCTATAATCATGATTATTTCCACTTCAGATACCCAGTGATTTTGTAAAACAGTGGGAGAACGCGTTTTTGATTAATTTCTGAGTTGATTAAGGTATGCTGGTAGTTTGCAGCCCTATCCCCTTCTTTCTTTCCACAGCAACCCAATGGCCGTATATCTTCAGGCATTACTTCACACAAATCGCCTGGCCGACTCCCAGTTTGTAACTGGGACCTCAGAGATCGTCTTCCGATAAGTCTGGAAGAATTATTGGTAAATGTATATGCTCCTTATCTGTCACTTCCCCGCCCACCTACAGAGCAGTTTATCTTCCGAGGCTTGGTATCTCTGCAAATACAAAGATCTCATGGTGCATTTTTCTCTTCCAAATCACTTTTAATAGAATATGATAGAATTTACTTTCTCCTCTACCTTTGTAACAAAGGAGTCCTGCCCAATGCACCTTTCTTTATTTCCTTATCTTTGGTGCTTCAAGACGTCTGTCTGAAGAGTTGCATTTACCATGATGTTGAATGGGGATCATGTTGACATGACAGTCTTTCAGATGTCAACACATTACACACTCAGATCCATTTACCACTATTAATCAAATCACATGTACCAGTATTTTGTGTTGTGACTTTAAGGTTAATCCTTTCAAGAAATGTTTTGAGAGCAGACATTTTTTCCCCTGGAACCTTTCTAGAAAAAGATTGGAGAAGAGACTGGTTCTCCGGCCTAACTCTCTTACTGTCTCTCCCTTGAGTAGACCTTTTATAGAGAGGGTGACACGCTGATCTTCCCACTATTTTCTCTGATTAATTAATTATTTTTTAAAAGTTGATGTTATAAAATTAACCATTTTTAAGTGCATAATTCAGTGACATTTAGGGCATCCACAAAGTTTAAATTCTGTCTCTAAGTTTCAAAACATTTTCATTACTCCTCAAAAAACTCAAATTCCTCCCAAAAATCTATTAAACAGTAACTCGCCATTCCTTTACTCTCTCACTCTCAGCTCCTGGAAACCACTAATTTGGTTTCTGTCTCTATGGATTTGCCTGTTCTGGATATTTCATATAAATGGACTCATGCAATATGTGATCTTTTGTGTCTGACTTCTTTTTACTTAGCATAATGCTTTCAAGTTCAACCCCATTGTAGCATGTATCAGTTCTTCATTCCTTTTATAGCAGAATGCTATTTCCTTGTGTGTGTGTGTGTGTGTGTGTGTACGCTTTTGTTTTTTGAGAGAGTCTTGTTCTGTCACCAGGTACCAGGCTGTAGTGCAGTGGCTCGATCTCGGCTCACTGCAACCTCCACCTCTGGGTTCAAGCAATTCTCCTGCCTCAGCCTCCTGGGTAGCTGGGACTACAGGCACATGCCACCACACCCAGCTAATTTTATTTGTATTTTTAGTAGAGACGGGGTTTCACCATGTTGGCCAGGATAGTCTCGATCTCTTGACCTTGTGATCCGCCTGCCTCGGCCTCCCAAAGTGCTGGGATTACAGGCTTGAGTCACTGCACCCGGCCACATTTTTTCTTTATTCATTCATCCACTGATGAACACCTGGGTTGTTTCCACCTTTTGACTATTGTAAATAGTACTGCTACAAACACTGGTGTGAAAATGTCTGTTTGTGCACCTGCTTTCAAATATTTGGGGGATCTCCCTAGGTGAGGAATTGCTGGATCATGGGGGTGCCTCAGTTACTTTGTGTTGCTAATGAGGACTCCATGGGACTGGGACTCCTTAATTTATAAAGAAAAGGTGTTTATTTGGCTCCTAATTCTGCAGGCTGTGAAAGAAGAAGGGTGTCAGCATATGCTTCTGATAAGGACCTCAGGAAGCTTCCAATCATGGCAGAGGGAAAGGGGAGCTGGCATCACAGGGTAAGAGACAGAGAAAGAGAGCAGGAGGTGCCAGGCTCTTGCAGGAACTAATAAAGCAAGAACTCACTCACTTCCGAGAGGAAGGCACAAGTTGATCATGAGGGATGAACCTCCCTGACCCAAACACCTCCCACCAGGACCCACCTCCAACATTGGGGACCACATTCCAGCATGAGACATGGAGAGGACAAACATCCCAACTATATAATACGGTAACAAAATGGTTAACTTTTTGAGGCACCTCTAGCTGTTTTCTAAATGTAGAAAATGATCATCAACATTGAACTCTTCAGGAAGCTCAAATTCTGGTTCACAGTAAGCATTTTGCTAGTCTCTTTGCATCCTAGCCATATCCTGAGCTTGTTTTTGAAAACTGTTAAGGAATTATAAAACAAGAAGCATCACCAAGGAGCCAGGTGGCAGCAGTAGTAGAAAGAGTCAAAATATTTCATACCTTAGGAAATGTCTTAATATGCCCAAGTCAGCAGGTTCCCATTTCAGAAAAGAGCTTTTAGTGAGAACCTAGCGGGGTTTACATTCTAGGAAAGCTATCTATCCATGACATTTTTTTTTCTATTTTACTGGATGTATTATATAAAGCATTTAGAATAACTCATACATCAGTTTAAGTTCTTCCATCTTTTTTATATATTCCCTTGTCATATTTTAATATGTGATAGATATACTTTTCTTTTTTTCCTTTTAACTTTTATTTTAGGTTCAAGGGTACATGTGCAGGTTTGTTACATAGGTAAACTCGTGTCATGGGGGTTTGGTGTACAGAGTATGTTGTCACCCGGGTTCCAAGCATTGTATCCAAAAGGGAATTTGTTTTCTGATCCTCTGTCTCCTCCCACCCTCCACCCAAGTAAGGCCCAGTGTCTGTTGTTCCCTTCGCAGTGTCCATGTGTTGTCATTTCATCATTTAGCTCCCACTGACAAGTAAAAATATGTGGTACTTGATGTTCTGTTCCTGTGCTAGTTTGCTAAGGATAAGGGTCTCTAGCTCCATCCACATTCCCACAAAAGACATGATCTCATTTTTAATGGCTGCATAGTATTCCATGGTATATATGTACCACCTTTTCTTTACCTAGTTTACCATTGATGGGTATTTAGGTTGATTCCATGTCTTTGCTATTGTCAGTAGTGCTGCAATGAACATACACATGCATGTATCTTTACAGTAGAATGATTTATATTCCTTTGGATATATACCCAATAATACCCATGAAACTTTTAAACGAAGATTTTTCTTCTTAGCATACACTCTAAGCACTATATTATAAATAGTATGTATGTACCAAGCCCAGATATTGCCTGACTTGATAAATGAGTTCAGGTATGAGTGAATTCTAAAAGTTTATGCTTTGAGAAAAATTATGTTTTATTTTAGAAAGCTAGATCATAAAGTCCTTCCTAGCAAGGGCTTGAATAAATTCTGGCCTTTCTACTTTTGTCATAAGATCAGAGAGGATCTGAAAAACAACATCTTAAAAGGTGCTTTTTGGATCACCAAGTATATTTGTATATTACTAGTGTTAGATAAAGTGAGGGTTCCATGATATTTGGGAAATAGTGGGGTAAACAGAATTCAGAAGATTACTGCAGATCTTTACAAACCTTTAATACTCAAATATCATAAATATTCCAGTACTCTACACTATTGATTATCCCACTTACTTTTTTGAGTTTTATACCTACCCCTCTTCTCAGCCTTAAAACTGATATTTCATGGCATTCCTTATTTAAGAAATGAAATTCTAATTCATTTCTCTCTATTTCTAGATTGGTACTCTAAGGCCCAGAAAGAAGTGAAAAACCAACCAACCAACCAAAAAACCCAATAATGGCTATTTTTGTAGATGCTCAGGATGCATTTGCTGGGTAGATGAAGGAAGGAAGGAAAGAAAGAAGAGAGAAGGTATATAAATGTGTAAAACTTAAAGGGGACAGACTAAGTATTGTGGGATTTCTTCAAGGTCGAGGAAGGAAGACAACATTGATTTATCTAAATTCTTGTACAGCTGCCGGCAATTCTTAAGTCATCAAAATAATTCTTAACGAAGGAGATGGCAGAGGAGAAAGAAAACTGGCCAGGTATGGTGGCTCATGCCTGTAATCCTAGCACTTTGGGAGGTTGAGGTGGGCAGACTGCCTGAGCTCAGGAGTTCGAGACCAGCCTGGGCAATATGGTGAAATCTTGTCTCTACTAAAATACAAAATAAATCAGCCAGGTATGGTGGTGTGTGCCTGTAGTTCCAGCTACTTGGGCGGCTGAGGCAAGAGAATTGCTTGAACACAGGAGGCAGAGGTTGCAGTGAGCCAAGACTGTGCCACTGCAGTCCAGCCTGGTGACACAGAAAGACTCCATCTTTACAAAAAAAAAAAAAAAAAAAAAAAAAGAAAAAGAAAAAGAAAACTGCCACTCCTTTTTTGCTTATTATAGATTATTCCTTTCACATCAACCATGTATAACAATTTCAGGCATTTAACTTTGGGGCACTGTTGCTTCTCTTCAACCCTCCAATAAACAGTGGTCATCTTTATTACTATCTATTTTCCCATTTGAATTTACATCAGATTCTTTGAGGCATGAGCAAATAGAAGAAGACCTATCGGCATATTTACTCACGTTTCTTTTTATGTGTAATAGCCATAGGTATGATATATTTATCTTATTTAGAACTCTTCATGAAATGACACAAGAGCGCTTCAGGGATATTAATTAAGTTTTATGGCAACCCCTGTGACATGTCTGCCTGTTGACATGTATCTGGACACTCAGAAAGGAATGTGCAGGAGTGTGCCATTTAAGTGTGTTTGCAGGCCAGCCACATACTTACTGACAGTGCATAGAACAGATTCATACATTTCAGTTGTCAAAAAAAAAAAGCCATTAAAAAAGGTAACCATCATTTAGTATCAACACATAAATATCACCATGGCACTTAATATACTCTAAGGCAGACCCTGCAGCATCCCTATCACGAAACAAGTCCCAGGGCAGCGGGCTCTGAAAGCTGGGCTTCCTTGAAAGGTTCCTAGTTTCTTAAATGCTGGGTTTCCTAGGGCCCCAGGCGAGGCTTTTTAAAAACGCAGTGTCAAGGAAAACTGTCATGCAGGTTTGCCTCGAGTACCCGAAAAGCTTGTCACTGCCATCTTGGAAGTCTTGACGAAGATACAGTTGGACAAGCCGAAGCACGGTGAATTGAAATCTGCCTGTCAGGGAGGTGGCATGTTAGACTAAAAAGCAGGTGCCCACCTTCAGGCATTTGCTTTGCAAGTGGCGGAATTAAACAAAAGCTAAAGGAAAGTCTGGTACTGGGGAGGAGGCTGCCTTTGCAGACATCTTGCAGGCTTGGACTGGAACTGGGCTTCTTCCTGGCTCTTAGTTTTGCTTGACAAGTTTAATAGTTACATGAAAAACAAAGCAATGTCTGCATGTCTGCGGAGGGAAGTGAGGAATGAGGGAAAGAGAAGTGATAGGGCGGAGGAGCAAGGAACAAGAGGGAAGGTCAGGGTCACAGTCAGGTCGGGACAGCCCTGCTGATTCTAGGAGGTGGGACCGGGTGATGGTTAATAAGGAAACTGTCAGCAGCAGGTGGGGTCAGAGCCTGGTTGCCTCACCTGTAACCTGCGCAGCCTAAGGCAAATGATTTGTTATTATTACATCTTAGTTTCCTCAGGAAAATAGTGAAAATGATGGAAAGTATTTCTTAGGAATATTCGTGGATTAAATGAGCAGCTCAGCACACACCTGACATTGAGTGGATCCTCAATTAATGTTGGCTATTAGTGTTATGCAGGTAATTATCAATGAATCCCATAGACTGCCTACTTTAAGTATATATCTCTTTCCTTTTAGTACCCTTTTCTCCCTCCCTCTGTCCCTTCCTCCCTCCCTTCCTTTCTCCCTCCCTCTCTCCCTTCCTTCCTTCATTCCTTCCTCCCTCCCTCCCTCTCCCTCTCTCTCTCCCCTCTCCCTCCTTCCTCTCTCCCTTTTTCACTCCCTCCCTCTGTTCCTTCCTTCCTTCTTCCCTCCCTCCCTCCCTCCCTCTCTCCCTCCATCACTCCCTCTCTCCTTTGCTACCCACCTCCCTCCCTCCCCTTTCTCCTTCCTTCATTCCCTCCTTCCATCAGATGCATTGGTTAACTTCAATGTACTTTCATTTCCTCCCTTTCTGGTGTGTCCTCCTTTTCCATTTCCTCATGGCAAATCTAACCATGACATGCCTTTGTGTTCATCCCTTTGGGGCTTTCCGTCCCACACTGAATAAACCTTAGGGTGCTTGACTGCACCCAGAAGGTGACCTTGACTTGGGCCAGGAGACCTCTCTACCCACCTCCCGAGTCTCTCTCTGGTTGATCCAGAATGCTTGCACAGCCTTGCTCCTCCAGCCTTTTCCTATTTTCTCACCTTTGCCTGGAATGCCCTTTTGCTGGGGTAGCTTTCACTGCTCTATCCAGATGGAACTCAGAGCCATTCCTGCCCGCCAGGCTTCCCTGACCAGGTAGGTTGGATGCACTCCCCGCTCCATGTTTCCATATAGTCCCCTGAGCTAATGTCCGGCTTACAACATCCTCTCTCAATATCCATGATCTGCTCTGTGGCCTTTCTCCCACTCGACCGTGATCCCAAGAGGTCAGACACCACGTGTTTTCTATCCTTCACCCTCTGTGCCATGGTGCTCAGCTGCTAGTCGAACCTCTACAAATGTTGGCTACATTAAGCTGAAGTCCTACAAACACAGCTGGTAATGGGATTACCAACAGGAGGTGGGAAATACAAAAATCCTTATTTAGCATAAAATCAGAGTTTCAGATAAAGTAACTATATAAGTTTGGCCTGAGGGCCTCTTATTGACAGAGCCCTCACATACTTATTTCACAAAAAAGTCTGTCTTCCTCACCAGATTTTCAAGCCCTTGATCATAACGCTTTTCTGTAATAGTTAAACAATAATACTGCCTTACTAGGCATTTCTCTTGGGATTCAGAAACCTGACTAGGTCTTTTTAGACATTCTTATAATATCCCCGTTAGGTAGATAGAGGCAAAGTGGATGAAGAGAAGAGGCGAACTCAAACATTGCCAAATTATAATGAGAAAGGAAAGGCAAAAAAGGTTAGGAGTTTTGAATCACGTAGGCCATGCTGTAGCACAGTCTGGGAATGAACAGAAAGGGCCCTACAGCTAGAATCAAGGGGAGTGAGAGAGTCAGATTTTCCCTACAGCTATGTGTGTTTCTCATACTACATCTGGCATTAAGATGGGGTGTTGGCATTTCTAGGGTATTTATGTATTATTTAGTACATTATTCCTTGAAAAAAGAATCCTCTTAATCCCATGTCTGAAATCTAACACCATAAACTTCTGGCTCTTATTTTAAACCCACAAAAGAAACTCAGGCCATTAAATAAGGTGGAATAAAGAGAGATCGTAACATTTGAATTGAGACAGACACAATTTGGCACAATCTATCAAAATTCAAAATGCGCATTATACATATCCTTTGATCTAGCAATTTCACTTCCAGGAATTTAACTTTTGAATATAATTATGTAAGTATGCAAAGAAAGATACATACACAAGACTTTTCATTACAGATTTGTTTGTAATAGCAAAATTCTGAAAGCAATCTAAATGTCCATCTAGAAGAGACTGGTTAAATAAATTACAGCATTATAGAATATTACACAGACTTTAAAAAAGTATGAGGTAAGTCTACATAAAATTACCTGAAAATACTTTCACAATATCTCATTAAATGATAAAAAGGAAGTTGCCAAATGATATGTATATGATTCCATTTATATTAAACTTAAAATATATACGCTCAGACATCCACAAGCATTTCTGAAAGCCTAAAATAATCAACCTTCAAGTGAGATTTCCTTGAAAATGGAAATTGATAAGCAGGGAGTAGTCCTTTTCACTTTCTCTCTCTGTGTTGAATATTTTACCAAGAGAATGTGCACATTCTGTAATAAAATAACTGAAAAGACCAAAGATGTTGTAATAGGTGCTCTAATTCTTGGCCTTAAATTCATGACCTTTCCTTTGCAGAAGGAAATGGAGATAAATATTCTGTGCAGGATAAGTAGGCACCAACATCCCCTAATCATGCAGGAAATAGTGAGGGTTGCTGGGGAAAAGTCTAGCCAGAGGCTTGCCTTCCAGCCCCACTCGGGCATTTGGAGTGGAAGGCACTAGAGTGTCATAGAACTTTCTAAGCCTCACTCTCTTTGACTGTAAAAATAGTCATTGGACTATACTAGGTGATCTGAACTCAGTTTCCAGTTTGAAAACTCTGCCTCTGTGCAGGCAAATGAAGCCCCTTCTCTTAAATGATCAGGGCTCAGGTTTGTTTGTTTGTTTGTTTGTTTGTTTTTGAGATGGAATTTCACTCCTTCACCCAGCCTGGAGTGCAGTGGCATGATCTCGGCTCACTACAACCTCCACCTCCTGGGTTCAAACAATTCTCTTGCCTCAGCCTCCCAAGCACCTGGGATTATAGGCATGCACCACCATGCCCCACTAATTTTTGCATTTTTCATAGAGATGGGATTTCGCCATGTTGGCCAGGCTGGTCTTGAACTCCTGACCTCAAGTGGTCCACCCATCTCTGCCTCACAAAGTGTTGGGATTATAGGTGTGAGCCACCATGCCTGGCTGGGTGCAGTTGTTTTGGCCAACCTAATTCATGTTGACCTTAACTCCTTCTTCTAATATCTTCTAATGTAGTGGTATGAATCAAGGGCCAACATCCCTGAAGAGGGCATCTGCTTTATTCCACATCTGCATCACCAGGTTTCTTTTTCTCCTTTCTCTGTCTCTCTCTGCCTTCCTTTATCTCTATCTCCATCTCTCTCTTTCTCTCTGTCTCTGTCTCTATCTATCTCTCCCTTTCTGCCTGAATTACCCCTTTGGCATAAGCTCTGTGAAGAATGCTACAGTGGTCTCTTTTCACCAAACTGAACGGTATTAGGAATTTAAAGACAGGACAGGAGGATGTCCCCACTGTAACACTGCTTTTATGCTTCTAAAGACAAAGCAAACAGTAGTGAAAGTGAAAAAAATGAAGTATACTCAGACACGTACTGAATATGACCCTTCTACCTTGTTCCCAGCCCACCCCAATGCCACCACACATACACGATTACATTGAAATTCTTGGTGGGTTTAAATGCATGTGTGCCATCCTTACCCCCTACTGCACTGATCCTTACAACCTCTAATAATATCAGGTTGATTCACTGGAGTGTAAACAGCAATGGGCACCATTATTAACATTAGGACATGTTGCATTTTAGGACAAAAATTTTTATCTCATTAAACACAGAACCATTCTGATGTTACCTGTACTCATGGAGCTATCTGACCCCTGTGATCTGTCCCATCTACACACACCACTATAAACAGAATATACTGTGTTGCTGAGAATATTAGGAGCTTGAAGCATGGAGTTAAATGTTTCCCATTCAAGGTTTTATTAAAAAGCAAAACCAAAATTTCTTCAAAGTCATTCAACTTTATAAGGCGAAACTGCCTTTCCAGCCATTTCCAAGAGATGGGAAATGCATCGAGATGTTTTGAGTTAACTTTCTCATCAAGAGCCCTCATAAAGAGCACTGGTTAGTAAGACAATAAATGAACATGTTTTAATTAGAAAATGTGGAATCCAAGCACTTTTGTAGGAAAGGAGATGATAGCTTAAAAGAGATGTCAGGAGACTAATAAAAGTTAAAATGCATTAAGTGGCCACAGTGAACTCAAAAGTAAAGTCGTGGGACGTTTGAGAAGTCAACCAGAGAGGGTGATGAGTCAGAAGAGGGTGGGAGTTAGTCAGTGAAATTTATTTTTTCTACTTCATTTTGGAACCAGCTGTAACCCCCTTTCTGTGCTCTAGCAAGTGAGATAACTTGATGTTCTGAAATTTCCCCACCCTGGCCAGGCCTGTGTCTGCCTGGAGGAGAAAATCATTACAATCAGACAATATGAGCTGAGCTGTGACCAAACTAACATTGAATGTGACCTGAGTCGGTTTGTGGCTTTTGCCTGCCAGGCCTCCATTTCAGGGTCTCCTAATAGCACAGTGTTTGGTCCCATAAAAGGAGGCCCACGTAAGAGTGATGGTAGAAAGTAAAGAAGTGCAAGGCTGAGAGCCTCCCAATGCCCGAGTTTAAGTACTGTTTTACTCCAGTTCTCTCAGGATCTTGTCTCTGTCCCAAACCCTCCACCTTCTCAAGTTTCATTTTCCTGATATTTTGAAAGGGGACAATAACATTTGTATTAGTCTGTTCTCATGCTGCTACTAAAGACATACCTAAGACTGGTTAATTAATAAAGAGAAAGAGGTTTAATGGACTTACAGTTCCAAGTGGCTGGGGAGGACTCACAATCATGGCAGAAGGCGAGAAGGAACGAGTCATGTCTTATATGGATGGCAACAGGCAAAGAGAGAGCATGTGCAGGGAAACTCCCTTTTATAAAACCATCAGGTCTCGTGAGACTTATTCACTATCATGAGAACAGCATGGGAAAGACCTGCCCTCAGGATTCAATTACCTCCCACTTCCAGATCCCTCCTACAACATGTGGGAATTATCAGAGCCACAATTCAGGATGAGATCTGGGTGTCAACACAGCCAAACCATATCAACATGTCTCCCCTAAGGGCTTTAATTCAGATAACATAATGTAAAATGCCTAGTATCCTACTGGACACAAAGTAGGCATTTCAGAAATGATTATGTCTAAAAACAAAGACCGAAAGAGTAGTCCGTGGTTTCCAAGAAGTGAAAAGATTGTCAATAGAGCTACAAAGTCTCCTAATATGGATTCTGAGAGCTAGAAGCTGGAAAAGATGACTGAGCACAAGAACATCCAGAAAATGCACATGGGCATGGCACTGCCCCTTGCTCAGGGGGCTGATAAATTTATTCCTTCATTTTCCTGAATTGGTGAGACTAGGGATAGGTGGAGAGTAGAGCTTCTTAAGAGTCCCACCAAATGCTTAAATGGGCCTAATAACTCCCTATGCCTTCTTATCACATGTCCCTGAGTACAGTGGAGAGGATCTGGGTTGATAAGAAATTAGAAAGTCACTTAGGTTAAGTTTTCCATGTAAAATTCTTACCTAAGAACACACCAATGTAGGCAAAGCAACATTTCCCACCTTCCTTTTAGGGCATGATTTTAACCCTTTGTTCAAATAATTAAAAATAAAATAAAAATTTAAATGTCATAATTGCTGGTGTGCAATACCTTTACAGGAGTACTAACTGTTGAGAAATGGACTCATGAATGCTGGTACCCATTGAAGTCCTAGCAAATTGACATCTGATTTCAATACCATTTTACACATAGAAAGGACTCGGTATTCATTCTCTTTTAAACTATAAGGCATACACAGCTCAAGTACTAACAACAGAAATTGGGGTATTTGCTGACTCCTGAACAGTTATTCTGAGCAAGAAATGATTCAATAGGGATTTGAAAAATACACGATTTTGAGGTGATCTTTCGTGTAGAACTTTGCCATGGCCTCTAAAAAGGAATATTTGCAAACAACACTCACAGAATGGCCCCAAATTCTCTGGTGGATTTTGGAAGAAAAAAAGTAATGTAGGAAAAATTATTAAACATTCCTATAAAATCTAAAGGATGCAGCTGCAGCTGAGCAGAATGGGCTGAGTATCTCATGACAGTTTGCAAGTCTGGGGACACAAGATCCCAGCTCACAAAAGCAAATGAGGCCAAGACTAATAAATCAAAGTTTCCTTCAGAAAAGTTGCAGGACCTACTTCCTCTGCCTGGGAGGACTGCGATGCCTTATCTGGCTTCTGTGAAAAGAAAAGGATCATCAGGGAGCCAGAATTAGAAAGGACTTGCCCTTCATCAAGTTTCTCCCTGTCTGAGCCAGATAAAATATCCTCTGGGAAGACTTCAGGAAACGCCTCAAGGGAATGACAGTTGATATTAGTTGAATGGGTGAAAGAGCACAGACAGAGATGGAAATATTTGGCTTTTTTCAACTGTGAACTTAACCCCAGAGTCTTTGACATTTACACAGACTCAGGGCAAAGTCTTGCTCTTACAATGCACGACCACGGGGTGGCCTCAATTTGTAATTGCGTCCCCATGGTCCAGGCTGCCAAGGGATGAATTTTTTTTTTTTTTAAGTTCTTCCTACCTTGAGGTTTAGCTGTGGTACCCTGCAATAAGAGTTCGCTTCCTCACCACAAGCTTTTAAGTTTGTAGAGGCAGCCAAATTTAAAAAGGATAGCTTCTCTTTAGGTACTGCCACTTTCCAGGATGCTTCCAAGTTTGCAAACCATGCCAAGAATAGGCTGGAGTGGTCCTGAATAAGATGTAATGCTTGTTTCTTTCTTAATGCACCTTGTAATTTGCACACGTGCCACAAAACACTTTATTTATTTTCTTATTAATGGGTTCGAGTGTGTTTAACACCACAAGCCATAAATTGCAGAGCAGTAGATTAGACTAGGCTCTCTTTATTTTCCTGCCAATTATCAGAAAGTGATGTGGGGGATGAGGTGCCCCTCCTAACTGGCCTTTTCTCTGCCACCTCCCTTGCCTCCATCCAACAACCAACCCCCTTGTTTTCATCTGCCAAGAAAAAAAAAAAGACACAGCCTGGTCTCTCATTGGTGAGCTTGCCTATTGAGCAGCTCCGTTATTGAGATTAATAAGCTGCCAGTTTCCAAGGAAGACTAAGAAAACTGCAAAATTAAAGTGCACTGCAACATGAAATGCTGCTGGTGGCCAGGCGAGATCGTGGTGTCAAAGAGGCAAGGTAAAGCTATAAAATAAGGCTGAGCTTGAAAGGCTAACCTAAAGGTCTCATTAATTTCCATGTGGCCTCTGATGAGAATTTAGAGGGGGCATAATGTTTCGCAATACAGAGGAATCAAGCTGCCTATTGATTTGAAAGTGCTTCAATGCATTTGGTTCACCCAGAATGAATCCTGCCTTTAAACCTCACTTGAAAACGTTAAAAAACAAACAAAAAAAGCAAACAGGTTGCCTGGGTTTAATATTCTAAAGATCAAGCTTGTCAGTGATTCTGTCAGAAAATTAATCCTTCAGTAGAAAAATCAATCTGAGAACAAGTTTGGAATAGTCTTTGCACTCAGCATGGTGAAGATGTTTCAACAATCTTGTTTCTTCTCTGTGAAAGCCTTATTTACTAAAGGTCTTGAATCTCGATTCCCAAATATGCACTACCAATGACGCATCCAGATTAGTCTAAGATTGCTTTTTCTTGAAGACAAAAAGTGTGTTTTTAAAAATTTGGATGCCCAAATTAGATTCCTTAGATACCACTCAGCAAGCCCAACATGCTCAATTCTTTTTCTGAGAACTTGTCAAGCTTCCTGCTAACAGGAACGAGGATGATATTCAAGGGATGTCCAACGGGTCAGCCATGGCACCCATGGCTGTTGGGCTTTCTCCCACCAATCTGGCAGAACTCTGTTTAGAACAACAACAAAAAATCCTACAAATCACAGAGCCTAACAAGTAGCTGTGCTTCTTAATTCTTCCAAGTCGACCTGCACTCACATTTTATAATATTCAGGGCATTAAACCTCTCCCTGTAAATCATATGCTATGCTGCCACCACCACGGAGTGGTGAGGCTTCAGATTTACCATCTGGGTTGCCACCAACTCCTCAGAGCTGTAGAGAAGGGTCTCTTGCATCCGGCCTGGCTTATGAGTTTGAAAATGACTAAGTCTATGCCCAGTGACAGGCTGGAGTCCATCCCATAGATCATTTCTCGCCTTATGCCACGTATACTGCATTGACTTTATTTCATGGCCTAAGCAAATTAATTTGTTGTTTGCCATCAGGCTAGGTAGAGACATTTTTCCCCCCCTCACTTCCTAGTTCCACAGGTATTATCCTATGGTCATTAAGAATATGGGATTTAAAGTCAGGCCAACCCAGGTTCAAATTTCAGCTCTGTCACTTACTAATGGGTAACATGTAAATAACTTAATTCCCCCAGCTTTGGTTTCCCTGTATTTTCAATATGGATACTAACATATACCTAACAGAAGAGCTTAAGGGATTAAATGGGATCCTGTAGGTAAAGCTTAGTGCCAAGCAAAAAGTATTTGACAAAGTTGTTATTCACAGGCCTATACGATCGTGTGAAATAAATTTAACAAATTTCTGGAATGAATTTTTTTTTAAAGATGGAGTCTCACGCTGTCACCCAGGCTGGAGCGCAGTGGTGTGATCATAGCTCACTGCAGCCTCCACCTCCTGGGCTCAAGAGATTCTTCTATCTCAGCCCCCCAGAATACTGGGATTATAGGCATGAGCCACTGCATCTGGCCTGGAAAGACATTTTTTAAAGAGAACAATCAATTGCCGAGGGCTTTGGATAGACTAAGTATGCTATTACTTGTAAACGGATGATTTTCTGTGTTATACATATTATTTTAGAATCAAAATAAGTCTGGCCAATAATTGCAGTCAATTCTCTTTCCTCACAAGTGTAACATGTCCAAAACTGAACTTTGGTTTTCTGCTACAAAAACCTGTTCCTCCTTCAGCACATGACATTGCTATTCACCCAGGCATTTAAGTCAAAAACTTGATGAAGAATCCTAACCTTCATCTTCAAACTCCAGCAAAATTAATTTCTACTGATTCTACCTTTAAACTATACTTCACGTCTTTGAATATTCAGCACTGCTCCCTAATCAAAGGCATGCCACTTTTCATCTTAACTATTATTATATTTTCCAAACTGGACCTTTAGTCCTGCATAGCTTCCATGCTAACTGCTCCCCAATCCATTTATCACATGGCAGCTATCATTATTAAAAGCAAAAAGCAGAGTATATCTTACTATTTTGCTCTCCTGCTTAAAAAGCTTCAGTGACTTTTAATTGTTCTTAAGGAAGAATCCAAAAGCTTTAACATGGTCCAAAGCCTTGATCCATCTTGCCCTTGCCTACTTTTCTAGCTTACTTTCTCTTTCTGGCACCATATTGTTTCTTCCCCTGGTGGCTCGTTGTTGTTGTTACCTAGAGCACTCTTTAAGCCGGGTTAACCCCTACTTATCCTCAGGGCTCAGCTTAAATGTCCATTTCTCATGGGTCTGGCTTCTTTAGATGTCTGTGGCACTTACTGCATTTGTCATGGTATAAGGGGCATTTGTTCATGTTCCGTCTGCTTCCAGCCTAGAATCTCCATAAGGACAGGGATTTTGTTTTTCTCCTTCTTTGCTGGACACATGGTAGGTTCTCATAGCTATTTCTAGAATAATTAATGAATGACCATTTAAAAAGGCAAACTGCAAACTGTTTTTCAGCTTGAGGATCTTGATGATTAAAATTAGGGCTTCTAGCATGTCAGGGCATAAGTGAACTCAGAGAGAAGTTTTGTCCTGCTTAGGGATTCTCTTTGGTGATCTGCGGCTCAGATAGATTCAAAGAAAGAAGTTTGCTTCAGCAAAACACACAAAGGAATGAAAGTTAGGTTCTGACACTGAGCTAATTTCTACTGTTTTAGACAAGAGAAGCTGACTTTAGAAACTCCCAAAGAAGCAGCCGACCAGGAAGATTCCTCACCTTGTCACTTTCAGCAGAGGAAGCAGTAGATAGGTGATATCGACCAAGAATTGCAAGTAGACTTTGTTTCAAGTCCTTCTGTGAATAGGCTGGCAGGAAGGTGGAGGGTAGAGTGATTCCGTAACACTCTACTTAAGAAAAGACAGTACAGACAGCTTGCAATTAGTTCTGCCTTATGTTTGATTTTTCGTGGATTATATGGTGGTTTATACATGAATTGACTGCTTTTGGTAGTAGACATTTATATACATTGTTCTTTTATTTAACATTGATACAGAGCTTCCCTTATATACTTTTTCATCTTTTGTAAATTCCAAACAGTCCTATTTTCTGGTAATGCCTCCTTAATCAGCCCCTCCAATTTACTCATCATAGAAAAAAAAAAAAGAAGCATAGTTCAGAGGAGATCTAACATGCGCCATTAAGACTGAGGGGGACATCAAAAGAGCAATGTGGAGAGGAAGGGACCCACTCCCCACTGGTCTAAGGAAACACACTGGACTTGGCTTCACATGCCGGGAGTGGCAGAATGTGTGTTAATTACCTCTCAGTGTTACGAAATTATTCCATAACACCCAGAAATCTGTATTAACGAGAATAAGGGTGGTAAAGCTGTTTGTAAATTTCTACATTTTCAAAAGTAGTGACTATATTATAGTCAACCTCCAGAACGTCTTGTTTTTAATGGTTCTCTCTCCTAGAGAGAGACTAATTCTTACTTGGTATGAAAGACAGAAATGGAAATACTAGTGTGGCATCATGCTCCTGAAAAGAGAAAATCCAGTATCTATACTCTCTCATGGCTAAGAAAATGGCACCAGGAAATGGGCAATATTTCAGCATTTGAATCAGTAAATTCATTCAATTCTCTACTGTCAAGACTATATGGAAAAACAGTGGTGAATGAGAACAAATAATAATATGCTATCATATCTGACTTTACCTGTGTGCTAGATAAACTCCTACTCATCCTTCAAAACGCAGCTCAAGCAGCCTTTCAGTTATAAAAACTTTCCTGATCTTTCTGGGAGAGTTAATTACTTCTTCCACTATACAATCACTGTAACTTAGATTCCATAATTGTATATGCTGAACTATCTTTTTGCTTATGTACCTGCCTCTTCCTTTAGGTTGGGTTATCTTTAATGGGATAATACATGTTTTAATCAATAACTTGCCAGTACTTAACATAGCTCTTGGCATGCACAAGGGACTCAATACATATTTGCTAATAAGAGACTGAACTAATAATGATGTGGTTTGGCTGGGTCCCCACCCAAATCTCATGTCGAATTGTAGTTCCCATAATTCCCATGTGTCACAGGAGAGACCCAGTGGGAGGTAATTGAATCATGGGGGCAGTTACCCTCATATTGTTCTCATGATGGTGAGTGAGTTCTCATGAGATCTGATGGTTTTATAAGGGGCTTTTCCCACTTCTGCTTGGCAGTTGATGCTGCCCTGTGAAGAAGAGCGTGTTTGCTTCCCTTCAGCCATGATTGTAAGTTTCCTAAGGCCATCCTAGCCATGCTGAACTGTGAGTCAATTAAACCTCTTTCCTTTATAAATCACCCAGTCTTGGATATATCTTTATTAGCAGCATGAGAACAAACTAATACATTTAATATTTAAAAGAGAATCATACGTTTCATCAGTTCTATGGACTATGACTAGATTTTCATACGTGAGACTAGATGCACATTCTATGTACCCAGTTCCATGAATGGAGTTTCAAATCTTTACCAGACCTTCACCCTGTGCTCGATTTCTGCTAACAATGCCATCCCAAGGAGCTCTAATCCTTGGCTCTTGAACATAAGGATCAAAGAATGTCCAGATGTTGTCTCACTTGTTTGTTTTCCTTCTGATGGACATCAAGGTTTTGGCAATCCTATCTTCCCACCAAATATTTTCTTTAACCGGCTTCTTCCAAAATTATAATTGAGAAGTCCTAAATCTTGGAGAAATGCCAAATATTCAAAGAAAGTCCTTCTGAAGAAGAACTGTAGACCAGAAAGTAAATTCTGGAAGAGGGTTTAGGAAAGCAGGACAGTGATCTGCTTGTTTTTGTTGATCCTCTCTACCAGACACTTGTCAAGAGGACAATTTATGACAAAAAGTTATTCCAAATAAATCTCCCAGCAAACCAACTGATTGCATGAGGAGCTGGGAGGTGAGAGATATGATTAAGTGTTGTATTATGTTCTAACCCAACTTAAGGAAGCTAAGTTCTTATCACAAAGGGCAGATTCATTGCCAAGAGCAGACACTCCAATGGATCTGGTCTTGTAAATGTAACAACTAGGGCAATTGACTTAGGTTTGTGGTTATTCACCCATGAGACATTCCACCACCTTAGTTTGGGTGTAGGAACTTCCAGTGTTTCCTCCAACATGGCTCATAGTTTACTCTCCTCCTGAAGCTTTAGACCTTCTTGAAGGTTATATTGTCCCTATATCCCTAGATTCTGCATCTTTTAATGGCTATAATAAAAGTCCCTTTCTACCTCATAGGATTGCTTTCAGCCTTGAATGAGATAATGCATGTAAAACATTAATGTTCAGCATATATAAAGTACACAATAACAACTGATTGATAATGGCCATGGTGGTCGTCTTCTTTTTCTGTAACAGCTCATACATCTCTTCTTCCCTTTCTTTATTCCTTTCTTCTTCTTCATCTAGTTCACTCTAAGAAGCATTTATATCCAGAAACTATTTTTCAAATCATAGTCTGTTAATGTAAAAATAGGCTGACAAATTAACAAACTCTATGGCAGTTTGCAAGAATGGAGAGGAAAAAGACAGAAAATATTATCCAGCCTTTAAGACCATCATCAGCTTTGACAATACCCCGAGTCAAGCCTAGCCAGCCAGTCAGTTTCTAGCAAAGCTGTTTATTAGTCATTTACTATATCAGGGAAGAAGTTTAAATATCTTTACTGTACATCATTTTTATTGACTTTACCTATTTTAACCTTTAAAGATTAAAATTGTAGGCATGGTTTAAAATAACCTATATTGCTGCTGGCTGGCAAGATGGCCAAATCAGAACAGCTCTGGTCTGCAGCTCTCAGTGAGATCAATGCAGAAGGTGGGTGATTTCTGCATTCCAGCTGAAGTACTCGGCTCATCTCATTGGGACTGGTTAGGCAGCAGACTTAAACATTGCCTGCCAGCTCTGAAGAGAGCAGCAGATCTCCCAGTACAGTTCTTGAGCTCTGCTAAGGGACAGACTGCCTTCTCAAGTGGGTCCCTGACTCTCATGCCTCCTGACTGGGAGACACCTCCCAGCAGGGATCAACAGACACTTCATACAGGAGACCTTCAGCTGGCATCTGGCGGGTGTCCCTCTGGGATGAAGCTTCCAGAGGAAAGATCAGGCAGCATTCTTTGGTGTTCTGCAGCCTCTGCTGGTGACACCCAGCCAAACAGGGTCTGGAGTGGACCTCCAGCAAACTCCAGCAGACCTGCAGCAGAGGGGCCTATTAGAAGGGACACTAACAAACAGAAAGGAATAGGATCAACATCAACAAAAGGGACATCCACTCAAAAACCCCATCTGAAGGTCACCAACATCAAAGATCAAAGGTAGATAAATCCAGAAAGATGAGGAAAAACCAGCACAAAAAGGCTGAAAATTCCAAAAACCAAAATGCTTCTTCTCCTCCAAAGGTTCACAACTCCTTCTCAGCAATGGAACAAAACTGGATAGAGAATGAGTTTGATGAACTGACATAAATAGGCTTCAGAAGGTGGGTAATAACAAACTCTTTCAAGCTAAAGGAGCATGTTATAACCCAATGCAAGGAAGCTAAAAACCTTGAAAAAAGGTTAGAGGAATTGCTAACTAGAATAACCAGTTTAGAAGAACATGACTTGAAGCTGAAAAGCACTTCACAAGAACTTCATGAAGCATATACAAGCATCAATATCCAAATTTATCAAGTGGAAGAAAAGATATCAGAGATTGAAGATCAACTTAAGAGCAGTCAGAAAGTTCAGGTTACCCACAAAGGGAAGCCCATCAGACTAACAGTGGTTTCTCTCTGCAGAAACCTTAAAAGCCAGAAGAGAGTGGGGGCCAATAGTCAACATTCTTAAAGAAAATAATTTTCAACCCAGAATTTCATATCCAGCCAAACTAAGCTTCATAAGTGAAGGAGAAATAAAATCCTTTACAGACAAGTAAAGGCTGAGAGATTTTTGTCACCACGAAGGTTGCCTTACAAGAGCTCCTGAAGAAAGCACTAAATATGGAAAGGTAAAACTGGTACCAGCCACCTGCAAAAACATACCAAATTGTAAAGACCATCAAAACTATTAAGAAACTGCATCAACTAATGGGCAAAATAATCAGCTAGCATCATAATGGCAGGATCAAATTCACACATAATAATATTAACCTTAAATGTAAACAGGCTAAATGGCCCAATTAAATGATACAGACTGGTATATTGGATAAAGAGTCAAGACTCATCGGTGTGCTGTATTTAGGATACCCATCTCACATTCAAAGACTCACATTGGCTCAAAACAAAGGGTTGGAGGAAGATTTACCAAGCAAATGGAAAAAAAAAAAAAGCAGGGGTTGCAATCCTTGTCTTTGATAAAATAGTCTTTAAACCCACAAAGATCAAAAAAGACAAAGAAGACCATTACATAGTGGTAAAGGGATCAATGCAACAAGAAGAGCTAACTATCCTAAATATATATGTACCCAGTAGAGGAGCACCTAGATTCATAAAGCAAGTTCTTAAGGACCTACAAAGAGACTTAGACTCCCACACAATAATAGTGGGAGATTTTAACACCCCACTGTCAATATTAGATAGATGAATGAGACAGAAAATTAAAAAGGATATTCTGGACTTGAACTCAGCTCTGGACCAAGCAGACCTAATAGATATCTACAGAACTCTCCACCCCAAATCGATAGAATATACATTCTTCTTAGCACCACATTACATTTATTCCAAAATTGACCACATAATTGGAAGTAAAACATTCCTCAGCAAAGCAAAATCATCAAAATCATAAAAACAAAACAGTCTTTCAGACCACAGAGCAATCAAATTAGAGCTCAGGATTAAGAAACTCACTCAAAACCCCACAACTACATGGAAACTGAACAACCTGCTCCTGAATTACTGCTGGGTAAATAACAAAATTAAGGCAGAAATAAATTAGTTCTTTGAACAATGAGAACAAAAGGACAATGTACCAGAATCTTTGGGACACAGCTAAAGCAGTGTTTAGAAAGAAATTTATAGCAGTACGCACAGGAGAAAGCAGGAAAGATCTAAAATTGACACGTAACATCACAATTAAAAGAACTAGACAAGCAAGAGAAAACAAATTCAAAAAGTAGCAGAAGACAAGAAATAATTAAAATCAGAGCAGAACTGAAGGAGATAGAGATATAAAAATTTCTTCAAAAAACCAATGAATCGCCGGGCGCGGTGGCTCAAGCCTGTAATCCCAGCACTTTGGGAGGCCGAGGCTGCTGGATCACGAGATCGAGAGATCGAGACCATCCTGGTCAACATGGTGAAACTCCGTCTCTACTAAAAATACAAAAAATTAGCTGGGCATGGAGGCGCGTGCCTGTAATCCCAGCTACTCAGGAGGTTGAGGCAGGAGAATTGCCTGAACCCAGGAGGCGGAGGTTGCGGTGAGCCGAGATCGCGCCATTGCACTCCAGCCTGGCTAACAAGAGCAAAACTCTGTCTCAAAAAAAAAAAAAAAAAAAAAAAAAAAAAACCAAAAAAAAAAACGATGAATCAGGAGCGGGTTTTTTGAAAAGATTAACAAAATAGATAGACTGCTAGCCAGACTAATAAAGAAGAAAAGAGAGAAGAATTAAATAGACACAGTAAAAAATGATAAAGGCGATATCACCACTGATCCCACAGAAATAAAACTACAATCGGAGAATACTATAAACATTTGTATATAAATAAATGAGAAAATCTAGAAAAAATGGATAAATTCCTGGACACATACACCCACCCAAGACTAAACCAGGAAGTTGAATTCCTGAAGAGACCAATAACAAGGTCTGAAATTGAAGCAGCAATAAATAGTTTACCAACCAAAAAAAGCCCAGGACCAGATGGATTCACAGCTGAATTCTACCAGAGGTACAAAGAGGAGCTGCTACCATTTTTTTTCTGAAACTATTCCAAACACTAGTAAAAGAAAGACTCCTCCCTAACTCATTTTTTTTGAGGCTAGCATCATCCTGATACCAAAACCTGGCAGAAACACACAAAAAAATAAAATTTCAGGCCAATATCCCTGATGAACACTGATGTGAAAACCCTTAATAAAATTCTGGCAAACTAAATGCAGCAGCACATTGAAATGCTTATCCACCATGATCAAGTTGGCTTCGTCCCTGGGATGCAAGGCTGGTTCAACATTCGCAAATCAATAAACATAATCCACCACATAAACAGAACCATGACAAAAACCACATGATTATCTGAATATATGCAGAAAAGGTCTTTGATAAAGTTTAAGACCCCTTCATGCTAAAAACTGTCACTAAACGAGGTATTGATGGAACATAGCTCAAAATAGTCAGAGCTATTTATGACAAACCCACAGCCATTACCATATTGAATAGGCAAAAGCTGAAGCATTCCCTTTGAAAACTTGCAGAAGACAAGGATGCCCTCTCTCATTACTCCTATTCAACATAGTATTGGAATTTCTGGCCAGGGCAATCAGGCAAGAGAAAGAAATAAAGGGTATTCAAATAGGAAGAGAGGAAGTCAAATTGTCTCTGTTTGCAGAGGACATGACTGTATATTCAGAAAACTCCATCATCTCAGCCCAAAATCTCCTTAAGGCGATAAGCAACTTCAGCAAAGTCTCAGCATACAAAACCAATGTGCAAAACTCACAAAAAAGCATTCCCAGACACCAATAATAGACAAACAGAGAGCCAAATCATGAGTGAACTCCCATTTATAATGGCTACAAAGAGAATAAAATACCTAGGATTACAACTTACAAGGGTTGTGAAGGACCTTTTCAAGGAGAACTACAAACCACTGCTCAAGGAAATAAGAGAGGAGCACAAACAAACAGAAAAACATTCCATGATCATGGTTAAGAAGAATCAATATCATGAAAATGGCCATACTGCCCAAAGTAATTTATAGATTCAATGCTATCCCCAACAAGCTACCATTGACTTTCTTCACAGAATTAGAAAAAACTACTTTGACCTTCACATGGAACCAAAAAAGAGCTCATATAGCCAAGACAATTCTAAGCAAAAAGAACAAAGCTGGCGGCGTGATGCTATTTGACTTCAAAGTATATTACAAGGCTACGGTAACCAAAACAGCATGGTACTGGTACCGAAACAGATATATAAACCAATGGAGTAGAACAGAGGCCTCAGCAATAATGCCACACATCTACAACAATCTGATCTTTGACAAACCTGACAATAACAAGCAACAGGAAAAGGATTCCCTATTTAATAAATGGTGTTAGAAAAACTGGCTAGTCATATGCAGAAAACTGACACAGGATCCCTTCCTTATACCTATTACAAAAATTAACTCAAGATAGATTCAAGATTTAAACATAAAACCTAAAACCATAAAAAACCTAGAAGAAAACCTAGTCAATGCCATTCAGGACATAGACATGGGCAAAGACTTCATGACTAAAATACCAAGAGCAATGGCAACAAAAGCCAAAATTGACAAATGGGATATAATTAAACTAAAGAGCTTCTGCACAGCAAAAGAAACTATCATCAGAGTGAACAGGCAACCTACAGAATGGGAGAAACATTTTGCAATCTATCCATCTGAAAAAGGGCTACTGTCCAGAATCTACAAGGAACTTAAATTTACAAGAAAAAAACAAGAAATCCTATCAAAAAGTGGGTGAAGGATATGAACAGACACTTCTCAAAAGAAGACATGCAGCCAACAAACATGAAAAAAAAAAAACTCATCATCCCTGGTCATCAGAGAAATACAGATCAAAACCACAATGAGATACCATCTCACACGAGTTATAATGGTGATCATTAAAAAATCAGGAAACAACAGATGCCAGAGAGGATGTGGAGAAATAGGAGCACTTTTACACTGTTGGTGGAAGTGTAAATTAGTTCAACCATTGTGGAAGACAGTGTGGCAATTCCTCAAGGATCTAGTACCAGAAATACTATTTGACCCAGCAATCCCATTACTGGGTATATACCCAAAGGATTATAAATCATTCTGTTATAAAGACACACACATGTGTATGTTTATTGCAGCATGCTTCACATAGCGAAGAATTCGAACCAACCCAAATCCCCATCAATGATAGACTGGATAAAAAATGTGGTATATATACACCATGGAATACTATGCAGCCATAAAAAATATGAGTTCATGTATTTTCCAGGGAAATGGATGAAGCTGGAAACCATCATTCTCAGCAAACTAACACAGGAACAGAAAACCAAACACTTCATGTTCTCATTCATAAGTGGGAGCTGAACAATGAGAACACATGAACACAGGAAGGGGAACATCACACACTGGGGTCTGTCGGGGGGTGAGGGGCAGGGGAAGGACAGCATTAGGAGAAATAACTAATGTAAATGATGGGTTGATGAGTGCAGCAAACCACCGTGGCACGTGTATAGCTATGTAACAACGCTGCACATTCTGCATGTGCATCCCAGAACTTAAAGTATAATAAACTAAAAAAAAAAAAAAAAGCATAATACCCAAAAGGCAGGTTTTCATTCCTTGATTTGAGTGTTTTTAATATTTGAACCAAACATGCATGCCAAAACTGCACCTAACAAAATCATAATTATATTCTTAATATCATTAAATACCCAAGCCATGTTGAAATTATCACAATTGTCTCAACGACATATTTTTCCTGCTAGTTTGGATCAAGAGTCAAACAGATGTGGTTGTTATAACCAGTTTACTTTGTTATGTAACCATTCTTTGTGTGAGACCCTGTGTGTGTTTATGTGTGTGTGTGTGTGTGTGTGTGTGTGTGTGTGTGTGTGTATGCATGCATGCGCACACACACGCATGCTAGGTAATTTTTTTTGTGGGGGAAAATTATAAAAATACAGCACTCTCTGTATTTTGTTCAGTGCTTCATTTTGTGTCATTTTGTTTATTTCTGTACCAATTCTTTTAAGCTAATGTTGAGACCAAGAATATTTATTAGCTTAGGTTCACTCTTTCAGTTTCTTTTAATAAAGCAAAGATTCTTAAAAAAAAAAAATCCCCTATAATTGTCAGAAAACAAAGTCAAAAGTTTGGAGTGATTATGGTGACAAAGATGTATAACATATTAATTTTCCCGATCTTAGAAAAAAACAAAACAATTATAAATAAGAAACAACTCTAAATGCTATGACTTTCAAAATTGCTTCAGGCTGTGTGCACAGAATTCACCGGCCATTATCAGAAAAATTACACATTATTTCTGTCTTTCCTCAAACCTAAGTTATTAAAGCTGAAAATCTATTTGAGAACTTTCTGAAGGGTCAATGTGAATAAGCTGTCCTCTCTGTTCAGTCTCCATGGTTCTTCCAGATAAGGAAACAATAGCATTTGGAACACACAAACCAAGAAAGTGCCTGGGGAAAGAGCAGCAAGGCTATTTCAGAGTCTGGCGAAGGTACACAGAGCCTTCACTGTCAGTGTTATCCCAACCCTCCATACCCCGAGCCACAGGTCTTCTTTCAGGTCATTCAGGTGTATATGGTTTTGAGATCTGAATCGAAGCTGAAAAAAGGCAAAACAAAACAAAGCCAGACCTGGAGATCATTTTCAAACTCTTCCCTCCTCGCGTAAGTGCCGCTCCTTTTTTCTTGTTTGTTTTTATACATTATTGTTTGCCCCACAGGCATCAAGCTGTTAGTGTGTGCAGGAGGGATTAAAGTGAGGCTGCATGTTGGCTGAAATATAAATTTAAATTATACTTCTGTCAGTTTGGAATCAGGGATTGTTTCTCAAGGTCTCCCCAAACACTTAATTTCAAATGAGTCTTCATTTATTACTTCAAGAAAGGCCAAATGCATAATTTATCAGCAGCTTTCAGTCAATATACCCTTATAAGCATGTTTCCCATGAGCCTTCGAGTAAAAATATGTTATGCTAATTCTATTAGTTGGGTACACAAGAGCTATCTAAGAAAGTAAACAAGCTTTAAAAGGAGACACATGTGAACAAAGAAATACCTGTCAACCGACTGTCCAGGGTCAAATTACCAAGGGAACAAGGAGGTGGTAAACTTGTCTCATTATTCATGCCCAGAGTGTGTCTCCGACTGGAACTGAGACACCCAGTGGCTCTGTGTGGTGGCTCAGGGGGAAGGCGACGCTGAGTGTGACCGTGAGCTGGCGATGGGGACTTACCGGGTCTCCAGTGGCACGTTGCTGTTTAGCACCCAGCTGTCCTGGAGCTGAACGGACTCTGGCGTGGTGGCCAGGTCATTGGGCGCAGGGGCCGGGGCGTGGATCTGACTCCGCCGGTTGGTCAGTGAGTTGCGGTTCAGGGAGTTGGCGGACGAGTGGTGATGAGACAGCGTGTGGTTGTGAGGGGGTGGGAGAGGGGGCCTCAGAGTCGACTGGCTGTGGTGGTTTGGAGGACCTGAAAAACACACACACACACACACACAAAAGGAGAAACGACTGTCAGCGTCTGCAGATTCCAGGCTCAGGCACTCTGCAAACCTCTGGAGGACAGTTTGCAACCGAAGTCTCCAAGCTGACAATTGCTGAAAGCCGCAAGCTAGAGGGACAGATAAGACCGTGGCAGGCCTCCCAGAGTTAGTTACAAATAAATGACGGGCTTTGATTTGCATTTGTCCACACGCATCAAATGAAGAATAAGGAGAAACTAGCTTAACAAAAGCAGGTGGATAAGGGCTGACCAGAGACTTATTTGAAACATACTAATACTTCAGTTAAAGTAACATGACATTCAAGGCGGATCACTGTCCTAACGAGTCCCTATTCCCTCTCCAGGTAAACTAGTATACTGCACACACTCTTTTCAGAAATTTCGTCTTTTGACGATATTAAGAATATGTACACTCTAAGTCAGGGGACAGAAACTTTAAATACCTGTAGGGACCAGGCAGGAGGGTGGAGTGGGCCAGCTGTGGGTGGAGTTGAGGTGGAGAGACTAGGGAGCAGTCCTCACTCAGCACCAGGTCAGTTGGGCCACGTGGGACTGAGGGAGGTCCCAAAGCAGCTGTGTCTTCTAGTTTCTCTAGAAAAGCTGGAAATCTGGACTTGTAGATAAAACTTCCTGGTTTTTAAAAATGTGGACAACTTAAAATAAAATTTATATATATGTATGTGTGTGTACACACATATTTGTGTATATGTGTGTATATATGTATAACATAAACAAACATGTGTCTATATGTATATATGTGTAATACATATACACACACACGCACATATACTTTAAAAGGAGAGTCAACAAAACACACCTGTGAGCCCGTTCAGCTCAGCAGGTTGCTACCTTCCCTCCTCGGAGGACTCAGTCTCTGGAGAAGGTCATGGCAGAGGTTTTCAAGCCACGACCCTGACTCCAAATTGCATCCTGCGTTTTTTCAAATAACAAAATCCTCTATCCTTGCAGGAAAAACAAAAGAGAGCTCCCCCTTGCAAAACTTCCCCTTGTAGATATTGCTGTCTCTGAGAACTCCACACAAGGTTTTCCTAGCAACCGATTCTTAATCTACAAAATGAAATATTTTAAGCATAATGAAAATGAAAGTAGTTCGCTATGTGATGAAGCCTATAATTTCGTTTTAATGGATGTTGAAACGTGACTTTTAATTTGTGTCCTTTGAGAAAGTTTATTTTTTGAAGCTTCCAGTCAGGGCTGGCGGCTCACCAGGTGACTGCTGAGCTTTGTCATTTTCGGCCCCTGTCAACTTTAAAAATCCTCGGCCCCTGCTGTCCTGGCTTTAAGAAGTTGGCTCAAGTCATTTAAACAAGCAATTTGACACAAATTTCAACTACTTGTCTCCTTATGTGGCCGGGCTACATCTCCAAAAGGTGTAATCTACATTCTGGGGTTCCTGTGCCGGCTGCAGAAACGTTCTGAGGAAAAGACAACATGTCAAGAAGATAGTAGGTTTGGAGAGCAACATGACCAACAAACACAGGAAGGAAAAATACCGAGGAAACTGGTTCCTTGAAGTTTGCATCTCTAGGCTGAAATTACTTGGACGATTTCTTGTTTCTTTTTGATGTTTAGGAAAGGACAGTGACAACGAAAACCCAGTGGGAAGTACCACTGTACAGCTGTATAGATTTTAAGTCGTGTCCTCCAAATGAACCTGTAATTCCTATGTTACATTATGCATCAGTGACATTTTAAATATATCTTTGGGGGAGTTTCATAGCTGTAGCAGGCTATTATATTTTCTGGCATTGTTGTCTGTCTAGTAATGTATTATTACATAGTTATTTAGCATTTGTCTGTCTCATATTAGTGGAAAGAGGTGGGCAACAGGGGTGAAATGATGTCATAATGATCCTTCAGGGATGCTATCCAAGCCCCCCACACACAGTTAATGAATTTTCTTTCCCCTTCTCTCAACTCCCATCCAAGTAGTGTCATTATTCCCCATTAGTTAGGTAATTATGAGACCTGCCTCAGGAAGATGGGGTGGGCCAGTGCACAAGTGAGAACCTGCCCTTCCCAGCCCCAAGTCCTAACGTTTCATCTCTCTCTGTCCCGGCCCCCTCCTCTCCCTTCTCCAGACCACACACTCTTCTAAAGTACAAAGAGGCCCTGTGAAGGATGGAATCCCCTAAGTGAGATACCAGACCCTCCTGCTTTCTGTCTATTCACGCTGAACTGAGTTCTTCTTGTCTCCTCTAGCTTGTGTGGCCCTTGTGTGGTCCATCTGTGTTATTCGTGGGCAGAATTCCTGCAGTTGCTTGTGTGCTGGCAATATCCAGGGGTGGTCCCCAGCAGGAAGAGAGGCACTGACCTGGGTGCTACGTGGTATGTTCCAACTAAAATGAATTGGGAATTTTCCAGTTAACTAGAAGAGAGGTCAAGTTCTCTCTTCCTTTATCCTAAAGAGAAGGCTTAGAGCTTCCTGGAGAAGGAAGAGTAAGGGAAGACGGACGAATACTTAATTTTCCATTCACCCAGCCCTCCTATAAAGCAACATGATATTTCATTGCAAACAAATCAGATTGTCGACAGCGACAAAAACAAAAATGATCCAGCATCCTCAGTATTGGAAGACATTCTCCTCCAAACTGTTGCTCATTTTCACCGCAGCCTTGATTGTATTTGCTCACTTATCTGTCTATCCTACACACATATTTTCCAGCAAAGTGCAGGAGACAGAAGGAAAAGACAGTTACAGTACAGAGTGGTAAATGCTACCACTGGGATATGTACAGAGGGATGTGGGGACATCTAGAAGAGGCATTTAGCTAGAGGTTAGGAGATAAAATCTGCAGAAGGGGGTTCAAGGATTGAGTCTGCCACTTTCTAGCTGTGTGAACCTAGGCATGCTACCTCATTTCTTTCATTCTCAGCTTACTCATCTGCCAAATGGTGAAAACAGCAGTAACTACCCGCTAAGGTTGCTGTGAAAGTTAGAGAGGAAGGATGAATGTCAGGTGCTAAGCATGCTGCCTGATGGCTGGCAAAGCCCCGAAAACCATGTGCAGAGAACAGTGACAGGTTCTTTCAGGGATGAAAGGATGGGTAAGACAGAACGGCAGCTCTCAGGGAGCCCAGATTTGAGCGGGGAAATTAAATCCGAATTTCATCTATCTAGGGCAGACGTCATAGACTGACAGCCCTCAAGCTGAATATTATCAAAAATTCAAAGTTGAGATTTTGCAGAGTGTTTCCAGATTTCTGACTTCTCTTGAATACAAAACCAAACCCAAAATATGGAGTCTGTATCCTCTCAAAACAACTGGTGGGAGCTGAATGCCGTGAGGGGTGGGGTGGTTTATCTGATTTGCCCTCAACCCTGGCGATCCCTGTTCTCTTAACCTAGCTGCCTGTAGGCGTTTATGTTATTGACGCTTACTAGTATGTTTTTGACTCCTAGCTTCACTTGGGTGCCCTGGTATTCAGCGTAAGTAACGTACCGCTAGTATGAAGCACCTCTGCTACAACGATTGATCGCAAGCACCTTTTTGCATGGATCACTTTTCACTACAGTCATCCAACACGCTTGCTGGGTGGGAAGGTTTTCTATTTCAAAAATGCAAACAATGGCTGACAACGCGCGTCCCTACTTTCCCAAACCAAAATACACGAAAAGCCCTTCTGCAAAGCAACTGATGTCTTCAACCTCCTATGAAATGGCGATGAATCACAGCTTGATGAAGGAACCCTAACGTCCACTCTAAGTTCCACACATTTATCGGGTTCAATTAACGTGCATATTATTAAGAGCTCTTCTATTATGTAAATATAAAATCACGTAATAATAATGCAATTTAAACGTTAAAAACTATGTAACGTAAATCCTTATACAGTATGAACCTAGTCAGTATGCTATTAGTAGGCAAAAGGCAACTGTCATTAAAATATTGGTGCTGACCTGATATTGTACCTGATTTACCTTCAGTCCAGAACCTGGAATTTATTTTTAGGTACTGTATGGCTTTTAGTCCTAGGAAGAAGGAACTGTTTTATTGGCTCTTTTCGAAAAACTAGGGAAGGTATCGGTAAGACTCCTGAAAAAGATAAGTGAATTTATAGAGAAACTGTTTCCTGCATATTTAAAAATCCAGGGCTTGAATGAGCGTTACTGTTTGTCCTGCTGAAGAATGGTCTACGCTTTTAGATTTTCTGCGGGACAATTGTTGCCAGTTGATTTGGAGAGGGCTGCCAGTCACAGGGTCTGTCCTTCTTGAATGCCTACTGGTTGGCAGTGAAACTTGAGAAAAACGAAGCAGTGCTTCTTTGTTGAGTAACAATACCAATTCCAATAAAGTCAGACGTGGGAAGTGGAAAACCCTGGCATATCAGCTTTTGTGTTGACTCCATCAGAGTTACTCATACAGCATGGGGAAACGATCAATGCCCACGTCTTAAACAACATATAAAAGGAAGAAGTTCACGGGCTTTAAGGAAGAAATTGCTAATAACTGACTATTGTTGTTGCACTCTGCCTAAATAAACAGCTGGAGGACATGTTTTGGTTGGGTCTACTCTTGCCAAGCGTTGACAAATAGATGGGGTGGGAAAGCAGAGACAAATTAAAGCGCCTTGTCTTGCGCCATAGTCTTCACAAGTTTTTCCTGGTGATTAGAAATGATGATAAAATATGTGAAAGAAAAAAATGAAAGAAGGGGCCTGCCTAGCTGCTAATAAATCACTCATTCCTAGGAATGGCATGCCAATGGTTGGCCTTTAAAATTTTCAACTCTCTCAGACCCCGAGATGACAAATTAACAGCAAACTCTCTGCCTTCTCCTGAGCTACCTCTTAGGGGGCAAGTTTCATCTTGATAGCAGTTTAAAGATTCTAAAAGAGGGGATGGTGTTGGCAGAGACTTGGGAATCTCTGGTTGATGATAACTGGCACCAGGACACCTGTTCAAATTTGACCTTGAATTGGCCACAGGGAACTGGGACTGAGGATTTTCAAGAATAACAGTGCCTGCTTAGACCTAAGGAGGACAGAGTCGATTGCACAAATTCAGGCTAGTGGTTGGCTTTGAACCCCTGCTTGGCCACTGACCAGATGTGTGACCACTGGAAAGGGACATATTTTTCTTTCTAAGTCTGTTTGTTCACTTGTAAAATAGGTATAGTAATTTTACTTCTCATACATGATTGTTAGGAGAATTGAATGGAAATATATTTTTTAAGGAGCTTGGCACAATTCTTGGTACATAGCAAGCTATTGATACATATTATGATGATGATGATGATTTGGTACAATTAATCATTCTGAAAATAGTAATGGCAGCTATAGCAACTACGACTCTGAAGAAAATGATGAGTACCTCCTAGGGCACTGTGGGCCCCACTTCTCCCGGTTCTTTGAAATGGCAGCTCTTGGAGGGGGATATTCAATGAACATGCGGCTGCAAAATAATCAACCTCAGACCCCTCCACCTTCAAATTCAGCCTGCAGGAGGGCAGAGTGATGAAGTGACATGGCCAGGAGCTATTAACAGACAGTCCCAAGAGTGTCTAAGAGCCCACAAAAATGAAACTTGGGTTTCAGAACGACTCCATTTCCACAAACAAAACAATTGATGTTGATGATAACAAAATGGTAATGTTGACCATGGCTGCCATGAGTTAAGTTCTCCGTGTGTGTAGGGTACTGTGCTAAGTGTTGTACAAAAGTCATTTCAATATATTCCCACTTACTCCTAGGGACAGGTCACTTATCGTGCTCATTTCACAGATCCAGTAAGTGAAAGTTCAGAGAGGTTAAGTAATGCATAAAATGTCACACAGCTTAGCACGTGGTAGAGCTGGTTCTTGATCCCACTGTCTCTTCCCCTCCCAGTTATATGCAAAGGAACCCAAAGCCAGAACACAGGCACACAGGGAGAAAACAGACGCCCTGCCCTGGCTGATATATGCCTAGCAAATACAGAGGAAAACAGACTTGACTCATTTCCTTGCACATTTGCCTAAATGGCAGAATCCAATCTTGTGAGAAACTGGAGGGAATCGCCCACCTCCAAGCTCTGCGCCATCTCACGGATGCTGCCTGAATCAGGAGAAATAGGCCAGAACAGCCAAGCTGCAGTGCAATCTCTTTTTTATGCCTTCCCAAAGGCACCCCCCCCCCCCCAAATTCCTTCACTGTGCTGCATCCCGGGCTCCCCTAACCAGAGGCAGAGAGGAAATGAGCAGCAATTAGGCTTGTCAGGGGCAAAAACCAAGGGCACACTCCATCCCAGCTTGTCCTGTCCTGCTCTGACCGGAGGTACTTTGCCAAGAGGCCGGGGATAGAGGAAATAGGTCCAAATCCAGTCCCTCCCACATTTAAAGAGATTTCCTTATTTGTCTCTAAGTATTGGGCACTTCGGACGTTGAGCTTGCTTCCTTCTGTTTTGTGACCTCTCTCCTAAAGAATGGACTTGCATGTTTTGTTACTGACACACGTATGATATTGCTGGCTTCCCAGGACAGGTGACCTGTCTGCAGTCTTTCTTGGATCTGGCCACTACTGTCGCAAGCTGCAGCTGCAGCCTTCCCACGTTTCAGAGTGGCAGAGAAACACGAAGAGGGATGAAGCAGTGGGTCAAGTTCTAGCCTCTTCCTCGTTTCTCCAGTCCCTGACTCCAGCTCTAGCCCGTGCCTCTGGTCTGGGTTGCAAGGTCCTGTATCAGGGGGCTGTCCTTGAAGGAAGCACCCCACTGAGCCTCAACAGAGGGCAGAGAAAGAAATGCCTGTGCTTGCCTGTAAAGAATGATTTATAGCTCTCTTTCCTACACAAAATATATGACCTTAGAGAAAAACATCCCGAATGCATTTGCAATGATGCACAGATCAACATTGCGTAGCAGAACATGGGAATTACAGTCACAAGGAGCAATCATTTGCAGGTTCAGAATCCAAAGTTTTCTTCAGCTCTGCCTACGTTCATAAAGGACTAGGGTCTGTAGGGACATCTTAGATCACCTAAGCACAATAGCTCCCATTTAATAAGCACCAGCTGTATGATAAGCCCTCAACATATTTCATCTTATTTAAAACTTACGATAAGCTTTAAAGTAGATATTGCTCTCCACTTTAAAGATGAGGAGACTGAGGTACAGGGAGGTTAAGTAATTTAATTCTCTCTCCTTAAGTTGTGTATTTAACTGTAACGTATCTGTGACCCTCTGGGTGCTTGCTTTGCACACTGCTTACCTTTTTTTTTTTTTTTTTTTTTTTTTGAGATGGCATCACCCAGGCTGGAGTGCAGTGCAGTGGCGTGATCTCGGCTCCTTGCAACCCCCACCTCCCTGGTTCAAGCAATTGCCCTGCCTCAGCCTCCCAAATAGCTGGGATTACAGGCACATGCCACCACGCCCAACTAATTTTTTTGTATTTTTAGTAGAGATGGGGTTTCACCATGTTGGCCAGACTGATACTGAACTCCTGACCTCAGGCAATCCACTTCCTCTTGGCCCTTCAAAGTGCTGGGATTACAGGCATGAACCACCGCGCCTGGCTGCTTACATTTCTTTGGCAACGCTCAGCACCTGGTTTTATATTATTTTTGGACTCTCCTGTGCTCTCTACTAGATCATGAGCTCCTCCATTAAAAAGAGTCTGTCTCACTTGTCTGTATATTCCAGCATAAGGCTGCAGTGCCTGGTATAAAACTGGTGATGAATGAACAAAAGAATGAATGGACAAATCATGTCCCTGGGGGATTATGTTTAGCGTCTCAGAGGACAGGGATCAGAGTAGACTTCTGCCTCTATCCCTTGAGCGTTCCAGTTGATTGCTGAAATCAGTGATGCCCTCCCACTTAATTTCCTCATTCCTGCTACCTTCAGGATTCCTTTTATAGGGAGATGGCTAGACATTGAGAAAGGGTGACTTCAAACTCCTCTGTCCTTGATTGGTTTTTGGTTGTTTTTCCTGGCATTTGCTGCCTGACCACCTCTTCTGCTTTTTTTAAATAAATAAATATTTAAAAAGCTGAGATATCATACAGTTCAGCTTTTAAAAGTATGCATTTCGGTGTTTCTTCAGTACATTCACCAGGATATGCAACCATTACCGCTATCTAATTTTAGAACATTTTCATCACCCTGAAAGGATACACCATGCCCATCAGCAGTCACTGACCAGTCCCTTCTTCCCTCCCATATCCTCTGGTAAATGTTAATCTACTTTCTATTCCTATGGATCTGCCAATCCTGGACATTTCATGGAAATGGCGATTCCCTCTGTTTATTATAACCATGACATCTGTCTGTTGCAGAGCTCCGTCGGAGCCAGTCAAAGTTCACTCTCACAGGGGGCACACTGCCTAGCACTTAAAATGATCTTCCCCTGGCAGCCTGAAGCAGGTCCCTGCAGGCCTTTTTGTGGCTGAGATCCTGCTGCTGTTGATATTTTTCAGATGGAGATTGTTAGGTGATGGCATTTGAGAGCCAGCTGCACATGTGAGTGTCTGAAGGAGAGCCTGGAATTTGTTCTAGCGGTTCAGGCATGGCTATAATCACCTAGTCAGGCACAGGCAGGGACTTCTGTGGGGAGGGGAAAGGAGAAAGGAGAAGGGGACCCTTGAACTGGATGCCAATTCAGCAGCTGCCCTTGGGTTAAGAGCTTAATAGCTATTGTGAATTTGGGACCATCCCGCCTCAGTAGGGCATGTTCTCACACATGAAGGGTCAGAAAGGGATTTTAATCATAGGTGCCACATTATTTGACCATTGCCCCTATACTCATTCTTTGCTTTCTTAAATCATCAGGAAAGTATTACTTGAGATCAATGTCAACTCCATTAGCTACTTGCCAAGTGACAAAGAAAAAAAAGAAAAACACTTGAAATACTTGAGAAGAACCCTTCTAAAGAGATTTTATTACACAGTTACGTCTGAGCAGTGCCTATCTGAGCATTTCAATAAATCTACATTACCCTAGGTATTTTGGCATCCTCTGGGAGAGGAAAGCCTATCAGTAGAAAGTAATGATTTTGGGTTTTTCAATTGCCCTAAGGATCTTGACAATACTATTAAGACCCATGCAGTCCCTGTCGAGAAGTTTAGGAGTGAAATTATTAATATGCCCAGACGTTATGTTGATTGTTGTGCTGTAGCTGAAAATACTCTTTCTGTTATGTGAGCAGCATTATCACTTTCCCAGGCAGAGAATTGCATCAAAAATTTAAACTCCTCTCTTTCCAGCTCATCACATAGCTTTTCAAGGTGTTATTGTAAAATAGGCTGGGCAAAATTTGGATATTTCCCTACCCATGAAAGATAATCATTTTTCAAAGACCAGGCTATTTTTTTCAAAAAAGCCAGACCTCACAGTGGAATTCTCTTCCACCAAGATGCCAGTCCTTAGGTCTTTAACTAGATTTTCCCTGGGGTGTATTTCATTTTTTTTCCTCTTTGAGGTGTTTAGAATGCTTTCTCCCAAACACAGAAAGAGGATCAAAACAAAGATAAAATATAATTTTGATTTGAGACGGAGCCTCTGATGATCAGAATAATGGAAACAAACTCTGATCCACACCATTCAATATTATCAAGAGTGGCCAAAGCACACCAGTTAAATGGCAAGGATGGGATAAAGGTTCCTGGAGCATTTTCATTTCAAAGCTCAGCAGAATTATTTACTATCTGGGTGACCTTTTCCCAAAATCTCTCCTGGTACATGACTTATAGGGCAGGGGAACAAAAGTTTCTCCATACTGTATAAACAGAAGTCAGCTGAATGTCAGACCTTGAACTGCATCTGGTGTCATATCAAGTGACAGCTGATGTCATGGGATGTAAAGACATATCGCTGGAGATATTTTCAGAACCCCCCTTTTGCCTTTAGAATGCACACACATACACACACATGCACACGCCCACACAAGTCATTACCCAAGATAATCAAATATCTGAAGAAGTATCCACTGCCCAAGGTGACACAGCTCAAGTACTGGCAGAGAGAGCGCTCTTTGGGTTTTGCTCATAATTGTTTATTTCAAAGTTGCCTTGGAGTTGTCTTTACCTCCCAATTAAAGTAAATCAGACCTCTCACGATCCTTCTCAAGATGAAGATCCTTCTCATGATGTTGCATGCATGATGAGTAGAAGTACCCTGCTGCTGAGCGGGCTGAGAGGAAAATCCCCCACCTTCACCTTGAAGATTCCCTGGATGCCAGTAAGTTTTAGACAAAAACTGGGATTACCAGAAGGCCAGTGTGCTCTCAGCCCTCAGTTTTGCAGGGGGAGAAAGAGGCATTGCCATTAGGATCACTGGCTCCCATGTGCTCCACTGGAAAAAAAGGTTTCTTTCTATCAAGGGATCAGGATGCCATTTCCAGGGCTTTTCAGTCTTGAAGACATTGATTTCTCTAGTTTTGCCTGAAGGATTTCTGAAGTTAGACAACCAGAGTTTTGAGATACTTAACCTCTGTATCCTCATCTGTAAAAGGTGGTTAATAACAGCTCCTACTTGGTAAGAGTTAAATGAGATAGTATGTTTAAAGTGCTCAGAAAGTGCATCACAAATAGGAGACCCTCAGGAAATGTCAGCATTTATTTTTGCCTGAATAGGCTAATTGTTTTATATATATATATGTATATATATATATATATATATGTATATATGTGTGTGTGTATATATATATATACACACACATATATTTAGAAGGGAGTCTCACTCTGTCACTTAGGCTGGAGTGCAGTGGTATTATTGTGGCTCACTGCAACCTCTACCTCCCGGGTTCAAGCAATTCTCCTGCCTCAGCCTCCTGAGTAACTGGGACTACAGGTGTGTGCCACCATATCCAGTTAATTTTTGTATTTTTAGTAGAGATGGGGTTTCCCCATTTTGGCCAGGCTGGTCTTGAGCTCCTGACCTCAGGTGATTCCTATGCCTTTATCTCCCAAAGTTCTGGGATTACAGGCATAAGCCATAGTGCTGGCCTATTTTTTGAGGTGGTGGAGACAGGGGTGACATAGACCCTGTGATTTAAATTTTTTGTGTGTGTTGTTTTTAGGAGACAGGGTCTTGCTGTGTCACTTGGGCTGGACTGCAGTGATATAATCATGGCTCTCTATAACCCCAAATTCCAGTGCTCAAGCAATCTTCCTGCCTAAGCCTTCTAAGTAGTTGGGGCTACAGGCTCAGGCACACACCACCACTCCTGGCTAATTTTTATTTTTATTTTTGGTAGAGATGGAATTTTGCTGTTTCCCAGGCTGGACTTGAACTCCTGACCCCAAGCAATCCTCCCACCTTGGCCTCTCAAAGTGCTGGGATTATAGGTTTGAGCCACTACACCCAACCAAGATTATTATTTCAATGACTTGAAAAATTTTCTGTTGCCAGAAACTTCTAAGGTAAACAGCACCATTAACAATCAGGGGTCCTTTTTCCTACTAATGAGTTATCGTAACTCCAGGCCCTACAGAATAATCAGTGCACTTATTTCTCACATTTGCACTTTAAATACACTGAAATAAAACCACCCAATGGTGGACAATGTGAAGTGCCTTCTAACAACTTTTTTTTCCTTTGGTAAACTCTCTTGTTCTTTTATTAATTAGCACAGGAAGTCCTGTGTTACCTTGAGCTCTGGTAGTCCTGGTAAGCATCAGCCCGCATTTTGCATGAAAAACTCTATAATAAAATCAAGGTTTTCAAGTTTCTTTGGCTCATTTATGAGCCATGCAGGTTGCTCTATCACTGCAATCCACTGTTGAACAATTCACTGACGTTGCGAGTTGTTCATCACATTTAGATGGTTTAAGTCATGAATTAGCAATTTGTTTCTCAGGGCTTCTTGGGTTACTGAAACATCCTAGTATTTATCATCTCAGATGGGATCATTCTGAATCCCATAATGTAGAGAAGTAGTCATCTCTCACGTGAAATAATCAGATTTGGCGGAGAAAATAATTTCCATTTCTAACACTGCCTATCTGACACTTTAATAGTGTAGTCTGGAAAGGCTTCTCGATAAGATGATATTTGATCAGAGACCTGAAGGAAATAGGGAGAGAGCCATTCCAGTGTCTGGGGGAACAATGTTTCAGGCAGAGGGAAAAGCAAGAAAAAAGGCATTTTAAATCCGGGACTTGGATAGTATGGAGGAATTGCTCAGAATATCAGCCTAGGTTTGTCTCTTTCCAGCAGATTTAAGCCAAGTTCTCGAAGAAAATATTGCAAGAAATAAGAAAGGCCCTGATGTGGATCCTCACTGGCCTTTGCTTGATTTGGAACCTGCCAAGCAGGCTTCTGTTTGAGGCTCTCTGCATTTGCTGTACCCTTGGCCTGGAGATACAGATAATTGAGTAGCTCACTCCTTCCATGTCTGCAGGTCTCAGCTCAAATGTCATCTTTTAAGACCTGCCTTCCGAGACAGCGTCAGTCATCTTATCCCCCTTCCATTGCTTTCTTTTTCTTTAAAGCACATAATGGTATCAGTTTTTAAAAACTCATTTGTCTTTCTGCACCAGAAAGTAAGTACCTTGAAGGCAAAGATGCTATTTTATTCTCTGCTGAATCCCTGGCTCTTAAAATACTTGGTAGACATCATCGATGATTGTTGAATGAATGACTGAATTCGTTAATTAATTATATATTGACAAATGTGTCAAGAACAAAGAAATTGGAGGAGCATTCCAAATTCCATCAGAAATGAAAGGATGTCCAAGTACACCACACTATCATTTGAGACAAATCTCAAAAGCTTGAACTTGATCAAAGTTCAAGAAGAAAAATTATCATGGGCTTCCTTGTCAAAACACAGTTCCATCTCATGCAAACCGTAGCAATTTTTTTCTCTTCCTACAGCAGTCCAAACATGACAACAAACGTCTTACAAACAGAAATCCCCGTGGAACTAACGGGAACAGAGGCCTCCCACACAACCCAAGTGGGAATAGACACATTTCACTTCCAAACTCTGACTAACAGGATCTCCTGTGGCTCTTTCTACCACCTGAAAACGTTCACTTTTCATCACAACTCCCTTGTATTAGAATCTTTGCTAAAGGCCTCTGACTCAGCCAGGCGGGGTGAATCCTGATTCATCTGCGTAGTTGGTGATACAGAAAGGAATTCAGTGTGGCACAGAAAAAGGATGACATTGCTAAGAGTGTACAAATCAAAAGCAAGATATATGGAATTCTGCTTCTTTTAGGAAGACTTTTTGTATTGGATCAGATGAAATCCAATGGCTTCCTCAACCCTATGCTGAGGAGTATAATGCTTTATGGTTGCTCAGTGCTAGGGCTGACGCTGGAGCTGACGTCAACACATTATATATTGAAAGACTTTATTAGGTAATTTTTAGCTGGCCAAATCTTTATAAACTTCTCTGGTTTATACATGGTGAAATAGAGCTTGGGTAGAGTTTCCATTCAACAGATTTTTTTGTTGTATAGCAGGGGTCCCCAACCCCTGGGACACAGAACAGTACAGGAACGGGGCAGCAAAGTAGGAGGTGAGCAGAGGGTGAAGAAGCATTACCACCTGTGCTCCCCTCCTGTCAGATCAGCGGCAGCATTAGATTCTCATAGGAGTGTGAACCTTACTGTGACCTGCGTACATGAGACTTCCAGGTTGGGTGCTCCTTATGAGAATCGAACTAATGCCTGATGATCTGAAGTGGAACAGTTTCATCCTGAAACCATCCCCCTCTTCCATGGAAAATCTGAAACTGGTCCCTGGTGCCAAGAAGGTTGGGGACTGCTGTTCTATGGAGCCTAGAAGCCATATGCAGGGAGTTACTTGAGAAAGTCTTTTATATTCTCTGAGAGAAATCCAAAGAAGTGACAGTTTTCTCCACAAGATTCCTTTTGCCTTCTGTCCAATTAAATTCCTTACACAAGAACAGTGACACATTAGCTAAGCTCACTTATGGCAAACAATTCTTAATCGTGGATTTGTTCGTTCATTCCTTTATTCATTTCTTCATTTGTTCACGTTCCTTCATTCGGCAATTAATGATTGGGCATCCACCCTGTGTCAGAAGGCTTTTGGAGGTACAGAGTTTCTGGCCTTGAGGAAGGTAAAGAAAGAGACGTGCTCTGTGCTGACCTTTTGGGTAAGCCACAAAGACTCCACCTTAACTCTTCTTTTTCCTTGTGGTTTTTAACCACCAAAATACTGTACTTTTCCATGTATGTTTTTGTTCATGTTTCGGCTCATGTATAAAATTTTGTAGAGGCCATTATGACACACTGCTTTGAAAGTGTTTCACAGATGCATACTCTTACACTATACATCTACACCTTTCCCGTCTCCTCACCCCAGCCTTATCTCCCAAGGCTGAGTCACTATTCTGTTGGGTCTACATATACGCACAACCCAATATACAGGTTTTGCTTGCACACCATTTAAAGGATGTGTTATGGTACACAGAGCAATTCACAAGAATGTTAATTATTATCTGTGGAGAGAAACTGTAACATTTTGATTCATTTGTGTTTTCAACTGAATGTGGTATTTATCAACTGTCTTTTGTGTTTAATTCTAGATAATAGAGCATGGCAAATTGGAGTCTTCAATCACGCACACGGAATACATGTGCTGTGTTGCTTTCTTTGCAAGGCTTAGAGTCAGAACTCCTGCCCTGGGTTCTGAGTTATTGAGTGGAGCCTATGACAGAAAGCAGTGGAGACATGTGACTCTCAGGGTACTCTTTGCATGCATGAAATGGCACAAGATGTCGAGATTTATGAAGGTAACACGAAAGCGGAGGATAAGAAGAGATGTTACCTCCTGAGTTTCTTCCAATCATCCAGTCCTCATCTCTCTGTATGTCTTTGAACACTCTTGAGTGCCATCATGCCAATTCCATGGATGAAACAAATACTCATCACTCAGCATATTTCTAACAACAACACTTGTAGTGTGGCCCAAAGGAGAAATCACAAACAGAATTGAGAAAAGCAGGCAGGCAAACTTGGCGGGGTTTTTTTTGTTTGTATGTTTTTGTTTGTTTGTTTGTTTGAAGAGTTAAACAACAGAAAATGTAAGGACTGTTTCATTAGGGAATCAAAAAAAAAAAATAATAATGACTTCTAGAATTAACCAGAAGCAGCTCATGACAAAATACAATAGCATGCTAGAAACACATGTTTTACTTTTCATGAAAACTAGCTACATTGCTATGATGGGAACTCTCACACATTGCTGGTGGGGATGCTAAATGAGACAGCCACTCTGGAAAGCAGTCTGCCAGTTTCCCGTGATGTTACACTTACCATACGCCCTAATAACCCCAAGTCTAGGTGTTTGCCCTAGAGTGATGCAAACTTAATGCTCAACCCAAAAGCTGCACATGAAAATCTGTAGTGGCTTTGTTCCTCATCAGTAAAAACTGAGGACAACCAGATGTCCTACAACAGGCTAAACGAAGTATAGGAATTCATACGGTACAAAGTACAATTCGTGGAGTACTATGCAGCAAAGGCAGGAATGACTGGAGTTAATAATAGCTGAGAGAGTAGATTTTAAACATTCTCACCACAAAAAACTGAAAAGTATGTGAGGTAATGAATATGTTAATTAGCTTGATTTAGTCATTCCAAAATGTACATATATCAAAACATATATACCATAAATATTACAATTTTTATTTGTCTATCAAAGAAATTAATTAACTAAATAAAGGAATGGACTATTGATACACACAAGCACTTGGATACATCTCAAAGGTACTATGCTGAATAAAATAAATTGGTTTCAAAAGGTATAATTTCATGTATATGACATCCTCAAAAGGACGAAACTATAGTTACAAGGACAGATTAGTGACTAGCAGGGATTGAGATGGGGCTGGGGTGTGGGAAATTTTTGAGGTGAAAGGGTTTCTTTGGGTTCCTGCAGTTGTGACAGTTCCAGAAATCTCTGCTTGTGTTCAGAGCTACAGAACTGTACACAGTGAAGCCAATTTTACTGTATGTTAATTTAAAAAATCTAATACAAGAATAAAATTAAACATCACACTGAATGCTAGGAATAGGACAGAATGCTTCAATCGATGGGGGAAAGACTTGCTTCATGGCAGGAACCGTTTCAGGTAGAGACATGGAGGCTACTGTAACCAACAGGGGAGCAAAGCAGCCTGAAAACTTGGCAAATCTGTTTCCAAACTATTGGTCATGTCTTTTAAAAAAAGGCACAGTGGGAAACACAAAAACAGAATCAACCTCTGAGTAAAAGTCCTATTGACATATCGTTAATCGCTTTTGTATTTAAATTCATTTCAATATTGTTTGCTAAAGCTCATGTGATCTATTGCAAGCAGTTTAAGAAACTATACTGTGTAAAAAGGAGAATGAATGGTTTTACTGCACAAAGCTGTCGGCTTCTCTACTGACACTCAGCACAATCCATAACCTTGTTGAAACATTAACAGGACTGCATTACTCATCACAATAAGATTATTAGTTGATGGAAAACAAATTACAGAGCTTCCCAACCTGTTATACTTCCTGACGGCATACAAGGCGATTTTTCATGAATGGAAATTGCTACCCAGGAAGAGAAGCTTGGTTGTCTTAGGAAATTTGCAACAGTTGAAGACCCCTTCTGGGAACAAAAAGTGCAAAGTGGTAAAAGAAAGAAAAAGTTTAAAAATTATTTAGAGAGGAGCGTAGGGTTCTCATAGCTCGGTAACATATTGGGTAGAGATACGGAACATGAGCTGGGGAAATGAAAAAAATCATACCTGGTTTGTTTAATGCGATGGCACAGCTCTGCATGTTGCCATGGATTTATTGGAAAAACACCTTTAGGAATTGAGGGGATGCCAAATGCAGTGCTGGCAATTTATGGAGACATCTAAAATGACTTGGTCTGTTCCAGTCCCTGTGTCATGAATGCCAGCAAATAGCAGAGGCTTTCTCATCTTTTAGTTCTCAGATCCTTCTGGAGTACCTTTCCTGGATCACTCTCTTCCCCTGCAGGCGGAATCAACTTCTCTCCTTCACCACCTCCAGCAATCACATACAGATGCTATTTTCCCACCCAGCACTCTCATTCATTACTGTCCTTATTCCTTTGCACAAGGGACTGAGCCCCAAGTCCAAGGTCTGTTACATGACTGAAGGGGAATCGCAATAACGGTTCATTAGATCACAGTTTCCAATAGCAACGGCTTAACCTGGGGAAACAGGTGTGGTGTAATTAGCATAACTGTCTGTACAGCTTTGGCACCTGCAATCCACATCAGTCCTGTCCATTAGATCCCAGGGGGTTCCTAAATGATGGGGCTGGAAAGTCGCAGAAAGGAGAGGGATGCACAGAAAAATGGCACTGCCTGGGTTCACAACAGGGACTTTGGCTTACAAGAGAGCTTGTCCCAGGAAGTAGGCTAGGACGACGTGTGAGAAGTGTGAGAATCCTAACGAGTGCCATCGGCACTGACATAGTTCACGACACTCCATTGCACTCACGGCTCTTTTCACTCCTCCGTTTCTCTCTCAGTTGGTAGAGCAGTACCTTGTCTTATTGCCATCTTATTGCCAGCTTTCCGGGGAACACTCTTGCCCTGGCTCTGTCCATGTCCCCTGAGGGGGCTCTTACCTTTCTCACTCGCACTCATGAGGGCACAACTAAAACGCCACCTACTGTTTTGTTTCCCACCCCTTTTCTTTGCTTCCAGTCTCACAGAAAGTCAATAAAAACCATCATTCTGCCTACCTGGACGACTGAAGGGCAGTGCAGCCTGCACACCCGTCCTGCCGAACGCGTACTAAGCTAAGCCTCCTCCGCCGCACTGATCCTGCTAGCTGCCCGTGATGCTGAGCACACACATGCCAGGCCCTGGAAGTCTGCCCTGAATGGGCTGGAGCCGAGTTTCCTTGTGGGAGGACGGGAAGGTTCGAGCAATGTGGGCATGCCCTGAGTCAGACAGGCGGGTGCTATCTTTGTCTTCTCTCCCAGGGATCACGCTGCCAGTCTGGTTAATACCCAAAGGCTCTCGACACGTCTCATTGCTCCAGCCAAACTCCCTCAATCCCAATTTCTTCCTCTGAAGCAGCTTTCTTCGTGTTACATCAGTGGCTAGGCTTGACATTGGGTACATGTTTTCCAAGGGGAAAAGGACCCTTTCGAGTACTTGCTTTCAGAGGTGACGACAAATGTGGATGTCTACACTCCTACCAGGTCACATTTTGGTTATAAGATGAGGTATGATCTGAAGCCAAAACAATTTTAAAGAAATGCTGGGAGATGGAATTGGAATCGTTTCCCTTCTAGGAGGAGGGATGTCTGGTTTTCTGAGTTAAATGCCTTCGTTCCACCCTGCTATGACGCTGCTTTCTCTGATAGTTTAGAGATAAAACAATTAATGTGATATGGTGCTGGAAATTCAAAACATTGGAAAGTTTATAATAGGATCTGATGTAATATTATGTAGGCAGGTTTTACTCTTCTACAAAACAGCCTTTTTCAACCTAACCAAATGAAGTCATCCAGGGTAATATGCATTCTGGGAGGATCAGTCCCAGTTTAACCTGATTTCTAAAATTGGTTTGATAATTCCAGATCAAGTACCACCTCTTATAAGGTACAATCCTAGACATCTCCACCATATTCATATTTATACGTTTCTGTCATCTCCTTTAGCACACTGTGGGTGTCAAATTCATTTCCACACTTACTCATTAACAACACTGACGATGATAATAATAATAACAATCGCTAACATTTTGTTAGCACTTTCACTACCTGCCAGCTTTTGTGTTAAGAACTTTACATAGATAATTGTATTTAATCATCACAGTGACTATATTGGGGTGGAAGGAGATACCCATTATATAGATCAGGAAACTGAGGCTTAGAGAGGTTACGTACCTCACCTCAGGTAGGAAGTGAATGAGAACTAGCCCAGGCCATCCCACCCCAGCTCCTCACTCTAGTTGGTCCTCGATCATGAATGTATCTTTTTTTCCCCGCACAATTTACTCATAAATGAGTTAGTCTAAATCCGTGAACTTCCCAGACAAACCCAAACTCACTGTCTGCAAGTGCTTGATATTTTTATTTTAACCATGCTGTGTGGATATAATAATTCAAACTTGGAAGCTAAATTTGGCTGCATTTTTAAAGAGAGCATAATGAGCATAATTCAACATTTAATTGATGACTGAAAACCTATTAAGACCAAACATCTTACACTATGCAGTCATAGAGCTGTGTATTTCCTTTTGATTTATTTTGTCTCCATCCTCGAGGTCATGCTGTCAATTTTTGGGCTGTTTCTAGGTCTGCTGCTCACAACATCACACACCCCTTATCATTTTTGCTGTTCATCTCTGAAATTCTTGTAATAAAAAATAAATAAATTTGTAAAAGTCACGTGTGAACAAAGAACATATAACCAGCTGGAGGCCTAACAAAGTATCGAGCAAATGCCTTCTTTTTTTTTTTTGTGATTGTTTTTTTTTTTTTTAATTTTTAAATTTTTCTTTTTTCTTTTTTATTTATTTATTTATTTATTTATTTAAATTGCATTTTAGGTTTTGGGGTACATGTGATGAACATGCAAGATTGTTGCATAGGTACACACATGGCAGTGTGCTTTGCTGCCTTCCGTCCCCTCACCTGTATCTGTCATTTCTCCCCATGCTATCTCTTACCACCTCCCCACCCCCCCGCCCCTCCCCCATTTCCCCCCAACGGACCCCAGTGTGTAGTGCTCCCCTCCCTGTGTCCATGTGTTCTCATTGTTCAACACCCGCCTATGAGCGAGAATATATGGTGTTTGATTTTCTGCTCTTGTGTCAGTTTGCTGAGAATGATGGTTTCCAGGTTCATCCATGTCCCTACAAAGGACGTGAACTCATCGTTTTTGATGGCTGCATAATATTCCATGGTGTATATGTACCACATTTTCCCTATCCAGTCTATCATCGTTGGGCATTTGGGTTGGTTCCAGGTCTTTGCTATTGTAAACAGTGCTGCAATGAACATTCGTGTGCACGTGTCCTTGTAGTAGAATGATTTATAATCCTTTGGATATATACCCAGTAATGGGATTGCTGGGTCAAATGGGATTTCTATTTTTAGGTCCTTGAGGAATCGCCACAGTGTCTTCCACAATGGTTGAATTAATTTACATTCCCACCAACAGTGTAAAAGTGTTCCTGTTTCTCCACATCCTCTCCAGCATCTGTTGTTTCCCGATTTTTTAATGATCGCCATTCTAACTGGTGTGAGATGGTATCTCAATGTGGTTTTGATTTGCATTTCTCTGATGACCAGTGATGATGAGCATTTTTTCATATGTTTGTTGGCCTCCTGTATGTCTTCTTTTGTAAAGTATCTGTTCATATCCTTCGCCCATTTTTGAATGGGCTTGTTTGTTTTTTTTCTTGTAGATCTGCTTTAGTTCTTTGTAAATTCTGGATATCAGCCCCTTGTCAGATGGGTAGGCTGCAAAAATTTTTTCCCATTCTGTTGGTTGCCGATTCACTCTACTGACTGTTTCTTTTGCCGTGCAGAAGCTGTGGAGTAACTATTCCAGACAATCCAAAAAGAGGGAATGCTTCCCAAATCATTTTACGAGACAAACATCATCCTGATACCAAAACCCGGCAGAGACTCAACAAGAAAAGAAAATTTCAGGCCAATATCCATGATGAACATAGATGCAAAAATCTTCAATAAAATACTGGCAAACCGATTGCAACAGCATATCAAAAAGCTCATCCACCATGATCAAGTAGGATTCCTCCCGGGGATGCAAGGCTAGTTCAACATACGCAAATGCCTTCTAAAAGCCATTTTGAGAACTTACAGGGCGTTTTTTGAGACTTATTTCTTTACTTGGGGTTATCGTCCAGAAAGTCAAAGTTGTCAAGGGCCCGTCAAGAAGGCGGACTGTGTTCTGAATTGTTACTCCGTTGGTTTCTGCACATGGCCTTGTTTTCCCAGGTGAAATATAAAATTGGAAGGTGGAGATCAACTTATATTTGAAAAATAAAATCTTGCCAGTGCGTAGGCTGGGACTGCAAAGATACAGACCCTCTTTCCAGGAGTCTAGAGTTTGACTCTTTTCAATACAACATGTAGGCTGTTATGGTGGGTGAAGAAGACAGGAGATACTTGATTTGGTTTTGGGGTTCGCAAACGATGACCAAACATTCAGCTCCTGAGCTAAGAATGTTTTATACATTTTTGAAGGATGGTGAACACGAAGAATATGTGATAGAGACCGTGTGCAGCTCATAAAGTGAAGCCTAAAACATTTTCTATCTGGATCTTTACAGAAAAAAAAAAAAATTGCTGACTCTTGGCCTAGTGGATGAGGGAAGGCTTCTGGAGGAAGAGTTACATGCACTGTCTCATTATTAATTCAACAGCGTCTCCATCAGTCTTACACACATATGTATGTATGTATGTTTATCATACATACAAAATGTATATATATAAAAATATATATATGTTTGTTTGAATGAATGAACGATGAAACAAACAGGCATAATTGGTAGGGTCAATTAGTGTTGACTACGGACCGTGATTCGACTCTACCAATTATGCCTGTTTATTTCCTCGTTCATTCATTCAAGCATACATATACATATAATAAGCATATATACACATGTGTGTAAGATGGAAGGAGACCCGGATAAATTATTAATGAGACAGATACCATGAGCAAACACAGACGGTAAATCAGCACATTCACTTTAGCTCACTGAAGATCCAATTGAGGGGAAAAGCCATACAAGAAGGAAACAATCACATTTCTTTTCGCAGGCTCCACGTTAAATCCACTCACCATCAGTCTGTACAGGACTGAGACCTTCACGATGGAATTACAGCCAGAGGCATGCTGCTAAGCAGCCACCGAATGACTCCTCATAGAAGGTAATACTTTCTTCCCCTCCTCCACCTGCAGTCAGACTCCTGACTTAACAACTGTTCACCTAGGCAGCTCAATATGGACCCCGGTGAAATCAGCAAACATATCTTTTTTCTTCTCTGGTGTTTTATATCTCGCCTACTATTTAGGCTTTATTGAAACAGAAATGTCACACTGCTATCTTTAGAACACTCATAGAGTTCAAGCTAAGAACACTGTAGCTAGTGCCCTACACAAGAAAGTGAGGGGATGCAGATTTCATCTCTGAAACGGCAGAAGTAGACACAGTTTCAAAACAGCTATTAATCTGCGATAAGGGAAAAGGCATCAGGGCTCAAGATCTTCCTTCCAACTCCCATCAAAACCAAAGTTAAATAATCCAGCTATTTCTGAAGCAATTAGCAGTATATATTATTTCCCAACACTCATGAACGAAATCATTTTGAAAACCAGTGCTCTTGACACGTTCTGCTATAAAATCAATTACTTTTAAAAGCAAGAAGCTCATTCTCCACCCGGGGAACATATGATACACCACCTGCCTGCTCCAAGAGATGCTTCTTGTTTTTTTTTTTTTTTTTTCCCCTTTTAATGGGTTTATGGGGCTGAGGTGCTCTCCCTTCTGGTATTATCTGCACATTTCAGCATAAAGAATTTCAAACATACCCCAATATTCTATGACTCTTACATGGCCTAATTTACAGGCATTTTGAGTCTACACCATCAGGAGACTTTTTATCTCTTGTTATGAATTAGGCTTTCCCAACCCGATATGATCTTAATTATCAGAGGTGCATTCTCACCCAAGTTCAATCTCTGACATCATGATAAAGTACAGTAGCTCCATTTCTGATGAGAAAAAGCTGATTCAGGGAGATACTGTATCTATCTGTTTGCATAGCAGGAATCAGGCCTGAATGTATTTTTCTAGAGATTTTTCATGGATAACATTTTCATTTTCATCAAAGGCAAGCAATTTAAAAGTTCCTCTTGCTGTTGACAATCTCTACAGTAGGGAACTTGGGATGATTACAAATGGCAATGCTTCTCAAAGGGCAAAGGGTGCTATCTTATTTCCAGAGCTTAGAGCATAAGGCATGGTCAGAATGGTGCCGCCTTAGTTTGCGACATTCTGCTTTTTTGCAAGAATCAAAGGCAAATAACCCCCTTTGGCGGCAGTGACAAAGTTGTAAACCTTATGCAACTGTATGGTGTGCACACATTGCTTAATAAGTGTTTGAAAGTGGCCATTTTCTATCAGAGGAAAAACAGTAACTCTTTTGGGGCTAGTTTAAATGTCATTTAATGCATTTCCAGTTTAATTCAATTAATGGCACCTTGAAAAGAAATTATGCTTTGTTTAAAAAAAATCTTTCTTCTCTACAAATGATTCACTCACTATCAGACGCTGGCTAAAGATTATAAACATTCTACCAGCCTGGGCAATTGTAGTGAGACGCTGTCTCTACAAAAAAAAAAAAAAAAAAAAAAAAAAAAAAAGAAATGAAAAATAAGCTGGTGTAGTAGCATGCACCTGTAGTCCCAGCTATGCAGGAGGCTGAGGCGGGGGGATTGCTTGAGCCCCAGAGGTCAAGGCTGCAGTGAGCTATGATCAAGCCATTGCACTTCAGCCTGGGCAACAGAGTGAGACCCTGTCTCTAATAAATAAATAAATTCTAAGAAAAGAGCTAATTTAAATTAAACCATAAGTCAATTGTCAACAGACATTAAAAACGCCTTTTTAAAAATGATTCTTCATATAGTATCACTAACTTATTTGTTCCTACAGCAAATTCAAATATTTATGTCTAAGCATCCCTAAGCACCTTGATAAAAAAAATAAGTGTTAAGAAATCTGTATTTGTGAGGACGTGTCTCAGGCCATGTCACGACTACCATTCAAACTACCTCTGAAAAAGCCCCTCTATCTGAGATAGGCCAAACTCAATTGATCTTTTTACATCTCTGGACTGCTCTGGAAGAAAGTAAAAACCGCGATTTCCCTGGAGTGCAGTAAAGAGATCTGAGCATGCCTCTTCTTTAAGCAATAACCATTAATATGGGTTCCGCTTGTACCAGACATCTGTAATGCTTTGGGCTGTATTTTCTGGCAAGATAACAGTGTTGTCTTGAGAATTGGTGCATGAAGAGGACAGAAGGCAGAGAGGCAGAGCTGAACTGCTCACTTGTGCTCCTATCGGAGGGACAACAGCTCTTATCTTGCATGAAAACATAGCCTTGAGCCAGAAAGAAAAATTTCATAATTCTTCTCCTACCAATTTTGTCAGTCTCTATGTTTGCTTGTGGCTCATGGCTGACCTTGATTAGAATCCACTCTCCCATGTAGCAATTCGAGGGAATCTGAAAAAAGATCACCGAGGAACATCTCTTAGACTCCTTCAGCTCCAGATGCCAGTTTCTTTGACAAGCCATTCTATGGAGATTCTTTTCAGAAAATGACCCAGAAATAATACTCCAGAAATTCAGTAGCCACTTATGAAGCATCTATTGTATGCCTGAACCTGAGTGTGATGCTGAGAACATGATAATATCTAAAATATCATCCTCATCCTTGAGGAATGGGTTCTAGTAAGAGAGACAGGTGACTTCAACAGAACATGATAAATGGAAAGAAAAGGGAATGTGCAGAGTATTACGGAACTATCTTCTTCTGATGGTAACATAATAGACACTCATATGCTTCTGCATAAACTGAGAATTTTCTAGACTAGGGCAATTTCACTGGCAAGCAAGATAGGCTGTAACATCCTCTAAGAGGCATTTCTCAAATGCTCTTCAAGCAGTCTAGGGATGATCCTGACCTCCCTCCCTCCTTCTCTCTCTTCCCCTCCTCTCCTCTCCCCTCCCTTCTGGTATTATCTCCCTTCCTCCATTCCTCCCTCCCTCCATTCCTCCCTCCATTTCTCCCTTCCTTCCTTTCCTCTTTCTTTCCCTACCTTCCTCTCTTCCTTCCTCCCTTCCTCCCTCCCTCTCTCCCTCCCTCCCTCCCTTCCTTCCTTTTTCTTTCTTCTTTTTTTTGAGCCAGGGTCTCCCTCTGTCACCCAGGCTAGAGTGCACTGGCGTGATCTCATCTCACTGCAACCTCCTCCTCTCAAGTTCAAGTGAATCTTATGCCTCAGCCTCTTGAGTAGCTGGGACTACAGGCATTTGCCATCACGCCCAGCTAATTTTTTGTACTTTTACTAGAGACGGGATTTTACCATGTTGGCCAGGCTAGGCTGGTCTCAAACTCCTGACCTCAAGTGATTCACTTGTCTTGGCCTCCCAAAGTGTTGGGATTACAGGTGTGAGCCACCACGCCCAATCCACACATTCTTTTAACACATATTTTGATATCTCTTCTGTGCCAGGGGATGATATAAGAATATTGCCCTATCTTCAATAATAATTAAATAATTAAATGTGTTGTTCTTCTCACTGGATGCAATTTTGAGGAGATCAAAACTCTGGCTATCTGCCTAATAACTTTTCTTTCTCCCACAGCTCTGTTGTGGTGCCTGCGACTATATTAGAAATATCCTTTATGGACATAGAGGAAATGAATGTCTTCAAATTTGCTAAAGTTCCATGTTATCAAATTAATCTCATTGTCATCCAGTGTCCTATTAAGAGTTGGGGTTCTGAGGACTTTGGGAATAGAATTGGCAGACTTTGAGGTTGGAGTGAGAATGAAATGGGAACCATAGACATTTAGGGGGTTCTTAGAGAGGGTGAGGAAATGCCTATAGGAGAGATAAGAAATGACAAAGATAATTCTTACATTTTCCTTACAATTGTTATTATGCCCCCTTACCCTAGAGAAGGAAGAAGAGAAGGAGGGAGTTGTGATGAGCTGATTTTCCTTCTTGCTAAATGGAATAAACTATATCAACCCACCTCCTGGACATCATTGGGTTAACTGGGATAATGCTGGCGATTCCCTGCCAAAATAATTTCAAAAAAGCATTTAGCCTTTCTACAGTACACCTTTATAATCATCGACATATGTAAATCAGAACATCACTCTTTTAGAGCAGGCTCCACCAGCCTAGGTCTGCTTTAGAGTTGGGGTGGGCAGGCACTCAGGACCCAGGCCAGCAATGGAGACTCAAGGGTGGGGTCCTTCAGCCCCTGGAAGCCAAGGCAGGAGCTCTGTTTTAGTCCTGACACCAGCTTCACTCCAGCTCATGAATCCCCTCACTCTGAGTTCTGCCCAAGCCAGAGCAGCCTTCCTACGGGATTTAAATAAAGAAACAAAAACACCCCCAAATTAGGTTCCAATGTTGCTTGCTTTCTTTGGATGCAAACCACTTGCTCAAGGAGGCATCCTGCCCTCCCTCCCTATGCGCAGCACACACAAGGAAGCCTTCTGTATGGATTGGCATAGAAATAAGGATTGATTTATGCACTTAAGGCCACCAAGGGAGTGCCATAAACTCCGGTGGTGTCTCTGCATCCAGGAGACTACATTAGCATCACTGCATTACTTGCAAGATGTGCAAAATCACATGTGGCTGACATCTCTCCCCACTCAGCAGCAAAGATGCTCACAGGCACTATTCACTACAATGTCAGTGAAATAATGCAACATTCAAGAAAAAGGCTCCTTGTACAGCAAGGACACTTTGGAATTATACAACATTGGGAAGAATTAGAAAGTGGCATAGAGATTTTTGAACATAGATCAATGAACCCAGCCTGATGGAAAGGGTGACTTTTGAATCATAAGCCCCCATCTGTGGGAGAAATCAAAACAAAAATCAAAATACAATTTAAAACACGACTGTTTTTCTCTCTCTCCCTCAAGACTCGTATGTGTACACACACACACACACACACACACACACACGCACACACACACAGTGGGGTACCTACAAGAAGACCAACTTAAAACCTCAAGCTGGCCAAAAACTTAAAAAAAAATCAAACTCCAAGCTGTTAATACCAAATTTTTTTGTGTTTTAATTCAAGTTTTTAATTTGAGAGAATTGTGGCGTCGCACGCAGTTGTAAGAAATAAGACAGAGAGATGCCAAGTAGGCTTTGTCTAGTTTTTCCCAAGGGTAACAGCTTGTAAAATGATAACATAGTATCACAGCTAAGGAACTGACATTGACACAGTCAACATGCAGAAAACTCCCATCGCTAAGAAGATCCTCTCTTTTTCATGAGACGGACTCTCATTCTGTCACCCAGGCTAAAGTGCAGTGGTGGTGATCTCAGTTCACTGCAACCTCCACCTCCTGGGTTCAAGCAATTCTCCTGCCTCAGCCTAACTAGGAAATTACAGGTGTGCACCACCACACTTGGCTAATTTTTTTTTTTTTTTTTTTTTTTTTAAATAGAGACAGAGTTTCGCCATGTTGGCCAGGCTGATCTCAAACTCCTCGCCTCAAGTGATCTGCCTGCCTCGGGCTCCCAAAGTGCTGGTATTACAGGCATGAACCACAGCACCTGGCAAAGAAGGTCCTTCTTCCTGCTGTTTTGTAGCCATATCCATTTCTCTCTCGCCTCGCTTTTTAAAATCTAAGGTGACATGTAGAAATCATTTCTTTTACAATGATAAGTTGAGGAGTATTTAATTATATATATATATATATATGAGCAAAACAATAGAGGACAATTCAACAAGATTTATAAAGAAGAATATTTCTGAGTGGAAAGAATACAGGTGATTTTAATTTTCATTTTTATGTGGGTCTTTCTTTTCTTTTTAATTTTTTAAAAAATTATATTCAGGTTCATCATACTCAACCCTGAACTTTATTTTTGTTTTATTTTTTAACTTTTCTTTTAGGTTTGAGGGTACATGTGAAAGTTTGCTACACAGGTAAACATGTGTCCTGGGGTTTGTTGTACATATTATTTTATCGCCCAGGTATTAAGCCCAGTAACCAATGTTATCTTTCCTGCTACTTTCTCTCCTCCCACCCTACCCACTCAAGTGGAGCCCCCCGTGTCTGTTGCTTCCTTCTTTGCATTCATCAGTTCTTATCATTTAGCTCCCACTTATAAGTGAGAACATATGACACTTGGTGTTCTGTTCCTACATTAGTTGGGCAAGAATAATGGCCTTCAGCTCCATCCACATTCCTGCAAAAGACATGATCTCATACTTTTTCATGGCAGCATAGTATTCCATGGTGTATATGTACCACATTTTTCAATCCAGTCTTTCACTGATGACCATTTAGGTTGATTCCATGTCATTGCTATTGTAAACAATGCTGCAATGAACAATAATGCTGCAATGAACATGGTTGTGTCTTTATGATAAAATGATTTACAGTCCTCTGGTTATATACCCAGTAATGGGATTGCTGGCTTGAATGGTATTTCTGCTTTTAACTCTTTGAGAAGTCCCCATATTGCTTTCCATAATAGTTGAACTAATTTACACTCCCACCAGCAGTGTCTTAAGCAGATAATTTGAAAAGTTTTGACAAATATATATATCCCATGTAACTATCAGCTCTCTCAGGATAGAGAATATTTCTACCACTCCAGAAATTTCCCTTCTGCCCCTTTCCAGGTAATCTTCAACCCCCTGGAGGTCACATCCATGATTTCCATCATTATAAGTTAGTTTTTCATATTTTGAACTTATATAAATGGAAGGATAAGCAAGTACTATTTTATATCTGACTTCTTTCGCTCAGCATAAGGTTTTTGAGGTTGATCTATGCTATTGAGTTCTCAGTAGCTTATTCCTTTGTATTGCTGAATAGTATTCCATTGTATGATGCTATTCAAGTCTGTTCATTCATTCACATGTGGATAGACATTTGATTTACTTCCCACTTGGGGTTACTAAGAAGCAAATCTGCCATGAACATCCAGGCATAAATCTACATTAGAACATATATTTTTTTCTTTTTCTTTTCTTTTCTTTTTTTTTTAAGATAGGGTTTCACCATGATGGCTAGGCTGGTCTTGAACTCCTGACCTCAGGTGATCCACCCACCTCAGCCTCCCAAAGTGCTAGGATTACAGGAGTGAGCATCGCGCCCGGCTGAACATATATTTTTATTTGAAGGGGATCAGTATTTATGAGTGGGATTGTTGGGTATCTGTTTAACTGTATAAAAGAACGTCAAACCGTTTTCCAAAGTGGTTGTACTGGTTTACACATCTACCACATGTGAGGTACTCTACATCCCTGCCAGTATTTGGTGTTGTCAGTCTTTGTAATTATAGCCATTCTGGTGTGTATGAAATGATACCTAAGTGTTTTTTCCCTTTCTGCCTGAAGGCACGGTAGAAAGAGGGCCTTGAGACCCATTTTGTAACATGGATCAGAAATGGAGTCAGACCTCAGTTAAAGCCCCAGGTTTTGCATCTAGCTGGAACCTTTAGACAAGAAGTACAATCTCAAGCTCTCCAGGTGCTTCCAATGCAGGTGGTCCTCCCACTTCACTTTGACAAAGAGTGCTGGGGAATAAGTTTCATGTGTTTCTGATGTATCCATTTCAGTGGAGTCCCTTTGGTTTTGATGAATACTTTCTTCATGCTGCTGCCACCTTGAGTTGAAAGAAGTTTTAACCTATGTCATGAACTCTAGATATTTTACCATTTTTAAGCTATTGCCTGGAGAGATAAAAATTGGCTGACAGGTCAGACATAGCCAGTTGGACATTCTTGCCTACTCCGCAGGCTCCTGTCGAGAAAAACGTTTGGCCCGTCAATGGGCATCCTATTGACTCGCCTGAATGGTTCCTGGCAAGCGCTCATGGACAGAAATGGATCAGAGCTGGTCCCCACAACACCAGCAGAGGAGTCAGCAAGAGCACTTTGCCTGTCATCTGTGTTCAGCTAACTGGGCCTGAGAGCCAAAAACTGCACCTGAGTCTGCTCACCTGTAAGGAATATGCATGAAGACAAATATGGGACTGATGTTTGGATGTGGGGAGATATGCAACCAGATCCCTGAGCTAAAATGAAAGCATCCTGTCCTCCATATGGTTCATTTAAAAGATGAGAAAACAGAAATAAGGAGACCCAGGACTTGGACACTCATTGTCAGGACTGACAACTGGTCACACACATAAACACAAAGGCAAGCTCACATCATGGGCACTGCTGCACGATTGCAAAGCATTAAGATAGACTTTCATCTATGCCTTATTCTGGCATGTTTCTGCTTGACAGTCACACCTTGTCTCTTTATATCAATGCACATGTACCCTGAGAAGGTGACGGCTAGGAAAGAGAGTTCGTTCTGGGTGGGGCAGCACAGGACAGCTACAGGGCTACTGTGAGAAATCAATGAGCTAATACATGTGGCATTCATTTACCACGCAGACCAGACATGACTAGCACCTCAAGTGTGGACTGAATCTGACAACCTACCCCCTGGAGACATAATTCTGATTTGAAGTCACCCAAGCCATCTTTCTACCTCAGCGGCAGAGGTTCTGAGATTATATAGGTAATTTAAATTATTTATGCATCAATTAATCCCATTTCTATTCAGATGCAAACAAGGCTGTTGGCACAGAGGTGGCAGGTGACCAGGTGGTGTCCTCAGATCATAAATTAAAGCCTGAAAACATTCTATAACCTCTTCCCATGGCTTTTTTTTTTTCTTTTTCTGGAGACAGAGTCTTACTCTTGTCCAGGCTTGAATACAGTGGTGCGATCTGGGCTCACTGTAACCTCTGCCTCCTGGGTTCAAGCGATCCTTTTGCCTTGGCCTCCTGAGTAGCTGGGACTAGAGATGCGTGCCACCACACCAGGTTAATTTTTTTTTTTTTGTATTTTTAGTAGAGACAGGATTTTGCCACGTTGGCTAGGCTGGTCTTGAACTCCTGACCTCAGGTGATCCACCTGCCTTGGCCTCCCAAAGTGCTGGGATTACAGCCACTGCACCTGGCTCCCATGGTTTTGATTAGAGCATATGAGACAGAGGCACTGTGGGGAAGCATCTAAACTGTCTTAAACCCAAGAACAGGTTTGAAAGTCCAGGGTTTAGACCTATAAGTCATTCTACTGTCTCCTTGCCCTTTCTTTGTTCCAGGGACATGATGGGAATCCATATCCCGATCTAGGAGGAGCAATAAACAAGGAAGACAAATGCTGATGGATCTGAAAGAGAAGGGAGTGAGTGCTTACACTGAAGTAAGGCTAAGGACAAGGCTTTGCAGAGGGAGCCACAGCTGAGCTGGCCCTTGGAGGATGGGCTGATGTTCACAGGATAATTGAGGAGGAGAAAACATCCTGGGAAGTGGAAAGAGAGTGACTGAGGAGAAGCTGAAAGTGGCTGAGAGCCAAGGACTCTGATTTCTGCTCACCTACAAGGGATACGTCTGAAGACAAATACAAGACCGATGCGTGCAAGCAGAGACAGAGTATAGTGAGATGGGGGTGGAGTGGTATACCAGGCAGAGTGCGAGGACTTTCCCTGGGCTTGCTGCTTCCTCGAGGGCAGGATATGTGTTTTATCAGCATCTAGCACAGAATCAGACAGAAAAGGAAAATGGATGGATTGGGTTCTAGGGAGATGGTGGTGATTCAGGGTAGACAGGCTGGAAAAGGGAGAATATGGAGCTGCCAAGGCCAATCTGGAGGATGCTGCTCAAGACCCAGCTACTGTGGATGAGGTCTGAACTAGGACAGCAGAGTGCCCTTCGAGAGCCAGGGACACAGTCAAGGTACACTAAGGAGGGGACGTGATGGAAATCAGGAGTCTCATGGATATGGGCCGTGAGAAAAAGAAGCAGCAAAGATGACTACAAGTTTCTAGTTGGGGATTTCACAGGAAGGCATATGCTAGTTGAACCGAAAAGACCATTTTTGCCAGTTTTCCTTTTCTCCTTTGTGCAAAGACAGTTCCCACTTCATGATTCTTTTTTTCTTGATATTTCAATATGTCCCTCCAATATGGCTGGCCCTGTCCACTAGAGTTTCTGATTCATGAGACTTCACTGAAGTGCTTAAGAAATAGGAAAGGTGAGGCTGTGCATCCTGGCGCTGCTACTTGCAAGCTTTGGTACCCAGTGAAGCTTCTATAATCCTCTCAGCCTTCATCTCTGTATTTGTAAAGTTGGGATAATACTAGTATTCCTACAAGACTGCCGTCATGAAGATTACAAGAGGTCAAGTAATCTTTGTACAATGTCTTGTTCATAAGTGCTTAATAAACATCAATCATTATTTTCATTGATTTTTATTATTAATATAATTTCTGTCATGCCTCGCATTAAGCACCCTCCTGAGATACATTAAGAACTTCCGGGCTGGGCACCATGGCTCACACCTGTAATCCCAGCACTTTGGGAGGCCAGGTCAGGAGTTCGAGACTAGCCTGCCCAATATGGTGAAACCCCATCTCTACTAAAAATACAAAAATTAGCCTGGCATGGTGACAAGTGCCTGTAGACCCAGCTACTTGGGAGGCTGAGGCAGGAGAATCACTTGAACCCAGGAGGTGGAGGTTGCGGTGAGCCGAGATCACGTCACTGCAATCTATCTTGGACAACAGAGTGAGACTCTGTCTCAAAAAAACAAAACAAAATAAACTTCTGTCCTCCTGTCTGGCTTCTTGTCTATGATAGTATGTCTTGTTCGCTTCTCAAACAGTTATGTACCACCTGGGGGTCTTGTTAAGGGGCTGACTTTAATTCAGGGAGTATGCATTTCTCAAAAGTTCATAGGACCACACTTTGAGGAATATGGATCTAGATTCTCCTCTTTCTGGATATTCTTCACATTGACCAGGAAACTCTTTCAGAGCAAAGACTTTCATTATAATTACTACACAGCTTTCTCACCTATGCACTCGACTTCTGTGAATGAGGCCAACAGAAGATCAGCTAGTCTTTAGAGACTGTAGAATATTTGGAACCAAAGTAGGTATTAAAACACAAACTCTCTTTCTTTCTGTGCACTGCGAGTGAAATCCTTGCACATCCAAATGTAATAAATATATTTTTCAATGTCTGTTCCATAATTTATCATACAATTTTTCTCTCTGCTTACTGGAGCTTATCATCAGGACAACACCAATCAGATAAGATGAAGACGTTGCCAGTAATTTTTAAGATTATGGTGAAATCATATATTTTCTTAGATGGCTGATTTGATATAAGGCCTAAGCCTTCATCCATAAATCTTTGGGTGCTTGAGATTTGCAGTAATTTCATATTTAATCCATAGCCTATCGATATATCATCAGGACCTGAGAAATGATTAAGAAGAACTTGGGAGATAAGCATGGGTGATAGAGGATAATAACCTAATTTCAAACATATTTATGGACAGAGGACCCTAGAATGGGTAAAATATGTCAGATGTTCATTTTTATTGTTGCTAATTTTTACTGAACTCCTAACTCACACCCTTGGCTCTTCTGGGCTGTTTGCTTAGTCACTGTGAATGTTGTCATATTGCGAACAGTACTAAATACAGAGAAAATCGTTCCTGTTTTCTGGCAATCTTACCCACGTAAGCCTGCAGTCAAGTTTCAAGATCTCCCCCAATTATTTATCTTCTTAGAGTTTAGAATTTGCTGCGGGCTGGGTGTGACAATGTAAGTGTCCCACACACTCTGGGACTTGGCTTTATTTGCTGCTATGCCCTTAGCATCTACAATAGTATCTGGCCCATGCAATTTGTTTTTTTTAGATGGAGTTTTGCTCTTGTTGCCCAGGCTGCAGCGCAGTGGCACAATCTCGGCTCATTGCAACCTCCTCCTCCCGGGTTCAAGCAATTCCTGAGTAGCTGGGATTACAGCTACCGCCACCATGTCTGTCTAATTTTCTTTTCTTTACATTTTTTTTTTTTTTCAGTAGAGACGGGGTTTCACTATGTTGACCAGGCTGGTTGAGAACTCCCAACCTCAGATGATCTGTCCACCTCGGCCTCCCAAAGTGCTGGGATTACAGGTGTGAGCTACTGCACCGGACTCATACGAACATTTATTAAGTGATTTAATTTTGGCATTTCTTCCTCATTCATTTATCAGAAGCCACCAATAGTGTCACTTCTAAAACGTTGCAGGTTTGCTTTTTTAATCTAAGCATCGACTTGAATTGTGCCTCCTGTAGCCCCTCCATTCCCATCTCCTTTCCTGCCAGACAGACCCATCCCAGAACAATCCTCAGGTGCTCTGAAATGCAGACGCCCTGATGTTAGTCCGCTTATTTCTGCCACACTTGCCTTTTATCATCTGAAAAAAAGAATGTCTTGATTTATTCCATTTCTAGTGGCCACACTCTTGCGGGAATTTAGGAAGCACAAATAAAACTGGATGTCATGAAGGCTGTGATCCCGACTTCCTCTAAGAGTGTTCTCCAGTTATTTCACCAAAGCACTCTGATAGGCACTCTCACATTTTCAGTTTGCTTCTCATGAATTCTTCACTGCTTGCTAGTCTCTACGCTTTCTGTAAGGGGATTTCAAGAAGTGAGAACTAGACACACAGCTTCTTTCCAAACAAAATGCATCCCCATTAAGTTTCAGATCAACGCTGCTCTGGGAAAGCATTTTTCCTCTTAGACCAAGGGGTTACCTCTTCGCCTCCCCCTCTGGGAACCCAAGGAAACCTGCACTCTTCTGCTTTACTTAGAATAAAAGCCAAGGAATAATGTGTCCTTAAACTATAATTTGCTTGCATTCAGAGGCTTCCTACCCAACACCACAGTAGTTCTCTATGTAAATCAGATTTATTTATTCATAGGCACTAGCATTCCGTTACTTTCATCAGAACCAGTCAAGCTGCATTCAGCGGTTTCTGCATTCTTATAAACTAACTGGAAAAGCAATTAACATTCGCCAGCACTTTAGACAGTGGGGAGAGGGTGAGGGACCCCACCACACTCTCGATAGCACAACCTCTGTAGGCGGATGGCGGCACAAAAATGACTGTTCCTCTGTGTCGAGGGAGATAAGAGAAGTGACACAGATTAAAACAAATTGTTGATCCATACCAGGGAGAAGCCAGGGAGACAATAGAAGTAAAAGCATAAATGTCAATTTGGGATGATAAAGGATACAATCTAAATGTAATATGAGAGGCCCCCAGACAAAAGCAAGAAATAGAGATTGCACATTAGTGAAGTATCAAAGTACTGGAGCATTATAATACACACACAGCGCACACACAGAGTCATATGCTCCCAGCATATGAAAATACAAGCAACACATTGTTGATTGCTCAGCAAACCCAATTATGAATTAACTCGCTATTGCAGAAATTCTCCAAAATTATGCTCATTTCAAGCTGCTCGGAAGAACATTTTGTCCCCTTGGTAACTTTGCTTCCCATATTGGCTCCATTCTCCCATTCTCCTGCTCCTTTTTCTTCTAAGTGCCTACAGGCTACAAAAAAAAAAAAAAAAAAAAAAAAAAAAGGAGGAAAAACCCAGCCCCAAAGGAGCTGCTCTGGTTGTCAGCCTAACAGGGGGTGCTGGCCAAATGCTTACTGGTCTCTCTAACAGAAAGATTAAGAATGAGGTCAGCCTGCAAGGTTACCATCTCAGCTTCCAAAACACTGCCACACGGCTCCTGTCTCCCTCCCTGGCGGTGTGCTTGATAAGTCAAGATCTCAGAATTCATTCCTAATTACTCCAGCGTCAATTCCAGTCCTGCCTTTATGGTGATAAAAATCAAACTGCGGGCTCAGCTGTGGCTCTGTCTAACATAATAGCTGCAGCTTGCTAATTCGGCAGGTAAGAACTTATAGGGGGATGTGCAGGTGGTAATGCGTCCCACTGTCCTCCCAGACGAGGCAAGCATCTCATTCCTGATGAGCTTCAAGCGTCAAGGTGGCTATTAATTCTCAGAATGGTCAGCCTGACGCAGTGGGCCCCCAGGGAACCAACCACATCCTGAAAATGTTCTGCACTCGCTCAATACATGTCTCAGAGCTCCTTTTTAAGGACCTGTGGCAACTGTTTGTATTCACTCAACATAACTGCTATGCTTTCATAAAAAGAGAAATATAAATAAACCCTTCATGATCTCACAGATGCAAGGCTAAAACTGCACATAGAAATCAATGCTTCAAAAGGCAGGCAGTATTTTTTTTCTCACTATTGTTTAACGTTCATGGAGCACTAACTTTGTGCTAAGTACTGTACTAAATGTCATACGTCAGTAAGCAGTGCTTGCTGTTATTGTCCTCTATAGACAAAAACAGTAACACCAATGATAGTTATAATAGAATCATACTGGGGTGGTGACACAAAGATTCTTTTACACAGTAATTTTACACAATAATTTGTCACAAGGTTCCCTTACGGACACTTTCCTCAACATGCTGAACTATTATCTATTAACATCACTCAACCTAGTCAACGCACTTTGAATCTCCATCAAATGCAAGACAACATACTGAGGAGACAGACAAGCGTGAGAACCCTTACAGTGAAAGCTTCTTGATTCACTCCAACTCAACTATGATCTTATGGGGCAAGAACTGTGTAAGTTACAGGGAGAAGCACTTTACTTGGATCTTTATCACTCATCCTCTCCTCAAAATCCCCATTTTCTGGGCAAGGACCTTAAGCCTTAGGTGAGGTGGGTTTTTCAAGGTCACAGGCAAGCAGGTGGCAGCACTTTGCTCCTCCTCCAGGCTGTCATTACACACCCTTGCTCCTACTCCCAAATGGGTGAAAATAAATTCCTTAAACTTGATAACTATTATTTTAAAAAATCCCTGCCTAGGGAAACCCCAGGATTCCCAATTTGCAAATGAGGCCAGTGCAGCACATCTACGGGGTTTAGAGCAATCAATCCCCACAACCCCGGAGACTGCAGCACCTCATCCACGACGGAGGCATTTGCAGCTAATTGCCCCTTTCTTTTTGCTCAGCTTCTGAGGGAACTTTCTCTTGGGCTAGAACTGGGATTTGCGAATCACCCTGGAATCCACAGGAATCTTGTTTGGTGAAGTCTCTTACGGGACCTCAGTTTCCACATTGTAATCTAGGAGTAAGGGAAAGGGAGTGCGTAAAATGGACAGATAAGCTGCTGCAAGAATTCCTCTCTTCAAAAATGTGTCAGGTGCATCTGATGCCTGACGGTATCAAACAAAGGCCTTTCCCTGAAAGGCGCTGGTACAGGATCTTTCGTAAGCTTGTGCTTCCTGCCCGCTCCTAGCCCTGGGTGATGGTTACATGCCTCCCAGTGTAGTTCTGAGTGAGAAACCCAATGCAGCTCCCTGTGTAAGCAACAACACCAAAACCACGTGAGGGCAACAATGCTGAGACCAGCTCCGCTGCTGTTCTGCAGAGGGCAGAGCTAGGGCTGGTGGTTTTGCTCACCCCAAGAAGGAACTGAGATGCCAAGGCAAGGGCAGTGGGCCACAGAGAATAAGTGAGGCCTCCCACGGATTTTCTTTTCTTTACTTTTTTTTTTTGGTTCTGGGGCCCCCCTCCCTTCCTCTCAGGAAGATCCGAGCTCTGCTCACAGGCGTCTCAGCCTTTCAAGGTGAACTCTACTCCTGGAGATGCGCTCCTCGGCAAAGGCTGGGGGAGAAGGGAGGAAGGGGGGCCAGATCAAAGCTGGCTTTGAAGTGAGTATAATTTTTGGAATGTTGCTAAGAGTGTAACACACAGTTCAGCGGGAAATTGGCTCTGGAAACAGCTTTGTAGTTGCTCCCCGGGACTGATGATTTCCCTGACCTGGTGGCAAAGGTGCAGTGCCGAACAGTGGGGGAGATGAAGATTGCTGCTTCTCACCGATCTGATTTAAATTTTTCACCAACCAAGTCCTTTGGCTCTGACTCGTTGAACAAAAATGTAGTACAATAATGTTCGAAGCGACCAACCCCCCAGATACACCGGGGGCCTTTCAATGGATTCAGAGCTGGTTCCAAGACTGGACATCCAGGAGAGAGAGTATTTTGCTTCCATTGGCAGACTAGATAAAGCAAGCCATGTACTCACAAAAATAGTGATGGTTCATTGACTGCTGGCGAAGCCTCAGATCCTATGCTAATGGATATTACACAAAGTCATGCGATAATCCATGAGTAGTGTTGAGCACGGTGCCCAGCACCTGGCGTGTGCTCAAAATCTGTTATTAGCTTCTTTAATCCTCATCACAAACCTATAAATTAGGTCCTTTTTTAAAATCCTCATTTTACAGATAAGGAAACTGAGGCCCAAGGAGACCAAATAACTTCTCTGATAACAGTGTGGGTAATCAAATATACCTGTTGCCTGCCTTTCTCACTCATATACCATGCCACTTGCATGGACAAGATTCCTTAATAGTAAGTCTTTTTTGGAACAATAAAGATGCCCCCCCGCATCAAGGAAATAAAATATTTTCATGAAATAAAATCCTGAGCATGTTTTCCTAGGGTCAAGGCAATAGAGAACAGATCATCTTTCTTGTGAATACACAGGTTTTCTCTCTCAGGGATGCTATGAAGGCTGAAGGTGTTCTGTTCTTTTGGTTTATGCCTTTAATTTTTGTTGTTGTTTTGTTGTAAGGGGAGGGATTGGAGAATGGGGATTAGGTGGATAATTGGTGAATCGATACGGGGAAACAAAAGATTTTGCTGGGAAAGTGAGACCCAGCCGTGTGTTTCAAGTATCGGCACAGGAACAGAGGCCAACGCCAGCTGAAGGGAGCTGGTGGTTGGTGGGGGTGTAGGGGAGAAAAGCAATTCAATATGGAGCACATTTTAGCGAACAGGAGGGAAAAAGACACTCCAAGAACGGATTCAGACACCTTACATGAAAGCTCAGTTGGGATGAGATCTGACCATATGTTGTAGGGATTTAATTTCTTTCTTTTTTCCTGTCTTTCCATCTCCCTTCCCTACTCCTGTGGACTACAACCCTTTCTGACAATACCGTACCTAGCTGTGCTGCATGTGTCATTTTGGGGTCTACCTTTTTGGCAGTAAAGGACATTGAGCTGTTAGCACCTCAAGGTTGGGACAAACCGTAAGTTTCTCTGTCTCTATCCACTCTACACTCATTTTCTCATCCCAATCAGGAGTGAAGGGTGGTGTAGCAGGTGAGATAATGGCCCCCTGAAGATGTTCACATCCTCAGCCCCAGAACCTGTGACTATGTTAAGTTACATGATATTATGAGTTAAATTGTTTCTCCCCACCAAAAAGATAGGACCACAAAATGTGACCTTATTTGTAAATAAGGTTACTGCAGATACAATTAGTTAAGATAAGATCATACTGGAGCAAGTGGGCTCCTAATCCAAAATGACTGGTGTCCTTATGAGAAGACAGCCACGTGAAGATGGAGAGAGACACAGGGAGAGCACCATGTGACCACACAGGCAGAGAGAGAGTGGAGTGTTGCAGCTGCAGGCCAGGGAACACCAAAGATCCTTGGCAACACCGGAAGCTAGGAGAGACAAGGAGGGATCCTCCCCGAGCAGCTCAGAGGGAGCAGGGCTCAGAGGGAGCAGGGCTCAGAGGGAGCAGGGCTCAGAGGGAGCAGGGCTCAGAGGGAGCAGGGCTCAGAGGGAGCACGGTTCGGAGGGAGCAGGGCTCAGAGGGAGCACGGTTCAGAGGGAGCATGGCCCTGCTGACACCTTGACTTTGGACTTCCAGCCTCTGGAACTGTGAGACAATAAATGTCTGTTGTTTGAAGCCACCCATTCTGTGGTAATTTGTGACTGCAGACCTAGGAAATAAATAGAGATGAGGGGGAATGAAGGCTGCAGATGAGATTTAGTCTGCTAATCAGCTGACGTTCAGATGGGGAGATGATCCTGGATTATCTGGGTGGACCCAATGTAATCATAAGCGTTCTTATAAGGGGAAGAAGGAGGCAGAAGAGAGAACCGGAGAGATAGGCGCATGAGAAAGACTCAGTCTAATGATGTTGGCTTTGAAAATAGAGGAGGGGACATGAGCCAAGGAATGCAGGTGGCCTCTGGAAGCTGAAAAAGGCAAGGAAATGCAGTCCTGCTGACACCTTGATTTTAGCCCAAATCAAGCCATTTTGTACTTCTCATTTCCAAAACTCTCAGATAATAAACGTGTGTTTTTAAATTCGATGAATTTGCCATAGCGGCCATAGAAAACTATTATAGGGATGTAATGCTGAACATGTACAAGTAAACGCAGCGAGGTAGACATTCCCCAGGCTCAGTCAATACAGGAAGACATGGGAAGACTCCACTAGTCTCTCTTCCCACCTTTCTGACCCTTCAATTTAAGGCACACAGATGATTGTCTCTTCTATCCAAATATAATAAAAATTTGAGTAGTAATAACAACAGCTGCTAACATTTATTGATGCAGGCACCATTCTTAGCTTAATATACATGTCCTCTTTTAATCCTTGCAACAACCTTAAGTATTAAGCTCTGTGCTTATGTCCATATTACTGATAAGAAGACAGAGGCAATAGAGATTAAAGAGATTAGATGACTTCACCTAAGTTACACAGTTGGTCAGTTGTGCAGCCTTGACTGGAATTGACAGAAATGGCAGTTGGGTGGGCATCACAGTAGTTTCTGGAGTAAATGGGCCTCCTGGGGATGGGACGGCCAGACAAGCTGGAGAACAAGATGTAACCCCTCTCTCCTTTCTGCCTGTAAACAAATCAGGAGAGGAAATGCACGCTGCAAGTTGCTGTCTATCTTGGTTTAAGATTTCTATTGTTTCAATTTCTCCACCAGAAACTAGCAGTAGATCAATGCTGAAGATATTCAAAATCTTGAAGATAGTCTCGATTCAGAAGTTGGCAGTAAAGAGATTGAGAAATGGGAACATGTTGCTTTTTTCTCCCTGTTTCAAATGTGGTGCCAATATCCTGTCGAGAAAAGGATAAAAAGAGCGTCTGCATAAATAAATATGCTTTGTAACACCACTTAAACTTATTCTTCTTGCCCGATATGAAAATATGATTGGTGACAGTATGTGAAACTTGCTTCTTCTACCGCTTTATCAAAGTTTATAAAACCCACTGATCTTTGGCGCAAAGTCAACGCACTGAAATCCCATGCAAAAAAGATGAAGTCAGCTCATTAGAATGTAGTCAGAGACTCCAGGTTGTACTGGGAGAAGAGGCAGGTAAATGCAGAGTTAAAATGGTCCCTCGACCAGCTGGCCAGGGAGCTCTGGTGAGCGCCCCCATGGTTCTCAACATGATGGCAATCCTGCTCTGTCTCAATAAGATTTCTGCATAGTCTTTTTTTCTGGAATGCAGGGATGCTATGGAATGAATGCCCCTAGGTCTTTTAAGAGATAACCCTCTCATTCATCACTTCATGCCTGCCTGAACTTTTCTTGCTGCTTGGCTGGTGCTGTTCCATCTGGGAATACTTTCTCCTTTCCTTGCCTTTGCCCAGGGTGTACCAGTGGCTGGCACAAGGAATGATGATGGACAAAATGTGTACACTAAGTAAATTACCCCCACTGTCTAGTTGCTCTTGGGAGAAGGAGAGGTACTTTGAATTTCTATATTCAAAATCCGTGTTCTAAGAGTTTCTTATGCTTTGACTATTCCCTTTGCTTCACATCCTAACACCTAACTTACCTCTAACTGGTTCCTTGGTTACCTCCAAAGTCATTCCACAGACATTTTTGGCATGCCCATGAGATACCAGGATCTCAGAGCACAGGGATAACAGACTTGTGCCCTTCCCTTCAGGAGCTCATTGTCTGCAAAAGCAATGTGCAAAATCACTTTTCACTCACCCACTGCTTCCTTTCACTCCCTTTGTATAATTGATTCAGTTAACATGTATCGACTGAGTGCCTACTGTGTGCTAGCTCTGAAGTAGCTGCTGGAGACCAACAATGAACTAGAGAAGCCTGCTTTCTGCTGCCAAAGAACTCCATTCAAGAGAAAGCTAAGGGTCCATCAGTGAATGAATAGGTAGGAAAATGTGGCATATATACACAACAGAATACTATTTGTCCTTAAAAGAGAATAAAATCCTGTCATAGTGACAATATGAATGAACCTGGAGGACATTAAGTGAAATAAGACAGGCACAGAAAGATAAATACCACCCCTCTCAATTACATGTGGTATCTGAAAAAGCTGAACTCACAGAAACAGAGAGTAGAGTAGTGGTTACCAGGGGCTGGAAGGTGGAGATTTGGGTATATGTTGGTCAAAGGATACAAAATTTCAATTGGAATGAGGAATAAGTTCAAGATATCTATCATACATGGTGATTATAGTTAATAACAAGGTATTATATACTTGAAAATTGCTATGAGTAGATTTTAAGTGTTCTGAGCACAAAAAATGATGTGTGTAAGGTAAGAGATACATTAATTGATTTGATTTAGCTATTCCATAACATTATGGACATATCCATTATATACATATATCAGAATATCATGTTGGATATCATAAATATATATATTTTTGTTAAGTAAAAAAATAAAATAATGCCTTATATTAAAAAAAGGAAAACTTAAAATGAATTATTCATGGTAATAAGCTGACATTCCCAGTTGTACATATTTCTGTAGTCTGGTAGTGCCCCTACACTACCAGGACAAGGACACTGGCTGGCACACAGCAAACATCAGTAAATATTTGCCACATGATTGACTGTTGGAATTTACTTCTTTCTACACGCCATGGTGAGTACTCCTGCCCCAGTGCTCCCGGAACTAACCCGAACCACTGCAGGTGTAGTTCCAATGCAAAACCTTGGGTAGGTGCCCAACAGATATTTGCTGATCTCATTTGAGTTTCTCACCTCACTACCCACTCTACAACATGCATTATCATTTTTTTTTTTTTTGCGAAATAATTCCATTCTACAGTAACAATTAAAACCATAGGCAGTTACATTCATCTCAAGCAAAACAAGATATGATTGTACCTTACCACGAAAGGAAATATAAAATCACTCTTAATTCTAGAGATTGTTGCAGTTGAAAAAAAGATTCCAATCTTCTAATAAGAAGTTTATATTTTTTTGAGCTCTTAATAACAGGTTTTTGATGCATAAATATGCTTTTTCCTAGGGTTTGTTTAACCAAAAAATATGTATTCATAAATTGTATAGTCCTCAATTTAGCAGAGATCCAAAGAGAATCTGAGAGTAATGATAGGTTCTTGCTCTTATGAATTTAACTGTGCTGCCATGGGTTTACTTATTTTATGTAACTTAGGATAAATTATTCCTCTATAAATATAACTCCTTCAAGATTAAGAATTTTTCATTCTGTGGAAGGACACTATTTAGTAACAGTATTCAAGACAAAGGATGCAAAAAAGCATTCAGAAACATCTGCTCCATGGAAGAGTGATTTAATAGTAAAACTGTACTACAAAGGTTTTATTTTTTTTTTTTGGAGGAAATAAATAAGAACTGAGCTATAAGTTAGTAGATTTCAATGATGGTTCTTTTTTGTGTAAGAACAGTTTGGATCTTGGAGTCACAAAGAAATGCAGATATTAGAAGTTTGTTTGTTTGTTTTTCTCACACCGAACCTACTTTGCACAACTTTATTGTTTTTGCTTGTGATGGAGGGAAAGAGAATATTTAATACACATTTTGAAGAGGCAATTATATTAGGTTTTGGCATTTTGGCTACCTCAGCTATTCACATCTGTGTGATTGCCATTTTCTGTGATTATTGCCCTTAATGGCAAGGGCATTTAATCTTGCATGCCAATTCTGATTGATTAGTAGTAGCTGCCTGGAGGACCGCTGAGAAATATTGACAGGCTCCATCTGTTACCAGTGGGAAAGAGAGCTGTGATCGATTAGTGATGTCTGCCCTGGGTGCAAGAATGAGAAGTGGTAGTACATGTGCTTGCATCTGCCAAAACGGAGACAATTCCAAAACTACGAGAGAACATTTTCAGTGTGTTGCATTGCAGATAGCTAAGTTTCGCAGCCAAAAGCACCAAACAAAATCTCATTTTGTGGAAGTTCTAAGAGACAAGTCACAGGTCAGTATTATGTAATCATAAGCCCAATCTGCCCTTCAAAAAAATATTGACACAGAGTCCTACATTTTGTCTAAATGTGTCTGTGCTGGAAAAAAAGCCCTACTCAAAAGCAAGGCATTAACTTCAGAAGGCAAATTTTTTCCCTAAATCACATGACTTTAATAGTTTACCCTCTGTTCTATCCATTACATAAGTGTGTTCTATACTGATGTTTTTCTCTTCAAAATAAAACTACTTCTTCAAAATTTTATTTTTGGTTTGCATGGTAACATCTAGGCATTGGGGTGATAATACAATCCTCTAATCTTTGGGTTCAAATTCCAACTCTTTGTCTGTTCTTACTTAAAAGTAGATTTCTAATCTTTCCAAATGCAGATTTGATGATTGATTATTAAATAAAGATTAGACCTCAAGGCTGTAAAAAACCTCTTAACCTAAAATGTACTGACAAGAATTAATGACCACACAATTATAAATGAAGGACGATATCTGAGTACTGACAAGGTAGATTTTGTTGAGTAATTTTACAGTGACAGTGCAACAGTACTTTTAATAAACTTATTATTTTAGATTTGGGGGTACATGTGCAGGTTGCAACAATACTTTTGATAATCCATCATTCCTTATAGAAGGGAGAATAAGCACAAGTGAATACATTATGCAACAGGACAAATGAAATGTAGTTAATACACTAAAAGTAAGACAAGGATCACACACTTGGTCCACTTGCCTTGCAAAAGTCCAACTATAAACTCTGGTACAGAATAAATTAACAAAACAAAACAAAACTTCTGTGTGTCACCAAAGATGTAAAATACATGCTGTAAGTTTCTAGTTTGTTTCCTCTTCTTCCTTTAGAAAAGGGAATTCTCTTCCTTGAAAAAGAATAAAACTGGTTCAATTTTTACTAAAAAAAGAGAAAAGAAAACGAAAATATAAAACTCAGCAGAAATGACATGCTGAGGAATCATAATAAGCATTAAATATTATTTAAGTCATGCATAACCACTAAAATATATGACCCCTTTCCATAAATTGAAAGGCACTGTATTCAGCAGATTACGGGCCTCAAATGCTGAACTAAGGAAAGCGTCTATGATGCCCATGGCGTGCAGACCTAAAGATTAACTCTGATCTGTGGTAGCTTCCTCTCCAAGCAAGCAATACACTCTGGCTGGAGAACTGCCAAGGTTGGACTTTCTTTTCTCTTTCCTCAGGGTATATTTGTTGAGATCCTATATGCTGAGGACTAAACTGGGGAGAGAAAGTGAGAGAACGAAACAGAAAGGGAGGGAGAAAAAGAAATAGAAGAAAAGCAATGAAGGGAAGAGAGGAGGGAAAGGGAGGGGAGAGGAGGGGGGTTGAGGGGAGGATAGGGAAGGGGAGAGGTGGGGAGGAGAGGGGAGGGGAGGGGAAGGGAGGGGAGGGGAGAGGAAAGGAAACTTTTTCCTGAAAGGATTTATAGCCTACTGAGGTCCTGCCAATTGTCTTCAGACAACATTTTTGGGCTCATCTGTTACTAACAGAATGTGTGGTTCTAACAAGAGAAAGTCTAGGACAGAATGATTCTGAGAACTAATAATTGGCCACAAGTATTAAACTTGCAATTAGAAGAAATGCTCTAGTCAAAACTCACTTTGATTTACAGACAGACAGAGATAATCAAATTGAATGTCTTCATTTTACAAATGAGGAAACTGAGGCATATGGGCAAGTGACTGGCCCTTTTATAGTTATCCTTCTACAGACGTGGTATCTCAATGAACCAGCAAACTTTCTCTCTCCTAAGAGGTTCAATGTCATCATCTCAATCAGATTTAATTAAGTTAGGGCATCATCATTGGTTGCATGGTTGCTAATGCAAAGTTGGTAGAACGTTTATCTCTGTGGTGGGGCTGCAAGAGAGAAGATGGAATAACATATCTTCCTAGATTATTTTTTTAACAAATATTTTATAATTCACTTATTGTAGAAATGGGGCCTCACTATGTTTCCCCAAATGATCTTGAACTCCTAGCCTCAAGCAATCCTCCTCCCCCAGCCTCCCAAAGTGTTGGGACTATAGGCACGAGACACCACACCCAGCTACAAATTCTAAATTCTGTAAATATGCTCAAATAATTTATAATAACATATATTTTTTATTTTTAGGGTGATCTAAACAAAATTACTTAAGGCAGAAAGACCATCTTGATCAAGAAAGTTATTATTTCTTCCTGACTACTATTATTTGTACCTTTTATTCAGCTGGTGTTATTAGTGACCACATTTAAGCTGACAATGTTCACCTTTTGATACAATGCTTTGCAAACAAGGGTCTGTGAGTTTTTCAAATTGACATGTAAATGGTATGGAATACAGTATTTCAGACTTCTGCTCTCTTAAGTTGCTATGCTTCCTTTATTTTAGATTTCATCTGCTGTATCATCTAGGATGGAGGGTCTCTTTTAATTAGATTCTATGTCAGGTCTCAAAACTACCTGCTCCCCCCCTCTCTCCCTCCTTTTTCTAGCTTTCCTGACTCTCTTTTTAAATCAAAGAAATGTAAAGTAGCCAATCAGCTGAGAGCCTAAAAAACAGAAATAAGAAGCAACGAGGGGCACCATTCACATTGAACACCCCCCAGCGCACAACTTAACATGAAAAACAACAGGAATGGCACTCCCTGGAGTTGTGTACCCACCCAGAGTACACTCCTTGCCTGCATCAGATGGTTTATGTGGAGTCAAGATTCTGACTCTTAAGCCTCATTACAAACAGGCTGAGGCCAGAGAGGGTAGGAGGTGCAGATGATTGCTTCAAAACGCTGACCTTGAGTAGTTTTGTCAAAGATGAAATTGAGGGGTTTGATGGTGGCCACAGAGTGCAGGGTTGGTGGGTAGCGGCGCCTTTCTCAGAAAATCAGGGGCTGCACTTGGGCAAACAGGTGCATGGGCTAATTGTCAGCTCCCTGGTGCGGCTCGCTAGTCACTGGAGAGCAGGCTTGCACCTTAGGAGTTCTTAGAAATGTTCACTGATTTGATTGTTTAGCACCACCCACAAGGGGTTCTTAATTGCATTCCTAGAGCATTGGCTTTCTATGAAAATTACTTAAAACACAGCTTAAGTGTTAAATCTGAACTGTGTAATGTGCAATTGAGGGTTTTTATTTTATTTTATTTATTTATTTATTTTTAAATAACCTCACTCCTGGCTGCCTCCTTGTAGGAAGCTCTGACAGGTTCAGTGGGAAATCTTGGGGCTGGCACACATTATAAGTTATCTCCTGCAGGGTTGGCAGGTGTGAGCTATGTCAAATAAATTTATTACAGTCTGTGCTAATAATGAAAATTATAGAAAAGCTAGATGAAAGTGCTCTACAGCCAGCTAATTTGAAGCTACCTTACTAGACAGTAACAAGCTCCTAACAGTTTTTCCTTTTTTTAAAAAACACTAATTATGCTTAATGTTCCCTGTCGCATTAGCTTTCATGGTAATTATATTTCAAAACTTTTGCAATTAGGGTGCAGTTAATATTGTGGAATATTGCAATTATTTTTCATTGTGACACCTCTATTGAAAGCTGGTGGCATAATGATCACATTGTTCAACTAAATCAGAACTGTAGAAATATGGCAAATGAACCAATTACATGTTATTATTTCTAATTACAGATAATGTCATTTTCTCCACTTTTGTCCAAAAGAATTTCTCAAACACAGATATCCCAAATTCTCCTATTTGTAAAGACTGCCTCGTTTTCTCATCCACACGCTGGTATATTCTCATATTAGTGCCTTGGTTGCTAAATTTAAAAAGGTCTCATAGGGATTTCTTGAATTTTCTTCCTCTACCCTCAGCCCCTCCTGTAGAGTTTTTAAGCCAGATGCTCTCATTGAAAAATCTCAGCCTTAGCCCAGCTAACTGACAGCGTACCACTGTTATGAGCTGGTATGAATTTAGCTTCTCATTATCATCTTTCATGATGGCTCGTTTTTATTCATTCAACAGGTCTAACCTCCTATCCCAGTGAAGATTGATTCGTGGTAACTCCATGTATCCTAAATGCCTTCTAAATAGTGCCTATTTCTGCACTTTTCCAGCCACAAAAGGATGAAGTTGAAAGTTGATTTTTTTTTTTTTTTTTTTTTTTTGAGACAAAGTTTCACTCTTGTTGCCCAAGCTGGAGTATAATGATGCAATCTCGGCTCACCGCAACCTCCTCCTCCTGGGTTCAAGTGATTCTCCTGCCTCAGCCTCACAAGTAGCTGGGATTATAGGCATGTACCACTATGCCTGGCTAATTTTGTATTTTTAGTAGAGACAGGGTTTCTCCATGTTGGCCAGCCTGGTCTCGAACTCCCAACCTCAGGTGATACACCTCCCTTCGCCTCCCAAACTGCTGAGATTACAGGCATGAGCCACTGTGACTGAACGAAAATTGATTTTTTAGACTACCTGTGTATTTCTAACTGTCTGAAAACAGAATAGACACTGAGAGAGGGTTTCTAGGAAACAGTCACGTTTGCATTTGCGGGTTTCTTTCTTTTTACCTCTAATTTTTCTACCTACAGCCACCCTAGTAATAATTGCAACTGTGAGATCATTTATGGACTCAACATTTCTGATCATGTGTTTTATGAAATGCTGTCTGACTTTATCCTACAACCATGTTCTGAAACATACATGTCAGTTTTACAGATAAAGAACCTGAGACTTAGAGTTGTCTAAGATTACACCTAGTCTGTGGCTATTACATTGAGGGAAAGAAGCTCTTTTGACTCAGCTACAAACCCTGAAGTTAAAGTGACCAACTGTCCCTCTTGCCCAAGCCTGAGGTGTTTCCGAGATGAGGCATTTTGAGTGCTAGCACCCAGACAGTCCCCAGGGAACCGGCAGGGTTGGTCACCTTCCTTACAGGTTAAGTTAACTTGTCTGTGAACTGGGAGTCATAAAAAATGTTTTATACTTTGGGTTTTCCTTAAGTTCTGAGTTTTCTGAATACAAGACAGAGACACAGAGGGAAACAGAAAAAAAAAATAGATAAAAAGCTAGCTTTAATCACTTTCTGATGCTGTTTTCTGATTAGCACATCTGTGGAGAAGGGCTGGACAGTGTGACTCATAGAAACATGCAAGCTCGATCAGTATCCAGCATGCGGTAGGGACTCTGCACTTATTATTATTGTGAAATAATATTACTAATATTAATAGTTTATGTTTACAGAGCCCTTATTAAATTACTTTGCTAGTTAAGTGCATTTTCTCAATTAACACAGATATCAATGTACTGAGGAAAGCAGTGGTGTACTATCTTTATACCCGCTATACTAATAAAGAAACCAAGACATAGAGCAGGCGTCCCCAAACTATGGCCCGCGGGCCACATGCGGCCCCCTGAGGCCACTTATCTGGCCCCCCGCCGCACTTCAGGAAGGGGCACCTCTTTTCATTGGTGGTCTGTGAGACGAGCACAGTATGTGGTGGCTCTCCAACGGTCTGAGGGACAGTGAACTGGCCCCCTGTGTAAAAAGTTTGGGGACGCCTGACATAGGGTCTAGGTAATTGCTCACCACTGTCCAGGTAGGATGTGGGGTAGCAGATGGGGACACAGCTCTGATGACACTATAACCCATGCTCCTAACCACGTGGTACCCTTTGGTTAAATCCAACCCCTTAGTGGTGTTGACACTCCAAGACTTCTAAGACAAAGTATCTAACTTAGGGGAAACAATTTTCTATTTTCCTGCCTGGGGGGCATAAATAGGCACATATTTTTCTGCTTGCCAATAATCACGAGACAGTAGACAAGCTTCCAGGCACATAGCAATGCTTGGAATTTCTCTGCCATCTGGTCCAGATTAAGCTGACCACTCAGAGGAATTACTTTAACGGTCTCCTAACTAGTCCCCCATTTCAATTCTTGCCACCCTGCAATCCTCTTTTCAGCTACAGTGATCTTAAGCTATGTGTTTGAGCACACCACACCCCATTTAAAATCCACCAATAACTTCCACTGCCCTGAAAATCCAAATCCGAACCTCTGGGTATGGCTTGCATCAGCACATAGTCAACACTGATGTGCTTTCCCAGGAACCACTCGATGATCAAAATTCAGAAGGTCTGAGGTTGTGATTCTCCATTTCTAAGAAACTTCTAGATGCTGCTGATGCTGCTGGTTTGACATCCACTTACTTTTCTGTCTCCCCTCAAACTTCTCTCATCTGCCTGGTTACACGGGAGCTGTACGCATTTTCCTCTAGTTCCTCAAAAAAAAAAAAAAACCAAGAACTTTTCTGCTTCCTGTCTTAGATCCTTTTCCTTGCTGTTTCTTTGACTTGAAAATAGCCCTCCCTTCCTCCACCCGGACCCCAGCCACCCAACCTTGTCACATGGGTGACCGAAGTTTCACTTTTCAGTTTCATTTAGCAAGTTACCTCAAAAGCCTTTCTTTTCTCCATTCTACCTGAGTAGGCGTCTTCATGTGATCTTCGAGCTCAGCACCCTGTATGTTTCTGACATAGCTCTCACATTGGTAATCATATTTTTATTAATCCAAAACTTTAAATTTCTCTTTGAATAAAAGCTTCATGAGCTCAGAAGTCCACATCTTTCTTGGGTACTGTTGAGCCCATAATTCTTATAAGAGTGCTGGCTTGGGGTAGGTGTGCAATCATTAGCTGAATGGATGCACTATCCAGTCAAATATCAGATATATTCTTTTTTTTGCATGAAAGCATCTTTATTTTATATATATGTTTTCCAGTTTTTTTGAAATTGTATTGCATATTGACAAATTATAATTCTACATATTTATGGGGTATAAAGTGATGCTGTGATATATGTATACAATGTGAAATGACTGAATTAAGCTAATTAACACATCCATCCCCTCGAATACTTATCATTTATGGTGGGTTTGCTTAAAGTGCAACAAAACATTCATGGGAATAGCCACCATTTGAGCTGCATTTCCCTTAGGCTGTCAAAGCTATTTTTCCCAGAATAATATGTAAAAATGCCAGATTTGTTTTCCTGTTCAGAACAAATACAGCCAACCTAAATGCCCTGCTCCTTTTATATAAAGTGGGGGAGTACAAACGCGAACTGTCACACGCGATCACTTTCCAAGCAGAGTTGAAGTATTGCAATATGAAAACAGGTTCCCCTTCATAAGATACAGAGAGTGCCAAAACATTTAAGTGACATCGGGTCTCATTCTCGAGGAGTCGGCTGCCATAACACTTTATTTATACAACTCATTTCATTTCTCCCAGGAGTTCTACAACCATCTTATCTGTTTTCCTTTTGAGGAGGTAACTCCACAGGAGGGATTAATCCTCTTATGCTGGGGCAGCCCCAGGAAGTGAAATGTTATCTCTGCGGCAGAGGCAGAAGCGAGGGGCCGAGGAGGCTGGAATGGCCTTGAATCTGCTCTCTCTAGAAGACTAAGGTAAGTAAAATGACAAGACGACCAAGTGCACCAATGACAGAGGCAGAGTTCTTTTCTCCAGGTACCCTTCCAGATTCCAACCCCAGTCCACACCTTGAGGAGACAGTTTTCAAATCCTTTGTAACAGTTGTAGAGCACTTTTTACATTTTGCTTTGAGTGTTTAGATTTCCTGAGGGTGAAAGTCTGGTTTATCTTTCATACTCACTGAAGCTTCTTGGGACAGAGGGTACATGCCTGTGCACCCCACCCCACTCCCCATTCCACTCTCATGTGCAAAATCCCACAAGCTGCTCCTAAAAATCTGTTGCATGTTGGCAGAGTTTCTCTTAGCCTAACCCAAGATGGCCTCAAGAAATGGAAGGGGATTTGATCCTCAAAACAAACCTGCATGAAATATGCAAAGAATAGCACCATTACTTAGATAATGGGAAAACAGACTCGCTCATACACTGTTGCTTTCTATGCTAATACCACATTTTGTTGGCAGCATATAAAGTTATAAAAAAAAAGTAATTGCCCTTGATCTTATATTTCTACCTCTATAATTTTATTCTAAGGAAATAAGTATAGCTACGCAAAGATATTTTTACATAAGGAGGACTTTTTTAGTATTTTAGATAACAAAAAACTGAAACAACAAAAACGCCTGACAAAAAGATTTTTTTTTTTTTTTTTTTTTTTTTCTCTGAGAGGGAGTTTCACTCAGTCACCCAGGCTGGAGTGCAGTGGTGTGATCTCAGCTCACTTCAGCCTCTGCCTCCTGGATTCTCCTCTCAAACTATTCTCCCACCTCAGCCTCTAGAGTAGCTGGGATTACAGGCACACGCCACCACACCTGGCTAATTGTTTGTATTTTTAGTAAAGATGGGGTTTCACCATGTTGGCCAGGTTGGTCTCGAACTCTGGACCTTGGAACTCTGCACCGCCTTGGCCTCCCAAAGTACTGGGATTACATACGGGAGCCACTACGCCCCACCAAGGGAGTAGATTTTTAAAAATTGTGATATGCCAGCATGATGGAAGAACATTAATACGGTGCTCTAGCATAATATTTAATAACATACTATTATATCAAAACTTATGCACCAAGCGATCATGACTGTACCAGGTGTGCTGCTAAGTCCATTCAATACACCAATTTATTCCTTCTCAATATAATGTTATGAGATGGGCGTGAGTATTGCTTCTGCTTTACACATTAAGAACTGCTAGTTAAGTGTTGGAATCTGGTTTCCAATCCAGGCAGACTAACTTCAGAACCCAAACTCTAGACACAGTGTCCCTGCGTGCTGGTTCTTCGTGCTGTATGCTTCCATATGAAAGAAGTGCCTGGTATTTGAAAACTGTAAAATTATGTAATGATGTAGCATTATGTAATACCTATTACATTACTCTATACCATAAATAATGAATTTTTTTTTTTCATCCTTAACATCAGCAAACATTTATTGAGCATCTACCATGTGCTAGGAACTGCTATAGGTGCTAACAATTTAGTCAGAAACTGTTAAGATAAACTAAAAAACATGTGAGAGAGAGAAAGAAAGAGAGAAAAGGAAGCTATCTATTGAAAGGCTAACAGTGTTCCTTTCTGAGTGTTCAATTTTGAGTTGTTTTCATTGTCTTCTTAAATTTTGTCTGCATATTCCAATTATTCTCACATGTTCTTAGAATGTAGGGAAAAAATATCTAGTTCATGTGATTAATGAAAAAAATTCAAGGAATTAAAAGGCACACAGATTCCAAAAAAGACATCTCAGGCCTTTTTTTATGTTTCTGTTCTCCCCCGAGGAGTACGTCCAGTGCCATCAATGTCCGGCAGAAAAGTCCCCCACGTGGTTCCTGCCATCTTCTCTCAAGGCCTCAATCCCACCTCGCCGTCCCCCCATCACTCTAGTCTTCCTGCGTCCTGAGCCTTCTATCAAGACAGGACACGCCAGGCTGACTGAAGGCTTGACCTGTTTCAGACAATCTTTCTCAGCCACGGTCATAACCAGGTGGTTATTAACCAACCCAGTGATTAACAAGAAAATCAGCAGTTTGAAAACAAGACCAATCCTCCAATCCTTCCACTTCAAAAACTGCATCAGCGTCTTCTACCCAGGCTCATTTTCGAGGAATTCTCACAGCCAACTTTCACTTCCAAACATGAGAAACGATGTTTTAAAAAACCTTGGGCTTATAAATCATTACCCCCACACCCAACTTTTATTTGGATCATCAGAGCAGCGCTAATGAGAAAACATATACAAATAGAGAAGTCCTCACGCCAAGCCTGGAAAAGTTTCTTCTCTTGACTGCTGGGAGTATCATTTAACCTCTCAGTACCACAATCTCCACCTTCATGATATACAGATAATAATTCCTACCCCACATAAGTGACGGTGGTTTCATGTATGGAAAGTGCTTTGATTTTTTGTTGTTGTTGTTGTTGTTAATTGCAGGGGAAGTCCTAATGCTGTTTCATAGCTCACCAGCTTCTCACATCTAAGGGTTTTCTAAGGCACCAAGGGAAAACATTTGCCTCGGTACCATGTTTCCTGAGAAAGATATCATTCCTTGTTTCCCCCCCACCCCTTCTTCTTCTTCTTTTTTTTTTTAGTGGATTGAGGGCACAGACAGAAAGATGCTGTAAGAAACGGCATGAGGTCTAAGCATTTCAGGTGTGAAATGAATTTTTCCTGGCATCATCCGGAATTTGCTCTGAGCTGCCACACTAACTAAGCTTAGGGTAGAATAAACGCCTTAATTGAGAACGCCTTTGTGTGAGTGGATTTAAACAAGACTTTTCAAATTAATTTAACATACTTGCTTTTATTTAATTCTCTTTTTTTTTTCTTTTCCTTTTTTTTTTTTTTTTTGAGACGGAGTTTCGCTCTTGTTACCCAGGCTGGAGTGCAATGGCGCGATCTCGGCTCACCGCAACCTCCGCCTCCTGGGTTCAGGCAATTCTCCTGCCTCAGCCTCCTGAGTAGCTGGGATTACAGGCACGCGCCACCATGCCCAGCTAATTTTTTGTATTTTTAGTAGAGACGGGGTTTCACCGTGTTGACCAGGATGGTCTCGATCCCTTGACCTCGTGATCCACCCGCCTCGGCCTCCCAAAGTGCTGGGATTACAGGCTTGAGCCACCGCGCCCGACTTAATTCTCTTTTTTCAAATGTCAAATTTTTGTAAGAATTGGGCGCCATTCGTTCACTCCATCTTAATGCGTGCTTGCTCGTGTGCCCAGCGACATTGACTCCAGAAAAGGGAATCTGCTTCCTGTGCAATAGAACTCTATCTGGAACAACCGGGGAGATGTTTTCATCCACGTGGACAGAGATTCCGGCACCTGCTGGTTTTCCCACCTACACTGTGTTGCCCTCTAACTGGGTCACTCTGGTTTCCACGGAGAGGTCAGGTATCTCTCAGGACCTGGACTGCCTGAATTCACTCCACCAAGTTTTCTCTGTATAACCTTGTGGAAGGTACCTAACACCTCGGTTTCCTCATCTAGAAAATGGGGATATCTAATGGTTGGAGAGTTGTTGTTGAATTCATGCAAAGCACATGGCCAAGAGCCTGGCACGTGATAAATCCATTGTGAATACCAATTATTATTATTATTATTATTATTATTATTATTATTATTATTATTTTGAGACAGAGTCTCACTCTGTCACCAGGCTGGGTGCAGTGGCATGATCTCGGCTCACTGCAACCTCTGCCTCCCAGGTTCAAGTGATTCTCCTGCCTCAGACTCCCGAGTAGCTGGGACTACAGGCGCACGCCACCACGCTGGGTTAATTTTTGTATTTTTAGTAGAGATGGGGTTTAACCATTTTGGCCAGGATGGTTTTGATCTCTTGACCTCATGATCTGCCCACCTCAGCCTCCCAAAGTGCTGGGATTACAGGTATGAACCACTGCACCTGGCCCTAATTATTATTAGTATTGTTATTATTATCGACAATTTTGCATGCTTTCTTGACTGAAATATCTCCTGCTCCTTGCCTGTCTTTAGCGTTTGGTTCTGCTGGCAATTGACCCATCCCCCAACCCACTATTTTCTTTAGCTTTGATAATGCAACATTTGCGGGATTCTTCTCCTAACTCTTGCCCCATTTGCTTTCTTCTTTTCTATTTTTTTCCCCTGCATTAGGGGGAATTATTGGAGGCTCAGTCCCCTTTTTCCTCTTTTCTCCTTCTAGCAAATGCTCTTTCAGCAACGGCATTCTTGTCACAAGCTTTAAAAATGCAAAATCTCTCTCAGCATTTGTTACTGTCTCTTCTCCTCTGCCTTCATTTCTTTCTCTCTTCCCTTCCCTTTCAGTCTTTTCTTCCCTCTTGTCTCTCTTTCCTGAAATCCAGACCCAAACTTTCAGCTGCCTGCTGGATATGACCATCTAGCCAATCCACGCCTTTTCTTTTTTTTGTCTTAAAGAATTCACTTTTTTTTTAATTGGAAGATAATTACCTGTTTATAGAAAACTTTATGTAAATATAAAAATATAAATGAAATAAATTCTATAAGATCATTTAAATAATTTTGTTTTCCTCTTCTCTCCTCCCCACCCCACCCCACCCTGGGCTTTAGAAAAGAACGCGAGAACTTGGAAGCAGGCTACAAATCTCATGAGTTCCACCCAGAATCACATTTACAAATAAAAAATCATTTGCTAAGGTAACCATAATTTTTTCCCCTGAGGACATGTGTTATAGGCACATTGTTTATCAGAAGGGCATAAATATATATTATTACTTTGAAAGCAATGGGTCTACAGTATTAGGATGCCTTTCTTATTGGGAATCATTAATAGAATGAATCCACGTCTTTTCAGATTCAAATTTATTTTCAGATTCAGATTTATTTCCCATGCCCCACAAACAAAGATCTCCTTCCCTCCCAGTCCCCATTCTTCCCTTTCCTAAGAAGGGCCTCATCATTTTCGCCATGCTCCAGAACTCAGAGCTGTCCTTGATTTCCTCGTTTCCCTCCACATTCATCCAGTCTATGGGCTCTCTACCTTCTTTCCCGTCCAAGTCCCTAGGCAACTCCTACCCCCAGTGACTCAGGCTTAGGCAAGGTTCTTCTTAATGCCGAGAGCCTAGTTTAGGTCTTGCAGTCATCATCGAAATGTCTGCACATCTCCAGCCTCTCTCCTGCAGCTCCTCTTCTACCTGCTTCCATATGAACTCTTTCTCAAGAGCATCTGGGCAGCTTTTAAACACTGTGGTGCCCAGGCTGCTGCCTGGCCCTATTATATCAGAGTTTCTGGGTTGACACCCAGGCATTTACATCATTTCAAACTCCTGAGGTGATTCCAGTGACTGGCCCAGGACGTCAACTTAAGCTTTAAGGGATAGCTAAGCATGTCCAAGCTACTAGATCAGTGCTTTTCAGACTTTAGCATGTATTAGACTCCTTGGAAAGCTGGTTAAAGCTGTGGGCCCACGGCTTGCTGGGCCCCACCCCTAGAGTTTCCAATTCCCTAGGTCCAAGGATGGGGGACAGTAGAGTGCTGAGGACTTGCATTTCTAACTAGTTTCCAGGAGCCGGTGATGTGGTGGTTTGTGGGAACCAAACCTCAGAATCATGGCATGAAATTGTTCTCTTTATTGGAAACATTTGAAGGTGGTTCATTGAGAGGAAAGCCACATTTCATTAGGTTTGGGTAAAACTAAGGAGTCCTAAGCAATGCTATGGCAAAGAGCTCCTGAACGACAAACCGAGATCAGCAGCAGGTGGGAGGAAGTCATGTCTTCTGTGTGCAAATCCTTTGTCTCTCCAATCACTGTGCCCGCTATGAAGGGGCCGGAGTTCATACTACCACTCTCCTTCCAATGTTTAGGGTGGTACCAGGGGCCCAGGAGATGCCAAAAAGAAAATTACTGTGTATTACCAACTCAAATTTCTAAAACATTTCCCAGGCTCATAAATTTAGTTCCCTGTTTCTTTCTCTTTACCATCCTACCTATATCTGCCTACTTAGCTCTCAAAATCTATATATCTATATATCTGTATATTTTTCTTCTAAAATAAGGACCCTTGGACAAACCCGAGGCAGCCCTCACAAACGGGGCAAATATATAGATGCCGATGAGACTATGGCTGGAATATCCCATTACTGGGAAATATGCGGTCTCTCTTCTTTCATTTAGGTTTTAAAGGTGATTGTGACCTGGCAGGCAGATAAGTCTGTATTCAACATCTCCTGACAGGGATCATTGTAAATAGCATCCCTTATTCTCCACGGTTTATAGCAAGAAAGGAAGATGATGAATACAACCTGGAACGGGGTTTATAAATCTTTTTAAGACCTGATTTTTTTCCCTACTTTTTCTAAGCATCTGTGTTACAACCAGCTCTTTAGCTAATATTGTTTTTGTGCCAAAAAGCAAAGTTTACCAGGGCTGTCTTGATTGCGAGGACTTTATAATTACGAGAGGGACAAGTCTCTGAATTCTGAGCAGGAGGGGAAAAAAGGTATCAGTTCAGCTAATGGCATAAATGAGACTTAAGAACCAAATGAAAGAGTAGAAATAGTGCGGTTCCTCATTGCTTGCTAAATTGGAGGAAAAATCCTACAAAGCTAAACTAAACCAGCTCATCAGTCAGCCCTTACTCATATTCTAAAAGTGTGGATTAATCAGGAAGCGAGGGGAGAATGGAACAGGGTTTCTGCCTCCCATTCTTTGAAGCGTGATAGAATGATGAGCCTCACATTATAAGCCTTTCTGCCATCGCAGACCAACCAAGTTAAGCTCATTTCGGGTGGTTATAAAGATTCATGCAGCAATTATTTAGAGACTTGCACATGCACCCTTTAATCAGGCTGGGGAAATGCACATGCTAGCTATTTTCTGGATGTTTTAGCAAGGAGGAAAAAGCAAGCATGATTCTAAAGGCAATTCCTTTCTAACAGCTTTCGGAGTTTCCACTTCCCAGCTTCCATCCTGGCACTCTTTGAGATGACTAAGGGAACCATCTGTAAAAATATCCATAAGGTATTGTGAGGTGGATAATGGCACCTGCTTCGCTTCCCATCTTTGACTCTCCTACCAGAGTTATCATAAATGGAGCGACCTTTCCCTCTTTGCCGTTCCAAGACTTCTTTCTATGTCTCCATGCTTTTTAATAAGGGCACATTTCCACCTTTACATTGGATTTTAGATTGTAAATGTTTTATTTCTCTTCCTAGGTGACAGATTCAGGGTTTCAGTTCTCTTTGTACTGCCCTCATCAGCCGGTATGGTCGCAAAATTATTTATGAAAGGAATGCATGCCTGAAGAATAGCAGGTGTCATGTGTCCTGATTGGAAACCACCTGTCTTAACCATGAGCTCTCTTAAAAATTGCTCTGACTTATGTGCATAATCCTTGGAAGGTAGACGACAGCCTTCACAGCCAGATTCCAGCCTCAATGCAGTCATGCCCCTCTGGTAACCTAAATCTGGACACATCTGTGTGCTAGTCGTTCCTTTAGCTATTCAAGCTTTCCCCAAAGGCCCCATGTTTTTTCTTCTCTCCATGCTTTTGCACTTGCTGCTGGCATTTCCTGAAGTCCTCCCCACCAGCTGACTACTGATCATGATTTAGGAAGCCAATCAGGTGCCATCTCTGTGGGAAGGCTTTCCCCAGTCCCAGCTCTAGCCCAGGTGGGGAGGGCCGTGATGTGCCATGCTGGGACTGGTTCGACATCTATCAGAGCGCCTGATCTGCTGAGTCACAACTATCTGTTGGCTTTTGTTCTTCCTAAAGACTCATACACCTCATGCTGCCACTAATTAGACTAAAGTCCCCTTAAGGCCTAGTACCTGGTCTTGGTTATCTCAGATTTCCTGTATGTTGCATAACATCTACAATAGCAGATGCTCAATAAACATTTGTGGAATTAAAATATTTAGTTCTCTGTTATTTAGTTCTCTGCCTTATTGAAGAAAGTATAAACCAACTGAAAATATCTTCAGGTTCTTCAGCTTCTAATAACATTATTGCAAAGATTATTAAACAGGAATCGTGGGGCTTTAGGTCAATGGTTCCAAAAATGTGGGCCCCAGGCCAGATTAGCAGGTATCACCCCGGAGCTGGCTACATGTGCAAATTGTTGGACCCCAACCCAGACCTATTGAATAAAAAAATCTGGTATAGGGCCCAGAAATGTGTATTTTATAAGCTTGATATGTGTTTGAGAATGAGAACTTCTGCTTTAAGCAATTAGAATATTTTAAGAAGTAGTACATAGCAGTGAGAAGATCAAAGTCCCTGGAATCAAACAGCATTAGTTCAAATCCTAGCTGCTGTGCTTGATTTGATGGTTACATGCATTTGATCAAGTTAGCTAAACTCTGTGAGGCTCATTTCTTTCATTAATAAAAGGACCAGAGTCAAAGCAAGTGATGAACTTAAAATGCCTAGTACAGTGCGTAGGGGACAGAAAATGCTCAGCAGATGGTGGTTCCTATTTTATTGGTTCCCAAAATGTATGCCATCAAAGATTAGTCTCAAAAGTACTCAGGGAAAGAAGAGGGAGGGAGAGGAGGAAGGGGAGAACAAAGAGGAACAGGAGAAGAGGAGAAGGAGGAGGAGGAGGAAAAATGCTATTTGGTCAATCTCTGGGAAACATTTAAAGCAGTGTCTAGAGGAAAATTTATAGCAATAAATGCCCATATGAGAAGCAAGGAAAGATCTAAAATTGACACCCTATCATCAAAATGGAAAGAGCTAGAGGAGCAAGATCAAAAAAACTCACAAGCTAGCAGAAGACAAGAAATAACTAAGATCAGAGCAGAAATGAAGGACATAGAGACACAAAAACCTTTCAAAAAATCAATAAATCCAGGAGCTGGTTTTTCAAAAAGATCAACAAAATAGACTGGCTGCTAACCGGACTAATAGAAAAGACAGAAGAATCAAATAGATGCAATAAAAAATGATAACGGGTATATCACCACCAATTCCACAGAAATACAAACTACCATTAGAGATTACTACAAACAACTCTATTCACATATACCAGCAAACCTGGAAGAAATTGATAAATTCCTGGACACTTGCACCCTCCCAAGCCCAAACCAGGAAGAAGCTGAAACCCTGAATAGATTAATAACAAGGGCTGAAGTTGAGGCAGCAATTAATAGCCTACCAACAAAAAAACACCCAGGTCCAGATGGGTTCACAGCCGAATTCTACTAGACATACAAAGAGGAGCTGGTACCACTCCTTCTGAAACTATTGCAAACAATCCAAAAAGAGGGAATCCTCCCCAAATCATTTTATGAGACCAACATCATCCTGATACCAAAACCCAGCAGAGACTCAACAAGAAAAGAAAACTTCGGGCCAATATTCATGATGAACATAGATGCAAAAATCTTCAATAAAATAATGGTAAACTGATTGCAACAGCACATCAAAAAGCTTATCCAACATGAACAAGTAGGCTTCATCCTGGGGATGCAAGGCTGGTTCAACATACACAAGTCTATAAACGCAATCCACCACAGAAACAGAACTAAACACAAAAACCACATGATTATCTCAATAGATGCAGAGAAGGCCTTTGACAAAATTCAACAGCCCTTTATGCTAAAAACTCTGAGTAAACTAGGTATCGACAGAATGTATCTCAAAATAATAAAAGCTATTTATGACAAATCCACAGCCAATATCATACTGAATGCAAAAACTGGAACCATTTCCTTTGAAATATGGCACTAGACAAGGATGCCCTCTCTCACCACTCCTATTCAATATAGTATTGGAAGTTCTAGCCAGAGAAATCAGGCAAGAAAAAGACATAAAGGTTATTCAATTAGGAAAGGAGCAAAATAGAGTCAAATTATCTCTATTTGCAGATGACATGATTGTATATTTAGAAGACCCCATCGTCTCAGCCCAAAATCTCCTGAAACTGATAAGCAACTTCAGCAAAGTCTCAGGATACACAATCAATGTGCAAAACTCACAAGCATTCCTATACACCAATAACAGACAAATAGACAGCCAGTTCATGAGTGAACTGCCATTCACAATTGCTACAAAGAGAATAATATACCTAGGAATACAACTAACAAAGGATGTAAAGGACCTCTTCAAGGAAAACGACGAGCCACTGCTCAAGGTAATAAGAGAGGACACAAACAGATGAAAAAACATTCCACACTCTAGTTAGGAAGAATCAATATTGTGAAAATGGCCATACTGCCCAAAGTAATTTACAGAGTCAACACTATCCCCATCAAGCTACCTATGACCCTTTTCACAGAACTGGATAAAACCACCTTAAACTTCATATGGAACCAAAAGAGAGCCTGCATAGCCAAGACAATCCTAAGCAAAAAGAACAAAGCTGGAGGCATTATAGTACCTGACTTCTAACTATACTACAAGGCTACAGTAATCAAAATAGCATGGTACTGGTACCAAAACAGAGATATAGACCAATGGAACAGAACAGAGGCCTCAGAGGCAATGCCACACATCTGCAACTAGCTGATTTTTGAAAACCTGACAAAAACTAGCAATGGGGAAAGGATTCCCTGTTTAATAAATGGTGTCGATAACTAGCTAGCCATGTGCAGAAAACAGAAACTGGACCCCTTCCTGACACCTTATACTAAAATTAACTCCAGATGGATTAAAGACTTAAACATAAGACCTAACACCATAAAAATCCTAGAAGAAAACTTAGGCAAAACCATTCAGGACATAGGCATAGGCAAGGACTTCATGACTAAAACACCAAAAGCATTGGCAACAAAAGCCAAATAGTCAAATGGGATCTAATTAAACTCCACAGCTTCTGTACAGCAAAACAAACAATCATTAGAGTGAACAAGCAACCAACAGAATGGGAAAAAAACTTTGCAATCTACCCATCTGACAAAGAGCTAATATCCAGAATCTACAAAGAACTAAAATAGGTTCACAAGAAGAAAAACAAAGAAACCCATTCAAAAGTGGGCGAAGGACATGAGCAGATACTTTTCAAAAGGACATATACGAGGCAAACAAATATAGGAAAAAGTGCTCATCACTGGTCATTAGAGAAATGCAAATCAAAACCACATTGAGATACCGTCTCACACCAGTTAAAATGGAGATCATTAAAATATCTGGAGACAACAGATGCTGGAGAGGCTGTGAAGAAATAGGAATACTTTTACACTGTTGGTGGGAGTGTAAATTAGTTCAACCATTGTGGAAGACAGTGCGGTGATTCCTCAATCTAGAAATAGAAATTCCATTTGACCCAGTAATCCCATTACTGGGTATATACCCAAAGGATTATAAATCATTCTATTATAAAGACACATGCACACGTATGTTCATTGCCACACTGTTTACAATAGCAAAGACCTGGAACTAACCCAAATGCCCATCAACGACAGACTGGACAGGGTAAATGTGGCACATATACACTATGGAATACTATGCAGCCATAAAAAATGATGAGTTAGGATACTTTGTAGGGACATAGATGAATCTGGAAACCATCATTCTCAGCAAACTGACACAAGAACAGAAAATCAAAAACTACATGTTCTCACTCATAGGCAGATGTTGAACAATGAGAACACATGGACACAGGGAGGGAAGAATCACACACTGAGGTCTGTTGGGGGACTAGGGAAGGGACAATGGGGCTAGGGAGGTTGGGGAGGGCTAACATGGGGAGTAATGCCAGATATAGGTGACAGGGAGGTGGAGGCAGCAAACCACATTGCCATATATGTACCTATGCAACAATTCTGCATGATCTGCACATGTACCCCAGAACCTAAAGTACTACATAAATACATATATCTATATATCTATATATCTATATATCTATATATCTATATCTATCTATCTATCTATCTATCTATCTATCTAATGCTGTCTGGTCAAATAACTGACAAACAAAACCTCTATTCTAGTAGAAAGTCTCAGTTTACATAAACATATTAGAGGCTCTGGGAAGTTTTAGGACTTTGTTTTTCTTAAACTATGTTTAATTCAGTCTTTCCTAAGGTTTCTTCGCTCCCTCCCTTTCTCCCCTCCCTCCCTTCCCTCCCTTCCTCCCTCCCTCCTTCTCCTTCCTTCCTTCCTTCCCTCCCTCATTCCCTTTCCTTCCTTCCCTCCTTCCCTCCTTCCCTCCCTCCCTCCCTCCTTCCCTCCTTCCCTCCTTCCCTCCTTCCTTCCTTCCTTCCTTCCTTTCTTCTTTTCAGGACAAGTACAAGAGGTAATCTCTTAGCTTCTGGTAAGTTAGAAGAACAAACCAAAAGAAATATTTTCACCTTGGTTTTGAGTTTTTGATTGTTTTCTTTTTAACTGGACTTTGGGAAGTAGAAAAACCTCAGTAACTTTTAAATTAAAGATTCGATAGTAACATATTGAATATTTGCAAAATATGGACAATAATTTATCAATCACCCAACAGATATTTATTGAGTATATACTAAGTGCAGGGTACTCTTGGGTGTTGAGGATACTGAAAGAGAGAAGGGGAACAAATTTGGATGGGCAGGGCTACCTAAGGGATGATATTTGAGCCTTGTGAATGACCAGATCAGCCATGGAAAGATAGGGGGAAAGATCCAGGGCAGATGAAAGAGGAAGTACAAGCCTGTCACAGGAAAGAGTTTGGGTGTTTCCAAAGAACGCAAAGAAGTCAGTGCCACAGAGTTGGGAGAGAAAAGGAGAAGAGAAGGAGCCTCTGGCCAAATCACACTAGCCACAATAAACAATCTGAGTTTTATTCTAAAACCAATGAAAAAATATTTTATTAAACGTGCTAGTTTGACCTGATTATTAGGTATGAGAACCTTGCCCTATACTCTGTATCTTCGTTGGTAATACCCAGAAACTTCAAAGACCAAAAGAGGCAAGTATTGTTTCTTCATTCATCATCCATCCATCCATTAATCATCTGTGTCTTTTGATGTGCCAGGCATGGTACTTACTAGGTAACAAAGATACAAAGATCAATAAGAAAGTTTCTTCCCTCAAGGAATTGATCATCTATTGAAGTTCTTGCAGTGTGAAAGAGGTTTGGTAGATGCATAAATGATTATGCTGCTGCATTGAATTAACTTGCTGTATTTCTCTAGGAGTTATTATTCATAATTGGACTGTGTCTTTGGATGGAAAAACCACTGCAGTGCTTTGATTACTGACTACATAAAATGCATGATTTTACCACATTCGAAAGCATGTTAGGCATAATTGCTTGGATCTTAAATTTGTATGAAGTGCAGGAACTAGGGTAATAAGAATTCAAGGCTGACACACCAAACTTAGTTCCTCTGTCACCCATAAGACCTAATCTTGCTTAAGGGTGCATCCCATACTTGAATGATTATCCTACTACGTAGTTGTAAAAGCTTTGGAAATTATTTTCTTCTTTATTTCATTAAGCAATGTTCTTTCTCCCTCTAACACTTCCTTGAAATGCCTCTTATAAAAAAAAAAAAAACTTTTTGTTTATTTTCTGTGGCAACGGAAAAAAAGAAAATACTAGCAACAAAGCATATGCTAAGGTAATTTAAGAGTTGCGATAAGCCAAAAGGAAAAGATAAACAGCCCCCAGAAACTCACAAAGTTAAAGAGGTTGTTCCTTTTTAAAAAAGTCTAATTGGACACAGCAGGGGTCTCGATCCAGTGCCTAGTTGTTTTATGAGAGGCATTTTCTGCTACAGTGTAGGAAGTTAAAGTCTGCTCAACTTGTCTGAAGTTGATTTGCTCACATCTGTCATCCAACCTTGAACTGGTATGACCAATTTTGGAGGAAGTAAGTCCATGGAAATATACATATATAAACCCTAAACATGAAGGATGTGAATTATTTTTATGACCTACCAACTCTTTGACGTGAACAGCTACAGAGGAGTTACCATCCCATCTGAAATTTCCCTTGTTTATCACAGACAGGGATTTCCGAGCAGCCCAAACCCAGTTACTTACAGCAGGTGCTGATGAAGAGTAAAAAGACCAAAAGACAAGAAGAAACCCAGCCAACCACATCACTGCCAGCAAAGTCTCAGAGTTAATGTCAGTCCTAATGAGTTCCTCAGGACAAAGGTTCTGAGTTCTGTGGGGAAGAGTGCTGATTCCACTGCTCATGTGGGATGTTATTACTATTAATAAACAATCATGATAACTTGCATGTCCACTTCTCATTGTGCAATGGAGAGGCATTTTTTTCCCCACAAGTTATCTTGAAGTATAATTATCTCTGTGTTATAAATGGTGAAAATAAAACACAGAGAAGTTAATTAAATAACTTGCCCAGGGTAACGATAGTCCAAATGGGGATGGGAATAAGGCAGAGACTTTGGAGCTCTTAAGAGAGGGCGTTTGCAGAAGTATAATAGAAGCAAAATGGGGGCATGGGTTTCCAACTTTCCCCCAAGCCTATGAAGAACACACTTCTCAAGCTACTTTGCTAAGCTTGACCTCCGAAACTTAACATAGTTTTGAAAATGGAAACACTCCTGTCCCTAAGCAGCTGCACAATGGATTCTGGATAGCAGATGTGATGCCGTCCTGTGTAAGCTCTCACCTCATGATCTGTGCTTTGGTATACACCTTGACAATGGAGAGTGCTACGCTTTTCGTTCTTCATCCAAGAAAGAAAAACCACTTCTCTGCCTAAAGGCCCTGTCAAAGTTTGGTTGCATTGCAACATGGGAATGTTTCTTAGAAGACTGATCTAATTTGATTCAGGTTGTGCAAAACATACTACTCTTGACCTGCACACGAATTGGGCACACATCTTCCATGTGTTTATAAAGAACCATATTGAGACTTATAAGAACCTATGTGCTATAGATCATCTATTCTGGAAAGTATTTTTTCATGTTTAATTTTTCTAGAATTAGAAGCTTTATGAATGACGTGTACATTTAATGTAGCATTTCTCTTTTTTTCTCGTGGAATGTTGTAATTCAGTCCATAATGTGCTTAAAATGCCGTATTACAATCAAGAATATGTTATAGCACAAACTCCGTTCAAGAACTCGTGGCATCTGACAACAGAATACAATAAAATAGAAATAGAGTTTGCTTAGCATAGGAAATTTCACTTTGCAAAAGTTGGAATCATTTCCAAAGCAAGCTAGAACTGAATCAAGTCCAGGAAGCGTCTGGGTTATTCTGGAAAAGGGATCTCATGCTGATCCTGTGCTGGGAGGAAGTGAGCAAGACAGGGCAAGCAGGGCCAGCGGGGTCTCAGAACTCATCAGTGTCAGACAGAATGCCTGAAGGAAGCTGAGGACTTGGCTCAGATGCGATGACAGATCTTCAGACCCAGGCAATACCCAGCGCCTGTGACATGGTGAACACATGATCGTTGTTTAATCAAAATATGCTGACGGTCTATAGCGTCTAAGAACCAACCTCAGAACCAGCAGTGAGGGGATCTCCCATGCTATATTCTCCCGTGCCAAACATAAAAACAGTAACAAAAATTTGAATTCTGCTTCTAACACCCTTAGCACTAACGTTAGTGGGTCAGCATAAGCCCCAGCTATGTAATAAGGATATTTGGTCCAGGATCCCTAAAAGTCACCTGACATTTTCATGGCCCACTTAAGCTTTCCTTCCTCCTAATTGTATGCGGTTGTCAAGAAGTTCAGCTAGGAACGCACAGAAATGAAGAGTAATTATACTCGCTTGGGAGGCTGAGGCAGGAGAATCACTTGAACTGGGGAGGCGGAGGCTGCAGTGAGTGGAGATTGTGCCACTGCACTCCAGCCTGGGTGACAGAGCGAGATTCCATCTCGAACAAAAACAAAAACAAAAACAAAAACAGAGTAACTATACAAAGGAACCAAAGAATTTGTCTATTAGCAGTTATAATTGTACTTGGTAAATAAATTCATCATTGGGAATAAAGGTTAGAGGTACCTATCTATCTATATATCTTCATTTAACACAAAATAAGTAAACAATCCATTTTTTAATCCATGTAACTAGGTAGGCAAAGTCCTACAAAACATAAGAGTACATTTAAAAAATAAAAATAAAGAGAGACCTTGATAGTGGTAAGTTTGAGATCATTAGACTAAATATGGCCCATTGAGAAGTCACTTGAAATTTTACCCCTCAAATGGATTATCTGTTAAATAAAGATAATTATATCCTCTATATCTTCCTTACTAGTTGTTTGTAGTGGGAATTTAAATAGGTAATGCACATGATAGCGTTTTCTAAAAGTAAAGATGATATGCCAACATGGAGATGGAGATTACTGTTAATGACATTAGCAGTGGTAACATCGTCATCATCATCATCATTGAGGCCAACAAGCTAGACAACTGGGATTGAAGATTCAAATGCCACAAAGGCCATGCAAATCACATACATGAGTAAATTAAAAGATCATGCCTGATCTAAAATGGGCACTCTCTACTGGACTCTAGTGATTTGTGGCCATGACATAATGCAGGTGGGTATTACTAGGTATGTCATTATTTCAGGAAGGATAGAATTATGAATGTTTATGCACATCTCTTGGTTTTTCAACACTGTCACCTAAATAAAGCATAAGTTTAAAAATAATACCAAGCAGGACAAATCAAATTGGGTTGCAAGCTCCTTTGACCAAGGGTCAGATGTTTGCAACCTAAAATAAAGAACATGAACTTGTTCCTTGAAATAGAAAATATTGTACAAACATAAGTGATGATGATGATTATTTAATATCATTCCCATCACCAACCCAGAAAGGGGCAACAGCTTTAGTTTCCTCTCTTTGGGAGGAAAAAGTTGTTTCTGTGTGTTTTTAAAGAGAGGCGACAGACTCCGCAACTCAGCACATCATTGGAAGTGGAATAATGTGTTGTGCCTAGTTTTTGTTTTTTTCCTAGATTCGTGATATTTGAAAGTTGGAAAAGAACTTGCAAAACATCTGACTCAAAGCCTCCCAACACTACAAAAGACAAAACAGAGGGCCCAAGAGGAGAAGGGACTGGCCAGGGGACACCGGGAGTTTTGGGTAGCATTAAGACTCAGATGGATTCTCTGGCTGCCACCATATCCAGGGCCGTTTCTTCCCTCACCACGATTTCCTTTCTTTGTTTCACAGATTCTTTTTACCTTCTGAACCCTTTCAGCAATTTGTGATCAATAAAGAGCGGCAGAAAAGGCCAAGTCTGCCCAGTGTAATATGACTTTTTCCCCTCCCTGTAAATTATTTTCACAACAGATCCTCCGTCTCTTATATTCTAACCGGTTTTCAGTCTTCACAAGAAGGTGCACAGGTTAGCAAAAGAAATCAGAAACCCAGCATCCTAATGTCTTAAACAGGTGGTGTCCCAGCCTCTCTCTTTTCATCTTTAAAAGCAAATTGCTTGAACTGAGCTGTAAGACCACAAGAAGGACCCACAGAGAAACAGGGAAAGCCACAAACTGGTAGAGATCACTGCTCCTTCAGGAACAAAATCACTGATAGGAATGTATCAAAGACAGTGGTTACTAGAGAAAGAGAGACATGTAAAGCTATATTCTAAGCAGACAGAGTGAAAGGGTGGTGGGTAATGGTCAGGCTCTCCAGGGAGACACAAAAGGTCGTTGAGATGAAAATAACCTTGGGAACTGGGAATGAGTGCTCCATTACCACAGACGGGAAGAAAACACAGTATCCAATCAGATGGAACAGATTGAAATGCGATCCTAGTCAAGTGTGAATGCCACGGATTGCATCGTGGAATTATTCAGGGAGCTGGCATGCAGGAAGATAGTCCTGTCCCACAGCCCTCAGTCTACAGTGGACATCAAGGCAATTCAAAAGCAGACGTTTGCAAGTTTGTAACTCATGCAAAAGCATCTTTGTAAATTCTAAGCGAAGGTGAGGGGTGGGGAGTCATGATACAGATAAATTTGGGGATCTTTCTCTATAGGAAAACTGACTATTCGGCTGAGGTGTTAAAAAGGTGATCTATCATCAGTTTAGTTTTTTGGTTTTGGTTTTTTAAAGCAAAGGGATGTCAAGTCTGCCTTCAGAGTGGAAGAGAGAAAAGAAGAACGATTGATCATTGCATTTTATTGTTAGCTTCCCATGCTTGAGTGTTCACTAATAGAATCGGTTCAACTCCAAGATGCTGTCTTAGAAGCAATTCTTGTTTTCCACTAAATATAACTCTAGCAGAAAACATGAATTTAAGTGATAACCACCTAAATGCTTCAGTATCAAGAATGCGTGTGCCCCCTCATCTTTGGCTTTACAAGCACCAGAAAGGAATAAGGATAATAAGCAAAAGAAATCATAAAACAAAAGATCTGATGGAAAGTGACAAAAGAGAGAGCTGGTATTGACCCCGGGGCAATCGAAGGAAAGGTCTGTGCTAGAATTTTAAAGCGCCGCACAAAA